>NC_042615.1:491201016-492401016 GCF_901001135.1 Rhinatrema bivittatum | reverse complement strand
TATTTATCTTATGCTTACTCAATATGGATAACCTGAAAGCCAGTCTGACTAGGGGTGGGGGATGGGGACTTCAAGACTGGATCAGGAACCACTGCTTTACGGGTGCTCAAACTGTAAAGAATTATCGTCTGTTGCAGTGAGATGCACACCAGGGGCTCCCGTATCTTAAAATTCTAATCTGAAACAATGGGACAAAGGTATAAAGTTGAAGAGAAGTATAGGATACCACTTAATAATGTATATTTCTTTAAAATTAGGATTCTGTTCAAAAAGGTCTTTTGCATTATATCTATTTGAATCTGGAAACATGTACTCTTAAAAGTGTTTTTTTTTTTATTCCCTACTAATTTTTAGAAACAGAATGAAAGAGTTTGACTGAATTGTTTGACCAAAGGGGTAGAGTTAGAGTGTTTCTGAACAGAATCTGCTTAAGACTGAGTGAGGGTGCCACTTCAGATTGACACCATCACATGTAAAAAAAGACGTTGTGAATGTACAGCACACTGAAGATCTCATGCAGGCCAGAACTGCGTGCAGCCCTGGACTGAAGCTGTTGTCCTTCCCCCACTCCACTGCATGGCCCAGACATAGCTTGATGGAGCAGTGTGCAAAGGATTTTTCAGCGCTGCTGCCTTTCCTGTACCGTTTAGTGGATAAATGAGAGATGTCAGTTTAAAAACTCCACCAGGTATTACGGCCGCTGCACTGCTGAAGCCATTTCATGATAATTCAGCTGTCAGTAAAAATAAACAGGGTGAGATCCTTTCTTTCTGTTCAGATTTTCAGTTTATTCTGGAGGAGAATTTGACTTTTTCAAGTTGTCTCATAGTGAGCTGCTTTCAGCTTTGTTCATTTGGGTTATTCGAGGGTACTGCTGCACTGACCCTTAGAAGTACTGTCGTTCCCCCCCCCCCCATCCCTAGGCCGGTATCTCGCCAATATATGCAAAGCCTGGTCACATGAAGATGGGATGTGGAAAAGGGGGAGAGTTCTCAAAAGACAAGTCATATCGAATTAGTCCAATGAAGAGGTCTCACAACTTCAGTGAACCTGATGATCAACTATGCCATCTGTGTATCTACTAACTGCTACTAAAACACCTTCCAAGGACGGGGGAAATACTGTGAAGTATAGGAAGTGTGTAATTGAGATGTGTGGTAGTCGAGGCTCGGGCTGAGCTTGGAGGTACTCTGTGGTAGATTGACAGTTCAGAGAGAGGGGTTGGAGCTGGAGAGAGCGGCAGAGCTCAATGTCTGGTAGTAAAGAATGGATTGGACAATACAGAGAGAGTGGGGCAGAACTGGAAACTACAGAGGGGGTGGAGGTGGAGCTCAAGTTCCATACAGAGAGTGGGGTGGAGCTGGAGAGCCGTGAAACTTATTTTGCACACTGGCGATGCAGATGCAGGTGCAGGGCAACTTTCCTCTTTCTTAATAGTTAGATGAGCAGTTTCCCTATATGGCTCAGTTTGAATGCACTTGAATTTGCAGTTGGTTTGTAAGTTGGGCTTTTTTTTGTTTGTTTTGTTCTTTTGTGACTGGATTTTATGTTTTTATTTTTATCCGCAGCGAGAAAGTTTTACTTGGCTCTGTGGAATAAAAAATGTTCGTTAACTAACTAACCAAATAAATAATATTTTATAAAATTTCTTGTTGACCTTTACTTGTACATATTCAAGTGGACTAACATGGCAACCACAGTTCTTTGTTCAAAGAGAAGCTCAGCAGCTGTTTTAATAAAAGGTGCACACTTTTTCTTTACAAAAGATGAAAAAGGTTGACAAATAAAAATTAGAAATGAAAGAACAAGAGAAAGCAATTGAAATACAGACCATACAAGTTGATTTTTTTGGTACTGCTCCTTTTAAATAAACCTAAAATGGGTCCTATATACCCTCAGGGGTAGATTTTAAAACCCCGGAGCATGTGGCCGGGCCTTATGCGCGCTGGGCCAATTTTCAAACGGGCCCGGCCACACGCGTAAACCCCGGGACGAGTGTAAGTGCAGGAGCAAAAGGTAAATTTAAAAAATTAGGGGTAGCTAGGATAGGGATAGGGGGAGGGTAGGGAAGGGAAGGGGAAGGGAGGTTAGGGTAGGAGGTTGGGAAGCTCCCTCCCAGTCCGCTCCTTAATTGAAGCAGACTGGGAGGGAACTGGGGAAGGCCTTGATACATCGCCATGTGTATTTGCAAAATTATAGCCCCCCCTTGTGCGCGCCAGCCCGGAATTTTATAACATGTGCCCGCCAGCGCGTGCATGTTATAAAATCGCACGTCCATGTGCGCGCGCCGGATAGTACGCACACATGGACGCGCGCGTACTTTATGAAAATCTACCCCTCAGAGTGTATCAACAAATTTGGCTGCTCTTGAATTAGATATACACACTTAAATTTTTTTGTTTTTATTTCGTTAATTTGTTTTTGGGGCATTTTTTGTTTTGGGGGTCTTTATTTTGTTGATAGCATGTGCTATTTGCTGAAAGTGAAAAAACATGAACATTTTCAGGATTTTCTCCTTATTTTCAGATTTTTTGCAACAAAACAAAAACGTGTTCATTTGTTCCAGTTTGCCCATTTGTTTCAGACTAATGCATATCGTTTGCTTGAGTATAATAATGGATTTATTTATATTATTTATTTTTCAACTTTTTTGATACTTCAGAGTGGATTACATTCAGATACTTATAGGTATTTTCCTATCTCCAGACATTTGAGGGATGAATGGTGCCAAAAATTTGTCAATGAATCTTGACAGTGGTTCTAATAAAGAACCGCATCCTGATACTATGGGACGACCCGGCGGATGTTCCAAATTTTTGTGAATTTTTGGTACTGTATAAAAATGTCCCTCAAAAGTCAACTTTTATTAGAGACTCGTCTGATATGGTACAATTCTTAGAACATCTTACCATGAACACTTCCGATTTAAAATTAGCCACGTTGGATGTCGAGGCCCTCTACACCTCAATCCCTCAGGATGCTACGATACAAATAGCTGAAACTTATTTTGAACGACGACCGCGTCCTCACCGTGTTCCCAGCTATTTTCTGTCTCAACTATTGGAAATTGCATTAAAAGAAAACTTCTTTGCATTCAACCAACAGTTTTATCAGCAAATTCACGGAACTGCCATGGGTGCGACAATGGCCCCAGACTTGGCAAACTTATATATGGACACGTTTGAAGAGCAATGGCTGAAACAAAATCCATATTCTAATCAATTAGTTATATGGAAACGTTACATTGATGAAGTTCTTGTAATATGGAGAGGTTCTCATGAAGACTTCACATTATTTTTGAATTGGTTAAACACTCGGGACACTTATTTAAAATTTACATCTGAGATCAATGATTTTACAATTTCATATCTGGATATTCAAATTACACTCACAGGACAAGGCTTTATGACATCTATATTTCGGAAATCGGTGTGCTCAAACACCTTCATTTTCAAAGTGCTCATCCGAGAAATTTCAAAGTTAATCTACCAATTATTTGATTGAGGAGACTATGTACTACCACAGCAGACTATGAAGTTCACGCAAAAAATCTTTTTGAACGGTTTTTACAACGGGGTTATCCGCGCACATGCATTCGAAAAGCTTATTTGCGTGTGAAATTTGCACACCGTGAGTGGTTATTTTTGCCTAATAATTCTACTGATAATTCCACTCAAATCACTTGTGTTTTACCTTTTTCAACACAGGCATATAAGATCCGCAGAGCTATTTACAATAACTGGCATGTGTTGCAATTGCATGAAGTTTTTCAGTCTCCCCCTCGGATTACATTTTCAAGAGCACCTAATTTGAAAAATGTTAGTTCGTTCAGATTTTACCATCAAGAATAATGACAATATCGTTATGGGTTCTCATCAACCATGCAATTCTTGTTCAGTCTGTCCAATGTCTATGTCAATAACAGAGAGTGTCATCTCACAATCAGGTTACAAAATTTTCTTGAAATATGTAACATCTTGCATTTCCACAATGGTAATCTATATGATTGTATGTCCATTTGGATTACAATATATAGGCAAAACCAAACGTCTTCTGAAAACACGAATGATAGAACACAGATCCAATATAAAAAATTCCTGGATTGAAGAGCCACTGGTCACACATTGTTTAACACATAAACATTCTTTCAATGATCTCAAATTCTGTGCCATCGATCATGTTTCAGTGCATTGGCGCGGCGGTAATCGTGAAGGACAGCTATTGAAACTAGAACAATGCTGGATATATCGACTGGGGACCGTGAGTCCGGCAGGTTTAAATGCTGATCTGGAATTACATCCTTTTTTAGGATAGATAAACTGTTCTCATACATCTACAATGCTTTATCATTCCCAGGATTCAGTGCTTGATTACCAATCAATTAACAAACAAAAAAATTTTTTTGACACATGACACGTCATCTTTATGACGTCACATCTGTTGTATATTTAATAGGATGTAAACGTTAGCCTCGTTTCCTCCCTGCGACGCAGAAGAATGTTTGAGACGTCAGGTCCATTTTGAATCGGTAACCTCTGGCGGTTAGATAAGTACTGTTCTTTACTTTACCTCATTGAAAGTTGCTAAGACTGTTTCTTTAAATTTTTAGGCAAAACACTCCCATGTTGATATCCATCTAGATGCCCCTGAGGAAGCTTTAATAAGTGAAACATCGGCCGTGTTGGGCGTTTTTGTATACAATATTTTGAGAGAATTCCAGCTACTTCCTGTCTTCACGTCATTTATGGAGTGAATTATATAAGTCTTTAATGACTAATTTTTAAAGAAAAAGAAAAAAACATAAAAAATAGTTTCATACAAAAATAATAAAATAGTTGTTTAAGTGATGGTGAATGATTAGAGGTCCAGTTGGATTCGGGATTGAATCACAATGTCTGGCTTGCTGACACCGTCACTATAGGTAACATTTTGAATTAAAGTTCAGTTCCCCTTTTTTGTTTACAGTTCTCCTATGGGGTTACTGTGTTGACTCTCCTTGATATATTTTAGACTTCAATTACCCCAATATTGACTGGGTAAATGTATCATCGGTACATGCTAGAGTTATAAAGTTCCTGGATGGAATAAATGACATTTTTATGGAGCATTTGGCCCAGGAAGTGACAAGAGAGGGAGCAATTTTAGATCTAATTCTCAGTGGAGGACAGGATTTGGTGAGAGAGGTAATGGTGGTGGGGCCACTTGGCAATAGTGATCAAAATATGATCACATTTGAATTAATGACTGGAAGGGGGACCATAAGCAAATCCACGGTTCTCGTGCTAAACTTTCAAAAGGGAAACTTTGATAAAATGAGAAAAATTGTAAGAAAAAAACTGAAAGAGCAGCTACAAAGGTAAAAAGTGTGCAAGAGGTATGGTCATTGTTAAAAAATACCATCCTAGAAGCACAGTCCAGATGTATTCCACACATTAAAAAAGGTGGAAAGAAGGCAAAATGATTACCAGCATGGTTAAAAGGGAATGTGAAAGAAGCTATTTTAGCCAAAAGATCTTCATTCAAAAATTGGAAGAAGGATCCAACAGAAGAAAATAGGATAATGCATAAGCGTTGGCAAGTTAAATGTAAGACATTGATAAGACAGGCTAAGAGAGAATTTGAAAAGAAGTTGGCCATAGAGGCAAAAACTCACAATAACAACTTTTAAAAATATATCCGAAGCAGAAAGCCTGTGAGGGAGTCTGTTGGACCGTTAGATGATTGAGAGGTTAAAGGGGCACTTAGAGAAGATAAGGCCATCGCGGAAAGATTAAATGATTTCTTTGCTTCGGTGTTTACTAAAGAGTATGTTGTGGAGATACCCATTCCGGAGAAGGTTTTTTCATGGGTAAATATTCAGATGGACTGAACTGAACCAAATCATGGTGAACCTAGAAGATGTGGTAGGCCTGATTGATAAACTGAAGAGTAGTAAATCACCTGGACAGGATGGTATACACCCCAGGGTTCTAAAGGAATTAAAAAATGAAATTTCAGACATATTAGTAAAAATTTGTAACCTATCATTAAAATCATCCATTGTACCTGAAGACTGGAGGATAGCTAATGTAACCCCAATATTTAAAAAGGGCTCCAGGGGTGATCCGGGAAACTGCAGACCGGTTAGCCTGACTTCAGTGCTAGGAAAAATAGTGGAAAGAGTTCTAAGCATCAAAATCACAGAACATATAGAAAGACATGGTTTAATGGAACAAAGTCAGCATGGCTTTACCCAAGGCAAGTCTTGCCTCACAAATCTGCTTTACTTTTTTGAAGGAGTTAATAAACATGCGGATAAAGGTGAACCGGTAGATGTAGTGTACTTGGATTTTCAGAATGTATTTGATAAAGTTCCTCATGAGAGGCTTCTAGGAAAAGTAAAAAGTCATGGGATAGGTGGCAATGTCCTTTCGTGGATTACAAACTGGCTAAAAGACAGGAAACAGAGAGTAGGATTAAATGGACAATTTTCTCAGTGGAAGGGAGTGGGCAGTGGAGTGCCTCAGGGATCTGTATTGGGACCCTTACTTTTCAATATATTTATAAATGATCTGGAAAGAAATATGACGAGTGAGGTAATCAAATTTACAGATGATACAAAATTGTTCAGAGTAGTTAAATCACAAGCAGATTCTGATAAATTGCAAGAAGAGCTTGTGAGACTGGAAAATTGGGCATCGAAATGCCAGATGAAATTTAATGTGGATAAGTGCAAGGTGATGCATATAGGGAAAAATAACCCATGCTATAGTTATACAATGATAGGTTCCATATTAGGTGCTACAACCCAAGAAAGAGATCTAGGCGTCATAGTGGATAACACATTGAGATCGTCGGTTCAGTGTGCTGCGGCAGTCAAAAAAGGAAACAAAATGTTGGGAATTATTAAGAAGGGAATGGTGAATAAAACGGAAAATGTCATAATGCCTCTATATCGCTCCATGGTGAGACTGCACCTTGAATACTGTGTACAATTCTGGTCGCCACATCTCAAAAAAGATATAATTGCGATGGAGAAGGTACAGAGAAGGGCGACCAAAATGATAAGGTGAATGGAACAGCTCCCCTATGAGGAAAGACTAAAGAGGTTAGGACTTTTCAGCTTGGAGAAGAGACGGCTGAGGGGGGATATGATAGTGTTATAGAGGTGTTTAAAATCATGAGAGGTCTAGAATGGGTAGAGTGAATCGGTTATTTAGTCTTTCAGATAATAGAAAGACTAGGGGGCACTC
This sequence comes from Rhinatrema bivittatum, assembly GCF_901001135.1. Taxonomy (NCBI): domain Eukaryota; kingdom Metazoa; phylum Chordata; class Amphibia; order Gymnophiona; family Rhinatrematidae; genus Rhinatrema; species Rhinatrema bivittatum. Next base: position 492,393,784 of record NC_042615.1, on the reverse strand, counting down.
CATGAAGTTAGCATGTGGCACATTTAAAACTAATTAGAGAAAGTTCTTCTTCACTCAACGCACAATTAAACTCTGGAATTTGTTGCCAGAGGTCATGGTTAGTTCAGTTAGTATAGCTGTGTTTAAAAAAGGATTGGATAAGTTCTTGGAGGAGAAGTCCATTACCTGCTATTAATTAAGTTGACTTAGAAAATAGCCACTGCTATTACTAGCAACGGTAACATGAAATAGACTTAGTTTTTGGGTATTTGCCAGGTTCTTATGGCCTGGATTGGCCACTGTTGGAAACAGGATGCTGGGCTTGATGGACCCTTGGTCTGACCCAGTATGGCATGTTCTTATGTTCTCTATAGGAGGCCCACCTAGTAACACGAGGTGAGGTTTAGGTAGTAGTGTAGGGGTTAGGGGCCACTTTTACATGCAGAGTGTGACGTATGAAGAGAACAATGCACTCTTGGGAAGATTTGATGACTTTCGGAGTGTGGAAACTCTCACAAAGATGAGATTTGTACAATGTTCTCTCAACCTAGCTTGATAGACTCTCTACATGGGTAACATCAAGCTAGGTTGAGAGAACACTGTAGAAATCTCATCATTGTGTGAGTTTCCTCACGCCGAAGGACATCATATCTTCACAAGAGTGCACTGTTCTGTTCGTACGTCTCACTCTGCCTGTCAAAGTGGCCCCTAACCTCTACACTACTACCTAAACCTCACCTCAAGTTACTAGGTGGGCCTTTTATAGAGATATAAATAGCTAACTACTAGAATGGCCTTGTAGATAGTCTCTCTCCCCCCCCCCCCCCCCCAATATCTCCAGCCCTTCTCCAGCCTAAAAATGCCCACAACAGGATTTGCAAAAAAGATCACAAATTGCATTATGGACATAAACCATGATAACACACTTTAAAAAGGTGTAAGTTATTTTGAGTGTTAAAATTGTGCATTATAGCTTTGTGAATCCAAACCACTTTTCCTGAAATCCTGCCCCGACTCCTCCCCTTTTAAAAATTTGCATCACACCATGCATTTTGTTGCTTATCGTGTGCAATAAGGCATTTTTCGCATGCAAAAAAATCATAATGCAATTTGATAAATGACCCTGTTAGCTTATACCTAAGGCAATGGAAACTAAGGCCTAGATTTTCTAAGCTACCGCGGCTTCCTGAATCGCGCAGTAACTGGGGGCGAAGCGAGGGGCTTTCGCACCTAATAGCGCCATCATAAAAGGTGGTGCTATTGGGCACGCTATTGACAGCGAAAAGGGCCCTTACCTTTTTGCAGTCAGCGAAGTTGTCACGGAGTCCGCCCCAACTCCGCCCCAATTTAGTGATCGCACGCGAAAAGTCCCTTTTCACGTGCAATCGCTTTGGAAAATGACCCCCTAAGTGATTTGCAGAAGATCACAAAGAGTGACAGTGGCACTTGAACCCTGGTCTCCTGGTTCATAGATTACTCCTCTAACCATTATGCTATGTATGTCATAAACATAGCTGTACACCTGAACATGGATGGTCAATTTTATATAGATGTGTGCAAATGCCGCATCTGTCGCTTAAGTGGGAGGAATTTTATAAGGGGTTGCTGTCAAGGGTATTTACCCTTTTCCCAGTTGTTTCCCAGTTCATCCTGTGTAGGAATAGGACACCCTACCCCCCTAGTTTTAATAGCCTAGTGTCATGATACATGGGCACAACTTTTAAGAAAGCTTAAAGATTTGGCAGCTGGGATTCAGTGCCAAGACGTCCAGAGTCATGCATCTGGAGAGCAGTAATCCAAAAGAGTTGTATGTGATGGGGGAGTGGAAGACTAATATTCTCGGACTGGGAGAGAGACATTGGGGTGATAGTGTCTGATGATCTGAAGATGGCGAAGCAATGGTACAAGGTGAAAGCTAAAGCCAGAAGAATGCTGGACTGCATAGAGAGAGGAATAACCAGCAGGAAAGGAGGTGATAAGGCCCTTGTACAGGTCCTTGGTAAGGCCTCGCTTTGGAGTACTGTGTTCAGTTCTGGAGACCGTATCTCAGAAGGGATAGAGGCAGGACAGAGGTAGTCCACAGAAGGGCGACCAAAATGGTGTGGAGTCTGTATCGGAAAACTTATGAAGAGAGGCTGAAGGATCTAAATATGTATATCCTGGAAGAAAGAGGTTCAGGGGAGATATGATACAGATTTCCAGATACCTAAAAGGTTTAATGATGCATGAATTTCGAAACTTTTCCATTGGAAAAGAAACCGTAGAACTAAGGTTCACGAAATGTAACTTCATGGGGGATGACTCAGAACCAACATAAGAAAATATTTTTTCACAGAATGGGTAGTGGATGTGTGGAATGCCCTTCCAGAAGAGGTAGTGTGTATAAAAACAGTAAATGAAGTCAAAAGGGCATGGGATAAACACTGTGGATCCCTAAAGGCTAGAGGTTGGAAATGAAGAAAAGGGTGCAATGGGGTAATCTGCACAGAGCAGCAGTCACTGCCCTTAACTTTAACATGAGGGTAACCTGCCTAGAATGGCAGATACTAATATTAATAGAAACAAGGGGTAACCTGCACGGAGCAACAGTTACTATCCTTAACAGAAACATGGGCGTAATTTGCACCTTAAGAGAAACATGGGGGTAATCTGAACTGACTGGCAGTTACTACCATAAGAAACTTGCTGGGCAGACTGGATGGACCATTTGGTCTTTTTCTGCCCTCATTACTATGTAACTGCTGGCCAGGGGTCAGGCAGGGGGAACTTATGTGTGTGTGTAACTGAAAAGTCAGGTATGCATGCCCCTGAGCCAACCCCCATCTCCTCAAACTCCCACATTTTGAATGGTGAAAATAAAGCCTTCTAGCAAAACGAGGCAGCTGCATTTAGCCACAGTGTGGAGCAATTTGCAAACCCTTAGATCCCGGCCAGTTAACATATTATCTAGCCGGCTAGTTCGTTCTGAAAATCGTTCTCATTGTACGCATAGGGTGCGCAAACGGTTTATATTAGTTCGTACTGTAACCAGTTAATCCTTAGGAAAGCCTTCAGGTAGGTCACTATTCACATTCTAACAGCATTGATGAGGAATATTCGAGCTATATAAATGCGCTTGTATGTTACCTGGCCCCATAAGTATGACTGGGTGCAGCAGTCCACCAGCCGGTGACTTTATTTTCTGCCCGTGCGCTGGCGTGCGCCTGCCGTCACGGGATGCTTTTGTTCCGAGCTCTGCCTATGTGTTGGAACACGTCTTGCCTGTCCCAGTGTCATAACTAATTATATCCTTTGTGTGTTTGCTTCTAGTAATTGAAAAGTAGACCTACCGCAGGATACATTTTTAACATTTGGTTGTGTCTCGAGGATATGCTACATAAAAAAAAAAAAATGAACTCTTTTCCACCATGCAGCAACTTGAAACTGTAAACAGATATTACCAGCTCTTTTAGATATAATCACCCACCTAGCTGATTTTCGACAGTTGAAAATGTTTGGTATTTAAGTTGCCTTTATTTACGCGTTTTGTAGCTGCACGCGCCTGTCACTAAATCCGAACTGTTTTTAGGTTTGTGCGCAATTTTCATATTACCGCTTCCTAGGTTTCCATTCCAGTTTATGAAAACTGGCCAAAAAAAAAAAAAAAATGCAGCTATTCCTAGAGGCCCTGATTTTAAAAAGCATTTACTTGAGCAAAATTGGGTTTTACTCGAGTAAATGCACTTTACTCAAGTAAGTGGACTTTTGAAAATTGCTACAATATATGCCATTGAATTGTCCATAGGATTTGCTCACCTAAGTGTACTTTACTCGAGTAAATGGCTTTTGAAAATTGCTACGATAGTATGTCACATTTACGCACGGAACTCCTTTGAAAATTACCACCTTATTATTTTGGTGGGGAGGGGGAAGTTAAAGAAGGGAAAGGTGCAGGGGATGTGTCTTTCTTGGGTCCCGTTTGAAAGAGGCAGGGCAGAGAGAAGAAGGCTGGGCTCTCTGGCACATCTTTCCTGTATTTCCTCTCCTGTGGGGCTGTGGTAGCAGCAAGCAGTGAGTTAGATAGATGCTGCTGGGTCTCGTGTGACAACATGGGATCCTTTGCCCATGCCTGCTAAAGGGGGGGAGACTTCACCAGCCCTCTGTCTCTGAGCCCAAGCCCCTTAGGGCAATTAAAGTCTTATGACTTACTAGCTCTTTAAGGCTGGTGACAGGCAGCGGCACTGTCCAATCTTCTTTTACTCCACAGTGATTATTTTTTTCTTTTGAGTCTTTATGTGGAATAATGCAATCCCAGTGAAAATCCAGGCCTGTAAACGCATTCCAAGTTGTAAGACCTATGCTTACATGTAATTTACAGCAATTAGAATTCTTTGAAATCACAAGGTGCGAGTTTTATTTTTCTGCTGCGTTTAGCTCATTGGTAAACAGGTCTGCTTAAGGAAATGAAAATGATGAGCTGGTAACTGCTGTGTCCTAGTTCTTAAGTTGTGTTTTTTTTCAAAGCAGACCAATTCTCAGAACATTTGTTTTATTATTATATGTGTGTGTGTGTTTTAAGTTATTATATTTCTACTTTAAGGAGCACAAGCGAGTTTGCACAGCTGGACTGTTTCACTTTTTGGGGGTGGAGGTGGGTAGGAGGGGCTGCTTGCTTTGTTTGCGCACCATGTAGTCGCAGGGCACACTGATGAACAAGGTCTTCCTTCGGTCTGCATGCCACATGGCACCTTCAGCACCTCAGCAGACTTTCAGGGATCTGGTTCTCAGCTTTCACAAACCACCGCCCCAATCATCATCCCAAAAAATGATATTTGTGTATGTATGTCTGTGTGTGTGTGTGTGTATATATATATAGAGAGAGAGATAGATAGGACCTTAGCTTTACGAGCAGTATTGCCTATAATCTCTGTTTTTCAGACAAATCAGCTCGAGAGAGGAACGGGTCAGTCTGACCAAGCTTGCAAAGCTTCCCTCCCACACTCTAGCTCTTGGACGCTTGCAGGCACTGGTCACAGGCCAGGCACAGAGCGCAGTACTGGGACAGCCAGAACTGGCTAATGCTTGTCTTCCCCCCAAATGTCTGGATGTACTTACATACCGAATGTTGCAGACACGATAACCAGACCACTAACATGACTGTAGCATTGTCTGGTTCATCTGCAGATCTTTTTCTCTAGGGTTTATAAAAAAACAACAACCCTCAAACAACAAAAATAAACTGCCCCCCCCCCCCAACCTCACCTGACTTTACTAACTGTTGTGGATTAATTAAATCTGACTGTCTTGGCACTCCAGATGGAGATTTGCAACGTGAAGCTTAAGATTTACCTTTTAAACTTTTGGAATCATATCACTAGGTTCTTGTAATGTGTCTCATTTTTCATATTTTTTTTTCTCCTTTTCATTCTTCCAAGTCTCCAGATATCAAATTTTGCTAGTGCTGTTCTTCGTTTTTTTTTTGTTTTTTTTCTTCAACAAAGTAGATATATTTGGCAAAACAGATGAGAGGCAACGTCAGTAGAATTAGAAATATGAATTGGTATCTGACTAAGGAATTTAGTTGTGGTTTTGGCACGCATGACAGGTACAGGCTATTGGCAAGAGTTATCGGAAGGAATATAAATTAGATGCTAAAATAAAGCATTAAATTAGAGCAGCATAGCATCACTGTCTCTGCTATTCTAAATTCTGAATGCACAGTACAGATATGAGGGCTTAAAACTACGGCCAGCTTTTACTATCTTATGCAGCAAATGGATGACTAGAACAGGAGAGGCTATCGGGAAGACAGCGAGAAAGGCTCAAGGCTGGCACTAGATGACTGAAACTAGGTATTCTGGTAGAAGATGACAGAGCAGAACTTTGAAAATGAGGAAAATCAACTTTTCTTCTGAATCTACAAGAACAGAGGAGAGAAAGAGAGAGAGAGGCTGGAGGAGACAGACTTAAAAATGACTTGGGAGATCACTAAGAAGACTGAAGAGAGCCAGGATGTAACACAGGGCTGAATTAATCTGCTCATGTTGATGGGCAATTGGGAGGTGGGGTTTGCACCCCCTGATCACCCCCTGCCCTGATCACCCCCTGCCCAAATCCTCCCCTTAGGTTAATGCCCTTCACCTCCAAGTTGTGCAGTGGTCCCGAAGCAGCAGCAACTTGAAATAGAAAATTCAGCATGGAGCCTCCTGCAGTTATTTATGCATGTAAAAATTTTTTTTTTAAAAGATATGTTTTTGGTAAAATTTTGGTGAGACCTATGATCAGAAATATTTGAGCGGTACAACACTTGGGTGGCTAACACAATGTCTGCGTAACCGCTGCTGAGTGAGATATTGCATGCTTTTCATATTTATGACGTCTCAAATTGGGTATTTATAACAATAGTTTGTGGTTCACAGTGGGTAAAATTACCTGGGTGCTTTTTCTATAAACTGATTTTTTTTTTTTTGCCACAGAAGATAAGGTTTATTTTGTTAATGTTTGTTAAGTTTATACCTATAAAAAGTTGGCGCCGCAAGCAATTGCCTACATTGCCTGTGCTGAAATCCTGGCCTGGTTTAGCCACAAGAGAGTAGGTTAAAATGCACTCAGGAAATTAGGCGAATAGCGAATAGCGACAGATACAGTGGTGCAGGTTGAGGAAAACAATATTGGAAATGGTTGAGAAGCAATTAAAGTGACACAAAGCATGGAAATTCTCAGGCCCATTACCACTGCGATCTTCAGGACAGACTTCACAAATCACAGTCTTGTTCATTGCAGGGAGGATGTCTAGACCACTGCCCATACAAATTATTTTGACTTTTAATTTGCTCAGTGTATTGGGTCAAAGTTAATTATGATTTATGTGTGTTCTAGGGACACTGTCTTCAGTAGGTCAGCTTTATTGTCACTGTAAATAAGCGTATGCATGTAGAAAAATGATAACCCATCATATGTGCCAAAATAAAGAAGGGAAGGGGGTGCCAACTCCTCACTGTCAATTCACGATGATGACATTTTATTAAGGGGTGTGCAGGCTGCAGTACTAACTATGCACTTTGGCCCACATACCTCTGGCATTGATTCTACCTGTGCAAGTGGTTTTTTTTTGTTGTTTTTTTTTTTTTTTTGAGAGAATGGCACATTAGAGAGAAAAAAAATCCATATATGTTTTCATAAAATGTATTAATATAAGAAAAATACACTAAAGTAAAATTGATTGAATGCTCACCATCTAAAAGCTGTACCTGAGTTATTACACAGTAAATGATGGCGGATGAAGACTGAAGTGTTCCATCTAATGTGCCCAGCAAGGTGTTTAGGGTTGTAATGGCACGGTTTTCTCTGCTGTGCAGCCTCACTGTGCCCTGAATCTGCCTACTGCTACACCTCCCCACCAGCAGAGGCCTCAAGTGAGCTCTGCTCTTAGTTACCCAAGCCATCTCCTCACTGGCCAACTGATCCAGTCTGTTGTACAGCCTCTGCTTCACCAAGGGTCCTCAGTGAACTGAACTTAACCTCCAGCCTTGCAAAGGCCCTGCTCCCTGCTCGCTCCACACCCAAGCTCCAGATCCATTTAACTCTGCCTTGCTAGATCCAAGTCACTCTTGGCTCTCTGATCTGGTCATTCTTGTACCTTGCCTTGAGGCCTTCGGGCCTGTTGTCCTGAACACTTGCCTTGTGGCCTATCTAGGTCATTCCTTGCTCTTTGCTCTATGGCCTACTCTAGGTCTTGTCTTATGACCTCTGGGTCTCATCTAGTCTTGTCTTCTGCCTTGTGGCCTTTCTGATCTCTCTATACCTAGGGGATTTCAGGGCCTTAGCCTAGTGGCTTATGGGCCTCAGCCTTGCTGCCTTCAGGCTTCTATGTTGTTTGTTCTGCTTGTCTTGTCTACGCCTTGTCCAGTCCTGCCCTAGTCTGTCTTGTCCAGTCCTGTCTTTGTTTGGTCTTGATGTGCCCAGCCCGATCCTGTACCTGGTATTCACTCCCTGTCTTGTCAGTATTTTGTCTTGCCTTAGCCAGTATCTAGTTCCAGTTCCTATCCAGTATCCTGCCTTGAATGTGTCTTTCTCCCACTCCATACTCACTACCTTACCTTGTCTCTGTCTGTATTCAGCCCCCAGTATCCAGTCCAATTCAGCTCCAGCCTATCTCTGTCCACAGTGCCTGTCTTGCCTCATGTAGCCTGTACAAGCCTTGCCTCATCCACTCTATCCAAGCTTTGCCTTGTTCAACCTGTCCAAGCCTTATCTTGTCCAGCCTTGATCCAGCATGCTGTATCTTGCTCCAGCCTATCCATCCTTGATCCAGTCTGCTCTGCCTTGCTTCTGCCTGCCTGAGCTCACATGTTGTACTGCCGTAGCAAAGATCTACTGGCCTCAAGGATCCAAGAGCTCAACCTGTGAAGAGGCGGGCTGGCTAGGTGGAAGACCAACTCTTGTTCAGCCCAGTGTCCTGCCTTGCAGTCTTGCACACCTCCTGGAGTGGTGTACCCTGATCCCAGTAACCGTGACATGTAACTGCTACTCTGTACAGGTCACCCCGCTGCCTTCTTGGAAGCATGATACTGTTTTGGGTTGAACTGCTGTTCTGTGTAGGTTACTCTAGTGCTTCATTAACACCTTCTTGTCAGCAGGGATCTTCCTGTGTTTATTGTATTCTTTTTTGAATTTCGTTACTGTTTTTGTAATGGTCATGGAATTGGTAATTGGATTGTTAATGGATTGAAAAGTAACATATCACCAATACCAATAGTGAATAGTGTGCCTTGCAAGGAGAATGTATAGCCCTATGCTGAAATAGTAGGAGGGATCTCAGGTCCCTGAGAAGAAGAGACAAAAATTCCTCTCTTTTTTTTTATGTAGCATAGACTCAAAAAAATGTGAAAAGTAAATACTCCTAGAATTCAGTGAAGGCACACCTAAGTGTCAAATGGCTAAAGTGACAATCTGGGCACTTCTATACCCGAGAACAAACCAAAGCCTCATTGACTGTGGCAGCCACCAACCTAGCCATTCTCTAGATGTCTGGCACATTTGTGGCTTCTGCGTTCGTAAAGGTTTGCCACCAGTGCTGCAATTATCTCTGCTCCTGTATGCTGGATGTGAAATGGTATGTGCTAGTACCAAGGGACAGATACACTAAGGGGCTTATCGCCTTTCAAGCGAATAAGAAATATGCTTACCACGTATAGCTCTTAATAGATTAATAAATTCCAACTGACTGCATAGGAAATGCTGCCACCTGATATATCATGCCCACAATCGCTTTTTTCTTTTATTTTTTCACATAAGATATTAAGAAATTTCTTAATATTAATTGCAATTTGGATTGCATTTGATGCATGCTTTAATTCATAAATGAACAAACATCCTTAATTAGATGCAATTAGGCACATTCTCAATGTAATTATCTCTAATTAAATTTTATTAAGTGGATGATGATGTTGCTGGAAGTTTGGGTGTAACATGAATATGATAAATTTCCAATATTGTTTTTCCCAAAATGCACTGCCTGAGATATTTGGAGACTCGTTCGCAGGGAGCAGTTGCAGAGCAACCAAGAAGAATTAGCGAAAGGAGTTTTAGTAAATGCTGGGCCAATTCTTCCCTTTCTTGGCTTGACCATGTTTAAAGCCTAATGCCAGTGTCTAAATCTTAAAGCAAAAGAACAAATAAAATCTGTCCCAAACCCATCCAAGAAAAATTATGTCTCCCAATGTCAGCAGGGCTGTATGGATTTTTTTTTAATCCCATTTTGTAATTTTCATCCTAAAATGCACGTAGTCTGTACTTGTGTAACAGGCATTTTATAAACATTTAAATTACACGCGTGCTTTACGTTTTGTGCGCACATATACACGCGACAATAAAAGGGGTGGTCTGGGGTGTTCCGGGGCAGGTCCAACAGTTAGGCGTATAAGTTGCTATTTTAAAAGAGATTTACATGCATACATTTGGCAGCTTACTTGCATAATTGTACACCTGTTACTTATCTTGCAAAACTGATATCATATTTGTTTATAGTATACTATTGGTTGGGGGGGGGGGGGGGGGGGAGTTCAGGCTGAAGAACCAAGAGGGTCTCGATGACCTGGAGAAAGACTGGGTGAACTGGTGGAGGGAATCGGAAAACTGGTCATTTCAGTTATGTGCACATCTTTTAAAATACGCCGGCTTCCGCACGTAAATCATTTATGCAAGCATAAAATATATGTGCGTATATTTTTAAAAGTGGTAGGAAAAGTTTGTGGGTTCAGTTCATTGGCATACTCGCTTTCAATTCATTTCATGTGTTTGTTCGTAAGCAATGCATACCTGCTTAAATTGGGGGATAGGCGTATGTGTATTTTAAAATACATGTGTATCTGATATGCACAGGTTACAAAATACTATCATAGATGTTTGTGCAGCTGTATACATGTGTATATGCAGCTGCACAGTGTTGTTTGAAAGTTATTCTCAAAATAATTGAGGTCAATATTCAAAGGCCTTGTCCAGGTAACTTTTGGAGGTACCCAGACAAAAGCTAAGAATTGAAAATTCCCCTCACCCCTGGCTAAATTTTGTCCAGGTAATTCATTTCCAGCACAAAATGTAGCCGGATTTAAAGAGCCGGTGATGGTGGCTTTCCGGGAATTGTACCTGCCGCATATGTTCTTCTATCCTTCTGCTTATTTTCCCTGACCATCAAGTTGCACCTTCACTGATGTGCACTGATAGGAAAGGAATCACCTTACATCTTTTTTTTCTTTTTATTCGTTCGCCGTTATTTCTGTACAGGAAAGAGAGAGGAAAGGAAAGTGAAGTCTCCAGAGTGGAGCAGACTTAGAAAAGAAAAATGCCATCACGCACTGTGATCGTCTTAACTTTCCAAGAAGAAAACAGATATCAAAATACAAAAGCTTTGGCCCAGCCTGATGTCTCAGTGACAAACGTGTGCTGCCATGGAAAGAACCTGGGTTCAGTGGCTGGGGGGGGGGGGGGGGGGTGGTTCTGCTTGCCAGGCCTAGCCGGGGCCTGGAGATGTTTCAGAGACAGCATTCACAGCCCCTGGGGGAGGAGGGAGTCTCAGCCACCATTCAAAAAATGACACCTAGCAGTCTACATTAGCCCGGAGGGAGACGCTCTTTGTGGCTCTTGTCCAAGGATCGGCACAATGGCTGGGCTGAACTGAGAGGGGATATAAAAATAAAAACAGAGGGAAATACCTGGATGGTGGTAAATGAAGACTTATGGTGCCATAGCCCAAAAGAGGCCGTCCGGCCCAGAAAAAAGAGCAGGAAGAAACTGGCAAGGCCCCCCAGCAAAAACAAAAATTCAAAAGTTACTATTGTCAAAGGAAGCTGACTTTCTTGGCATTTGTAAGTGAAGATGTAGTTCAGGCACTGCTGCTTCCCAGGCTTGTCTACTGCATTGCTATGTGCTATGATTTGCATGGTAATTTATTATGAGCATTACAACTGGCACAGAATGCAGCGTGGTTTCTGGGTTGCCAAAGCTAGCAGTTCTGTTTTTCCAAACAATTCACAAGATGGGCCCTAAATATCCAAGACAAATAATCCATACCTTAAAATCCTGCTAGGCACCTAAGATCATTGATATTGTACATTCTGTTCCGTGCACTGTAAAGACGCATCCTGGTGGGGGTGGGGACAAAGTTAGAACAGGGAACAAAACTTATATGCATACTTTTTGATTTTCAAAGGTATGTGCATAAATTATACACGCAAACAGTTATACCTGCTCGGGAGCAAGTGTAACTTTGTGCGTATGTGTTGGGCGCCGGGTCCGCGCACGCCTGCAGTGGTTTTGTGTATAAATCTGCTGTGAAAATATTGAGCTAAAGTCTATGGTTAAAAGGTATCCACTGACTTTAGCTATGCAGGCTGTCTAAGAATTACCCTCCATTACAGCCCTGCTGGCATCTCTATAATGAAGATCTCGTAGCAAAACAGACATGCTGTCCTTACATTAAAGGGGGTCATTTTCAAAGCCATTTACATGCATCAAACTGGGTTTTATACGTATTAAATGTTTTACAATTGGCCCTGGCTCAGTGCCTGTAAGAGTACAGGGCCAGATTTTCGAATCTACGCGCGGGCGTAGATTTGTGCATGCAACCCGGCGCGCACAAATCTACGCCCAATTTAATAACATGTGCGCGCAGCCGCTCGCATGTTATAAAATCTGGGGTCGGCGCGCGCAAGGGGGTGCACACTTGTGCACCTTGCGAGCGCCGAGCCTTAGGAGAGCCCCGATGGCTTTCCCTGTTCTCTCCGAGGCCGCTCCGAAATCAGAGCGGCCTCGGAGGGAACTTTCCTTCCGCCCCCCCAGCCCTACCTAAATTACCCCCTACCTTTATTTCTTTATTTACGTCTGCCTTTGGGCAGATGCGACCACTGCGCCGGAGGCCTCGGTCCCGTCCCCAGCCCGCCCACTCCCCACCCATTTTTTCAAACCCCGGGACATATACGCATCCCGGGGCTTGCGCGCGTCGCCGAGCCTATGCAAAATAGGCTCGGCGACGCGCGCAGGAGGGTTTTAAAAGGGTTACGCGCGTAACCCTTTTAAAATCCGCCCCACAATGTGTAACCTGGATTCTTGCGCACTTTTATGGGCAATGAGGAGAGGTGTTCCAGTGGGAAGAGAGGTGGAGTAGAGGTCATTTTCAAAGGAGTTGCATGTGTAAATGTAACATACCATCATAAGCAATTTTCAAAAACCCATTTATGTATTTAAAGATGAATTTTGAAAGCCAGAAGTGCACCAGAATGGGCGCATATGTAGCACATGCGCATGTCAATTTTATAAGCTGCCTATATATATACACACACATGCAAGTACTGATGCGCTAATATCTCATATCAGGGGAAAAAGGGACGGAATGTGGGTTGGGAATGGGCGCTCGAGGCCAAGAGATATGCGCATATGTGTGTATGCACACAGGCGCATCCAGGTCCATTTCAGCGCAACTTTACTTCTGCTGTAGCTGAGGTATAAATCAGAATAAAACAATTTCTAGCCACATATAGGGCCGGATTTTTAAAAGGTTACACGCGCCGGCCTATTTTCAAAAGGCCGGCAGGCGCAAAAGGTTAAATAAAGGTCGGGGGGGGGTTAGAGTAGGGCTGGGGGGGGGAGGGTTAGGGGAAGGTGTGGGAAGGTTAGGCTAGGGGGAAGGGAACGGGGGAAGGCAGTGTGGCTTGGCGTGTGCAAGGTGCATAATTGTGCACCCCCTTGTGCATGCCGACCCAGGATTTTGTAACATGTGCGCGCCGCCTCATGCATGTTATAAAATCGGGCGTACGTATGCGCGCGCTGTGTAGTGCGTGCACATGTAGGCTGCGTGCGCTTCTTTTAAAATCTACCCCATATGCCCTACTGTGTACTTACACTCTTAAAATTAGGAGCACACATACAAACGCCTGGCCTATTTTATAATATGCATGTGCACTTGCACACACGATATAAAATGTCAGTGCATATGGGCGTGCAGAAGTGCAATGTTGGCTTTGAGGCGCAGGCTAGGGAATTTTAAACAGGTGCGCGTCCAGGCCATGACCAGTTTCATCAGTTCATCCACCAGTTTGCCCAGTCTGTAGCTAGGTCCTCAAGCCCCCCCCCCCCCCTGGTTCTTTGGTTTGCACGCCGCTCAGATAACCCATATGTATATGGGCGCCTGCACACCTATTTTAAAGTTACAGTCTTAAAGTGCACTTTCACATATAACACCTATTGACAATTCAATGGCATATATTGTAGCAATTTACAAAAGCCCACTTAACATGTAAAGTCTATTTAGATATGTAAAACCTAGTTTTAAGTATGTAAATGTTTTTGAAAATTACCCGCTTAGAGGGTAACTTTCGAACAACTCTGCATGGCCCCAAATACACATGTATATGACCGCGCGGAGAGCAACGACAGTATCTTAAAACCTGAAGGGGTAATTTTAAAAAAGATTTACATGCACAAAGCTGGGTTTTATGCATGTAAATTCACTTTACCTGTATAAGTGGGTTTTTGAAAATTACTACAATACTATGCTAAATTTAGGTGTTTATGTTTGTTTAATGTTTATTAATTTTTAATGAATCACTAACAGAGCAAAAACTAACAGAACAAGTTAATATATAACACAAAAAAATAAACTAGCTCATAAAATTGATAAATTACAAAATAAAATTAGCAAAACCACATAATATAACTATAATATAGTAAAATATAATAAAGTATAAAAAATAAGATATTAATAAAATAAAATAAAGTGCTGGAGTAAAAAATAAAATGCAAGAATGGCAGTATAAACTAAAAATAGGGTTAACTGGAATTAATGAGGGGATAGGCTTGCTGAAAGAAATGAGCCTGCAATGTGTAACTCCTTTGAAAATTACCTCCTATACAAATCAGGTACACACAGATTATAAAATACGTGTATGTGTTACATGTATCTGCAGTACATTGAAAGCATGTACTTTTCCTACTTATTTTAAACACATATATCTTATGCGCAAAAAAAAAAATGACTTGCTTGCATAAAATCCTGTTTACGTGCGCATGTTTTGAAATATACCGACCTCCACATATAAATTGAAATCACCAGTTTGCCGAACGCTCCAGCAGTTTACCCAGTCCTTCTCCAGTTCACTCAGGCCCACCTAGACCGACCCAACCAATAGTAAACAATAGATGAGTCCGATATCAGTTGCACAAGATGATCAGCAGGTGTAAAATTACGTGACTACACTGACAAACGTACATGCGTAAGTACTATAAAATAGCAACTTGTGTGCATACCTCTGGACCACACACTGGAATGCCCCAAACCGCCCCCTTTTTTTCTCACATAAATGTTCACAAGACCGAAAAAACGCGTGTGGTTTTGATGTTTATGAAATAGCGTGTATATGAGTACAAGCTACTTATGCTGGTATATGCTAATTTTACGTGTGCAAGTGTTTTGAAAATTCACCCCATACTTTTTGATTTAAAAATTTATGCACATAATTATAGACGTGTAAGTTATACCCTCTAAAAAGGAGGTGTGATTTTAAGTGAGTGAATGTGTGTGTGTACTTGGCCAATTACCTGAGTATTTTTAAAGTAAACTTACTCCTTTGAAAATATTCGGTAAAGTCTTCGTGTACCATATGTACGCTGACTTTACTGCTATGCAGCTGTTTAAAATGCACCCCCCCCCAATGTTAAAATAAAGGTAGAGAGCCTCTATTTCTGTATTTTAGAAAGTTATCAGTGTTTAAAATTGTAGTTCCTGTGCTGCACTGCACAATCGCTTGTTTTTCAAGTCTGAAAATAGGACCTGCTTTTGGCACTTTTCTCTTCCTAAACATAATTGCTCATGTATTCACTTAGCCCATCTTTATACATATCTCCCAAACTGCTCAACATATAGCAACCTCATTTCAGTATCTATATAAAAGCCACGGTAGTGTGGTTGCCATGTTAGTCCAGTTGGAGGTGGGAAATAAAGGGGTAGATTTTTACGCGCGCGCAACCACCGAAAACCTACCCCTCCTTCCCCCTGAGTGCGCCAAGCCTATCTTGCATAGGCTTGGCGGCGTACGCAAGCCCCGAGACGCGCATGAGTCCCGGGGCTTGAAAAAATGGGCATTCCGGTGGCGGGGCGCTGGCCCGGGGGCAGGACCGAGGCCTCTGGAACAGCCACCGGGCCGGGGGATGGAGAGCCGACAGGCGTAACTTCTTCAATAAAGGTCAGGTTGGGGTTTTAGTTAGGGCTGAGGGGCGGGTTAGATAGGGGAAGGGAGGGGAAGGTGCCGGGGGGGGTGGGTGGGGGCGGAAGGAAAGTTCCCTCCGAGGCCACTCCGAAATCGGAGCAGCCTTGGAGGGAACAGAGGCAGGCTGGCCATCAAGCTAGGTAGCCGGTAGGACACTGCCCCAATACGTTCTGCCACATATTTTACATGAAAAATGACATTCTGAGGTAAAATTAATATATACGTTATTGTGATAATTTCATGCACTGTTGTGATGCCAACAAGAAAACTTTGCATCTTGGAATTCATATGGCATCATACCTATTGTGATATATTTCGGCATGGTCCTCCCGTATCAACGCAGTACTATTTGCCAACACTCAAAGAATAACAACCCCACCTATGAAAAATACCACAAATATTACACCAGAATCTAAAATATCAATACACCTCCTATCAGGAAAACAGAACAGGCCAAGCTACTACAGATCCCTACAGAGAAACCATATGTTAAAAGAATGCTTCATCTCAGAATGTTGGAAAGATACCCATTCCGGAGAAGATTTTCAAGGGTGATGATTCAGATCGACTGAACCAAATCACGGTGAATCTGGAAGACGTAAGAAGGCCTGATTGACAAACTGAAGAGTAGTAAATCACCTGGACCGGATGGTATACACCCCAGGGTTCTGAAAGAACTAATAAATAAAATTTCAGACCTATTTCAATTAACATTTAACCTATCATTAAAATCATGCGATGTACCTGAAGATTGGAACATGGCCAATGTAACCCCTATATTTAAAAAGCGATCCAGGGGTGATCCAGGAAACTATAGACCGGTGAGCCTGACTTCAGTGCTGGGGAAAATCGTGGAAAGTGTTCTAAAGAATAAAATCACAAAACATTTAGATAGACATGGTTTGATGGGACACAGCCAACATGGATTTACCCAAGGGAAGTCTTGCCTCACAAATCTCCTACATGTTTTTGAAGGGGTGAATAAACATGTGGCCAAAAGTGAACCTGTAGATGTGGTGATTTTGGATTTTCATAAGGCGTTCAACAAAGTCCGGCATGAGAGGCTTCTAAGAAAATTAAAAAGTCATGGGATAGGAGGCGATGTCCTTTTGTGGATTGCAAACTGGTTAAAATACAGGAAACAGAGAGTAGGATTAAATGGTCAGTTTTCACAGTGGAAAAAGGTAAAAGTGGAGTGCCTCAGGGATCTGTACTTGGACCAGTGCTTTTTATTATATTTATAAATGATCTCCAAAGGGGTATGATGAGTGAGGTAATCATAGCAGATAATACATTGAAATTGTCGGCTAAGTGTGCTATGGCAATCAAAAAAGCAAACAGAATGTTAGGAATTAATAGGAAGGGAATGGTGAATAAAAAAGAGGATGTTATAATGCCTCTGTATTGCTCCATGGTGAGTCTGCACCTTGAGTACTATGTGCAGTTCTGGTCATCGCAGCTCAGAAAAGATATAGCTGCACTGGAGAAAGTGCAGAGAAAGGCGACCTGTTGCATCGGAGTTGGACCCTTGGGCCGAGGTGGGGTTGACGCAACCCGTAGGTCGGCAGGTGGAGTGGGCTGAAGTTAGAGGCCACTGGAGCTTCACCTGTACCAGCCCTCATTCCCATCGGGTTGAGCCTTTGGGTGCCGGGGTCGGCAGGACTTAGGGTCGGCAGGACTTAGGTGGACCTGGAGGTTAGTGATTCAGCCCAGAAACAGCAGCCGATAGGTGGCGTAGTCCTACCCTGGACTGGGTTTGGTACAGGAACTCAGGCGCCAAAGGAACAGAAGGTAACTGGAGACGCTCAAGCAAAGAAAGGCCAGAGCCTTTTAAGGCCACATCCAGGGGATAGGCGAGAGGAGGCATCACTGGCAGGCTAGGATCAGAGCCGGCGGCAAGCGGAGGTCGTGGCAAGCAATGTAGAACTCTGGACACGGAGAGGTCTGTAGCGTAGTTAATCAAGGCAATGGTCAGGGTGCAGAGAAGGCAGGCGTAGTCAATCAAAGCAATGGTCAGGGCACGGAGAAGGCAGGCGTAGTCAAGCAAGGCAGTGGTTAGGGCACGGAGAAGGCAAGCGTAGTCAAGCGAGGCTGAGGTCTGGGGCTGGAGGTAGGCTGAAGAGTAGTCAGGCATAGCAGAGGTCCAGGGCTGGAGATAGACTGAAGCGTAGTCAAGCAAAGCAGAGTCGAAATCCAAAGAGTCAGTCCAACACATAAACGAGGCAGGAATGAGGAAGACAGGAACCGGGAACCACAGGAATCAGGAACACGAAGTAGAGAGGATTCTCTATCAGCAATGAGTACGAGGAGTACGAGGAGACCTGTTGCAAATGCAACGCTATAGAGCAAGGCCTGAGCTTATATATGCTGAAGAGTCTGACGTCAGCATCAGGGTCTGCGGCCAGGTTCCTGCCGCGGGCCCTTTAAAAGAACTAGAGATGCGTGCACGCCTAGGGAGGGGAGCGGCACCGATGGCGGTGTCTTTCCGCGGGCCACGCAGAGAGGCCCGACAAGCAAGGACATCTCGGCTGGCAACACTGGGGACCATGCAGAGCCGGAGGCACCGGAGGCAACCCAAGGTCGGAGCTAGCGGTCCACCGCCACCAGTGAAGAGGAACCAGGAGCTGGAGTCCATGTGAGAAGATGAGAGGGCTGCGCCGCGGGTCTGCCACGGGCAGCACGTGTAACACGACCAAAATGATAAGGGGCATGGAATAGTTGCCCTATGAGGAAAGGCTAAAGAAGTTACGGCTGTTTAGTTTGGAGAAGAGACAACTGAGGAAGGATATGATAGAAGTCTACAAAATCATGAAAAGATTTGAACAAGTTCATGTAAATCGGTTATTTACTCTCTCAGATAATAGAAGGACCAGGGGACACTCCATGAAGTTAGCAAATAGCTCATTTAAAACAAATCGAAGAAAATATTTTTCACTCCGCACATAGTTAAGCTCTGGAATTCATTGCCAGAGGAGATGGTTACAGCAGTTAGTGTAACTGGGTTAAAAAAGGTTTGGATAAGTTCCTAGAGGAAAAATCCATAAACTGGTATTACAGTAATTAATAAGCAATAGCAGCTTATGATTTATCTAATGTTTGAGTACTTGCCACATACTTGTGACTTGGATTGGCCTCTGTTGGAAAGAGGATACTGGGCTTGATGGACCGTTGGTCTGACCCAGTATGGCATATCTTATGTTCTTATGTGTATGGGTGGGTGTGAGAGAGTGGGTGAGAGACAGGATGTGTGTGTATGGATGGGTGAGAGCATGTGTTTCTAGACGGGTGTGTGAGAGCCTGGGCACCCACATCAGTATGGGTGGGTGACAAAGTGAGTGAGAGAGCATGTGTGCATATGGGTAGGTCAGAGAGAGTGTGTGTGTGTGTGTATAGGTGGGTAAGAGAGCATCGTGTGTGTATATTGGTGAGGAGTACATTGTGGAATAGATTTTCATACATAAACGCGGGCATACATGTACGCCCAATTTTATAACATGCGCGTGCCTGCCTCCAGGCCCAAGTTGCACACGCCGGCACTCTGCCAGCATGCGATCCTTTGACACAGTGGCAAATGGCCGCTGTGCCGGAGGCCTCTGGCCACGCCCCCAGACCATCCCACTCCGCCCCTGGACCGCCCCTTTTGTAAAGCCCCAGGACTTAGACGCGTCCCGGGGCTTTTCGCACATCACCGGGCCTTTATAAGATAGGTCTGGCACGCGTAACCCCCCCCCCCTACGCGTGTCTTTTTTGGTTAAATTCTAGTTACCCAGTTAGAATTTAGCCAAATAAAGGCTAAATATAGCCGTGTAAGCCATTTAGATGGATAACTATTACATTATCCATCTAAATGGCTTTTGAATATGGACCTCGTATGTTCTATTTTGACACATGAAACCCCTTTGAAAATTTAAGTCTTATCTTACTGGACTTCTGGTGCATATCTTACACCATTTTGGTAGCTTGTTTTTGCCAGGGCAAGTGGGAAGGAAATCACTGTTTTTATTATATAGACAAGTGCTAGCTCCATTGTGCAAATCTACTCATTTTCACTGCTTAGAAGGGCTATAATTCTTTTCTGGTGTCAGTTTTATTACGAATACCTCTGAATCTGTCTGTAACAACATCCAACCCCAACCCAACTCCTGAAAACCCACCCAGATTCAAAATGCCCCTCAAGAGTGGTACCTATATAGAGAGTATCAGAGTGACTCTATACAGATGTTCTCTGTCTCTCTCTCCCTCTCTCGCTCTCCTTTTATATTAGAACATATATGGTAACTCTCTTCTTGCCCACTTTGAATATCTTTCTTAAGGTTGTGATAGATTTTGTTCTTTTTTTTTAATTATTATTTATAAATAACCGCATTTATATTTGCTGTTGAAGTTTTTCAGATTTTCGCACTCCAGAAGCCAAAAATAATTTGGGTGAAGTGAGTCCTTGTATTTTTTTTTCCCTTTCAAATTTGGAAGCGGAATATGTCTGGACAACATCTACTTGAAACAGAAACTTCCTCTAGTACCCTAGAAAAGGGTTATACCAAATGTTTTAAAAACTCACAGAAACTCCAGCCTTGTTAGAACGAACATAGAAAGAGGCCAGAGAACACCAGCCTTAATGTTCCTTCGTTCAGAGGTTAGATCTTAGTGTTGAAAGCCCTCAAAGCATTAACAAAACAAATTCCATTTTTTAATTTTCTTGAGTATGTAAAAGTAAAGGTCAAAAAAAACAAGTCGTAGATGATATCTGTTAACTGGAATACATGAATACATTTTTGGCTGTCTTTACTTACGTGAAATCTTTGAGCCATAATATCATAGAGGGGGCAATCTTGAAACAGCCCATGTAGGTCATTTAGGAATTTGCGGGTTGTCTCACAGTGTGCGTGGACACACATGCACCTCGTGAGCAGTTATAACTTTGCGCATGGAGATTTATGTGCATACTTTCAAAAATGGATAAATATGAGTGTAAATCCTTCTCCCATCCCAACTCAGCCCCGCCCCCGCCTCAGAATGACATCTCGCAGCCGCACACAAAAATGTGCATGAAATCGGGTTTTGATTTTCAAAAGGCCATTTGTATGTATAAAACAGATTTTATGCACGATAAGCATTCTGAAAATCAACCCTATACTATATAATTGGGTTTAGGAGGTTTTTCTCACAAGACTTACAAAATAATTGTCTATACATATCCAGCAGATGTTTCTAACCTGAGTGTATGGAAATTTTTTTCTAATGAATTTTTTTTTTTCATGTCTCAGTCATATGAATTTCATATCCAAAGACCTGCAGAGTGAGGTTAGATACTTGGATAACTTTATCTGGTTAACTTTACTCAGATATTTAGTGGCACATATCCAGCTAAAAAGTTATCTGGGTAACTTTTAGGACAGTGATTTATCCAACTATAGTTACCCAGCTAACTTTAGCTGGCCAGCACTGTACTGACAAACTAAAGTTTAACCATGCCCTGGGAGCATCGTCAGCTCTGCCTCTATTTATGAAGGTATATTTTATGTGGGCTGCAATTTGCGAGTCAGATAACTAAAATATTTTTCAAAAAAATACAATTTTTTTTTCAAAATACAATAATGTGGTTGAAATAAAATGAAGGCATTGGGGTAGATTTTAATAAAAGTACGCCCGTGCGTACTTTTGTTTGCACACCAGGCGCGAACAAAAGTACGCCGGATTTTAATAGATACGCGCGTAGCAGCGTGTATCCTTTAAAATCCGGGGTCAGCGCGCGCAAGGCTGTGCAAAATCGGCAGCCTGCGCGCACCAAGCCGCGCAGCCTGCCTCCATTCCCTCCGACGCCGCTCTGAAATCGGAGCGGCCTCAGAGGGAGCTTTCCTTCCACCCCCTGCACCTTCCCCTCCCCTCCCTAACCCACCCCCCCAGCCCTATCTAAACCCTCCTACCTTTGTTCGCGCGCGCCGGCTGCGCGATTCCCCGGCCCGGGAGCAGTTTCGGAGGCCTCGACCACGCCCCCGGGCTGGAACCATGCCTGCGGCCTCGCCCCCGGATAATGTGCCACCGCGACACGCCCCCCGACACGCCCCCCTAGCAAAGCCCTGGGACTTACGCGCATCCCGGGGCTTGCGCGTGCCGCCGAGCCTATTCAACATAGGCTCGGTGCGCGCAGGGGGAGGTTGGGGCAGTTTTTCGGGGGGTACGCGCGTACCCCTTTGAAAATCTGCCCCAAAGTGTGGAGTATAGGTGAGAAAAGTTAAATGATGTTATTCAGTGTGCTTTCTTTATGATACAGGTTGAACCCACTGTGGGCAAAAGCCTGTGGATTAAGAGCTCAAAGCGCATTTACAATCTGATACTATTCCCTAAAGGGCTATGTTTTAAAAGTTGGAGCACCTCTTTGTGTATTTTTTGTAATGATGTACAGAGTGAGCCATAATTCATATTGGAAAGCTGAACAAGGATTAAAAAAATAAGAGGATAACTTTAAAACATGTATGTGCATGATATAAAATACATATAAATCTACCCTACAACATGCTCGCATATCTAAAAGTGAGGCAGCATGTGTTTTCAGCATTGCCGGATAAGTAAGATAGCTGGATAAGTAGCGTTTGAAGATTTATTTGGATATCTTAATTAGGACCTCATTCACTAAGCATTTTTCCCATAGACACAGAAAAACCTTAGTAAATCAAGCCCTTAGCTGGATAAGTATCGCTTGTTAAGACTTATCCAGAGAAGTCAAAACTTATCCGGATAAGTGGAGCACATCTCCTATACCGTTCTGATGGCGAAACCGAATGACGGTATACAAAACACGTTACATAAATAAATAAGTAAATATACGTGTGTTATTTGTGTTTCTAACTTTAACTTTGACATGTGGAGACTTCACACGTCAGCGAATTTTCAAACATGCGTGTGTGAAGGAAAATCCCCAATTTTACCAATTTGGCCACCAGTTTGCCCAGTCCATCTCTAGGTCAACGATACCACCCCTGGCTCTTCAATCTGACCTCTCTCCCCTCCCCCCCCCCCCATTCCCCTCACCCAATCACTATTTTATTCTCAATTAACCAGATAATTAGGTGTAAATATACACAAGTAACAGTCGTAAGCGCGTTGCTTTCGCAGGTTCTAAAATAGCAACTTGTACACGTAAATGCTGGCCACTTCCAGGAGCACCTGCGTACCGCCCCTGTTTTACACAGGCTATTTTGCTTGCACACGCGCACATGGATGTGTACATGTAACCTTCAGAAAATACATGGTATTCATGCACGGGCCACATACACGTGTACGTGGCCCTTTCTGCACAAATCACTCTTTTAAAATTCGCCTTTAAGTGAACTGGCACATTTAAACTTTAAATTTTGGAACCTACCTCTTTGTTATTTGTACCCCTGATACATACCTGTTATGCAGTCGAATCATGCATGTGTTATCTGTGGGACGCTATGTGAGTGTGAATGTATGGTCTGATCTGAAGTTAACACTTGGTAATTTGGCCCGTCTTTTTTTGAAGATGGGGTAGTTACCTCTCTTGTCCCACAGTGTTGGAGAGGTAGGCGAGTAGATGACTGCTTCACTTTTGGTGATTGTCGAGTCTGTAGTATGATTCCCTCCTGCATTTTTTTTTCTTCAGTTTGGGTATGTGGATCTAATCTTTCGCCCAGTTCTGATTGTTTGATGCTTCTTGTCCTTTTCTTTGCCGTTTGTCCTGGGATTGTATCTTATCTATACTCTGCAAATTCTACATGTACTTGTGCAGCACATTGAACAAAAAAAACTTAATAAAGAATTACTAAGATTTTCAAACTAATTACAGAGATGGTTTTTTTTTTTTGGACATGTAGGGGTGGGAGGGATAAATTCAGACTCTATAATGTTTATTAAAGTAAAACCCTATTGACATAAACTTTAAGCAACAAAGATGCTGGACCCTTCTCCCTGTGTCTTTTTTTCTTTTTTTTGGTTTCCCTCTGCAGTTCATATTTCAGTTTGCTCCCAAAAGCTGACAAGTCTGTGCCAGATGGAAATTCGGAGACCGCAGTAGTCCCTCAGAGGCCACACAGAGGAAGGACAGACCAGGAACAATCCAGCCCAGTCCTCTCCCCTCTCAAGCCTTCCAGGCTGCACAGGTCCACAGGGTGACTCTCACTTGGCCCTTCCCTCCCTTTCCCCTCACTCCCCCCCCCCCCCCCACCTCTTAATCATTCTCTCCACCCTCTCACCCCTACCCTAGCTCTCTGGAGTCCACTGCGAGGCCATCCAGTCATACGTTGTCCATCAGATGTGTTTACTTTTTCCGTGACAGCCGACACATCTGGAGCACATATTCAGGTTATTCCAGTGCCACTAGACACATTCCACAGGATCATTTCAACGGTTGTTATGGCGATATTCTTCCCTCCAGTGATTTTCAAGTTGCGTGACAGAAGTAGCTTGAGCTAACTGGGGGTAGGGGGTTGATGTGGGGGGTGGTGGTGGTGGGGGGGATAGAGAGAGAGAGAGAGAGAGAGACTAAAGTCACTGGGATCTCAGGAGAGGCTCCTTTCACAGAATGAACTAATTAGTGACCCCTGCTTTCTTCACAGGGCAGTAAGCACATGGTTTAATACAGTGAGACTGTGACATGTTTTTGTCTATGAGCAGAGCTGTCACAGGATAAAAACTTTTCTCCCCCCCCCCCCCCCTTCCTCCCACTAGTGAGACCATAGACCGCCGTCTTTCAACAGTTTTCTTCACAAGCCGAAAATGTTTGCCCCTCGGGGGGGGGAGGTTTAACTTCAGAACTCTTTTTTTTTTTTTTTTTGGTCTCAGAATTACTTAAGCGTAGCAGGTCTTGTAGATTAGAGACTATTTATTTCCCTGCAAGGTCAGACAGTTGTGTGTGTCTAAATCTCCACAGAAGGGTGAGTGTTTCTCTGCTCTTTTTTTTTTTTTTTAAATCACTTCAAAGTGTGCAATTTACTTAATTTGGTTTACAAATTCCCTTTTGGTTTTCTTCTCCCATTCTCATCAAAAATGTAAATCACACTTTAACCAGTCACCTATTAATTCTTGACTATTCCTCAGAATTTAAAAAAACAAAACAAAACCCATTTATATGTGTATTCTACTTATTTGTATCACGTTTCCGGCTTTAGAGGGGTTAGTCTGCACTGTTTTTTTTCCCTGGCGTTAGAGTCCTGAGAGATGAAGGGATTCTTTGCGAGTTGTCGTACCCTTTTTATTGGGCACGCCTAAGAATTATTCAAGGGTGATGAGGTACATGAGCTTGCAAGGCCACGTAGGCGCTCACCGGTGACTGCAAGGCTGAAGGGAAGGAAGCATTCTACCGAATGTGATTCCATAAGAAAATAACCTTTGGGAGTAGTTTTGTAACATCGAGCACACGTTAGCTGGCAAGCGTGTGTGTCAGTCAGTTTTGAAACTTGTCCTGGCAGAAAGAAGGGGCAAACCTTTCCACCTGCTATTTGGCATGCGTGTAAGTCCCCCCCCCCCCCCCCCCATCCTGCCCAGACTCTGCCCCCCTAGAATGCACGTAAAAATACACTCAGGGGGGTTAATTTTCAAAAGGTCTCTGGGTGTAAAAACCAGCATGTGCTTGTGCAAGTAGTGGGTACCCACATGTATGCTATGCTGGTAACACTGCAAATATCCACGTACTTGCGATGACACACGGAAATAGTAACAGTGGGGAAAAAAAGGGGCGGTTTGGGGTGTACCAGGCAGGGCTTTGGAAGTTTGTGCACAAGTGGCTATTTTAGAAACATGGAAACTGTGAAACATGATGGCAGAAAAAGACCATATAGCCTCTCTGGTCTGCTCCTCCACACCAGTTGCTCAGAGATCCCCTGTGCTTATTTCAAGCTCCCTTGAATTCAGATACTGTCCTTGCTCCTCCACCTCCACGGGGAGGCTGTTCTATGCATCCACTACCCTGTCTGTAAAGAAATATTTCCTAAGATTACTCCTGAGTCTACCCCCTTTCACCCTCATCCTATGACCTCTCATTCCAGAGCCGCCTTCCTCTTGAAAAAGACCTGCCTTCTGTGCGTTGATACCTCTGAAGTATTTAAATGTTCTCTATCATATCTCCCCTATTCCACCATTCCTCTAGGGCAGTGGTTCTCAACCGGTGTGTCATGACATACCAGTATGTCGCCAGGCACCCCCGCAGGTGTGTGTGTCACTATGCTTCCCGGTCCCCCGCTGGCCCAGTTGCTCCTCCTGCTCCAGTGAAATGGAACACTTCCTGCGCCCGAGCTCACAGTCCAGTCGGAACGCGGCAGGAGAGCTGGAGTCAGTGGCATCAGCATGGTCTCTTCTTCCCGCCCCCGTGGCCCGGAAGAGGAAGTGGAGTGCAGCGGCCTGTTAGGTAAATTCTCTGCAGAGTCGGCCCGAAGAAGAGCAGCAGTGCCGGCCTGGAGCAAAACGAGGAGCGTCAGCCCACGCGGCTGATGGGACTCCTTTCTCGAGGCTGGAAGAGGCTGTTGCTGCTGCTAGTTCGGTGGTGAGTGAGCAAGCGAGAGTGTGTGAGTGTGTGAAAGCATGTAGGTAAGTGTGTGATTAAGAACATGTTTGTGTGATTGAGAGTATGTATGTAAGTGTGATTGAGAATCTGTATGTGTGAGAGCATGTGTATGTATGATTAAGAGCCTGTGCGTATAAGAGAGAGAAAGAGAGCATGTGTTTAACTGTGTGATTGAAAGCCAATGTAAATGAGAGAGAAAGCATGTGTGTAATTGTGTGATTGAGAGCCTATGTAAGTGAGAGAGCAAGCATGTGTGTAATTGTGTGATTGAGAGCCTATGTAAGTGAGAGAGCAAGCATGTGTGTAATTGTGTGATTGAGAGCCTAAGTGAGAGAGCAAGCATGTGTGTAATTGTGTGATTGAGAGCCTATGTAAATGAGAGAGCATGTGTGTAATTGTGTGATTGAAAGCCTAATGCAAGTGAGAGAGCAAGCATGTGTGTAATTGTGTGATTGAGAGCCTATGTAAGTGAGAGAGCAAGCATGTGCGTAATTGTGTGATTGAGAGCCTATGTAAGTGAGAGAGCAAGCATGTGTGTAATTGTGTGATTGAGAGACTATGTAAGTGAGAGAGCATGTGTGTAATTGTGTGATTGAGAGCCTAATGTGAGAGAGAAAGCATGTGTGTAATTGTGTGATTGAGATCCTTTGTAAGTGAGAGAGCATGTGTGTAATTGAGAGCCTATGTAAGTGAGAGAGCATGTTGTAATTGTGTGATTTAGAGCCTATGTAAGTGAGAGAGCATGTGTGTAATTGTGTGATTGAGAGCCTAATTAAGTGAGAAAGAGAGCATGTGTGTAATTCTGTGACTGAGAGAAAGAAGTAATTTACAAACAATCCCCCTCCTAATTCACAAAAATCTCAGGGCACCTGGAAATCGAACCTTTCCAGGTATGAAGAACAGAGCATTTTTTTAATCCTTATTATTTTTAACTATTGTGTGTTTGTCTGCTGTTTTGAAATATTGTATTGGTGTCTAGAAATTTTTTATATGAATTTTTAATTATTGGATATTCTATTCATCAGCAGTTTTGAAATAATCTGTTCTTTTTATTAGTATGGTTTTACGGCTATTGATTTTATAGTTCTTGCTTTATTTTATGAGGAGTTGTGATTTCTCTTTTTCCTTTGTTGAACTGCACACAGAGACTCTGGCTTGTTGCAGTGTCCAGTTCAGTTTTCGTCTGCATGTTTCTATTTATGCTTTATGGTCTCTTTATTTTTTGTTAGGTGAGGGTCTGCACATGTGATTGAGGCAGGGCCAGTGCAAGGGGATTAGGCACTCTAGGCACCTTCTGCCTTGCGCCGACACCTCCGCCCTGCCCCCAATCCCAGCCCCGACTCCAGGGGCAGGGACTACATGCCGCCTCTCCCCCACCCCCTGCGCTGTCCCCCCAAATTTAAATAAAATAACCCCTCCACCCTCCTGACACCCTCCCAAAACTCACGAAAACTCCTGGTGGTCCAGCGGGGGCCCCGGGAGTGATCTGCTGCGCCTGGGCCGTCGGCTGCCACTAACCAAAATGGCACCAGTCATCCATTACCTTAACCATGTGACACGGGCCGGCCATTGGCACCGGTAGCCCTTGTCACATGGTAGGGGCTAAAGGCCACCGGCGCCATTTTGGTTAGTGGCAGCCGATGGCCCGGGAGTGGCAGATCGCTCCAGGGCCTCCCACTGGACCACCAGGGGTTTTCATGAGTCATGGGGGGCGGGTTGGGAGGGTGGCACAAAGGGGGGGAAGGCAGGGAGTGGAGGGGACTGGGCAGAGTTTTCAAGGGGCACTTTTTGCTGCTTCAGAATTCTGCCTCCTGAAGCGGCCGCCTCACCCTACCTCATTGGCTCGCTAGTGGCGTTGTGGCTCCTAAAGGTCGGCGCCCTAGCTCGCCTAGTACTTCCGCCGGCCCTGAATTGAGGTGAGGTATTCTGCTGCATGTAGTTTCTAGGCAGGGCTCTACAGCAGCCTGGCTTGTTCCATTTTCCTAATAGAAGTATTGGAGCTTTAAGGCCTGGTGGAATATTTTCAGTGTTGCCTTTTCTTAGGTAAGGTGGTTACTGTTTAAGTGCTGGAAGCTGGTGCTATTCTGGTGTGGGAGGTTTACTATTTATATAATTTATGTTCAGCGAGAGTGCTCTTATTTTGCCCTTATGTCATTCTTAACAATACAAGTAATACAGGGCCCTTTTTTTTTTTTTTTTTTTTTATTTCTGCCATAGATTGTAATGAACAGTGTGGCATACATGTGCGAACCATCTGTCAGGTGTGTCCCGATTGAAAAAAGGTTGAGAACCACTGCTTTAGGGTATACATGTATAGATTACTGTCTGTCTCCATATGCTTTTGAAGGGTTGATCTCCAGAACTGTATACAATTTTCCAATTGAGGTCTCACAAGGGTCTTATACAAGAGCAATATCACCTCTGTTTTTTTCTGCTGACCATTCCTCTTCCCTATGCACTCAAGCGTCTTTCAGGCTTTTGCTGTTGCCTTATATCTCTACCTGTTAGGCCACGCAGAGATCATCAGATACAATCACCTCCAGATCTTGCTTTTGCTTCTTGCAAAGCATTTCGCCCTCTATACTATACTGCTTTCTTGGGGTTTTTTGCAGCCAAGATGCACGAGTGTGTTTTTTTAGCATTGAATCTTAGCTGCCATATTCTACATCATTCCTCAAGCTTTGCTAGATCCTTCCCTCATGTTTTCTACACCTTCCTGGGTGTCTTCCCTGTTGCAGGTTTTGATTCTATCCACAAGAAGGCAAAGCTTTCCTAACAGTCTTTCTTCAATATCACTTGTAAAAATGTTGGAAGAACTGATCCCCTCAGCACACCACTAGTAATGCCCCCCTCTCCTTGGGGTGAACGCCATTTACCATTATTCTTTGTCCCTTTCTGCTCAACCAGTTTCTAACGCAGTCAATCACTTTAGGGCTCACACTAAGGGCACTCAGCTTATTTAAAAGTATATTTTGTAAGTGAAATTCATGCATGCATTACTCAACTTGTCCGTATGCTTTACATCTGTAAGTTAAGTCACAGAAGTGAAATTGCATTTTCCTTTTGTAGGCAGCTTTTTGGGTGGGAGGTCTGAGTTAAGTGCCAGAGGTCTGGGTGGAGGTGTTGGCGAACTGGTGATTGCAAGTACATGCACAAGTATTTTCATAAGTGGAGTACATGTAATCTTTATGTGACTGAGTTTTGTCAGTCGCTAATATTGCTCCCAAGTAAGTTTTCCAGCAGTGGGAGAGGGTTTTGATATTTGGGATTTCTCCCCTCGCCATAACCCCTTGCGTGGGATATAAAAATCTCCATGAGCATGCTCAGTTTTTATTGGGAAAGCGACTAGAGAAAGGAGAGAGAAGCTAGAGATTATCCCTTGATCGCAAGTGAGTGGGTTGGAGAGTTGGAGTAGAAGCTGGACCTTGGCTGTTGGATCTTTTCCTCATCCCTGGGGGGGTCTTCATCAACAGTTGGGATTTTTGGAGTAAAGAGTAGAGATTTTTTGAGAAAATTGATTCAGTCTGGAGGGAAGGGCGTTCCCCCTGGATCCTGAAGGGCTGTTTCAAAGATCTTTTTTGCCCGAACAGCCAGATAAGTAAGGGTGAGAAGAAATTTGGGACTCTTGACCAAAGGACTCAAGAGATCTGCAGATTGTTGGAGTTGAGAGTACCATTTGGATTTTTTTAAAGATGTTTTGAGCTTGGGGATCTTTTACCATCTTGGACCAGCGTATGCTGGAACTACACTCCAGTTATCCTATCTTCCTAGAAGAGGATATTTTTGGCATGGATGGTGGCGCAGGTGAAGGGAGATTAGTAAGGAGACCTAGAATGGACAAGGAAACTATTGGGTTTTTTTCACTTTGATCTCTTTGTTGTTGTTTTTGATTTTTTTTTTTTTCAGTTTTGTTCTGGATACTCATCTTCAAGTTAAAGTAAGCTGTTTATTTTGAACACCACCAGGACTTAGTTTGGCTACTTTTTTGCAGTACCCCTGCTTGAATGGGTGGACACTGGGGAGTGTGGGATAGCAGAGGAACTTTCTAGGCTAGAGATAGTTAGTACACAGACTCCAGCCTTAGCGTTATTATTAACATCCGTCAGCACTAATCTTATACTACAGTGGTAGGCTGATTACTTCCAGCAGTGCACTCGCACCTTAGCTTCTACCAGAGAAGATGCAGGAGCTGGCCTCTGGAGACCCGGAGCCTCCTCTTCCCAGCTTGACTCACTCTCCTACCCTGCTCTGCAAGGTCCTGCCCCCAAAGCTCTCTCTCTTGGTAGAATTTAAGGTGGACCAGGCTAGATGCAGGAGGAGGGTGGGTGGGGGGTAGGACCACTCCTTTACAGGGTGATTGAGAGTTGTTTTCTTCCTTGCTTCTATTTTGGCTCTTGTTGCACTTTTGGAGCCTCATCCAGCCGGAGTGTGTGTGAGCCATTGGACGAAAAGAGGTATTGACTGTGCCAGGGGCCCAGGAAACTCTCTCCTCCAAGACTTGAACCCTGGCAACATAGCACTCCTGGATGATGATCACAGTACAAACGGGGGACTGGCTACATTTCTAAAACACCTGCCTCTTCCTTTTAAGTCTGGGTTATTATGTGTACATGTGACAGTTATTACACATGCAAAATCTATGCGTGCACTTTCATAAAAATGGATAAGAGAAAATATGCATTTTCCTGCATTACAAGTATGTAACATGCATACTTTTGGGGGAGAGATATGTGGTATTTAATACACGCTGCAGCCAGAGCCACACTGTATAAAACACTGCTGTAACTTTAAATGCGCTGACTTGTGCAGACAATGGAGAATTGGGCTGATGCAGTGTGTGTGCACGTAATTTTACCCATGCATCGGCTGTGCAAATTTCTAATGGGCCATTTCTGCGGGTAAAGCACTACTTTACTCTCAGAAATCCCTTTGAAAATTACCTTCTTAATTGTGTAAGAACTCAAGTCTAGGCAAAAACTTGGCTAGCGGATGAAAATAAATAAATAAATAAATAGACCCCATTTTCACCTCTGGACATTTAGCTGCACGCTGTAAAAAAAAACAAAAACCGACTTGTCTTCTTTGGTTTTAATAAAAAGCGATTCTTTTTAATTTGCAAGGTCGCTGTGTACTTGAGGAATGCTGCTGGTCTTGCAACTTAACTGTCCCTCATCAAAATGAAGGGGTCAAGCTCAGAAACTGCATATTTGAATGACAGGCAGCAAACATCACCGAGACTCAACGGGATTCCTTCGTGTGCACTTGATTCATGGTGGGAGCCCAGAGCGTTTATGTATTGCCAAGGCATCTTGAGCCATTCTGGATGTTAGTTCAGCATAATTAGTACCCAACTGATGTTTATTAAATCTACGCCGTGTTAAGACCACGAACAAGAATACCAGTGTGACACAGAAACCATTCGTCACAAGGCACATGGGGGCCAGATGAGCAGATTCTCACATTGTGTATTTAGACAAAGAAACTCAGCACAAACAGGCCTACAGTGCTAATCTGATTTCAGAAGCTTTTCTTGGTTAGGTGCCTTGGCGATGAACATTTTTTCATATGAAGGAGGAAATAGATATCCAGTTGCGGGTACTTTTAATATTATGGCCTATATAGATAGACAAATAAATCCAGATACGGCAGAAGATATTTCAGATAATATTTATATTTTTTTAAATCCAGCTTTGTATATAGGGAGATGGTGAAATGGTATTCTCATGTATATCATGTACACGCAGGATGTATCAGAGAGAGGTTATGTGCACGTGCATTTCTGGTTCTGGTCTAATAAGGAGGTGCAAATTGGCTATAATAATTGCTAATGCATCAGAAGTTCCTGCACTCTCCAAGGAGAAGAGCATCGAAATTTAACTTTGCTGTAGGATTTTAAATTTTTTTTTTTAAATTCTTAAATAGTACATGGTTTGATTTGGAATTTGAGAAATATACTTATCTGATACATGTTACTTCTGACTTAGCCAATTGTTAAATCATAAAGGCCATGGCTGCCAGATTTTTGGAATGGCCATGAAACATCCCATACATACAATCACCCGTGGTCTGCCAAGGCCGACCCTTGGGAGAGAGAGAGACCTTTCCCGAGTACTTCCAGTGTTTCATCCAGTAATTAGTCTGATACTGATAAAATAATTACTTTCAATAGTCATGAAATAAGGACCTGAGCCACAGGCAGAAGGAAAAGCAGAGCTGCTCCCTCTATTATAAATCAAATTGCTTCCTGCTTTCTCTGTGCATGTTTAACTGTGACTTCCCTCTCCTTCTCTTTTCCCCCACCGCTTTTGTTCCTTTTACATTCCTTTTGCGAGGATACTGCTGAGAACAATCACCAAGGCAGCTCGAAATACCTGGCCCACAGGAGGGCTGGAAGGCACACGGAAAGGTCGCACGGTTAGGCCCGATCTCCATTCGCAGGGACCCTGTTTTGTGGCCCTCTCCCCTGCGGTCCTGCCGCCTGCGCATGAGCGGGCGGCTGGAACCGGGCGAGGCGTGCGCGCAGCGTGCAGGGACCAAACTCCAGCCGCAGCGCCCAGGCCGGTTAGGGAGCTCTGCCTCCCTCTCCGGATGTAACTTTGCAGTAATTAAATCTAATGAAGTTTAAGTATTGCAGTCGCTGCTGTGGTTGCTTTCTCC
Organism: Rhinatrema bivittatum; assembly: GCF_901001135.1. Taxonomy (NCBI): domain Eukaryota; kingdom Metazoa; phylum Chordata; class Amphibia; order Gymnophiona; family Rhinatrematidae; genus Rhinatrema; species Rhinatrema bivittatum. The sequence continues at coordinate 492,360,889 of NC_042615.1, read as the reverse complement.
AAGCCTAAGTGCTATGGTGATATCAATTGAAATCATAATAATTACTAGAAACCATAACAAATATGCACAGCTCCAGTATAGAGCCCGCCTCTTTTTTTTTTCAACTTTGCTGTCGTCCTTCGGCCAGCCTCGGCATTCTTGGTACGGAATGCAACTTTTTGGGGCCTTTCTTCCCCCTGTGTTTCTATCTCCCATTGAACTCAGTCCAGGCCATTACAATGCCAGTCCTCAGTGGGGGGGAGTGGACACAAACTACAGCTCCCTCTGGAATCCGGTTTTACCTGGACCCTAAGCTTGGCCACTAGGTGTCGCGGTTTCACGACGGTTGAGACGCCCTTCCTCCAGAGGCCCTGGCTGCTCCAGAAAGTGGGAAAGCGGAACTGGGAGTCGAACCCAGGCCGCCCTCATTGCAGAGGGTAGCATCTGCCGCTGAGAAACTGGGCGGCCCTGGTCCTTGTTAACAGAAGCCGCCGTAGCTGTGTTTGGTTGTAAGGTCTAAGGCGCTCTCCCGTGCTCCTTCACATCTCTCTTTCCCACCCCCACCTCTCCCCCCAGCTTTTTATTTTGTGCTCTCTTTACACTTACATTTGCGTATTTTGTGAATGAAACCTATGCTGAGATTAGTTAAAAAAAAAAAAAACCAAACAAAAAAACCTAAATCTAAAAAGTCTTCTTGTTTTGGATTCCAAATGTTAGAGAAACTACACTTCCTAAGCCTTCATAAATCTGGGTTTCTTCTAACTGATTTTGTTCTTGACAGGCTAACATGGTACTCCGCTTTTTACGTGTTCATAAAGTTTATGTTCATTTAACTTAACCCTAAGGGCTTAACTTGCCTCCAACATACAGAGGTGCCTTCCAAACCATTCGCTTTTTATGGTTCCTTTTTTTTTTTTCTAACAGAACACCATATTTATTATTACAGCCGGAAGAGCGAAAAAAAAACCAGGACACGAGCGGCTTAACACCATCGAGCTTTGAGTGGTATTGCCCAGCTGGTTTTATCGGGGGGGGGGGGGGGGGGTAGACGGATAGCTGACTAACGACCCCCCCTTGCCTTTCCCCCTCAGTTGTGAAATGTTTGTGCGAGAAGCTGATCGCGCGCGTGCGGGTTCCCTGTTTATCACCGCCCAGATAGCGGGGGGAGGCCAGCGCTGCCGGTTCCGCCAGAGCACAGCAGCCTGGGGGAGGAGGGAGGGGGGGGGAAGGTAGTCGGGGAGCTTGCATGGTCCAGTTTACATTTGTCACCGGTGACGAGCTTGTAAAAAAATGTCGATTTCGCCGCGCGGCGCAGAGAGCGAGTCCCAGCTGCAGAGGATTACCGCGCTGAGTGGGTCGGGCAGCTTGGAATGCGCTCGCCTCCGTCAGGGGGGGTGGGATTTGTGTCCCTTCCTCCTTAAGAGCCCCCAGCGTGGCTAAAGCACTGAAAAAAATGAAGAACGGGCTGCTGTCACCTGCTCTGAACTTTTGGCAAATGTGCTTTAAAACCATTAAACGGGGGAGGGGGAAGGGGGCAAGTTTGAAAAGCGAGAATGTTAAAAATAAATAAACGCAAAAGTCACGTTGAAGCGGTGCGCTGCGCTTTACCTTAAGGGCGGCGGGGGAGTGACAGGCTCGCTAGAGGATGAAGAGAAACAGACCCGGCAGCCCAGCCACTCTTGTGTCTGTGTTTGCCTGGGTGTTTTTACCGCTTGTTTGTTGACTCGTCACCAGCAGAGTTTACATCACACGTCCGCACAAATACCTTTCTATTGATGAGAGATTTTGTGGGGAGTTCCACAGTAGTTTTAAGGGTCTCATCCAGACAAGTAAGATGTGAAGATTCGGTGGTTGATGTTGGGTTTTGCTTTTTTTTTTTTTTTTTTTGGGGGGGGGGGAGAGTAAGGTAAATGAACGCCACAGAGGTTTGCTTTTTTTTTTTTTTTTTTTTCCAGGGATTTTGAAATCCAGCTTCGGTGCCAGCAAGCAGTTTAGCGGGCAGGAAGTCTTTCTCAGTACCGCAGTCATGAACTGGTAAACTAGAAGCATCTGTAAAAAATTTAAAGGGAATATCAGCTTTCTCAAAGCTCCAGCCCACGGCTAATGAGGTGCAAATGATAGTGCTGCAGACCCTGCCCTAGCTCCACTGTAGCATGAGAGATTGTGGCACAAGGAAAGAATATACATATATATATATATACACACACAAGTTGAGTTACCAGTCTATCTGCTGATTAACAGAAGTTAGATTTCTTGATTCATACGTTTTGTGGTTGGGGTGCGTACCTGGGGGCCGATGGATGCTGAACTGTTTGTGCACTCTCACTTGTTTTCCTTTGAGGAGTGCTGAGCAAATGAACCTGGTAGGAAAGCAGCCTGCTTTTAAGTTTTTCCACAAAGTTTTGGTGAAGTTGCCCTTGCCAAGCTTTTTTTCTCACGTAGTTCTCCCCTACGCTTAATACTTCAGGAGCTGCTTTGTATAATTTTGCATCCCAGCGACTCCTTGACCATTAAATGAACATAAAACTTTGCAGGAGTAACGTGCAAAGAGCGAAATTTTGAATGCTAAAAAGAAGGCAAATAGTGAGTGCTGTCTGCCCTTTTAACACATGAAGTGATCTTTGCAAAATGTTACTCTTATACGGTACATTGGACCTCTCTGCACTTAGAGGGCACTGCAGCATTCCCCAGCTTAAGCATCTGGAAACTCTCATTGTAAACGTCGGCCAAGCTGCAGAGTCCTCGTCTACCCAGAAATGCAACTTTCCCAGGCACACAACTACTTTCTATTAAGGAGGGGGGGCGCTGTCTGTGTAATTTTAAGCCCTCACTGTCTTTTTTCCCCATTTAGAACATACTAATGCCGTATTTTCCTGTGTTCAGGCCCTTAAGGTGGAGACACACAGAGGCATCTTGTTATCACCCTCCCCTTTGACACCCCTCACTACACATGCATTAAGATAGTCCATTGAAAAGATAGAGCCTTCTATCATTTTCATCCTTTACTTTTCTTTCCACACATTCAAAAGGATTTAACACGTCATCCACACTGCTTTATCCATCCCCAGTGAAGCTCTTCTCGTTTGAGTGGTTTTGAAGTAAAAGAAGCTGAGCACTGGAAGGTGTTTCGAGGATTTTTTTTTTTTTTTTTTAGAGTACCTGTCTGCTCATTGGTTCAAAGCAGAGTCTCTGTGAAGCCGTCATGTCGGTTATACAAATACCGGGGTTGTTTGTTGTTTTTTTTTTAATCCAAAAACATCTCTGGTCTGCAACCTGTTAAAAATGCCACCATTCTTAAGATCGCAGATTATGAGGAATCCAGAGAGCAAAAACTAATCAGAAATAAAGGGGGAGGGGGGAAATAACCTTTCAATCTGATCTCTGAAGTCATCTGCTTGAGTGACATTATTTGCTGAAGCCTCACCCTTTTAAAATATGGACAGAGGGGTTGGAGGAAAAAAAAAAGGATGTGTTTTGTCTGAAGAAACACATCTGGGGTGTGATCTGCTGTATCTTAACGCCAGATGGCAGGTTTAGGCTGACGACTAAGCGTTCTATAGCCCGGGCAAGACACTGTCTTGTTCTCTACATCTCCGTTCCCTTGTTCTTAAGAAGGTATAAAATAAATAACCGTAAAAGTTCATCATAATATCCACAGCCCTCTCTCTGCAAGACAATTAAAACAAAAGAGAACTTATTTTTTTTCCCCTTGACTTTTTTTTTTTTTTTAAACGGTCCCAGACAAAGCTTTGCTCTTTTTTTTTTCCCCCGCCCCCTTGGCAAACTCCTGCGAACAGTAACTGTTGTGGTTTGTTTTTTTTGCCGTTTGGAAAGTTATGTGTTGCAGGGCCAAAGGTGTGGTGCCTTGAAGTGGCTGATTCTTGTCATGACAGGTATGGCAGTAGGGCCTGCTGAGCAGCGACGGGATGTGACAGGGAGGTTTGAGGGGCCTGGGGGCATTCAGTCATCGCTCCTACACCCAGCCCTATAGATGGGATGAGAGTGTCTACCCGAGCCAGCCAGTGTGAAATACCTTCACCAGGGGATTGCAAAAGATATTTTCTTTGTAATTCAGTTTTCCTCCTGACTACCCCACTGCATTTCATTTAAAATAATGAAAATAAATGAATAAATATATATGCCTGTATCTATGTATCTACCTTTCTATAGAGACCGAGTAATTCTGTAAAACCCTGCATGCATTTGCAGGCTGTTACACACCTAAGTTGCACCAGTTTTTAAAGCGAACTTGCATGCATTTGCTGAGGAAAATTACCCCCGGCAAAACTGTCTGAACACGGTTACACCTGCTGTTCGGTGCGGGTAGATTTGCCGTGAAAATTTACCTTTAAAAGTGCAAAAGTACAAAAGGCAATGAAAATCGTGCCCAGACCTTGCCACCCAGAACACCTCTCCCGAATGCAGGCAAAAGTGCATGCGTACCGCTCTTATGCATGTACATTGACCTGCTTGTCAGGCCGCCCTTTCTGTAGGTAAAACACTGCTTTACCAGCACAAATGCCTTTTAAAATTATCCTCAGAATTTTTAGTAATGAAAAAAGAGAACATTTATTTTTTTGTTTAGCAGAGTGGATATGATAGATCAAAAATGAAGGAAGTCTGTTGTCTGGGATGCACGAGTCCACACATATGCTGACAAGTTCTGAAAATTTGGTATTTGATGGTGCACCAAATTTTACATGCACCCATACAGAGCTCATGATTTCACAAGCTGCCTTTTCCTATGGAGAAAGGGTTAATAACCGATGGGATAAGCTGATCTATCCTGTAAAAACTCTTCTAGGCTTAGTCATGGAAGTGTCTTGGTACTTTCAGTGCCAAAAACACCGGGACAAAGCTGGCGCAGCTTCTGCTCTGGAGCAAAACTTTGGAGCAAAACATCTGCTTCCCTGACAAGAGAGCTTGTGTTGGCTTCATATCAAGGCCTGGACTTGTTAGGCTCCATCAGTGGGCGGCACTAAAATTCTGAAGCCGTTTACAAGCATTGCAAAGTGCTAGTGCTGGGCAATGACTGATTTAGTATCCAGTGATGTGACTTGTGCCTTTTCTTATGTTATTTACGTCTCCAACATCTCAGTAACTTATTCAGTTAATTCTGCATAAATGACTTTTATTCACCGTCCATCTTCTGGCAGCGCCCGGCTGCGTCCTCTGCCCCTTCTCCGGACGCTGGGGGAGCCTAGCCAGCCTGAGGGCTTGGGGGGGGGGGGGTCGCTCACCCTGGGAGGTGATCTTAGGCCAGCAGGAGCTGCTACGGCAGTGGCAGCTGTCTTTTCTCCCTTCCAGGGCCTCTGCCATGCACCCGGGTGGACGATTGTGGGGTGCGGCGGGAGGATGTGCTTCCAGGTGCTGTGTGCGCTGCAGCCTGTGTGCTGAATTTCTTGTAGTTTAACCCACGTACTAGAAGTGTATATATGAATCTTGGTGGCATGAATTCCCTCGGAAGAAACCTAAGGCGGTTTCCTCAGTAATGCTCTTAATGGATTGCTTTCCCGGCATAGGAATTTGAAAGGCTGCTGCTGAGTGCCTGAGGACTGCGATGCAAGGGTTTTGCTGCTGCTGTAACATGTGCATGAGCTTGCATGATTACAGAGCATTAGGGGCAATGTGTTAAAAGAAGAAAAAAAGGAAAACTGTTTTTTGGCCTGAACCAAGGCTGCTTCAAACCTCTGTAGATAGATTTGCATCTGTTCTTCCCTTTGAGCTGCCTAGATGTTGAGTGCACTGAGAAATGCATTACCAGTACAAGGTGCCTACAGTCCAGGCCTCCGGGCAGCTCCCCTGGACTTTGACCCTTCAGTGTCACCTCCTCTCCTTGCCTTAGCCCCATCTCTATAGATGTGCATAAAGTAAAATGGATTTGGATTTCAATTATTCACCATTCCGAACCCAAGCTGAATTATATTCGGCAGTAGTTGTTTTCTGTCCCCCAGAGAGCTTACAATCTAATTCTGTTCCTGAAGCGGTGGGGGGATGACTTGAGGAAGGTCATAATGAGCATCAACAGGAGAAGCAAGATTCGAACCCTGGCTTCCCTGTTTCTTCTCAGTTTACTACTACAACCACTTGGCAACTCTGACAACTCCCCTGCCTGCCCTGTTTGTTGTGCAGTATTCAATGAATGCTTTTTAAGCATTTTGTAGTAAATGTTGCCATTTCTGTTTTTCATTTAAAAAAAAAACCCAAACATTTAAAAGTTACGGGGGGAAACATTTGGGGACGGAGACATTTTGCACAGAACAGCAAAGAAGGCAAAATTTCCCCTTTACCGCAGAAAGGTGCCGATGGGATAAGGTGCGCTGAAGCTGGCGTGGGCTTGTACGTGCATTTATAAGCGCATTTTCCTGTGCTAAGCCCTAAACGGGGATGTAATAAGGGCTTTGTGCGTGGGGAAAAAAAGCACGTATAAACAAGCTTACTGACCCATGTTTTTTTTTCTGCGCATGCTAAAATGGCATGCAAAGGAGGCGATTAGCTAATCATAGGCAATGCAGGGAGCCATGGTTATGCTAGTGTGGGTTTTTAATGTGGGTGTTTTACTGCCCGGTCAGGGCACAAGATAAGTGACAGCGCCTATCTCGGCACCCGAGCAGCAAATTTCGTGAGTAGCTAGGCGCCTTTCTGGGCACTCGATCGCCCAGATTCGTGACCAGAAGAGCGCCTATCTCGCTGCCATGCCAGTGTGAATTATCACCCATGAAAACATTTGCCATTTTTTTATGCAGCACAGAGTTATTCAAAATATTAAAAGTACATCCTAGGGTCATACTTTCACAGAAGCTCACTCGCTTTTATGCTCAGATTATCAGCGCGGCTTTTCAGCATGGATGCGGCCTCTTATTACATAGGGCCTCACCGCGCTTAGGTACGCGTGTTTCCTAACGAATATGTGGATTTCTGTGCGCAGATCATCACTTATATTTTTTTTACATCCCGTGGCAGCGCCAGCTTTATCCACGCGCGGTAATGAAAACCCGCACTCAAGAGAGGCGTCTGTCTTGCTGCGGGTCTTATTACATTGGCTCCAAAATGTGCAGATCGGTAATTGGCTCCTCCTGGAAGGGAGGGATCTATCAAACAACAAGCACAGGCACCTGCAGAGGTAAAACAAGGGAAGGAATAGAAATGAGCAAATGAATCGATGACCTTAGCAAAGGTGCTTTTAGTATTTCCGGATAGTCATGGACAACTCTAGTGAAAAATGATTTATTCATTTTTTAAAAAATTTGTTGAGCGCAAAAGCCAGATTGTTTTTTAGCTGGGTCCAGGATGCACAGGAAATTAAAGTGATTTTTTTTTTTTTTTAAATCATGGTTTGGTATTCTGACCACAAGACTTCCCTCAAGCAAACTGCATTTTTTTGTCTTAGAAAACTTTATCACATTCACTTTCTCTGATCCCTTTCAGGACACTGAAGTACAGGTTACATACTGTCTTTTTTGTTAGCAGTGTTTGTTGTGTGGGCATTAAACAGCAGTCCCCAATTATGAACACACTGAGAAACAACAAATTTGCTATAAAAGGGCTTCTCTGAGTTTCTCCTGGCCATGAGATGTAACTCTATGCATGTTTTTTTTTCCCTTTGCTGGATACACTTTTCCCCCTAATGTCGTAATACTGCCTATACTTCTCGAATCACAAATTGGACCAACAAAAGGGGTTAACATTGATTGCACTGTACAAGATTTTCCCAATAGTCATAAAGCGTGCTATAATGAGTCAGTCTAGAGGCTTTTATGGAAGCTCCATTTCCAACAAACTTGATCATCGTAGCATTACGCAGACATGCATGAAGTCACCTCCTGGTTGTAACTTGTGCCAGCTGTTTTTTCTTTTTTTTTGCATAGAGGCACTACGTAACAGTTTAGGCAAAAGGAGACATTGTTCCATTAATATTGACTGTCAGGTTTCAGAAGCGGGATTGTGATAACTGTTAAGACTGCCAGACACGAAGGGGTGACTATTCAGTAAAGCACTCGGTGGCAAGACTGCTGGCCAACGCCGAACATGTGCACTGCCTGGCAGAGTTCCCCCTCTCCCTGAGCCAACCACTTCTCTGGGAACATCTGCTTTTTGAGTGACTAAGTCTAGCCTCCTAGTGAGCATGGGCGGCTATATTTGGTACCAGTGCAAGGGGGACATTTTTTTCAAAAGCTAACTCCCGAAGTTAGCCAGCGCGACACACGTCTGAAATTCTACCCCGGTATTATGTTACACAGAAAGTCTGAAATTTGTAGCAGATAAAAGACCCGCTGGGTGTCTCCAGTCTGTCCATCATGCCAACTCATGGCAGTATCCACACAGAACCTATTTGATCCTTTATCCCTTTTGAACTTGCTCTCCCACTGCTAAAAGGTCCGTCTCTCTGTGCCATGCCTTGTTAAAATTTGGATACTGTTTATCCTCAGCATCTTCACTGTGAGCCATTTATGGCTATCAGTTCCTAGCTTGCTGCTAATTCCACTCCCCGCCCTCCAGCCTCATGTCATGACGTTTTGTTCTAGAACTTCCTTTCCGCTGACACATGCTTTTCTCTTGTACATTATATGGTTGAGTTTTTTGAATGTTGCCATCATATTCCTCCTTCCGTTTTGGCAGCTCGGCTCTATCTGTAACCCTCTTCTAGAGCTCTGTTTATCAAACTCGGGGTTGCAACCGAATGCTGGGCTGCGGGACGACAGTGACTGGGTTGCAGCCCCCCAGTACCACACTTGCACCCTTTCTGGCCATTTTGGGGAGAAGGGGGCAAAGGAAGCATGCAGCAACCTTTTTTTTTGCTGCCATTTCTGGGCTCCACGCGACTCTCAGGACGTTCGAGACGTGCTTCACCCTCCCGAGCTTCCGCGCTGTCCTCGAGATGATTGCTGAGAAACGTGGCAGCAGAGGTAACCGCTGGGCTGAAAAGCAGCTTGAGAACCGCACCACGTCAGCAAGAGCATCAGAGACAGCAGAGTCTAACGAGCGGCCGGGGTGGTGGTAAGACTTGGGATGAACAAGGGGCGGACGGGAGAAAGGGGGAGAATGAGAATGAGCAATGGGGACTGGGCATGGGGGGGTGTGTGTGTGTATGGAAATGATCAAGAGGGGACTTGGCAGAGAGGGGTGAGATGAGCAAGAGGGAGCTGGGGAAAGGGGAGTGAGAAAGGAGCAAGGGTAGGGTGAAGGTAGGCCATGGGAATGGGACGCGGAAGGGAGGGGTGAGAATAAGAAATACGGATTGGGGGTAGATGGGTGAGAGTGGTCAACGCCCACTGTGTCCCAAGGCAAAAGGTCTGTAGCTTCTGAAGTTGGATATAACACTGCAGGCGAAGCCTCATTAATGATTCAGACACAGGTATTTTAGCGCCTGCTTTTTTATGTGTGGGGGTGTGCCCTAAGCCTTCTATTTGATTTCCCCACAGCCTTCTTATAGTTTTTGAAAAAAAAAAAAACTTGAAGCCATCAAGGGAATCATACCCCCAAGCCCCTTTCCTGTTTGGTTATTATCATTACTTCACCCCCTACCTTGATCATATATTGCTCCTTTCAATTTCTGTGCCTCAGATACCTAACTGCGCTATTTTGCATTTAAATCCCAGTTGCCACGCTGTTGACCACTTCTAAAACTTCCTTAAAGTTGCCCTCAATTTTCTACTCCCTCTGAAGTGTCAGCGCCTGTTGCAGGTCTTAAGTGACATCTTTAGAAATACAAACCTTCCCTTCTATGCCCCCACCCCCTCCCCTTCAGTATCATTCATGAAAGCACTGAACAGAACCTACAGTCCCTATCGCTTATCTCTACCTTCTCTTTATTCCTTTTGTCTGCACTTACTGCATAAATGGATGCATGTATTTATTTATTTTGTTTATATTCCACCTTGTTCAGTACTTCTGCCTTTCTCTGTTCTTCCTTCTTATCTTTTTCTCCTTTCCCTCTGTCTCACAGTCCCACTCCTTCTGTTCTTCTTTTTCCCTTCCATATCCAAAACAAGTCTCCTATCCTTTCTTCGTTGTCTGAGCTTGCTTCTTTGCTTTCCTGTTTCCTTATTTGTTTTCCAGATACAGGTCCCTATCCTCGTCCTTCTCTTGTACCTATTAAACGCTGCTCTTTTATCGCTTATTGCAGCAAACTCCCAAAATCCATAGCCTGTTCTTATTTACTTTTCTAAGGTCTTCTGCCAGTAGAATAGTTCCATTAAATTGCGTGTCTCGTGGTGAGGAATCTGAATGAAGGTGCTTTTTTGCTGGATTATTTCTTACAGGGGGACAATGGAGTCCTCTCTTTCTTATGCGTGAGCTGTCAGACATAAACAATCAGTAAAACAGTTCAGGTTACTGCTCTTCGGCCTCTGACTTTGGATGCCACATGAGCCTGAGTATGTTTAATATAGGAGATACCCAACTCTGTTTTCAGAATCTCATGCATCTGACAGCAAAAGTGGAAGAGTCTGGCTTTGTATGGTGTCCATGTAGATAGAGCCCCGTGGAGCGTGAATGTCCTGAATTCTTCTGGTTTCAGTTGCATTTGGTGGAAAAACTTTGATAATGAATACCTTTCAACCCTTAATTAAGTTCTGATTAAGCCCCATCTGTAATAATTTTGTATTTGTAAATATATATATATATGTTATAATAATACTTAGTTGGTGTCTGTTTGTGAAACGTCCGCACCTTATGGCCACTGCAGCCTCAACACTTACATAGTAACATGGGATTGGTTTTTGAAGGGTTTAGGTGCCTAATAGGGTGTGATTGCTAAGGCTTTTCTTCCCTTCTGTGTCTGTATGGAAAATACTTAGTAAAGCAGGCCCTTAAGGAGTTAGGAACATAATTGGCCCCTTTGAAAAATTACTAGGGCTGAGTGTCTTAGGTACCTAAAAAGTGGCTGGCTAGGGACAGAATTAGGGTGTGGGGGGGCATTAGACTTGCAGTGCTGATTTTCTGAAGCAGGCACCCAACTTAGGTACCTAAAGCTAGGAAAATGAATTGCAGGCCTTCATTTAGGACCCTTTCTAGGAATTTACATTGAGGTGAATTTTCGGCCAAAACTGTAGGTGCTTACCTTCAGTTTAAAATTCACCTGACTTTAGGTACCTACAAAATAGGCATTGAAATCAAGCACTGTTTGTTTGTTTTTTTTAATTAACCCTTGCATAACATAATAACTGTGGCAGAAAAAGACCGGTTGCTTGTGCAGTCAGCCCAGCTGTATCACACTGCAAGGTCATCTCCCAGCTGCCAAGCATAGATGCTTTTTACAGTTTGTAGGATCTCATTCCTTATCCAGGTCAGATTTTGTTGTCTCCCTCTTTGGTTCTGTACCTGGATAGATGAACATTGAGATCCTATTACCTAAATCCAACATTTAACCTTCCCATGTCTTACCTCCAAGCTGTGCAATAATTTAAACAATTACCAAAACCTAGTGAGGCTGATGCTTTAACATACAGGCTCCTAGGTCCTTGTGGCCTGCATGGACAGTACCCAGGGGATCAACTCAGTATACGTTTATGTGTGAGAGACAGGGGGTCGGCACCAGGGGTGTATGTGAAAGAGGCGATTGGGGCCAAGGGTGGGTGTGTGTTTGAGAGATGGCCAGAGATGGGGAGGTGGAAAGAGAAGGCATCAGGGATGCAAGGGAGAGAAAGAAAGAAGATAGGGATATGAGGGGGAGCAGGACTGGAGCTGAAGGAGTGACACCTTCCCATCTCCTCAGTTCTGATTCTCCTCCCCTTCCAGCTGAATTCTTCCCAAAAGTTTTAATTCTATTAAAGTCTATCTCTCTCTCCCTCCCCCCCTCTGGGGGGGGAGGGAAAGAGAGATAGACATTATGGCCTCTCTCTCTCTGAGGAAACTCACTCCAAGATGAGATTTGGGCAATATTCTCTCAACCTAGCTTGATGGACTCAACATCAAGCTAGGTGGAGAGAACATTGTACATATCTCATGTTGGAGCGAGTTTCCTCACTCCGAGGGTCATCATATGTTCACAAGAGACCACTGTTCTGTTCGTACATCTAACATTGAATGTCAAAGGGGCCCCTAACACCCTACACTGATACCTAACCCTCACCTCGATTTACTAGGTGGGCATCATATACAAATACCTATCTAGGGAGATGACATTATGGCTAGGTTCTGTCTCTCTCTCTCTCTCTCTCTCGTTCGTTCGTTCTCGTCCATCCGTCCCTGAAGGCGAGTTGGATGCTCTGGGAGCTTCAATTCATCTAACTAGGCCTTGCGGGAGACATCGCGCAAAGCGATAACACCTTACCACCCGGTCATGGCAGCTATCGCACAGCCTAACGCAATTCAAAAAGGTGTTGTTAAAATCGGCGTTAAGTCTATACGATAGCTCTTCACAGCCAGGCAAACCCAGCCCACTCCCCGACCCTAACTCCTCCTCTTTTTCAAATTTGCATCACACCATACGATATGGTGCTATCGCATGCATTAAAGATGTTTTCGCATGTGGTAACGGGGCTTTTCGCATGCGCTAAGCCCTTAATGCCCAAAGCGCATTTTGATAAATGACCCCCTTAATTAGCCAGGTAAGTAACTCCTCCTTGGAAAGCTCATATTTATCCGGCTAAGTGGTGGCTGCCGAATGGGACCAGATATTTGTACTCATCTGATATCTGTACTTATCTGGCTAAGTAGCACTGAATATCCACCTCCCAATAAATAATGTGACATTTCCAGTTGTGAGAGTGCCATGTGTATATGTGTGTGTGTATATATTAAGTACCTTTTGCTTCCCTACTTTACAGAGATGTTTATAATTGTTTGCTTCCTCTACCAAAGGGAATATTTGAAATGATTTTTCTCACTTCTGGCAAGCAGTGTCAGAAATACCAATGCACAGCATATCATCTATTATTCTATTTTATTTACATGCGTATGATTGATCATCTACTTTGTGTAGTGAATTTGAAAGTGGTGGGGGGTTAAGAAACATCACTTAATGTATCTATAGCAGGGTTATAATGTAAAACCAATCCAACAATGAGCCCATTTTAGTAGTACCCCTTAGTTTAAAAAAAAAAATCAGAAATCTGATCTCATCTTCTGAATCATCATCCTTCAAAAGACCAGCTATACGATTTTGTCTGACTTGGTTGAAAAGACATTTACAATTTTGAAGACAGATTTCCCCCTCTAAATTATGAAAGTTTTAGACTTTTCTGGCTAACTTCTAGCTGTATAAATCTTTATCTAGCTAGAATTTAGCTGGCTATGTCAGGGGCGTTCCTGGGGTGGACAGTAGGCCTTCCGGGGAGGAGCGGAGTTAACTGGTTAGATTAACTGGCTAGCACTCATTCTGAGCTGGCCAGTGATCCTAACTGGCCGCGCTGCAGGCAGGTCTAAAGGTAGCCAGATATACCTATCCGGCTAACTTTTAAGATAGCTGAGTATATTCAGTGGTGCAGCCGTGCCGCTGAATATCCCGGTTAATTTAACTGGCTAGGTGTATCTGGCTAACTTATCTAGCCACTCAGTGGCTGAATGTAGACCCAAAAATAGATAAATAAAATGAACAAGAAATAGTTACCAATATTAGATATAAAATCATCACAGAAGTTCCAGATAAATCCCTCAAGGTACACTCTGTAAAACAACCTTTGCAAGTACTTAGTACAGAGGGACGGTAACTTTCAAACAGGCGTGTGGGCACATGCGCGACCGTTTTATAATTTGCGCTTGTATATGAGCATATATTATAAAATAGCCTGGCCGTAGGCACATGAACACCAAATTTTAAGTCAAAAGCCGCTTCTGCCGCGTAAATCGGGGGATTTTAAAAGGGGTGAGTGCCATTTCCAGTTTTATCAGTTCAAATCCAGTTCACCCAGTTAACAGATAGGCCTTACAAATCCCCTTTGTTTAATAGCTTTCACCCCCCAGTTATCCCTGACCCTTAAAATCCCACCGATCTGCCTATTTATTTTTATTTTATAACTTACACGCATCCATAGCAGAAGTAAAGTTACACAGCAAGGGGCATCGGCGCACACCAGAGCGTGTAAGTATTTATGTGCACATCTCCGCTTCCCAGCCAGCTCATGCCCGCGCCCCGTCCCTTTCTGGAAACTTCCAAGATCTGCGTGCTGCGGCATTTACATGCATATCTGGTTGATATGCACGCGCATATTTGCACGCGCAAGCCCAACATATTTGCACATCCCCTAATTACTGTGCACGTCGGGCTTTTAAAATTCACTTTTAATATTTTTGGTAGAAACAAGTAATTTGCTTTAAGGTTGGAGAATACCAGATGGTATTCCTTTAAGCACATTTTACATTTATTCATAATCTGGAGCACTATTTTCTTTTAGTTTTTGAACAGTGTCTGGCCCTTAAAGGTTTTTAATCCGGCCTGCCGATCACTTGGACGCTCCATTATGTGCGGCCCACCGATACTCCGACCTACCTGCCCAATGTCATCATCAAAGGCCAAGTTATTGTCCTTGATGACGCTTGAGCAGGGATGCGGTAACATCGTCACGTGGCAAGGAGAGGCTCTGTTCATTGGTGAACTGGCGGAGTTCCCACCCTCCACCAGTGAGGAGAGACATCGTTCATTGGTGCTGGTGGGGTTCCCAACCACCCCCCCCCCCCCCCCCCCCGCCAGCGAGGAGAGATCCTGTTTGTCAGCCCTGGCGGGGTTCCCATCCCCCCACCAGTAAGGAGAGACATTGTTTGTTGGCTCTGGCAGGATTCCCGGAGATAGAGGTGCAGCAGCGACGCCCACCGGAGCCTAGGCCAGCAGTGCCAAAAGAGAAGAGACATGTGGAAGCGGTGCCCATTGGAGCCCAGGCCGGCAGGGCCAGAAATGAAGAACAAAAGTCGAGGCAGCGGCGCACACCAGAGCCCAGGTCGGTGGGACCGAAAGAGAACATAAAAAAAATCCCAGGCCAGTGGGGCTGAAGGAGGAGAAGGGAGACGCAGCAGCAGCGCCTGTCAGAGGAGACGAAGAGAGACTGGGTGGCATTCCCCCCCCCGCTTCAACCCAGGCCAGCGGGGCTGAAGAATGAGCAGAATGTGTGTTTGGGTGTCTGCTTGTGTGTGTGTGTGCCTGAGAAAGAGAGAGAGCAATTGGGAGCCTGCTGTTTGTGTGTGTGCGCCTATGAAAGACAGAGAGAGATTAGGAGCCTGCTTATTTGTGTGCCTGTGAAAGAGAGAGAGTGAGAGAGAGAGAAATCAGGAGCCTACTTGTGTGTGTGTGTGTGTTTGTGAAAGTGAGTGTGTACAATTTCAGAATGACTGGAAATGAAAGGTTTCCAGGTACGGAGAGAGGGAGTAATTTTTTTTTTAATCCTTATCAGTTTTAATTATTGGGTGTTTGATATGTCTGCTATTTTAAAATATTTGATTGATTTTGGGGAAATGTTTAAAGTTTTTTTTAATCCTTATTCTTCTTAATTATTAGGTGGTCTTCTATTTGTCATCTGTTTTGAAATGTGCTTTTTATTAATATGGTTTCCTCACTGTTATGATTGATTTATATTTCTTTTCTGTTTTATGAGGAATGGTGATATTTCTGTTTTTGATTTATTGCATTGCATATGAATCTGGCTTTTAGTGGTTTCCAGTCCAGGTTTTGTCTGCATCTTACTGTTTAAACTTTATGGCCTGCATTTTTGACTGAGGTGAGATAGTCTTGTAGCTGGGAAAATTCCTTGTACCTGTTGGGTTGAAGGTTTTTCTGATTTTGGTAGAGACTGGAGATGCAAGATTGAAGGGACTCCTTGCCTGCTGCTGGATACTGAAATGCCTGCAGCAAATGGTGGAGATTTGATTGCTGTGTCGAGGATCTGCCCTGCCTTACTGCACCATGCCTTGCCCTCTGGCACTCATTGCGCTTGATAACTGGTATTGTAGCCCCAGCACAAAACGTTTTCTCACCCCTGGTCTAGAAGAAGGGGAAAGAATATGACCATTACTTCTTCACAAGAGAGAGAATTTACTCTGCCAGCAAGACTCTTGGGGCAGCTATGCACTTGTATGCAATCTGTTCTTACTGTCTGGTCAAAGGATATTAGAGGAATGGTGTTGCCAAGCTTGCAGAGTCCCATGTAGAAAAATAGTTGCAGTGTAGAATGGCAAAGATGAAGATCTAGTTGTAAGAACCACTTTGTTGAGTAAGACTTCTGATACAAAATTTCACTTTGTATTTTAACTAGTACTGTATGTTGTCTGATGCAACTGTCTTCTTGTCTTGATGCTGCGTACAACTGCTGTACTACTCCACACTAATACAGGTTACAATTAGAGGCCTGTGAACTTAACTCTTGGTAAGGTTGCCAAAGGGCTCCAGATTTTCAGAACAGATTGATCCAGTCCTGGTTTTACACCATTGCATGCTGGGACTTATTCTGATTTCCCTATTGCATTCCCTAAGAAAATCAAAACTATAAGTACTTGCATGCAGGGGAGTAAAACCAGGACTGGATCAACCTGCCCTGAAAATCTGGAGCCAGTTGGCAACCCCAACTGGCTCCAGAGTTCATATGAAGAATTATTCTTTTTATTTTTTAAACAAATAATTAAAACAAACTAATGTAGTTTAATGCAAAAGGATATTAGTTTAGCTTTACCAATGAGAATTCAGCTTTCCTAAGGGTGACACTATTCTAATTAGGCAAAACATACCTATTTTTTATGTGCTTGTTTCTTACATATATTACATTTTTTTCTATAACCGACATTTCACTTTTTCGATGTGCAAGGGATGGGTTTATCAGGCTAAAACCTACCTTGTGACTGGCTAAGTGGCCTGATGTGAAGGTCTTACAGCTGGCAACGTTTCTTTTCAAGGCAGATCTTGCTACCACCTGGTCCACCACAGTTCTGTCATGAAATTAAGGTAATGCATCATGCTGTTTGCATTCATAAGTAGCACTTCATCCTGCAATCTTTTTTCAGCAATTTCAGCCCAATGGACACACGGATGTATCAGTCAAGCTGATGTGATAGATCCTGCTGTGAGCCTGTGCTGCACAGAGCCAGCTCTTTCATGAGCTTTCAAAGACCACACCTAACCCCAGGAGCTTTTCTGTTTTAAGACCCGGTTCACAATCAATTTTTTATTTAATGGAGCCCAAAATAGCAGAACAAGGGGAAGTCCGTGAAAAGTCAACAAATGTGTGTGTGTGTGTGTGTTTCTTTTTGTGGCAGAAAAACACCCTCCATCTTCTCTGATTAAGCCAAAAAAAAGGGTTAATTAGCATCAACAACTTGTAAAGGAATACTTAACTTTAGTGCTTTTCCATTGTTCAGGCATACAAATGTGTTCTGCTCAAGTTAGCCAGAACAATGTCTCAAGTTAGTGATTAGGCCTAGCTCCAGCTTTAACCTCGGGCTAAAACTAATGCATCTGTACTGCCGTTTGTCAGGTAATTACAGGCAAAAAGAAGTATCCGCCTAAAGTAAAAGTTTTAAACTTTTAACGCATAAAAACATTATAAGTGGAACAAATGAGCAGGGGAAAAAAAGTTATCCAAGGCATAAGATGAAAGGTAAAAAAAAAAAAAAAAAGTGGGCTTTGATCCCAGTTTTACTGGTAACTGAGTTGGGTGCAACTAGATTCACCTCCAGCTTTAAACAGGCTGCAAAGAAACTGAGTTATTAGCATGACTTCTGTCCTACAGCCTGTATTAATAATTGATAGCAGGTAATAGCAATAACAACTGTGTGATAAATGCAGCCGAATCCCTGCAATGGTGAACTCCGTTATTTTGAATCCCTTGGTATTTGGCATTGAACAAGACCCACTCTTTTATTACTGCCTGTGTATTTTTTTTTATCATATTGGCTTTATAACCACTTTATTATGGTAAGAAACACTTTATTTCCTTGAATGTATTTTACTTCCAAAGCACGTCAATGTGTTTCAAAAAATAGGAGGGTTGGAAGTATTTGACATCCAAAAAAAAAATAATTTTTTTTTTCCTGGGTTTTCTTGGCCCCTTTTGAGATTAGTTGTTCATTATTATTTTGACTGCTGGGAATATGAGAATATTTGTAAATGTGGCCAACATGGACTCTTTCCGTTTCCAAAAATGTAAGAGTTGAATCTCTTGTTGAGCGGCATTCTTGGGGGCAGTGTTGATGTTCTCAGTGAAACAAACCTTTGCTTGCCATTCGTGGTGAGATTTTGATATATTTAGGTTTCCCACTTTGTTCTCCAAATTCAACCCTCAGTCCTGTCCCCGCTGTTGGAGGAGATGTGGTGTCAGAGGATCATATGTGATGGACTTGGCCCAAAGTAAGAGCCTCTGGAGCAGTGTGTTTTATGAAATACCTGTGTTTTATGAAATACCTGACTCAGACAACTCCACACACAGACAACCTATCAGGACTCCAGCATACACGCCGAGGATGCCAACATTTAACACAAATCAAGCTTCCATACAAAGATGCACCTCCATCCTATTCCCACAATCAAGAGAAAACCCAGAAATAACACCCCACCAGACCCAATCCACATACCCAGACAACAAAGACTAATCTCCATCATGACATCTCCCATCACGCAACTACTAGGCCTCTCACTTTTCACTTTAACCCTATTCAATGCACAGTCTCTTTCCAAAAAAATGCACCTACTCAATGATTACCTCATTGATAACAACCCAGACGTATGTGCAATAACAGAAACTTGGTTAAAACCTTCAGACATAACACTAACAAACCAACTACCAACACAAACCTTTGACCTCTTCTCAATACCCAGACCCAAAAAAAAAGGAGGAGGAATCCTACTTGCTGCAAAAAAACAACTGGGCCTAACCTTACAACAATCATACTCCACTACAAAACTGGAATGCTCCACGTTCAAATCTCAACAACTTCAAATATTCCTCATCTACGCTACACCAGGAACCCTAGACGCTAACCCCTCTCCTCTAATAGAGCTGATAGCCAAACACCTCAACTCAGACAAACCGACCATCATCCTAGGAGACTTCAACTTACACGTCGACTCCACCCCACAATCCTCAAACTGCGAAATATTTCTAACCTCCCTCAGTCACCTAGGATTCACACAAATAATCAGCGGTCCCACACACAAGGCAGGTCACACATTAGACCTCATCTTTATCAACGACAGCTTATCCACCTATTCTAATCCCTCCTGTACACCAGTCCCCTGGTCAGATCACCAGATCATCAACATGACCCTCAAAATGAAAAACACACCACCTCCAAACATCAACAAAACCACTATTCAGTTTAGGAAACCATGCTCACTTGAACTACTTAACGAACAATGCTCCAAAGAACTCAGCCAACTAGACCTCTCAGTCGCCAACACAGCCACTACCTCATGGATCAAACTCATGAACAAAATAGCAGATCAACTCTGCCCAATCTCCTCCAAAATAATACAACCAGCATGAGACAACAGAAAACCGTGGTTCACTCCGGAACTCAAATCCCTGAAACAAAAACTACGAAATAAAGAACAAAGCTGGAGAAACAACCCCTCACATACAGCAAGACTGGACTACAAAAACACCCTCAACACCTACAGAAATGCCATCCACAAAACAAAGAAGGACTTCTATGCAAAAAGAATCCACAATTTCATCTTCGACTCGAAAGCTCTATTTTCTTACGTCTCATCTCTTACCAAACCAACTCCCCCTTCCATTCCAGACCAACAAGCACTCAACAAGGCCAATGAATTGGCCACTTATTTTAAGACAAAAATCTCCAACCTTACTCTACCTCTTACAACCCACAACGCCCCACTAACACCTCTGAGTACATACCAAATCACTCAGAATGCCAGACTAGAGGCATTCGAACCCACATCCGCCATGGAGATCGAAAACATACTCAAAAAAATCAAACCAGCTGCACATCCCTCAGATCCTCTACCAACCAACTTGCTCACCTCCATCCCAAACACCGTAGCAAAACCCATTGCTGAAATCATTAATACCTCCTTAGCCCAAGGTACGGTACCCAATCAGTTAAAACTAGCAATTCTTAAACCACTACTGAAAAAACCAAACGCATCACCCATGGACCCAGCAAACTTCAGACCCATTGCGAACTTACCATTGATTTCCAAACTGATGGAAAAAACTGTCAATAAACAACTTTCCGAATATCTCGGAGCACAACATTCTCTCTCCTGCACAATATGGTTTTCGGAAATCATTAAGCACAGAGTCCCTACTGCTTTCTTTCACGGATACCTTACTTCTGAATCTGGAGAAAAAACAATCATACCTACTGGTTCTTCTAGATTTATCCTCAGCTTTCGACACGGTTAACCACTCACAACTCTTAGACCAACTATCAAACATAGGAATTAAAGGCACTGCTCTCAGTTGGTTTAAATCGTTCCTATCAAACAGGTTCTACAAGGTCAGAATAAACAATAAGGAATCTGAACCCATACTATCAGACCAAGGCGTACCACAAGGTTCATCTCTCTCACCCACCCTGTTCAACATTTACCTCCTCCCCCTCTGCCATCTGCTATCAAATCTCAAGCTCACGCACTACCTCTATGCAGACGATATCCAGATCCTCATACCCATCACAGAATCTATTCAAAAAACCTTCTCCTTCTGGGAGGATTGTTTACAACCAATTAAACAACTCCTCTCCAACCTTAACTTGATTTTAAACTCCAGCAAAACAGAGATGCTACTTATCTCACAAGACCCACATATCTACTCACCCAGCCTTTCGCAACCCTCCTCATTAAACATTTATCTCTCCTCAGACGTCAGGGATCTAGGAGCATGGCTTGACAATCAACTTAACTTAAAAAAATTTATAAATACCACCAACAAGGACTGTTTCTATAAACTACAAGTCCTCAAAAAGTTAAAACCACTCCTTCACTTCAATGACTTTCGCCTCGTCCTACAATCCATTATTTTTTCAAAACTCGACTACTGCAACGCAATGCTACTTGGCCTCCCCGCCAACAGTATCAAGCCTCTACAGATGGTACAAAACGCCGCTGCCAGAATCCTAACAAACACCAATAAAAGAGAACATATTTCCCCCATTCTGAGCAACCTCCACTGGCTACCCATCAGACAGAGAATCCTTTTTAAAACCCTCACCATTATTCATAAATCAATACACAACATCGCACCTATATCACTCCAAACTCAACTTCGTCCACACCTATCCTCCAGACCCATCAGAAGCGCTTACAGAGGCACATTGTTCGCCCCTCCAGCAACATCATTACTAAGAAAAAGAGCACTCTCAACTGCAGGACCACACCATTGGAACGCTCTCCCCCCAGACCTACGCCTCGAACCCAGACTACCAGAGTTCAAAAAAAAGTTAAAAACCTGGCTCTTCAGGCAAGCGTTCCAATCTCCAGAATGAACTAAGCGCCATATCCTGATTGAACTAGGGAATATTTTGTATTACAGTTAATAATATGCAATTTTATGCAAAATTAAATTTCAATTTAATTTTACGTTTAATGCAAGTTTAACATGCTAATTGGCTTAATTTTAATTTAATTTATGAAAATATTTAAGGATTTATTGTTATTGTTCAATGTTCTTTGTAAAAAATGTTCATGTTATGAATGTATTATATGTTATTGTTCAATGTTCTTTGTAAAAAAAAACCCGGTCTGACCTCCCAGACCAGGGCAATCTTTTCGTTTCATGTAAACCGGACTGATTTGTATTGTATACAGGAATTCCGGTATATAAAAATTAAAAATAAATAAATAAATAAATAGTGGACTTCCAGGTTCACCGTGCCCCAGAGTTGGATTTGCTGAGATATCAGGGTGGGCTTAATGTATCTGCTAAATTCAAAAACTAATTTCTCAAATGCTGCTGGCAGCCAGATTCACAATTTCTAAGTACTGGAAAATTTTCCCTGATATAGGCTACTGGTATACTCAGCGTTTTGAGAGAGCTTGTATTGAAAAATCGACTTATGCTTTAAAGGGAGACACTCACTTGGGGAAGGGGAGAGTCCGTGATGGCAGTCTAAGGAGGTAGACATGCCTCTCAGAGCTCTTACTCGTTCTCCATGATACTTTCTCCTTATAGCTCACTGATTCTCTGCTGTAATGGGGAACTTTGACAGACTGCATGCCCCTCTTTACATGGATAATTTGGTTGTGAAAAAAAGTGCTGATATGTCTGTGAAAACCAGAAAATGGATATAGAGAAACCAAAAACTGGTGAGGCCACCGTTGGTAAATAAAGGGATCAGCCTGTTCTCCTTATGTCAGAGGAAGTTGCTAAACACTAAGGCCTAGATTCATCAAATTGCGGTAAAGAAAGCCGAAATGTAGTGCGTTCACGGGCCGCGATAAAAAGATGGGCATGGTTAGGGAAATGAATGACATACCGCACCATTTTTGCAAATATCGTGTTGCAATAGCATAAAAACCTCACTTCAAGTCCAACAAGTCCTGTATTTCATGAGGGAATCTTATGTAACGATTAATGCGGCTACGTACAGCTGTTATGACCTGGCCCAGACTGCGGGAAAAAGACATTTGGGACATTCCCCCAATGACCCCTGGCTGTTGTATGGAATGAGCCAGATGCCATAAAATGCAAGGTGCACAACAGTTTGGTGAGGCCTGGTGTAGCATGGGACCTTTCTGTGACTTCCCTGAGAGCTGATGCGTCACCTCATAACCACATGGTCCTCTGGCATCCCCAGCAATTTGGTAAGGGGATGAAAGATGCGCTCCCTGTACCGCCTGCATGCCTTCGTGTGTGGCAAATCCTGTCGTGGGCCAGCGTGCTCCACCAGCGGGGCTTGCAGCTCTGGCTCCCGTGCCGGTACTTCTCTAGGAGGCGTTTGAACCTCCCTTGCCTGTTGTTGATGATGATGTTGTTGTTGTGCAGGCTGAAGCAGCCAGTATTTCACTACTAGTACTCTTGCACCCAACATTGTAGCTTTAGGAAGACAGGGCAGGAAAGAAAAGGTGTTTTTATTGGCTTACCAGGTCTGCGTAGGTGTGTCTGAGAGAAGCCCTCATTTTATAGTGCACGATAATTACTGCTATCCCTCTATAAAAACGTTATTGCCTCCTTACCACAAATCAAAGAGGTGTTGTTATTTCCCATGTTAAATCTGGCATTAGTATGCGATATTATGCCATGAAATGCAGTAGAAGTCCTTCATTTGCATAATTTTCTTGATTTTGCATACTCATTATCATATTTCCCAAATTTTAGCAAAAATGAAACCTTCATCTAGTCCATTAAATCCATGCCCGACTTACTTATTAAAAGCTGCCAGTGATCATATTTCTCTACCTTTATCTCACTTGGTAAATCTACCTCTCAGTTCTGGTGTATTTCCTAAGGCCTTGAAACAAACATGAATTTTGCCTACTCCAAAAAAGAAACTCATCTATTCAAATTTCTTTTCTAACTTTCGTCCAATTGCTTCTCTTAGTACTCTAGCAAAAATCAGGGAATCTGTTGTTTCAGTTGACAGATTATTTAAATGAGAATTCCATATTACATCCCAATCAGCATCGTTTTAAACAAGGCCACAATACTGCTATCAACATTTCATACAATCTTAAGAGGTTTTGATTCAAAGCACTGATTACATTTTAGATTTATTAGATATATCTGCAGCATTTAACACACTGGATTTACAATCTTACTTGCAGACTTAGAATCTATTGGAATTACAGGCACTGTACATAAATGGTTTACCTCATACTTACTCAATCGCCCTCAACAAATAAACATTGGTGCACATAACTGAAATTGGTATTTCATTCCTTCAGGTGTTCCACAAGGCTCTTATCTCTCAGCCCTCCTTTTCAATTTATATCTGCTCCCACTCTACCCCCTTCTATCTGGGTTGGGCGTAGATTTCAGAATCTATGCCGATGATATACAGTTTTTAATTCTGTATAATGTTTCTTGGGATAACACCATGTCCTTTGTCACTTTGTGCATAAATTCTGTGAACATTTGGTTATCTCATAACTGTCTGAAACTGAAAATATCAGAAACTGAAATTATACATTTAACCATTATCCCAAATTTATCACATTGCCCTCCTAGTATATTGAAAGTTGATGGCCATGCTATCTCAATCACACAAAGAGCCAGAAACTTTGGTGTAGCATTAGATGCAGAGCTAACCATGATCTATCACATATCCGCAGTTGTTAAATTCTCATTCTTCAAAATTCATTTATTGAAACAGCTAAAGCCGTTTCTTGATATAAATGATTTTTGCTTAGTCCTACAAGCTCTGATTCCTACTGGCCTAGATTACTGTAACCCCCTCTGTATAGGTCTCCCGGCCAATTCAGTTTCACCACTTCAATTAATTCAGAATGCAGCTGCTCACATATTAGCGAACTCTACTCGCCATGAGCATATCACACCCATCTTCCAATCCTTGCATTGGTTACCTATATCCTTTTGTATACAGTTCAAAATTCTCACAGTCATTCATAATTTAATAGACAATAACTCTTTTATCTGGCTATGTACAACCTTATGTATGTACAAACCTGGTCGACACCTCCATTCAGCAAATTAAAATCCTACTGCTAAGATAGCTAGACTTGATCTCCCCAGAAAGCGTGCTTTTTCCATTGCTGGGCCCAATCTCTGGATTGCTTTACCTGATTTTCTCCGCTTAATGCCTAATATTAAAGAGTTTAAGAAATAATTTAAAACATACCTCTTTAAAAACGCTTTTGGCAACACAGGATAAAAAGGTTTCTATCAACATAGATTAATATACAGAGGCATGTTTGGAAGTAAATATTTTTTTCCTTTTCATCCTTTTTGGTAACCTTTTTTCATTGTGTATTTTAAGTTGTTATACTGTTTGATGATTTTATTATTTTTTTTTCTCCTAAGCGGTTTCATTGTCTTAACAGTGTGGATGTTGCATTGTAAACTGCCCCGATCAACACTGTTTGTAGGATGTGGTATATAAAAATCTTAAATAAATAAAATAAAAAAATAAATTTTAAATACTAAAGCATATTGCGATAAACATTGTGTATTTATCGCTCACTAGATCCCGTTTAGCACATCATGTTGCCCTATCGCAGTTTGATGAATGACCTAACAAATGTGTTATTGCAGTTTTGGAATGCAAACTGGCCAAATTTCAATTGATGATGGAGGAATTTTGGAAAACTGTTTCAGCATTCAATCAGCAGATTACTTCCGAAATTAAATTGGGGGAGTAGGAAGACACCTTGCTGGGCCTGCAAGAACAAGTTCGTCAGCACCAGAAAAAAACAGTTTATTAGAAGAAAGAATGGAAGACCAGGAGAATAGGAATCATAGGAATAATATTTGTTTTATTGGCGTTCCGGAGTCATGAAGGATCAGGATATGCAAAAGCTTTGCGAGCAAATCTTCCCAAGAACAATTGGGCTTACTGCCAGAGCAGTTGCTGCTGCATTTTGAGTGGATACATCGCATTGGTATTTTTGTGAAGAATGAAAGGAAATCCAGGCCAGTAATTGCACGTATTTTGAATTATGCCGATAAAGCAAAGCTATTTCAGGCATATCGCTCATTGAGTAAGCTGGCGTATGAAGGGCAAAAAATGTTGATGTTTCAGGATTTTTCGACACAAGTAGTGGCTAAGCTGCTGGAGCTCAAACCATACTGTTCTCAATTATTTCAAAAAGGGATTTGTTTCACATTACAATATCCAGCCTGCTTGAGAGTTTTTCATCAGGGAGACAGAAAAGACTTTACTACTGCGCAGGAAGCCCACGTGTTTGTGGATTCAATTACAGCTGGTCAGTAATGAGGGCTGTAAGTATTACTTTACAGGCTGGCCTATTATTCCCTGTGTTTGGGCTGTATGTTGTTACTGACTCTGTGACACCTTTTGTTATTGGCCTTGTATGATATCCAGAACTTTAACAATCATTTCCATCTTGCCGAAGTATGTGCTTGGAAGCCTGTTATATATTTGGTCTGTGGAATTTTATGGGCTGTATGACAACAGGCCTACATGGAGGACAACAGTGACATTTTATACTATGTTATCTCACCCTAACTTGATGGTACCCTGTTATAGAGTCCATCAAACTAGGGCAAGAGAGCACTCCACTCTCCCCTCCCAAGCCCAGAAATGGCTGAAATGCAATTAAAAAAATGTATTGCCAATTGTGTTACGGCCATTTTGGTCATATCACATAGCTTAATGCCAGGAAAAAGGTGTAGTTATAACAGGGTAAAATCAAGCTAGGGCGAGATAACATAATACAAAATTTCATCTTTGTGAGACTTTCCTCACTCAAATGATGTCAAATCTTCACCGAGGTGTACTGTGCTGTTCATACGTCTCACTCTGCATGAAAAACTGGTCCCTAAACCCTAAACCACCACCAACTGCTCACGTCGAGCTATTAGCTGGCCCTCCTATAGAGATATAAATACTTGACTACTATGAAGGCCTTATAGATAGGCGCTCTCTCTCTCTCGCTCTCTCAGTGCAAGATAGGAAGGAGCGTGAAAAGTTTACCTCACCAAGTGATACTACCTAAACATGCCTCTTTTTCTTATTGCTGGCGTTAGGCCTGTGATATTACAGCATTTTGATGAATCTAGGGGTAAGTGAACACAAATCGTGAGATACAGCGAGATAAGGCAAAAGCTAAAAAACAAAGCAGCTACCGGATATTAAGGTCTGTTATAAAACCTAAGAGCCTTCAAGAGCTATGATTTCATTTAAAGTCCAGAACATCCTTCAAAAGCTTATTTAAACAGGAAGGTCTTTAGTGCTTTTTTAAAGTCTTTTATGTTGGAAGTTGCCCGTACATAGTCTGGAATTGAGTTCCAGAGTTTGGGTCCAACAACAGCGAAGGGAGTGGGAGCATTGATCATCTTACCATTTTAGATATCTGCTGATGAGATTTTCTTGTTTCAATATTGGGGGAAGGGGAAAGAGTTGTGGGTACATGGGGGAAAGTTGGGGGGGGAGGGGTGAATTCATGGGAAAATTTGTTTGTGAATGTGTGGAATGTGAGTTGGATGAATGGATTGGATGAATGGAGTGGGATGAATGAGACCATTAACTGCAAAACAGGGCCTGTGTCGGGGGACCGACGGTGCTGTTACTTTAATTGTGAATAATACGTTTCTCAGATAAGACTAAATAAAATTACTTTATGCATTGAAGACATATTTTGTCTCTCCTCTTGCTAAAACATCTGTATTGTTTGACACAAAAGGTGCTTCCTTTTTGATGCAAGAATTGAATTTACTAGATATCTGGAGATGGCAGCTTCCAGATGACTCTGATAATAAATTTTTTTCTATCAAGTACATGGTTCACACTTGAGAATAGACTTTTTTAATTTCTAAAACCTTATATGATGTAGTATAATCAGCTAATATTGGGGTTTATCCCATTTTGGATCATTCTCCTATTATTCTTGTATTGCAAATGGGCCCAATGATAAAAACTCCCTTTTTTTGGAAACTCAATCCAGTCTGGTTTCAAAATCTTGCTTATTGGCATTGTATAAATCACAGAACTGGTTTGAAAGCATTGATGCTCTGATATTTTGGGAAGCAGCTAGTCTAGAGGAGAGATATTTCTTATATGGATAATAAGAAGAAATTTTTTGATAGGATGTTGCTACTGGAAACTCAAGATTTTACTCAAAGCCAAGATGGAATATCACAAATTTCATTCTGCTGATGCTAAAAAAAACATTTGACGCTTGTAAGGTACAATTGATTTTTTTTATGGCAGGAAGAAATACAGTCTTCCATGTTATATATAAGGCATAGCTGTATAAACTTGGTAACAAGAGTGCTTGATTGGTACAAAATGGGTGACTGTACTCATTCTACATATGAAGGATGTAAACAGTAAGGGGTAGATTTTCAAAGGGTTACGCGCGCGCACATTATAAAATCGGGTGTACATTTGTGCACGCTGGGTAGCGTGCACAAATGTACCCCAAGCGGCTCCTTTAAAAATCTGCCCCTAAGGTTTGCATTGAGAAAGAACAAATTAAAGGAGTGTTCAAGGTATTTTATGAGCAATTTTATGCTACTTTCTAAGGCTTACATGACCATAGAGAGAAGGTTTTTTGTTTTTTTTTGCTGATTTACAGTTACCTACACTTCAGGAGCAAGAAATTAGTAAAAATAATGCCCCTATATCTGCATGCGAGATTGAATGCACCATTATGTCTTTACCTTCTTTTAAGACACCGGGCCCTGATGGATATTGCAGGGAACATTTTTAAAAATCTTAAACAAAGTGTAGTACCACATTTACTGGTCAATTTCAATGCCATTTTAGCTAAGGGGCCTTTACCTCAAACGCAGAATATGGCATTGATTACTATATTATTGAAGAAGGATGAAGATCCAACTCTCCCGTCTTCGTACAGGCCAATATCCTGGATAAATCAAGGCAGTAAATTGTTGGCCAAAATTTTGGTAGAATGTTTAAAAGGAATACTTCCTAACCTTGTACACACTGATCAAGTAGGCTTTGTAGCCAGTTGACAAGCCAGCAGTAATGTGAGAAAGCTGCTAGCTGCAATTGATGAGGTGAAATATACTGGTACACAGGCCTACTTAGTGAGTATAGATGCCAAAAAGGCTTTTGATAAAGTTTGTTGGGATTACCTATTTTGGGTCTTACAATGTTTTGACTTTTATGGGGCTTTTCTACAATATATTTAGAATCTGTATACAAACCCAACAGCTAGAGTATTAGTTAACAGAGATGTCACAGCGGAATTTAATTTATGTTGGGGTAGTAGACAGGGGTGCCTCTTATCCCCACTTTTATTTGTATTAACTTTGGAACCTTTGGTTCTTAAATTGAAGCAGAGTGTATTATACAAAGGGGTTAAATTAAAAGAGAAGGAACATAAACTTAAAATGTTTGCAGACAACTTACTTTTACTAGTTTCTGAAATTGATACATTTTTTCTGAAATCTTATCTGATTTTTAAGCCTTTGGAAGTTTCGCTGGTCTGGTTACTAACTATCAAAAGTCAGAAATTCTACCCGTGAGTTTGGTATGATTGACATTTATTAGGTCCTATTCTCTGTTTTTACAAGCACAACAGAAATTGAATTATCTGGGACTCTATATCCTGGTCGATGGAAAAATCGATATGAACTGCACAAGATATACGAACAAATGGGCAACATTTACCTTTGTCCATGTTGGACAGAGGTGCCCTTTGAAATATGGTGCTTTTCCCCAAGCTGCTTTATGTTTTACAAATGCTACCATGTTGGCTGAAGAAGGGTTATGCTCTTCTTTTTAATAAGAATTTGAATGCATTTTTGTGGAAAGGTAAAAAAAAACCTCAAAATAGCTTTGTCTGAATTATACCAGATTAAAGAAATGGGTGGCATTAATTTACCAGACATTCGTTTGTAGAATGCTGCTTGTCAGCTTAAAATGTTACCTGATTGGGTGACGGAAAAGGGGTATTGTACTAATACAGTGATAGAATTAGGATTGATGACCCTTTTCTTCGCCATTAATGTGACACAAGTGGCAGGTGATTTTCTGCCCAGATGGATCTGGTATGTAAAGCATGGGCTTATCTTTGCAGGAAATGGGCATTACCTAGTAATCATTCTGTTGTTGTAACGTTTAGATATAACTCTATTTTTCAGCAAGGAGAGGAGAGAATATTTAAACAATGGTATGAAGCTGGGTTATGTTGTGCAATGGATATGTTATCTGAAGAGTTGCTGCTTTGTTCTTTTGATGATTTGAGAGCAAAATATCAACTATATAATAGACTATTATGCTTATGCTTATTTACAATTATGTATGCTTATTTATAAGCTCGTCATTGTGTCTGCCTTTCCCTTTGACTGATGTACAAATGTAAGGCAGAAGCATTGTTGGTTAAATTCTATCATAAAGTGTTATCAAGTAAAAATACTATTTCAAAGTAGTATGATATCTGTAGAAAGAATATTAAAGAAGATATTTTGAGATCCCAGAGTACTCATTGAACAGACACTCTTCAAACACCTATCACCACTAAAGATTTGACTTATTATTATTCTCAACTGAAATTAATAGAAGTCTTTATGCACCACTTCCTGGAAATAATGTACATGTGTTATTTGATTTAATGGAAATGGAGAATATTGTGCCAATAAACAAAGGGGATTGATAGATTTGTCTTTGCTGATCGCAAGGAAATATTTTACGGATTGTGGAATAAGAACATAAGTTTTGCCATGCTGGGTCAGACCAAAGGTCAGTCAAACCCTGTATCCAGTTTCTAACAGTGGTCAATCCAGGCCACAAATACCTGGCATAATTGTTAAGTTCAATAGATTCCATGCTGCTTATCCCAATGATAAGCAGTGCATTTCCCCAAGTCCACCTTAATAATAGTTTATGGACTTTTCTTCTAGAAACTTTTCCAAATCTTTTTTTAAACCCAGCTACATTAACAAGCTTTACCACATCCTCTGGCAACAAATTCCAGAGTTTAATTATGCATTCAATAAAAAAAGTATTTTCTCCTATTTGTCTTAAATGTATCACCTAGCAGCTTCATTGCATGTCCCCTAATCTTCCTACTTTTTGAAAGTGTAAGCAACTGATTCGCAGCTACCGATTCCACTCCACTCATTATTTTATAGACCTCCATCATATCTCCCCTCAGTCATCTCTTCTCCAAGCTGGAGAGCCTGTACCTACTAAAGATATGTGGACACACATTATGTTGAGAGATTTTTCAAATGGAGCATGTGGCCCCTCAGGAATTTCATCATTTTTTGCACAGATGGAGTATGTTTCTTCGTGGTTTTCCATCAGATTTGACTGCTTCCCTTGACTGATTATGTAAAAAACATGGTTGGAAACATAGATGAGAATGGTTGTTTGTACTGTTTGGTATGCTTGGGGTGTGTGTGTGTTGGATGCATGTGGTTAATGGGGAAATTACTGAAAACAGACACAAGAAGAAGGTGGATGGATTTATATGTTTATTGTTTGCATCCATCCTTTCTATTTTTGCTTTGAGGAAATATTGCTGGATATGGTTATGCTGTGGGTCACTGGTTGAAATATGCTGGTGTTGTTTCTTTATTTGTTGCTTTAACACTTTGAATGATGTTTATATGAACCTACATTACTTGCAACATCCGTAATCACAGCAGTAAATCAAATTCCAAATGATCTGTGTCTGTGGTTCCTTGATCTTTTCTCCGGATCCCCTGTCTTCCCTTGGATAAAACAGAGGCTGCCTGGATTGCACTGGAAAGGGTTTTCTTATCCCGGGGTAGGCAACTCCAGTCCTTGAGAGCCACAAACAGGTTTGGTTTTCAGGATATCCACAATGAATATGCATGAGACATATTTGCATGCACTGCCTCCACTGTATGCAAATATATCTCATGCATATTCAAAATGAATCACTTGAAAACTAGACTTGCTTGCAGCATTTAAAGACCAGAGTTATCTTCGCTGTCCTATCTCTTAAGAATCTCCTTTGCGCAAAACCTGGGGTCTACTGCTTGATCCTTCCTTCTCCAAAACTCTCTTTTTCTGTTCTTCTGGTTGAAACTCTGGTGTAGGTTCCCAGGTTCCTTCTTTCTCCTTCCAGCTCTGGATTCCAGTTGGAATACACTCCTTTTCTTCACATATCTCTTAGATGGCACCAGGATCTTTTGGTCTGAAGGATCACTCGAATGTGGATAAGGAAATAAATACCTA
Organism: Rhinatrema bivittatum; assembly: GCF_901001135.1. Lineage (NCBI taxonomy): Eukaryota > Metazoa > Chordata > Amphibia > Gymnophiona > Rhinatrematidae > Rhinatrema > Rhinatrema bivittatum. Next base: position 492,329,212 of record NC_042615.1, on the reverse strand, counting down.
AACACAGAGCCAAAAATGACCCAAGGCAATTTACTGAGACAAATAAGTGGACAAAATTAATTTGAGGGATTTTATTAAACAGAAATATTAACAAATGAACCAGTTTGCTGTGTCATGCATATTCTAGAAGTGTGCAGGAATTTCCCCACAAAAGGAAAAAGTACTAACATGCTTATTTTGCTCTGGAACATTCTTTCCACTGAAAAATGTTTGTTGCTTTTCTATTATCCATGTATTTTAGGTATTTAAATGTCTCTGCCTCTCTCTCTCTCTTTCTCCACTCTCTCTTCCTCTTCATCATCCTGGTAGGTGACTGCTTATCGCTCCCTTCCAGTCCTGGTGCACAAGCACCCCAAATCCCATTTGCAGGGGTCTCTGTCGGCCCAACAGGCAGAAGCCAGGCCTGAGAACAGAGCCTGGCAGTCTTGCATGACAGAAGCCAGTGCTGCCGGTGTGCTATCAGGGAGGCTAAACGCCTCCCTGATGGGAAAAGAATAATTTCTGGAAGTCAGCTACATTTATCCTTTTATTGCTGAAGGGTTTTTAGAAGTAAAACATCTCCAGTTAGAGGTTAACTGAAGAGCTGTGCTGTGAAGTTTTTGCCGTGCCCATTTCATAGTCTAAATAGTGCTGGACCCGCCTAGAATTGTAGATAGGCAGCCTATAAGTATTTAAATAAATAAAAAAAATACAGGAAAGGAAATAAATGTGCCCTTTTTTGTTTTATTTTTTATACCTCTTCTCATGTTTAACATGGTCCAAGATTGTGAATGTACAGTTTGATTTTCTCTCTTTTTTTTATTTAATATCTTATTTTATTCATTTATTATACTTCAAGAAATAGTCCTCCTTGCTCAAAGAAATAGTGCATCCCCAAATATCATTTCAGATTTGGAGCATTTAACAAATAGCATTAACTCCCTTCCCCTCTGATATCACACTGTCTATTACATTTTATGCTTATCTGTAGGGGAGAAGCAATGATAAAAAAAAAAAAATAAAAGAAGGTAGCTAGACCATGAATTTGAAATGTTAACCAAACATTCACTCAGAAGACGGTCTAACATAATCCATTTATGCATTAGCCTAGGGCAGACTCGTGAGAACCTGAGTAACTCATGTCTACGGTATTAATAAGCCTGACCAAATTCACCTCATCCATTAAACTAGAGGTACTGAGCGATGGTATATTTTCACCTCTCTCAACCACTTTAAATTTATATTAGACAGAAAAGAAGCAAGTTGGTCCAGGAGAATATAAACAAGATCCTTAACTTTGATGTTACATTTGTAAAGGTATTTCAAAGAGAATTCATTCCCTCATTAAAAACATCTTGCTTAAGATGCAAGTATATTTTTTCCTGTTGCACAGGGACAAGACATGTTAGGATGCATTCTCACTTTCTGACCTGTAAACGCCTACTCTGTCAGGCTTTAACAAATGAGAAACTGATAACTTATTGTCTTTCCAGACAATAAATCCAGAGCCCTTCGATATTTGAGTTGCATTTAGTCCTAGGCCTGAAGTTTATATTTTTAAAATAATATGCACAGACTGATTTTACACTTCCAGATCTATCAGGCAAATAATATGCCCTTCAAACTGGTGGCAAACTTTACATCAGTAGTTGCACTAGCAGAAATATGAAGGTGACAAGAGAAGCTCCTGCCGTGCGCTGTTGTTGCCACAGTGTACCAATAGCTTCATCAGATGGTTGGTTCATTGGCATTTAATCCTCAGAGGCTTGGGTTCTAAAACAATTGATTGAATCTGCACCGCTTTAGTTTCCAATAAAGTGAGACTCTGGACCCTTCTTTACTGGGTTCTCACTCTTCTGGCGTACTCATAGTAAAGCCTCTTCTCCACCCTGTTCAAGAACGTCAGCTCTGCAAAAGGATACTCTGTACATTAAAGTTAACCTTCAGTGGAGCTGGCTGCTGCATGAATCCTGTGCTGGGGGGCATCCACCTACTTGGAAGGGCTTGGTGGCAGTAACAGTTCTCTCGCCTTTCCACGGTCCTGCTTGATCTTTACACCGGTCCTCCCTCCCTCCCTCCCTCTCCCAGCTCCATTCCTGTGCTTTTCCCCAGCCGTCTCTCGCTTCCTTCCTCTTCCCCCCCCCCCCCCCCCCACCGCCTCCTCTCCACCAGCTTGATCCCTGAACCACTCTGCCCTCTTGATGGGTTGTTCCCCAAAACATCCTCCCTCTTGCCAGCTTGAGCCATGGTTCTCTTCATCTCCAGCTCGATCCTTGGTCCTCTCTTCATGCTTTCTTCTAACTCACCACCTGTATCTAGCCGAGCCTGGTCCTGCAGCTACTACTACTACTACTGCTTACCTTTCACATCTGTAGCGCTTCTAGACATGTGCAGCGCTGTACAAATATACACAAGAGACAGTGCCTTCTTGCAGAGCTTACAATCTGGTCACGGCAAACATGCAGAGGCAGCAGGTTTGGCAGTGGTACCCCAGAGTTGCAAAGTTACCCAGTTCCAGGAGGGAGATTTTAGGCCACGCCTGGATTTATGATAACCCCATCCTGATGCATTATGAGACCTGCAGCACTGATTTCAATGGATAGAATCGGGGACTACAGATGCCACACTGCTTTAAGATGTAAGTTAAAAAACCAGGACTGGCCAAATAAGTTTCTCCCCTAGAACAGGGTAACATAGCAGCTCTAGTACCCTACTGATGAGCAGGCTGCCTTCGAAGCATGTGGTGCCCAACAAGGGGGAGCCCACCTCCGCGCATTCTCTCCCTGCTGCCAGATGCTTTCAGTTGCATGGGAAGAGGTCCATGCACATGCCATCCTGGAAGAAGGAGGTGGGCCACCGTAGGGTCTGTGCACACATCTCCCCATCTCTTCTACTGGCTGGCCCACACAAGATGGCTTCTCTGCACCATGCTGGAATTTCTCCTGCTGTAAGGTTGCGAGAGGGCTAGGGTTGAAGGATTATTGGAGTAAGGAGGAAGAAAAGTGTGCTTGGGTATGTGTTTAGGGGAAATGGATTTTGCAACTGGCCCTGGCCCCGCTCTTCTCACATACACACTCCACAGTTCCACTTCTTTTTTTTGTCCAGAAATTAAGCCCTGCCCAGAACATAAATCATCTGTGAGGACATATACATAGACTGTACTGTTTTGAATTGGGCCCCAAGATTCTTTTTATTGATTTATTTTTCTCTTTCAGAAAAAAAAATAGTTTTCCAAACTTTGGTATTTGTTTTTCACTCTATTTCTCCCTCTTTTTTTTTTTCCTCATGCTCTACACCACTTCTCGCTGCCTAGGTTTTTCAGGATTCTTGACAAGCAGTGCAGGAGTATGCCTTATATCAATGTCAGTTACTGTCTATGTCCTATTTCAACTTTCATGCGTCACTTTCTTTTTCCTGGAAGATAATGCATGTAAGTTCTGTGGCCTCAGAACAGTAGGTGTATGTGTTGACTGTGTTAGATGCAGTAAGATGGCGTTCGCTTTGACATGCAAGTTCACGCACATGCTGATTTTCCAGTGCTGTGGAACCTATCACATGTGTGCATACGAGCGGTTTTGCACGTGTATGGTCCAATTGCGAGATACACGCACACAGACCAAAACAAATGAAACAGTTGGACTTAAAAAACCAATGAATGCACATCCCTAGAACTTAATGCATGTCAGTTGACCAACAAGGAAAGTTATGCACATAAGGTGGAAAAAGGAAGCGGATGGAAATTGGCAAGGACATAAACAAACACACTCACACACATATGTTTCAGCCACACATTGTCTCCATCTCTCAGACACACATGCACACACTCCCTTTCTGACACAACCACCAACATACACATACAAACATTGTTTATTTCACACACACACACACACACACACACACACACACACACACAAAAACATATCTCAGTTACAACACATACAAAAAACAAATTCAAGCTGTTTCTCAAATACATTCTCTCTATTATTAAAATCCACCCACACATTTTTCTTTTCTGGCCAATGCATTTACGCATACAAAATTGTGCACTTTCATGTGTGTGCATACTCACACACATACACATGCACTCACTCGTGGACATACATGTAAGGCCCATCATTTCTATACTAAAGTGGAAGTTTCTAGCAAGAGGAGGATTAGGAGGCGTGAAATTGTGTACATGGCCCATCTCCATGGGGAGAGTCCTTATTTCTAAATCTATAAGTGCTCTAAGTCACTAGGGGGGAGTAGAGGAGTCATGGTAGAGAAAGAGGAAGGTAGCATGCCTGCTGGCTTTCTCCCTGAGCTGGAGGGAGAAGGGAAATGTCCTTTCTCTCCACTGGGGAGGACTAGTGATGGTTCTCTCAGGGGCAAATGGGTCTGACAAGAATGAACATCACTCATAAATCAGTGTATGTTGGGAATGATCTCAGTCTCTCGTATTTACTGCTAATGCTCTTTTTAGTACTTGCATTGTGCCAAAGAAAGCCTCCTTCTGGAGTACATGGTTGTCCTGCTGCTGTACCAAACTGTTGTGTGAACTTCAAGGACACAACCTGCAGCTGTGGTCCTGGAGGGTGACCGTTCTAATCCAAGGGAATGGAGAACTTGTCCAGGAAGCTGCTGCACTAGCAAGGTAGTGTGTGTTTCCAAGCTAAAAGGGAATACAGGATCTTCAGACATTCTAATCTGTAACATAGTAATGTTGGCAGAAAAAGGCCAAATGGTCCACCCAGTCTGCCTAGCAAGTTTCTCATGGTAGCAACTGCCATTCTGTGCAGGTTACCCCCATGTTTCTCTTAAGGGTAGTAATTGCCACTCCATGATGGTTACCCCCAAGCCTTATGTTAAGGGTAGTAATATTTACAATCCAAATCAAGCGCAGCTTTTAATCTAGAAGATGGGACAAAGCCGACAGTCACTCAGAAGCGCATGGTTCGGAATGATGTATCTTTGAAGGATACTAAGAGAACAAGGAAATTAGGGCATCCCAGTAGAGAGGTTGCAATAAATGCCAAAAGTGGACCAGGTGTCTTTACGTAAAGAGCAGAAAGATTCCAAATTACCCCTGTCAACTGATGAGCAGGTTGTTGATACAAACAAAAAACTTGCTTTGAAATATCTGTATACAAATGCTAGAAGGCTAAAAAATAAGATGGGAAAGTTAGAGTGTATAGCACTGGATGAAGAGATAGATATAATTGGCATCTCAGAGACCTGGTGAAAGGAGGATAACCAGTGGGACATTGTGATACCAGGGTACAATTATATCGAAATGATAGGATGTATCAAATTGGTGGAAGGATGGTACTGTATCGTATGTGAAAGAGGGCATTGAGTCAAACAGGATAACAATTCTGCAGGAAACAAAATATAATATTGAATATGTATGGCTAGAAATTCCAGGAGAAAAGGGAAATAAAATAGCAGTGGGAGTGTTTTACTGTTGAACTGGCCAGAATAAACAAACAGATAATGAAATGGTAAAAGAAATTAAGAAAGCTAACAAAAGCAGCAGTATAATAATAATGAATAATTTCAATAACCCCAATACTGACTGGGCAAAAGTCACATCAGGACATTCTAGAGAGGTAATATTCCTAGATGAAATAAATGACTGCTTCATGGAGTAACTGGTACAAAAAAAGAGGAGAAACTATTTTAGACCTAGTCCTTAGTAGAACACAGGATTTGGTGTGAGAGATAACAGTGTTGGGGGCCACTTGGCAATAATGATCACAACGTGATCAAATATAACTTAATAACTGGAGGGAGGGCACTAAAGTAATATACTGTGATAGCATTTAACTTTAAAATGCTATCACATAAAATGCTATCACCCGAACTCCACCTAACAAGATCCATCAATGACTCCTATGCTAAGTAGCTGTATATAGTGGACTCCATATTTATTTTGTTCTCTTGTATTTATAGAGGACTCCTTATTTACATTGTACACTTGTATATAATTATCCTCATCTATCTATTTTATTTCTTATAGTCCCAGTTCATGAACCCTTGTTAATTGTAACTGCTTCTCTTCTCCATGTTTATCTATGTTTTTGGTTATATTTTTGCACCCCTGTTTTCTGTAAACCGACATGATGAGAACGAGTTCTTGAATGCCGGTATAAAAAAACCTTAAATAAATAAATAAATAAAAATAAAAACAGTGGCTATGATAAAATGAGGAAAATGTTAGTAAAAAACTGAAAGGAACAACTGCAAAGTTTAAAACTTTAATCAGGCACGGACCTTGTTTAAAAATACCATCTTGGAAGCCCAGACCGGATGTATTCCTCAAATTAGAAAAGGTGGAAGGAAGTCTAAATGACTACCGGCATAGTTAAAAGGTGAGGTGAGAGTGGCTATAATAGCTCAAAGAACATCTTTCAAGAAATGGAAAAAGGATCCGAATGAAGAAAGCAGGAAACAGCATAAGCACTGGCAAGTTAGATTCAAAGCATTGATAAGGAAGGCAAAGAAAGAATTTGAAAAGAAGATTGCCATGGAAGCAAAAACTAATAATAAGAACTTTTTCAAGTACATTTGAGGTAAAAAGCCTGCGAGGGAGTCAGTTGGACTATTAAATGATCAAGGGGTAAAAGGGGCACTTAGGCATGACAAAACCAAAGCAGAGAGACTATTCACTGAGGAAGATGTAAGAGAGATACCCATGCCAGAAATGATATTCAAAGTTGATGACTCAGAGGAACTGAAACAAATTCAGTGAACCTGGAAGATGTACTAGGCCAAATTGACAAACTAAAGAGTAGCAAATCACCTGGACCTAGAGTGCTGAAAGAACTGAGAAATGAAATTGTGGAGCTGCTATTGGAAATTTGTAAACTATCAATAACATCATCTAAGGTACCTAAAGACTGGAGGGTTGCCAATGTAATGACAATTTTTAAAAAAGGATCAAGAAATGATCCAGGAAACTACAGACCAGTGAGTTTAACATCCATGCCAGGCAAAATGGTAGAAACTATCATAAAGAACAAAATTGCTGAACATATAGATAGACATAGTTTAATGGGACAAAGCCATTATGGGGCAGATTTTCAAAGGGTTACACGCGTAACCCCCGAAAAGCTGCCCCTGCGCATGCCGAGCCTATCTTGCATAGGCTCGGGACGCGCGTATGTCCCAGGGCTTGCAAAAAAGGGACGTGGCGTGGGTGGGGTGGAACGGGATTGCGGGCCGTCCGTCGGCTGGCAGGCGTAACTTGTTCAACAAAGGTAATGGGGGGTTCTAGGTAGGGCTGGGGGGCGGGTTAGGTAGGGGAAGGTGCGGGGGGGGGGGGGGGGGCAGAAGGAAAATTCCCTCCGAGGCCACTCCGATTTCCGAGCGGCCTCGGAGGGAATGGAGGCAGGCTGCATGGCTCAGCGCACGGAAGTTGCACAATTGTGCACCCCCTTGCACGCGCCAACCCTGGATTTTATAACATGCGCGCGGCTGGGTTCACGCCGGGTTGGGCGAATTTGTTCGCGCCGGGTTGGGCGAATAAATCTGCGCTCGCGCGCAGGTTTTAAAATCTGCCCCTATGGATTTAGCCAAGGGAAGTCTTGCCTCACCAAACTGCTACATTTTTTGAGGGTGTAAATAAACATGTGGATAAAAGTGAGCCAGTTGATATATCTGGATTTCCAGAAAGCATTTGACAAAGTTCCTCATGAGAGACTTCTTAGGAAATTAAAATGTCATGGGATAGGAGGCAGTGTCCTATTGTGGATTGCCAACTGGTTAAAAAATAGAAAACAGAGAGTAATGCTAAATTATAAGTTTTCCCAATGGAGAAAGGTGAATAGTGGAGGCTCCAGGGATCTGTTCTGGTATCACTGCTTTTTAATATATTTATAAATGACCTGGTAATGGGAACGAGTGCGGTGATTAAATTTGCTGATGACACAAAATTATTCAAAGTTGTTAAATCACAAGAGGATTGTGAGAAATTGCAAGAGTACCTTGCAAGACTGGGAGACTGGGCATGCAAATCGCAGATGACATTTAATGTGGACAAGTGCAAAGTGATGCACTTAGAGAAGAGTATAGCTATACAATGCAAGGTTCCACATTAGGAGTCACCATTCAGGAAAAGAATCTAGGCATCATTGTTGAATATACATTGAAATCTTCTGCTCAGTGTGCAACAGTAGCCAAGAAAGCAAATAGAATGCTAGGGATTATTAGGAAAGGAATGGAAAATAAAACAGAGAATATCATAATGTCTCAGTATTGCTCCATGGTGCAACCTCATCTTGTGTGCAGTTCTAGTCACCACATCTCAAAAAAAGATATAGCAGAATTAGAAAAAGGTACAGAGAAGGGTGACCAAAATGATAAAATGGATGGAACGATTCCCCTATGAGGAAAGGCTAAAGAGGTTAGAACTCTTCAGCTTGGGGAAGAGACGACTGAGGGGAGGTATGATAGAAGTCTATAAAAATAACAAGTGGAAAGGAACAAGTAAATGTTAATCAGTTGTTTACTTTTTCAAAAAGTACAAAGCCCAGGGGACACACAATGAAGTTACTAGGTAATACATTTAAAACTAATAAGAGAAAATATTTTTTTATGTAACGCATAATTCAGCTCTAGAATTCATTGCCAGAGGATGTAGTGAAAGCTATTAGTGTTGCTGCGTTTAAAAATGGTTTGGATAAGTTCCTAGAGGAAAAGTCCATATACCATTATTAAGGTGGAGTTGCTGGAATCCACTGCTTATCCCTGGGATATGCAGCTTGAAATCTATCTATCCTTTGAGATCCTGCCAGGTACTTGTGACTTGAATTGGCCACTGTTGGAAAGAGGATGCTGGGCTTGATGGACCCTTGGTCTGACCCAGTATGGCATGCCTTATGTTCTTATGAGCAACTGTCAAACCCATAACAAAATAACTGGTAGCAACATTTTTATGGGGTGAGCATTCAGACAATGCTACTTGAACGTGCTTTGCTTTTGGACTTGACCGTAGAATCAGTCCTGTGCTTTTTCCTTAATGTCTGCGTATCAGTACACTGGACCTTAAAAGTCAAGGCCCAGCATTGGCTGTCATCTGAGAAGAAAGGTGGCCTGTAGGAACATGGGGAGTCCAGATCCCTGCTAAAGTTGCTGATGTGCCTTGAGGAACTGAATTTTGTGAGTTTTCTCTGTTGAAAGCATCGGGGACTGTTTCTTTTTGCATTGCTATATTGCCTCATTTATTTTTGTATCAGTAAACTTGATTTTGTTTGGAACCTTTTGTGTGAGGGCTTTACTTAAGAGAGACTGTTGTGCTTCATCCCTTTGGGTCCAGGAACAAGTGCTCAGGCCACACACCCCCATCGGAAGACTCTAGTCCTGGAACTGCAGGAAGTTTTTCCAGATCTCTGCAGCACCCAGAGGTGGCCCTTTGGCCTGTACAGAGAGGACATACACAAACACAGTCTTTCCCATGTCTCTCTGTCACACACACACACACATATTTTGGAAATGTCTTTGGTAATTTTCTATACTCTATGGACTTCACCTTTCCAAACTTGTTTTTTTTTCTCTCTTTTGTCTCTGTTCTCCCTGCTCTTTATTTTCTATTTCAGTTGTTTTTCTTTTCATCTTTTTCCTTCAGTGAATTCTTCATTCCGTTCCATCTGCTTTTTTTTCCCTGCCTCTCTCCCCTCTTCTCGTTCTGTCCCTCTCCTCACTCTTTTCTCCTTTCTACCTTCTTCTTCCCGCTCGCCTCTCCTCTACGGTTGCCAGTTGACGGCAGCATTTCAGGTCGGGTTGATCCGGTCCTGGCTTTAAATTACTGTTTGCATGAACTCACAGTTCTGATTCTCCATTTTGATTTCCCTGAGAAAAGCAAGACCAGGGGTCCAGACAAGGCAGCGAGGCAAAAGCAGGAGTGGATTAGCCTGTAATGAAGATCTGGAGCCAGTCGGCCACCCTATCCTTTGTCCTGTGCCCTTCCCTACCTGTCAGAGCAGCTGCCCTACCACGGCTCTTACCAGCATATCAGGTGCTGACCGCCTCACCAGCCCTTTTCCTCTTCAGTCACTTCCCATGTATCATACACCTCAGGGGTAGGCTGCTCCGTTCCTCCAATAGGTTTGCTTTTTTAAATATCCGCAGCGAGTACGCAGGAGTGGAGGCAGTGCAGGCAGATATATCTCGTAACATTCATTTTGGCTATCCTGAAAACCGAACCTGTGCCTGGCACTCCAGGGCCAAGAGTTGCCTACCTCTGATGGATATAAATGTTGCAGCCCTTGACTGGCTTCGTACCTACGTCACTGACAGGACTCTGAGGTGGTAGCTTTCAGCTACGTCTTTCCCAGAGCTTAAGGCAGCCAGGTCAAGTGTCCGTCCCCCCCCTCCGGAAAGAAAGCATAGGAAAGTTATAGGCTCTATTTCCTTCTCTTTCCTACCTGCAGTCATGGGAGAAGGAAGCGTTTAACGAGTCTCTTCTTTCTATTTTAGCATCCCTTCCCCTCATAAGCTGTTCTTTACTGCGATTGCCTAACTATCCAAGGACTCGGCAGTGCTGCTTCCCAACCAGGGCGTCAGCCGGGAATAACCTTATCATGCCAGCATGGGAGCCGGGGGGGAGGGGGGGGGGGCAGAAAAGAAATGGGGAGGGGGGGAGGACTGGTGCTCCCTAACAGCCACATCCATGTTGCCAGGCCTGCCTTGCAGCCGGAAAGCTTGAAAATGAAAGAATCTTCAAATTAAATCTACGCTCCCCGGGGTTCACCCTAAACTTTTTATGTGGCTTTTACAAGCCTCTCTACTCTGTTGGTCTGGGGGAAAAAATAATTATAGCAAGGCAGTATAGCAGAAGGTTAAACTGGTTTCTGAAGCCAAGTTCTGCCTCTGAGATTTATTTCTTATATATCACTTTTCCTACGCTTTGTCGTCTCGCTTTCTTCCCTTCTGTATCATTCATAAGATTGCTAATACTTTGCCTTCAGAGATGGCCGCAGTTCTGCCGCTTTATGCTCGGCGGCGGCAGTAGTAGGAAATTCTGGTTTTTACTAGTTGGTGCGGTGCAAGGCAATAGAAGTGAGGAAACCAGACGGACAGACTAAAGTAGGGCACAGTATTATATATATATATAGAGAGAGAGAGAGGGAGAGAGTGATAGAGAGAGAGAGAGAAGGGCTCCTATAGGTACCTTAAATATATGTCTGTAGCAGGGGTCACGCGAGACTCAGGTCGGAGGAAGAGTTTCTGTGGTACAGACGTTGCCCCAGTGGGTGGTGCCCAGTGGGTTACAGGAAAAGGAGCCCCCTGGGTTTCAGAGGGAGGCAAGTCCTGCAGCTGCCCCTGAAGCAGGAAAAAGATGGTGGTGGGGGGTATCCGGAGGAAACTGCAGAGGGCTCCCCTCTTGGCTGGGATTTGCCTTTCTGGCATTTTGTTCAAGTGGACGAGGCACAGGGAATGTGGGTGGGCTGGAGAAATCCGCGCAGAGTCTGCAGGCAAAGGGAAGAGAGCCGCGGGACTTTCTCCAAATAAGTGGTGGCGTGCGAAGAAAGAGAAAAGGAAAGCGTTGGGAGCGCTCGCAGCATTTCCGGGAGGGAAGGGAGCCAGCAGTGAGGAGCCGAGGAGGATTCACTTAGAAAGGGGAGGCCAAAAGGTTCAAGGATAAATCCCTGGAGCGGCCTGAAGGGGTTCCTAGAGACAAGGAAGTCCCCTGAATGGTCTTTAAGCAATTATTTACGTTTGCTTTCTGAATATCACCAGACAAAATCTTCTTCATGATTTTTGGCAATTATGTGTGCTCAGTTTACATCATGAAATCCCCCCCCCCCCTTCTTTTTTTGGACATGCTTGTTCTTATATGGTGAAGCGTGTAGTCTGCGGTGTCGGTTAATCTTATGCCAGCAGTAAACCTAGCATACAGTAATCGGACAACAGTCATCTGGTCATCCAAGCACACCCTAAGGTGCGTTTCCTATTCATGCTGCAAAAAATAACAATGATTTTTAATTGGCAAAGGAAATACATATTACCTAAACATCACGGAGCATAAAATAATGCATTAAAACCATGAGATAAGATTACAATTACATTTTTATTTTTCATGTAGCTCTCAGAAAACTTTATTACCTCTTGTAACTGACATGGTGGGGGCCATTTTGTTTGCTGCTGATGCCATCGGTGCGGTTCCAGCATGGGATAAGCTCGTTGAACTAGTAGCTTTTAACTTACTTTTTGTCCTTGGATCATGTTGCATATTCCTTTTCTGTTTGCAGTTCAGTTTCAGAGTAAAGTTAATACAGTAAAGGAGTAAAAAGTTGAAAAAAAAAAAAAAAAGGATGCGGCTCTTTGGATTGTGACTTCGGTTTCACCTAATAGATGTTGCTGTGGTGATGACACTGGTTGACAAAACGGTTCCCTCCATGTCTTGGCGGAGTGTTTGGTCACGTACAAAATATTGAAAATGGAAAATATCTGTAATGTTCTGGCATAGTTGCCTTATTGATGCTTCTTCTGACACATTGATTGCAGCCTGCAGGAGCAGGAAGTTCTCCATTAAAAGAAGTAGTCCTTTTGCTATTTTGAAGCTGTCACCGGTGAACACGTCAAGAAAGAATATTAAATAAATCCTCTGTTTAAGCTACAGTCGCCACAGTTATAGATTCTTATTTGCCTGTGACCTTCAACTCTGGGCACATAACAGCAATTGGGGGCAATAATGTAGGAAATTAAATAGGCAACTAGAAGGTCTGCTCCAGACAAAAGATGATAAAACGTCCAAATAATGTAGTTTATATTCTGCCAATTTGTTTTAACATAGAGTTTTACAAGTGCTCTGAAAGAAGAGAACACCAGGACCTGAGTTGAGAGGCCTAGCTTGTTTCTGCTCCCAGTTTTCACAGCAAGACTCAAGACAGGCAGATTTTTTTTTTGCTTTAAGGTGAGGAAAGAGAAATTTGCTCAGCAGGGCAATACATTCAATAAAAATAGAAGCGAACAAAGATATTTTGAACAGATTAAAAAAAACAAACGTTTAAACTCTTAACTGGTGAGCCTGAGGAGGAGAAAGAATTCAAATTGGTGGGGGAACAGATTCTGAATACTATTTCTTCTCTTTCATCCTTGATTTGCTTTAAGGTCTGTATACTATATGGGGCAGTGATCAAAGTGCCTGCATTGGTGCAGACTCCATGGGTGCTTTTTTTTTTTTTTTTTTTTAATTCAAATATCTTTATTCATAGGGATGGTAACTTTCAGACGGGCGCGTGGGCATACATTGGTGCGCGTACATCGGCCTGCGCCCAGGGACACAGCCATTTTATAACATACGCATGCATACGTGCACATGTTATATAATAGCCTGGCCGCGCGCACATGTGTGCCAAATTTAAAGGGGCAGCACACTTGTGCGTGCACAAATGCCGTTTCCACCGTGTAAATCAGGGGCACGCGCCAATGCTATTCCCAGTTTTGCCAGTTTGTCCCTAGTTTGCCTAGCTGAGAGATAGGCCCCCCTAAACCCCACTAGTTTAATAGCCTTTACGCTCCCTAGTTATCCCCGACCCTTAAAACACCGCAGATCTATATTTTTTAACATACACATCATCCATATCAGATGTATTTACGCGCACAGCTCAGCTTCATGCCCCAAAACGCCCATGCCTCTCCCAGACCATGCCCACGCCCCTTTTTGAAAACTTTCGAGATGTGCGCGCTGCGGGAGATAAGCGTGCATCCGGACGGCTTTTAAAATCCGCTCGGCACGCGTGAGTCCAGCTTACTTGTGCATCCCCTAATTAATGTGTGCGTCGGGCTTTTAAAATTCACCTTTTTGTATCTCATCAACAACAAACTTAGGGGCTTTTTACCTGCAGTATTTGCACCAATAATCAGCAAAACTAGGAGGGCAGTTATGCTTTTAAGGCTAAATTTTAAAAGCCCGGCGTGCGCAAAAACCGGGAGATAAGAGCGTGGCCGGGCCGAGCGCATTTTAAAAACGGCCCGGCCACGCGCGTATCTCCCAGTACACGCGGAAGTGCCGGGCTCTGTCAAAGGGGTGGGCCGGAGGCGGGGTCTGGGCGGGGGCCGGCCGGGACAGCAGCTATTAGGTCCTGTTCCGGGGAAGTGTGCGCCAGCTGGCTGCAGGCGTGCAGAATTTACTCCTGCTGGGAGGAGCGGGTACGTTCCAAAACAACAACAAAAATTAGGTTAGTTGGGGGGGTTAGGGGTCAGGGAGGAGAGGAGAAAAGGGAGGAAGGGTAAGTAGGGGTATAGGAAAGTTTCTTCCCAATCTGCTCCTTAATTGGAGCGGACTGAGAGGGAACTGGGCAAAGGCCCAATTGCGTCACCGTGTGTGCTTTAAAAAATCCCCCCCCCCCACCCCACGCGCGCGCGTCGCAACCCGCCTGTACATGTGTGCACCTGTAAAATAATTGGGCACGCATGTGTGTCAGGATATCGTATTTTATAACATGCGCGGATGTTATAAAATGGGGCGTCCATGTTAAAATCTACCTCTTAATTATTGCCCCCAGGAAAAAGTACCCACAGAATTTTGCAGGTATTTTTTCTGGTCAAATCAACACACACAATGTTGAAAATCCCAAACCACGTGTGTTGTTGCCTTTTGTGACCTAACCCCAGCTCCACGGAAGCACCTCTGAACAATTTGTATAAACCTATGTATGCCGGAGAACTATGTGTTTAATTTTATCCCCAGCAGGGAATTTTCAAAAAGCCTGTTTTTGCCACAGAAATGACTTTGTAAACTGCCCCCTCTGGGGGTAATTTTGTAATTACCTGAATGGGTGCAAAGTCCGCAGGTATCTTTTACCCATGGATTATACACTGATTTTCAAAATGAAAATTATGCACGTGCGTTCACTTTGAAAATGACACAGAAAAGCTATCTACCCGGCATTTACAACCTGCTTAGGGTGTGCGGGTAGCTTTTTTTTTTTGAGAAAAATAAATTTGTGCCTGCTTTTGAAGATCCAAAAGTATGCGCAGTGACCCACCCCAGAACCACTTCTTCACACTGTGTGCAATCGTTCTTAAAAGAAAACCAGCCCATTTCCGCAGGCCCAAATACATTTACCTGTGGAAATGTTTTGAAAATTCTCCTCTCTATGTATAAAGCAATAATCCAGCTTTTCAGAGACAACTTTGGGATGGTTGTGCCTTCGGAGCCTACGGACTGAAGGGCATTGGATAGTAGGACACCTCATTTGCGTGTCTGTAAGCATTCTTACCAAAGTGCCTTTCTACAGAGCTAAAGCACGTGATGAATTAAAAAAAAAAAAATCACCAAACATTTTTGGGTGGTGGGGGGAGAATTTTCAAAAAAGCCTTCCTGGGTGCAAGGTCCGTGCATGCTTTCCTTTTGGAAACGGCTGACGGGTTCAGTGGGCCTGCGGACTATGGGCCCAATTTCTGCGCAGACGGAATTTGGCGGGAGATAATAAGCGAGGTGTGCGCGCCATTTCCTGAACTCCTCCCCCTTAACCTGGGTAAAAATGAGTGCACTGTGGAGACCTGTATCATGTTTAATGCCTGCTGTTTTGTTTTATCGTGGTTTCATGCTGAGATCGCCATGTATGTCAGATCCCTACAATTGTAAAGTGCGTAGTGGAAAGGTACCAAGAATACTCAACTAAACCCTGCTTGTTCTTTTAGCTGGGCTATGAGTGGGCCCTTTTCAGACAGCCCTTTCACCTGGTCGAATCGTTTTTGGAAAATCTCCTTGGAAGTGGTTTTCAAAGCCATTTGCTTGCATAAAACAAGGGTTTATGTGCACAAATGGCTTGATATAAAATTGCCCGGGTGTTGTGCACATAAAAGTTTGTCTGTAATCTGATTTTGCACATACTTTTATCCACTCAAAAAATTGGTATCCTGGGATTTACATGGATATTTTGTATTTTAAAAAATATGGGAGTAGCTATCAAAGGACTTCACATGGCCACGTGTACATACGTATATGGCCATGCATAGATCTGCGATAGTATTTTATGACCCGCACGCATCAGATATATGTGTGTTAGGAAATGCACGTTTGTATGCCTATGCATGAATACATGCAACGAGTTTTGAAAGCGAATATATCAATGCATTTAATGCATTTAATGCATGTAATTTTCTCTCCTGTTTTGAAAATGTATGCGAGTATATATTACGCATGAAAGGACTTGATCGTGCAAAACCCGATTTATACATTCAAGTTGGTATATTTTAAAACATGCGCCCATAATTAAATTTACCACCTTTCCGATCCCTCCACCAGTTCACTCAGTCCTTCTCCAGGTCATCCAAGACTCTCCAGGTTCTTTAGCCTGAACCTCGCCCCCACTGTTCACCCAGATCTCCCTCCTAACCAGTAGCATACCATAAACAAGTCTGATATCACTTGCGCAAGATAATTAGCGGGTGCCAAATGTACGTGCAACTTATGAGGCAGCGTGCGCGAGTTAGAAAATCGGGCGTCGATTTGTTCGTGCCGGATTGCGCGAACAAATCTACGCCCGCGCGCAGGTTTAAAGATTTGCCCCAATGTGTATTACTGTTGGCCACACCGCAGAACGCTACTAGATCACCCATTTTTTGCGCACATATATGTGTGCATGAAACCTAAAGTATGCACAGACTTTTGATGTTGCGCGAGTACAGGATACTTATGTGCATACATGCTAATTTTTACGCACATAACTCTTTGAAAATTCATCTCTAAGTGCATAATTTAACCTGTGCATGTTACGCCCTGCAAATAGAAGGTGTAACTTTGTATGAGTTATGTTGCTTGTATTCTTGGGGATAATTTTCAAAGCGAACTTATGTGCACAGGTTCGCTTTGAAAAATGGTGTAACTTAGGTGTTTTAGCAATGAACAAGTTTGTGCGGGGTTGTCATAAAATTACCCTCCCTATATATTGATGCTGGATTTACTATCCAGTGAGGTTGAATGTGGGCCCCCCTAACACGAGAATGTTAACTGCACCTTCACCCCACACTAACAAAAAAACATGCTTCTGGGCCCTGAAAATCCTCCCCAAAATAAGACACCCTGCAGGCTCTGTGATTTCCCCTCATGTTGAGCCTGTGTGTGTGTGTGTGTGTGTGTGTGTGTGTGTGTGGATCAAAGGTCAGCGTAAGATATGCTAGCACCACTGGGGTAGATTTTAAAAGAAGCGTGCGCGTCCATGTGCTCACGGTTCCCGGCGTGCGCACATGGATGCGCTGATTTTATAACATGCGCGCGCATGTCCCCCTCCGCTATGTCCCCTGCAGCAAGTCACCAGCCATATTTCTCAGGGCTGAGTAACACAGGCTGCAGAGAGCAATGTAGAAGGCAGTGGCATTACAATGGCTGTGTTCCGTATAATGCAGCCATTGTACATTGGGCCATTAAAGTCTGATGTACCATTTGCATTACAGCAGGCAGGTACTAATGTGGGGTTAACACATAGACCTGCTTAGTGTTTAAAATAGAATTGAAAATGTCTATAGTAGGGGCATGTATTAGTTCTTATAGCTAATTTTCCAAATGACTGCTGAAATCTAGCACTACACACTTAAGGAATCCATTGTGCTTGACCGCAACACTATGCTGTCCATTAATTGTGGCAGTTCCATAATACTCTGTCTTATATGTAATATATCTTCCACACTCTTGAACTGTTTGAAACATCATAATCCTTATTCCTTTCTTTGAAGCTTTGGTGATCGAATGGCTTGCTACATACATAATCTGAAAGTACAGAATGACAGTGACCCATGAGGGAAATAATAGCCAGCTTAGGGGGTCTTCTTCCAGGAATTGATCTCGCTCACTTAGCCACTGAAGTTCATGTACCAAAACAGGCAGTCCACACATATAGTCCTGCCGCATGCTCCGTCTACTATGCAGATGGCTTGTGCTCTGCCCAACCGATTAAGACCATGGATTATTCAGTAATGCGCTTTTGAAGATTTGAGATCGTTTCAGTATTGATCCACCTTCACTGTGCACCAAGTTGCAAGACACCACTTTCAAACCACATAATATCCCTCAGGAGCTGGAAAGCATTTTCTGGTATGAGAAGGAAACTTATCACTCCTTTGCAAGTGCTGACATTTGGAATGCCGCCCTTCACAATAAGCTCGGCATCTATCTTTTCACTTAATAATTTTTTTCCAGAGCCTCAAGTTCATGAATGCTTTTGTTTCAGAAGTGACAAATTTTAATTAGACTCTATGATATTTCAAAACTGGCCGGTGGCAAAGTATTGAGCATAACATTTATATTTAAAGGAAAATTGTGTGATTTAAAAATCTCACTGGTTTGACTGCCCCTGAAACAGCCAAGTAAGTTTTTTTGTGGCTAAAATTTTATCTATGTTAGGGTTGTTCTGAGAGGGCATTACGGGGCAGAACAGGATTATCTGATTACATTAGCTGGATAACTTCAGGACTACTGGAGAGTAGTCCTAAAGTTAGCTGGATACGTTTATATAGCTTGGGTATATTCAGCAGCATGCTTGCGCCGCTGAATATCACAGCTAAGTTAGTCAGATAAGTCTATCTGGATAACTTTGTCAGATGCCTAGTGGCTGAAAATGGACCTCGTTGGGCCCGATATTCAGTGCTGGCTGGGTAAGTAACTTACAGGGTTATTCATCAAAATGTGTTAGGGCCTTAACACGGGCATCATGTCCCTAACGCCTGCAATAACACCATAATGCATGCGTTATTTTTCGCATCGCAAAATATGTATGCAAATTTTCAAAATGTAGTCAAAGGGGAGGAGTTAGGGCGGAGTTTATGAAAATGAGGGGTGATTAACGTTGCGGGCACACATTTTAACTACACCTTTTTTCCTAGCGTTATGCCCGATCCGAGATTTGCGATAAATATCGCAAATCCCATTTCGGATGGGGAAAGGGAGAGGGAGGGAGAGCGCCTCTGAGGTGGCACACATATTAGCAAACTATAACATTGTAGGAGGGTCAACTAGAAACTCGAGGTGAGGTTTTGGTGGTGGTCTAGGTATTGGGAGCAGTTTTGCATGCACAATCAGAGGTACAAAGAGAATAGTACACATCAGTGAAGATTTGATGTGATTTGGAGTGAGGAAAGATACACAAAGATGAGATTTGTACAGCGTACTGTCGTCCTTGATTGAGAGCAGCTAGGTAGAGAGTGCATCAAACTAGGTCAAGAGTATGCTGTACAGATCTCATCTTTGTGTACCTTTCTCACAGGACAAGCAGGATGGTTGTCCTCACAAATGGGTGACATCGAGGATGGAGCCCACCATGGAAAACTTCTGTCAAAGTTTAAACAGAACTTTGTCTGGCCCCTACTGGGCATGCCCAGCAAGGCACTGACCCTGCAGCCAGCAGGGGTCTCCCTTCAGTCTTCTTTTTTCCGCGCAGCAGTTGCCACGCGGTGAAAGGAGCTCTCTTACCACGTTCCTGACAGGAATTTGGAAATTAATTTCCTAAGAAAATTTGCCCCTCAGGGGTCTCCCTTCGACAAATTTTTTAGTCATCTTTCGGAACCCGGTAAGTTTTTTGCCTTCTTCCATCGACTGCCGTCGATTTTGGCCCTTGAGGCCTGTTGGCACTTACCGATCCCCAGCCTAAATTTTGGCTTCCAGCCATGGCAACGGGGTTCCGCCGTTGTCCGGATTGTACCCGGACTATGTCCATCACAGACCCCCATAGGGTTTGTGTAATGTGTTTGGGTAGTGAGCATGATGTCCTGACTTGCACCAAATGTGCCTTAATGACACCCAAGGGTCGCAAAGCCAGGATGGAGAAGATGGGGCTCCTCTTCCATGCACCCACCCCAACGCCATCGATAGCATCGACGTCATCGGAACCGGCACCGTCGAAGTTGTACCATCATCGCCAACCCTCCGGTGACCGTCCGCCATCGATCGCTTCTCGGCCATCGACTCCTGTTCCTTCCCCGGATGGGCGAGGGGACCGGACAGAAAAGCATCGCCATCGACGGCACAAGTCTCGGCCTGTCGAGGATCCACAGCCATCGACCTCTGTTCAAGCCGAGCCACCGACAAAGAAGCCGCGAACAGACCGGACATCCTCCACGTCTTGTTCGTTGGCATCGAGGAAACCCTCACCCTCCCGGGGTGCGGGGGCCGTGATCCCACCGGTTACGGTGGTACTTCCGGCCCTGCCTCAGCCTCCCTCTCCCGTCGAGCCGGGTATGGTTACCCCTGGTCTCCGGGCAGAACTGGACCGGCTGGTCCAGGAGGCCATCGAGAAAGCGATGAAGAAATTACAACCTCCATCGGCACCGTCTCCGGCACCGGTTCCAGTGCCGCCCCCAGCACCGACACCGGCACCGGCTTCGCCACCGAGGAGGGAACCGACCACCGAGCCGTTGATACAAGCGTTAGCACCGCTACTCAGCCGTATGGAGGCGCTCATGATGGCCCTTCCATCGGTGATTCCAGTGCCATCGACAACACCACCGTCTCCGACTGGATTCTCATCGGCAGGAGAAACACCGTTTCGGATTCCCCCTTCCGGGGTGGTTCCATCGGTACCTCCTGGCATATCTCCACCGATATATCCTTCGGCTCCATCGATTCCGCGCCAGACACCGATTCCATCGGCAGCACCGAAGCCATCGATGCCATTTCTGATTCCACCTACGGCACCGATTCCACCTCGGTTTCCATCGATGCCCTCAGAACCTCAGCCAGGTCCATCAGGGCTACAAGCCCCACACGATCCCTACGATACCTGGGGTGATGATGATGATACATCTTCTGACACAGATTTGCCTTCGCCGCCATCTCCTACAGAGAGTAGAAAAAGATCTCCTCCTGAGGATCTCTCTTTTATTAATTTTGTAAAAGAGATGTCAGAAGTTGTACCTTTTCAGTTACAATCTGAAGCCGATGATAGACACCAAATGATGGAACTCCTTCAATTTCTGGATGCGCCAAAAATCATCGCTTCCATCCCTATACACCAGGTGTTTTTGGATCTGCTCAAGAAAAACTGGGAATCTCCTTCATCGGTGTCTCCAGTTAATAAGAAAGCTGACTCCACATACCTTGTCCAGTCAGCACCAGGTTTCCAAAAGCCTCAACTGGATCATCGCTCTGTTGTAGTTGAGTCTGCACAGAAGAAGGCCAAGCATCTTAAGCCGCACTCTTCTACCCCACCTACCAGGGACAACAAATTCCTGGATAGTGTGGGACGAAAAGTGTACCATGGAGCTATGTTGATTTCACGCATAGCTTCATATCAACTCTATATGACTCAATACAACAGAGCTATCCTTAAGCAGATGCAAGACTACGCTGACACGTTGCCGGACCAGTACCAACCGCAACTTCAAGCCCTTCTTCACAAGGGATTTGAGGCAGGGAAGCACGAGATTAGGACTGCCTACGATATATTCGATGCTTCCACGAAGGTTTCAGCCACAGCCATCTCAGCTAGACGTTGGGCTTGGTTAAAGTCATCCAACCTTCGCCCAGAGGTCCAAGATCGTCTTGCTGATTTACCCTGCTTAGGCGACAATTTGTTTGGAGAACAAATTCAACAGATTGTGGCAGAGTTAAAAGACCACCATGAGACGTTGAAACAACTCTCGTCTATCCCACCTGAGGTGATCTCCAAGCAACCGCAAAAGAAGGACTCTAAAAAGTCGTTCTTTCGACCACGCCGCTACTACCCTCCGTCAACTAGGGCTCGTCCTGCACGGTCCTCTAACAGGCCTCAGACTCGTCAGCCCAGAAAGCAAAGGCCTACTGTAGCCCCACCTCCTGGGCCTGCGGCGGGCCTTTGACTTCCCTGTATTGAGCACAAGCCAACTCCCTCTTCCACACATCCCTGTGGGAGGTCGTCTGTACCACTTCTTACACCGTTGGAAACAGATCACCTCAGATCAGTGGGTGCTAGCAATTATCGCACAGGGTTACCACCTCAACTTTATAACACTTCCGCCAGACTCCCCGCCCCTTCAGGCATGGAGTCTAACCAGCCATTTGACTCAATTACAACAAGAAGTATTCCTTCTTCTACAATCAAAAGCTATAGAACCCGTCCCTCCCTGTCAACAAGGGAAAGGATTCTATTCCAGGTACTTCCTAATACCAAAGAAATCAGGGGGGCTTCGTCCAATTCTGGACCTTCGGGCCCTCAACAAGTATCTGCAAAAAGAAAAGTTCAAGATGGTAACCCTGGGCGCCTTGCTCCCTCTGTTGCAAAAGGGGGATTGGCTGTGCTCTCTCGACCTCAAGGACGCTTATACCCACATTGCGATAACACAATCTCATCGCAAGTATCTGCGTTTTCTGATAGGCCACGACCATTATCAATACCGGGTACTACCTTTCGGTCTGGCATCTGCTCCACGAGTCTTTACCAAGTGTCTCATAGTAGTAGCAGCATTTCTCAGGAAGGAAGGTGTCCACGTCTACCCCTATCTGGACGATTGGCTCATCAGGGCCTCTACCCCTCAGTTTGCTCAATCCTCCCTAAAATTAACAATTCACACACTCCTTTCCTTAGGGTTTCTTGTCAATTACGAGAAATCCTGCTTGGTCCCATCTCAGACCTTATCCTTCATTGGGGCAGACTTGGACACCTTACAGGCAAAAGCCTACCTTCCAATTCAACGAGTCCACACACTCATGTCCTTAGCTCGCCAGCTCCAGTCGCAACACACTGCCACGGCTCGCCAGTTCCTCATTCTCCTAGGACACATGGCATCCTCGGTTCAAGTCACTCCCATGACCCGACTAGCCATGAGAGTAACACAATGGACTCTACGACACCAATGGATTCAAGCTTTTCAGCCTCTGTCCTCCATTATCACAGTCACACAGGCGCTACGCCTATCCTTAACCTGGTGGACGACTCAGGTCAACCTCCTTCAGGGCTTACCCTTTCTTCCACCGGATCCGCAAGTAATCCTAACCACCGACGCTTCTCACATCGGTTGGGGAGCCCATGTGGACGACTTCCAAACCCAAGGATTATGGTCCAAAGAGGAAGCCGAACACCAGATAAATTTCCTGGAACTTCGAGCAATCCGCTATGCGCTCCAAACTTTCAAAGATCATCTATTCCATCAGATAATCTTAATCCAGACGGACAACCAAGTGGCCATGTGGTACATAAACAAGCAGGGAGGCACAGGCTCCTTCCTTCTGTGTCAGGAAGCTGCGCAGATCTGGGCGGAAGCCCTCTCCCACTCCATGTACCTCAGGGCCACTTACCTGCCGGGAGTAGACAATGTATTGGCAGACCAGCTGAGCCGTGTCTTCCAACCACACGAGTGGTCACGCGATCCTCTGGTAGCGACCACTCTGTTTCACAAGTGGGGTTTTCCCCGCATAGACCTCTTTGCGTCCCCTCAGAACCACAAAGTGGACGATTACTGCTCTCTCATTCGGAGCCAGCACTCTCGGCCGAGGGATGCATTCTCCCTCAAGTGGACAACCGGTCTGCTCTATGCATTCCCTCCACTTCCTCTTGTGTCAAAGACTCTCGTGAAGCTACGCCAGGACGGAGGAACCATGATCCTGATAGCACCTTACTGGCCACGCCAAGTATGGTTTCCAATACTCCAGGATCTCTCCATCCGCAGGCACATTCCTCTGGGAATGGACCCGCATCTTCTCACTCAAAACGACGGATGCCTCCTCTATCCCAACCTCCAAGCCTTGTCCCTGACGGCATGGATGTTGAAAGGTTAGTCCTTCAACCATTTAACCTTTCAGATTCAGTTTCTCGGGTCCTGATAGCTTCACGAAAGCCTTCCACAAGAAAGTCTTACTCATACAAATGGAAAAGGTACACATCATGGTGCACTTCTCAGTGCCTTGATCCCCTTTCCTGTCCAATCTCTAAGTTCTTGGACTATTTATGGCACCTATCAGAATCCGGTCTAAAGACCTCTTCCATTAGGATGCATGGCAGTGCGGTAGCCGCCTTCCATAAAGGTATAGAGGGTGTCCCTATTTCAGTACAACCCCTGGTGACACGCTTTCTTAAAGGCTTGCTCCATCTGAAGCCACCCTTACGTCCTCCGGCCCCATCTTGGGACCTTAATCTGGTTCTTGGTCGTCTTATGAAACCTCCTTTCGAACCTCTGCACTCCTGTGAATTGAAGTATCTCACATGGAAAGTATTATTCCTGTTGGCTATTACTTCAGCTCGCAGGGTTAGTGAGTTACAGGCCTTAGTCACCTATCCGCCTTACACTAAACTCCTGCAGGACAGGGCGGTACTCCGCACTCACCCTAAATTTTTACCCAAGGTAGTTTCTGAATTTCATATCAATCAATCCATCATACTACCTATCTTTTTTCCCAGGCCCCATTCCAACTCTGGGGAACAGACTCTGCATACCCTAGACTGTAAACGAGCTCTAGCGTTTTATCTAGACCGTACAGTTGCTCACAGAAAGAGTACTCAATTGTTTGTCTCCTTCCATCCTAACAAGTTAGGACAACCTGTGGGTAAGCAGGCTCTTTCCTCCTGGTTGGCGGACTGCATTTCCTTCTGTTATCAGCAAGCTGGCATTCCTTTCCAAGACCGTGTCAAAGCACACTCTGTGAGGGCCATGGCGACTTCAGTGGCACACCTTCGATCGGTGCCGCTTCCTGACATCTGTAAGGCTGCAACCTGGAGTTCTCTCCATACCTTTGCAGCCCACTATTGTTTGGACAAAGCTGGAAGACAAGACTCCATCTTCGGCCAATCTGTCTTGCGTAACCTTTTTCCAACATGATGTACCAACACCCTTCCACCTTCCCAGTAGGGTGCGGATGCCCTTTCCCAAATTCCACCCCAGTTGTTGTGCCTGTTGCACATCGTTGGGTACATTTGGTGCAGGTCAGGACATCCTCAGCTCGGTACTCACCCATTTGTGAGGACAACCATCCTGCTTGTCCTGGGAGAAAGCAAATGTTGCTTACCTGATGTAACAGGTGTTCTCACAGGACAGCAGGATGTTAGTCCTCACGAAACCCGCCCGCCACCCTGCGGTGTTGGGTTCGTTTTATTTTTACTTTCTAGGCACTGCCTGTAGCTTTGAAAATCAGACTGAAGGGAGACCCCTGCTGGCTGCAGGGTCAGTGCCTTGCTGGGCATGCCCAGTAGGGGCCAGTCAAAGTTCTGTTAAACTTTGACAGAAGTTTTCCGTGGTGGGCTCCATCCTCGATGTCACCCATTTGTGAGAACTAACATCCTGCTGTCCTGTGAGAACACCTGTTACATCAGGTAAGCAACATTTGCTTTCTCCTAGGACAAGCAGGATGGTAGTCCTCACAGGTGGGTGACATCATCAGATGGAGCCTGGCACAGAAAAACTTTTGTCAAAGTTTCTAGAACTTTGATTGGCACACTGAGCATGCCCAGCATGTTACTATCCGCGCGTTCACGCAGGGTCCCTCTTCAGTCTCCTTTTTTTCATAAAGTAGTTGCCTAAAGGTTCTGGAGCTATGCTCTTCGTAATTTTTTCCAAGTGTTCCCGGTCGTTTCCAACCTTTTTTCTGCGTCGGGTCCTTCTTCTCTGGTCGGTGCCCGTCCAGTGGTGGGATAGGTATTGTTTTTTCCCTTCGTTGTGGACAATTCCCGGCATGTTGCTTCTCGTAGCTGCTGGCCATTGACCGCTCACTGGCTGTTTTTCATGGCGTTGTCCGGTTTTCAACGGTGCCTCCAGTGCCCGTGGACCATGCTTATTACTGATCTGCATGAGGTCTGTATCCTCTGCCTGGGGGCATCACACTACATCCATGAGTACTATCTGTGTGATCAGATGACCCCCAAAGGCCATCGTGCCCAACTGGATAAGATGGAAAATCTTTTTGGGCCCAAGAAGTCTGATCCATCTACTCCGGCATCGGGGGCGTCAACACCTAGAGGCCAAGGGGAGCCTTTGGATACGCTATACCTTTCCACTCCCCCAGCGGCCCGTCTCTCTCTCGAGGAGCCAGGGATAGGCCATTTCTGATGTTGCACTTCAAGACGTCAGGATCTTCAGCTTTCTCGACACCGGGGAAAGACCGGGCCGAGCAAAGACGTAAACACCATCACCGGTCGCCATCGAGGCACGGCCCCAGAACCGGTGCGGCATCAGCGGCCGCTGTGTCACCATCGAAGCGACCCATGGGGAAGACGCATTGTTCTCTATCAGACCTGGGAGTCCCAAGTGTTTCCCATCAATAACAGTGTCAGGCATCAAGCCTCCTCGGGGCTCCGAGAAAGCTCTGGTGACTCCACCTCCTCTTCCTCCTTCCATCCTAACTTCACTGGACTTTCAGGAGGAGTTGGACCACAAGGTTCAGATGGTAGAGCTCCGAGCCTTGTGGGGGTATTGAATCGCCATCGGCACTGGTCCCCATGCTGGTGCCGGAGTCTGCACCATCTCTTTTGGCACCCCTGCTGGAGCATCTGGACATCTTTTTAGGCGTCCTTCCAATGCAGCCAGTGCTGGGAGGACCATCGGTTCCTCAGCGGCCTCCGATGCCCCCCTCTGGAGCGTTACCCATTATTGGATCCTCCGAGGAGGAAGACTTGCCGTGTCCGTTGGCACTGGGCCCACGGCCGGAGTTTCCTGATACCGTTCCTGAGCTGTCGGGGATCTCTGTGCATTCTGCGCCATCGATGCCCTCAGTACCCAAACTGAGAAGCCTGGGCAGGGACCATCCATGCCTGCCCCAGTGGACCTTAGCGAGGAAGAGGCTCCGTATGACCCATGGGAGGATGATACCTTCAATTTCTTCTCAGAGGACTCAGGAGATATCCTTTCAGAGCCTTCTCCGCCAGACAAGAGGCGTAGATCTGCCCCGCAGGATCTTTCCTTTGTGGGCTTTGTCCGGGCCATGGCTGAAGCCATTCTGTTTCAGCTCCTCACAGAAGATGATGCCCGTCACAAAATGCTGGAGGTCCTCCAGTTTGTAGATACTCTGAAGGAAATAGGGGCTGTCCCAGTCCATGACATTTTTAAGGAACTTCTCCTCAGGATCTGGGAACACCCCATGTCTGTCCCTCCAGTTAACCGGAAGGCGGATGCCATCTACCTGGTCCAACAGGCACTGGGTTTTGAGAGGCATCATCTTCCACACCAATCGGTTGTGGTAGAGTCTGCCCTTAAAAAGGTCAAGCGCTCTTGCACCCATGCTTCTGCGCCTCCAGGGAGACAGCATAGGGTGTTGGATGTTTTGGGTAGGAAGGTGTATCAGGCCACTATGCTCATCGCCCATATCGCCTCCTACCAACTCTATATGACCCAGTACAACCGGAACCTGTTCAGGAGCTGTCAGAGCACCTTCCTCAACAGCAGCAAGATGCTTTCTCAGTAGTAATATAGCAGGGTCTGGAAGCAGGAGAACACAAGGTGAGATCCACTTACGATGTTTTTGAGACAGCAGCAAGAGTGGTTGCAGCAGGTACTGGTGCCCGCAGGATGGCCTGGCTCCGTGTCCAAGAAAAGATGGCAGATCTACCCTGTACAGGTGAGAATCTCTTTGGTGATAAGGTCAGAGATGCAGTGGCTCAATTGAAGGACCACCATGAGACCCTTCAACATCTGTTGGCTAGTGCTTCCAATCTGCCATCCTTGCCTCACGGTCCCTCACACCCCGCGCTGGTTCCAGAGGTCATTCCCATCAGCAGCGGATGCAAAGGCCTAAGCCAGCACCCCAGCAGAACCCCGCCTGGGGTTTTGACTGGGAGTGAGGGAACATGAGTCAGATTACCGTACCCTTGGCATCCTGCCCTCCTGTTGGAAGCAGGCTGCATCATTTTGCATACCGCTGGCCCCTCATTATGTCAGACCAGTGGGTTCTCACCATTGTTCGCCGAGGGTACTGGTTGAATTTCAGGGACGTCCCTGCGGACTCTTCCCCACATCCATCGTGAGCTTCGTCCGCTCCTCAGGAAAAATTTCTGACAGAGCTCTCCACCCTTTTAATGGCCGGAGCGGTGGAACCTGTCCCCCTCCAGCAGTGAGGCAAGGTGTTCTACTCTTGGTGTTTCCTGATACCAAAGAGAACTGGGGGCCTACGCCCTATTCTCGAGCTGAGAGCCTTGAACAAATTCCTTCAAAGAGAAAGGTTCAAGATGGTCTCTTTGGGCACCCTGATCCCGCTCCAAAGAAAAGGAGACTGGCTGTGCTCCCTCGACCTGAATGATGCCTATGCTCACATTGCGATTTTCCTGGATCACAGGAAGTATCTTCGCTTTGTGATGGGAAAGGATCACTTCCAGTATTGAGTGTTGCCATTTGGCCTTGCGTCAGCCCCTCGAGTCTTCACCAAGTGCCTGGCGGTGGTAGGTCACACCTCCCCTACTTGGATGACTGGCTGGTCAAAAGCGCCACTCAGCAGGGAGTGCTTCGCTCCTTACATCTGACCATCCAGGTGCTGCAATCTCTGGGGTTTGTTATCAATTACCCCAAGTCCTTCCTCAGCCCATCACCACAGCTGGGCGTCATCGGGGCCAGACTGCACACGATTCAGGCCAAGGCGTTTCTGCCCTACGATTGAGCACTTGCCCTGTTGTCGCTGGTGAACTTGGTTCGCAGCCATCAACAGGTTTCTGCTTGTCTGCTGATTCGTATTTTGGGTCACATCGCCGCATCTGTCCATGTCACTCCCTTGGCCAGCTTGTGCATGCGCAGGGCGCAATGGACCTTGCGGTCACAGTGGCAGCATGCATGTCATGCTGCCTCTCCGGGTCTCCCTGTCCTGGTGGGCAGATCTATCCAACCTGGACCAGGGGGTAACTTTTCAAGTTCCTTTGCCTCAGGTGATACTTATCACCGATGCCTCCTCCCTGGGTTGGGGAGGGGGGGCGGGCATGTGGATGACCTCCATACACAAGGTCAGTGGACGGCTCAGGAAACTCTATCTCAGATCAACTTCCTGGAGCTTCGAGCAATTCGAGACTGGTTGACCCACAAGGCATTCCTGATCCAGACAGACAATCAGATAGCAATGTGGTACATAAACAAGCAGGGAGGCACTGGGTTGTTCCTCCTCTGTCAGGAAGCAATACAGTTTTGGTCCTGGGCTCTGTCACAGGGCATGCTCCTGAAAGCAATGTACCTAGCCGGAACAGAGAATGTGGTGGTGGACTGTCTGAGTCATGCGTTCCAACACATGAGTAGTCGCTGGATCCAGCAGTGGTGGCTCAGATTTTCCACCAGTGGGGAACTCTGGACATGGATCTTCTTGCCTCCCCCTATAACTGCAAGGTGAGAAAATTCTGCTCCCTGTTCAAGATGGACAGACTTCCAGCCTCGGACGCCTATGCCCGACATTAGGACAAGGTCTCCTATATGCGTATCCTCCTCTTCCACTCGTCATGAAGACTGTCTTGAAGCTCCAGCAGGACCAGGGGACCATGATTCTTGTGGCCACTTATTGGCCCAGATAGGTCTGTTTCCTGCTCCTTCAGGGCCTGTCAGTCAGAGACCCCATCCATCTGGGGACCTCTCCCGATCTGATCACACAGGATTGGGACAGACTGTGCCATTCAAACCTCCGGGCATTGGCCTTGACGGCCTGGATGTTGAGCGCCTAGTCCTGCAGCCCCTGGACCTCTCTGACAATGTGTCTCAGGGCTTGGTAGCTTCCAGAAAGCCTTCTACCAGGAAGTCTTATCAGCTGAAGTGGAGGAGGTTCTATGTCTGGTGTGAGGGTCATGGCTTGGATCCCTTCACCTGCCCCACTTCGAGGTTGCTTGACTAACTGTGGCACCTCTCCGAGGCTGGGTTAAAGATCAATTTAGTCAGAATACATCTGAATGCCATCAGCACTTACCATCAGGGTGTGGGTGGAATGCCCATCTCTGTGCAACCCATTGTGGGGCAGTTTCTGTGGGGCTTGCTTCAGCTGAAGCCTTCCCTTCAGCCTCCTGTTGTGTCCTGTGACCTCAGCATAGTATTGGCATGGTTCATGCGTGACCCTTTTGAGCCTTTGTGCTCCTGTCATCTTAAGTTCCTGACCTGGAAGGTTCTTTTCCTGGTGACAGTCACTTCGGCGCACAGGGTTAGTGAACTTCAGGCGTTGGCTATGTATCTGCCCTACATGAAATTCTTTCATGATAGGGTGGTCCTGCATACGTATCCTAAGTTCCTGCCTAAGGTGGTGACTTATTTTCATCTTAATCAGTCCATCATTCTGCCCACCTTTTTTCCGAGACTTCATTCTCACCAGCACGAATTGACTCTGCACACTTTGGACTACAAGAGGGCTTTAGCGTTCTATCTTAAATGCACAACAGGCCACAGGCAGTCTTCGCAACTCTTTCTATCCTTTGAAAGGAATAGGCTGGATGTTGAGGTGGGCAAGCAAACTCTGTGCAACTGGCTGGTGGATTGCATCTCCTTCTGCTATGCGCAAGCAGGCCTTCAGTATGGAGGCCGCATGAACGCTCACTCTGTGAGAACCATGGCAACATTGGTTGCCCACTTGCGGGCAGTCCATATTGCCGAAATCTGCAAGGTCACAATGTGGAGTTCCCTACGCACATTCGCTGACCACTACTGCCTGGACAAGGATGGTTGACATGACAGTAGCTTCAGCCAATCTGTCCTTCGCAACCTCTTCCAGGCTTAATCCCAACTTTCCCTACCTAGGGCCCATTGTTCGGATTCAAGCTATTTCTCTATGTTACCAACAGCACCGCAGTTATTTTTGTGCCCGTTGGCACCCAGTTCATTGCCTGTTGGTCATAGTTGTTGCCGGGAGCAGCCTGTAGCTTGGTATTCACCCATCTGTGAGGACTACCATCCTGCTTGTCCGAGGAGAAAGCAGAGTTTGTTACCTGCAGCAGGTGTTCTCCTAGGACAGCAGGATGTTAGTCCTCAGGAAACTCACCTGCCACCCCACAGAGTTGGGTTTTCCTGTGCTTTGTTACTTTATTTTTCGCTCTTGAATTCTGTGTCACGAGAATAAAGAGGGATCTCGCATGGATACTTGGATAGTGGCATGCTGGGCATGCACAGTGTGCCAGTCAAACTTTTTCCGTGCCGGGCTCCATCTAATATTGTCCCCACCTGTGAGGACTAACATCCTACTGTCCTAGGAGAACGCCTGTTACAGGTAAGCGACTCTGCTTTCCTCACTTCAGATCACATCAAATCTTCACTGATGTGTACTGTGCTGTTCGTACTTCTGATTATGCATGTAAAACTGCCCACCAAACCCTAGACCACCACCAAAACCTCATCTCGAGTTACTAGTTGACCCTGCTACAGTGGTATAAATAGTTTACTTATATGAGAGCCTTATAAAGAGTTTCTCTCTCTCTCTCTCTCCAGGAGCAGTCTAAAACATGGAAATTGTATATCGTGGGTGCGATAAATTTAACGCACATTGTGGTAAAATACCTATGAAAAGCGGTAAAATAGCATGCATTGTGGTAACTCAAAAGTTACCCTAACCATGCCCCTTTTTTATCGCGGGTGCTATTCATGTGAAATTTATGGTAAAATGATGAATCTAGGTCTAAGCCAGATATGATTTATCCAGCTAAGTTACAAGAGATATTCAGCGGCATGGCTATGCCTTTGAATATCTGTGCTTAAGGTGCTACTTAGCCGGATAAGTTAAATCCGGCTAAATTAGATCAGCTTTATGGCTGATCTAACTTATTCGATTAACTTAACCAGATAAGAACGAATATTGCTACTTATCCGTTTAACTTAACCGGATAAGTAGCATCATCCAGATCCACCCACTGCCCACCCACAAATTGGCCAACTAAAAGATAGCTAGATAAGTGACTTATCTGCCTGCCTGTTCCAGCCCTATCCCTTCCTCCTCCTCTTCCTTGGATGGATACCTGGTTTGACCTCTGCCTGGATTCTAGAATCGCTTGACCTCTGCCTGCCTCTGACCTCTGCCTGGATTCTGGAAATGCTTGATTGCTGCGCACCTCTGACCTCTGCCTGGATACATTTGATTGCTGCTCATCTCCGACCTCTGCCTGGATCCTCAACACTAGCCTGGCCTTGGATCATCTCACCTGTCAACAGCAGAGACTGTACCTAAGTCCTGCCAGGCCGGGCAAAGGCTCAACCCGAGGGGAACGTGGGCTGGTATGGTGAAGGTCCTGACAGGTCTCTGCTTCGCTTGGGTCTGCCTGCTGACGGCAAGGATCTGCAGGGTTCTTGCCTCGTCCAAGGATCCACAGACACAACAACTGATTTTCAGTGGACCGCTAGATCACCAGATAAGTCCTACTTAACAGGTTATCGAGCGCTGAATGCGCTTTCAATATCGGACTCTTTATGTATTGTGGAATATTTCAACTGTGTATTTGGCATTGACTAATTCATACAGTTTCAGTTACAACTATTGTTGTTAGGTCAATATTTTTGAAAATATTTTAAGCATTTTCCTTGTTACTTCTTTGCATGCTTGAGAGCAGCCATGTTTGGAAGAGAGTCACAAATTATTCTTGTTAGGAATAGGTTAGTGAGCTGGGAGTATTGATTTATGTGGGGTTTGTGGTGGTCTAGAAGGGATGGTATCACCTTTGATATGGTGGGGAATTCATTGTATTGATTGGGAGGGAATGTCATAGTTTTTTTTAGTTAGGTAATAAGGCTTTTCTTCCTAGTGAGAGTAGGGGATGGTGTTGGTCTGATTTGGGATTTTAATTTATTATTGTGTTTGTTTTATTATGCTGTTTTGATGTATTGCATTGTTTTTATGATATAAACCTCTTTGGTTCCCCTTTGTGGGGGAAAAGGTGGTTTAGAACATTAAATAGAAATTACTAAAAGTAATACTATTAATTGATTTAGAAAAGTATTACTATTTGCTGTGTATAGAAATAAAAGTTAACATATAAAACCAACAAAAAATAGAAGGTGACACCTTTTTATTGACTAACCATGCACTTCTTGACTGGCTTTTGGGAGCTAATGCTCCCTTACTAGGACTAACATGGCAACTACTCTGCTTTACTTGCTGTGTCTCTTTTTTAAAATAGCATGCAGGATGCAGAACAATGTTTCCTCTTAAAATAACATGCATCGCTGTAGAAAGTATGATTCTTTGTTTTCCGTTCTTATTATTAAGCATATTTTGGGGTATGTATTCATGCTATTAGCAATATCAAATCCTGTGGAAGGAGTGTCAAACTGTGGATCAATTAAGAATGCAATCAAAGACAGGTATTGTTGAGGGGAATTTTTTTTAGCTCAGTAGTTCCTTCTTCTTCCAGCTCCATCAAAATCACTACCATCAGCCTTCATTCACACCCACCCTGGGATATTTTCCCCTATTTTCATAGTCTCACCCTCCCACTGTTCCTGGTCTGGTTATTGCAATAATAGTCCTGAGGCAGGGAGTCGTACACCAGAGCTCTTTCGGGAATCCTGTATCCTGGGTTCTAAATCTGCCCTTCTTGACCACAAGTAACACCCCCTCCCTTTCCAGGAGCTGTGAGCACTACCTCTGCAGCAACCCCAATCCCAGCCCCAGCTGACCCAGGGTGTGGAGGATTCAATCCTTCTGATGTGCATCATGTAGCCTGTCCCTGTTGGCTCTTCAGGTCAATGACAGTTATCTTAGGCAGCTGATGATGCCTCCTTTCTCAAGGATTTCTTCTGCTACTGCTCCTCTCTCGGTCTTTGTATTGGTCCTGCTGGTGTGCAGAAGCAGAATCCTTATGTAGCACAAGGGCAAGTCCGTAATTCCAAGGGTGCTGAGGCTCGTCTGAAGAGTCATGGTGATCACAATGTAAGTTGGTGACAGGGCTTGAAAGGGGCTGCAGAACTGCCGTTCTGGGTTATTAAAACAGAAGCAGATTGTGAGGAACTACAGAAGGACTTTGTGAGACTGGGAAACTGGGTATCTAAGTGGCAGCTGCAATTTAATATGGACAAATGCAAAGTGATGCACATAGGAAACAAAAATACCAACTACAGGTACACGATGCTGGGTTCTGTGTTAGGGAGTCACCATCCAGGAAAAGAACCTTGGAATCCTTGTGGGCCATAACTTGAAATCTTTGGCTCAATATGCGGCAGTGGTCAAAAAGGCAAATAGAATGTTAGGAAAGATCAAAACTGAGAATATCATAATGTCTTTGTACAGATCCATGGCGCAATCATACCTTGAATATTGTGTGTAGTTCTGGTCGCCCTATCTTAAACGAAATATAGTGGAAATTTGAAAAGGTTCAGAGAAAAGCAACATAAATGATAAAAGGGATGGAAAAGCTCCCTTATGGAGGAAGGCTAAACAGATTACAGCTATTTAGCTTGGAGAAGAGACGACTGTGAGGTTATATGAGCGAGATTTATAAAATCATGAGTGGAGTAGAAAAAGTAAATAGGAAATGGTTACTTACCCTTTCAAACAACTAAGACTGGGCACACTCCATGAAACTAGCAACCGGCAGATTTAAAACAAATCATAGGAAGTATTTTTTCACTCAGCACACAATCGGGCTATGGAATCTGTTGCCAGAGGATATGGTCAAGGCAACTAACATAGTGCATTCAAAGGAGGCTTGGACAAGTTCCTGAAGAAAAGTCCAATAAACAGTTGTTAGCCAGGTAGACTTGGGAAAGCCAGACTTATTATTGGGAGTGAAATAGACCAACTATTTTGGATCTGCCAGGTACTTGTGACCTAAGCTGGGCACTGTTGGAGACAGATTTCTGGGCTTAATGGACCTTGGTCTGACCCATCAAGACACTACTTATGCTACACTGGGCAACAATGAAAGTGTTACTGACCTAAAAAGGTCCTACTCTGTAGTATCTTGATGTGCTGAACACGAATATGACCATGAAAAGTTTTTATTGGCTCTCGTTTTGAAGATATTTAATATAGTTCACTTTCTATGTTTAGTCATGTAAATTTATCCAGTAGGACTGTAAATAAGCCTTGAATGATGTAATATCGCATCATATTGCATAATACCATCATGCACACATCATCCAGAGTTTATTACATCATTTTCTGATGCAATGCAGTTCTACTGCCATGCTGCTGCTGAGTAAGCTGACGTCAGCAGTGTACTATATGAAGCCCAGTCAGAAAGGGTGAGCATTTGAAATATTCATGCTGGCTGACTACTGCTGGACACTCCGCAGAGATGCTCCCGAACAGGTGTACAAGAGACAAGCAAAGAAATCTAAGACGTAGTCTATGACTTCAGTTTTCAAACGGTATTAACCGTAGGTCTCCTACTATTGGCATACAATTCAAGATGTAATTATATTATTGCATATTACAAAAAAACTAGAGCCAATTTTGCTTTTTCACAGTCACATTCGTGTTTAGCACATGGAAATGTATAAGAATTGACTAATTTCATTTCCGTAACATGACTTTTGTGAAAATTTGTTGCCCAGTGCTATTAGACACATAGGGGCCAATGTAATATCATGCGCTCAGGCTAGTGCACGGCTTAACCAGTGATTGGAGTGCGTTTTGGATGCTCTAGGTTAACTCCCGATGCGACAAGGGGATTAGCATGTCCAAAATGTGTGTCCAAACTCGTGTGTAGCTAATAACACTTATCACATGTAAATGCCAAACAGATGAGGCTTTTAGCTATTGACCTAATGCAAAAAATTGCCGTGCGTTCAATGCACACTTTTTAAAATGTCAAATTTAATGCCAGCCCCGGAACTAGTGTTAGGTCTTGCTGTGCGTCAAGGACTCACTAAAAAAAAAAAAAAAAATCCTGCTTTCTGTGGTTCCTCCTAGTTTTAGTATCATCGCAATTCTAAGTAAGAGGAATCTCAGAAAGCAGCAACATGAAAAAAAAAAGCCTTGACAGCGATCTGCTTAGGAAAACAGATGCTCAATTTACCAGCCACGTCTCCTAGGCGCCCGATGCCAAGGACGCATTAGGGACGCAGAGTTGATCCCTAGCGTGTCCTTTTTAGCATGGCACCTCATTACCATACTGCATTAGGTGCCCAGGAAACATGACTGTGCGTGTATTAAAAAACAGGCACCAGTTTGGATGCACCTTTTTACATGCGGCTTAATGCATCGTCCCCATGGAAATAGAAATTTCCTAGCATGTAGACAGATGGAATCAGGACCAGTGGTTTATGCTCCCCTGCCAGCACATGTAGACGGAGCAAGCTGACGTCACAGTATATATAACCCTGCAGTTACCCCAGCCTGCCAGTATTCTCCGTCTTCAGCAGATGGTGAAAGTGTATCTCCCTATGGGGATTGCTTTGAGCTTTTTGAAAGGAGAAATTTGAAATTCTAAATTCAGAAAGAAATCCCCGTTCTCCTGTGGTGATATCTAAAGGACCCTTCCCCAGTTGTGAATTCCTGAGGCGATTTCCATGGTCCCTCAGAGGTGTGCCTTGGTCTGATTGCTGGGTTTCTCAGCATGGACTTAGCTGCTAGTTCAGCTGAAAGACAATGGGTGCTGGAGGCCAAGTGCGGCCGTGATGGCAGATGCCCTCTCACTTCGCAGACAGAGACTGTTTCTGTACTCAGCCAGTAAGCACTGAGCTCAGGTAAGGTTTAAAAAAAAAAAAGGAGAAAATTTTACCTAAATCAGAGACAGTTAGAGGGGTTTCAGGACTTCCTGCAGTCTCCGTTCTCGGCGCACAATACCGATGTTCATTCCCGTTCTCATTGGGGAGAGGAACTGGGCAGCCTGGTGGGCTGAGTAGCCCCCGGTGGGCTAGGCCCCACACATAGACTTTTTTCTTGTATGCCACGTGGTAGTCTGTGGCGGCTGTTTTCATGTGCTCTTGTACGTGTTCTGCTGCCCTCTATAGGCCATCGGTGTGCGCAGTGTGTCGGCTCTGCACAAGCGTTGTACGCTCGGTTTTTGGGCGGGCTTTTTACACGCACAAACTTTTTTATATGCTTAACTTGGTGCACAGGTTGTGCATGCACCTTGTCATGCTGTCATCTAGGCGCTTATTTTTTGAGCGCGAGCCATTATGTCGCACGTTTACCACAGCGATGGCGCCAGTAAGCAAGAAAATTAAGCGTCTTCCTATTTGTGTTGCCTGACAAATTTGGGTTTTTCAGACTGACCTGGCTTCTAACCTGTGTCAGCACTACTCAGACGCTCAGGGAGAGCTGTCTTCCTAGGATTTTGCTAAGCCTGGCTCTTCCCATTCTGATGGGATTCTCATGGCCTTGAGTGGGGAGATGCCAGATCTTCGTTCTCCCTTGACTGGCTCCTCCGCTGGAGAGAACAGTTCATAAGAACATAAGAAATTGCAATGCTGGGTCAGACCAAAGGTCCATCAAGCCCAGTATCCTGTTTCCAACAGAGGCCAACCAGGCCACAAGAACTTGGCAAGTACCCAAATACTAAGAAGATCCCATGCTACTGATGCAATTAATAGCAGTGGCTATTCCCTAAGTAAACTTGACTAATAGCCATTAATGGACTTCTCCTCCAAGAACTTACCCAAACCTTTTTTGAACCCAGCTACACTAACTGCACTAACAACATCCTCTGGCAACAAATTCCAGAGTTTAATTGTGCATTGAGTGAAAAAGAATTTTCTCAGATTAGCTTAAATGTGCCACATGCTAACTTCATGGAATGCCCCCTAGTCCTTCTATTATCCGAAAGTGTAAATAACTGCTTCACATCTACTCGTTCAAGACCTCCCATGATCTTAAAGACAATTCTGTGGGACTAGCTCCAGTTCCTTCTGAGCTTGGTCTGGACCTGGCTGCTTTTTCTTGGGTGGAATTATTTCAAGGCTTACAAGTCTTTCTTCAGCGCAGTCCTCTACTTCCCCCATTTTTGTACAGTCGGACCCTCAGTTGGTGGCTTCTCCCTCTTCCAGTCCTATGCTTAAACACTGAGGCTTGCCTCAGCTCCCTGCGGATGTTCCCAACAGGAATCTGGATGGCACTGATGATAAGGATCCAGATTCCCTGGAAGATGGGGAAATTCTTCCAGGGCTGGAACCATATTGAACCATGTTGTGGTTCTTTCATAGAGTTGAAATGCTGGCCCTGATTTCCCAGACCTTGAAACAGCTGGGTGTTCCTGATTCGGATGCTATTTCAGAGCCGAATTAAAATTCCATTTTGTTTTCCTTACGTAAAGCCTCTTGTTTTTTCATGGTGATGGATGCCATCCAAGCATTGATTGATCTGGAATGGGATGCCCCAGAGGCAAATTTTAAAGGGGGTCGAACATTGAAAGGCCTATACCCCCTGGATCCGGTTGTGAGAGAGTGTTCGTGGTTTCCCAAAGTGGATGCTCTGTTATGTGCCGTGTCTAAGCAGATGACAATTCCCGTAGAGGGAAGAGCGGCCTTGAAAGGATGTACATGATAGAAGGATTGAGGCTATTCTTAAGCAAGCCTTTGAGGTAGTGGCGATGAATTTACAGATTGCCTCCTGTTGTGCAAATCTTGTCTGCTTCTCTCTCAGGAGGTTCCTGAGTCTGAAGCGAATTCCAGAACGGTTATAGAGCCTGCTTCTGCCTTTATAGCAGATGCAGACTGTGATTTGGTTCGGACCTCAGCCAGAGGAGTGGCTTCGGTGATAGCGGCCAGGCAACAACTCTGGTTGCAAAATTGGTCATCTGACACAGCTTCCAAAGCCAATCTTACCAAGATGTGCTTTAAAGGCTCGCTCTTGTTTGGGAGGAAGTTGGAGAAACTGGCCAGTAAGTGGGGTGAGTCTCCTGTGCCTCAGTTGCCAGAGGATAAGAAACAGTTACAGCGCCTCTTTGGTATGAGGGGTTGCTTCCGAGGTTCCAGGTGTTTTCGTCCCTACAGAGGGATGACGTTTCAGCAGACTCAGCCTTTCGGTAGGTCTCAATCCTTTCATCCCTGGCAGTCCAAGAGAGGAGTGGGCTTGGGTGGTGGACCTTCCCGAGCTTCCCAATGAAGGGTTGCTGACCCACCTTCCAGAACACAAAATAGGGGGACGCTTCTCCCTCTTTTATCAGAGGTGGGTTGAGATCACATTGGACCAGTGGGTCCTGGAGGTGATACACGAAGGGTAGGCACTGGAATTTCGTAGTATTCCTCGGGACGTGTTCACGGTGTCCCCTTGCCACTTCCTGCAGAAGAAGCAGGCAGTTGAGTTCATGCTTCAAAGGCTCGTTAGACTGAGGGTTGTAGTTCCGGTTCCCACGTCTCAAGAAAGTATGGGGCGATATTCAATTTATTTTGTTGTGCCCAAGAAGGAGGGCTCCTTTTGTCCAATCTTGAATCTCAAGAGGGTCAAACTATCACTTGAAGGTGACTCATTTTTGAATGGAAACCTTAAGCTATGTAATAATGGAGGTACACTCGGGGGAATTTTATTTATTTATTTATTTTTGGTTTTTATATACCGGAAGTTCCTGTATACAATACATATCACTCCGGTTCACATTTAACAGAAATAACTATCGCCGGGGAGGCGGTTTACATGGAACATATCGAATATAATGAACGGATAATAATCAAGGTAAAATCTATTATGAAACAGCTAAGATCAACTTAGAGAACAACTTAGAAAACAACTTGAAACATATAACTGACACAATATGAACATTACAATAATGCTGTAAGACAAGGCTGAAAGTTTGTTCTTCTTGCTTTTAGCTCTCTGGGAAAGCTTGATCTGTCAGATCTGTCAGAGGCTTAGCTTCATATTACCATTCATATTACCATTCGATTGGAACACCAATGCTTTCTACACTTTGCTGTATTGGGGCGCCATTATCAGTTCGGGTGCTGCCTTTTGTCTCGTCACCGCTCCCAGAACATTTTCCAAGATTATGGTGGTGGTAGTGGCTGCATTGCAAAAGAAGGAATCCTGGTGCACCCGTATTCGGACGACTGGCTGATTTGAGCCAAGTCTCAGGAAGAGAGCCACCTGGTGACACACAAGGTGATCTCCTTATTGTGGAAACGCGGTTGGGTGGTGAGCCTGACCAAGAGCAATCTTCAACCATCCCAGTCGTTGGAGTATCTGGGGTCCGGTTCGACATGGGACAGGACACAGTTTTCCTACCGGAAGTTCGGATCCAGAGATTGATGTCTCAAGTGCATCAGTTGATGAACACCATATGCCCAATGGGGTGGTCCTACATACAGGTACTCGGATTGATGGCAGCTATCCTGGAAGTAGTGCCGTGGGCAAGGGTGCATCTGCATCCTCTTCAGCACTCTCTGCTATTGCTATCTTGTTGGAACCCGCAGTCTCAAGATTATGTGGTTCAGTTCCACTTGCCAATGGAAATCTGCTCCTGCCTCCAGTAGTGGTTGCAGGAGAATCATCTGAGAAAGGGAGTTCCCTTGTCCTCTCCAGCCTGGTTGGTGCTCACGAGAGATGTGAGTCTCTACAGTTGGAGGGCTCACTGTCTGGAGTTAACAGCCCAGGGGTGCTGGATTGCTGAACAGTCCCGCTGGAACATCAATTGCCTGGAGGCCCGGGCAGTACGGCTGTCATGCTTGCAGTTCAGCCACAGGCTGCAGAATCAAGCAGTTTGCATGATGTCAGACAAAGTAATGACAGTGGTCTATATCAATCACCAGGGAGGAACCAAGAGCCAGCAAGAGTTGCAGGAAATATACCAGTTGATGGAATGGGTGGAAGGTCATCTGCAGATGATCTCGGACTCTCACATTGCAGGAAAAGACAACGTAAGAGCGGACTTTCTCAGCAGGAAGAATCTAGACCTAGGAGAGTGGGTGTTGTCAGCTGAGGCATTTCAACTGATTGTGGATCGCTGGGGCCTTCCTTTCCTAGACTGCTGGTGACTTCTCGAATTGCGAAGGTTCCTTGCTTCTACAATCACAGGAGAGATCCGTGGTCCCTGGGAATAGATGCTCTCGTACAGGTCTGGCCAGAAGACAGATTGCTTTATTCCTTTCCTCTGTGACCCTTGCTGGGCAGGATGATTCGCAATATTGAAGGCCACAGGGGGCTAGTTCTCCTGGTGGTGCCAGACTGGCCCAGGCATCCGTGGTATGCGGATTCTTGACGACTCCAGGTGGAGGCCCCCCTTCGTCTTCTGCTGCTCATGGATCTGCTTCAGCAGGGACTGGTTCTGCTGAACCAGCAGGGACCAGCAGGGATTCTGCTGAACCAGCAGAACCAGCAGGGATCCTCATGAAGAACCAGTCCCTGCTTCAGCAGGGACTGGTTCTTCATGAGGATCCAACTTGATTCTGTCTTACGGTTTGGCCCTTGAGAGGGCTCCCCTGTTAAAGCATGGTTATTCCTCTGTGGTGATTGCCACTTTACTCCACGCTTGCAAGTTCTCCACTTCCTTGGCTTATGTGTGGGTTTGGAGAGTTTTTGAGGCCTGGCCTTATTCAGTTAAGATCCCTCTCATTCTGGATTTTTTGCAGGATGGATTGAATAAAGACTTGGCCTTTAATTCCTTGAAGGTGCAGGTTGCGGCTCTTGCTTGTTTCAGAGGCCCAATGAATGGTGTTTTCTTGTCATCTCATCTGATATGGCCCATTTTTTGAAGGGAGTGAAGCACCTTAGGCCTCCCTTGAGGTTACCGGTTCCATTGTGGAGTCTTAATTTGGTGCTGGACTTTTTGGCAGGCCCTCATTCCAACCACTGTGTAGCCTTTCCTTACGGTTGTTGACTTTGAAGACTGTGTTCCTGGTGGCTATATGTTCTGCGCATCGGATTTCTGAGCTGCAGGCATTATATTGTCGGGAGCGGTTCCTTTGAGTGACTCCGGGGACGTTACAGCTGTGTACTGTATGCAGTTCTTTACTCACAGACCCTTTTAGCAGCTTTAGAGAAAGGGTTTTAATTTTAGACCCTAGCGTCCAGTCAGATGCACTCCTACCAGCAGATGGAGACGGAGCAAGCTTATGTCACAGTACATATACCCCTGCAGTGATCTTAGCCCGCCAGTATTCTCTGTCTCCAGCACATCTCCCCAGTGGGGAGATGTGCATCTCCCCACTGGGGATTGATTCAGTTTTAAGAAGGAGAATTTAGGAAAGAGAATTAATGCCCCACTCTCCTGTGGTGATACCAAATGGTCCCTCCCCAAGTTGAGATTTCCTGAGCTGATTTCCGTGGTCTCTCAGAGGTGTGCCTTGGTCCGGTAGCTAGTTTTGCCATCGTGGATTTAACTGCTTGAGCAGCTGAAAGTCAGCAGATACAAGAAGCAGAGCACGCTGGTGATGGCACATTCCTTCTTCTCCTGCAGCTAGAGGCTGTCTCTGTGCTCAGCCAGGTGAGGCTGAGCTCTGGTAAGTTTAAGTTTAAAAAAATATATATATATACAGAGACTTATTGGGAAGTTTTACTATGCAGGACTTCCTCCCATTCGGTCTCCAAGCTCGGCGCACTATTCCAACATTTGTCCCATTCTGTGGGAAGTCGAGGGATGTTGGCAGCCTGACAGGTTGAGCAGTCTCTGTTGGCTAGGCCCTGCTCTGAGGCTTTTCGCTGCATGCAGTATGGTAGGCTGCAACGGCTTTTTGCGCACTTTCTGAGGCTGCCCTCTACAGGCTTGTCAGTCCGGCATGTGTGTCGCGCTGTGCATCCAGTTGTGTGCCCAAACACATATTAAACACTTGAATTCTGAGTGCTCACATTCAGTGCCGCCTATTGGCCGTCACTTATGTCAGCATACAAGTGGCTGTGCGCTTAAGTTTTTTGTGCGCTTTCATTTTGGCCACCTGGGTGAGCGCCTTGTCGTGCATGCTTAAGTCCTGGATGCATAATGTTTGGCCGCCTAGGTGAGTGCCTACGTGTGCGCACATAAGTGTTAATATTCTAAGGCGCCTAGTTGCGCGCCTCTCTCTCTTTCTCTCTCTTTTATATATATATATAAAAACAGCTAGACACACATCTCTGCCTGCTGCTCAGCGCATTGTTGGCCATTATGGCACCTGTGCCTAAGCAGCCTAAGGGTCTCTCTTTTTGCACTGTTTGTCATATTCGGGCATCTCAGCCAGGAGTGCCCGCTGAATTGTGCCCACGCTGTTTGGAGGTTCAGGGTGAATTGTGTTCCTCTGATTTTGCTAAGCCTGGTTCTTCCCAGTCAGATGTGTGTCTGGGTAAAGATGTCTCAAGTGGGGCACCTGAATTTGGAACTCCCCTAACTGGTTCCTCAGCAAGGGAAGGTAGCTGGGTAGAATTTTTCCAGGGGTTACAATCTTTTCTTCAAGCACAGTCCTTTGTTCTGTCCCATGCTCCTAGATCAGAGGCACAGGTGGGAACCTTGCCTGGACCTTCTGTTCCACGCCGGAGTAACCCTTGAACGACAGTGGCTCCTCTGGCTGGAGACCTGGGTGGCACGGATGATGCTGCTGACCTTGCCTCTCTTGAGGTTGGGGAAAACCCTCCTGGATTGGAACCATATATAACTATGTTGCGGTTCTTTCACAGGGATGAACTGTCAGCCTTGATTTCCCAGATCTTGACCATGCTTGGAGTTCCTGGGGCAGATCCCATTTCTGAGCTGTAGAAAAATCTTATTTTGGTT
This sequence comes from Rhinatrema bivittatum, assembly GCF_901001135.1. Lineage (NCBI taxonomy): Eukaryota > Metazoa > Chordata > Amphibia > Gymnophiona > Rhinatrematidae > Rhinatrema > Rhinatrema bivittatum. The sequence goes on along the minus strand of NC_042615.1, from coordinate 492,285,863 downwards.
TTCTTGTGTAAAGCCTCGTTTTTTTCCCCTGTGATGGAAGCCATTCAAGAATTGATTGATCTTGAGTGGGGTGCCCCAGAGGCTAATTTCAAAGGAGGTTGGATTTTGGAAGGCTTGTACCCTCTAGACCCAGTGATGAGAGAGCGCTTACGTTTTCCTTAGGTAGATGCACTGGTGTATGCAGTCTCCAAGCGGACCACTATTCCCGTGGAAGGAGGAACAGTATTGAAGGATGCTCATGATAGAAAGATTGAGATTATCCTTAAGCAGGCATTTGAAGCTGTGGAAATGTCCTTGCAGATCGCTTCTTGTTTCTTGGTGGCTCGTTCTTGTTTGCTTCTTTCCCAAGAGGTTAATGACTCTGGAGTAAATCCCAGGTCAATTATGGAACCAGCTGCTGCCTTTTTGGCTGATGCAGGTTGTGATTTGTTCTGCACTTTGGCCAGAAAGGTGGCTTCGATTGTAGCGGCCAGGCGCCAGTTATGGTTGAGATATTGGTCGACTGATGCAACCTCCAATGCTAATCTTAAAAAATTGCCTTTTCACGGATCATTCTTGTTTGGCAACGAGTTGGAAAAACTGGACAGTAAGTGGGGCGAATCTCTGGTTCCTCATTTGTCAGAAGATAAGAGACAGGTGCAGTGCTCCTTTGTCATGAGAGGTCATTCTAGAGGATCCAGGCATTTTTGTCCCTATAGAGGAGCAACTTTTCAGAGAAGTCTGCCGTTTGGTAGATCTTGGTCCTTTCGTCCCCGAAGGCTTGGATGGTGGTCCCTCCCAACCCTTCCAATGAAGGTTTGCCGACCCATCCCCAGGAACAGGAGATAGGAGGTCACCTTTCTCTCTTTTATCAGAGGTGGGTCGAGATCACATCAGATCAGTGGGTCCTGGAAGTGATAAGAGAAGATTATGCAATGGAATTTCGCAGTATTCCTCGGACATGTTCATGGCATCTCCCTGCCACTCCCCGCAGAAGAAGCAGTTGATGGAGGTTACATTGACAGGGCTTCTCAGTCAGAGGGCTGTGGTCCCAGTGCCCGGGTCTCAAGAAAATATGGGGCGATATTCCATTTATTTTGTTGTGTCAAAGAAGGAGGGCTCCTTTTGTCCCAAAGACGTCAAGTTATCTTTGTGTGAGGAATTTTTGCTTGGAAACATTATGCTTGGTGATAATGACTGTGCAGTCAGGGGAATTTCTAACCTCTCTGGATCTGTCCGAGGCGTATCTTCACATTCCCAACCGACTAGAGCATCAACGCTTCCTGCAGTTCGCAGTTCTGGGATGCCACTTTCAGTTTTGGGCATTGTCCTTTGGTCTGGCCACCGCTCCCAGAACCTTTTCCAAGGTAATGGTGGTAGTTGCGGTAGCATTGAGAAAGGATGGAATCCTGGTACATTCGTATTTGGATGACTGGCTGATTCACACCAAGTTGCTGGAAGAGAGCCGCCTGGTAACTCGCAAAATGATTTTCTTGTTGTGGGAGCTCGGCTGGGTGGTGAACCTAGCCAAGAGCAGCCTTCAGCCTACTCAGTCGCTGGAATACCTGGGGGTTCGGCCCAACACACTACAAGGCAAGTTGTTCCTGTTGGAGGCTCGAATTCGGAAGTTACTAGCTCAAATCTGTCTGTTGTTGAACACTCTGTGCTGGACTCTATGGTCTTACCTGCAGGTCCTTGGCTTAATCATGGCAACCTTGGAAGTGGTACTGTGGGCGAGGTCACTTATGCGACCTCTTCAGCGCTCCCTGCTCTCTCAGTGGAATCTGCAATCTCACACTATTCGGTTCGGCTCCAGGTTCATAATGCAGCATTACAACATGTGATCTTGGGGCGGTAATCTAGAGAATAGAACATCCTTGTTGAAGGGAGAAGCAAAATGGCCGCCCAGTGAACAACACGCCGAAAACGCTCCTCTTACCTTGGATGAATAATTTTCATTTATTACCTTGATGCTTCATAGAAAGTATAAGGCTAAACTCAAGGGAGTAGAGCCTACACAATCTAAACAGTTTGAGATGGTTCAGAAGAAAATTGAGGACTGTTTTTCAGTGACCACCGTTCAGATGCCCTGAGCGACTGCCACTGCGGAGGAGCACCTGGAGCGAGGCACTCCTTCTTTGGCAGAGGAAATCTCTTTAACCCCGGGAGCGTCGGCAACACCTACAGCTCCGGGAGCGGTCTTGGATGTGGATGCTCCAGAAACGGAGAGGCTCTGAGAGAGCACAGGAACATGGCTAACTGAAGAAGAGAGAGCCGGGAGAATTGGAAAGATTCCTGGAATCGCAGAGGAGATACAGGCCGCTGCGAGGATGCCATCTTCTAAACAGATGGTAAATTTAATTACTTCAACCCCAGAAGGTCTGGGAGAATTATCTTCTGGAGCTCTCGAAGCAGTGAGTCCACTACCCGAAGGGAAAACATCAAACACCCTGAGCGGTAAGACTAAGATTACAAAACCAATTAATATTACCTTGGATACATTATGGAGTGCAATAGTGAGGTTAGAGGCAGCGGTAACAACGCTGACGGGTGTTGTAATGGAAACAAACAGTATTCTTAAGAAGAACTCTGATTTGATAGAACATCAAGAACAAAGAATTACAGAAGTGGAAATAAGATTGAATAAAATAGAGAAAGTTCAAACCAATTTAATTCAGTCTGAATCAGTGTATAGTAAAAAATTGGAATATCTGGAGAATAATATGCGGTTATTGAATTTGCGGATTCTAAATTTCCCTGTTATATCACAGATGGCGCCGATTGAACTGTTTAAGAACTATGTTCGCCAGTCACTTAAAATGCCAGATACCTGCATGCCTATAGGGGTAGATTTTCAAAGGGGTACGCGCGTAAGATACGCACGTACCCCCAGAAAACCTACCCCAAACCCCCCTGCGCGCGCCGAGCCTATTTTGCATAGGCTCGGCGGCACGCACAAGCCCCGGGACGCGCGTAAGAACCGGGTTTTGCATGGAGGGGCGTGTAGGGGGCGTACCGGGAGTGACGTGGCATTTCGGGGGCGTGTCCGGAGTGACGCTGCGTTTCGGGGGCATGTCCGGGGACGTGGTTCTGGCCTGGGGGCATTCCGGGGGCGTGACAGCAGCCCCTGGACCAGCCCCTGGACCGGAACATGGAGCGCGGTAGCCGGCCCAGCGTGCGCAAAGTTATGCCTGCTTCCAGCAGGCGTAACTTTTGGGATAGAGGTAGGGGGGAGGTTTAGATAGGGCCGGGGGGGGTGGGTAAGGGAGGGGAAGGTGGGGGGAGGGCGAAGGAAAGTTCCCTCCGAGGCCGCTCCGATTTCGGAGCGGCCTCGGAGGGAACGGAGGCAGGCTGCGCGGCTCGGCGTGCGCAGGCTGCCGATTTTGGGCAGCCTTGTGCGCGCTGACCCCGGATTTTAATGGATACGCGCAGCTACGCGCGTATCTATTGAAATCCCGTGTACTCTTGTTCGCGCCTGGTGCGCGAACAAAAGTACGCGTGTGCGCAGATTTATAAAATCTGCCTCATAGTGAGCAAAGCTTTCTATTTACCTCAGGGAAATAAAAGGATCCAAAATCAAGATCAGCAGGACGACATGAAGAAAGGAACATCTATAAAGGAAATTGATTTGAATTTGTCAGAATTTTTGCAAAATTCACAAGATATGGAAGTAACGAAATGAGGAACATTATTGGTTACATTTACATTTCAATCGGACAGAGATAATTTACTAAAATTCTTCTTTAGAGCAAGAACATCGTTATTCTATGGGCAGAAGATTTGGGTGTTCCCAGACCTCACAAGGGCTACACAGAGTAGGAGGAAGACATTTTTAGCATTATACCCTGATGTATTGGCTAAAGGAGGACAATTTTTCCTGCGATATCCATGTAGATGCCTTGTGAACTACAGGAATGCCAAATATGTATTCCAAGAACCAGAACATTTAAGGGTGTTGATGGAGACCACTCAGTAAACCTGCTGTGATATAGAGATGGGATTTATGTTCAGTGTCTTACTTTTATTATTTCCGTATATACACACTCAAATTCTAGGCTTCTCCCTTCTTTACCTTTGTAATAAGTGGGTTTATGTGATCATTTATTTCTGAAAATTTTGATTTTTCCTATACTTTATATATAACTGTAACAGAACCCATATTTCTATTCAAGATGATTTCTTGTAATTTTGTTAAACTGCATTAAAAAAAAAAAAAAAAAAAAAAAGAAATTCCTTGTTGAGAAATATTGGATATTAATTTCAATGGGTGCAAGTTTGCTTGGATGGGTAGCCTTGAGTGGCTTAAGTGCTTGGACTGAGGGAGGAAGGGCAACAGAATGGATTTTGAGGGGATGAAGAAGTATCATGGGAACGCTTTCTAATGAGGCTAGCACTGATCTGCCAAGCCAGCAAGTAGTGATGCACCCTCTGTAGTTCAGATTGGCAAGAAATTAAGAGAAAGCAGCCATTGGATAGCTCAGAGGAGGCTATGACATGGTCACGTAGACAGGCCCCAGCATGGACTTGAAAACAAAAATGCAGGAGAAAGGGTATAGGGGGCTGAGCTAGGGGCAGGCGTTGAGCAGGCGGCTAGAAGGGGAGAGGGGGTTTTCAGAATGGAGGGTAAAAGGAGCTTGCTTCTGCACTCTGTCTTTTCTTTGGCCGAGGGCATCAGTTCCATATGGCATTGTAAGCATAATTGTATAAGGCGTGTCTCTCTCGTATCCATATTTCTCTGAGGGGAACAGGGAAGAAATGGGGTAGGCTGGGAGTGGGATAGAGATACTTGCAGTCTAAACTGGGACTGCCTGCAATGTCTACGTTAAGAATTAGCAGGTAAGAACAATTCCTCTTAAACTATTGCATAGAAAAATGTCAAATTAGCACAAGGTTGAAACTAAGGGGTTTATAAAGCCTCACCACAGCTTCATCATTTTTGTAATTGTAATGGTCACTCGCCTTTCAAAATCGTTCATACTTATGGTCATCTTTTCTAAAAATAAAAATGAATCCGTCGAAGCAGGGAAGCGAATGGAAACCAAAGGCCTGGCTTTTTGGACCACAGAAGAGATTTGCATTCTGGAAGAAAGAGAGAGGATCCTGGAGGGGAAGCGTGAAAGTTGCATTCTGGAGGGTGCACACCTGAGTAGAAGCAAAATACAAAAACCTGGGGACGAGGGATTATAGCTCAAAATGTGTAGGAAAAAATCATTAATTGCCACTGATCCCTGCCAGGATCCTCAAATGATTATATTGCCTTGATAATTAACTTTTTGAGGTAGGGAACACTCTCTAGGAACATTGCAGCTACATCATTTGCGTTAATCATAGGGAAGGTCATCTTCAACAGCATGAACAGAGCTAAAGTCCTGCTGCTGCAAGGTACCCAGAATTTTCAAAGTGGACTCAATGCGCACAGGTCCTATTTGCAAATTCATGGGTTGTGCCGCTACGTGGGTGGACACGTGCGCAGGAAATTACAGCTGCCCCGGAGCAGGTGTAACTTTCTGCCTATACATTTTTGGGCTTACTTTCGAAAATCTAAAGTATTGGTGTAAATGCTTTCTCCACCCCCCCAACATCACGCCCTGGAACACCTCCCATGAGCGCAGGGGGAAAGTACATGCAAAATCCTGGTTTGGCATTTATCATTCCCTGCCCAACCCCCCCCCCCCCCCCCCCCCCCCCCCCGGGGTAAATTTTCAAACAGTGATTTACATGCATAAATCAGGGTTTTATGTAAACCTTTTCGAAAATTACCCCCTTACTGCAAACTCTTCCTTGCATGCACCTTACATATAGATCTGAATTCACCGTCAGCAGTCTCATCACTATAAAAAAATATTTATAATAACAGCCTGTGTGCACACTGTATGCTGAAGAAAAGCTAAAAGCTGGCAAAATTCGACTTCATATTGTATATTCAAAGCACAGAGTATTTGAGTAACTCTAATTGGTAGTGCTGACTTGTTCAGCTTGGGTTTTATTTTTTTTTTTCTCTGCTCTAGTGTAAGAAGGAGTTAAATCCTTTCCTTGTTTTTCGGTCTTTAATTTAGGCTCATTGTTATACAAAAAACTGTTAGCCTGGGTAAAGCCCACCTTGAGCACTGATGTAAACTGAGGTTTTTCAAAGTCCATTAAAATTTGCCATACCCTTCCCCTGACGATTGAGAGATTTGCATCTGGTAGCGGTTCACTCAGCTGCACGGAAGCTCTCTCCCTTCGGAGTGCCGGGAAGCGGACACATGACATTTGCAAAGAGCAGTTTGCCCACCCGAGTGCCAGGGCAAACTGGAGAAAATTCTCTGCTTCCAATTTCATCAGAAACGTAGGGAATATTGCAAATGACACTACCAAATCAACTGTAAATAGCTGGTAATTTGATTGACATCTGGAAAGCTGTCATAGGCTGAGCAGCCCATAAGAGGAACATTTACTGTGTGCAAAGGCAGCTTTCAAGTAAATCACTTTTTTGTCCAGTGGGGCCCAGCCAGATTATAATTGCATGTCCTTGCCTTCATTGCAAATTCCCCATTACTGCTACCAGCAGTGTCTCATTTAAAGAAAGGTTGTCTTCCAAATATTCACTCTTTTGCGTTAACTCGTCACCTCCCTGTGCGCAGGCTCTCTATGCACAAAAGTTAAGCTGAATGCTGGGTGTCTTTGTCCTATTTTTTATTTTATTTTTTTTTACTCATTAGTACCTCTCCCTTATGCAGGCTGAATATTCAAGATGAGCTGTCATTGGTAAAGCACTGTTTACAGTGCCAGTAGAAGGGCAGGACACCTGGGTTAGATTCCTGAGGCTGATTTCTGCTCCTTGGGAGTTGAGGTTAAGAACATAAGAACATAAGAAAATGCCATACTGGGTCAGACCAAGGGTCCATCAAGCCCAGCATCCTGTTTCCAACAGTGGCCAATCCAGGCCATAAGAACCTGGCAAGTACCCAAAAACTAAGTCTATTCCATGTTACCATTGCTAATGGCAGTGGCTATTCTCTAAGTGAACTTAATAGCAGGTAATGGACTTCTCCTCCAAGAACTTATCCAATCCTTTTTTAAACACAGCTATATTAACTGCACTAACCACATCCTCCGGCAACAAATTCCAGACTAATAGCCATTAATGGACTTCTCCTCCAAGAACTTATCCAAACCTTTTTTGAACCCAGCTACACTAACTGCACTAACAACATCCTCTGGCAACAAATTCCAGAGTTTAATTGTGCGTTGAGTAAAAAAGAACTTTCTCCGATTAGTTTTAAATGTGCCCCATGCTAACTTCATGGAGTGCCCCCTAGTCTTTCTACTATCCGAAAGAGTAAATAACCGATTCACATCTACCCGTTCTAGACCTCTCATGATTTTAAACACCTCTATCATATCCCCCCTCAGTCATCTCTTCTCCAAGCTGAAAAGTCCTAACCTCTTTAGTCTTTCCTCATAGGGGAGCTGTTCCATTCCCCTTATCATTTTGGTAGCCCTTCTCTGTACCTTCTCCATCGCAATTATATCTTTTTTGAGATGCAGCGACCAGAATTGTACACAGTATTCAAGGTGCGGTCTCACCATGGAGTGATACAGAGGCATTATGACATTTTCCGTTTTATTCACCATTCCCTTTCTAATAATTCCCAACATTCTGTTTGCTTTTTTGACTGCCGCAGCACACTGTACCGACTATTTCAATGTGTTATCCACTATGATTGCTGCAGATGCATCATTATAATGGTGGTGGAGTGTGGCGAGGAGTCTCAACCATTACACATTGGCAACAGCCAGTGGCCAGAATTAGGGTGCCTGCTTACTGGCTTCTGGAGACACAGCTTGCTCCAAGGACGTGTGTTCAGGGATGTATGACCAGGAAGGAAGGGTTAATGGGTGTAGTGGGTGATATGATCACTAGAAACTTAGATAGCTGGGTGACTAATGAGCATGAGGATCACTTGGCAACTTTCCTGCCTGGTGCAAAGTTAGCAGACCTCACACATCACCTAGATAGGATTTTAAAGAATGCTGGGTAGGAACCACCTATTGTGGTACATATGGGTACCAACAACATAAGACAATGGTATAGCAAAGAGTAGTTTAGAATTGCTAGGAAAGGAGGAACATTTTGGGGAAGGGGAGCTTATTCAAATGGGATTCAAATGGTTTCACATTAACCAGAGTAAAACACAGCTGCTGGTGCTAACATGTGTAAAGGAAGTAGGACAGCCGCTGCCATTTTGATTTGCCTCGCTAGCGGGGCAGGAGTGACTGGGGATTTCTCTTAATGCAAGTAAGCTGTGGTAGGGAAGGGTTATGGAGTGGTCTGAAGGGAAGGGGGAGGAGAGTTTGAGAGCGAGTCCAAGGGGCTTTTTAAAAAAATCACGTAGCTCAGATTTTACTAAAAAATGGTGAATGGGCCTGGGATGAATTGAATAGCATGCTCTAAAACCAAAACAAAAATCAATAACATTTTATTTGTTCTTTTATTTCATTTCACATTTCCTATGCCATTTCAAATGGCAGCACATCCCTAATATGAAAGATTCCAAATTCTCTGTCTTAATTGCAAATAAACAGGTTCTCAATAAAAATAAAATTGAAAAACATACTGGGCAGCATATTCAAAATGTGTTCAGTGCTCGATATCCAGGTATATTCAGCAGCCATTATAATGCTGGATAAGTGACTTATCCAGCTATCTTTTAGCCACATAAAAAGTGGGCGGGCAGTGGGCAGATCCAGGCGGCACTGCTTATCCGGTTAATTTAACTGGATAAGTAGCGATATTTGCTCTTATCTGGTTAAGTTAATCGGATAAGTTTGACCAGCCAAAGTGGAAATTCATCATCATGTCACTGAATATCCTTTGTAACTTAGCCGGATGTGGCTGAATATCGAACCCACTGTAAATTGTATGCAAATGCAAGAAGTCTAAGAAATAAAATTGGAGAGTTAGAATGTATGGCACCTAATGAAGATATAGACTTTGTAGGCATCTCAGAGATCTGTTGGAAGTAGGATAACCAATGGGCCATTGAGATACCAGGGTACAAATTATATTAACATGACAGGACAGATGAAATTGGTGAAGGGGTGGCACTATATGTTAAGGTTAAAAGTCCTGCGGGAAATAAAATGTATTGTGAAGTCTCTATGAATAGAAATTTCCTCTGGGGTGGGGAAGAATATAGCTCTGGGGATATAGTAGTGTCCACCTGGCCAATGAAATGCTAACAGAAATTAGAAAGCAAACAAAATTGACAACCCAATTATAATGGTAGATTTCAGTTACCTCAGTATTTTATTTATTTAGCTTATGCCTTTTCATTGGTAGTTCTAGGTGAGTTACATTTAGGTACAGAAGGTATTTCTCTGTCAAGAGAGGACTTACAATCTAAGGAACTCATTTACAGAGTATTGTTACCATAGACATTGAATGGGAAAAAAGCCTTGGTAAATGAGACCCTAAAATTGTACTGAGGCAATGGAGGGGAAAGTGACTTGCTCAAGGTCACAAGAAGCAGCACAGGATTTGTATCCTGGCAAACCTAGTTCACAATGTGCTGCTCTAATCACTAGGCTACTCCTCCACTGACTGAGTAAATGTTTCACCAGGACATGTTGGGGAAGCAATATGCTTCATGGGACAGCTGGTCCTGAAACTAATGAGAAGGGGAGCTATTTTAGATCTAGTCCTCAGTGGAATTCAGGACCCGGTATAAGGGATAAGAGTAGAGAGTGGCACTTAGCACTAGAATGCCTAGCAATAGTTATCATAATGCAGTCACATCTGATATAATTACTAGAGGGAGGATATTAAGTAAAACTGTTCAGAAGCATTTAACTTTTAAAAGGGGGACTACGATAAAATGAGGAAATTAGAAAAAATCTGAAAGGAGTAGTTACAAAGGTTAAAAGTTTGTATGAGGCATGGACATTGTTTAACAATACAAAATTAGAAGCCCAGATAAAATAAATTCTACACATTAAAGGTTAAAGAAAGACCAAATGATTGTCAGCATGGTTAAATTGTGATGGGAAAGAGGCAGCTAAAGCTAAAAGAATATATGTCAGAAAATGGAAAGCAGAACCAAATGAGGAAAATAGGAAAGAGGATAAGTACTGACAAGTTAGACGCAAAATATTAATAAGGCAGCTCAAGAAAGAATTTTTTAAAAAGCTTGCCAATGAAGCAAAAACTAATAATATAAACTTTTCTAACTACATTCAAAGCAAGAAGCCTTTGAGAGAATCAGTTGGATCATTAGATGACCAAGAGGTAAAAGAAGTGCTCAGGGATGACAAGGCCATCGCAGAAAAAATAAATATTTTGTCTTGGTCTTCACTGAGGGGAATGTTGGGGGGATACACCCATTGGAAATGTTCTTTGATAATGATGATGATGATGATTCAGAGAAACTGAAGCATGCCTTTGTGAAAAATGATGATGTAAGAGAGCAAACTGGAAACAGAATAGCAAATCACCAGGACTAGATGGAATTCACCTAAAAAGTCTCAAATATGAAATTATGGAACTCTTACTAGTAATATGTAACCCATCATCAAAAATAGGCACAATACCTGAAGTCTGGAGGGTGGCCAAGATAACACCAATTTTCAAAAAGGACTCCAGGTGTGATGGTGTGATCTAGGAAACTATAGACTAGTAAGCCTGATGTCGTTGCAGGGCAAAATGATGGAAGCTATTTTTAAAAACAAAAGTACTGGCCATATAGATAGACATGGCCTAATAGGGATGAGCCAATATGGATTTAGCAAAGGGAAGTTTTACCTTACCATTCTACTGGATTTTTTGAAGGTGTTAATAAACTTGTGGTTAAGGTAAGCCAGTCGATATAGTGTATCTGGATTTTCAGAAGGCGTTTCATGAAGTCCCTCATGAGAGACTCCTCAGTTAGTTAAAAGTCATGGGATAGGAGACAATGTCCTGTTGTAGATTGGTAACTGGTAAAAAGACAGGAATTAGAGAGTAGGATTAAATGGCCATTTTTCCCTGAAAGAGAAAGGTAAATAGTGAGTGCCCCAGGGATCTGTACTGAGATTGATGCCGTTTAACATATTCATAAATAATCTGGAAAAGGGAATAATGATTGATGTGATCAGATCGGCAGATGATGCACAATTCTTGAAAGTTATTAAAACACAAGTAGATTGTGAGGAATTGCAGAAGGACTTTGCAAGACTGGGCATCCGGTTAGCAGATTAAATTTATTCTGGATAAATGCAAAATAATGCACATAGGGAAAATATTTCCTAACAATAGATACAGTATATGATGCTGGGCTTTGTTTAGGAATCAGCACCCAGGAATAGGATCTTGGCATCATTGTAGACATTACCCTGAAATATTCAGCACAGTGTGGGGTGACTGTCAAAAAAACAAATAGAATGCGAGGACTGATTTATTTATTTATTTATTTTTTCAAAATTGTTTTTATTATTAGCGGCAAGAATATGCAGCCATACATCAAATAATTGTATTATACAACTAGAGCCAACATGGCTTAATCCGGCATTAACAGTGGGTACATATAATACCAAAGATTGGTAAACATTTAACAAACACATATAGATAATGCAATTCTTGCTGCCCTTGGTTTCTTTTATCTCCCCTATACCTCCCCCCCTCCTCACCAAATAGCCTATGCCACATTCTACCATCTCAGACATCCAACCGCACATTAGCCCTGTTATCTGTACCCTCTTGTTTGATGTAATTTCCAACTTTGGTTCTATGTAAACTGATGTGATATGAACTAGTACAGGAACATCGGTATATAAAAGCCTTAAATAAATAAATTCCCCCAAACAGACCTCCATCCAACTACCACATCCACAACATCAGCCCCCCCCCCCCCCCCCACCCCAAGACCAGGGAATTCACTGCCAGGACGAATTATAGCCGATTTCCAACAAACGGTTTTGGAATTCCTTTGGCAAAACTGCAAAAAACGCTTGCCAACATCCCTCATATTGCTTATCTCTTTTTCAATTACCGGCCATACAGTCCATCCGTTCCATTTGCAGGGACATAGCCATCCGATTATGGCAGGCCGCTATGGCGGGAGATGTTGCAGGATCGTGCGGCATGCCAGCAAGATGGCAACTCTCCCGAATTTTACCTTAGAGTAAGTGCCCGGCAAGAATGTCAAGAAAGGGTGAGTCAACAGGGCCTTGCCAGATACTCGAGTTGCCATCCCTGTGCAGCGGGTAATTGTATCCGTCACTGCCGCCCAGAACTGGGTGAGCTTCGGACAATTCAAAAGACGATGTAATAGAGTACCTTCCTCCAGGCCGCATTTAATACATAGTGAAGAGTCGGTAAGGCCCTTCTGGAACCGACAAACATCATCATAGTAGGTCAAATGAAGAATTCAAAACTGCAGTTCACGGAGCCCCACATCTGGATTGTGAGCATATAGAGATTTGAAGCAATTGGCCATGTAGTCCACCGTAATATCACAACTCAAGAGACTGGACCACCGACCAGCCAGAGGCTGCAGGAAATCGCGTGTTCTGCGAGCCTGACCCATTGATTTCCAGCCAGCGATAGTATTTTGAAGGTACGCTGTATCAAACATTGCATTTGCAAAAACAGATTCTGCAGCTACCCCTCCAGCGTCCACACAAGAGATTGTAGATAGTGTCGAACCTTTAGGTAAGCAAAAAAATGGCGTGGAGATAGGCAGTAATCGTTACTCAGTGTTTGGAAGTCCAAGATCCCATAAAACACTGAGTCATATAGATGAAAGGCAAAAACCACCCCACGATTAGCCCACTGTTGAAAAACACCGCCAGAGTCCCGGCCCGGTACAAAGTCCAAATTTCCCACCAGTGACATCAGCAAAGAAGTGGAGGCCGCCATCCCACAAATCACCTACATCCACTTCCAGGCATGAATACAGGGGTTCAGGAGTCATCTAGGAAAGTCCAGGGTGCGGAGTTGAGAAGGTTGGAGCTGCAACAAACAGAGCAGCGACCAAGGTGCCGTCATTCTGCTCATGAGCCCTTGTTCACAGTAACAATAATTATCTGTCAACCATTCTCCCACAAATCTCATCTGACAGGCGACATTGTAAAACCGAAAATCCAACATTCCATATCCTCCCACCTGCCTGGGGTTTTCAAGAGTAGTATATTTAATACGGGCAGCCTTACCCCTCCACAAAAAGTTTGAGAAACTGGAGTGCAGGCATTGTAAATACGCACAGTGAGCCAGCAAGGGAGCATGTGAAGCACATAGAGGGTTTTTGGAAAAATTACCATTTTTAACAGGGCACATCTGCCAAACAGAGAAAGTGAGAGAGACCTCCATGTCAATAACTGTGCCTGTATCTTAGTGATAATTGTAGAAAGATTCAATTCATACATTTGACCTAAATCCCTTGGGATCCAAACCCCCTAGTACCTCAGCTTACCGGGAGCCCATGCAAACGGAAAAGAAGTGCCCCAAGAATGTGGTAGTGCTGAGTCTAGTGCCAGGGCCTCAGATTTAGAAAAATTAATCTTCAACCCGGCAATACTTTGAAATTGGTCAAAAATATCGATAATCACCGGAATACTGTGGTGCGGTAGCCCTACAAATAATAAGATATCATCGGCAAAAAGTGCTATTTTCAAAGGGTGGTGGCCTACGCTAAGTCCCCAAAATTCCTTTTCTCCCCATAGTCGAATAGCTAGAGGTTCCACTGCTAGCACAAATAAGAGTGGGGATAGCGGCCATCCCTGCCTTACCCTACATTGCAATGTGAAAGGATCCGTAAGGGCACCATTCAGCAGTAAATGCATGCTAGGATTACAGTAGAGCGCCTCGAGCCAGATCAGGAACGGGCCCGAGATCCCATATTGTTGTAGGACCCAGAACATATATTCCCACGATATGGAGTCAAAAGCTTTCGCAGCATCCAGACTCAGTATCAGAGCCTTCGTTTTCGGGGGGTAACCAAGGGCTGCTATGAGGCACCTCACATTCCGGACACCCCTGTCTCCCCTTAATAAATCCAATCTAGTCCGTATCAGACGCTTGGCAGGGATAGTCGTTAAAAACTTTACATCTACGTTAACCAGGTAGATGGGCCGGTACAAGCCGACCTCCAGAGAGGGTCCTTATCCTTCTTGGGCACAACTACAATAACTGAACGGTTGGCCTCATCAGGGAGCCTCTTACATACAAGCAGCTTATTATAATATTGGGACAAGGGGCCCAGAAGTGAAAACTTCAGAATTTTATAGAATTCAGACCCTAGTCCGTCCTGCCCCGCCGCCTTCCCTATCTTCAATCCCTGTATCGCTGCAAACACCTCACTATCGCTAATAGGCATATTCAGTGCCACAAGCTGATCCGCAGGCAGCCGTGGCCAAGTTAGGCCCTGAATGAACTGCTCTGTGATGGTCGGGTTAGGAGTCTTTTTGCCATACAGCATTTTAAAATACTCCAGGAACCTAGCTGAGATTGTTATGATCAGGAGGGATCGTGAACCCTTGGACCGACGGGGAAGTTGGTACGACCATAGGAGATGGCGAGGTGGAACAGAAGTTGGAACTGGCTGGATCTTCGCTGCAGGTGACTTGGATGGACCTTTGAGAGGTCGAAGAGGCGTGGAGTTGGTGCAAGGGCCAACTGGATCTTCGCCACTGGAAGCCCGCGGCCCCCCCCGGAAGGAGCCCGTAGGGACCCGAGCCGCTGGGACTTAGGTGGACCTTTGAGAGGTCGGTGAGGTGTGAGGTTGGTGCAAGGGCCAACTGATGTTCACCACTGGAAGCCCGTGGTCCCCCTGGGAGGAGCCCGTAGGGACTCAAGCCGCTGGGACTTAGGTGGGCTCTTGAAGGAGGATGGTCTGAGAGGTCGAATATCAGAGGATCACCGCTTGCCAGTCCGAAGTCACACACCGAGGAATCACTGCTTGTCAGTCCGAAGTCACACGCCAAGGAATCACCGAGAAGAAGCAGGAATCAGGAACCGAAGCACCAGGAGACTCACTGGAGCGAGCAGACTCAAGCAAACAAGTTGCCAAGTCGACGAGTGAATGGAGGAAGCCTGCTTATATACTTCCCTGTGCCTGGCCCATCAGGCACAGGTGAAGTTAATTTGGAGGATGAGGTCCCTTTAAATTTGCAGAGGAGGCATGGCCTCACGCCTAAGGGCGGCCATCTTGGATCCCGGAAGCCCAGCAATACGGCCCGACGCCACGAGAGGAGGCCTGGGGTGTCTCCCCCACCAGCAGTCACTGCGGGGAGGTGTGGCGAGGTGCGAGGACAAAACAGCCTGAGTTCCCCGGTGCTGCCATGGCAGCCCGACGCCATGGCTCAGGTAGGGGGTCGCAGCCACAGGCGGCCGCGGCACACAACAGAGATATACACTGGTGTTGTATTATGCCCTCCATCTTGACCTTGGATAACCGTAATAATCTGCCGCTGATTCTGAGGTCGGACCAGGTTAGCTAACATTCTGCTCGCTTTATTGCCATAGTTATATAGCTGAAATTGGTAATATTTCAGTGATTTAGAGGCCCTTTGATGCAGGAGAGAACTGAGCGTGATACGCGCTTGGCCCACCAGATCTTTATCGGCTATTGACATAGTGCGCATGTGTTGTTGCTGCGCTTTTCTGAGCACCCCAGTTAGGCGTAATATTTCCGCATTGCGCTGTGTATTTATTTTGGCAACATAGACTATAATGTGACCGCGCATCACTGCCTTCCCAGCCTCCCACAGGAGTCCAGGAGAGACCTCTGCTGAGGTGTTAAGCTCCATATATTCTTTCCACTGAGCCTGCAGGTGAACATGAAACTGTTTATCTAGGAACAAGTCAGGACGCATGCGCCATGAAAAAGGGCCCCGAGGTCCAAGCTCCCCTTTTAGCGTGAGAGTCACTGGGGCATGGTCTGAAAAAGAAATGGCACCAATGCTAGCATGTACAACCCCAGGGAATATGCTTTCCCATACTAATATGTATGGGAGTATGACTGATGTGGGTTGGAATAAAAGGTAAAATCTAGCTCCGTAGGATGCAGAGTTCGCCAGATACCCAAGAGACGGAGTTCCTGACACAGAAAGTTTACCCCCAATTGGCAATCATTGGCCATAGCGACTTTAGGTGGACGACAATCAAGTGATTTATTTGCCACTATGTTAAAATCCCCTACCACCAGATTATGCCCTGGAAAACTGGTCAAAATGCCCACCAGTCCTGAAAAAAACTCATGGGAGTGCACATTAGGTGCATAAATATTACAGAACACCACTCGTTGGTGGTAGAGGACTCCAGCTGATTTATTTTATTGCTTGTGCATTTAGCTCATGCCTTTTCATTGGTAGCTGAAGGTGAGATACATTCAGCTATAGTATTTTCCCCCGTCCCTAGAGGGCTCAAAATCTAAGGGCCTCATTTACTAAGCAATTTTCCCATTCACACAGAATGAGAGGAAAGCCCTAGTAAATCAGGCCCTTAGTTTATACGTCAAGCAAAGGTGGGTGAAGTAGCTTGCCCGAGGACACCAGGAGCATCAGCAGCATTTGAACCCTGGTTCACAGCCCACTGCTCTGACCATGAGGCCACTCCTTCACTTGGTTTTGGAAGGGAATGTAAATATCATAATACCTCTGTGTCACTGTATGAAGAAGAGCCTGCGTCTTGAGTATTGTGAGAGCAGTTCTGGTCACTCCATCTCAAAAAAAGATAAAGCAAAACTAGAAAAGCTGTAGAGCAGGGCCAGCAAAGGTGACGCAAGAGGATGGAATGGCTCCCTTATGCAGAAAGGCTAAACAGGTTAGGACTCTTCAGCTTGAAGAAGAGACATCTGAGAAAGGGGATATGACAGAGCTTTATAAAATCATGAATGGGGTAAAGCAGGTAAATAGGGCACAGTTATATACCCTTTCAAATTATACAGAGAGCAATTAAAAAAAAAAACCATATCTGTGCGTGAAATAGTCTTTTGCACTCGGAAACGAGGGGGGGGGGGGGTGTCTTAGAAAATAAAAGTGCACACAGATGGGTGAGGCATTCCAGGGGGGAGGGCTGGGGAGGAGTTAGCACTCACCTCTGTACTTTTGAAGTTTCAGAAGTAAGTGCGTATATTTTCCCGAGAAATATACTTTTTCTGAGTCAGTTTACAATTTCCATTGAAAACTGTCAAAGTCTGCAGGTAAAAAAGTACCCCCAGGCTTGACCCTTCTGCGCACAGTTTGAAAATTGCCCTTTACTAAGACTGGGGGTCAATCCGTGAAACTTAACAACCAGCAGGCTCCAAACAAATGGAAAAAGTATTTATTTTTTTTCACTCAAACGTGCAATCGCGCTGTGGAATCTGTTGCAAGAGGAAGTAGTTAAGGTGGCAGAGCACAGCCCAATGTAAAAAAAAAAAAAAAGGTGGTTTGAAGGAGTTCCCGAAGGAAGGGCCATAAACAGCCAGCTCGACAGGGGGAAGTTACCGCCTATCCCGAGGAGTGAGCAGCAGGGAATGGATCTGCTTTGGGATCTGCTGTGTACTTGTGATCCGAAATTGGCCACTGGATGCCAGACTGGATTGACCTTTGGTCTGACTCAGCACGACGATACTGTGTCTTATGTTCTGTGGCAGCCGGTCAAGGGCTACGGCTGCAATAGCTGGGCTGGATGGGGATTGGGAAAGGGGGGTGGGGGTGGGGGTTAGTTAGGATAAAGGCTTATGGTGCCGTACGCCAGTAGAGGCCTCTTTTGTTTAAGCTGGAATCCTAAAGAAGCCTGAGGCCTTTTCTATGAAAGCAAAGTTCTTTGAATTGGTGCCCTCATTTTATTTATCGATAATGATTATTGCTTTTGGAACTAAAACATTAATAAGCTCATAGCAGAAATGGTTTAGGACTTCAGTTCATAATTTCAAATAGAAAATAACCTGAACTTCTCCCCCCCCCCTTTTTGGCTTATCTTCCATTGCAAGGGACAAGGCCAGCAGATGTTTAAAAGTTTTTACTTTTTTTTTTTTAATGTGTTTACATCAAGCCTACTGCTGCAGTGATAAGTGCCTGAGGCTGGAGGAGCGCTAACGGCTAATTAGCTGGATCCAGCACAAGCGCAGAGTGCACCCAGGCCAAGGAAAGCAGAAACGGGTTACGTGAAACAGGGCTTGGAAACGTAAAGGCGAATTTTAAAAGCCCCAGTGTGTGCATCGATCAGGGGATGCACAAATAAGTCGGGCTGGCGCACGCCGAGCAGATTTTAAGTCGGTGCTTGTGCGCGCCCGAGCTAACACATCTGCAAAGTTTTCAGAAAGGAGCGTAGAATGGGCGGGGCATGGGCATTTCAGGGTGTGAATCCGAGATGTGCACGTAAATACTTATGCAATCCTGCACTTGCCGACACTACCTAACTTTACTTCTGCTATGGATGACGAGCAAGTTAAAAGATAAAGAAAACTTGGCAGATCTGTGGGGTGTTAAGGGTCGCGGTTAACTGGGGGGGGGAATGGAGGCTGGTAAACCAGATCTCTTGTCTGGGGCGAACTGGGGCGAACTGGTAAAACTGTTAATAGCGTCTGCGCGCACCCCTTTTAAAATCCCCCCGCTGCACGCGGTAGAAGCGGCATTTGCGTGCACATGCGCGCGCCCATCTCAAATTCGCTGCACATTTGTGCGCTGCCAAGCTTATTTTATGACACGCGTGCATAGAGGTGCGCAAGCTGCAAAATAGCTGTGTCCCTGTTTTCTAAGGAGTTACATAAAATCATCACATTGCATCCAGCCAAGGTGTGCGCATTTACAAGCTGCTTTAGAGCCGTTGGCTCCCCCTCCCACAACACGAAGGGTCCCATTTAATATGATGCCACCGAGGACCTTTTGGCAGAACCTGGGATGAGGAACAAAAGCACTATACAGCTTTTATTTAATGAAGGGAAACGGAGGGACAGCGGCGTGTCTACAGGTGCATGCTTGGCTCGCTGAATGCTTTATAGTAAGTTAAGTAAATGGTGCTTTCTCCTGTAGCCGTCTCTACCCATCGCCTTGTACTTTTGTGATTCCTAAGGGCGGCATATCAAGTTCGACTTTACACTGTTCCTGAAGAACAAGCTCCATGTGAGGTAGAAAAGGGGGTGGCTCCACTCTTCCTTCCAGTTCCTGCTCTCTTCCTTCTTCTCTGCCTGGCGCCGCGCCCCGCCCCGGGGGGGGGGGGGGGGGCTTGGTTCCCAGAGAGTCACACACCCTGCTAATTGTACTGAGCCGGCCTGCCTGCCTTGCAAGTGTCAGATGGTTTGATAGGAGTGACATGCAGCTAAATGGAATAGGAAGAGACACGGCAGTGGACTGTTAGTCCATTAGTTTGCTCCGGCAGCTTGTTTTACCGAGGAGCCCTCTAATGGGTTCTCGGCAATAATTACTATCTCTTTCTCCTGCTATTCAACATGACAGGCACTTGCTGAAGTCGCAGCTAATATATTTGCACTCTAATGGCTGCAGTGCTAAAGCCATCTTGAGCATGTTTGGCCAGGAAATGATAGCACTTTTTTTTTTTTTTCTTCCTCGGGAGTAGGGGGAGCTTTTTAATGTTAGGTAACAGTCGTGTTTTGAGTACCAGGTAGGAGCAGTGAAGTAACAGAGAGTACTTGTGGGAGAAAGGTAGATAAAAGCTACAAACTATCTGTCTGTCACTCATATTGTGTATGCTGCTGCCACTTCGCAAGGCTGCAGGCTCCCCTTTCTCCCCTGATTTCCCTCTGCCCTTCCCTTTATCTTTACCCCTAAAGATCGTGGAGCTGCTCTTTGGGGGTAAAGATAAGATTTTATGGTTTGTTAAAGATCACTAAGAAATTATAGTAAGATCTGTGCCTTTTCTGACCGCACACCAGCGTAACAAAATGGGAGGCCCGAGTTAAATCTGCTTCCTGAAGAAAAGAGAGAAACCCCGTGCATGTTAATTAATTACCCTTGCTGTAATGATGGGTAATGACGGATGAGAATCTTCCTCTTCTAATGGGTGTGGCGCATGGCTCTCTGATTGGAGCAGATTTTTATTTTATGTTATGTTTTACGCTTGCCTTGTTTAACACTTGCATGAGCTGCACAACATACGGTGCAGTCCGGATGAGACAATCTGTAGCCTGGGGAGCACCTTCACCTGGTTCGTCTTTTGATGGGCACCACTGTTGTGAAGGAGTTGCTTGCATGGCCAGAGCATTCTCCTAGCTCTTCTAGAAGGAGAAAGGTGGCTTTTTCAAGTCTTAGCTGGGGCTGTGGCAGGGCACTGATTTATGAGAGCAATTCGCTTCGTTAGTACTGTTCCCAGTGATACTAATGTTTCTGCATACAGGCTTTCATGTAACACCAGGCCCGGATTTAGGCCCAGGCAATTGCCCCAGGGTACCACATTTTAAAGGCGCCCAATATCCAGGCCAAAGAGAAGCCAGCTGCTGCTTGCTGAAGTGCCGCGTGCCAGCACAGCTTCAAAGGGGGCACCCATCGCCACGGCACTGCCTGTGGGCGCCACTGTTTTACATCAGGACCTATGTAACACCACTATGGTACGGCTTCGCTTACGGCGAGATTGTACAGCAAGGTCAGGATGCGTTTAATCCCATGTTGGGGAGCAATCGAGAGATAACCCCTAACAACAGACTTTCCCTTCGCTTAGGCAAGGAGCACTGCAGAAATTCAGTAGAATCACTCAGGCTAAAAATAACTTGAACAGCCGCATCAAGATTTAATGCATTTTTTAAACAAAATGGCACTCCTGTTTGACAAGAACTAGAGAACAGGTAGTGATTCTTCCGCAGGTTTTCTGTTCGTGCACCAGGGGGGTTATTTTTTTTTTTTTCATAACTGGTTTGTGGTAACCCCTGTTTGTGAACTGGTTACGTTTCCTCACTGGAGACTAGTGAAAAGTTTTAGTCTTTTGCCGATCATGAACGAGATGTTACTTCCAGAAAATAGGATAAAGCATAAACATTGGCAAGTTAAATGTAAGACATTGATAAGACAGGCTAAGAGAGAATTTGAAAAGAAGTTGGCTGTAGAGGCAAAAACTCACAGTAAAAACTTTTTTAAATATATCCGAAGCAGAAAGCCTGTGAGGGAGTCAGTTGGACCGTTAGATGATCGAGGGGTTAAAGGGGCACTTAGAGAAGATAAGGCCATCGCGGAAAGACTAAATGATTTCTTTGCTTCGGTGTTTACTGAAGAGGATGTTGGGGAGGTACCAGTAATGGAGAAGGTTTTCATGGGCAATGATTCAGATGGACTGAATCAAATCACGGTGAACCTAGAAGATGTGGTAGGCCTGATTGACAAACTGAAGAGTAGTAAATCACCTGGACCAGATGGTATACACCCCAGAGTTCTGAAGGAACTAAAAAATGAAATTTCAGACCTATTAGTAAAAATTTGTAACTTATCATTAAAATCATCCATTGTACCTGAAGACTGGAGGATAGCAAATGTAACCCCAATATTTAAAAAGGGCTCCAGGGGCGATCCGGGAAACTACAGACCGGTTAGCCTGACTTCAGTGCCAGGAAAAATAGTGGAAAGAGTTCTAAACATCAAAATCATAGAACATATAGAAAGACATGGTTTAATGGAACAAAGTCAGCATGGCTTTACCCAGGGCAAGTCTTGCCTCACAAATCTGCTTCACTTTTTTGAAGGAGTTAATAAACATGTGGATAAAGGTGAACCGGTAGATATAGTATACTTGGATTTTCAGAAGGCGTTTGACAAAGTTCCTCATGAGAGGCTTCTAGGAAAAGTAAAAAGTCATGGGATAGGTGGCGATGTCCTTTCGTGGATTGCAAACTGGCTAAAAGACAGGAAACAGAGAGTAGGATTAAATGGGCAATTTTCTCAGTGGAAGGGAGTGGACAGTGGAGTGCCTCAGGGATCTGTATTGGGACCCTTACTGTTCAATATATTTATAAATGATCTGGAAAGAAATACGATGAGTGAGATAATCAAATTTGCAGATGACACAAAATTGTTCAGAGTAGTTAAATCACAAGCGGATTGTGATAAATTGCAGGAAGACCTTGTGAGACTGGAAAATTGGGCATCCAAATGGCAGATGAAATTTAATGTGGATAAGTGCAAGGTGATGCATATAGGGAAAAATAACCCATGCTATAATTACACGATGTTGGGTTCCATATTAGGTGCTACAACCCAAGAAAGAGATCTAGGTGTCATAGTGGATAACACATTGAAATCGTCGGTTCAGTGTGCTGCGGCAGTCAAAAAAGCAAACAGAATGTTGGGAATTATTAGAAAAGGAATGATGAATAAAACGGAAAATGTCATAATGCCTCTGTATCGCTCCATGGTGAGACCGCACCTTGAATACTGTGTACAATTCTGGTCGCCGCATCTCAAAAAAGATATAATTGCGATGGAGAAGGTACAGAGAAGGGCTACCAAAATGATAAGGGGAATGGAACAACTCCCCTATGAGGAAAGACTAAAGAGGTTAGGACTTTTCAGCTTGGAGAAGAGACGACTGAGGGGGGATATGATAGAGGTGTTTAAAATCATGAGAGGTCTAGAACGGGTAGATGTGAATCGGTTATTTACTCTTTCGGATAGTAGAAAGACTAGGGGACACTCCATGAAGTTAGCATGGGGCACATTTAAAACTAATTGGAGAAAGTTCTTTTTTACTCAACGCACAATTAAACTCTGGAATTTGTTGCCAGAGAATGTGGTTCGTGCAGTTAGTATAGCTGTGTTTAAAAAAGGATTGGATAAGTTCTTGGAGGAGAAGTCCATTACCTGCTATTAAGTTCACTTAGAGAATAGCCACTGCCATTAGCAATGGTTACATGGAATAGACTTAGTTTTTGGGTACTTGCCAGGTTCTTATGGCCTGGATTGGCCACTGTTGGAAACAGGATGCTGGGCTTGATGGACCCTTGGTCTGACCCAGTATGGCATTTTCTTATGTTCTTATGTTCTAAAGCACATGAGCAGCATGGGTAAGTAGCCTAGCGGTTAGAGCAACAGGTTGAGCACCAGGGAAGCCTGAATTCAAATCCTGCTGATGCTTATTATGATGTTCGGGCAAGTGACTTCACCTTCCATTTTCTCAGGTGAAAGCATACAGGTGAAGTTTCAAAGGAGTTACGCATGTAAATGTAACATACTGTCGCAGCAGTTTTCAAAAGCCATTTACCCACCTAAGTGCACTTAACGTGAGTAAATCTTGTGGAGAATTCAATGGCATGTATTGTAGCAGTTTTCAAAAACACACTTAGATGGGTAAAGTGCTTTAACAGTGTAAAGCCCCAGTTTTAAGCATGTAAATGCTTTTGGAAATCATGCCCTTAGAGGATCATTTTCAAACAATATAGCCATGAGCAGATCTGAGCACGTATTTTATAAAATAAGCATACTTCATACGTACATACATAGGCTTATGTGCAAATTCACTCAAGGCATTGAAACCATGTACACACGTACTTTTTCCTACCTATTTTAAAAATATACGTGTGTATATTTTACATGCAAAAGTAAAGTAGGACTTACATCCATAAATCCTACTTGAAAGGTGAACTTTCAAAACGTTGCGTGCCTAAAATATAGCATGTATGTGCAGTAGCCTATGCTCGCGTACTCCGTATTTTATAAAAGTTGAAAATATGCGTGTATGTTCATTTTCATATGCACATATACACATGTAAAAAAGGGGTGGTCTAGAGGCGTTCCGGGGTGGGGCCAACAATTACGCATACAAGTTGCTATTCTAAAAGACACGTGTACATTTTCCAATTTATTTGCATATTTATTACGCCTGCTAATTATCTGGTGTAAGTGATATTAAATGTGTGTATTCTGTAATGCTGACAGGGTGGGAGGTCTGGGTGGAGTTCAGGCTGAAGAACCGGGAGAGTCTCAGTGACCTGGATAAGTACCGGGCAAACTGGTGGACTAATTGATAAACTGGTTCATTTCCTCAGCGTGTGCACGTTTTAAATTTGGCTGACTTACGCGTGTAAATCGGGACTTACACAAGTAGGTCCCAGTTTACTTTCATGCATAAAATATACGTGTATATTTTTTAACTAGGTGGGTAAAATATGCATGTTCAATGCATTGAAATATGTGGTTTCAATGCATTGAGGATAACTTTCAAACTGCGTGCAGCGGCACATAAGTGTATATGTGTCAGTGCGCGTATTTGTTTTAGCATTCTATAATACATGCATGTGATATGTACGCGTTTTATAAAATATGCATAATTCTACCATTCAACATATATGCGTACATAGATGCGCGAATACATGTAATGCATTGGAACCATATACGAGAATGTGGCTGGCTAATGGGTGAGGTTACAAAGCAGCTTAGTCCTATATGTTTCTCTATTAAAATGCCTTGTGATGTATCAGCTTTTAAAACCTTTACTACTATTTATTTATTTACTTATTTATTGGGAGGGCAGGGGAGCCAGTCTCTGGGTGCCCATAATAATATGGGCACCAGGCTTGGCTCATCCTGCTTAGGTG
This sequence comes from Rhinatrema bivittatum, assembly GCF_901001135.1. Classification (NCBI taxonomy): domain Eukaryota; kingdom Metazoa; phylum Chordata; class Amphibia; order Gymnophiona; family Rhinatrematidae; genus Rhinatrema; species Rhinatrema bivittatum. Next base: position 492,261,408 of record NC_042615.1, on the reverse strand, counting down.
ACAGTTAGGCAGGGGAGGGATGGTGATTTTTTTTAACTTGGTGCTCTGGTGGTTTGAATCTCCCAGGACGCTGCTGTGTCCAGGTTGGTTGGGCCCCAGTGCACCAAGAGAACTGGGGCCGGTCTTTGAGGGTAGTATAAATGGGGACAGTGCTTTTGGGTGCTGCCTATTTTTCTTCCAGCGTGGCTTCTTGCTCCCCTCCCCTCTTTTGCATTGTTTGTGGTTGTCGCAGCTTGGGGGTGGTGGAGTTCCCAGAGCCATGGTTAATTTGGGGGGAGATATCAAATAATCGCTAGGTGGCGGGTTATCTTGATGCTGTGTTCTTTCAGTTCACTCACATGGTTGGGACTCCTTGCTGGGCTGTGGTGGGGGGTCCCGGTGAGCAGCGGTATGCTTCTGGTAGTTACAGGCTTGGTGACTTGTGGAGGGAACATTTTGCTGGGGCGAGGTGGATGTATTCTTGAGTGTTACTGTGTTTGGCTTTTAGTGTTTAAGAACATAAGAAATTGCCATGCTGGGTCAGACCAAGGGTCCATCAAGCCCAGCGTCCTGTTTCCAACAGAGGCCAAACCAGGCCACAAGAACCTGGCAATTACCCAAACTCTAAGAAGATCCCATGCTACTGATGCAATTAATAGCAGTGGCTATTCCCTTAGTAAACTTGATTAATAGCCGTTAATGGACTTCTCCTCCAAGAACTTATCCAAACCTTTTTTGAACCCAGCTACACTAACTGCACTAACCACATCCTCTGGCAACAAATTCCAGAGCTTTATTGTGCGTTGAGTGAAAAAGAATTTTCTCCAATTAGTCTTAAATGTGCTACTTGCTAACTTCATGGAATGCCCCCTAGTCTTTCTATTATTTGAAAGTGTAAATAACCGAGTCACATCTACTCGTTCAAGACCTCTCATGATCTTAAAGACCTCTATCATATCTCCCCTCAGCCGTCTCTTCTCCAAGCTGAACAACCCAAACTTCTTCAGCCTTTCCTCATAGGGGAGCTGTTCCATCCCCTTTATCATTTTGGTTGCCCTTCTCTGTACCTTCTCCATCGCAACTATATCTTTTTTGAGATGCGGTGACCAGAATTGTACACAGTATTCAAGATGTGGTCTCACCATGGAGTGATATAGAAGCATTATGACATGTTCCATTCTATTAACCATTCCCTTCCTAATAATTCCTAACATTCTGTTTGCTTTTTTGACTGCTGCAGCACACTGAGCTGACAATTTAAAAGTATCATCCACTATGATGCCTAGATCTTTTTTCTGGGTGGTAGCTCCTAATATGGAACCTAACATCGTGTAATTACAGCAAGGGTTTTTTTTCCTATTTGCAACACCTTGCACTTGTCCACATTAAATTTCATCTGCCATTTGGATGCCCAATCTTCCAGTCTTGCAAGGTCCTCCTGTAATATATCACAGTCTGCTTGTGATTTAACTCCTCTAAATTATTTTGTATCATCCGCAAATTTGATAACCTCACTCGTCTTATTCCTTTCCAGATCATTTATATATATATTGAAAAGCACTGGTCCAAGTACAGATCCCTGAGGCACGCCACTGTTTACCCTTTTCCACTGAGAAAATTGACCATTTAATCCTACTCTCTGTTTCCTGTCTTTTAACCAGTTTGTAATCCACGAAAGGGCATCGCCTCCTATCCCATGACTTTTTAGTTTTCGATGAAGCCTCTCATGAGGGACTTTGTCAAACGCCTTCTGAAAATTGAAATACACTACATCTACCAGTTCACTTTTATCCACATGTTTATTAACCCCTTCAAAAAAATGAAGCAGATTTGTTAGGCAAGACTTCCCTTGGGTAAATCCATGTTGACTGTGTTCCATTAAATCATGTCTTTCTATATGCTCTACGATTTTGATCTTGAGAATAGTTTCCACTATTTTTCCAGGCCTTTTTTAAATATTGGGTTTACATTGGCCACCCTGATGAATTGTATGTTAATAAAGCTGCGGCCTTTTTGACATTCCAATCAGCTGTTTTTGTGTATTATTTCTTGTGATGGTATGTTTGTAAGGAGCCGAGGGAGAGGTCCCATGAGTCCTGGTTGCCCATATTATTAAAATTATTTCTTAATCGCCTAACTGATAAAAATAATATCCCAACCAGGCATCATCTATTACATAACAGTCTTCAGATAAATTTATCCTAATAATTAAACTAAAAACAATCCCATCATTCACAAACCCTTTCCATTAACCAGGTTTTTAACAGTTATTGAAATCTAAGGACATCTTTTTCTTCCCTTAAATTCAAAGGGAGATCATTCCACAGTATTGGAAGAGACAAAGAAAAAGATCTATTTCACGCCATGAATGATGAAAAGTTTTAGCAGCAGGAATTTTCAGTATATGAACTCAAATTTCTGCTAGTTTCATAGCATTGCAAACGATTTTCCAATTGTTTTGCTCCAATGCCCCGCATGCTTTTAAAAGCCATTATCAAAATTTTAAATTTGCAATTTTCAATTACCGGAAGCCAATGGAGTTCCAGTAATAACAGACTCGCTGGAGTCCTCTTAAACTCCCCGTTGCTAACCTCTCTGTCATATTCTGAATCACCTGCAATTTCTGTACTGATTTTGAAGGAAGACCAAAAAAGCAATGCATTGCAATAGTCAATATGCGAGACTATCAGTGCATATTTATTTATTTATTTATTTATTTATTTATTTAAACGATTTATATACCGGAGGTTCCTGTATAATATACATATCACCCCGGTTTACAATGAACAGTAAATATCGCTTCAAGTTAGAGGCTTACAATGAACATGGTTAATCCAAACCACATATGCCACATATTAATATGCCACATATTTTAATATGTTAATATGCCACATATTTTAAAGCAGCCAAATCTAAAAAAGGCCACATATTTTAATATGTTAATATGCCACATATTTTAAAGCAGCCAAATCTAAAAAAGGCCTGATAAATCTCAACATCTTGATTCTACAGTAGGTGTTCTTCATAATGTGTAAAATATGATTTTTCAAGCTAAATGTTGAATGTAAATTAATTCCTAATGACCGTAATTATTTTTTAGAGGTCACTTCCACATCTTTCAACTTTAGTGGTGTAACCAAATCAGAGTAACCCATCTGATTTAACACCAGACAATTGTTTTTCAGCCAGGTCTCAACAAAAGCAATACATTCTCCCAAATTCTTATCACATTTCTCTGTGTCCTTATCCAGTGGAGCCAATATCTGTAAGTGTTCCACATAAATATATGGAATGAAGCCCTGATCTCTAATGATTCTTCTTAATGTGCTTAAAAAGATATTAAAAAGAAGTGGCGACCATGATGATCCTTGAGGAACACCACACTTAATGTCATACTGTTGCGAAAGATTCCCTTGAAAAGAAACTCTTTCCTCTCAAACAAAAAACTTTTAATCCACTTTAAGACAACACCCTTTAATCCCAGTTCTTCACATCTCCACAACAATAAATGGTGTTACACCAGTTCGAAGGCATTAGACAAATCTAGACTTACCAACAAAGCACTGTCCCCTCTACCCAAGATTGGAAAGATGTCATCCAGCAATGAGACTAATAACGATTCAGTACTACATCCTCTTCTAAATCCAGCCTGCTCTGGATCCAAGTAATTCGTGGATTCTATAAAACCAGAGACCTGTTTCATAACTGCTTTCTTCATAACTTTAGAGATGAATGGCAAATTAGATACTGGTCTATAATTAGAACATAATCTAGGATCTAAATTTTCCTTCTTCAAAATAGGAGAGATGACTGCTGTTTCACATTCCTCTGGTATCACTCCTGTACCAAGCGAACAACTAACCAGGGCTTGCAAGCAGACCAAAGCATTATCTGGACAGTTCTTAATCAACCAGGAAGGGCAAGGATCTAATAAAAAATGTTTCTATATTGTTTCTGTGGCAGTATTAGACGCATGCAAGACTGTACAGAGGCACGTAAGAGTCACGGAATGGAACATGTACATCTAGTAGTGATGATAAGTAATAGTACTAGTAGTAGTAGGGTCTCAGGAGCTCATGTACTCTTTTTTGGGTTTGTTTGTTTTTTTTTAACTCTGCAGTTTCCCCCTGCTCCTTTTTGCCTCCAGCTCAGCTGAAACCAGGGTTGGGAACTGGCACCATGAACCTTCATTTGCAACAACCCAGGAGGACAGATCCATAGATAATTAATCAGCTTGTCTTTAGTTTCTGCACGTCTTAATTCTTTTGGAGAGCTATGTGAAAAAGATTTTCATTTTGGGATTTGCCAGATAACCTCCGGGCAACCTGGATTGGCCACTGTTGGAGAGAGGGTGTTGGGCTGGATGAGCTATCGGTGGGTCACAGCATGGCAACGGTATTGTCCCTTCGGTTCTTATCCATTCCTATTGCACCCGCAGTTCTTGGCCGGGAGCCCATGCGCCAGAGAAACCCTGCAGTCTTAGGCCCTTAAACCCACAATCAACTTTGTGGGATGACTGGGACCCGGCCCCCCTCCCTCCTTCCCAAGAGTTGTGTAGGGCTACCGCTGCAGCGTCGTCACCCCCCACCAACCTGGAGAGCAAAAGACCTGAGCCAAGGACCCAACCGAAGTACCTCCACCAGAGAGTGCAAAGCGTCACCGCCGAGACATAGTGCTCTGAGCTCATGCTTCCAGTTCCCCATGGCGGCACCGCTTCTCCCATGCATTTCCTGTTTGAAAGGAGCAAAGGCTGGTGGGGGGGGGGGGGGGGAGGGCTGGAAGGTGATAGGGGGGCTAGGATGAGAAACATTGGAAAAACCTGAAAAGAGGAGAGAGTGCTTCCACTTTTTTTTTTTAATCTACTCTGCAGCTGCCTGAAAAGGAGGCGTATACAAAGTGGCACCAGGGCCTAGGGCAAGGGTGGTCAACCTCTCACACACCAAGAGCCACAAACCAAAAATGCACAGTGGCAGAGAGTCTTTCAGGAGCATGAGGAATGGGATTGGTGAGAAGGAGGGGATATGCCAAGCAGGTCTCCCCCCCCAAAAAAAAAGGGTTAATTCAGTCTCCCCTGATCCCCACCAGTCTCTCTCTCCCACTGTATCCGCTAGTCTGTATCTCTCTCTCTCCCCCACCCTATCTCCACAAGTCTCTCTCTCTCTCTCTCCCTCTTTCACCCTCTCTCCACAAATTTCTCCCTCAATCCCTTCTCCCCATCTAGTCTCTTTCTTATTGTGTCTGCAGACGCAGCAGCTCTTGGCAGCCTTAGCTAGAGCGCGAGCGTTTTGTGTGGCCGTTTACACGCACACCTTGCAAAAAACAATGCTGCTGATGCCACTGCAAGCAGTGTTCAAAGAGCCGCCCCCTTTCTTTGGAGAAGACGTCAATTGCCATTCTTGGCCTGAGGAAGTTTGTCCACCCAGCCTGAGGAGGAGGAAGCAGAGCACAGGTTTCAGCTGTTGAATGCAATTTTCTTTGCCTAGTGCAAATGGACCAGATGTTTCATGTCCTTCATTGTAGACATCTTGAAATCCAGACCTTTTGGGAGTATTTGAGAACCAGTTTGGGAATCACAGGGGTCCTGTGTGCTAAATTTGAAGCGCAACAGCAATGGTTGTACAGAATGAATGACTATTTTGCAAACCAGAATAAAATTCAATGAATTGTACAAAAAACAGAAGTGGAGTAGCACAGGTAAATAGGGAACGGCTATTTGCAATTTCAGATAACACTAGGACGAGGGGATACTCCTTTAAACTAAGAGGTAGCAGTTTAAAACAAACTGGAGGAAGAATTTTTTCACTCAGCACACAATCAAGTTGTGGAATTCGATGCCAGAGGATGTGAAGGCAGCGTATAGCTGGGTTTAAAAAGTGTTTGGACAAGTTCATGGAAGAAAAGTCCATAAATGGTTATTAACCAGGTGACTCAGGCAGACCCACTGCTTGTGCTAAGGAGTGAGCAGTAAGAAAGTGGATCTACTTTTAGGGATTGGCCATTGTCAGAGATAAGATGCTGGTCTCAATGGACCTGTGATCTGACCCAACATGGAACTTCTTAAATTCTTATATACCAGGTTAGAGATTTATGGATGAGGAGAGCTGAGGACAAGAGATTAAACTTCCTTGCACCATTGATTCAGGGTGCAATACGCAAAGAATTGTACCATCTTCTCTAATATTGTATTATTTGTTGTGCCATTCTCAATATAGTTTGTTTTGTACAAGCAGTGGGTTTCTCTTCCTGGCAAACTTGAAACACAGCATCACACATGGAGGATGAATGCTGGATGGGGACGGACTCAGGATCTCAGGTGAACAGCTGTCTCACACGTGGCTAGCTGCCGTAGGTCACCTGCGTTCTCAGCTGGCAACCCACAATTTGTGCAGCATTTGAAGTGCAGTAGACAGCGTGAAAAAACCCCATCAGGCTTGGTAACCTTTTATGTGTGGTTTCGCATGGAGGAAGAGAGAAGGCTCTCCTCATGGTTTCGACAGTAGGGTGGGTCTGCCTTCAGTACCCAGGGCCTGTGCATGGATGGATGCAAACTCTGGTTTTATGCTAAGTTCCCTGCTTTGCAAGCCTGTGGAACAATGTGCCAAACGCTTCCTTTTACCTTTGATAGTCACGCTCTCTGCAGAATAGTGCTGCGGTGCAATTTTTCTCTGCAAATGTTTTTTGTGTGTACTAAGTATTCTGTGGCCTTGCGCACTCATCAGGAAAATATCACCAGTCAAACTGGGAAAATTCCTTTATTAATGCAGGCCCCATAATATTAAGACCCCCTATTGCTGACAGAGACATTAGGATGAATTCTTCCTATACTTTTAGACTGAAATGGCATTTTGATGAATGAGAGCACAGAAATTAAAATTCTAAATGATCACATTTTAATAGATAATTACTCTGTAAAGCAGTACTTCGGCAAACTGCTTCAAAGGTGCCTGAGGAACATTTGTGAGCGGGAGCAGGCAAAAAAAAAAAGGTGAAGAGAAAATGAAGGTTTAACCTGCTGCAGGAAGAGGAAGGGATCTAGGTATTCTCGGGACCTTGGTGAATCTGAAGTGCAGTGTCCGGTCATGTGGGCATTTTTGCCTGAAAAGTTCCAGGGAGAGCAGCATTTGGGAATCGGGGATGGATGCTGTTGGACACATGTGGGGAAACAGGCACTTGTGCTGACGGAACAATGAGAATTTGAAAATCGTTGCTATTTTATTTTTATTATTGCATCTTGTTTTTGTTTATGGCTGTGGTAAAGATTTACAGCCAGGACTGATCCGTCACTGGGAGCCTGTTCCTCGAGAGCTGCTGTTGTGTCTCAGCTGCTTCTGTTTACATTCTTTTGCTGCTGGTGATTAAATGTCAGCCATTTTGGTATAGCACATCCTAGAGGTAACAAAAAAAAAAAAAGGTCTAATTTCCCTCCTCCTCCCAAAAAAACCCCAAACAAAAGGCTAAAAAAAGAGTAAGGCATAAATAGGTGTTAACAAAAGCACTCAGAGATAATGCAGGCATATTATAGGCAGCTCTTACAGTACAATTTTTTTTTATTATGAAGTCAGACTTTTGTGTTGGATTACTCTCATATAGATCTCTGAAAATTGCATTTTTTCTTTGGTTTAAGAAATACATTTATGATGATTTCCATCTTTCCCCAAAAACATGTGGGCTTCAGTGCTGGAGTTAGTTTGGGCAAGGGGGAAGTCTAATTTATCTTTTGATTGAAGACACAGAAAATTCTCAAAATGTTAAATCAGTAAGTTCTGCAGATCATCTGTAGATGTAAACAATATTTGATTCTCAGACCTTATTTCAAGGTTTTTAGTGCCCACCTTCCTTCCTGATTTGACTTTTTCTCAGATTTAAGCTCTACACTCCTGTGTACAAGCACTCTGCGCGGTCTGGACAATAGTCCTTGTTAACCGTTACAGATTTTGACTAACATGCAGTATTGCTTTTACTTGTGTAATAATATTAAGAAGCAGGGGCGACTCAAGACAATCTTCCACCTAAAACGAGGGACGAGATGGCGCCCCCCCTTGCCCCACCCCCTCTCTCTCCACCCCCCCTCGCCCTGCCCCATCCCTCTTCCCTTCAGCCGCCACTGGCCTGGCCTCCGCCGCCGCGGCCCTCCTCCACGCGGCTGGCCTGGCCTCCGGCGGCGGCCCACGGCAGCGACCCTCCTCTTTTCTGCTACCACCGGCCTGGGTCGGCAGCCGCAGCAGGGGCAGGCAGGGTGAGGCAGATGTCAAAGTGGCGTTCTGAGAGGGGCATTTTTCGCCACCTCAAAATTCTGCCACCTGAAGCAGCCGCCTCACCCTGCCTCATTATAGAGCCGCCCCTGGCAAGAAGCCACCATTAGCTGCAGCTCAGCTCCTTGACTTCGCCTTTACTGCTTATGGGCACAAGAGCTGTCCATTCCTTTGCACACTGGAACTACTACAACCGCCCTCTGCACATGCCCACCCAGGTTTTTCTAGGCAGAGCTTGACCCGGCACCCTGGGTGAGGGAAAAACCGTATGGTTGGTCGGAAAAATGCCAAAGATCTCCTCAGAGTTAAACAGGGGAAAAAAAGTAGTAAGGGAACAAAGCACTCCTTACATGATTATTACTAAATACTATAGAGACTGAGAGAACACCCAGGAAGTTATCCTTCCAACCCCACCCCCCCAGCGAAAGAATCCTGTAGGCCTGGGGCCTTTTGAATGGTATAGGGATGTAAAGAGAATTTTAGCCCCGGGAATAGATGTATGGAAGTGTGGTGGTGTGGCAAACCCTGATATCTGCTTGATGAGTAAATTCTTTGTCTCCTACTAATGAGACTGCTGTACTCTTTGTCAGAGTACTGTGTGCAACATATTTTGCACATACTAACATTGGGAAGCTTGTGGTTGTGCCTCTGCTGCTACTGTTTAAACCATCATGGGCTGCTTGACTTTTAGGGTTTACATGTCTGTCAGGGTTAATAGGGTTTGAATTGTCTACACTAATGAGAATGATAGGGGAAACCTCAGAGGAGCTATAAGAAGGACAGTAATGAAGAGAGACCAGAGGATTTATACAATTCAGTAACCAATGAGTTAGACCCACTTTCAGAGGTTCCCCTTGGTACAGCAAGGAGGCAGACCCTGATTGGTCACAGTACTTAAGGAAAGCTGCAGAGACCCAATCCCTGCTGGCACCACAAAATGTTGGGATACATCTTCTGGAACTTCTGCATGTCTGGCTCTGTTTTTGCACCGCTGCTGATCTTCGCTGAGGACTTCCTCCCTGAAGCTCTGCTCCTGGTTCTCAGCCTACTTGGATACTGAGCCTACGCTCCTGCTTCTCTCTGCCTGCCACTTTCCGATTCTTCCTAGACCTTGAACAGATTTGTGGCTTCCTCTGATGACAGTTCCATTCCTGTGGGCCAGCACCCGTTTCCTAAAAATTCAGAAAGACATAAACATGGCCTATATCCCTGTCGGTTGCCTACATCCCAACTGTTACCTGACAATGTTCTAGAAGACTACTCACCAGCAATGTGCACCACTAGGCCTGTTCCCCTGAAAGAAAGCCAAATGATATGTGAAATGTCAGTGTGACCTTTCCCCAGCTGAAAAAGAAGAGTGTGGACTTGGCAGTGATGGCTGACTTTTCAGCGAGTAGTAGCTTAGCAACATAGCATTCCAAGGATGATAAACCTTACCTAGGCCACAAGTTTCTCCTATGGGCAGATTGCTTGGCAAAATTTATTGCCACACCTTTTGGCCTGTAGGTAAGGAAATATGGCCTCATGTTTACTAAACTGTGATTTGCAGTATTTCAGTGATCTTGCAGTAATCATTTATATGCAGAAAGATATTTGACAGTTACTGGTTCATGCTTTTGTTTGGAGGTGATGATTGCTATTGTAAATCCTCAGTAGTTTATTTTGGTTTTTATTATTTTTTTCTAGGAAGAAAAAAACAATTTGTTGCCTTCACATGGTACATGATCAATTAATCTTAATTAATACAAGTTGCTGTTCTGGTCCTGTGCCTATGACTCAACACCCATGGCAGCATCCTACCAGGAAGCCCAATTTGCCTGTTTAAGTTTATAATACCAATTAATAGTTGTTCAGTAGCATAACTGTTTGCTCTTATTGTCATGCAGCATTAATTGAAATGCTAATTGCACTTAATTTACTGCTGATCAGCCCAACTGCACCACCAGGTATGCTCTGCCCAGAATAGATTGCAAAGTCAAACAAAGATATGTGGCAGAATGAGATAAAAATATGTATTAGTTAAACATGCATTTCTAGGGAAGGGGGAGGGCCGTATCTTCCAAAGAAAGAGTGGCAGAATACACTGGAATGTATCTCTCTTTTGAATTTGTGAGCATTGTTTAAACATGTCATGTGGAAAGATATTTTGAGATGCTCATGCACAAAGTTCGGCCCAGCACCAGACATGCATCATCTCAGCAGCTGTCTGGAGCCCTTAGGCAAGAGGGATCTTGGAAGCCATAAGGCAAGGTGGGGGGGCAAAATTGTCAAAAATAGAACTCATCATTATCATAACATTGGGATGCTATGAGGCAGGATTCACAGCTCCAGGAGCGGGAGTGAAAGAGAATCTGCCATTACCCAATGGGGACATCTGCTGGCCAGGCTGAGAGGGTGCATGTTCCAGGTTCTAGAGGGAGCAGCAGTTATGGCTTCAATCCAAGGATTGCTGCTGCGATGGCTGAGTTATGTAAGAGGGGGATAAAAATGGGGGAAACTGCCCAGTTCGTAATGAAGGCATATGGCAGCACTGCCCCAGGAGAGTCTGGTTCTAATTGAACTAAAATCTCAAAGGAGCAAGTGGAAACAGCTGGTCTGAACCCCTCTCTTAACTGTTATAATACTAGTACTAACATTGGTTTGCTTTGTGCAGTGTAAGAAAAATAACATCCTCCTTACTCCTTGACCACCCCCATGGCCTGTGATGCCACCAGAGATTCTGGAAGCTTGATCCCTCTTGCCCCTCCAAAGAAAATTGAGAAGACTAAAATCTGGACGAACCAGTCTTTAAGATTTAAAACAATCTCAAAAACAAGTTTTCTTTTAGGTGGGACTTACATGATGCAGTAATGAGGAAAGCATTAAGGTGACGACAGAGGAGACAGGTACAGATAAGAGCAGCATGCCCAACCAGCAGAGGTTAAAAGGAGGAGGGTAGAGGGAGAAAAGAGAGGAGAGGTAATGAACTGAAGAGTGAAGGCAGTTGGTGAGTAGGACAAGCATGTGGAAGTGGACAGGGAATCCGTGTAGTGACTTGAGAAACGGGGGTCACGTAGATTACGGTGTTGGAGGAAAATTAAGTTGCACCATTGAGTTTTGAATAGATGGTAGTGAAGCTAGATGATTCAGTGGGAGATTGGGAGGAGAAGCTCACAGTAATCTAGACAGGAGGTGATAAAAGAGTTGACAAGGATTTTGGCAGTATGTTTAAAAAGAAAGAGCTGGATTTTGGTGGTGGTATAGAGAAAAGTAACATGTTTTGGATGTGTGCGGAGAAGGAGGGAGAGGAGTTGAAGTTGATCCCAGGGTTGCATGCTGATGGGACCCGGGAGGATGATAGTATTATTCACGGAGCCAGAGAAATGGGGCCGTGGAGAATGGGTTTGGGAGAAAAGATAGAAAGTTCAGAAGTTCTCTCTTGGCCATTTAAGTGTAAGGTGGCGATAGGTCATAGCAACAACACTAGACAAGCAGCCTGAAATTTGGGCCTGGGTTCTGCATGAAATTTATGCAGTATAAATTTGCTTTGAAAATTGATTTAATACAGGTATAGCAGGCACTTATAAAATTACCCTCTAAAAATCAAATGGGAGAGTCTTGGAATCCACATGAGAACAATGTCAAAGAGTAGTTGATGATGAACAGTGTTGAAAGCAGTGGGTATTAGCTCAAGGAAGATGAGCACTGAATAAAGATCCTGGCATTGGCAATGAAGAGGTCACTGTAGACTTGTCCAAGGGCTATCTCAGTGGAATGGGGAGGGTGAAGGTGTTAGGGTTTGCTCCCCCAGAGAGGAGAAGTTAGCAATCTGTTAGGGTTTGCTCCCCCAGAGGGGAGGAGTTAGCAATCTGTATGAGTGAACTCCCCAGGAGGAAGGAGTTAGCAAACTGTTAGAGGTTTGCTTCTCCAGAGGGGAGGAGTTAGCACTCTGTTATATCTCCGTGCTGTGTTGCAAACTGTTATGGTTCTGATGTCTGATGGCTGGAGACATTAGATGAGAGCTAGTACCCTGTTATGCTTAGCTCCTAGAGTGGGAGGAGTGAGCACACTGTAGTGAATAGGTGAATCCTTGGGCCGATGGCAGATGACAGCGCCCCCAGGAGGATATCCTGAGAGGGACCACCGGCTAGGCTTGAGTATGGAGACAGACACAGATAGTTGTTTTATTAGACAGGTTAGTAGAACCACCAGAGGTGGCAATAGTGAGCTGGTATGCCCGACAGGGCTGAAGTCCCTCAGATACTGGAACTGCGATGGGTTGCTGAGCTGTAGGGAGACTATAGATAGTGAGTAGACAGGGTATGCTGTATACATATCCAGTAGTAGATGACAATCTCACATAGAATCTTAAAGAGGCTCAGTAGCAGGAAAGAGTTGGGTCCTCCAGGAGCGAGTACCTGGTCCAAGGGAAAGCTTTGACAGAGCGATGGCAACTCACGATTGTCTGTATCTGTAATAGCTTCTAGGCAGTAGAGAATCTTCAGGGTCTTCAGGAACATAGGCCCTTGAGGAGCGAGTACCGGTTCCTATCTGCAATCTGAAATAGAGAAAAGAGAGCGAGGCTCCCGAGGAGCGGATACCCTTGGCAAGTCCGATGAGGCAGAGTAGCGTAGACAGAAGCGGGTCCAATGAATCCCCGCAATCAATCCTTGCTAACTCGAATCGTAAGCGCAAGTGAAGACCTTTTATGTTGGAAGCGGATGACGTCAATACAGGGGGACGCCTCTGAGGTTCGCGCCCTTGCTGGTACATACTTCGGAGCGCGCACCCTACGTCATCAGGAACATGGCGGATCCGCAGCGTCGAGCCGGTCCATGGACGCCGGGGAGAAGCGGCATGGTGACGCCGCAGCAGCAAGCCATTCATCAGGCCCAGAGGGAGTCGCCATAGAGGTAGAGAGGGTAGAGCGAGGGCGAAGAGCAGGCCCGAAAGCAACAGAAGGCCACATTGGAATTGATTGAGAATGGCTTGAAATGCTGAAAAATCAAGGGAGGGGAGGTAAATAGCATGCTTAAGGAGCTTGGGTGCGACAGGGAGGAGGGAGATGGGATGATAGATAATAGGATAAGTAGGACCCCAGTGGAGGTGTTCTAAGGAGTGGTGTAATCACAGCATGTGTGGTGGCAGTGGGAATGCTGCAGTGGAAAGTGAAAGGCTGAGGATGTCATAGATGGAGGGGAGATAGAAAGACAGAACTGTGCAGCTGGGTGTGGAAATATGGTCAGAGAAACACGTAGTGAGTTTGAATGAGGATAGATGATCAGTTCCTCCTTCTGTGATTTTTGAGAAAGAAGAAAGGGCAGTAAAGGCTAAGAGAAAGAGAGGTGTTTGGTCTGGTGGAGAACTAAAGATAAATCTTGTGATCTTTATCATGAAGACATCAGTTAATGCCTAGGCAGAATGTGAAGTTGATGGTCTGAGGAGGGAGTTGAGTTGGGAATAGTGAAGAGACAGTGAGGGTCGTGGAAAAGCTATCTGTCAGATGGTCATAATGGGCTTGCTTACTGAGGGCAATAATAGACTGCAGGAGGGAAGCATGAATCTAAAATATTTGAAGTTAGCATGGGAGTAGAACATGAACTAGAGATGCTCTGAAGAATGGAAGCATGAACATAGGAAACTAACTTTAGAAGTGAACCAAAGCTGGGCTGCATAGAGAGAGGAATATCAAGTAAGAAAAGGGAAGTGATTATCCCCTTGTACAGGTCCTTGGTGAGGCCTCACCTGGAGGACTGTGCTCAGTTCTGGAGGCTGTATCTCCAAATGGACAGAGACAGGATAGAGGCGGTCCAGAGAAGGGCGGCCAAAAAGGTGGATGGTCTTCATCGAATGACTTATGAAGAGAGATTGAAGAATCTAAATATGTACACCCTGGAGGAAAGGAGGAGCAGAGGTGATATGATACAGACTTTCAGATACTTGAAAGGTTTTAATGATCTAAAGACAATGCAAATCTTTTCTGTTGGAAAAAAATCAGCAGAACCAGGGGTCACGATTTGAAACTCCAGGGAGGAAGACTCAGAACCAATGTCAGGAAGTATTTCTTCACGGAGAGGTTGGTGGATGCCTGGAATGCCCTTCCGGAGGAAGTGGTGAAGGATTTCAAAGGGGCGTGGGATAAATACTGTGAATCCATAAAGTCTAGAGGATGTGAATGAAGAGAAGAGGCATGGGGGTGGCTTGCAGGAATAGCTACTACCTGGAGATAAATACCCTTATTCAATAAACATACTCACTGTTAATGCAACTCCAACATTGCTCTATGCTTCAATGGCAAGAGGAACTGTGGAAAAAAGGTTTTGCATTCACAAAAAAGCGGGGGAGTAGCTTGCTTGTTGCAGCGGTTACTACCCCAAACCAAATAAGTCTGATACTTCACTTTCAATGCATATCCAGCATAGCTCTCTGCTTCAACGGCAGGGGGGAAAGACTGATACTTCACTTTCAATGCATATCCAGCATAGTTCTCTGCTTCAACGGCAGGGGGGAAAGAGGAAAAGAGGATTTATATTCAGGCAACAACCAACAAGGTCTGAATTACATAGTCTGGGTAAACAAATAATTATGGGTGTAGTTTGCTTTTTACGGTGGTTACTACCCCGAATCAATTAAGCCTGATATTTCACTTGGAATACATATTCAGCGCAATTCACTGCTTCAATGGCAGGGGGAAATAAAGAAAAGAGAATTTATATTCAGACATAAACCAACAAGGACTGAATGGCACAGGCTGGGTAAACAAATAAGCGTGGGAGTAGCTTGCTTATTGCGGCAGTTACTACCCCTAACCAATTAAGCTAGATACTTCACTTAGATGCAGCTCCAGCACTGCTCTCTACATCAATGGCAGGGGTGGAAGGTAACTAGAATCAAAAAGTTACTAATAAGGGCCAAGAGTAGCAGATAAGTATGAGGGAAAAAAAAAAGTATGAAAGCTTGCCGGGCTGACTGGATGGGCTGTTTGATCTTCTTCTGCCGTCATTTCTATGTTTCTATGTTTGCTGTACCTTACATTACAGGAGATGGGCGTGGTAAGAGTGTCCAAATAAGCTAAATTATCTTGCTGCCAAATCAATGCTTTTAGTCTTTTACCAAATCGGCAGCTCTCATCTTGCCACTCTGCCAGGTCCGGTGCAACAGGGTGTGCATACCGTGCAATTGCCCAGGACGGTACACCGGGGTGGGGGTGGGGCGCTGGCAGCAGCGGGCGGAGTCGGTGTGACCTTGTTCTCCCAAGTCTCAGTAGTCCGGTGCAGTGCCGACAAGAGCAGAGGTTGTAGGCTCTGCTTCCTCTCTCCACCACCTCCTCCCCGCAGCACTAGTCACGGAAACCAGTATCTTTTTTTTTTTTTTTTTTAGATTGGATTTTAATGATCGCTTCTTGCTGAAACTTAGGAGACATTGAACCCTCCTAGCTGCTTTTTTTTTCATATCCAGCTAGTTCCTGCGTCAGAAGGTGGGAGGTATAATTGTCTCAGGCCAGGGACAGCAGGAAGCACTTGAATTGCGTGGGGCCGCCAAAAAGAAAAAGTGCAGGAGTAGCAACAAAAGGCTCTGAGCAACACTGGGAGCCTGGTAAGATGAGAAAAAGAAGTGGTGCTGAACTGGTGTGTCCTGTTGTCAAACATGGGGGGGGGAGGGGTGTTATACGTGTGTGTGTGTGTGTGTGTGTGTGTGTATGGCAGCCTAGATTGCATGTGAGCGAATGGCAGCCTAGATATTGTGTGTGTGTGTGAATGTGAATGTCAGCTTGGATTTTGTATGTGTGTTTGTGTGTGAGACTGGCAGCCTGGGTTGTGTGTGTATATGTGAATGGCAGCCTGGGTTGTGTGTGTGTATGTGTGAAAGGTTGCCTGGATTTTGTGTGTGTGTATGTGTGTGTTTGTGAATGGCAGCCTGCCAGCCTGGGTGGTTGTGTGGTGAAAGTTTGTGCCACCACCAGTAATCCACGACAAGCTCAGTGTGACTGAGTATTTGTGTATTCTGTTTTGAAATATTTTATTGCTGTTTGGTAAATTTTTAAAACTTTTTATATGTGTTCTTAATTATTGAATGTTATACTGTTTATCAGGTCTTTGGCAATATTTGTTTTATTAGTATGATTTCTTATGATTGATTTATATTTCTTGATTTTATTGTTTGATTTATGAGGGCTGGTGATATTTCTGTTTTTCCATTGCTGCATTGCATACAGAGTCTGGTTTGTTGCAGATTCCAATTCAGTTTCTGTCTATATGTTTCTGTTTATACTTTATCCAGTATTTGGTGAGGGTATGCTGTGCTCTGCATGTGTGACCGAGGTGGCGTATTCTGCTAACATGTCATTTCAGTTTAGGGATTTATAGCAGCCTCGTTTGTTCTGCTTTCTTAATAGGATGTGTTTTAGGGCCTGATATAATATTTGAAGTGTTGCTTTCTCATAGAGAGGGTTGTTCCTGTTTGAATGCTTGAAGTTAGCACTATTTTGGTATGAGAAGTTTACTATATTGTTGTCATTCAGTTTACTCAAGGGCCAAACCCACACCTAATGTGTTACAATAGGCCTAATACCATATGGGTTCCAAGTGTCTTTTTTTTGCAGGGGTTTCTGTGTGGCACCACAACAGTGCATGTTTTTCTGTACAACAAAATGGTAGTGACCCAGCCAGTGTCATTTTTACATACAGGTAGGTGAGGCAAGAGCACCTGGGGATCACTCCTGCACAATTTAGGCATTTTGGTCCTGCTGATGGGGTAAGATATGTTCATGGAGTGTGTCAGTTATGAAAGTAAGGATCACTGGAGGGAGCAGGGTTTTTTTTAGATGGGGAAAGCGGCTCTGGGACAGAGCATGAGACTGATATTTTCTATTGTGTGTTGGCAATTTGGAAAACAGCAAAAATTCTCTGTTAAAAAAATGCCTGCACCGGCCCTGCACTCTGCATGGGGCTTTGGTGCATATGCGACTGGATGAGTGTATGTGTATGGGGACTGTTTGGAGGCACAGGCTGCATATATGTGTGTGTGTTTGTTTGTATGTATGTATATGTATGTGTATATGTTTGAGGCAGACTATATGTATGTGTGAAGGACCAAGGCTGTTTTTTTTTTTGCAGCATATGCTTCATGTCTCATGTTACAGTCCATGGGCTCTATTCATAATGCATGGAGTTTTGTTTTGGGTTTTTTTTAGTGAGAATTGATCTTGCCAAGGTTTTGATATAAGATTCACACCTTTCATGCCATATGCAGAATAAATTGTTTAAAATTGTTTAATGACTTCTTTGCCAGAAAAGTCGTGATTTTTGTTAATAGTCGGGTTCCTTGCTTTCCATAGCCGAGCAGTTTTTATTATGGAGGAATAAAATTCATTGGTCTTTTTTTGGTGACTTTAAAGCCGCTTCTTAATCATTACAGAAGTCAGTTCAAATGAACTCCTGCGGGTGAAAAGTGTAAATTGTATTCCTTGGCCTTTAGGTGATAATATTTTTAAATTGTAAAAGATGTTTTCTACATTTTTTTTTTTGCTTTCCGAGCTGCGGGGGAAAGCAGATCGGCCCGTGGACTAGAGCGAGGAGTGCCCCACTTTAGTTGCACTGCTCTAGAACCTGACCAAGCCCCCTCTCCTCATGGTGTGCATGCACAGTGTTTTATTTTAGTTTCTCTCTTGACAAGTAGGCATGAATCAGCCACGAAGTGTGGGTGACATCATCTGGTGGTGCTGGCACGGACCCAGCTCTCAGGGCTCAGTAAAAGCCTTACTCTGTGTTCACGGGAGTTCCTGTGTTGCACTTGCTGCCTCATGAGCCCCTCAGTCTTCATCCGAGCTACTGCACAAATGTGTTTCCAGTCTCTGTGAACAGCTTTCCTATGAGGAAAGGCTAAAGAGATTAGGGCTCTTCAACCTGGAGAAGAGACAGCTGAGAGTACGATAGAGGTCTATAAATTCATGAGTGGGGTGGAATGGGTAAATAGGGAATGGTTATTTACTCTTTTCAGTAGTACTTGGACTAGGAGACACTCCATGAAACTAACAAGTAGCACGTTTAAAACCAACTGGAGAAAGTATTTTTCATCCAGCGCGCAACTAAACTGTGAAATTTGTTGCCAGAGAATATGGTGAAAGCAGTTATCATAGCTGGGTTTAAAAAGGTTTGAACAAGTTCCTGGAGAAAAACTCCATAAACCACTATTAGCCAAGTGGATTTGGCTAAAATACTGTGTATTCCTGGTTATGAACAAGAAGTATTGGACCGATTTTTTGGGATCCTTCTGGGTGCTTGTGACCTAGATTGGCCAATGAAAACAGGATACTGGGCTGGGTGGACCTGTGATCTAACCCTATATGGCTTATGTTCTTATTTGCTTATGTTCCTACTCGTTGTTAAAGCCCATTCAAGCACGGGGAAATGCCCTGAGCTGTAAGAAGTGCGTAATTGAGATCTGTAGTAGTAAATCACACGCTCATCCCCTCTTTCCCTTATCCCCACTGCCAAAGCCCTTTTGATCCCCTCACTGTCCCTCCCCCCACCCAATCCCCTCACTCAATCTGGTTCCCTCCCCACACCCACGAACCTCTCACTCACCCTGGTTCACCCTCCTTCCCTCTCCTTCCCCCCATGAACCTCTCACTCACCCTGGTTCCCCCACAAACCCCTCACTCACCCTGGTTTAGTCCCCCTCCCAAATTCCTCACGCACTCTGGTGCACTTCTCTCCCCCCCAACAAAACCCTTATTCACTGCCCCATCCCCTTATTCTCCCTTATTCACTACCCTTTTCCATTATCACCTTACTCTTCCTTGTTCCCTTCCCTTACCTATTGCCTCACTGTCCATTCACTTCCGCAAGCTTGATCCCCTCACTCTCCCTGATTTACTTTCCTTCCTTCCAATCCCCTTATTCTCTCTTGTTCATGCTCCTTCTCCCATAATCCCCTAATCACCCCATTCACTTCCTCCCATTATCCTTCTCACTCACACTCAATTCTCTTTCTTTCCAACACTCTAATTGAATCATCCCTCAGGATCCCCTCATTCATCCTCTTTCATTCCCACCCTCCACTCACTCACCATCTCCACAATCCCCTCTTTCTCCTTCCATCTCTCCCCAACTCACTCTCATTGACTCCCACCCCAACCTCATCTCTCACTCTTTTTCTCTCTCTCTCTCTCTCCTCACCTACTCTCATGCATTCCCTCTTCTGCACTAACTTATTCACTTCCCTCGCCTCCACAATCCTCTCACTAATCCTCCATGGATAGAAAAAGGTGGAGGACCATAGACTTGCAGAGGCTCAGCCACATCCTCTTCTTTTGCTGCTGGGCCCCCTAGTAGTGCTATAAACCACATGGTTCAAAGCACAACATTCATGCCCAGGTAGCATAGAAGGAAGACGTGGACCGAGGCTCTGCAAGGCCACAGTCCTCCACATTTTTCTAGTCATGGAGGGTGAGTGGTGGCATTGAGACAACAGCAGTGGGCGGGCAGGTGAGCGAGCCAAAAGCATTGTGCCATCCTACTGTCACCAGTGATGCTTCTCTTTTGGGAGTGAGGGGCCCGTAAGAAGAGGAATTTGCCTTGTCATGTCCCACTGCTGCCAACATTTCTCCTTTGGGGCATGCTTAAGTTCATACAGAGAGATAGGGGAGGAGCTAGAGACTACAGGGGAGAAGCAGAGCTTAATTAATATAATGGCCATGCAGGCACAGGGCAATTTTGATCTTTATTATAGTAGGTATGAATTTTTAATTATTAGTTCTATTCGTTAGCTGGTTTGAAATATTTATTCTTTTTATTAGTATGGTTTTACTGGTGATATTTTATATTTCTTGATTTATTGTTTGATGTTTTATGAGGATTGGTAATGCTTCTGGTTTTCTATTGTTGCACTGCATACAAAGTTTGGCTTGTTGCGATTTCTAGTTCATTTTTTGTCTGCAATTTTCAATTTATACTTTATGGTCTCTATATTCTGTTTTTGGTGAGGATCTGTCTATGTTCTGCTTATGTGACTGAGGTGAGGTATTCTGCTAGTGTATAGTTTCTGTGCAGGGATCTATAGCAGCTTAAGTTCTGTTTCTTTAAAAGGAGATGTATGGGTGTTTTAAGACCTGGTATAATATTTGCAGTGTTGCCTTTTCATAGGTAGGGTTTTTACTGTTTAAGTGCTGACAATTAGTGCTGTTTTAGTATGGAATTTTTACTATATTGTAATTGTAATTCTGTTTACTCATGGCTTTCTGAGGGCCAAGCCCACACCCAAGATGTGTTATAATAGGCCTAATGCCATATGGGTTCCAAGTGTCTTTTGTAGTTTTTTTGCAGGGTTTTTTGGTTGGCACCAAAGCAGTGCATGTAAATGTAATATACATATTGTTGTAAGTGATATTTTTTACCTCAGATAACTGTACTTTGAATGTCCTTTTACATGTAAAATTTGTTATTAGAAATGCATATTTTTAATTGTGTGTGGGGAGGATTAGGGAAGAGGAGGTGCAAGGATGTAAGATTCACCTAGGGCACCTAATACTCTTGTACCAGCTGTGCTGACACTTTCTTCAGGGGATTGGGAGCATACACTGGTGCTGCATGGACCCAAGATTCATGTTTCCTAGTGAAGAGTCATCTACAAATCAACCTTCTGGCGCTACGATTCATCCATAATGTTTCAAGATCTTTTCTCTCATCTTCGCTCAGAAAAGAGAATCTTGATCCAGATGGTCAACCATTTAACTGTGTTCTATGTGAACAAGCAAAGAGGCATGGACCCATATTGCCTTCTGTGAGGAAGCCTTCTGAATCTGGTTGTGGACCAGTCATCACAATGCCAAATCCAGGCGACCTGTCTACCAGGAATCCAGAATATGTTGATGGATCATCTCAGCAGAGTGCCGTAGCCGCACAAGTAGTTCTTGAATCAGGGAGTCATGAATAACTTGTTCATTCACTGGGGGATCATCAGTTATTGATGTTTTCCGCCAAGAACAACAGAAAGGTTGAGAAGTTCTGCTCTATGCATCTGAACAGCTACAGATAAGCTTCCGATGCTTTTATGCTAGACTAGAGTGCAGGTTTACTCTATACATTTTTTTTGAGTGTTTTAGATCTGTCTAGTGCATTTGATCTGGTGGATCACTCTATGCTTTTAGAGAGGTGTAAAAGGGCAGGTTTTAAGGTAACTGAATTCTTTTTTGAAAGAGAGAACTGCAGTTGTGCAGACAAGAGGGGAACATTCCAAGCAGTATGGCTTGGGTTCCCCTTTATCCCCATTATTATTTAATATTTTTTGCAGCCATTGGGGAATTTGGTTAGAGAGTTGGGGTTTAAGGGATTTAACTATGCGGGTGATGTGCAATTGATTTTCCTGATGGGATGTAATCTTCGAGGAGGCTATGAGGAGAATTAATGAGAATGTGTGTTTTCTTTTAAAATGGTTTCATAAAAACTGTTTAGTGTTGAATTTTGGGAAAACTGAGTGGTTATATATTGGGAAAGAGGATGTGGTACAAAGATTAATAATGAGACTAGAAGGGGTGGAGTTGGGAACTAACCTTAAGCTAAATAACTTGGGGGTGATTTGTGATGATCAGTGGGATTCTGAATCTCATATCTCAATAGGCGTTCAACAAATTTTTTTAAGCTTAGGTTGTTGAGAAGACTTCGGGTGTTCCTATCCTTGGTTGTGTGTCGTGTGGTTGTACACACTTTTCTTTTGCCTCAGTTTGATTATTGTATTGGGTCGTAGGTGGGATTCCATGGTGAGACCGCACCTTGAATACTGTGTACAATTCTGGTCGCCACATCTAAAAAAATATATAGTTGCGATGGAGAAGGTACAGAAAAGGGTGACCAAAATGTTAAAGGGGATGGAACAGCTCCCCAATGAGGAAAGACTAAAGAGGTTAGGGCTGTTCAGCTTGGAGAAGAGACAGCTGAGGGGGGATATGATAAAGGTCTTTAAAACCATGAGAAGTCTAGAACAGGTAAATGTGAATTGGTTATTTACTTTTTTGGATAATAGAAGGACTAGGGGACACTCCATGAAGTTAGCATGTAGCACATTTAAAACTAATCAGAGAAAATTCTTTTTCATTCAGCGCACAATTAAACTTTGGAATTTGTTGCCAGAGGATGTGATTAGTGCAGTTAGTGTAACTGGGTTTAAAAAAGGTTTGGATAAGTTCTTGGAGGAGAAGTCCATTACCTGCTATTAATCAAGATGACTTAGAAAATAGCCACTGCTATTACTAGCATCAGCAGCATGGGTTATACTTAGTTTTTGGGTACTTGTAGCCTGGATTGGCCACTGTTGGAAACAGGATGCTGGGCTTGAGGGACCCTTGGTCTGACCCAGTATGGCAATTTCTTATGTTCTTAAATGTATTCACAGGTTGTAGGTTATGCAAAATATGGCAGCAAGGCTGATTTATGGTTGTCCTCTGAAGTTCAGTGCTGCTCCTTTATTAAAGCAGCCACATTGGCTCCCAGTCCAGCAAAGAGCACAATTTAAAGTCATGTGCTTTATATATAAAGTATCTAAAGGATACTGGGCAAAGTATTTACAACAGTTGGTAGAGCACTATACACCAAGGAGATGCCTTTGAACAGCATCAGAAATTGTATTTAGAATTCCAACAGTAAAGGAGGTATTAAGACGTGCAGTTAGGAAGCATCTCTTTTCCGTTCTGGGACCTGAACTGTGGAATTCAGCACAGTTAAATGATTTGCTCTTCCAGAAAATGGTGAAAATGTGGCTCTTTCCATGATAATTTAGAATATAGTGTGTTTTTAGGTCTTTTTATTTATTTTATTAATGCTGTTCTGGTGTTTTATTTTGATTATATGATTTTTTTGTTTTAATGTTATGTTTTTGAATGTAGATTTGCTTGCATCCTGATTTTAATGTATGTGGTTGCTTGAATTGTTTACACTGCATCAACTAGGTTTTTACTGAGTGAGCAGTCAATAAGAATGAATAAATAAATAAATAAATACATACCCGCCAAGTCCTCTCATTATGAGGACTAACCAGAAGATCTTTCAGGACAAGGCAAAGGCATTCCTCATTGCTTCAGCCTGGCCACAGCAAGACGATAACTTTCAATCCGGCGCATGCAGGCATTTGCGCACATACATCGGTGCACATCCAGGGATGCGGCCATTTTATAACATACGTGAGCATGTTATAAAATAGTCTGGCTGTGCACTTGTGCACCAAATTTTAGATGGGTGTGCACGCAAATCCCACTTCTACCGTGTAAATTGGGGGATTTTAAAAAGGGTGCGTGCTGACACTTTTCCCAGTTTTCCCAGTTCATCCCCAGTTCACCCAGTTAAGAGAGAGGACCTCTAAACCCCCCTAGTTTATCAGCCTTTACTCCCCCCAGTTAGCCCCAACCCTTAAGACCCTGCAGATCTGCCTAGTTTTCTTTAATTTTTAACTTACAAGTGTTCCATAGCAGAAGTAAAGTTACGTGACGGGGACCTTGGTGCACGCCTGGTTGTGTAAGTATTTACTTGCATATCTCAGGTTCACACCCTGATACTCCAGTATCCCGCCCATATCCCGCCCCTTTTTGAAAACTTTCGAGGTGTGTGTGCTGCGGGAGATACATGTGTATCTCAGCGTTTTTTAAAATCTGCTTGGCGTGTGTGAGACCAACGTATTTGCACACCCCCATAATTAATGCATGCACTGGGCTTTTAAAATTCACCTCTAGGTGTGGTATCTTTATCTTGTCCGTCTATCAGTTCAGTCTCCAATTCCATTAGAGATGTCTACTGTTTACTATTTGGGATCCTGCCAAGTACTTATGAACTGGATTGGCCACTTTTGGAAACAGAACAGTGGACTTGATTGACCCTTGGTCTGATCCACTATGGTAATACTTATGTTCTTATGTCTCTGGCTCTCATCACTCAGGGAAACAGCAGGCTCTGCCATCCGAACCTAGCTCACTGACCCTCATGGATTGGATATTGAACGTATAGTAGTCTCCTTCTTACTCCTTCCTAAGGAAGTGGAGGACGTGCTGATTTTGACTAGAAAGCATTCAACCAGAAGATCCTACAGTTTCAAGTGGTAGAGTTTTTCAGCATGGTGTGGGGCCAGCCAGATATTGAAGCAAGTCTCCTGTGACCCAAGGGATTTGCTTCAATACCTTTTCTTCCTCTTGTCCTCTGGCCTTAGCTATCTCATCGCTAATGTGGTGTATCAACAGCAGGTGGAAGGGGCCACATTGCTGGCTCTCATTTGTGACAGGGGTTCGAGGGGTCCTCCTTGGAGCTTCTTGTGAGGGGAGGGGAGTGTTCTCTCTTGGAGCTTATGCCCTCTTTCCCTCTCACTCATGCACACACTCCCCCCCTCCCCTCACATACCTCTCTCCCTTGTTCCTACTCACTCATGCTCATTCATTCTTACATACTACCTCTCTCCGTCTCACTCATTCGCACATGGTTCCTCCGTTAGATGCCAGACTCAGCCGTTAGCTATGGGGCTCTCACTTGATCTCCCTCACGTGCATATACAGGAACCACTGGGTTTTATTTACAACAGAGGAAAACAGTCTTCCTACCGTAGCAAACAATTTCCTTATTATGTGAACCTTCCAGTCAGGATATAAGGGCAAAGGATATATGGAAAGCCGGGTCCCTGATGGTGCAGGCCAGGGCCAAGAGGGAGGAGGTGGAGATTGCATCACAGGGGATGGGGCACTTGTGCCCACAGTAAGGGATGAGGTGGAGGAGTTGGTGTGGTAAGGGTCATTGGCAAGAGATGAAGCAAGAGTCTGATATCTGTGCTGAAGGGTTCGCAGAGGGGGTTATGGTTTGTTTCTCTTCGCTCTGCCCCTGCCCTCCTACTGGGGCAGAGGGACCTCAGTAGGAGGACAGGGCCATGGTTAGACTGCAATGAAAGGAGTGACAAGTTGCCTCTGGCCTGTGGACTGTAGTTTGCCCGCCCCTGTGTTCCTTATCAAAGTTAATGAAAGATTTGCAGCATTCCAAGCCTCCAGTCAATAAATCTCCAATGTCTTGCAACCTCAATGTAGTCCTTGTTCAACTCATTAACATTAAACCTCTCTTCGAACCCTTCAAGTATGTGGACTTGAAGTTTTTCACTTGGAAAGTACTGTTCCTTGTAGCCATCATGTTGGCTTGAAGAGTAAGTGAATTACAGGCTCTGGTTTCCTACTAATCATACCTGCAATTTTTGACAACAGGGTGGTTCACCCTAAATTCCTTCCGAAAGTGGTGTCTGCTTTCCTCATCAACCAAGCTATTGTGTTACTTTCTTTCCAAGGCCATATGTGCGCAAAGGAGAAAAGGCTGTTCACTCCTTAGATTGCAAGACAGCCCTGATGTACTACATAAAGAGGACTCAACATCATTGACAAGCTTCTCAGTTTTTCATGTCTTTTTATCCCAGGTGGCTGGGAAGGGCAGCTACTAAACAAACTCTGCCTAATTGGTTAGAGGACTGTATCACACATTGTTATGCTCTGGCTGATTTATGGATTACAGACTCTGTCAAGGCTTATAAAGTGAGAGCCATGGCAACTTCAGTAGCTCATCTCAGGGTCACTTCCATTGAAGACATCTGCAGCGTTGCTACTTGGTTTTTACTTCACATCTTTACGTCTTAATACTGTCTGGGCAACATGTCTCAAAGAGACAGTAATTTTGGAGAAGCAGTTCTGCACAGTTTGTTCAACCAGTAGCCCACTCTCTTCTGGTGGGGTCGGGTTATCTGTTTTTCAGTACTTGCTCCACAATATAACCCTCAGTATGGGACTCCCCATGCATTACACTGGATTCTTTCCTGCTTGTCGATGGAGAAACCAAGTTTGATTATCTTAAACATGGTCCTTCGTAGATAGCAGAATGAATCAGCCATACCTAATACCCACATATCTCCCTGGAGAGTTGATTTCCTTGTTAAAGATTAAGCTCCGGAAGAAACCGAGGGGCTCACAAGGCAATGAGCACTTGTTGACACCATCAGATGATGTCACCCATGCTAATTCAACCCTCTGATTATAGAGACCCCTGTTCAGAGCAAGCAAGCGTTTCCCAAACCAGTCCTGGAGTTTCAACTAATCCATCTAGTTTACTGGATAGTTACAAAGACTAGATATGAGATACATTTGTACACATTGGGTCTTTCATACATGCACATCTTTCTCATGCATATTCAGTATGGATGTGCTGAAAACAAGACCGGTTAGATGTGCCAGCAGGGGAACTACAGGTTTATTGCACCTACTATACCAGAAAAAATATTTCTCTCTTACTGACTTTTCATTTGAAGTGCTACCTTAAAGTGAAGGCTGAGTGATGCTATGTGACTTTTACTCTTTAAGAGGATTGTGACATCAGATCACAACAAGTTAAAATCGGTTCTTACACTTCCTCTTGGGTCCCCCTCAGTTCTGGAGTACCCCAAGGCTCTGCTCTACTTAATACCTTCATGCTGCATTTTAACCAGCCTTGGGGTACATTTCAAGCTTTATGCAGACGATATACAGTTTTTCTTTCCTCTTAAAGACTCATGGGCATAAACAGAAACATTTCTTCTCTCCTCTTTTCAAGCTATTCAGAAATGGCTCAACTGAAATAAATTAGCTCTTAATATCATGAAAACTAAAATTATTATATTATCTCTTTTCCCAATATCCAATATTCCAACAAAAAGTATTTTCAATAACCAGATCATCACCCTGTCACAGAATGTCCGCAATCTTGGAGTAACTATTGATCCTGCTCTCTCCATGCAAGACCATATCAAAATGGTCACGCAATCCTCCTTCTACAAACTACGCTTACTCCGCCATGTAAAACCTCTTCTTGACCCTAACGATTTTCGTTCAGTCTTACAATCTCTTCTCTTTTCAGGGAAGAGCAATGAGAAGGGAATTGACTACTGTTATTCCCTTCTCATTGCTCTCCCAGCACATATCATTTGTTCTCTTCAAATCATTCAGAACTCTGCAGCTAATCTTCTCACGGAGGGCCAATTTGTAATCATATTACTCCTGTCTTGGAATCTCTTCACTGGTCCCCTGTATCATACCGTATCCAATATAAGTTAGCCATGCTCATACACACTGTTCACAACATTCACTCCCCCTGGATTGCCTCTGTACTAAAAACTCATACTCCCGTTAGGTCGCTGAGATCCTCCCATCCTTGATGTTCCCTCCCCAAAAGCAGCTGATCTCGATGAGACAAGAGAACGTGCATTCTTCTCCTCTGGAATACCCTTCCGAGAGAATTAAGAAATCTCCATGAAAGAAAATTTTTTAAAAGACCTTAAAAATACTTCTCTTCCAGAAAGCATTCCCAAACCAGTCCTACAACATGTCCTAATCCTGGCTTCCTGACCTATGGTGTCACTCAGTTATTACTGATTGTATTGTATTATCATCTGTTTTTATTTTATTATGTAACATTGTTCTTTGTTTTATTCATTATATATGATTTATTGAATCCTACCATGAATGCAGGAATGGCGGGTAAAATCAGAACAAAGATATTAAAAGATGTCAAGTAGAAGCCCAAATAGAGAAGATGCAAAAAGCTCCCTAGACTAAAATTCATATTTCATACATATCTGAAACCCAAAACATGAGACTCCTGAATCAAATCGGAGACTCTTCCTAGGCAGTAAATTATTTTTAAAGGACTAACCAAAAAAATCCATCTAAAGAAGAGGCCTGTGATATCTAGAAAACTCATGTGTACAGCATGTTTTTTGCTATTGTTTAAACATGGGTGGGTAATTCCGATCCTTGAGGGCCACCACCTGGTCGGGTTTTTGAGATATCCCTTCTGAATACAAATATGCACTCAACTGAGGCAGTGTGTATGCAGATCCATCTGATGCATATTCATTAGAAATATCCTGAAAACCCGACCAGTTGGTGGCCGTGAAGACTGGAATTGGCGACTACTGCTTTAAAAGGTCTAAGAACTTCATTTTTTTTCCAGGACCAATAAAGCTACTAAAATTCATTTAAAAATATGGCTATAGATACTGCACCCTTCAAAGACATTTTGATGAGTTTTACCAGTGCTGCAAGAAATCCAACAACAGTGTTTATTGTTAAAATGTTTTATTTATAATTTCAAAATGTATAATCACAAGCATTTCTTGATAAATGAAATATGCACAAAATAAAATCATTATCAATATCACATCACACTAATGAAGGAAAAAATTAAGGTACATTTCTTGTTTAGTCCACACTTGAAGGAGATCCGAGAAAGAAAAACGCCTGAGGTGTAGGATTCCAAGAATAAAAGTATCAAATAGAAGGACAATCCATTAAACCCTGGTACAATCGGTTTCAGAGACACAGAATTGTATTATGAGAGCTCAACATTCCTTGCTTCTGTTTTAAAGAGTTTTGGGGGTTTTTTTAGTGTTAAGGAAAGATTGCAATCGAGAGGGCTCAGAGAAGATATACTCTACGTTTTCAGACTTCAAGAGACATTTACAAAGACATCGAATAAACATCTCCGTTCCCGTAGCAGAAGTTTCTTGGAGCAAGAGAAGAAATGTTTTTCTCCTGTCTTGTGTAGTTTTACATAAATCTGGGTAGATCGAAATCTTTTGCCCTAGAGAGAAAGTATTTTTTGCAATGAAGAAACAAACCACAAATCCCATCCCTGTCTTATTCAAACATGGATCTCACCAAGAGAGTGGATATTTCCACATCTTCTTCTGAACACTTCTATAAAATGGCTGTCAGATCCAAGCTATCACAGGAGAGATCCGGATCACTTTGTTCTTCTGTCTTCCACCCTTTACCCTTCTTACCGATTGGTAAACCTTGCTAATAGGGAGAATTGCTTCACTGGAAATTTTTAATTCATTAGAAAAATATTTTAAAATAATGGAAAAGAGTGTTTCCATGGGATTCATAGGCAGGTTCAAAAGTCTCAAGTTCAAATGTTTGACCACATTCTCTAATGTCTTTAACTTCCCTTGGACCACTCTTTTGTCCTGTAGTAAAGCCACATTTGTGGATTGGAGGATCTCATTTTGTGTTCTGGATCCCCAACCTTCTTAGAGAAATCCCAAAGTGCAGACTCCTGTACCTGGGCCTTTCCATTCACTTTAGAGGCCAACATTCTAATATTAT
Source organism: Rhinatrema bivittatum (assembly GCF_901001135.1). Lineage (NCBI taxonomy): Eukaryota > Metazoa > Chordata > Amphibia > Gymnophiona > Rhinatrematidae > Rhinatrema > Rhinatrema bivittatum. Next base: position 492,232,053 of record NC_042615.1, on the reverse strand, counting down.
GAGAACATTTAGAAACCCATCATATTTCCAATAAAACCAAGGGCATAACTGCAAACTTGGTGTGATCACACATCCTTCATTCTTGCCCCAGCTCTGTTTCCAGCAACTTCCATTCCCCTCCAAGTAGTCAGTGTCTACTCAGCTTCCATGCCTCCCTGATGCCTGGCAGCTTCCTTTGACTCTGCTACTCTAAGGGGTCATTTATCAAAAGCTTATCGCACGCGATACGGCCATATCGCGTACGATAAGCTTCTATCGCATGCGAAAAGGGTCTTTTCGCATGCGATATCATGCAAATTAGAGGGAGGGGAGGAGTCGGGGTGGGGGGGAGGAGTCAGCGGTGTCCGCTGCCGGCGATAATGTTACTAACATTATCGTCGGCAGTAGCATGCCAAATAGCACCATCTTTCACGGTGGCGCTATTCGGTGCGAAAGCCGACAGCCGGTGCACCGCCGTGGTGCGAAGGCTGCGGGCTTTCGCAGGCCCGCTATCCCCGTTTTCGCAGGATTCATCAAGAATGATGAATCCTGGCCCTAGTTAGCTGTTCTAGGGAAGCTGTGAGGCCTACTGTGCCAGTCTTCCCCCCCCCCCCCCCCGCCCCCGAGAATTGGGGCAAAATGCTGTACTTCGGCTCCAGTCACCCAATCTGTGTTGGCAGAAGGAGGGTAGCAGTCCCAGGAGCTGGTGGAAAGTCTCGGGCTTGAGGACTGAGGGATACTCACGTTGAAACTGGGCTGCAACCTTCAGCAGCCTGGTAGTAAAGACAGCCAAAGCCTTACCCCCTGAGATTCGCATGACGGTGACTTCATCGAGGGCTGCGATGTGCCCCAAGCACAGGTTTGGAAGTTTTGGTGGGAGGATAAACTCTGCATCTTGCCTTTCCTGTTCCCATGGTAAGTGCAAAAAACAAAAACGAAGAAAAATATCAGGAAGCACTGCTGCCTTCAGGAGCTTGTTTTTATAGGTGTAGTTTGCCAGGTAGATATGGGAAAAAAAATATTTATCATATGTGTTCACCCTGATAGCATCTCGAGTGAGGGGGGAGATGCAAAAATGTGTTTTGAGTTTTGAAGACAACATTAATGTGTTTATATATAAACCAAAACATTTTCTCAGCTTGGCTGAACTTATACTCTCATTTTCTTCTGTATCCCCCAAATAACAGAAGTTATGCTGCCTGCAAATATACAGCTGCCTCTAAGTGGAAAAAAAAAATTAGCATCAGAATATAAGCAAACATGTGGAAAGCTGCAAGATGATGTATTTACAAGACAGCACCCAGCTGGACAGTTAAGTCAGCAAAGAATTTTTTAGGTGCACAAAACACACATTCATGGGTAAATTTTGCTGGGTAAGTTCTGTTGCTGTAGATTTGGACAGAGCATTTTATTTTTTTTTGTGAAAGATCTTGTTTTTCCTATTTATTAGTAGCTAATTGATATTGCACAAATATAGAACAGTTTAAATTTATTAGCATGGGGTAGAGATATTCAAAACATAGCAGAGATAGCTAAGTTTGCCAGATAGACTTATCCGGTGAACTTGGGGACATTCAACTTCACGACTATGCAGCTGAATAAAATCTCACTTAGCTTGGATAAGTCTTATCCGTCTAAATTTAAAACCTGCTATTGAGTAGGTCTAACTTAGTACCTGATTCAGCAAGGGTTTTTCCCATAGACACAAAATGGGAGAAAAGCCGGATAGCAAAAAACCCTGTATTGTATGGTGCAAATTTGGAAAACAGGAGGAGTGGGCTTGCCTATCTGTGAAAAACTATTGAACAGACTTAATGCCTGTTTTGAGTAGTGTGATAGAGCTTGCCTTTTACAAGGCTTATTTTAGGTGTGTGTGAGAGAGAGAGAGAGAGGGAGAGGGAGATGACATTATGACCAGGTGATCTCTCTCTCTCTCCCTCCAGGAAATACAACAGGGCTTTCACCTATTACAAAGTCTGATAATGTTATCACAACTTGCACTAACTTAACTCTTCACATAGGTAATTAGCACAAATTACAAAAAACTGAATATTTGCATAACCCCTGCCCCTTTTGCTATCTCATGCAATACTTACCACATTTTGATAAATCTAGGCCTTAGCCAGTTAAATCTGAATATCGCTACTTAGCCAGATAAATCCAGCTAAGCAGCGCCACCCCATTATGGCCATTGCCTACCCACAAGTTATCTGGCTAAGATTTTAGCCAGATAAGGCCTGGATTCACCATTCTATCACAGAATGGTGAATCCAGCGAAAACAGGGGGCGAAGGGGCAGCTGCTGAACAGAGCCGGATATTCAGTGGCTGCTACTTAGCCGGAGAAGTCCTACTTATCCAGTTAAGTAGCTTTTTTAATATCAACCTCATAGTGTTTTCTGTTTTATCTTAACATTAATTTCAGCATTACCTGAGAAGAAAATGCAGATGGAAAAGATAAGGTGGAATTTCATGTCCCTGGTGTTCAAAGAAGTGTTACTTTGATGACTGGCCCAATGAGTGTTGCTTGGACCTATAGGACCCTACATGACATAAGAACACGAGATATGTCTTACTGGGTCAGAGCAAGGGTCCATCAAGCCCAGTATCCTGTTTCCAACAGTGGCCAATCCAAGTCACAAGTACCTAGCAAGTACCCAAACATTAAATAGATCCCACGGTACTAATGTTGGTAGTAAGCAGTGACTATTCCTTATTGATTAATAGTAGTTTATAGACTTGTCCTCCAGGAACTTATCCAAACCTTTTAAAATCCAGCTACACTAACTGCTTTAACCACACTCTCTGACAATGAATTCCAGAGCTTAATTGAGCATTAAGTGAAAAATAATTTTCTCCAATTTGTTTTAAATGTGCTACTTACTAACTTCATGGCATGCCCCCTAGTCTTTCTATTATCTGAAAGAGTAAATAAATGATTCACATTTACTGTTCAAGTCCTTTCATGATTTTATAGTTCTCTATCATACCCCTCTCCCCTCAGCAGTCTCTTTTCCAAGCTGAACAGCCCTAACCTCTTCAGCCTCTCCTCATAGGGGAGCTGTTCCATCCCCTTTATGGTTTTGGTTTCCTTTCTCTGTATTTTCTCCAGTGCAGTTATATCCTTTTTGAGTTGCGGCGACCAGAATTGTACACAGTATTCAAAGTGCGGTCTCACCATGGAGCAATACAGAGGCATTATGACATTTTTCCGTTTTATTCACCATTCCCTCCTAATAATTCCCAACATTCTGTTTGCTTTTTGACTGACGCAGCACACTGAAACTGACGATTTCAATGTGTTATCCACTATGACACCTAGATCTCTTTCTTGGGTGGTAGCACCTAATATGGAACCCAACATTGTGTAATTATAGCATGGGTTATTTTTCCCTATATGCAACACCTTGCACTTGTCCACATTCAATTTCATCTGCCAGGTCATAGTACCTCAGGTTGTGACCAGTCCTGTCAGAAAATTCCTTATTCTACTCTGGGCAGGTGCACTGGCCCGAAGCTCTTTAGTATCCAATACTTGTCTCCATAGAAGTCGCGTGAAAATGGCATGTTGGGGCTTTGTGTAAAATGCATAAATCTAAATGAGCTCTTTTTCCTAGCTGTATGTGCTAGGGTTGTACAAATATGCTGAAAGCAGGTTCCTTTTGTAAAGTCAGTCTTAAGTTGCACCACAAGTCTTTTTTTTTTTTGTCTTCAGGGTTTTTGCCTTGTTCTCGAATGGCTTAGCTGCTCTTTAGAGCTTTTTGGGTTGCCACTGAATATTTGGTCGGTCATAAATGCCGGTCTGATAAGTTCAAAACGCAGGACCTCGCAGCAAAATCTTACCTCTCTCTGGTGAAACGTGGGATGATATTCTTTCAAGCCGCCTGCTGTCATTTTTATTTGAATGTTATAGTTGTTGCAGGTAACACAAGTAGGGGAGGAAAACACAGAGAAAACGAAATATTTTTCCTCTGTGGGGGGGGAGGTGGAAGATCCAAACGTTATAACTGCAGATGACATTTTCCTGGAGATGGGGGGGGGAAAATGGTTTGTTCCCCCTCCCCCTCCAAGTTCACCCAGATAAAATCGCAGTTGCACGCAATGGAATGCACTTTGTAATATGCATTAGGCTCCTTGGAAGACCTTGGATTTTTGAATATGAAGCTTCATTCAGTCACTGGAGTACAAATAATCAGTCTTGGATATTAATTTGACATTTTTTTTCCATGAGGGACTGAGAAGGCCCCACCGGCTAACCGACCAAGGACAGCCTTGTGTTTGATGACTGATCCACCAGCTGTACATTCTCTCCATGTGTCCACAACCTCTGTACTTTGTTAGCTATACGAATATATTAGTAACTCGTGCAGTACGCTAGGCATTTTTTCATTTTCTTTTTTTATTCATAGATCATTAGCGCTTATATTTTGATACCATTTTGATAGGACAATCCCCATACCTAGCTACGTTGTCTTGGGAGGGCTTCCGAGCTTTGTTTAAACAGTTTGCTGAAGGAATTAAAACAGGGAATGCGTCTAAACTTGGATTGAATGGATGGGTAAAGCCATCAAACATAGTTTAAAGATCATCTGCGAGACATTATTGTGATCTGGAGAATTTTTACCTTGTCTTTTTTTTCATTGTTTAAAAACAAAACCAAAATTGTAAAAGGGAATTCACACTTCTTTTTTTTTTTTTTTTAAATAAAATATCATTGGGGCATAGACTATAACAGCAGATAAAGACCGCAAGAGGCCCATCTAGTCTTCCCAGTATCCTTCCTGGTGCATTTATATCTAGACCCTGATTTTGGCTTTGACTTCACTTCTTTTCAATTAGGGTCCTTTTTTTTTTTTTTTCTCTCATCCTTTCTAGAATTCTGTTGCTGGTTTGTCTCCGCATGCATGAGCCCCACCCTTGTTGTGAAGAGATATTTTCAGATGTCGCTCCTAGTCTATCCGCCGCACCCCCACCCCCCGAGGTTCATACTGAGGTCTCTGTTTTGGAGCACTCTTTCCTTTGAAAAAGATGTATTCTTCTGCATTATTTGCACCTCTGAAGTATTGAATTTCTCTGTCCTATCCCCCTCTGCCTCTTGTCTCCTAAACATACAGAGGCCGTTAAGGCTCGATAGGACGGGCTTCTGCTGCAGGTTCTGCCCCATTGTGGTTAGCTTCTCTCTCCGTACGCTTCCATCCATTCTTTGGAGGTTACGGTCTCCAGAGCTGGACCCAGCATTCTCAGTGAGGCCGTGGCTTTATCCTTCCACTTGCGGAACGGTGAAAGCCGCCTGTGAAGAATTATAATAAAGACATCTGCAGAGATATCTGAGAGAGAGGAGCACTCCAACAGGACACCAGAGGGTACACAGGTCGCCACACGGACCATAAAATCAAAAAGACTGAGCACTGCAGAGATGTCAGCGGGAGGAGGAATAAATGAAGCGAGTACCTCTGGGTTGTTTTTTTTTTTTCCCTTCCTCTGCAGGTTAGGAAAGGGAACCTGATAGTCGGTGCAAGGGGCGATAAAATGTCCCTCACTGGTGACGTGGGCATCCTCAAGGGCACGTGGCAACCGAGAAAGCCTAACTTAGATACCAACTAGGGGATTCCCAAGTACACGATAGTGCTGGGGGTGAAACTGGAAAGGGACTGGAGGAGTCGAGAACTGCTTGTGTTATTCTGAGGGCAGTGATCAAAGCCACTTCTGCAGGTAAAATCCTCATTTACCCACAAACATGTTCATTCATTTATTTATTTTTAAATCATTTTCTCTCAACTACGCGGGTATGTCAGCAGCCTGGATGCCTTTGCCCATGTAAGTTTGGAGGTGTTCCCAAATAGGTTTGGCCAGGGAAGGTACTTACTTACGCAGGCAGCTCTGAATAATCAGAACCACCCCAGTGTAAAAATTGGCCTCAGAAAAGTACCTGCACAAAAAAAAAAAAAAAAGCAGACGCAGGTTTGTGCAGGCGCTTTTCTCGGGCAGCCGTCGAGCACTGCTACCTGCACTCTTGCTTTGATTATTTGGCAGGCCCCACAAGTAAAACTATCCATGGGGGTTTCCTTAAATGCAGGCACTTGATTATCTATTCCTTTGTGACTGCATGGATTTTGCTATGGCTATCACCTAAAGATGGTGCACTTTGGGTCAAGTCATGAGGCGGGCACATTTCAAAGTGCCTTCAGCAGGTAGAACAGTGCTTCCAATGGACTGCCATCAGTGTGACCCCAGCTGCGGGACATAAAATAAACATGTCCGGTGCTGGCTTTTGGAACCTGACAGTAGTGTCTGAGGATTAAGATTTACAAAATGGTCCAGCAGATGGTAGTGAACCTGACCCAGAGGCAAGGGCTGTAATTTTCTCATGCTGGACAGGAAAAGGGTACCAATTCCTCCCTCTTCTCTCTGTGATCATTTGACTGCAGCCCTATAGAAAGAATTCTTCACTCTTCTCGTCCTTTGACTGGTAGGGCTCGCACTTGAAAACTCAAGCCCCTGGACCAAGTAATAAAGTCTCACTCAAAAGGTTTCTTTAGAAAAAAATAGAAACTTTTATTTCTTCTGGGGTTACCAGCAGTCAATATTACAATAACGAAAATAATCACCAAGAGGACGAATGACAGGAATCACACAGCAGAGATGAGCAGCATAGTAAAAAACAAATACATTTCTATATTTCTTTTCCCCCTTTTATAGCTTCAAGGTTCTCAAATATTCTAAGGGGGTAATTTTCAAAAGGATTTACACGTGTAATGTAACTACTATTGTAGCAATTTTCAAAAGCCCACTTACACAGGTAAAGTGCATTTACATGTGTAAAACTCAATTTTTAAGCATGTAAATGCTTTTGAAAATCAGGCCCTAATTGTCTTAGTCACTCTTCAGGTAAGGTGATCAGTGCTTACATTTCTTCACATAATTCTTCTCAGCAATTACACTCAGCAAATTCCTTTACAATTCCCACAGGAATGTTGTGGTCCATAAGTCCCCCTAGGTACCACTGGGATTACCTAGCGGGTGAATTTTAAAAGGCCAGCGGGCGAAAAATTCGGGGGTTACGTGCATGGCCGGCCCTGCGTGCGCCATGCGCATTTTCAATAGGGCCCGGTAACGCGCGTAACCCCCGATATGTGCAGAAGTACTGGGCCAGCTAAAAGGGGTGGGGCGGGGGCCATCCAGGACAGTGGCCATTAGGCCCTGTCCCGGGGAAGCTCGCATCGGCAGCCGGGTGGCGTGCATAACTTACTTCTGCTCCAAAGGAGCAGGTATGTTAAAAAAAAAAAATAAATAAAATGCTAGTTAGGGTTAGTTTAAGGGTCAGGGAGGAGAGGGGAAAAGGGAGGAAGGGTAGATAGGGGTTGAGGAAAGTTCCCTTCCAGTCCCCTCCTCAATTGGAGCGGACTGGGAGGGAAATGGGAAAAGGCCCAATTGTGTCACCGTGAGTAGATTACAAATTCCCCCCCCCCTCCCACATGTGCGTAGATTACAAATTCCCCCCCCCACCCCCCCGTGCGTGCGAGTCCCGACCTGCCTGCACATGTGCGCACTGATTATAAAATTGGGGCGTCTTTGAAAATCGATCCCTAGGAGCAAAGTGATGGTACATTGGCTTCCACGGCTGCAACACCTTGCTGGCCTGGGTGAAGCTAGCAGATCCACAGGCAAGCACTTCTTCATATCTCATTACAGATTAAATGTGAACTCATCGCACGCACACAAAAACACACACACACACACACACACACACACACATCTTATATTGAAACAGGGCACACTTCCCCTAGAGGTCCACCATATATCTCTGCTTAAAGAGGCAGCTAAGAAATTGGCCATGCTCCTCCTGTAATGGAGAAAATCACACATAACCCAACATAGAGGTTAAGTACAATTTAGGGTTTAAATAAACTTCTAGTGGCTAGGACTTGATTTAAGGCCTGGGCCATATATGTGAGTAAAATTATGTGCATAAACCCTATCTGTGCGTAATTTTATGTGCATAAAGTGCCATTGGAGAGAGGTGGCATTTGGATATACAAGCATACTTTTCAATTTTGAAAAGTTTTAAGGATGTGCAACCCCAAAATATTTAATTTGTTTTGTTATTTTTTCATTTTGAGTTTGTTTTTTCCGTTTTATTTGGTTCGTTTAATCTTTTTTTTCACTTTGGTTTGTTTGCCAAATCGAAAAATCTTTAAACAAAAAAATGAACCAATAAAAAAAATGGGGTCTTTGACAGTCCTGGCTGGGACTTCCTGGGCCCAGGCGAGGGCCAGCACTGAAGCTAGGGCTGAGGCTAGGGCTGGGGCTTGTGCTCTCCTGCTGTGTCACTACCTGAGTCGGGAAGCTTCCACTCTGGCCCTAAGCTCATTTCCTAGGTCTGGCTTCTAAAACAGCAAGAGCAATGTCTAGTCACTTTTGCCCAGAACCCAACACTTTAAAAATGGTGCTGTCCATCTGGTGGATGGACCAAAATGACTATACTTTGGCATGCTCCTGCGGTGTGGTTGGCACCATTTTGGTGTTCGGCCAAAGAAGCATATAGCTCTACATCAAAATGGCGCCAGCCGCACTGGTGGAAGGCTCAGGTGGACAGCACCATTTTTAAGGTGCTAGGGCCCAGGCAGGAGCAGCTAGGCATCGCTCCTACCATTTTAGAAGCTAGACCCAGGAAAGGGGTAAGTTGTGGTAGCTCTCCGGCCCTGGCAGTGACACAGGGCAAGGGCTCTTGCCCCAGCTTCTGTGCTGGGCCCAGCCTGGGGGTAGGCCTCAGCTAATTTTTGGCTGTTGAGGCCCAGCCAGGGCCACTGGAGGCCCATTTTTTCTTTTTAATTGCAACGAATATGAAAATACCTTTTCTCGGATCAGGCTGTCTCCCTCTGTTTTCCACAGCACCACAGTTGTAGTGCCCGTTGGCACCAGATTCAGTGTCTGTGAATTTACTAGAGTTAGGGAGCAGCCTGTAGCTTGGTATTCACTCATGTATGAGGACTACCATCCTGCTTGTCCTAGGAGAAAGCAGAGTTGCTTACCTGTAACAGGTGTTCTCCCAGGACAGCAAAATTTTAGTCCTCAGGAAACCTGCCCACCACCCCGTGGAGTTGGATTTCTCCTTCGTTCTTTGTTTTATTTTTTTCGTAATGCTATGTTACGTGACTGAAGGGGGACCTCGCGTGGACTCGTGGATAGTGGCATGCTGGGCATGCTCAGTGTGCCATCAAAGTTCTAGAAACTTTGACAAACGTTTTCCGTGCCGGGCTCCATCTGATGATGTCACCCATGTGTGAGGACTACCATCCTGCTGGCGTAGGAGAACACATGTTTCAGGTCAGCAACTCTGATTTTTTCATGTAAAATATAAATGCATAACTCTTAACTGTGTGTGGCATGGGGTGGAGGGGAGGGCTTTGTGCAAGGCTATAAGATTCACCTGGGGCACCTAATACCCTTGCACCAGCCATTGGTACCGGGGCGGGGGGTGTATGTGTGTCAGTTTTTAAAGTTTGCATCATTGAAGGGAGCTGGGCTTTTTTTTTTTGGGTGGGCCCAGGACTGAGAATGAATGAGCAGGTGGGGGGGGGGGGGGGGGGGGGGTGGGCAGCAAAGTAATTGTTCACACAGGGCAGCAAAAACCGCTAGCACTGGCCCTGCTGGTGATATATTCTATATTCCATAAGTTCAGCTGCTCGGGAAAAAAAAAAATGGGAACAAGTTATTTCTGTATTTTTGTGTTGTGTTTTTTTGTTTTGATTTTTACCAGCTTCATTTTAACTGCAGAGCTAGCAGAAAAGAAAATTCATGAGTGGGGAACTCTTAGCTGATAAATGGGATCTTTCAAAAAAAACAAAACAGATAAGCTCTGCAAAATCATCTGTTAGTGGTGCTGTATATTTTTCATTCTTGAAGTGGCATTATATTTTGAGTTTACTTACTATACACACAGTACGAAATCTGTTCATTGGCCATTGGGGTCCAGTCATTAATAAGAGTTGTGTATTGTTTTTATGTAACGCTGTTTAGGCATAAGACACAATTTCTTTACAAATTATTGTATCTGTTCCTTTGAATCAGTGCAAGATAGCAAAAACGTTGCAAGCTGATAACACTGGTCTAGAAAATATAAACTTAGTTCTTCGTTTTTTTTCCTCAGTTGGGTGGCGTGAGACTTGTGTTTGAAACTGCTGGTAAAATCTAAACCTTCAAGGAAAGGGCAGAGTAAACAACACACACATATAGGTAAATAATAACAAAATAATGGGGCGGATTTTAAAAGGGTTACGCGCGTAATGTTCTGCAGCTTGAAAAAAGGGGTGGGCGTGGCGGGACGGTCCGGGGGCGGGGCAGGGGCGGGACAGAGGCCTCTGGCACAGCGACCGTGCGGGGGATCGCGTGCCGGCACTCGGCCGGCGTGCACAACCTACGCCTGCCTACAGGCAGGCATAAATAAAAAAATAAAGGTGGGGGGGATTTAAGTAGGGCTGGGGGGCGGGTTAGATAGGGGAAGGGAGGGGAAGGGGGGGGGGGCGGAAGGAAAGTTCCCTCCGAGGCCGCTCCGATTTCAGAGCGGCCTCGGAGGGAACGGGGAAAGCCATCGGGGCTCCCCTAGGGCTTGGCGCATGCAAGATGCACAAGTGTGCACCCCTTTGCGCACGCCGACCCCGGATTTTATAACATGCGTTTGGCTGCGAGCGCATGTTATAAAATCGGGCGTAGATTGTGCGCACCGGGTTGCATGCACAAATCTACGCCTGCGCATAGATACAAAAATCTGGCACTATGTGTGGCAAAGAGTTATGCTAAGCAATAATAGTTAACAAAATGTTTTTTTATTTTTACATATGCACACATCAATTATGCACAGTGTGAAAATCTACGGAATACAATATTATATAAACATGGGACCCCGACAGGATGCTGGGCTCAATAGACCATTGGTCTGACCTAGTATGTCTCTTCTTATATTCTTATGAACATGAATAGTGTCTTTTAAATTTCCTTATATGTTCGTGTATGTCGAGAAATTTATGCCAGAAAATAAGCCCAAAAAAGCTAGGTTGACTTATACACGCATACGATCAGTTTTTCCACGTATATTATAACGTTCCTGAGGTATGCACGTACATAAGCTCCAACCGCCGAAACGGAGTGGGGATAGCTGCATAAGTTAAGCAGCTAACTCCAAAATTAACAGTTAGCTGCTTAGCTTATGTGGCTAACTCTGGTTGTGCTGTTGACCTGTCCTATAGTTAGCATGCCAAGTGACTTTGTTAATACAGACATGGCTTTTCTTGAAGGATTGGATAAGTTCTTGGAGGAGAAGTCCATTACCTGCTATTAAGTTCACCTAGAGAATAGCCACTGCCATTAGCAATGGTAACATGGAATAAATTTAGTTTTTGGGTACTTGCCAGGTTCTTGTGGCCTGGATTAGCCACTGTTGGAAACAGGATGCTGGGCTTGATGGACCTTTGGTCTGACCCAGTATGGCATTTTCTTATGTTCTTATCTTCCTGATAGATCGCTCATTTTAAACTCCAGCTTATGCATGGGCCAATGGATTTCAATGGATTTTGGTCTCAAAATCATCCATAGACTTATTCATGAGATCGTCTTATACACTAGTATATACGGTATGTCAGGGTCTGGATTTTTTTCTGTTTTGGGGGCAAGTTCTCATCCATGTTCACAGTGCCAAGTCAGCATTTTCTTCTTACATTCTCATCATAGGGGCTGTTTTAGGCAAACCTGTGGCATCTACACAGTTCATTCCCCATTATGAAGCAGTGTCAGAGAATATATGGTCGAGACAGCATAGCTGGATTTTAAAAAAAGGTTTGGACAAATTCCTGCAGAAGTCAATAAACTATTATTAAGCAAGTAGACAGAAGAAATAGCCACTACTTATCACTGCACAATAACAGCTTGGGATCTATTTACTGTTTGGGATCTTGCCAGGCACTTGTATCCTGGATTGGCCACTGTTGGAAACAAGATACTGAGCTTGATGGACCCTCGGTCTGACCCAGTATGGCAAGTTCTTATGATCTTATGTTCTTAGGTTAGATGTTGGCCCATCCTGTCTGCCCACTTATTTCTGTCTGCACTGCTGTATCTTAAGAATATTGCCTGGCTGTCAGCCATACTGACTAAATACATCATCTTGTAATTACTGATCCACCTTGTGTGCCCTGAGTGGAAAAACAAGCAAAATGTATATATGCAAAAACATGAAATACCAAAATCATTTTTATAACAAGGGGGGAACCACAGTCCAGATCCAAATGCTGTAGAATTTTGACCACACGCATGTGTCAAGAGAAAAAAAGTAGAGAATGTGAGAGAACATTTTCTGCCTCAATGTGTCTCAAAACAGTGTTCCTCTTTTTTCTGAAAACTTGCTTGATATTGATCTTTTCCTGCAGAAATCAAAACCGAGTGTGCATACAGACACAGACAAACAGACACACAGAGGCATGAGCTCCTCCAAATTGCTATAGCATGATGTTTACCCAAGGTCCCTAGCCAAAGAAACATAGATGGCAATTTACAGGAGAAACAGGAAATGACTCTAGAAGTATTTTCATTAGCCAGATGCTAGCAAATCCGAAACACAAAATGTATTAAAAATTAAAGATTCCAGGTTAGTCAGCAATCGGGTATTTTAGTTTTGAAAACCAAAAAATAGAATTAACAATCTATTCCCTTCTTTGAGGTCAATGACAATAAATAAACTCTGGGCACAGTTTTATTGGATCCCTTGGCATTGGAATAAAGATCATATGCATGCATTTCTATGATTTCCTTCTCACTTTGGCGGATTACAGTTCTGAGTTAGGTTCCATCACTGGAGAGATAAAAGAAGTGACATATTCCTTAAAATGACATGTGCTGCCAGTGGTTTTTCATATTGTTTTTTTGTCTCTTGTTTTACTGTAACAGGGCTTTGCTTCACTGCAGTGTATAGGAGGGAAACTGGAATTGAAAGGTGTGCTGTAACAGAATTCCTTATGATCAGGCTCCGCCATACGCAAAATGACTAAAATTACAATCACTTACTCCTTTTGCTGGACATGATTACATTCTGCCAGCTCTTGATGTATAATAAAATAAATATTTGCCAAAAATAGTAATTAACACATCTGTTTGGTTGGATAGTTATTTCTAATGCTGTCAGTTAAAAAAAAAAAACTCAGGAAAAACAGACTGAAAAATACTGAAAATCCCAGAATGATTCATCCTTAAAAAAAAGCTTGCTTTGTTGTACTATATTTGTAGTCAAAGCACTTAAAAAAAAAACCGATTAGGTGAATCTTAAAAGTCTGGCGCACGCCAAAACCGGGAGATACGCAAATATGTCCGGATGGCACGAGCTGAGCAGATTTTAAAACCCGCCCGGGTACTCGCCTATCTCCCAGTACACGCACAAATGAGAGAGTCCAACCAGGGGGCGGGGATGTGGGCGTGGTCTGGGTGGGACAAGGCTGGGCCATGGGCATTCCGGGACTTTAACATGAAACGCGTGCTTAAGTATTTATGCACACAGGTGCACGTCGGGGTCCCCCGCTGTGTAACTTTACTACTGCTATGGATGGTGTGTAAGTAATAAAACAAAAAAACTAGGCTAGTCAGCGGGGTTTTAAAGGTTAGGGCTAATGGGGGGAAAGGGAGGCTAATAACCGGGGGGGGGGAGGGGGTTGGAAGGCCTAACCCTTAACTGGGAACTGGGAAAACTGGTAATGGCATCAGCGTGCGTCCCTTATAAAATTCCCCCACTTACAGGCGGCATTCGCACGCCCATGTTCGCATTCAGCCTATTTTATCCCATGCTTGCACATATGCGCGTGCGTCATAAAATGGCTGCTTCCTTCGGTGCGAGCCAGCATACGCGCGTACGTGCCTGCCCGTGCGTCGGTATCCAAGTTACCGTCCGGTTGAATGCAGAGGCATGTGAAATATGAACTGCATTTTAGGGCTCGCCTGAATCTAGACTGCAACGAACATCCATTGCCTCCAGAAGGAATTTAAAAGTGCCTGCATTCGTCTCTGTGACGAAAACCCCTTAAATCACTCCGTTCTGTTGGCAAATTAGTTTTTAGCCGCATCAAACATCCTGTAACGTTTTTATGAATGTTTGTATCCCCACTTAGAACGGAAAGAGGGTAACATGCTTTATAAAGAAAGAAATGAATGAACAAAGCATCCATTAACTCGCCAGCACACGTCCACCCGTACAGTAATGGAAATGGAGGCAACCTTTTTGGGCTTCCCTTTGGTCAAATTCTGTGAGTTCTTTGCAGGTCGTGACACCTTTCCTTGGACCGACATAATCGCAAAAAGAGGATGCTGTCTGTGTGGGCTTTCAAGACCACCTAGGTCCCTTCATCAGAGGGAGACGGTCTCTGAAGAAAGAGACACCCAGATGTTCCCTCTATTCTCAGTGCCTGCTGGTTGCCCTCACTGCTTTCTCCTTTTACCTCTGTGCTGAGATTATGTACTACGACAGGCACAATACTGATTTTAAATACAGTGAGGTCTATATTCAGTCACTGACTGGATCGCACAGTTAGCCAGATGAATTTATCCAGCTAACCTTGCAGCTGCACTATTGCATGTAGCTGGCTATCTTTAGGGCAGCTCTTTAGCCCAACCAGGCTTAACTCGCTATGTTATCCAGCTAACTTTGAATATCGGAGCTAGCCAGATAACTTAGGCCTGGATTCACCATTCTATTGCAGAGAATGGTGAATCCAGCGAAAACGGGGCGGGGAGGCGAAGCGGGCCTGCGAAAGCCGGCAGCCATCGCACCACCGTGGTGTTTTCGCTGCCGGCTTTTGCACCGCTATTGGGCGCGCTATTGGCGACGATAACGTGGCTTACCTTATCACCGCCAGCGAAGACACCGCAGAGTCCGCCTCCTCGCCGCCACGACTCCTCCCCTCGCCGCCACGACTCCGCCCCCCCCCCGCGTGCGATAGCGGCTTATCACACGCGATAAGCATTACAAAATGACGCCCTTAGCCGGCTAACTCATTTCTTTCCAGGTACGCCCCCAGAACGCTCCAAATTAGCAGGTTAAATTCTAGCCGGCTTACTTATTAGCCGGCTAGAATTTAACCAGATAAGCTCCCAAATCTTCATTTAGCCAGCTAATTGACAAGTTAGTTGGTTAAATGCTTCTGAATAAGGACCTGAGTATTTTATGTATTCCTTGACTAATGCCGTTTACAGTAGAGCATTCTGGTAACTAAAAATGCGAGTGCAAAGGACAATTTTACATACTGTGACGGTAACAAGAATTGTCCAGGAAACTGGTAAATACCAGTGAAAATATTGAACAACAAAAATGTGCTTGTGGCATCAATAAAATTGCGCTTCACCATTTATTACTGATGATTTTTCAGACACCCATCTGGACAGTCACAATGAGGGGATCTCTGTGTGCTGTGTACAAAAATGTCAACATGTTTAAGCAAAAAGAAGAAACTGTACTCTGTAGAAGCAATAACACCAGCAAGAAGAGACCTATAAACTTATTACAGCCAGTATGAATTCAAACAAAAGCTTTTAACACAGAGCCATAGTCCGGTCTGAAACGAGGATACCGAACTGAAATATGGTGAATACCAGAAAACTCGGGGAAATCCTCAGCACTGTAAGCTCACACATGAGCACTCACATCCTCCTCTAATTAAAACGGGTCCCCTGCTATGCAAAGGGTTCTGAAAACTCATAAAAGATGCTCACTTCTCCTTGGTAGGGCCTGCTGAGTCACTGCCATCCATGTCACTACTCTGTGAAAGATGTCTGTCACGATTCACTCCAAGGTCCAAGCTCCAGGAAGCAGCCCAGTAAGTAATTAGTTTTGCAACTTCTTCCACGTCACTGCCTGCCGTGTCAAAAAGTGCAAGAATCCTATCAGAAAGTGCAACATGAGCCAGAAGCCTTTCCCCAAGTAACAAACTTTCACCTCTTCCACATTTACGTCACAAATCACCATCAGCCGAGCTCCAGCTTCACTTAGTACATTTTAAAAATAATGGGGTAAATTTTTAAAGAGCTCCGAGCATAAAAATGAGCATATAGGCACATAAGTAGGCTATTCGTGTGCAGTAGCTACTTGACAAACATCGAAAGTACATGCATACTTTAGGTTTCTCACACACATATATGCATGAAAAATAGGAGCAGTCTGGGGTTGTTCTGGGGTGGGACAAACCGTTGCACCCATAAGTTGCTATTTTATAAGAGTCTTATGTGCGTACATTTGGCGACTTGCATGATTTTACACCTGCTAATTATTTTGCATAATTGATATCAGGCTTTGCATAATTGATATCAGACTCTCCACAGTTCACCCAGGTCTGGGTGAACTGTGGAGAGTCTGAGTGAACTGTGGAGAGTCCAGGCTGAAGAACCAGGAGGATCTCGATGTGGGGAAGGATTGGGTGAGCTGGTGGAAGAATCGGGAAAACTGGTCATTTCAATTTAAGCGCACACGTTTTAAAATATACCTACGTGCATGCATTTATAGGGTTTTACACGTGTAAATCGTACTTAATTTTCATGCGTAAAATACATACACATATATTTTTAAAAGTGGTAGGAAAAGGACGCGTGTTCAGTGCATTGAAATACTTGCTTTCAATGCGTTGCATGTATTTGCACATAAGCATACATACACGCGTCTGTTGCAGGGTTGACTTGCGTGTGTTTTATAATGCGCATGGCTATAAAATACTATTGTGGCCATATACACACATATACATGGCTACGCATAGTTTTTTGGAAAGTTACCATCAATGCATTTAAATATAGGGACGGTCATTTTCAAACTGTCGCATGTGCACAAGTTCGTCGGCCCACGGCCAGGAACGTGGCTATTTAATAATATGTGCGCGTATATGTGCACATATTATAAAATAGCCTAGCCGCACGCACAAGTGCGCCCAATTTTAAGTGGATGCGCATCTCTGCACAAAAGCTGCTTCTGCCATATAAGTTGGGAAATTTTAAAAGGGACGTTATTGCCTGTTTTACCAGTTCCTCCCCGGTTCTCCCAGTTACCAGCCAGGTCTTCCAACTCCCCCCACCCCCAGGTTTGATAGCCTGTAAAGCCCCCAGTTACCTCAGACCCTTTACATCCCTCTGAAATGGCTTTTTTTTTAAAAATTACACACCGTCCATAGCAGAAGTAAAGTTATGCAGCAGGGGACGTCGGCACGCATCAAATTACGTAAGTATTTACGTGATAAGTTCTGGTTAAAGTCCTGCATCTCCCATGCCCTGCCCCTTTATGAGAAGTTGCGAGATGTACGCGCTGCAGCAGATGCGTGCATTTAAAATCCGCTCAGCATGCACCAACCCGACATAATTCGCACATCCCCTAATTTTGGCGCGCGTCTGGCATTTAAAGTTCACCTTATAGTATGTTAAAGTCAATTAAAAAATATTTGCTAGAAAGCCGCATAAAACCTAGAAATGATTTTCAGATACCAAGAATGTGGCATAATAAACAGGCAACAAAACCCAGAAATGGTGGGCGGGAAATTGTAAGAATCATGATGGGAATCTGAGGAAAAGCCCAAAAAATTGACAAAAATCATGTCTCGTATAAAAATCACAGTAATGAATAAACTCCTCAAATAACATGACATGCCAGAAAGCGTAGCTGTTGTGACATTTGTGACATTCAGAACTTGTTAGACCTGTATAAAACCGAATGCCTACAAAGGGTCAGGGGGACGGCTACCTTAGAGTGCAGTTTCTCCTTTTCTTCCTGCTCCGAGAGAGCTTGCCCCTTAAGCATGCAGCTGAAATTGGGCAGGCAGGCTTCCATTCAAATATCACATTTTCCTACAAATAGTTCGAAAACATCCATTCTGTTTTGGCTGCTGTCAAGGATTTATGGGCCCATGCAAAACATGTTTTATTTGTACGCCAAGTGGTCCAGAGCAAGATATCAATTTGGGTTTGCATTAAAAATTCCATATTTAAAATTGCTTGGCGTGTGGGGATTTTGTTTGTTTATTTTTTTATATGTAATGGGACAAATGTCAACAAAATGATATTTTACTCATGGAGCACATGCTCGTTTGCTGGGCTGACAGGAGATCTTAGTTTCCAGCACTAATAACATTGTTGTCCAAATGAAAAATAAGATGCTCTTTTAGAATTTGGTTTAACCTTTAAGAGTCTGATGTAGTCTAATATCAGCTTTGTTTGGCCTTTTGCATTTATTGCCTAATCTACACTCGCAAATTCAGTGTCAGAGTAGTAGACTTAAAAGTCAGTCTTTGGTTGACTTGGTTGGATGACTACTTTGTGGGAAAGGATGAGGTTTCAGGGTTATGTTTGTGTTTGGATTTAATTTGTATGGTAAGTTAAGTATAAGATTTACAGTGTGCAATGTGCAGAATGTTTTATTTACCCTGCAAACGTTTATGAGTAAATGCAACATCTGAATTTGATCTTTGGTAACTGAGGAGTACAGGAAACATGGCATAATTTAATACCAGTTAAATTGTCCCTCTTAATTGCACCTTAACGTGTGTTTATTTACTGGTCATGTTACCAGTTGTCAGTTACTACAGCATTTGGCTTAGCTCACATTCGTGGTGGTGCAAGAGATCACTTACCCATCATATGTTAATGATTCACTCTTAATTACAAATGGGGATTTGGGTTATATGTTATGTATTTGCAGAATGGAAACAATACAGTTTGACTTAAAGCAACAGTACTGACAAAACATTTCTTCAGCTGTCAGTTAAAACAAACTCATTAAGGACTTGCATCACCCAAATTTGGGACTTGGAAATATTTACAGAAGAACAATATTTGCCAGCTTTGGTGAATAAAAAACATATCTCTTATAATAAAAGAAATGCAGTCCGCTCTGTGCATCTCTTAGAAATCAAATGCGCCCCCTTTAATATGGTTTTTTTTTCAACTGATCCCTGCTCAGCCACTCTCTGTGAATTCACATATAACCATGCTGTCACCGACCTCCTTTGAAAAACTCACATTACTGCGACATTTAAAACCTCTACTTAACCAGGATGACTTTCGTTCAGTGTTGCAAACATTCATTATTTCATTTTTCGATAACGGTAATTCTCTTTTCATTGGTTTACCGTAGAGTACGTTATGCTCATTACTAATCGTATAAAATGCAGCAGCCAGAATGGTGACAGGGGCCAGAATTCACGTTCATATCACCCCAGTGCTTTTTTTTTTAATTACATTGGCTACCCGTGCAATTGCAGATTAAATATGAGATGGCTTCTATTATACGTAATTTACTAGATCATATTTCCTCTCCACGGATCACATGTATTCTTAGAATTTACATGCCTAGTCGATCATTACCTTCATCCTCTCTATCCCTGTTGGACATACCTGGACCCCGGCAGGGGATTTGTGTATGTTGTAAGTTAGTTTATTTCACTTGATAAAACCGCCTCTCTTCCCATTAAGAACCAAGACAGTGTAACATTTTCTGTCCAGAAATAAATTTAAAAAACACACAGGGAAGAAACCCTAAACAATCCACCCAACAACTGGAACCCTGGAATTGTTTTACCCTCTCTCACATAAGATAGGGTGTTTTGTTAAATAGGACTGCCATATACTCAACCATAACACAAGATCTGTACTTGATTTATGGATTATAATCACTGGTTCATAATGTCCATCTGTAATTTATATATGGTTTTTGTTTGCAAACTAAAACCACAATTTGCTCTGCACACACTTAGCTCAGCATTGGAGAATCCCTGTGCCATGTGGTCAGAAGTGATAAATATATGACAGAAAAGATACGAGTGTTGAACTAGGAGTTAGTTGTGTGAGATTTTGTGGACTGTGATACATACTTTTGGTTGGTCCTTTAAAAACAATTGTAGCACGTGAGCTTTCAAGGCTTCACAGGTCACTTATTCAGGTATAACGCATGTACTGCAACGCATTTTTTTTTTATTAGTTTTTTAAAAGATATCAGAGTTTACAAAGGTCCCGCTTTTCTCTAGGAGCAATACGGTTTACTTGACTGCTAAACTATAGTGTGTGGTGTAAAGAAGGGACAAGTGATATATGTGCACATTAGTTTTTGTGCTAGATTTAGTATTATTATTGGTAGATATCCTATTTTCCTAAGGCACACGGAGTTCCAAGAGTCAGAACTGCGCCCATAGAAATAAAAGGAGTTGTAGAACTGTGAGTGGCATGCTGTAGTCTGGACTTTCACTGTTATTGGACAGGAGTAAATACATTTGCGTTCTGAAAGTGAATGAAAGGCTCATATGTATAAGGGTGACCAGATGTTTGTGCACATGTCTATGAGCAGCGTGCTGGGCATTGTTGAATGCCCATTACCTGCTATTACGTTCATTTAGAGAATAGCCACTGCCATTAGCAACGGTAACATGGGATAGACTTAGTTTTTGGGTACTTGCCAGGTTCTTATGGCCTGGATTGGCCACTGTTGGAAACAGGATGCTGGGCTTGATGGACCCTTGGTCTGACCCAGTATGGCATTTTCTTATGTTCTTATGTTCTTGTTCCTTCACCTCAGATAACGTTTTTCAGTCCATGATGAATATTGTTTTAAATTACTATCCCCCCCAAGTACATGCTTTTATGGTAGGTGCTGTTTGGGCCTTTTGCAGTATTCATCCTCCACAGACCAGATAGAATGTGAATGACTTGACACCTAAGATCTGCTTTACTTACTCTGATTTCCACTTTAGCTTTGAAGAGATGAGTTCGAGATAAATCAGGCAGGTTTTAGACTGTGTAGGTCTCTGTCTGCGATGATATGCTACACGGGATCAATGGAAGCCAGCAGGTTCTGATGATCCTGCTGGACCTGTCACCTGCTTTCAATTTGGTGGATAATACAATTCTGTTATCCAGGTGTAGGAAGTTAAGGTTGAGAGATTCTGCGTTGGCTTGGATTGCTACTTTTCTGTCATGGAGAATTGCAAAGGTATTGATGAAAGGGAAGCTGTCCACTCCTTTTGAGCTCAAATGTGGGGGTTCCCCAAGGGTCCCCATTATCACTGTTTTTAAGTATTTTTTTTACAACTATTGGGTAAACTCTTCTGGGAACTTATTTTTACGCAAATGAAATTCAGATTATTGTGCTTCTTGGGGAGGATGTGATAAAGTCTGTCTCTCAACTAAATGATAAGTTAAGAGAAATGTCTGATTGGTTTTTGAGGAGCAAATTGATTTGGAATACTAAAAAGACTGAGGTATTTAAAGTTGGTGAATCAATTTTAGATCCTTGTACTATTGCAATTGAGAGTGCATTGGAAGTGGTAACCTACAGAGGTACTGAAAGGTCTGGAAACTGTGGTTGATTCAGCTTTGATCCTTGAACAGTATGGAGAGAAGTTTCAAAGGAATTACACATGTAAAAGTAGCATATATTGTAGCAATTTTCAAAAGCCCATTTATGAGTGTAAACTCCATTTATATGCTGAAAATGTAGTCCTATGGAGTGAATTTTCAAAGGAGTTGTGTGCTTAAAAGTTGCAATTTTCAAAAGCCCATTTATGCATGTAAAATGTTTGAAAATTGCATCTATTGTTTCTCAAACCAGTTCAGGGTTCGTTTTGGAAATTGAAGGTGCTGAAGATTTTGGGATCATTTCTGGGCACTGGGGTTTTTGAAAACAGTGGCTCATGTACGGTAACATCTCAGCTGGACGATTGTAATGGCCTGTGTGCTGGTCTCCTTCACATACAGGCTCCAAGTAGTCCAAAATGCAGTGGCCCGGTTGGTGACGCGATGCCCATGTAGGATTTCTATTTTTCTTCTTTTGCCAGTTAGGGTCTGGGCCCAATTTAAGATAATTGTGTTTAACTTTTCAGGTTTTATATTTGGTGGGACCAGATTATTTTCACAATAAGATGCAGTGGTCTATACTGAAAAGGCAGTTAAGATCAAGCCAAGATGCCTTACTTGTTATCCCTCCTTTTAAGGATATGAGGCAAAATCAGATGTAGACTAGGGCCTTTTAAACTGTTTTGCTCCACTGTTGTGGAACTCACTGTCTATTGATATTGGGGTAGATTTTCAGACGAGCGCGAACAGCCTACTTTTGTTTGCGCTCCAGGCGCAAACAAAAGTACGCTGGATTTTAGTAGATACGCGCGTAGTCGCGCGTATCGGCTAAAATCCTGGATCGGCGCGCGCAAGGCTATCGATTTCGTATAGCCTGCGCGCGCCGAGCCGCGCAGCCTACCCCCGTTCCCTCCTAGGCCGCTCCGAAATCGGAGCGGCCTAGAAGGGAACTTTCCTTTGCCCTCCCCTCACCTTCCCCTCCCTTCCCCTACCTAACCCACCCGCCCGGCCCTGTCTAAACCCCCATCCTACCTTTGTCGGGGGATTTACGCCTCCCGGAGGGAGGCGTAAATCCCCGCGCGCCAGCGGGCCTCCTGCGCGCCGGGCCGCGACCTGGGGGCGGGTACGGAGGGCGCGGCCACGCCCCCGGGCCGTAGCCACGCCCCCGTACCCGCCCCCAAAACGCTGCCGACACGCCCCCGCAACGCCGCGCGCTCCGGCCCCGCCCCCCGACACGCCTCCCGACACGCCCACTCCGAAAACCCCGGGACTTACGCGAGTCCCGGGGCTCTGCGCGCGCCGGGAGGCCTATGTAAAATAGGCTTCCCGGCCCGCAGGGCCCTGCTCGCGTAAATCCGCCCGGTTTTGGGCGGATTTACGCGAGCAGGGCTCTGAAAATCCGCCCCATTAGGATGAAAAGAAATTACTTTGCCTTTCATAAAAGGGCAAAGACCTGGCTATTTTTTCAGTGACCAATGTTAAATTTATGGATCTAGTTACTAAGCTTTGTATACTGATTTTTGGGGTTAAGAAGTAAATGTACAGGATACAATTTAAGGCTGTTTTTTGTAGCTCAATATGGGTTTGACCGTGTCAATTATATCTTATCTAGATTTGCATTAGCTTTTCTTATTGAATGATTTTAGTATGGTTTTGGTTTCACAGTTTTATTTATGTGTCCACTTTGGACAACTCTGTTTAAGAATTGGGAAAGCGGTTAAGAAGACATTTTTAAGTAAATAAATAAATAGTGTTTTCAGTTTTTAAGTGCCCTTCCTACTCATTCAGTGCCACTGTTATGAATCTGTGTAAACTGAGAGCACTGCTGAACCCCAAGCAGGCATCACAATCATACCTTCGTTTTCAGTTTTTATTTTACTTTTCCTGGAAATGTATCAAGTGTTTATTACATCAAGAACAAAAATGATGCTTATCTGAAAATATGACGAGCCATTTTTTCGAATTGATTTCTTTCCATTTTTGTCTTTGTTGCAGTCAACACTGATAAATTATAAGGAAACTTAAAATAAACATTGAAAAGAAGGACCCTGTATATGAATTTGGCATAAACAGCTGAACAATGCAGTTAGGGAAGGAGCTTGTTAATGGCGGATATTTTGACCTTAATTAAAGGAGCACACCTAGCATTGTCTATACAGGATGGGCCTAGGACTGGGAAAAAAAAAAAAAAGCAAGAGTGCTATAGGTGAGAACTAAAGAGCACTCGCAAAGATTTGAGGCATCTGACTTCAGTGTGTGGCTATTTAGCTAGAGAAATTTGGCAGTGAAAAAAGTATACATGCAGTTTAATTGGAGTCTAATATTTACGGGTGAATTTTAGGTGTGGCTGGACCCTGTGCACAACGAACGCATTTTCAAAAGGGCCTGGCCACACGCATAACCCCCAATACATGCAGAAGTGCCAGGCCAACAAAAAGTGGCAGGCTGGGGGGTGGGGTCTGGGAGGGAGCAGGGCAGAGGCCGGCCGGACAGTCACCATTAGGCTCTGTCCCAGGGAAGCCGGTGTGCATAACTTACTTCTGCTCCGAAGGAGCAGGTAAGTTAAAACCCAAAAAATAATAGGGTAGATAGGTAGGGGTTAGGGGTCTGGGAGGAGAGGGGAAAAGTTAGGAAGGTTAGGTAAGGGTATAGAGAACGTCCCTCCCAGTCCGCTCCTTACCTGGAGAGGACTGGGATGAAAGTGGGGAAGGCCTACTCACGTCACCGCGCGTTGCTTTATAAAATTCCTCCCCCCCTGCGAGTTCGAGTCCCAGCCAGACATCACATGCGCGCACGGATTTTAAAATCTGGCATGCTTATGTGCATAGGAACCGTATTTTATAATACGTGCGCACCAACGCGCGTATGTTATAAAATAGCCATGTCCATGTGTGTGCCCCGGGAACCGCGCGCACATGGGCGCATACGCGTGGGCTTGAAAATCAACCCCTTAGTGTACGAAATTGAAAAATGCAGTGAAAACGAATGCTAGGGGAGACAGTAGCAGAGAAAAAATTTATAAAAGATAAGCAAAATCCCGAATGTGTTCTCCGCCCTTTTAACAGGTGTGTCATTGCTTTTCTTTCTCAGTAAATCAGCTCTGGTGTAGCTGTAGTCCACTTTCTGTTCTAGCAGGTGAGGCCACCATGTCGGAAGTGCTGTCTGTCTGTCAATGGAGAGCTGATAACTGCTTTGAATGGGGCTGGCACTTTACAGGCAAAACAGAAGTGCTAAGACTAGGGCTGTCCAAAATGTTTCACACCAAAAGTGAAAAGTGAGAGGACTAGCAAATCTTTTGCAAAATTATTTTTCATACATTCACAGGAGTATGTCAGCACTAATACCTTGATTTCTGCATGATTGTTTTTTTCCTGGAATTCACCGTTAATTTCACAACAGTGTGCCATTTAGTTTGCCTTTTCTCTTGAAAGATTTTGTGCGAAGAGCAAAAAGTCATGAATTGTTTTGGGAAATGAAAACTTCCTAAAACGTAAAAGTCACAGGAAAATAAGCTGTCAGTGTGACACTGCCTAAAAGAGAAACACACCCAAGATGTATGTTTCAAGCATTCATAGGCAGGCATACCATGCTTGCATTACTTAAAAATTTTAATTAGAATGATTTTGATTATTTAAATTGCCCCTCTGTACCCTTGGGAGCAACTGTGGCTGGGGCATTTTTACTCATGACCTCACATACATACACACACACACACACACACACACACATACACACACAGTTAGTTGATTGGTTCAAACTGTTTTTGTGATGTCACATTATAGTTCAATCAGATGCCATTTTTTAATCTTTCCATACCTTCTCTGTCTCCAGCTCCTCCCTTCCATGTCTCAGACACTGTTCTAACCATAGCTGCTCCCAGTGGGGGTGGGGGGGGGGGGGGGTGTAAGGGGAATTGCAGGCGAACAGCATAATACATTTCAGCAATGCTTAACTGAAATTTTGTATTTGATGTAGGAGGGATATTTGCTGCTTTGCCTTGTACACTTCTGAAGTCTTGTTACAATACATGGCTGATAAAGTTTCTTTTCATACATAGGTACATAAAACGTAGAAATATATTTATTTGAAAGTTTCAGTAAAGATTAGGGCAAAACAGTGAGAGCAAAATAGTTTTAAATGCATCATAAGCTGGAGGTAAGTTCACTCAAAACGGGCCTGGTCATGGAGATTGTGTGTGAGGTAATTAAATGCTTTTGCAATTGTAAAGACAAGTTTCATTGTCCTTTATTGCTGCACTATCAGGGAGGGTTTGTAATTACTGGCTCGCTCTAAGGCATTTCATTTTTTTCCTGTAGATACAGAACAAGTTTTTTCCCCCTTTGATAATGTGATATGATATATGCCACATAAACTTTTAGGCAGGAGAAAGCACCCACTGATCACGAGCGCTTTATGTCACAGATCAGCTCCTGAAGCATTTCTCATGTCAGCCGTGGACTTGGGATATGAGCCTTGAAGGGAGTGAATGGCATTTTGGAGAGAATGGAGGCTGTGTGTGTGTGTATGGCAGCACAGGCAAAGTTTAAGCTAAATCCTTTCATCAATATTAGAAAGTCCTAAGCCTTCAGATGACACTATCCTGTCCCGCTCTCTGTGTGTGATCTGGAGAGTGGGTTGTATCAACCGTGTGCAGTGTAAACATTTTATGAACTGCAGCGTCTGATCCATCGGTCTGTCTGGGCAAGGATGTCCCTTGACACTAAAAGAGAACAGCAATCAGGACAGAATTGGTCAATGCGGCATGTCTAATAGTGGGAAGATATTTGAAGGGCTCACTGTAGACACAATAGACTCTCTAAATAGCCTCTTTGCACCCTGAGTCTTATTGCAAACAGGTTCATTACAGAGAAACATTCGGACACACAGCATCACAGTAATGAAAGTAGCTTTGTTTTTCTAATATTGGTTTGGTTTTTTTTTTTGCCACTTCAGTTATGCTGCTGGGGCAGAGATTTCCCTTGTGTTGTTGTGTATTTCTCCAGAAAAAGAATTGGTCTTCATAGAATATACAGTGACTTGGTACTGGAATATATATGTCATACCCAAGATTTTCAGTGCTTGCTGTCTGTGTGCACTAGTGCAAAAATAATTGGCAAACACATCTGCGAAACAAGAAGTGGCTGTAGCTTCAATTTGAAAAGCATGAAGATTTCTGGGGTTTGGTTATCATAAACTATTTCAAAATATGTAATACAACAAATATATATATATATATATATATATTAGAAGAATTTCTACTGAGCATGTTGCTTTGCTTTTCTTCCCCCTAGAATTATATTATATTTCCTAGCTGTATTCTGCTGCTGTGGGTAAAAATAAGAGATGATTGTCAACCTCGTTTTACATTTGACCGGTTTGTGACTGCTGTAAGCCCAGTCTAGTCTGGAGTGCATGCATACCCTCCATGCATTACAACAGGAAAAAAAAAAAAAAAGTAATAATGGTTTAAAATTGGATATGGAAAATTTAATGTGCACAATTGGGAACAATGACATATTAAAAAACCCCAACTCAGGACACAGATCTAATAAGTCAGTCACAGCCGTAGGATTGTGGTATCACGTCCGATGCTTGTGTGGCGCTTTATTTATTTTTTATATAAATCGCTGGTCCCAGTCGTGTATCTTGTGCATGGGATCCGGAGAAAAAGAAGGGAAATTACCTATAGGGAAATCAACTTAGAAACCTTTCATTATATATGGTGTACCTGGTATCTTACCATTCACATAAGATGAAAAACAAAATAAAGACTTTGGCATCATAGTAGAACCTACTTTATTTGAATAGTATAATTTCTTCTAAGATTAAAAAGTCTGGTTAGAAATGTTAGTAATGTATCTTTGTTTATAGTAGACGGGTAGATTTTTTTCCCCCTTTCTTTCTATCTAATTCGTAAGTAAATAAAAGGAAGGGCACCCTTAGACTTTATTGTTTATTATAAATCTCAGTGGTGTATTAGGAATCAATATGGTGAGGGTTTAACCAGGTTTTTTTGTAGCAGGCACTGCAAAGTAGGATTCTCTCTAGTTTAAGGACTACCATGTGCGTGGCTAGAGATAATTGCTAAAGATTGGGTATTAAATACTATCTAGGCACTATTCTGTGATTTGTTTGTTTTAGTTTATATTTTAATAATCTCTTTTCAGAATACATTACCCAGCGCGAAGAAAGAAAGGTCATATACATCCTAAAATACACAGGGAGACGTATAGGACAGGGTGAAAGTAATCCTGAAAAGATTGACTGTCCTAACCGAAGAAAGCTCCTCTTGGTACACTGTGAGGGATCCAAAAATTATTTCTGTTTATTATCCTCCTCTTGTCTGGTAGTGACATTTGCTTTTGCTTCTTCCACTGATCTGTCCCTTTTTTCTGTTTTTTTTTTTGTTTTTTTTTTAATTTGTTTTTGTGGGGCAGGCAAAAGAGGGGTGAGCGAGAATAATTATTGGAGTTTTAAAGACAGTTTTTTTTCCCCCATTATTGTTTGAAGGTAACAAAGAATCTGCTTTCAAATTTTTGTAAAGATAACTGCTTTTCACTGGGTCAGCAACAACCACAGAAAAAATAACCCCCACACTCCCCAGCAATATGGATTTATTCTGAAGGTTTCCAGCACTGGGTGACTTGCATCCTAGCAGTGCAACTGGCACGCAGTGTCATATTCAAGCATTGAGAAATCATCTTCCTCCTGGCATTGTGCTAAATACCGAGCTAACTGCCCTTTTATATATAAAGACTGATAGAATACTTTTAATGGGAATTAATAGTATCAATAGTAGAAAATCTGTGAACAAAATAAATGGCATGTCACACTGGAGAGTTCTTCAGATGGCATGGGCTGCTGGGGTGCTGTAGATGACAGGGATGAAAATGACTAATAGATGTTTGGCCCCATTTCATACAGAAAATTAGGGAGAAAACATGAAGCAATTTCAGACTTCATGCATCTGCTCATTGCTTTCTTCTCATTTTTCCATTTGTTTGTAATAGGTTCAGGTCATTTAAATTTAGCATTAATTTCTTGCAAAAAGATAGTCACTAAGGGCCTTATTTTCTAAAGGTATCGCACGCGGTAAGGGACGTTTCGCACGCAAAATGTCCCTTTTCGCGTGCGATACCAAAATGGGGTGGAGTCGGCCCCGGAAGAGGAGGAGTCGGGGCGTCACTGGGGCCGACTCAGCGAAGCCTCCGCGGATGACGAAAAGGTAAGGCCCTTTTCGCGTCCGTGTTCGTGCCCAATAGCTGCACCTCCTATGGCGGCACTATTGTGTGTGAAAGCGGCAGCGATTGCACCGCGACGGTGCGATCGCTGCCAGCTAGCGCAGGCCTGCCCCCCGTTTCGGCCCCCCGCCCCTCATTTCCTAAAGTATCGCAGGCCTGTGATACTTTAGAAAATGAGGCCCTAAGAGGTCAATATTTAAAAGCCTTTGTACAATTAGCTTTGAAGTTATGCGAGCCAAGTTTTGAATATTTCTCCCGCTGACTGCATACATTTGGGGTAGATTTTAAAAGGTGCGCGCGAAGGCCTCTGGCCCCGCCCCTTCCCCACCCCTTTTTGCAAGCCCCGGGACTTACACGCGTCCCAGGGCTTTATGCATGTCGCCGGGCCTTTTTAAAATGTGTAAGCCCCCCCTGCGCATGTAAATCCTCGCGCTTAGGGATTTAAAATCCGGCCCTTTGTGTACACAACTTTTTGTGCTTACAAAATGTATCTGGATAAAAAGGGGCATCAATGGAGGTGGTCTGGGACTGGGGATAAACCTTTGCATGTTTTTGAGCGCTTTTTGGATAAAGTTAGGTGCACAAGTCTAGTCGGAAAACTAGTGGTCCTAACTTTATCTGAATAAAGTTACAGGTGTAATTTTAGCTGAGTATATTCCACAGGAGACTTGTATGCAGATGTCCCACTAAGGCTCCAGGACAAGTTACACACGGCTTTCCCTGGTTACATCGGACATGTCATTGAATATTGACTTCATATAAATAATTACATCTTATATTAACCAATGCAGCTCAGAGGCACCAGGGAGCTTGGGAAAAGTGAATAGGATCCCCTTTAAGCAGGTTTCAAGATGGACACCTGAATTGTACAATACCTTATCGGTATCATTAAAATAAGCATGATGTTCATTATTCTTTTTCAGAAATGCGGAATCACTCATGATTTTACTAGCATCTGGAATTGGTTGTAGGAGATACACTGTGAATATTTATGCAACGATGTCAGCTCTTACTGTGGGCAAAGAGTAAAAGATGTTTGCCTGTGCTTTGATCATAATACCTTAAATATGGTCAAAAGGAATTACATGACCCAACTCCATAAAAATCAATGGTTAAAAAGAAAATGAAGAATATAACTCTTAAAAAATGGTTAGAAAAACCCTTTTATATTTATAATGATGTGATGAGAATGGTTTACAAACAATGGGGAAACTCTAACAAGAAATGATGAGGATAATCGTTTTATCCTCACAACACACAATGAGGCCACTCGGAGAGCTATCATAGTTTTTTGGGTTTTTTTATAACCCATGTGTAAAATAACGCATGTTTTATAAGATTATGCATATTTCTGCTTGCATGTGAAAACATGTAGGGGTAGATTTTCAAAAGCATTTACTCGAGCAAAACTGGTTTTTGCTCGAGTAAATACACTTTACTCAAGTAAGTGGGCTTTTCAAAATTGCTACAATATATGCCATTGAATTGTCCATAGGATTTACTCAAGTAAGTGCACTTTACTCGAGTAAATAGCTTTTGAAAATTGCTACGATAGTAAGTCACATTTACATGAGTAACTCCTTTGAAAATTACCCCCGTAATGTATTGACAGCACATACTTTTCCTACCAAGTTTAAAAATCGACAAAAAAAAAAAATAAAGTAGGACTTATGTTAAAATTATCGATTTATGCACATAAGTTGGTATATTTTAAAACGTGCACATAAGTGATCTTACCAGGTTTACGATACCTTCACCAGTTCGCCAGTCCTCCTCCAGGTCATTGAGACCCTCTTGGTTCTTCAGCCTGACCTCCTCCTTCCAGTTCACCCATAACTGCTTCCCAGCTAATAGTACATCATAAGTCTGATATCAATTACACGAGATAATTAATGGGTGGAAAATTTTGTGAGTCACTTGCCAAATGTACATGTGCAAGTCTCTTTTAAAATAGCAATTCATGGCGCGTAACTGTTGGCCTCACCCTGGAATACCGCTATGGCGACTCTTATTCCGTGTGCATATGTGTGCACGAAATGTAAAGTCCATGCATACTTTTGATGTTTTTATAATACTGATTACACATGTACAGGCTACTTACCTGTATATACAGTATGCTAATTTTTACATGCACCCTTTCATCACTCCTTCATCTTTCTCTCACTTCCTGATGACCATAACATTACATTATCCCATCATAGCCTTACCTATTTTACCAGTTTTCTTAATAAATGAAATTCCCGAACTCTCTTTTGCCCTGCATGTTTGTCTTGAATAGATTGTAAGGTCTACCGAGCAGGAGCTGTCTCTCTTGTGTGTTTTTTGTACAGCGCTGCATATGTTGAGTAGTGCTGTAGAAAAGTTTGCTTACCGTAAATGGTGTTTTCCGTAGATAGCAGGATGACTTAGCCATGCTTTCTAGAAGCGCCCCCTGGCGGCTCTCGGCGGGAACTTCTTCTAGCAGCTGGTTTTTTTTGCTGCTGCACGCCTGCGTGGTGCCTATCCTGCACAGTTAACGGTCTCCTGCCAGTTCATTCCAAAACATAGAAAGTAGAAGCATAAAGGAGTAGTAGTAAGAGCAATAAAAAAAGACATAGAGTGTCCAGGGAGGCGGGTGGGGATGCATGGCTAATTCATCCTGCTGTCTTCGGAAAACATCGTTTACAGTAAGTAAACTTGTTTTTTTCCACAGATAAGCAGGGCTGAATTAGCCATGCTTTCTGGAGTCCCCAGCTCAAGGCTTTGCAGCCAGTCAGTTAGTAGTTCGAGAGAAAGGAGTTATCAAGAGTAGGTGCTGGGAACCATCCTCCTGTTGTGATATATAAAACAGTATATCGTCTTTTTCTTTGTTTTTTATTGGGGGGGGGGGGGGTTCTGAGAAACCTGATATTTAGGTGGACATCTCTATGGATTAGTGCCCTGACTTGAGATTGCATGGCCCATTAGGGCGTCCAATTTAGCTTGCTGTTGTAGGCAGTAGTGGGAGGTGAAAATGTGTAAGGATGACCACGTTGCTGCTTTGCAAATATCCTGAAGAGGAACTTGTCGCAAATGAGCAATGGAAGTCGCTGCTGCCCTCAGTTGATGGGCTTTAGTCTTTGAGGACAGAGAAACTGGTTGTTTGTGAAAGCAAAAATTGATGTATTGTGTTAACCAACTAGATAGTGTGCACTTGGACACTGGTAGTCCCAAGGCATTCGGACTGTAGGAAAGAAAGAGTTGTACCGGTCTGCTAGGGCAATTGATTCTCTGCTTATAGTAAGCCAAGGCTCTCTTACAATCTAGCGTAAGAGTGATTCTCTTTCTGAGGCATGAGGTTTCAGGAAGAAAATTGGTAAAGTAATTGTTTGGTTGAGATGGAAGGCCGAGACTACTTTGGGGACAAAGGAAGGATGAGTCTGCAAGGTGACCTTGTCTTGATAAAACTGAGGAAAAGAGGTTAATGTGTTATGTTAGCAGTTCCCCGACTCGTTGAGCTGATGTGATTGCAACAAGAAATAGTACTTTCCATGTTAAAAATTTTAATTCCACTTTTCCCAGTGGTTCAAAGGGTGGAAACATAAGTGCTTCTAGGACAATATTGAGATCCCAAGGGACTGCGGAGGGAGGGGGGGCATCACAGGGGGTCTGAGGCATAGGGCATACCTCATGAAGCGTGATATTAGAGGGTGCGTAGAAATGGAGTCATTGTCGCCCGAGGAATAGTATGCTACGATGGCACTAAGGTGTAATCTGATTGAGGATATTGCAAGGCCAGAACTAAATAGTAAGTGAAGGTATTTAAGTAATTATTCTGGTGAAGAATGGAATGAGTCCA
Source organism: Rhinatrema bivittatum (assembly GCF_901001135.1). Classification (NCBI taxonomy): domain Eukaryota; kingdom Metazoa; phylum Chordata; class Amphibia; order Gymnophiona; family Rhinatrematidae; genus Rhinatrema; species Rhinatrema bivittatum. Next base: position 492,199,670 of record NC_042615.1, on the reverse strand, counting down.
AGGATTCTGTTATGCCCCAATGTTGGTATCGTGACCACTTTGCAGCATAATTTCTCTTTGTGGAAGGCTTTCTCGCAACAATCAAGATCTCTTGTATGTCTTGAGTAATGGTGAGGTGACTCAGTGCCTTCCTTTTAATCTCCATGCTGGTCAGGTGGAGGGAGTTCTGTATGGGTTATAGTAATGTTCCCTGTGTTTGTGATAGAAGGCCTGGTTTGTTCTTGAGTGGAATGGGTGGATGTACAGTGAGATTGACCAGGTAGGCATACCAGGGTTGCCAGGGCCATACCGGGACGATGAGAATGAGGTCAGAGTTGTCCGAGATGCATTTTTGTAGTATCCATCCTATCAGAGGGATTGGAGGGAATGCATAAAGAAGGCCTTTGACCAGTGTAGAAGGAAGGCGTCCTGGGCTAATCTGTGACAACTCCGTCATAGGGAGCAGAATTGTGGTACTTTTGCGTTGTGTTTCATGGCAAAGAGGTCTATTAGAGGTATGCCCCAGCATTTGTGAGGTTGGAAGAGGCGGCTGAGTCTATCCACTTCGGAGTTCCTCACAGAGGGAAGATAAGTCGCTTGAAGTTGAATTGCGTGTGCTAGTGCCCACTCCAGTAGTAGTACGGATTCTTTGCAGAGAGTCCTGGAAACTGACCCTCCTTTCTTGTTTATGTAGTACATGGCAACCTGGTTGTCTGTATAAATCATTACTGATTTGTTTTGAAGAATCTTTGAGAATGGCACGGAGTTCTAACAGATTGATTTGGTAGTTTTGTTCCTTTGTCGACCATAGATCTTGAGTCTTTAGATGTAAAACATGGGCTCCCCATTCCGTCGTGGAGGTGTCTGTAGTCAGTATGATCTGATGTGGTGGATGCTGGAAGGGTACACCTGAATGCAGAGTTGTTGGATGTAGCCACCAGTCAATGTCTTGGATCATGGAACGGGTCAGGATTATCTTTTGAGATATGTGGTGAAAACATTGAGACCATTGGGATTTCAAGCCCCACTAGAGGCATTGCATGTGAAGACGAGCATGAGGTATCACATAAGTGGCTGCTGCCAAGTGACCCAAGAGTGTCAGTATTTGATCTGCAGTGGGTTGTTGTAGATCCCTCAAAGGTATCCCTAAGGAAGAGCAGGGAGATGGTGGGGAAGGGGCTTCCGGTTGCTCTAAATATGGGCTGCCAAGGGGACTCAAATGCTTGAGATCCGAGTGTTGAGGAGAAGGAGGTGTCGAGCAATCAGTGTCCACTCCAGAAATACTAGAGGAAGACTTAGGCTGTTGGGCATGGACCACTGAATCAAAGAAGGTTTGGAAAAGCCCAGTGATCTGAGAGAAAGTCTGTAAGGCCACTCCTTGGAGTTCTTTAGGAGGCCTTGTCCTACTTCTCCTCTTCGGAGGCGGAGAGGGTCTGGTAAGGTGACTATGAGAAGAATGTCTGGAGGTGGAAAATCTTTTCCTTGAGCAACATGCCTGGTCATCATGCGGGGCAGAGGAAGAAGACTGCAGAGTGATGTTGGGTATCCTCTTCTGAACCTGCTGAATAGTCTGACAGTAATATTGGTAGCGGTGAAAAAGGTACCCACTTCGGATTCTGGGGGGGCTCAGTTTTTCTTATGAACAGATGCCTTGTGTTCCATTTGGTGGGTCTTCTTTTTTGCCTTACCCTGTTTTTCAATGGGGTGCGTCAGGTGCATTGGTGGATCACCCGATGCACCATGATGCATTGGGCGTCAGTGGTTGCGTCGGTGCCAGAAGCGTCGGAGAATCTGCGCCATGTGTCGAGCGAGTCGGTTGAGGTCAGTCGAAGTTTGACGCACTGTACTTTTGTCTCAGCTCGGAGCGTCTCCCTGCATCAGCGGCAGTCGTCCCGACACAGACAACGCATCACAGCTCCGGAAAGAGCTGGAAATTGGGGCTTTATGGGCCTTCTTGGAAGGGGGTTGCCCAATCTTACCTTTACCTTCCCTTTCCCTCTGAGTGGAGGCGGGTTGAAGGGAGAAGGCTCTGTTTGTGTCCCTCAGCTTGTTTGTTTCCCTGGCCGGGGAAGATTGGGCAGAACATTGCAGGGCACAGGACCCCGGTGTGCCCAGGACAATCCCCCTGAGATGTATTATTTTCGCAGCCAGTTGACTTTGGGCCCTGGGAGACATCTTCCCACAATCATGGTAGGTTGCCATGTCGTGATCGGGCCCGAGGCAGATATAACAAAGTTTATGTCCGTCTGTGGTGGACATGATTTTGCCAAATGGCAAAGCTTAAATCCTGGGACCTTTGGGGCCATAATTAGCACTGAAAAGTGCTGCTTGCGGCTCTCAGGTGAGAGGAATATAAAAGAAAGGCAGGAGCAGAAGAAGCCACTTCCGAATCGTACGCGAGGAAAGAAGAAACTGGCAGGAGACCATAGATCTGCGCAGGAAGGGCACCGCATAGTTGTGCAGCAGCAAAAAAACCTAGCTGCTAGAAGAAGTTCCCGCCGAGAGCCACCGTGGGGCACTCCCAGAAAGCATGGCTAACTCAGCCCTGCTTATCTGCGGAAAATGATAAGTAGCAGTAGTATATAAAGGAGGATCCATCTTTTTCAAGAACAGCACAACTCTGCATTTTACAATGATAAAGCCTCATTTATTACTAAACCCTCTCCTAGGGTAGTATACCCTCAGAGCTCCAGGCAGCATAAGACTGAACAACCTGGCTTAGGGACAGAGAAACACATTGCCATCCAGTATCATACAGATTTAATTATGTTTAAGTAAGCCAGTTATGAACGACATGGCACCACCTGCATTTTTTATATTGACAACCTTCCTTTGTTCATTTATGTCATCCTTGTGGTACGCTACTGGTATATAAAAACAAATCTAAAACATTTTTCCTCATGGCTGGATGAACCATGATGGAGGCTGTATCGTCTGTGCTACGAGCCCTTTCCCGCTCCCTCCAGCTTGTCCAATCAGGGCAGTACTATAACATGGAATGGCTTCCCCTGGCTGCTGCTGCTACCCACACCAGTCAATAGCATCTTTCTATATACAGCGTATGGCCAAGGCCCTAATTCTGGTCCTATGGCATTCACAGCAAGTCATTTTACCTTAATCTTGTTTTTTTTTCACATACAGGAGCGTGAACCCAAGTCAGGAGATACGCGAGTATGTCTGGCCGGCGCATGCTGCTCGTTATTTTAAAAGGCACCCATGTACGCGCATATATCTCCCAGTGCGCGCACAAGTGAAAAGCCCCAAAAGAGGCGGGGCACGGGCGGGACGTGAGCGTTACAGGACTTTTAACAGAAAATGTGCACAGAAGTATTTATGTGCACAAGCGCATGCCAAGGTACCCTGCTGCATAACGTTACTACTGCTATGTATGACATGTTAGTAATAGAATGAAAACAACCTAGGGTAGTCAGTGGGATTATAAGAGTTGGGGGCTAATAGGGAGAAAAGGAGGCTAATAACTTAGGGGAATTTGGAAGTCCTATTCCTTAACTAGGTGAAGTGGGATCAAACTGGGAAAACTGGCAATGGAGTTGGCGTGTGACCCTTATAAAATTCCCCCACTTTCACAGTAGAGGCGACATTTGCGCGCTCTTGCTGCCACCATCCATATAAAGTCGTGTGCACAAGTATGCGCGTTCAGCCTGTTTTATGCCCACATATACGCGCTATGTTATAAAATGGCTGCGTCTTTCGGCACAAGCCGGCCTACATGCGTACATGTGCGTCTGTTAAAAACGACCGTCTTGACCTCTGTTTTTTGGATAATTCACAAGGGTAATTCACAGGGGTATGGTATGCTTCTCAGCTATCTCTTTAAGTGAGTTTTGGAGAGGACCTCTTGGGAAAGTATTCCCTGCATTCAGTGTAAGATTATGCTCCGAGTGGTTCAGGGTTGTAATCTAGGGAATTGCTTTAATTTCAGCAGTGATTCCTGGTGGATTTGCTGGTCTTTCCCCAGCACCGGCAGTATCCTGCCATCATGGCCATCAGAGTACTATTACTGGGCTATTAGGTAGTGTCCAGTGGCAACTAGGGGGACCTATGGACCTCGCTACCCTGTGAGAATTATTGGAGATACCCTGAGATTTCTGTAAAGGGGTGAGAGTACTAATGGGAGCTTGTATGAAGAGTGCCTAAGACAAAGCAGGATGCTGGAGAAGGAGAAGCAGATTAAGATCAAAATGCTAAAGGAAGAGGGGACAAAGTATTTATTTTTTGCTTTGCTGCTTATCACTGCTGTGATTCCTGTGACACATCCTTGTTGGTGATTTTTCTTATTGAGAATTGCCTGCTGATACTCCCAGAGGACTAAAAGTTGAAATGTTGGCAATATAGCCCAGTTTCTGAACCCCCCAGGGCTGTGGGTATGAGGAGTAAATCTTCTTGCCGAAGAAAGAGAAGATTGAGGATTTTGGCTATAGCAATGCAGTCAGATGGCGACAGAGAGGAAGGAGAAGGTTGAGTTATTTTTCCCTGTCCAGCCTGAGGAAATATTGCCCTGGCATTCTGGGCCAGGTCCTGCCACCATCTACTCAATCAAAGATGAGATTTTGAACCCGCAGAGGCTGGTGCCAGGTTTATAAAAACCCAGCATCAGACCCTCTGTTATTTTATGTGCCTCGTTAGGGTGTTTCAGACACTTTACAGAATGGCAGTAGTTTGCTGATAGTTGAGGCCTCACTACTCCAGCAGACCAATTAGAGGAGCCTATCTAGGCACTCTTTACGTTCCCCCAGCTAAAACATCCTTCAGAAAACGTGCCCTTTCCTCAGCAGGCCCCTCACAATGGAATGCTCTCCCTCCAGACCTCCGACAAGATCCATGTCCTCTATCTTTCAAAAAAAACCTCAAAACATGGCTCTTCAAACTAGCATTCCCAGAATGATGACTTCTGTTCACTTCATAGACCAACATGACCATCGCTTTGTACCATGTCTTACTCCTTAACCATCCTAAGTCTGCCGCAAGAGCTCATACCTGGTTAATAAAATCTTGCAAGCAGTTTCATTAAGTATTTATCTTAATTTAAACCTGTTAATCCTAGACATATTAGCATGTTATCAATTTCCGTCTGGTTGTATGTATTTATTTGATTATCAACTAAGTTGCATATTATTTTGTTTTGCAATGGGCAAGTTTTTAGCTCTGCTTTCCTATGCATTTACTTGTTTCTCACATTGTTCCATGTAACGCTCTAATGCGAAGTTTTTTGTTCATTGTAAACCGGTGTGATTTGTAGTTTCTACAGGAATGCCCGTATATATATAAAAAAAAAAAAATCAAAATAAATAAATAAATTGAAAAGGGAACAATGAATGTATAGCTATTGAGTTGTTCATTGACAAGACTATAATTGTTCTTTGTTTTATCTATGCCACAGTTATAAGATCCTTTTTGTGTGTACTATAATTGAGGTTTTTTTTGTGGTCCTGTTATTTCATGCTTTAATTATCTTCTAACACTTTTATTTACTTATTCATTAATTCATTCAATCATTCATACTTACATTCCACAATTTCCCACAAATTTCAATGCGGATTAAAAAAAAAATGCACATTATATACAGTACAATACATAGCATAAAATAAACCATGCATCCCCATCCAGGAACATCATATCTGACCTCAGTGTTTACAAGTTGCTATGTATTCAACTTCTCATGATGTTAGTGTTGTCACATGACACCCTCTACTTTTTGTTGTACCCTTGTCTGCATGGTGAATTTATTATAACCATGTTCATGAAGTTTAATAACTAATTTTTAATCTACAAAATGACATCCTCATATTCAGGAAAGAGGACGCAGCAGAAAAGCAGACCCCCCCACCCCCCATGCAACACTAACAAAAAGCAGGTGGATGGGTGATATGCTGAAGCACTCCTCCATCCCTCCTTTTTAACCCCTGCAGTAACAAGGCATCCAGTTACACCTTCTTGTATCAATTGTTTCTTTTTTTTCTATTTCGGTCTGTAGAGTCCATAATATTGTATTATTTATTTGATGTATATTCTGCCTTTCAGCCACTTCAAAGTGGATTACATTCAGGTACTGTGGACTGTGGGTATTTCCCCGTCCCCTGATGGCTCACAATCTAAGGGCCTGATTTACTTAGGATTTTCTCCCATTCTTTGTCTATGGGGAGAATGCTTAGTAAATGAGGCCCTAAGTTTGTAGGCTGAGGCTGAAGGGACTTGCCCAAGGTCACAAGAAGCAGCAGTAGGATTTGAAACCTGGTTTGCAGCCACCTGCTCTAACCATTAGGCTGCTGTCCCACTCCATTGTAGAAGAAAAACCGATACTTCACACATCCAGCAGAGCTCTCTGCTTCAACGGCAGGGGAGAAAATGAGGGTTCGCACTCACAAAACGGGGAGTAGCTGGCTTGTTACGGTGGTTACTACCCCAAACCAAATGTGCCTGATACTTCACTTTCGATGCACATCCAGCATGGCTCTCTGCTTCAACAGCATGGGAGAAGACTGATACTTCACGCGTATCCAGCATAGCTCCCTGCTTCAACGGCAGGGGAGAAGAAAAACAACCGATAAGGGCTGTATAACATAGGCTGGGTAAAACAAATAAGCATGGGTGTAGCTTGCTTATTGCGGTGGCTACTACCCCGAACTAATCAAGCTAGATATTTCACTTGGATGCAGCTCCATCACTGCTCTCTACATTAAAACTGGGGGTGGAAGGGAAATAGAACCAAGAGCTAAGAGAAACAGATAAGTATGAGAGAAAAAATGTGTGAAGCTTGCTGGGCAGACTGGATGGGCCATTTGGTCTTCTTCTGCCGTCATTTCTATGTTTCTATGTTTCTATGTATAAATGAATCCATGAGCATTGTAGCGTGATAGTTGGTGGTGTTCATGAAAGTTAATGGAGAAATATGGAGTAAATGTAAAACTTCTGCTGAGCTTGGTATACATGGGTGTTAGAATACTGTCTATCACCTTGGGTGTAATATGTGCTTTGGAGAGTCTTTTGTAAGACTGTTATATTGCAGATGTAGCAGCTTGCGATACCTTCATAGAGCCCTTCTTCAAGTGTGACCATAAGGCAGCAAGAAGGAAATGCTTGTATCTAGAAGGATGTTGTGGGGCGGCAGTTCCTACAATTGGGCCGATTCAGTATGGTGTGCTCAGGCCGAGCGCACTGTTAGCCCCCAGTTGGACACGCGTTTTCGATGCGCTATTTTTACCCCTTATACAGTAAGGGGTAATAGGGCGTTGAAAACACGCGTCCACCCCCCCCCTCCCCCGAAACTAATAGCGCCTGCAACATGCAAATGCATGTTGATGAGCCTATTAGTCCCACTCGATACAGAAAGTAAAATGTGCAGCCAAGCCGCACATTTTACTTTCAGAAATTAAGGCCTGCCAAAGGCAGGAGTTAATTTCGGCCGGCACCAGGAAAATGTACAGAAAAGCAGAAATCATAGCGATATTAAGTTGGAGGCCCCAAAAGTAAAAAAAAAAAGTTTTTAATTTAAAATCTGCCCACGGCCCGGAAGACGGACGCTCAATTTTGCCAGCGTCCGTTTTCCAAACCTGTGGCTGTCAGTGGGTTCGAGAACCGACGCCGGTAAAATTGAGCGTCGGCTATCAAACCCGCTGACAGCCGCCGCTTCTGTCAAAAAGGAGGCACTAGGGACACTAGCAGGCCCTCATTTGAATAATTTTTTTTTTCTGAATCGCGCGCCCAGGAGAGTGGCCTGGGCGCGCGTCGGGAGAGCGGGCACTCGCCAGCTCTCCCACGGGGTTTTCTGTATCGGCCTGATTTGGTAGTCATAAAGAGGTGTCCACTGGAAATTGTATCACCATTAATCAGGGGCTGATAACGCCAAACCATTTTAGCACTTCAGATTCTGCTGAAGTCACAGGGCTGAGAACAGATGTGCATTCATTGTTTTCACTCCATTATTTTTCGATCTGATGGTTCCCATTTCTTCCTTTCCTTTTTATTTAAAGCTCCTTTTAAGGATTAACAGAAATGCAGTCTCACAGGTGTGCTGGTGCAAGGATCGAATATAATATATCAACAGTGGTTTATCTGGTTTACAGGGCTTGCCTGGCCTCTCCTACAAACAGGCCGATACAGTACAGTGCGCTCCGGCCAAGCTGCACATTTTACTTTCAGAAATTAGCGCCTACCCAAAGGTAGGCGCTAATTTCTGCCGGTGCTGGGCAGATATTAAGTCGGAAGCCCCAAAAGTAAAACAAAAGTAAAAATTTTAAAAAAAATTATTAAAAATCGGCCCATGGGTTGGAAGACAGATGCTCAATTATGCCAGCGTTCGTTTTCCGAACCCATGGCTGTCAGCGGGTTTGATAACCGACACCGGCAAAATTGAGCGTCGGCTATCAAATCCGCTGACAGCCGCCGCTCCTAGCGCCTCCTTTTACCGTGGACCCTAATTTGCATAGGCCACCCTCCTGAATCACGCCCAGGAGAATGGCTTGTGCGTGTGCTGGGAGAGTGGACGCTCCCCAGCTCTCCCGTGCGTTTTTCTGAATCGGCCTGTTATTGAGCCCAACTTTCAAAACTGCTCGTGTCCACCCATTTACGTGTGTATGGGAGCACGCAAAGTTGCTACTGTATTTTATAACCAGTGCAGAAAGGGTATGTGCAGTTTACAGAATACGAGTTCATACGTGCTCACAAATGCTCACGCCTGTCTAAACCACGAGCCACGCAAGTTTGGACTTATTCTGATAAATGATGATTTATCTGGCTAAATAGCGGTATGTGAATGGATATGTAAGAAAAGCACTACTTAGCCAGATAAATCTGAAAAGCGCTAATTATTCGTCTATGTAAGCCTGCTGCTACTTAGCCAGATAAATCAGAATATAGCCGGATAAGTGCCGCTACTTATCTGAATAAGTTCAAATTTGTCTAAGTAGTGGGAAAGGCAGTACTTAGCCAGATAAGCTGGAAATTAGCCAAATAAGTGTGCACAACTCATATACCCACATATTTGTACTTCCAATTTTACAAGGATATGCGTGTAGATTTTTATCACGTTAATTTCATGCTTTTACCCCCTTTGAGTTGGCTTTTGCACACGTGTGGCAATGAACTAACCAGCTTTACCATTTAGTCTACCAGTTCGCCCAGTCCATTTGCAGCTCATGAAGACCCTCCTGACTCTTCATCCTGAAGTCCATTGTATCCAGACCTCCTGCCCACATTTTTTCACATTCACGATGTGTAAGATCACTTACACCAGATATTGAGCAGAAGTAAATATACACAAGTAAGACATGCATGCTTCACTGTAGCAGGTTTTAAAATAGAAAATTATAAACACAAATGTGGGTCCTGTCATGGAATATCCCCTGGCATGCCCCTTTCTTACATGTGCACAGTTACTCACAGACCACAATTTATGCATGTAAATTGCAGTTTTAAAAATAGCATGTATTTGCTCATTTTTACACATGCAACATTTTGGTACTTGCCAGGTACTTGTGACTTGGATTGGCCACTGTTGGAAACAGGATACTGGGCTTGATGGACCCTTGATCTGACCCAGTATGGCATTTTCTTATGTTCTTACTTGAAAATTCACCTATTTGTTGGGATGTTTCTTGCACAGGATGAGAGCTTCTACATTGCTGTATTTGCTCGTGTATCATGTTACTCTAAGGGCCTGATGTACTAAAGAGATTTTTCTATTTTACATCTGTAGGAAAAATGCTTAAAACATAGGCACCCCCCATCCCAAGTATAGACACTGAGGATTTTATCTTCGTTATACCTAGGATGTAAATGTTGCTTACATTTTCCACTGTTTTTTAGTATGTGAGAAGTTGCTGTGATAATGAGTTGGCATGAATGTAGAAAGTGTAAACTATAGAGTCAAGAGCAAGTGTGAGTGCATGTGGTATTATTGAATGAGTATGGGAAAGGAAGTACCTTGATCTTAGCTGATTTGAGTCGTTGTGAGAAAAGCAGGTTATAGATTTAAGAACAGAGTGGTAAAGATGGAAATATAAGGAAAAGTAGGTTTAGATAAGGATAATAGAGATGATGTGCAGTGTCAGGGATTTCAGGATTTGACAATCAGGAGCCAACCAGAGGGAAAGTGATGACCTGAGGCCTGATGAAGGAGCTGGGAAGGTTGGCCAGGAGCCAGGAAAGAAAGATGTAGAGCAGGAGTGCTGGAACTAGATGGCAGGGCAGGAACACTGGAGCAAGATAGGAACTCTAGAACAATATTACTGGGCAGGAACATGATCAGTGGACTATCACTTCCACAGGCCAGATGCCAAGAAGGTTGGTTGGACCTGCACTTTGTCCTTCCAGGAGTGCCTTATATGTTGGGCTCTTACCTTCCTTGTAGAACCTTCTCTCTGTTCTGCCCCGGATTTATAGATGCAGGTCCTGAGGCTACCTGGTCGTTGCTGGGTGAGGGAGACGACCAGCTCGCTGGAGATCTTTCACCTGCTTCTGGACTGCACCCTTTGGCTGCAGAAGCGCCCTCAGTGGCTGGAGCACTTAGCCAGGCCCAGAGTCCTGGTTTCTAGCAGCTATCGGCCAGGCAGTACAGAAAATGGAGGAGGTTCCTGCAATGACCAGTCGGACTGCTGCAGAGGTGTGTCTGGTTCTCCCTAGTATAGAAGATAAAAATGCTAGGACTCCTTTGTGACCTAGCAGACTCTAGCTCTGCGGCAGGTTCACAGCCTGCAACTTTCAGGACCATGTTCAAACATTTTAGATTTTAGGGTAGGGCAATGAGGTTTTTTTTTTTAATAGAAGTGCTATAATCTTTGGCAAATCGTCCAGACCATATGGTATATACTCCAGGGTTCTGAAAGAACTGAAAAATGAAATTTCAGACCTATTAATAGTAATTTGTAACCTAACATTAAAATCGTCCATTGTACCTGAAGACTGGAAGGTGGCCAATGTAACCCTGATATTTAAAAGAGCTCAAGGGGTGATCTGAGAAATTATAGACCGGTGAGTCTGACTTCAATGCCGGGAAACATTGTGGAAACTATTCTAAAGAACAAGATCACAGAACATATAGATAGACATGATTTAATGGGACACATCCAACATGTATTTACCCAAGGGAAGTCTTAACTCAAAAAATCCACTACATTTTTTGAAGGGGTTAATAAACGGTAGATATAGGGGCGGATTTTAAAAGGCCTGCGCGCGTAAATCCTTCCGGATTTACACGCGCAGGGCCCTCGTGCGCCGGCGCGCGTAAGTCCTGGGGCTTTCGAAAAGGGCCGGGAGGGAGCGTGTCCAGGGGCGTGGCGCCGGCCCGGGGGCGTGGTCGAGGCCTCCGGACCAGCCCCGGGACCGGAACACGAGTGGGGCTGCTGGCTGGCACGCGCAAAGTTACGCCTGCTTTCAGCAGGCGTAACTTTGCGCGCCTCCTAGGCCGCTCTGAAATCGGAGCGGCCTAGGAGGGAACAGGCAGCACCGCTGGGCTCGGCGCGCGCAGGTTGCACAAATGTGCAGCCCCTTGCGCACGCCGACCCCAGATTTTATAAGATACGCGCGGCTACGTGTGTATCTTATAAAATCCAGCGTACTTTTGTTCGCGCCTGGTGCGCGAACAAAAGATCCCATGCTACTATTGCTTTTTACCAGCAATAGTAGCATGGGATCTGTTTAATGTTTGGGTACTTATCAGGTACTTGTATTCTGGATTTGCCACTGTTGGAAACAGGATGCTGGTCTTCCTGGACTCTCGGTCTGCCCCAGTATGGCAACTTCTTATGTTGCTAAAAAAAAAAAAGAAAAGTGGTTCCAGTCCTCAAAAACAGAGTTTGCAGTGTTTAAAAATAGGAGAAGGTTGCTAAAATTTTTGAGTTGTTGTGTGGTAGAATAAAAGGTTAAAGAAGCATTAAAAATCACATCTATAGGAAATAAGGGAGAACCATGTGCTGCCTCAGTGCTCTGTACAGGATTCTGTTAACCCCAAACAGGAGTAAATAATTTAGGTCTAAGGGCTGCTAGAGGTGAATAAAAAGCGTGTGAGTATTTGTCTAAATACATTTTTATAGACATGTCTGTGTGCAGAGTTGAAGGCCATACTAATGACTCTATCGTGGCCTCTTCTCTTGTGTGTTCAGAAAATTTCTCATCTTGTGATAAATAATTTGTTTTCTTTTTGCCAAATATCTTGATTTTATGATTGTTGCTATATATTTGTTTTTGCAATTATTCATCCCTTAGAGGCAAAAGAGAATTTGGGTGAATCAAGCCCAGTATGAACAAAGAAAGTGTCAACACTTTAATAAGCCTCTGGAATACTTTCTTGCACTAAGTGATTGCCGGATAGCATTACAAAGCTTTGACTCATAGCTTTCTAGTAGCAGATGTTATTTATTTTAACAGATAGCGCTGCCTGAAACATTATATAAAAATCTGCCTGAAAATATCATTTAAAACATTTTTTTAAACACAAAATGCATTCCAGTAATGCTCAGGAATTTGTTAAATCATAAGAAATTGAAATCTCTAAAATAAAGGAAAGCTAGGAATTTATAGAGGAAGAAGCTTGCTGTGAGCAGGATCACTTGTAACCTTAATCTTCCATAATCCTATTTTTTTGATACGAAAAAATACTCCAGTTTAAGGGTGTTGTCATTGTCCATACATTTTTAAAATGAACTTACAGGCCAACATCATGTTGACTTGCAGTTCGAGTATGTCCCAAGTGCCACCTTGGAGTGATGGCTTTCCAGGGTACTCACAGCTCCATTAGGAAAGTAATAGAAAGAGTGCTCTCGGAGCCAGGAGCTTTAAGAATGAAATGCGCTCAAGACACTGTGATTGAAGTACTTTTGTAAAATAGCTGGGGAATGCTGGTGGTTGTAAGTCAAGTTGGCATCAGGCAGCAGTTTCAGAAAGCACAAAAATAATTGTAGGCTGTGAGGTTGAATTCCAAACCAGATGGGCATCCAAAAATGCAGTGAACAGTATACATCCAAGTAAATTGGGCCACTCCTAAGGATGAGGATGAATGAAAAGACAGCAAGGTGATATTTTACATGTGTTTCATTCTTTTTGCCAGCACCCCTACCATTTAATCTCTAGTTTCTATCTCCATATGAAATTTGTCTCTCATCATCCCTTCTGATATGATAAAAATGTAATTTTTTTCATAAGCTTTTATTGAATTCTCACTAATGATCTACCTCCTTTCAGTTGTCACTCACACTTCCTGTAACACACACCCCCTCCATATACACACACACACATACACAATTTCTCAGGATGCATTGCTTCCTTGATAGGGTATAGTAAAAGGGTTAGAGGATAAGTTACAAACCACTCCGCGTGGGCCCATGTACGCACGCATGTGAATCTATGGCTTGAAAAGTGTGTACATCATAAAATATACGAGCACGTTGAAATGTTTACATGTACCTGGAGTGAAGGAGTTCCCCTTAACCTGTGCGGGACCAGGCTTCTAGCCTTAAAAGTCAGAGATAGAACTCTAGGGGTGGGACCCTGCTGAACAGGAATAAGGGTGTGGGCCCATCTGGGAACAAAAAGGCCCTGCGTTCCCAGAAGAAGACAACCCCTGACCCATCTCTGTCAAGGAAGTGAATGCTATGTAAGTTATACTGCTGGAGGTAAGCAGATTACATTTTGTGAACACTCATTTCTGTTATAAAGCTGGAATCTAAGAAAGGCTAGAGTCAGTGTGCCTTGTGCCTCCAGCCTAAAAATTTACTCGGCTATTCCACACCTGAATATTGTAGGCGCACATGTTTTTATGTGCATGCAGATGCACTTCCTGTTTTTGCCAGGGTGGGCTCATTCCAAGTTAGCCTCCCCCCTCCGGCAAGGCACCCAGATTTCAACACCAGGACATGTCGAGGCTGGCAAGCCTGGTGGTGAGGAAAAAGGTCCTCCTGTTCCCCATCCAGAGGGCCAGGAACAACAAAAGGATGTGACAGGTCTGACGAGGCCTGCAGGCCTAATTTAATCGAGGCACTTTCTACCCTGACAGGGTAAGTAAATTGTATAAATTAGGAAGGGGGTGAGTTGGGGACATTTAGGAATAGGGGCGTTAATTGTGAACTAGGAAGGCTTTTGGAGGTTGGGTAGGGGGTTTATAGGTGGGTTGGGATGGTTTTTCGGGGCTGGGGTAGCTTTTGATGGAATTTTGGGGGTTGGAAGTGGGGGTAGTGAGTTAGGGGTGGATTGGGGCTTTTGAGGATTGGGGTGGGGTAGGGGTAGGTTGAGGCACTTTTGGGGTGGGGCAACACGGAACATCGTGTGCTTGTGGTAGGGCAAGAGGCATATCGATTCATTAACTGATTTATTTTATGTTATTGGCATGTACATGTATTGCTAAAGTATTAAATTGAAGGAGTTAAATAAAAGGGCAGGAAAAATGAGTCAAAATTTATAAAAAGGTCATAAGTAAAGTAAAGGTCTAGATTAGAGAAACAACAGCCTCAGGGACATGTTTTTGGTTTTGTTACTGGCCCCTATTGCAGTGCTGATAAGTGTCTCAGTTCCAGGAGGAAGAATTTTGGGCCAGTCTTAGCTGTAAATTTACACTCCAAAGCTGTGTGGTATCTGTAGTCCCAGATTTTTACCTTTTGAAATGAGTGCTGCTGGGCCATAATGCATCAGAATGGGGATATTCGAAAGCCTGGACTAGCCTACAATCTCCCTCTTGAAACTGGATACCTTGGCTGTTCTGGGATAGCTCCTGCCCTGGTGTAATTTCTGGCCAGGTGGCAGGACATCATATATTACTGCATGAAGGGAGAACAAAGATCCATGAAAAAGAGTAAAAGCTTCAGTGGAAAAAATGGAAACATACAATTGAGGAGGTCACAGAACCAGTAACATTGAGTTAAGAGTTTTGTAATTGTATATTTCTATATTGTATATTTCTATATAGATTTCTATATATATTTCAAGAAGAAAGCCTGGGAGCTGTGCAGGAAGGACAGGAAGTGGTTGAACCAGCTGAGTGTCAGGCAAGAGGAGGCCGGAAGTAAGTTCAGTAAATGTTCATCAGAGAGATGTCAACATGGTCTGTTTATTTCCTGCTTCTATCACAAGCCACAATAATGCCCTGCCATTCTACAAGACCCTGTCTCTACCTTGAGCATCAAGAAACCCTCATGCACATTAAATTTATCCTTGGCAATTCCCTGGGTCATGGGCAGCACTGACATGAAGCACTACTTGTAATGCATTCACAAGCCAACTATTGAACTCAAGAGGGTGTTATAACCTAGTCCTAAAACCGTTACCAAGGAATATCAGGTCCTCCCATCCAACAAAGACTCATAGGCTTGTGGTTGCATCATGGCCCTTGACAGCGTGGAATCTAGAACATCACCTAGACACTGAGGCAACCTCTGAGCCCATATCACTAGCTAGGCACCATGTTGTAAAAGACTGCTGTACAGAAGCGTACATATCTCATGGAACGTATCTATAACCTTGCCATCCCCTATAGCACATGGGTGTCCCACAGCTTAGGAGCACTTCCATTTTCTCCACCTCTCCCAGAAATGCAATGATCACTAACAGTTGATATGACGCTGCACATCACACCCTAGAGCATAGCAGCTTTTGGCTTGTCACACACCTTTTGCTCTGTTCACAGATGATATCAGCTTGAAGGAGGTTGAGTAGGAGGAAGAGCAGCTATGCCCACTACAGGAGAGCAGCAACTACCATCTCAACTACTGGTGGTTCCTACAGTGACACAACAGCCACTGCCCCCATCACCACCACCACCATCACGTCTGAGGGCGGAGCCTTGGCTGACCCGGCAACCCATCCCTCTCACCTTCCTGGAAGAATCTTCTCTCTGTTCTGTCCTGGATCTATAGATGCTGGTCCTGAGGCTACCCAGCCATCGTTGGGTGAGGGAGACGACCAGCTTGCTGGAGATATTTCACCTGATTCTGGACTGCACCCTTTGGCTGCAGAAGCGCCCTCAGTGGCTGGAGCACTTAGCCAGGCCCAGAGTCCTGGTTTCTAGCAGCTATCGGCCAGGCAGTACAGAGAATGGAGGAATAATTTAGCGGGCTGTGAGCCAACCTCAGGAGGCTGATGATGATGAAGGGTCTCGCCCAGGCTAAAGAGGGCTTCACAGCTGCTCTTGAGCTGATAGGCATGAGATGACCACCACTGTCCCCAGCCCCCCTAGGCCACTCAGGACCTTGCCTCCTGAGATTCCTGGGCCCTTTTATTTTATGTAAATAGGTTATGCTCTAGTTTTTTCCACCCGTCCCCTTCTTATTTTCAAAATTGTAAAGTTTTAAAATTGTTTACCTTTTTAAAAAATTATATTTAACATATTTTGTGTGTGTGTCATTATGCATGCTAAAGTTTATGTCCACCCAGAGTTAAGCCCCTTTTAGGATAGCCTACTTTTTATTTCAAATATCTGTTAAAATCTTTTGCTGTAGCCTAAATTTTATCATACCTTAATTTTAGGATTTTAGGGTATTAATTAATCGTTATTAATAAAATGCCTTTCATTCAGTGCAACAATTGTCATGCTTATTTCCCAAGACCTATCATTTGGAGAATCAAAGTGTTTCCATTTTGCCTTAAGCTGTCTGCAATGAAAAAGGAGCTGAATCATCTGAGAGTGAAATTGTCCAAGTTTCTATTAACTTCCCCTTCCTTGCAACATCCAGTATCTCTTTCCCAAATCCCACAGAGGATTCAGAAACCCAGGAAAATGGTTTACAGTGGGCTCTGCTAGAACAAGACAGATGACAAGAAGACACCCAATTTCCTCAACTTTGGAGCATCCTGTATATGAACCCCAACTCCCACAGAGAAGTCAGACATCCAGGATTTAGAAACCCAGGAATAAATGGATTATAGTGGGCTCTGACAGAATAAGGCCTGTGATGAAGAGGCACCTACTCTCTATGCTGTTACCCTTACATAATATCTTTTCTGCATTAGATAATGAAGAAGCTCCAGCAATGGAAAATTAGGTGATGTCTGAATGGGATGTAGTTACCCAATGTACCCAGAAACCCTTAAACATTATCAAAAATCATAAAAGGAAGCTGCTTCTGGTGGGAGACTTGATAATCAAAGGAACTAATTTTGGAAATCATTTTGATGGGGAGGCAACAGTTAAATGCCTTCCAGGACCTCAGCCAGTAGAAACACCAATAAGATAGTCAGTGCAATTATAGAAGAAAGTAGAAACTCAAATATCAATGTTAAAATCCATTTGGTAATGAATGACCTTGTAGAAATGGTATCCTTGCAGTACAGAAAGACTTCCAAAATCTAGGGAAGAAGATTAAACAGATGGCAAAGACCTTTCCCTTTTCAGAAGTATTACCTGTTCATGGAAAGGGGAAGGAAAGGCTCTGCTATATAGAAAACTTCAACTTTTGGCTCAAAACATGATATAAGGAAAGTGGTTTTGATACATTTGAGGCTGGAGCCATATATGGAACAGTAGAAGGGTTATATGGAAAGGATGGTCTACATTTATCATTGGCAGGGAAGAGGATGCTAAGTGAAAAATTCAGATGATACATTATCAGGCATTTAAACTAAAGGGTAGGAGTGGCAGGAGGTGGCAAAATGAAATTGCCATACCACCCCCAAGCAATTCAGGAATTGGGAGAAGAAAACAACAAAATCAATCAGTTCAAAATAACAGAAAAGATGTCTAGGAAGCACAGCAGACCAAAGGAAAAAAGTTGGAAAGCTATGACCACAAATGTTTGTAATCTAGGCAATAAAATCCTAGATCTGCAGGCCTTAATAGTGGAAGCAGAATTGAACATAGTTGCCATTATGAAGACCTGGTTCAATGAGTCTCATGATTGGGATATGTTGCGACCATCGCTACTCGACATCCTCAATCCGCCCTCTTTACCTCTGTGGCAACTCCTTCCGGGTCTGATGGATGGCTGGCTGCCGCGGCGTCTCCATGCCATCTCCCTCCGGCGTCCCCGGACTGGCTCGATGTTGCAGATACGTCATGTTGCCTGAAGACCTAGGGCGCGCGTGCATGTGCTCTGATTGAAGTACCAGCAAGAGCGCGAACCTCAGGGGCGGCCCCCTAAGATGACGTCATCCACTTCCAATATTTAAAGGTCTCTATTTTCACTATCTGAGTTAGCAAGGGTAAGGGGTTTGCTTCGGCTACACCTCCCAAGCTTCTCTGCCTCCTCAGACTTACCAGAGGTACCCGCTCCTCGGGGGCCTCGCTCTTTTCTTTACTTTCAGATTACAGATAGGAACCGGTACTCGCTCCTCGAGGGCCCATGTTCCTGGACACTCTGAAGATTCTCTGCTGCTTGGAAGCTATCGCTGCTACAAACAATTGTGCGCTACCATCGCTCTCTCAGAGCTTTCCCTGGAACCAGGTACTCGCTCCTCGAGGGCCTAAACCTTTCCAGCACCTGAGCTTCCTTGAGATCTACAGTTTCTCAACAGCTCAGCCATCCTGGATTGCTGTTCCAGTACCTGAGGGACTACAGCCCTGCCAGGCATATCAGCTCACTACTGCCATCTCTGGTGGTTTCAAAAACCTGTTTAATAAAAGAACTAAGGTGTGTCTGTCTCCATACTCAAGCCTAGCCAGTGGTCCCTCTCGGGATATCCTCCTGGGGGCATGGTCATCTACCACCGGCCCAGGGATCCACCCAACTACATCAGATTGCTAACTCCTCACGGAGATTAATTACAGATTGCTACTCCCAGCTCTAATACAGAGGGGCGGATTTTAAAAGCCCTGCTCGTGTAAATCCGCCCAGATTTACGTGAGCAGGGCCTGGCGCGCCTATTTTCCATAGGCCCGCCGGCGCGTGCAGAGCCCCGGGACTCGCGTAAGTCCCGGGGTTTTTCGAGGGGGGCGTGTCGGGGCGGGGCTGATCGGCACGGCGTTTTGGGGGCGGGACGCGGCGTTTTGGGAGCGGGCCCGGGGGCGTGGTTTAGGGCCGGGGCGGTCCGGGGGCGTGGCCGCGCCCTCCGGAACCGCCCCCGGATCGCGTCTCCGCGCGCCAGCAGCCTGCTGGCGCGCATGGGGGTTTTTTTTTAGATAGGGCCGGGGGGGTGGGTTAGGTAGAGGAAGGGAGGGGAAGGTGAGGGGAGGGCGAAAGGGAGTTCCCTCCGAGGCCGCTCCGATTTTGGAGCGGCCTCGGAGGGAACGGAGACAGGCTGCGCGGCTCGGCGCGCGCCGGCTGCCCAAAATCGGCAGGCTTGCGCGCGCCGATCCAGGATTTTAGCGGCTACACGCGTATCTATTAAAATCCAGCGTACTTTTGTTTGCGCCTGGTGCGCCAACAAAAGTACGCGCTCGCGCTGTTTTATAAAATCTACCCCAGAGCTTTCCGAACAGATTGCTAACTCCCTAGCAAATCCAGAACAGGATATGGTGATCCCAGGCTATAACTTATTAAGGACGAACCACTAGGACAGAAAAGGAGGAGATATAGCTCTTTATGTCAAAAACAATATCCAAGCAACTGAAATGCAAGGGATGTAGGGTAGGGAAAAAGCATTATGGGCAGTCTTAAGAAAAGAGGATGGTGCTTCCATTTACATTGGTGTGGTCTACAGGTCTCCAACTCAGACAGAAGAACTGGACAGAGATCTGGTCAAAGATATCCAAAAGATGGGAAAGACGGAAGATATGTAGATGTTTGGAGATTTTAATCTGCCAGATGTGGATTGGAGTATACCCTTATGCAGAATCTACTAGAAGTAGAGAGATAATGGATGTACTTTAAGGGGCTCTGCTCAAACAAATGGTAATGGAACCCGTAAGGGAGGGTGCGATTCTTGACCTAGTGCTCACAAATACGGATAATATCTCTAATGTCTGGATAGGTGCTTAAAGGAGGTGGCTGAAAAAATAAAGATAAAAAGCGTTAAAGAAGAATCAAGGATCCAAAAAAGAGGAACACAGGGAAGAATACTTGGTGAAACTGAAGGAGATGAAGAAAGAAGTTGGGAAAGCAAAAAAGTCAAGTGGAGAAAAGGATTGCCAGAGAGGTAAAACGAGGTGACAAATCTTTTTCAGATATATCAGAAAAAGAAGGGAGGCCCAAAGAGGTATTGTCCCAAAAAACAAGAAGAAAGTCGGTCTAACAAAGCCGTGAGGAATGAAAAACTAGGAGATGCCGAAAGTCCTCAAAAATATTTATTAAGAAACAATTAATCCATGAATGCCCAACTCTAGGCCTGAGTTTCGCCCAATGAAGGGCTGTTTCAGGGGCTCATTTACAATGACATCAATAATGAGAGTAGCATGTTTTTCACTATCTTGTTGGTGTACTCATTCCAAAATGGTTCATAAACGAGCTCTTAGGCTCACAAAAGTGTGCAAGCTTGAGGTTTTTTCTTTCAGAGCGGCTCCAAGGCACATAACAATGTAATATGCGTGCATCAACAGCAGGAAGTCAATATCAGCCCGACTGTAGGAACGTTGTAAATGCAATCCAATTAGATTTGGAGTACCCACCATGTATTGGCTATTTTTGAAAAGGATTTACGTGCGTAGGGGGTTACGCACGCCGGGCCTATTTTCAAAAGGCCCGGCGGCGCGCATAAAGCCCCGGGACGCGTGTAAATCCTGGGGCTTGAAAAAAGGGGTGGGGCATGGGCGGGAGCCTCCATGCACAGCGGCCATTTGGCGCTGTGCCCGGGATCGCAGGCCGGCTGTTGGCTGGCATGTGCAACCTACGCCTGCCTGGAGGCAGGCGCAACTTATAAAATAAAGGTTAGGGGGGGTTTTAGGTAGGGCTGGGGGGGCGGGTTAGGTAGGGGAAGGGAGGGGAAGGTAGGGGGGGGGGGGCAGAAGGAAATTTCCCTCCGAGGCCGCTCCGATTTCGAAGTAGCCTCGGAGGGAACGGGGAAAGCCATCAGGACTCCTCTAGGGCTCGGCGCGTGCAAGGTGCACTAGTGTGCACCCCCTTGCGCACACTGACCCCGGATTTTATAATGTGCACAGCTGCGCGCGCATGTTATAAAATCGGGTGTCCTAAAATCCAGCCCAAAACTTGCCAATGCTTATAATTTTTCGTATTTTCTTCAGATGGATCCTTCTTCCAATTTTTGAAGGATGTTTTTTGGCTCAAATAGCCTCTTTCACCTCATCTTTTAACCATACCGGTAATCGTTTTGCCTTCCTCCCACCTTTCTTAATGCATGGAATACATCTGGATTGCGCTTCGAAGATTGTACCTGTTGTATGTGCATATCTAGTATTCAGCCAATATATGTGAATACGACTTACATATGAATTTTTGCTATCTATTTTTAAAAATTTCACTTGTAAATCCTGTCTCTTTTCACTTATCTTTTACATGCAAATGCGTGTATAAAAGGGCAGGTATCATTGGCTGTCTTCCTTTCAACTCCATACTGGAAGAAATGGAGCCCTGCTTAGAAAACCTAATTTCCAGCCATGGAAGGTGGACCTAGGGTGAAGGAAGTAATCAATGTCCAGAACATCTTATATGGGAAGGAGTCTTGGAGAGTGGGATATTTGTTTGGTTTTATATACCGGTGTTCTGGATCAATCACATCAGTTTACATCAATACATATTGCAGCTTAAAATACAATATAAAACACAAAATAAAATACATCAACCTAAAATACCTTATAAAATATAGAATACTATTGGAAAGAGTGGACCTGGGAGAACATCAATCACAGACTTAACGCGGTCTTCCACAATAAAAGGAGTGTACAAGGCCTGACTCACAAGTGGTGAGACCTCCATTGCCACCAATTTCCAAAATGGCGCTGTTCAGCCCTTCCATGGAAATTGGTGGCTGCTCGTTCCAGAGCTTAGGGATCGCTCCGGTCCCCAGTAGGCCACCAAGGCAGATGTAATAAGTCTGGGGAGGTCAGGCAGATGGGCTAGGGTGGGAGTCTAGCTTTTCTTTTAACCAAGGGGAGGGATTGGGGGTAGGAAATTGGATCTGTGCCCATCACAGCTTGGAACCATTTTTAGGTGAACCAGCACACTATTTCTGTCTAGTGCACACTAAAAACACTAGAAAATAAAACATGAAATTTCAGCTTTTTTCTGTCATTTTCTTTTGAAAATGACATGAAATGACAGACAATGTTGACATTGGCTATGTTGTTTCAAACAAATGCACATCCTTATTCTGCAGAATCCAAGACAAATTTGTTCATTGTGACTTACAAAAATAAACATGCATAATCACATAATTTTTTTAATTTCTCAGCATGAAGAGTAAGCAAATTGAAAGTCTTATCCTCAGTATCACTCTTCATTAGATTTTCCAAGAAAGATGTGTTAAAAAACTGTACCAAGTTTTTTTTGTTTATTTTTTTCCAAAGTGAACTCACCTTTTCACATAACAGTTCTTCCTACAGTTTTCGCAAACGTTTCATGCCTTAGATTTCAAAAGGAAACAAAAGTAGTGGTTAGTTTCTTCTGAAAAACGGTAACTATTTGTTTTATTTGAGGCATAGACGTAGTTTGGTGAGGACATGGAGGGAGGGGGCAGCGCCTCCCCAGATGCATCAGGTGTTGGTGCTAAATGGGGTCCTCTCCCCCCCTGCCAGTAGGACTTCCCTATCTCTTGCCCCACCAAATTAAGCAGGCAAACTACCCTTGCCAGATGAATATATTATTACAGCCCTAAAGCATACAAGAAAGATCACAAGAATCCTATTTGCAAAAGGGTTTGACCAACTAGAGCAAGGGCTTTCTATTGAAAAAACTCTTACATTGATAAAGTCTGCAAAGCACCTATATGGGGTTAAATACACACCTTCAGGAGACAATAGAGCCTGGACAGGTGCTGTCTTTGGAAGAAGAATTTTTCAGGCTGCCGTCCATTCCGTTTTCACATCCATTCTCATCTGTAATGATTGCAGCGGGATGTAACGGAACAGGAAGTTTTCCTTACCTCTAACTTCTTTTCTGTTTTACTCTGACAACAATCATGGTCATTCCTTCCTCATTTTTTTTTCGTCTGGTTTAGAAATTTCTGCTTATTAGGAGGTTCATGTCGTATTTATGGCGGGAAACGTGGGGCTAACTTGCTGCATTTTTAGAGATTTACAGTTTATGATAGGATTCTTGGGGTCCAAAACGCAAAGTACAAAAGGGTAGGGTGGTGGGGGAGGTTGAGTACTGATTTTTCCGGAGCTTCTTTATACGTCTGCTGTGGTAGCTGCTCGTACCTGTGGGAAGGAAACAAAGATCCCTGGAGAAGATCTCCCTCTCGTTGGCCTTTTGAACTTTCCGAGCAGAGTACCTGACTGTATCGGAGCGAACAGAAAACACATGAGTGGTAAGAAAACTGTACCAGTGCCTTAACAGCTAACTCGAACTGTGCAGGGCAGTCTGTGTAATGAGGTGGAAGCAGTGTTGGTTAAAATACTCTAGGAATCTCATAAAAAGGGTATGAACTAGAGACTTTTT
This sequence comes from Rhinatrema bivittatum, assembly GCF_901001135.1. Lineage (NCBI taxonomy): Eukaryota > Metazoa > Chordata > Amphibia > Gymnophiona > Rhinatrematidae > Rhinatrema > Rhinatrema bivittatum. The sequence goes on along the minus strand of NC_042615.1, from coordinate 492,176,262 downwards.
TTGGGGGGTATAAAAGAAAAACTTTGTGGCTAGGTACAGTATGGATAGCGAAAGCAATCTTCAGGGGGAAAAGTATTCAAGCATCATTATTCCCTCCCACATGGGCAATAGTGTCCGCCAATCTGTCCCTAACATCCAAGGCCGGTGCAAGGGTATTGGGCGCCCTAGGCGACGCTTGCACTGCCACCGCCCCCCCCCCCCCCAGTTGTGTCCCCCCCTCCCCAGTCTCGCCCCCCCTACCTGTTTCGGCGCTGCGAGCAGGATAGGCCCCGCTTGCAGCACCACATGGCTGCTCTTCGGCGCCCCCTACGGCTCAGTACCCTTGGCGACCGCCGAAGTTCGCCTAATGGACACGCTGGCCTTGCTAACATGCAGTAGATTTTTGGAAAATAAATTGCAGAAAGAGAAAGAATGAGAGTGAACGGGTTAAAGTAAAATTTGCAAAGACATTATGTATCTGTATACACTTTCCAGCGCTTGTGCTAGATCCCCGGTAATAATGGTGTGCCATGTGTTGTGAAGATGTTAAATTAAACAAAAAGAAAAAAGAAAAAGTACATTCTTCCTCGTATACTTCACTGCAATTAGCAGCCGATGAAGAATGTCTGTGATCAGTGATCTGGACATAGTATAGTTTGTGCATTTGCTTGTACAGTAAATATGTCATCGTCATTGGTAATTCCTTTTAGTCAAGAATGATTGTCTTCCGTGATTTGTCCTATCTGTTAGGGATGTGCTGTCTGGAGACAACATAAAAACACCAGCAACATACGTTGTCATTTTGGGTTGTGTGCAAACAAATAAATCAAAAAGTTTTCATTTTGTTTCATTCTCAGAGGTTAGCTCATGCTGAAACCATTTCGCATGCACTAAACCATTTAACACACGTTACGTAGTATTAGCGTGCACTAAATGGTTTTTAACTTGTGCTAAAATCACAAAAATGATGCAAAATGAAAAGATAATGAAAGTAACAAAAAAAAACAAAACAAAATGAAATAATGACATGAGGCAGTATTTTTCCATGCACTTCTATACTATCTGTGGATCCAAAGACAGCTGATGAGGACAGACTCTATCACAACTTGGGCAAGCCTTTCTGGTTGGGATTGATGACCCTGGATCGTTGTTTCGATCTACACCACACTATATCTGCTGCTCCCACTTTTCCCTGCTCCTGTTGTTCTTGTAGGGTTTGAGAGCGCCGAGACCCTCACAGCAGACTTCTTCGTCTGGGGCGGCCTGAGCATTAGTCTCCCATGAGTTAGTGCTGAGGATACACTCCCTTCATGCTGGTCTGGAGGACATCCTTGAATCACTTTCTCTGACCTCCTTTTGATTGAATGCTTTGCCTGAGCTGGGAGAATAAAACTCGCTTCAAGATTCTGGGGATGAGAGAGCAGACCAGCAAAGTTAGAATCAGATGGCCATCACCTTGTTACTTGATAATCGTAGTGCACGTAGCATTGCATTATACAAGCACAAATTTAAGAGACATCTAACATGCAGTATCCGATACCGATTAATCACCGGAAGCTCAAAAATAGGTGCAGAAAATTTTAGAAAGGAAGGTATATGCTGCAGTCACCTTTGCTGCGTTGTCAACTAAGCAAAAGTAAAAAATTTGTGGAGGTTCAGCTGGAAATAAAAATGAGCTGCTGGCCATTTTATTCTTGTAACTATATTATATATTTAAAAGTGTATATAAAAACACACCCAATAAACTATTAGGCAAGAACAAAGGAGGTGACATAAAATGAAAAATAAAATGAGCTAGGTACATCCATGACCATTTTATTAACAAATGTACTCAGAGCAGCTTACAAAAGTAGAAAAGATCTGTAAGTTCAGATTTTCTGTTCAAAGGGCTTACAGAGAATTGTTTTTTTTTTTAAAGTTTTAAATACAATATAAATGTCATGCATAATCATAATAAGTGTGCAAAACTCTTTTTAAAACATTTCGGTTGCATGGAAGCAATTACTGGCACCGAGTGCGTTACACACCCCAGAAATGGGCTAAGGCCAAATAATGAAAGATTTTTAAACCAAATTCCTTCTCGTGTGGGTGGGATAAGAGAGCAGGGTTAACTTTTATTGAGAACTCGTACCGAGCCACATCTTTAATTTTTTGCTGACCCTGTGCTTTGCAACTCAAATAAATAAGTAGTAAAGGCTCTTTTCTGTTAGCCCTCAATTATTGCTCCCCCCCCTTAATTTTTCTGACATGGGTCTTCCGAAGGAGATTGTTGCAGGACAGATACTAAGACGTGACGTGCTCAAGGAGGAATTTTGCTTCCATTAAAAACGAGCATTGTTAAGTTTGCTGCTTACCAAAGTCTGGGGTTGCTGAGGTGATTTAAAAAGAACATTCTCTGTGCTATGCTGGTTTTTAAATCTATTGTTTTGGTATCACTGGGCAAAACTCTGTTTTTGTATGTTTTTATTTGCCCGCGTTACCCACGCAGTCAGTGGTTTAACAAGCAGGGAAGGGGGGTGCTTGGTGGTCGCCTGTGTCTCTTATGTCCTGTATAGGTCAGGGGTGGGCAGCTCCGGTCCTTGAGTGCCCGCAGGTTGGTTGGGTTTTCTTTATTTATTGTTAGGTTTACAAGTCGCCTCTTTTAAGATATCCACACTGAATACGCGCCCAGATTCATTCGCACGCACTTCCTCCGGTGCATTTAAGTGCATTTCTTGCATATTCGTTGTGGACAGTGCTTTTCGTTTTTCTAGAAAGGAAGGTGCCAGACTCGGATGCAGGGCCGTCTTTTGGAGGTGGGATGGGGAGGTGTGGAATGGGCTGCAGGGTTCAATCACAGAATGATTTCCCCCCCCTCCCCCGCTCTTCCCATCCTCCCTTCTACCATCGGGAAGCACAGGCGAGCAGTGCTTTTACTTGTTGGTGCCCCCCTCCTCTGCTACCTTCATGGCACGGGAAAAGCACCAGTGGGGGATGCAGGTTAAAAAGGCAGGCACCATTTTGTGCTTTTTCTCTTTCTCTTCTCCCTCCCCTACTGGTGCTTGGTTTAGATTTCAGTTCAGAAAACCTTATTGTCTTTGACAAAGCCTGTACCCTGTGTAACCCATTTCTCACTTGGGTCACCCTTGGTGGCTGCAGGGGTGATGAGTGACTCTTGTGCAGCCTCGCATTAAGGGGGTCCAGTTCACCAAAGTTCACCAACCGGGGACCAGAGAAAATCTGGGAGGTCCACTAGGAGACTTACACAAAACCAGGGTCCACACCTCAACTGTCGTTCCATAGAAAATAAATGTATTGTCTAGACCAAAACTATGTCCAGCTTCAAAAAGTACAAAACATTATCAGGATACAATCCAAGAGAAAAAAAACCCCAATTCTTGAAAAGAGCTGATAGAAAAAAAGGAAAACAGTCACCTACAGTTCAATATCCAAAAAGCAAAGGGGCGGATTTTAAATGCCCTGCGCGTGTAAATCCAGCTGGATTTACGCGCGCAGGGCCCTCGCGCGCCGGCGCGCCTATTGGGGTAGATTTTCAGACAAGCGCGAATAGCCTACTTTTGTTTGCGCTCCAGGCTAAAATCCTGGATTGGCGCGCGCAAGGCTATCGATTTCGTATAGCATGCGCGCGCCGAGCCGCGCAGCCTACCCCCGTTCCCTCCTAGGCCGCTCCGAAATCGGAGCGGCCTAGAAGGGAACTTTCCTTTGCCCTCCCCTCACTTTCCCCTCCCTTCCCCTACCTAACCCACCCGCCCGGCCCTGTCTAAACCCCCATCCTACCTTTGTCGGGGGATTTACGCCTCCCAGAGGGAGGCGTAAATCCCCGCGCGCGAGCGGGACTCCTGCGCGCCGGGCCGCGACCTGGGGGCGGGTACGGAGGGCGCGGCCACGCCTCCGGACCGCCCCGGGCCGTAGCCACGCCCCGTACCCGCCCCCAAAACGCTGCCGACATGCCCCCGCAACGCCGCGCGCTCCGGCCCCGCCCCCGACACGCCTCCCGACACGCCCACTCCGAAAACCCCGGGACTTACGCGAGTCCCGGGGTTCTGCGCGCGCCGGTGAGCCTATGTAAAATAGGCTCACCGGCGCGCAGGGCCCTGCTCGCGTAAATCCGCCCGGTTTTGGGCGGATTTACGCAAGCAGGGCTCTGAAAATCCGCCCCATTTTGCATAGGCCGCCGGCGCGCGCAGTGCCCCGGGACGCACGTAGGTCCCGGGGCTTTCTAAAAGGGGCGGGGAGGGGCGTGTCGGGGGCGGGTCCGGGGGCGTGGTCGAGGCCTCTGGACCAGCCCCCGGGTCGGGTGATGGCGCGTGCAGATTTACGTCTGCTTTTAGCAGGCGTAAATCTGCCAACAAAGGTAAGGGGGGGTTTAGATAGGGCCGGGGGGGGGGGGTGGGTTAGGTAGGGGAAGGGAGGGCGAAAGAAAGTTCCCTCCGAGGCCGCTCCGAAATCGGTGTGGCCTCGGAGGGAACAGGCAGCGCGCGCTGGGCTCGGCGCGCACAGGTTGCACAAATGTGCACCCCCTTGCGCGCGCCGACCCCGGATTTTATAAGATACGCGCGGCTACGCGTGTATCTTATAAAATCCAGTGTACTTTTGTTCGCGCCTGGTGCGCGAACAAAAGTACGCGATCGCGCAATTTTTTAAAATCTACCCCACACTTATCAGCAGTTACTCCTGGATCACAGTCCTTAATCCCAAGGTCTTCGGGGGTAATCTCATCATTCCCAGCTTCTGATTTGGGCTTCCCAGTATTGATCAACACCCCTTCTCCTTAGAGCTTGAGTCCCTCTGCACGGCTCTCAGTGATCTTATCCACAAATGTCTTAACCCCACCACCACCACCACCTCACAGCTGGGGCTATGAACCCCTCACTTACTCAGCTCTCTCTTTCCACTCTGCTGCCTGAGTTGGACTCTTTGGTTAGGAATCCCCCTACTCTCCTCCATATCCTTTGCCTTCACACTTCACTCATCAGCAATTTTGTGCCTCACGCTGAAGCGCTCTTTATACCCCCATCCCTCCCATCCTTCAAAGGGAAGGAAAGGGGAGAAAAAAAACCAAACCCTTGCATCTCTAGTGATTCTGGGCAGGATTAGACGTGATTTATAAATATATGTAACCCTTTTTTGGAGACAAGTACTGATTCCAAAGGGCCATAAAAGAATTTGGACAGGTACCTGGACAGAACAGGCTGGACTCTCTGGATGGGTGTTCAAAACTATATTTGCCGATATTGATTGTGAGAAAATCAATAAAATGAAATAAACAAAATATCCAAATACAACTAGATTCCTTGTCTTTAGTATAGTACAAGTTTGCCTGATGTATCCCTCTGTCAAAGTGTCCCTTTTGACTTGGAACTTGTGATCCATCCATGGTATGGAATGAATGTCTGTCCCAAGGGGCTGGGGTATCCTAACCAGGATGGATGTCCCTTTTCCTAACAGTAGATGATTCCAGAAGGGCACTCCCGATCTTCACCTGCCTGTGTCTTGCATCCCAGAGTGGAAATTCTGATTGGGGTCTCCAGATGTTCTTCCTCTCCAAACGCCTCTTTGAAAGAAAAGCTCTCTAACTGGGCAAAGAAGGGGGGCAAGAAAAACACCTTCCTTCCCACGAAATCGAAATTACCAAAAGGGGTTTCACTGGTAAGGCACTACAACCTCATCTTAATGGGTTGAAGGGGTGTACAGGTCCTTCCTGCCCCTCTGGAGAGGGGTTCTCAGCCTCCCAGAAGGTGCATCATAAATCCTACCTCTCAATTTAGGAAAAAATGACCAAGTCCACTTTCTTTCCCTCCAGTCCGTTACCAAGAACTGGCAGGGCAGTGTCTCTCCCTTCCTTTGTTAAGCTGGGGCCGTATTATGGAGAACGTCCTGGAACACATCTTTCCTTCTTGAAATCAAAACTACACTGCCTCCTAGTCACGTGGTCTAATCCCTCCTTTTGCCTAACAGACTGCCTATTCCTGCAAGCCTCTGAGGGAGGTGCAGTATGTTCTGATGTTGTGACATGTTATCCCCTTTAAAGAAGAAAAGCAAATGACATGGCACTAAGTTCCTGAATACCATTTGCACCTTCTAATTTCTCAATGGTTGTTGACCTCAAGACATTTCTTTCGTGACACCTCTGATTTAGTTGTTCTTCTTAGGACACAGCCAGCCAGTTGGATTTTCAGGATATATTCATACCTGGGAACTCTCTGGATTTGACCTGTAGACGCCGGCATTTTAATGGAATTGCCGGGTCTCCGGGCCAACACCTATAATCTCCCGGTGCCCTGCTGCTGCTGCTGCTGCTGCTGCGCTAGTGAAGCAGCTAGACTAGAAGGCATCTGATTGGCCCACATAGGCCAATTGAATGCCTCCTTCCTTTTCCTTGCACTGTGACCAATTGGAGGAATCCTTTCTTCTTCCTGCACCTGCGGACCAATGGTATGTCTCCTCCCTTTTTCCTGACTGAAGGCAAGAAGAAGGGAGGAGGCGTCAGAGCAAGGGTCCATCAAACCCAGCATCCTGTTTCCAATAGTGGCCAATCCAGGTTACAAGTACCTGGCAAGTACCCAAACATTAAGCAGCAGCAGAAACAGAAGATGCTGCTGCTGCTGCTGTTGGCTGGAAGGAGTCCTCCAATCAACCCCAGGATGAGGTTCCTGCTACTGGTGAGTTTGGGGTGGGAAGAGATAGTGAGTGGGAGGGGTATGTGTGCACATGGGTGTATATGTCAAGGGGCATTATATGTATATGTGAGGGAAGGCATGTGTGTGTGTGTGTGTGTGTGTATATATATATATATGTTAAGGAGGGCATGTGTGTATGTGTATATATATGTGAACTGGTGTGTGCATGGGGGAGGAAGTATATCAGGGGGAGGGGAAAGAGCATATCTGTGAGAGTGAGTGTGTGTTTGTGTAGCAGGAAGAGAAGTGAAAGTGAATGAGCATGGGTGTGAGGGTGATTGGGTATGTGTGTGTATGGAACAGGGAGAGAAGTGAGTGAGCATGTGTGTGAGAGTGTGCATATGTAGGAAAATGAGAGGAGTATGTGAGAATGTGTCAGAGTATGAGGAATGAGAGCATGTAAGAATGAGCATGTGTTTGAGTGAAAGTGATTGTGAATATGTGAGTGTGTTAAAGTGTGGGTGTATGAGAGTAAGTTTGTGCACATTCCGTCATCGCCCCCCCCCCCCCCCCCCCACATTCATGGTAATCTCAGGGTGACTGGAAATCAAAAGTTTCCAGGTATGGATATATATCTATATATACAAGAATTTGCATGAGATAGATTTGCCTGCAATGTCTCCATAAGATGGAAATCTATCTCAATATTCATTGTGGTTATCACAAAAACTCGACTAGCTGGGCTTATTCCAGTGACTGGATGGAAAACCACTGTTCAATAACTGAATCTTGAAAAGTTCTTTCATTTATGTACAAACCAACAGAAAAAGAAAGTTTGCTTACTGTAAATGGTGTTTTCCGAGGACAAGCAGGATGGTAGTCCTCACACATGGGTGACATCATCAGATGGAGCCCCAACATGGAAAACTTATGTCAGAGTTTTTAGAACTTTGACTCAGCACACTGAGCATGCCCAGCATGCCCTATACCATGCATCCACGTGTCCATGTGGGGTCCTTCTCCAATTTCTCTTTTTCCACAGAGCTGCAGCATTGCGGTTGGTGAGCTTTAAAATTTGGCCTTTTCAGCCTATTTTGGAAAACTTTCTTCTTTTGCTTCTTTTTGCATTTTTTTTTTTTACCTTTAATGCTGGGTCCCCTCTCAGTCTATCTCTGATAGCGTTCCTAGAAAGGGTTTTCGTCGTTTTTGGTAAGTTTCCTTTTGCGGTAAATTCCCCCATGGCAGCGGTGCTATGGTGCCCGCTGGCTATTGTCACCTGCCGTAATTGATTTTGATTTTGCATCCCTTTTTTTCGTCCCGCCATGGCTATGTCTGGTTTCTGGCCTCAAGCCCCAGCCAGCATCTCAGTCAACTCCAGGGACAGTGATTTGACTGGGTCATAGGGAGCATAGGCCAGTTGCCTATACCCGGGACAATGGATCTGCTGGTTGGGGGCAGGCTACGATTCTTCGCAAACCAGTGGCCCAGTATAGCCTTGGACCAGTGGGTTCTTTTCATCATCGCCAAGGGTACCAATGGTGTCCAGCCAAATTGCCCTATGAGCCCGTTTTGGGGGGCCGATAACACATCAGGAGTTACTTCGAATGGAGCTGCCCTCCCTCTTAACGGCCAGAGTGGTCGAGCCTGTTCCACCAAGGCAAAGAGGGCGGGGATTTTACTCCAGGTATTTCCTGATTCCAAAGAAAACAAGAGGACTCCATCCCATCCTAGACCTAAGGGCCTTGAAGAAATTTCTCAAAAAAGAAAAGTGCAAGATGGTTTACTTCGGCACCTTGATCCCCCTTTTGCAAAAAGGGGACCTGCTATGCTCCCTCGATCTAAAAGATGCGTACACTCACATCGAGATCTTCCCCAGTCACCGGAAGTATTTCCAATTTGTGGTGAGAAAACAGCACTTCCAGTATCAGGTGTTGTTGTTCGGGCTAGCATCTGCCCCACAAGTCTTCACAAAATGCCTGGCTATGGTGGCGGCACACCTCCGCAGGCAGGCGGTGCATGTTTTCCTTTACCTGGACGATTGGCTGGTCAAGAGCACATCTCAAGCAGGGGCCGTCAGGTCTATGCACTTGACCCTCTGGGTGCTGGAGTCGCTAGGGTCCATCATCAATTATCTGCAGTCTCATCTCTTTGATTGGACTTCATAGGAGCCCTGCTAGACACGGCTCAGGCCAAGACCTTCCTACCTTGTCAAAGGGTCATCACTTTGATGAACATCGCAGCAGAGATTCAGCAGAGCCAGCAGGTGTCAGCCTGGCACATGTTGATGCTGTTGGGCCATATGGTCACAACTGTCCATGTCACTCCCTCGGCATGATTACACATGCACAGAGCTCAATGGACCCTGAGGTTGCAGTAATTCCAGGCCACGCAGAATCTCCAGGATTGCATCTGAATCACCTCTCTCCTCTTGGACTCTTTGACCTGGAGGCAGGTACTTTCAAATCTGGAACGGGGATCTTTTTTCAAAATTCTCCTTCCAAATTGTCCTAACCAAAGATGAGTCCACCCTTGGCTGGGGAGCTCATATAAATGGGCTCAGCACCCAGGGTCTCTAATCTGCTCAGGAAAGCTGTTGTCTAGTCAACTTCCTGGAGCTTCGGGTGATCAGGTACATGCTATGAGCTTTCAGAGATTGGCTGTCCAACAAAATTCTCCTGATCCAAATGACAACCAGATGGCGATATGGTATGTCAACAAGCAGGGAGGCACAGGATCGTACCTCTTGTGTCAGGAAGCAGTCCAGATCTGGTCGTGGGCCCTGTCCCACAGGATGGTGCTCAGGGCCATGTACCTGGTCGGGATGGAGAATGTGGTAGCGGATAGATTGAGTCATGCCTTCAGGCCCCACAAATGATCCCTGGACCAGACAGTTGTGAATCGGATATTCTGCCTCTGGGGGAGCCCAGACATGGATCTCTTCGCATCCCCTTGCAACAGAAAGATGCCTTGGTTCTGCTCCCTCTACAGGTCAGACAGCAAATTAGCCTCTGTCACCCTTGCCATCACTGGGACAAGGATCTTCTGTACGCATATCTTCTAATTCCCTTAGTGGCGAAGACTCTCTTGAAGCTTCACGAGGACAAAGGGACTATGATCCTCATAGCCCCTTATTACCGAGACAGGTCTGGTTTCCACTCCTGTGGGACTTGTCTGTCTGGAGACTGATTAGTATGGGGACATCCCCAGATCTCATCATGCAAGATTGAGGCAGGTTGCGACATCCCAATCTCCAGGCCCTGTCACTTACAGCCTGGATGTTGAGAGGTTAATCCTTCATCCACTTGATTTCTCAGAGGATGTGTCTCGGCTCCTGGTGGTTTCTAGAAAGTCTTCCACTAGAAAGTCCTATGGACTGAAGTGGAGGAGGTTTTCCATGTGGTGTGAGCAGAAGGCCCTAGATACGTTCTCCTGCCCCACACAAAAACTGCTTGATTACCTTCTACACCTGTCAGAGGCTGGTTTGAAAACCAACTCTGTTAGAGTTCATCTGAGAGCAATTGGCATATACCACCATGGTGTAAATGGTACACCCATCTCTGTACAGCCTACAGTTATACATTTTATGCATGGCCTGTTTTAACTGAAGCTTCTCCTAAGGCCTCCCACTGAGTCTTGGGACCTGAACGTGGGTACCTCAGCTAATGAAAGCTCCTTTTAAGCCAGTACGCACCTATGACCTAAAGTACCTGACTTGGAAGGTCATATTTTTGACGGTAGTCACCCCAGCACACAGTATGAGCGAGCTCCAGGCCTTAGTGACTTATCCACTTTACACTAAGTTTTACCATGACAGGGTGGATTTGCGTACACATCTTAAGTTCCTGTCTAAGGTAGTGACAGACTTCCATCTTAACCAGTCCATCATCCTGCCAACATTCTTTCCCAGGCCCCATTCACAGCAAGGTGAACAAGTCCTGCACAGTTTGGACTGCAAGAGAGCCTTAGACTTCTGTCTAGAGCAGACAGAAGTCCATAGACAGTCCACCCAACTTTTTGTTTCTTTGATAGAAATAGCTTGGGTATTGCCATTGCCAAACAGAGACTATCAAATTGGCTAGCAGATTGCATCTCCTTCTGTTATGCCCAGGCTGGACTCCATCTTGGGGGCCATATCAAGGCAGCATCGGTGGCCCACTTGCAAGCAGTTCCCATGGAGGAGATCTGCAAGGCTGCAACATGGAGTTTTCTCCATACATTCACATCTCATTATTGTCTGGATAGGGATGGCAGACTAACAGTAGGTTTGGCTAGTCTGTCCTTCGGAATCTGTTTGAGGTGTAGAACCCAACTCTTTCCCGCCTAGGGCCCACTGTTTGGTTTCAGGCTGTCTCCTCCTCTGTTACCAACAGCACTGTTGTTGTTATGCCTGTTGGCACCTGGTTTGGGTGTCTGTTGGTCCTCTTTTATGTTCGGGACCAGCCTGTAGCTAGGGATTCAGCCATGTGTGAGGACTACAATCCTGCTTGTCCTCAGAGAAAGCAGAATTGCTTATCTATAACAGATGTTCTCCGAGGATAGTAGGATGTTAGTCTTCACAAAACGTGCCTACCACCCCACTGGGTTTCTCCTATTATTTTTGTTTATATAATTCTATGTTATAAGACTGGAGAGGGATCCTGCGTGAACGCATGGTATAGGGCATGCTAGCATGGTATAGGGCATGCTAGGCATGCTCAGTGTGCCAAATCAAAGTTCTAGAAACGTTGACATAAATTTTCCATGTTGGGGCTCCATCTGATGTCACCCATGTATGAGGACTAATATCCTGCAATCCTCAAAGAACATTTTTGTTACAGGTAAGCAATTCTGCTTTTTCTGTAGATAGCAGTAGAATGCCTCAGGGATCCATACTTGGACCGATGTTTTTTAATATATTTATAAATGATCTGGAAAGAGGTATGACGAGTGAGGTAATCAAATTTGCAGATGACATAAAATTATTCAGAATAGTTAGATTACAAGTGGATTGTGATAAATTGCAGGAGGACCTTGCGAGACTGGAAGATTGGGTGTCCATGTAGCAGATGAAATTTAATGTGGACAAGTACAAAGTGATGCATATACGAAAAAATAACCTATGATGCAGCTACATGATGTTAGGTTTCATTTTAGGAGTTACCACCCAGGAAAAAGATCTAGGTATCATAGTTGATATTACATTGAAATCGTTGACTCAGAGTGCTGTGCAATCAAAAAAGCAAACAGAATGTTAGGAATTATTAGAAAGGGAATGGCAAATAAAATGGAGGATGTCATAATGCCTCTGTATCATTCAGTGGTGAGACCGCACCTTGATTACTGTGTACAATTCTGATCACCACATCTCAAAAAAGATACTGTGGTACTGGAAAAATTACAGAGAAGGGCGACCAAAATGGCTCCCCCTATGCAGAAAGGCTAAAGAGGTTAGGGCTGTTCAGCTTGGAGAAGAGACGACTGGGGGGGGGGGGGGGGATATGATAGAGGTCTACAAAATTATGAAAAGGCTGTGAAACAGTTATTTACTCTTTCGGATAAATCACAGATTAGGGGGCACTCCATGAAGTTAGCGAGTAGCACAATTAAAACAAATCGGAGAAAATTCTTTTTCACTAAATGCGCAGTTAAGCTCTGGAATTCATTGCCAGAGGATCTGGTTAAGGCAGCTAGTGTAGCCGGGTTTAAAAATGGTTTGCATATGTTCATGGAGGAGAAGTCTATAAACTGGTATTAATCAATAGGGAATAGCCACTGCTTGTGGCCGGCATTAGTAGCATGAGATATGTCTAGGTATTTGCCAGGTACTTGTGACTTGGATTGGCCATTGTTGGAGATAGGATACTGGTCTTGATGCACCTTTGGTCTGACCCAGTGTGGCATATCTTATGTTCTTATGTTCTTATGTAATTAGCAATGGAATACTCACTCTCCTTCCTGGAAAGATAACTACATTGCTCTGATATAGACTAAGGAGGCTCACGCAGCATTGCCCATGTAGGAACTCCTGCACATGCTCAGTAAAATTTTATTTATTTATTTATTAAATGTATATACTGCACTCTACATTTAATAAATAAATAAATAGACTTGCTAGGAGAGATGAGTCCGTTCAGTGCCGCTGGATGAAGTCACCCACGTGTAATGGCTAATTCATCCTGCTATCTATGGAAAACACTGTTTATGGTATGCAAATTTGCTATTTTAACCTAAGTACTTTCCCTAGGTAGGATTTAATAGATCATGGTTGCTAAATTTGAATCTGGCTATAAAATATTATTGATGGCGAGGGCCATCATATTGTGCCTGGAATGAATTTGGGAGTTATACATTTACATAGATTTTAGATTGAAAAAGAATACTTGTCCATAATGGTTAGGCCTTTTTCTGAGTGTCCTCTCAAACCATTTTTAAGATATGAAGATTTTACCCAGTCCCTATAATCTTTCTCTGTCTCTCTCCATATTCTTAGATTCCTCTGCTGTTAAAGCTGATAATTCTGGAAACAATATCATTCTATTTCTTGTTTTTGCTTATTCAATTTTATAGCTATATAGAAAGGTTTGAGAATGACATGGAAGTTTGACTGTTTTCTCAATAGATTGGTGTAAGCTTTGGGGTAGATTTTAATAAAGTATGCCCGCATGTACTTTTGTTCGCGCACCAGGTGCGAACAAGAGTGTGCCGGATTTTAATAGATATGCGCATAGCCGCGCGTATCCTTTATAATCGGGGTCGGCGCTTGCAAGGCTGTGCAAAATTGGCAGCCTGCGCGCGCTGAGCCTCGCAGCCTGCCTCCGTTCCCTCCGAGGCCGCTCCGAAATCGGAGCGGCCTTGGAGGGAACTTTCCTTCCACCCCCCGCACCTTCTCCTCCCTTCCCCTACCTAACCCACCCCCCCGGCCCTATCTAAACCCCCCCTCCTTTGTTGGAAGAGTTACGCCTGCCTGGATGATGCACCATCGCGACACGCCCCCAACACGCCCCCCTAGCAAAGCCCCGAGACTTACGCGCATCCCGGGGCTTGCGCGCGCCGCCGAGCCTATTCAACATAGGCTCGGCACGCACAGGGGGAGGTTGGGGCAGGTTTTCCGGGGGTACGCGCATATCTTACACGCGTACCCCTTTGAAAATCTGCCCCTTTGTGTATTTTGGTATATGCAGAGTTTAATCATGTTTATTCTCATAAATTTAGCAAACTGGTAAATTAGTCAAATAGCATCAGAAATGTTTAATCCAAGAGTTACTTCTGCTTTTTTTTGTTTTAACAGATATATATGGTGTTGCAAATAATGCCTTTCATGGACCTTGCCTTTCTTCCTCAGGAAATGCCAAATAGTTTTTAAGTAAGCTTGGACAGATATTGATTGCTTTGGTTCTTTTTGAATCTCAGAATGGCTGTTATGTGCATGGGGGAAAAATGAGAACATGGACATGGAATGCCATATCCCTGTTATATCAGGGAATGTCATTTTTAGTACACCTGGACAGCATGTACTTGGAGCCATCTAAACCCAACCTTCCCCTTCCAAACATCAACAACTTAAAATGGGGAAGGATGCAGATAATGCTTACTGCCTCCATAAAGTGTGAGAAACCCTAGGTCCCACAGCTAATTAATTGTGCTGCTGGACAAATGATATTAGTTGACCGCTCGGCCGCTGTTACACTGAAAAATAGATATGTTCTGTAACTCTGAGGCATGCCAGCACAATACACAAAGTGCAATCAAAGGAAAGAGAGTGGTGACAGAGGCTAAGACAGGACATGGAATTTTTCCAACTTGTGTCCTCTTCATAATTGATGTTGCGGCGCCTGGTTGCGGCAACCCCCGACCAGGCCCCCCTACCTCCGGTGGTCACCTGGTACGGCGGTCCCCTCACCACGGCAGGCCCCACAGTTCCTTCTGCATCCTCCTTTCAGCCAGTGTTGGGGCCTCCCTTGATGCACGTGTGCGGGAGGCCCCATCTCTTAAAGGGGCTATGGCGTGAAAACCAGCCCGGCCCCGGAAGATGACGTCCTGCCTACTGGGGTATTTAAACCCCACCGCTGATTCTGGGGATTGCCTTTGTAACAGGTCTCCTCTTTTGCAGCTTGGCTGCCTTGCCTTGCCTTTGGATTCCTGCCTCGCCTTGCCTCAGAGTTCCGGTCCTGCTCCAGTTCCTGCCTTCGTTCCTGTATCCAGTCTTCGACTTAATCTCCAGGTTTTGACCTCGGCTTGTCTTCTTGTCTCTGATCGCCCGCTGCTCGTCCTGACCCTTGGCCTGTGATTCCGTCCGCCTCTTCGCTGCCTGCTCCGGATCTTCTGCCTGGACTCCATCCGCTTCTTCGTGGAGGTTTGGTTCCTTTCTCACTGGGTGAACACTCTGACTACCCTCTCCTCGGGGGCTCTTCTGTGTTTATAGGCTATCCGCTCCTCGGAGGGCCGTCCTGCCTGATCTCTGGAACCTTTCCGTGGGAGTTCTTTTCTTCACCAGCTCCACCTCCCGGAGACGAGTGCCACTGGGTGTGTGAGCCCTTAGGGCTGTGGCATAGTTGATGCAGGCTCGAGATCAAGCCTCTGAGGCCTATGCCAGCAGCTGGTAAATGCGCCCTGTAGAGGGACAATCTGGAGGTTCAGCTTTACCAACCGCCTCCTTCGCAGGTTGAGCCCTTGGATTCTGGTGGCCGGTGGGACTTAGGCGGGTCCCTAGGGCAGAGGTGGTAGATGAGTCCAGAGAGACACACCAGAGACGGGATAGACAGCAGGCTTGTGAAAATCAAAGGAGAGCCTATGTCGGGGCAGGCAGTGAGCAAGAGTCCCGGCAAGAGGTCTGGTGCAGGTGGCAGGCAATCATGTCATGAGCAAGCAAGATGTTGAGATCCGGAGCAACTAGCCAAGGGTAGACGTGGACACACAGGAAATACAGGAGAAGACCACAAAGAACATGCTAGACTGGAAAGCAAGGCAAGGCTGGATGAGGATGGATGAGGCTGGGCTGGAAGGCAAGGCATGGCTGAGCGAGAAGACAAGGCACAGGAACGCTGGCAGCATGCACTGCAGGAAATGCAGGAGACCCGTTGCTGAGATATTGCGCTTAAACAGGGGAGCTGCTGAGATCATCAGTGCGCACCAGCAGAGGGCTTTCTCACCGTGGGGCCTTTAAAGTGCATGCACTTGCACGCGTGCCTCAGGAGGTGGCAGTGGTGGCAGCATCCTGCCACACACGAGAAACCCCGTGTTGTCTGGCTGAAGATGGGAGCCCCAGCTTGTCACGGTGTCGGGGGCGAGTGTAGTGGCTTGTGGAGCTGTCCCATGAGCCACGAAAATAACAAACTGTAGTTGATGAAAAATAAGATGGTTTCTTCTTTCCCCCATCAGTAAACTCTGGAAATCTTGCAGTGAGGGCTTCTGAAAAGTGTTTATTGTCTGTTTCTGAAATGCTAAACTGGAAAGCACCATTTAACTTCGATTTATTTCTGTGCTGTGTCTCAGCTAATCTCTATGTGAAAAGATTTTTTTCCCCTTGCTCTCTAAAATCTCCAACATTAACGGTGCAAGGAATTGATTTAAATGAATTGTCCCTTTTTTCCCCTAGAATTCTAGAGATGGTAACAAAGCCCTTGTTCTTTGTTACTGTACAGAAATTGGAACTCATTATGAGTCTTCATCATGACTATGTTGTGTTGGTGGTGGTGGTGGTTGTCGGTGTGTGTTGAAAGCTTAATGCTTGCCCCAATGTTCAGGATTCGGTCTGAGATGACTCCTGCTGGATAATGGAAATACAACAGGAAAGTAATATTTCCACTTTGAAGAGGAGAGTTTTCAAATTATCCACCTTGCGCAAAGGCCATAGGGTACTTTGTAACCATGTACTTTCCTTTTTCAAATTGCCATGGGTACAAAGTAACCACAGACTTTTGCACCTACCTTTTTCATAGATTTGAAAATACAACCTGTGTGCATTCGTTTCCGATTCCGTTCTAAGCACACTCCTGGGGATGCCTTTCCTCCGTTTGGCTAAAGGGGCATGTGCTATGCCACTCAGTATGTACTTTGAGCCAGATTGTGTGAGGGAAATTTTAAGATAGGATAGTAAAATGTACCCGGGCCAATGGCTTTGAAAATTGCCCTCCCAATGTTCTTGTGTTAACTTTCACTGGATAGCCTGACCTCCAATAATGCTTGTCTAGCTGTGAAATGAAATATCTTTGCTGCCTCCAACTCTTGATGTCTTTAGAGTCATTGGGGCCCTGGGGCTTAACTGTGATGACTTGTAAGCAAGTCATATATTTTCAGTTTTTGCTTGCTCTACCCATGAAACTGCCATGAAAGCTGTTATCGTGGATCTTTGTAATATTTTGTGGGGGGATTTAGATAAATAGGTGTTAAAATGCAAATATGGCCATTTCCTTGGAAAAACTTTGCCATTGCAAAATTGTGTTGCAAAAATGTGGTTCTCTCAGCAGTTGCCCGGCTGGCACCTGTAAAAATGCCATCACTCCCACTTTCACTGTGCCAAGCCCCTCTGAGGTGTACCTGCTGTTTTCCCATGGCTGGGACATTCTGCATGGCATTAGCTACTTTGAACATTGCAGCCACGGGGGGATTTTTCTTGTTCAGTTCCTCAGGCCGCTTGCCGCCGATTTCATTTTAAGACCCTCTCACCAACTCTGCTCCATTTGGCGAAGCGCTCTTTCTTTGCTTTCATTAAATAATTTGACAGGGGGGCTCCCAAGAGCCCCCTTCAGCCCAACGCTGAATTCATCCGAACCCTGCTGTATAGGATTGCTTTTATTAGCTATTGTCTTTACGAGCACACTTAAATTGAGGTTCTGAGGCGACATTCTGGTTGTGATGGCTGAGCCTTTTGGGAGAGGGGAGAGAGAGAGCACGATGAAGGGAGTGGCTGAATGCACCAGGTGGCCATGAATGAGGGCACACAGCACCTCAGCTTCGGACTTCCTTGTCCAGCCTGACCATGTGAATTATTGGACGAGGAAGCCCTTGCTGAATAAGGCAGCCTGGCAAGGCAAACGAACAGATAAATAAAACAGAGGTTCTGAAGGATTTACCCTTTCTAATACAGAAGATATATTGCCTTTTAAGACAGAGTTCTGCTTTTAGAAAATTACATGTTTAGTGTTCGGAAGGAGATTTCTCCAGTGATAAAACGTAGAGTTAAATATATTTCTTTAAGGGATTCCACACTCTTTTACTGAATTACTGTTTTCCATTCGAAGTCCACCAAGATCAGGAGGCTAGAGAGGAATCAAATACATCATGGTGATTCTGAATATAGCAGCAGAAGGATAATTAGGGTCCTTCATTTTCAGTTTTTTATTTTATTTTGATTGGGAATGTATCAGTGCTTCTTAAAGCAAGAACAAAAATGGAGAGAAATCGGTGGGAAGTAATGATTAGTCATTTTTCCAAGTAAATATCATTTTTGTTCTTGTTTTAAGAAACACTGATACATTCCCAGGAGAAATAAAATACAAGCTGAAAATAAAGGTCCCTAAGTGTAAGGTAAAAGAAATTTGGAGAACAGGCTTTAAATATTGCCTGTCCCCACCACCTGCTCAGGTTTACGTGGCATGCCAGATTATCAAAAAGGCTTGTGTTTTCCTCGCAGTAAGGTATCCTTTAACCTGTGGCTGTTCTTAGGGTTTACATTGCCTTTCCATCAATTGCAGGCTTATGTTTACCTATGGATACATTACTTTTAGCAATATAAAAAGTTGTGGAAATGATGGGAAGTCATGCCCATAGGTTTGCCAGTACCAGAATAGGGCTATTAGAAATATATATTCTATTCATACCAGTGGCACAGGATCCTGCCTTGGGAATATGGAGTACCCTAGGCTGTATATAATACTCAAGAGAACAAATTTATGTCTGTTTGCTCTGTTGAATCACTTTGCATATTCAAAAAAAAAAAAGCTTGAAAACTATTTTCTTTAATACGTTTGCTTAGAACTAAACTTTACACTTTCTTATTGTGTCTGAAAAATTGGATCTTTCTACCATTCTTCAGAGTTTTCAGTCTATCAGGTGCCTGTGGCTAAACACATATTATGCACTTTATAATCATAGCAATAATGCGACTCTGAGAAGCAGTTGTTGAGGCCAGCAGTTAAATTAGAGGCCAAAAAATGGTATTTTAGATTATATTTTAGAATTTATTTAGGCCCTGATTTCTTACAATTTATGTAATCTGTGTTCAGGTCACAATCCAACTCACCCCAACAAAAGTAAATACCTGGTATGTGAGCTGGTACCATTTTGAAATAGAACATCTTTTGCCCAAAGATAATTTCTTACAACTTCTAGAAGAGAAAACATTCCACAGCAAAAAAAAAAAAAGTGTGTCTAAAAGTGCCAAGGGGTGTTTAACCTTTGGGGAAAAACTCACACAGTAGGTTTGTGCAAGTTTTTGCTCACCCTATATTTTTTTTGTGACATTTTTTTCTCTTGTAAAATTGTACATGTAAGCTTTGCACTTTTCTATCCTTCTTTTTCCCCAGACTTAAACCAGGCCATAAGAGTATAATTTTCTGCCCCACCTCATAATGTATGTATGTATGTATGTATGTATATTTATTTATTTATTTATTTATTTATTTAGATATGTATAAATATTTCTTGACAGAGAGGGTGGTGGATGTATGGCATGGCCTCGCAGTGGAGGTGGTGGAATCAAAAACGGGATTTGAATTCAATAAAGCATGGGATAAATACAGGGGATTTCTGCAGAAGTGATGGGGATTGTAAGGCTAGATAAATTAGAGAGATGGGCAGACTAGATGGGCCATATGGTCTTTTTCTGCTGTCATGTTTCTGTTTCTATATGAGAGAGGAAGAAAAACGTTTTTATACTATATATATAGAGGCATAAGAGTATAATTTTCTGTTCTCCTCTAAAATAAGTAGATAGACATAGATATATATGTAAATATACATACAGAGGCTGATTCACTAAGGTGTGGGAAGGTTTTAATGTGGAAAACATGTGTAACATCCCTCACCTCCAAGCTCCTCCAGCAGAGCGTCCCACACCGTGCTGCATCCAAGGGCCGTGCATAGAATTTCCTGCACCCTTGGGCTCCTCTGATAGGCCCTGCAGCTGGGACATCCTGGGGTGTTGGCTGATGACATCACATCCTGACTAGGTATATAAGGAAGTCCCTTGCAACTAACCAGCCCCTCAGCAACAGCTCCTCCTGTGGTTATTTTTGTTCCTATTTTGTCCAGCCCTGCCCTGCCATGCTCCTGTTTTTATCTAGTCTTGCCTAGCTTTGCTCCTTCCCTGCCCTACCCTGCCTTACCTCTCCACCCTGCCTCGTTCTCTTGCCCTGCCTTGCCTTGCCTTTTTGTCAGCCTTTCTCAGACCGTTCCGTTGCTGACCCAGATTATCTTTCTGACCTTGCTTGATCTCTGCCTGCCTCAACTTCTGCCTGGACACTGACCTTGCTAGTTCCCCACCAGCACTGACCCTTGCCTGTTCTAGACACTGTCTGTACTCCACTGGCCCTAACTTCTGCCCACCTTGGTCCTGTCTGACTCCTCGTCCCCTGCCAGAACCTGCAGGCTCAACCCAAGGGGGAGGGGGCTGGCCAGGTGGAAGACCTTGCCTTGTGGCGTGTCAGCTGCAGCCTGCTAGGGCCTGGCCCGTATTCACACCCCCCAGGCTGTGTCAACCTAGCAAACAGCCCAAGGGCTCACATCCCCGGGAGCGTGACAATGTGTGTTTATAAGTGAATAGCCCCCTTTGAAGAAAATGGGATGTGCAGTAAAAAATGAGTGTTTTCAGCTTTAAAACCTTACTGCACCTTAGTGAATCAGCCTCATAGATATATATATATAGATATTTTACATAGACATTTTTCCTGTGGGAAATCAGTGAGGCTATTTTTTCTTTCCATTAGCCCATTTGATATGCTACGATGTCAGTATTTGCAATTTAGACTATGAAACTGTAATTATGAAGTTCCTTACATCCGTTAAAGGGACAATATACTGTCTACTTTTGCACAAAAAATACAGTTTTTTGGGTGCAGTTACATGAGCAAATGCTGTTCTCATATCTTCCTTAGGAATTTATCAGCTTTAACGGGTAACCAGATTTCAGAACTTGCACACGTGATGGAAGTAGCCAGTTGGACCACTTAGTTGACCAGTTTGCCCAGTCTATTGCTAGGTCATCCAGAGTCCTCTGCTTCTTCGGCCTGCACTCCCCCCTGGTTTATCCAGGTCCCTCACCCCAGTCATTTTAGGCTTAAAATGAGTTTTCTTCAGATTTACATCTCATCAAGAGCAGAAGTAAATATGCAGGGCTTGCAGCCCGACGCACACTGCGGGTGTGGGATGTAAAATCTGGATTTATGCTCATGAATCTTGGCCCCGCCCTGGAATGCCCCAACACACACTAACTCTGCTCCTTCTTTTCACCATGCATTTGGTTGCTCGTGCGTACACACATATGCGCATAATTGGGCCATTTTAAAATATGAGTTGCTCGTGCTCAGCCCTCAGGTATATGGACCTTCGAACACAAGGAACTCTTAAAATTCACCCTAAGGGGCAGAGTTTAAAAGCCCCATGCGCGTAAGTCCAGCTGGATTTACGCGCGCAGGGGGGTTACGTGCGCCGGGCCTATTTTGCATAGGCCCGGCGACGCGCGCAAGCCCCGGGACGCGCGTATGTCCCGGGGCTTGAAAAAAGGGGCGGGGCGTGGGCAGTCCAGGGCGGAGCGTGCCCCCCGGAAGCAGGCGCAACTTGAAAAATAAAGGTCAGGGCGGGTTTAGGTAGGGCTGGGGAGCGGGATAAGTAGGGGAAGGGAGGGGAAGGTGGGGGGGGGGGGGGGGGGGGAACAGGGAAAGTCAACGGGGCCCCCCTAGGGCTCGGCGCGTGCAAGGTGCACAAGTGCGCACCGACCCCGGATTTTATAACATGCGCGCGCATGTTATAAAATTGGGCGTAGATTTGTGCGCGCCAGGTTGCGCGCACAAATCTACGCCCACGCGTAGGTACTAAAATCTGGCCCTTAAGTGTACTACTATGGATTTTGTGTTTTCCCACCAGTTTTTTTTTTCCTTCGGTTAATTTGAACAACAACCTTGGAAGTGAAGAGTAGTAACTGGAACGTCTGGCTGGGGTTCAAGAAGAACCCCTGTGAGCGAGTAAACCTAAAGTCCTTGAAAACTAGTACAGGAGCCCTGGGGACAGCCAGGGGGTCTTAAATGGTCCATGCTCCATGACTCTGTCCGTGATGGGAGCTACATTACAAAGCTTTCTCTTTGTGCCTGCATCATTCTGTTGTTAGCACAAATAATTCAGGAGATATTGAGATTTAAAGATACAACTCATTTTTAAAAAATGTTTTTAAAGAAAAAAATCTTCTCCCAGGAGCTCAGAGACCATAATAGCTTACTAATCAATTTAAAATTGCTTCTAACATCTAACATTCAAATTGGCAGCACATTTAGCAAATCGTGTTTTCATGTACTTCTCTCAAGTGAAACAAAAGAGAAGAACATTTTTTTGTCACTTCTCTACACTTTTAATGGGAGCACAGAAGGACATGTGACTAGAGCTCTTGCGAGTCTGCAGAACTCCTCATGTCCTGCAGGAGACCAGGGCCGGAGAATCAGCAGCGGCAGTGGTATCGGTGGTGGCCCTCATATGTAGCCATCCCCTCAACACATTCCTGGCTTGTCTGGAGGGCAGCAGCAGTGCGGTGCCGCCCTTAGCCTGCGTCTTGCCCCTCCTCTGTCAGCCCTAGAGAATTGTCACAAGGTTTTACCTGCATTGAGTGCACTTAGCGTGGGTAAAACCTAGTGACAATTCAGTGGGATGTATTGTAGCAATTTTCAAAAGCCCACTTACATGGGTAAAGTGGACGAACACATGCAAAACCTATTTTTAAGTGTGTAAATGCTTTTGAAAATCAGGCCCTGAGTGAGGGGATGGGGGGCAAGAGCAAATAAAGATATATTGGGGGAGAGAGAGAATGAGGGTGCAGGTAGGGGAGGGAGAGTAAATGAATGATGGGGGGGGGCTCTAAGGGAACCAGAGAGGGCACAGGGGAAAGTGATTGAGGGTATCAGAGGAGCTATGGGGTATGAATGAGGAAATCGGATGGGTAAGTGTGGAGAGACAGTGAGTGAAGGGATCAGTGGGGCTGTGTGGTCTAACTGAGGGGACTGAAGGGAGTATGGGGTGTGGGGTGTGAGTGAGAGAACGGATTGGTGTCTAGGGACTGGTGTGGGAGTGTTGTGCTGCCCTTTCCTGATTCCAGATCCCTGATTCCAGATTCCCTTTCCTCCCTGTTCCCCCTTATCCTCTCTGCCCTTTACATCTCCATCCCTTATCCCTCTGCACCTCCTGTCTTAGATCCCTTCTTCATTTTCCTTCTCTTAGATCCTCTCTCCCTCTTCTGAGATTGCCCTCAGGGTACTCATGGTATATTTTAGTGTATACTTGCAGGAATTGGTACACCACTTTATCCCTGTCCTTTCACCAAGTTTTGGTCAGTGCTGCCTTTAACTTTTCATACTTCACTGGACTGGCCAAAGTGCCTTCATGCTCACATGAGCTATCCTATGAACTGGATGGATAGACCTACCCTTGACAGGGTGTGGGTGAGCTTCAGTCCTAACTTACCTCCCTAGTCAGGAGTTTTTGGGCTAGCAATCCCGTTTAGGGATTGTTTTGCAACCTCTCAAACTTTTGATGTCTGTCCTGGGTGGTTAGATCTGTGTGGTATGTTGGCAAGTAAAGTTAGCCATAGACTTAGCCGCTGTTGCTGCTTCTTCTCCCAAATGTTTCTTGGGTTTTTCTGCCCATTGTGTCTATTGGCCAGTCATTGGGCGTGTTTCTGCAAAGGCATTCTGTCCTTCAGTTGTTAGTGGCCCTCAGTTTCTTTCTGGAGGGCTTTCTGAACCCAGTGTGGGTTTTTTGGGTGTTTTGTGACACTGAAGGAAACTGTGCAGTTTTCGTCCAAAGATTCTCCTCTTGGTTGATTCTGTAGGTGTTTTCCTGTATCCAGAAGGAACTAGACTTACCTTGCTGTCAGGGTTCCTTGATCCAAACTCTGGCTTTCTTAAACCCGTGAGGCAAAGTATGCTTCTCGCTGAACTTGGCATCACACCCCTGCCTTAGGCACCCCTGCTACGCATTGGGGTATTTGTGTCTCAGTCTGTTCTATGGTTTTCTTTTGTAGAATACATATCTTTTCCCACCTAGACACATTTTTGGGTTGGCTGCCTCAGAGGCAAATTGGAGAAAGGTGAGTTGGTTTCTCCATTTATTGGCTATATCATGGTCTGAGGGTCTCTGCCTAGGGGGCAGGGTAATAACTACAGCTGCACATGCTCAGTAGGGCATGTTTGAAAGCTCTAGAATTCTTTGGGATCAAAGTTCCATGTTGGGCTCCAATCAATGATGTCACCCATGTGTGAAGACTAACATCCTACTGTACTTGGAGAATACCTGTTGCAGGTAAGCAACTCTGTTTTCTCCAATAAAGATCCAACTAAATGAACTGCATACAGAAATGCCAGAAAATGACTTTATTTTTATAAAATGAATACTAATTTGCTTTTATGCAAATATGCCACATAAGTGCCACATAATTTCAGAAACTTTGCTGCAGAATTTTCCAACTCTTTCTGTGGAATCTACCACTGATAAAGGAAACTAGAAGCTCGGCCTATACTACTACTACAACTACTACAATTTAACATTACTTTAGCGCTACACGACATACACAGCACTGTAGAAAAACACAAAAAGACAGTCCCTGCTCAATAGAGCTTCTAATAATATAAATATACAGGACAAGAGATGAGGAATTTCATAAAGTAAGACAATGGTTAAAAAAGAAAAGAAAAAGAGTTAGTTAATGAGGCTGAAAGCAGACAATCAGGTCTAAGATTTAAAATCAGCTTCAAAAAGGTGGGTCTTTAGATGGGATTAAAACAAAGCAAAAGAGGGAACATGATGCACCAGTTCAGGAAGACCATTCCAAGCACCCGGCGCAGCCAAGTGGAATGCACAGAGTTGGGAATTGGTGATAGAGGAGAAGGGCACAGATAGGAATGACTTGTCCGACAAGCGGAGTGCACGAGGAGGGATGTAGAGAGAGATAAGATGAGAGGTAGTGGAGTGCTGCAGAGTGAAGGCATTTGTAAGTGAGTAAGAGGAGCTTCAGCTGTAGACAGGAATATATAGGGAGCCAATGCAGTGACTTCAAAAGAGGGGTTATGTGAGTGTAGTGACTTTTTCAAAAGATAAGTCGCGCAGCTGAATTTAGGACAGATTGCAGTGGCGAGAGATGGCTTTCCGGGAGACCTGTGAGGAGCAGGTTGCAATAGTCTAAGCTATAACCATGCAGTGCCCTAAACTTACAGAGCTGGATTTTCAAACGTGTTTGTCAGGCTTAGTTTGGGAGAGGGACAGATCCTAAGTTTTAAATATCCTTCCTTGTTGAATGGTTCAGTTTTAACTGGATAAGTCATTACCCATCTAAAATTTTGCTGGATAAAAAAGAGACATGTGGCTAAAGATTTATCTGACAAATTTGTAAAATCAGAGCTAGCTGGCTAACTCTGGTTGTAATAATAACAGGTCTAAAGTTAGCCGGATAACTAAAAAAAAAAAAAAAATCTAGCATGCCAAGAGGGTACTGATTCTCTCCCACCCCATCGCATATCTTTAAAAGAAATGCTGGCCAAGTTCTGAACTCCTGAAAGCGGCCGCTAGGCTGAATACTAAGTGCAACAGAACTGTTGTGACAGGAGAATGGTCCCTTCACTGACAACTGCCAGTGAAATATAGAAGCATAGAGCATGACGGCAGATAAAGACCATGTGGCCCATCCAGTCTGATAATCCACATCTGCTCAGCCTTATAGTCTCTTTCTTTCCCTCAGAGATCCTCTGTGCTTGCCCCATGCTCTCTTGAATTCAGATACTGTCCTTGTCTCTACCACATCCTCTGGGAGGCTGTTCCATGCATCTACCACCCTCTCTGTAAAGAAATATTCCCCAAGATTACTCCTGAGTCTATCCCCTTTTCCCCCTCATCCCATTATTGGTCTTTTCTCCTGGACTAAAGTGAATAAATGAGTACTAATGTGCCAAGATCTGTCAGTATTCAGCCCAGTGGGCTACTTGTGGGAGTTTGTCAGGTGGAGATTTGTCCAACACCGTTTTTTTTTTAAGGTAGGGGAAGAGGGGGAATGGCACTTGCTTGGCATGGGAGGTTATTTTCCCCAATATTCAAAAGTTACTTGGATACATTTATCTGGTTAAGTTTGGTCGAGTATATTCAGAAGGAGAGTTACCCAGTTCAGTCCCACCTGCTGATTATCCCCACCAAAGTTAGCTGGCTAACTTTAACCAGCTAACTTCCCACTCGCCGCACCACTGCATGTTGACCTCCACCCTTCTTAAATAATGCTTAAAAATCAACAACAACAAAACTAAGCGAAGATATCCCCCCCAACACCCTCTTCTGAAACTTTTCCATAAGTGTTTACTGCAAACGACTGACCCAAATATAAATCACAAAACATGCACATTCTGAAATCTTTTCAACAGAAAAACCCAGAAAAAACTTTTTCTACTTTGAGAATTTGAACTAGAGGGGAGAGAGGGTCATCACTTTATTTATGTACTTTGAAAAAGTATATTCCGCTTATAAAGGACCAGCTGTGCTAACCAGACTCCAATAAAGCATATACAAGAAAACCAACACAACAAAACATAAAACAAGCTATGACAAACACATGAAATGCAGTAAAGCTCAACACCACGTTAGGCTTATACACAGATTCTGATATCACTAAACCTGTGTTTCTCAAGCCGGTCTTTGACCACTCTCCCCAGCC
Source organism: Rhinatrema bivittatum (assembly GCF_901001135.1). NCBI lineage: Eukaryota > Metazoa > Chordata > Amphibia > Gymnophiona > Rhinatrematidae > Rhinatrema > Rhinatrema bivittatum. The sequence goes on along the minus strand of NC_042615.1, from coordinate 492,149,793 downwards.
AGTCAGGTTTGCAGGATGTCCCCAATGAATATGCATGAGGCAGATTGGTATGCTCACCGCCTCCAGTCTATCTCTTGCATATTCAGACTGGCTAGGAGGGGGGACTTCAGGACCTGTGTGAGAAACAGGGCACTGGGCTACTGATCAGTAGCTCCAGTCATTGTGAGGGGGAGATTCCCAGCTCAGGAAATAAGAAGTGCCTGTAGCTTCTTTACACAGTGCATCTGTGTATTCTCTTGATAATTGACAGAGTCCAACAGATTGTACCAATCTGTTGGAGCCTTGTTTACCCTGTGCAAGTCTTTGTTTGGCTGCATGGATTGCCCTGCTGGAGCTGCTTGAGGGAGGGCTTGCTTGTCTGCTGGTCTATATAATAAAGCTCCTTGTATGGAGCAAGCTTGACTTATTGATCAGGCTGGGAAAGGATCGGTTTATGAGGTGAGTTTTTTTAATTAGGGCAGCAGGCTAGCCTTAATGAATGTGTTTCTATCAGCACTGTGTTTGTACATCCTGTAGAGCTGAACTCAGCAGCAGGCGAAGCTTCAAAATTGCAAAAAAACCCAAGGGAAAATGTACAGATATTCAGAGGGGAGAATGATATAGTCATAGACCATGTGGGTCTTTAGTCAATGACACCACAACCCAGTGGTATGATGGATAGTTTGTGTGGGTTAAAAGGATATTGCAAAATTTTGACTAGGATAAACCTGCAGCCTTTTCCTCTTCCAAGTTCCTAGTTTAGGTGTTCTTGATTGAACTGCCAAGTGTGCATTTTAATTCTTAAGTTTTGTGTGATATACTGCATTGGGTTAGACAGATGGCAACAAGAGAGTTTTCCCCATCAGTTTTCTCCCCATCCTTCGTCTTCAGGGCCGGTGCAAGAATATTTGGTGCCTTAGGTGAACCTTTGGTCATTCACCCCCATGCCCCTCCCAACCAGGGGCAGACTGCAGGAAAATATCAGCCCGGGGGATATTTTTTTAAAACCAGCCCACAGGATATCTGTCTCACTCGTGAGCTTTCTGTGTAGCACGTGCTTCAACACTCCCAAAACCACACCGTCAACCCTTGAGAGGTACATCATGTGACCTGGAGCCTGGCAGAATTGAGACAAAATATCTCCAACAAACTTCATATTTTCTTAAACAACTAACTACAGCACACCTTAGACCAGGGGTGAGGAAACTGTACTGCAGTCCCTTCCATCTATGCAATCTCTTGGACCCCCCATAAGTTTGGTTACATCTCTCATAAATATCCTGGTCCGGTGTCAAAGTTGCATGCCAAGCAATCAAATGTTGAACCAGTTGCCAATTAATGAGACAACCACCCTACAAGCAGTGACTCATTCACACACACAAAGACATTTGCTGTTCTGCTGCGCTGCTGCTCATGTGCTCACTCAGCAAATGCCCTCCTGTCCCAGCACTGCCACATCATAATGTAAAAGTTCTTGCTTGTTGCTAGCCTTTCCTCAGTCTGCAGCAGCCCCCTCTCTTTCCCATTCTCACCCCTTCTTGGCTCCCTCTCTCTCCAGGAGACTCAGCTTCCCCTCTCAAAGCCCAGCCACCTCTGACAGAAGCCTCACTAACACAGCACAGACACTTCTTTCTGGCTCACCTCTCTCTTTCTATGATAGTAGCTTGCCTCCACTTGCACATTCGTATTGACACAGAATGTTGCTTTTATAGTTCCCTAGGCTCTGCTCTGCCAACCTACTCCAGGGGAGGGAGGATCAGAAATGATCCAGGCTGCCAGCTTCCCCCAAGGCTCAAGAAAAAGAAAAGAAAATCAAACTCTGGTCAAGACTGAGGCTTGTGAGAGCCTGGCCCAAAGTAGCATAATTCCAGATGGAATCCTGCTTTCCTACATGAAGCTCGTGCAGCCAGAGCTCGACTGGGGCAAGGGTATTAGGCAACCTAGGCAAACTTTACAGCCTTGCACGTACTCACATACACACACACATAGCCCCAAACTCTCCACACATAGTTAAAAGTTATGTATTTATAGTAAGGCTTTACATGAACAAAAATATCACAACATGTATATTATAATTACAGGAACTGCTGTGGTACCAACCAGAAAACCCTGCAAAAAAGTAAACAAGACAATTGGAACTCATATGATATTAGGTCTATTGTAATATGTTTTGGGTGTAGGTTCGACCCTCAGAAAGCCATGAGTTAATTAAATTACAAAATAGTAAGCCTCCCATACCAAAACATCACTAACTGCCAGCACTCAAACAGTAACATCTTTGTCTATGAAAAGGCAACACTGTGTTTCGGCAGCGGCCTCCAGCTTCTCTCCAGTCTTCAGCCGCCACTGACCAGGGCTCCGGTGGTGGCCCGCAGTTTCTTCTCCTTCAGCTGCTAATGTCTCCTCCGGGCCCTTCTTTCTGCATACCAGAACGTGGGGGACATAGCATAGCAGAGGAAATGCTGGTGCCAAATAGCATGCGATCAACTTCATTGGCCCACCGGGGGATGCTGATCCCCCAATAGGCCAAACTGCCCCTGCTCCCAGCTTAACTATTGGCGGCAGACCAGCACAGTGCTCCATCCCGTTGGCTGAAGTGGCTCCAGCACAGTGCTCTCTTCTTTGGCGGTATTGGCTCCCCTACAGCACCACTCTGAACCTCATCCTGGCAGGATTTTGCCACCCCCAAAACTTTGGCACTCTAGGTAACCACCTAGTTTGCCTAGTAGAAGCAAAGGCCCTGCTTGTCTTGTCTATTTCTGTAAATTATGCAAGTAAGGTTAGCAGGTGGGACTGTACCTGTGACCCACTGACAATTAACAACCATGGAAAGGATGAGATATTAACACGACTGCAGGGGAGCGGAGCACATTACTCTGAATCCTGCTTTATTACTGGGGGTGCATAGAATGTGCCATTAGCTTAAAAATAACTGTTTAAAATCTAAGGGGATATTTTTTAAAATTATATGTGGTAAAGCATTTATGTGCGTAAATGGACACATTAAGGCTTGCCCTAGTATTTTATAAACTCTGCAGAGGGAGCTGCACAGTTTTATAAAGTACCATGTAGATCTACTTTGAAAGTACACACAAGAATTTCCAATATGAAGAAACCATGTACTTCCTCTGCCTATTTCATAAACATACACGCGTATATTTTATGTACGGAAAAAATGTAATTTGTATGCGTAAAACCCTGGTTTATACGTGGAGGTAAGTATACTTTAAAACGTGCGGATGTACTTGAAATCGCCAGTTTGCCGATACCTTCTCCAGTTCACCCAGTCCGTCTCCAGTTCTCCTAGAACCCCTAGTTCTTCACCCTGAACTTCCTACCCTGTTCACCCAGACTTCCTACTCAAAAATATCAGGCAAGTCCAGTTTCAATTGCCCAAATCAATTAAGAGGTGTAAAAGTGTACAAGCAGTTGACTCATGTATTTGCGTAAATCTCTTATAAAATAGGAACGTCGGTGCATTCTTCTCGACCCTGCCCTAGAATGCTCATAGAACAGCACTTTTTTGCACCAATATACAGGCAGGCAAAAACCAAAAATACAGATGTACTTTCAGTGTTTATAAAATAGCATGTACACGAATATAGGCTACGTACACATGTATATGCTAATTTTCCGCGTGGAACCCCTTTGAAAATGTACCCATAAGTGTTGTGTTGATTCTTTCTGTATACATTAGAAATCAGGGAAACCAGGATTCAGATCTCACGTTCTCTCACTGACCCTCCTTGTGACCTTAAACAAGTCATGTTATCTCCTGTTGCCCTAAGAGGTAACTTTTAAACAGGCTCGCAGGCGCACATGTGCGTGCGTTCGTCAGCCCGCACCCAGAGGCATGTGTATATACGCGCATGCTTTAAAATAGACAGCGCACAATTTTAAGAGGGTGCACGCCTGTATGAGCAAATGCCGCTTCTACCGGGTAAGTTGGGGAATTTTAGTAGACATGCCCCCCCGACGCCATTTCCAGTTTTCCCAGTTCACCCAGGTAAGGGCCAGGACTTCCAAACCTCCCCCCCCCCCCCCCCCCCAGTTTAACAGCCACCCATTTCCCATGTTTAGCCCCTATCTTTAAAAGCTCGCCGATATTTTTCTTTTTGTTTATTTTATTATTTACACGTCCTCCATAGCAGAAGTAAAATTAGTTTAGTTTTAGTTTAGTTTTATTAGTTTCTATATACCGTAGTATTAGTGTTTATATACCGTAGTATCAGTAAAACCTTCACTTCGGTTTACAATACAATAAAAGTAAGGAAAATGCAATAACTCAATAATAAAATCAAAATACCTACAAATATATAATTATAAGATAATAAATAATTAAGATGTAGTACAATACTAAAAGCATAAAAATGACTACAGTATAAATTCAAACATTAAGAAAGATAAGCAGTAAAGTTCAAAGGTTCTTAATCTAAAATAGTTACGCTGTAGGGGACTCCAGCCTGCGTCTGTGCGCATTACTATTTACGCGCAAATTTGAAGTTGAAATCCAGAAACGCTGATGCCCCACCCAGACCATGCCCACGCCCTGACCCTTTTTGTAACATTTGTATTTGTACATGCAATAGGACAGTGATGACAAACTCCAGACCTCGAGAGCCACAGACAGGCCACGTTTTCAGGATATCCACAATGAATATGCATGAGATAGATTTGCATACAATGGCAGCCGTGCATGCAAATTTTTCTCATGCATATTCATTGTGGATATCCTGAAGACCTGGCCTGTTTGTGGCACTCGTGGACTGGAGTTTGCCATCACTGCAATAGGAGATATGCACGTACATGGGCAGCTTATAAAGTCCACTCAGCGTGAGCTGGCCCAACTTGTGCATGTATCTCCTGGTTTTGGCACATGCTAGGCTTTTACAATTCACCTATTAGATTCTAAGCTCTTTGGTTCAGGGTCTCACTGTACCTGGATACCTTTCACCATTGCACATTGTTTCGTACGGCTAGTATTAGTGTTATTATTACTATCTTGGATCCAGAATGGTTGGGATCAGAGCTATTCCAGATAATGAGTTTTTCTAGATAAGAGAACATGGACCAAACTCCATGACTTTTATGGATCTACCTACACATGCACACACACATAATTATTACAGGACAATATGTATGGACAATATGGTGACTTTTGAGAAGCATTTTAAGAAGAAACCAGCAGTTTGAATAGGTTTAACTTAGCTGATTCTTCAGCAGTGTCAGTGTCAGTTAATAATTTACTTGTCCTGAGAGACTGTAGAAGCAATCACTTTCTGCAGTGAGGCACTCCCAGGCTTGTTGCTGTGCGCAGCTCATCTGTGCTGTAGCAAAATGTGCCACGGGGATGCGACATCAGCACAGTGTCTGCACTTTGACAAATGAAGTCTTGCAGGAGCTAAATAAGGCATGTGTGTAGGTGTGTGTCTGTGTGTGTTGGGAGGATAGGGGAGGAAGGGGAAATGGACGGAATTTGCCAGGGACAAATAGCTAGCAGCTAATATTTGTGGGAATGGCTTGTTGTAAATCTCTGTCCAGTGCCCGTCAAAGCAAACACCGATTAAGATTTTAAGAACATTTTTTTGTATGGTTCCATTCTGATGGAGAATTTATAAGGCTGAAGTGGCACTTGAAGGGTTTTGGATATACATTTCCCTTTTGTGTTGCTTACCTTTAAGTGCTAAGCCAGGGGCCAGGAGGTCAATGCCTGGAATACAAATGTTGAGCATGAAAAAAAAAAAAAATGACTGAGGCACCTGTTCCACTAATCTTTAGCAAACTTACAGGTATTCAATATGTTGATGTCATGTCTAACATTAAGCTGTGTTCGATTAGGCACCAATTCTTGGAACTCTATTCCCTAGTTTGCACAATTATGCTGACACAGCAGCCCTTCCTATTGGATTTTTGCGGAGATGATGGAGAGCATTTTGAAAAGAATATTTAGTGTTACATATTTTTTGTGGGGTATGGGTTGTTGGTAGACGATTTACGGGCCTTTAGTAAGTTGTTATGGTGATATAATTTGCCAGGTGCAACATATTCTCAGTAGCATTGCTATATTAAACTCTTATTAGAGTTTAGTAGTGCCTCAATTTTCATCTGAACTGAATGAAGTGTTCTCTGACATATTAAGAAAAAAAGTGCCTCAGCAGAATCAGTAGTCCTTGCATAGTGCATGTTCTAGTGCCTTGCCCATTAAGTTGCAAGCCTCCAGAAGTTTGGGTTTTTTTTGTTTTTTTACCCTGACAAAGTGGCTTAAGAGAGAATGTCAAGGAAGGGCACAGAATGGATGTCTGCCCTCGTGAATACAAAAGGGATAGCCGAGGCATTTTCTAAGGCACAGCCAAGAGGCGCAATTCAGAACCTGGCTGACTGTCATGAGCTGAAACAACCTGCCTTTCTTCTGACATTCTTGCCACTGTACCAAATGGTTAGAGAAGCAAACACAATGTGAAATTCACCTCCCATCTTGATAGCAGCTCACACTGACAGAGGCCGGTCCTGGGTCTGGGAAATTGCTGTCTGTACATTAATTTACATGCTGTTCTCTGATTGTCTTGGAACCAACCAGAACTTGGCCAAACAACAGTCGGTCATTTCTTAATAATACCAAGGTGGGGCCTTTTTTTTTTTGGTACTTTTATTGATGATCTAATGGGCTGGAAGAACAGTTTGTTTCATGGTAGACAATTTTCAGAAATTAGATTTGCCCTGGCTATATTTTTATTAATTGTCTTCTTTCTCATTGGCAGCATGTTTTGTTCTGTTTGAGTAAAGAAGGGTCAGTGGTCTGGCAATTTGATTTGTTGACAATATATTCCATTTGGTATAATTTTATATAATTTAACAGTATCTATATGTTCTTCCCCATGTACACATCAGAATTTATAAGGATAATTATCTTAGTTTGTGGAGGGGTTTTGCCTCCTTAGATATATAGTACATGGTTGTGAAACTGGAAAACAGTTTTTTTAACCTGTACAGTTCTTTGTATTTTATTTTTGGGGTTTTTTTTTCTAATCTTCCAGTTTCCTTCTGCTCCTTTGACATCCTGTTTGGACAGGCCTTTACTGAGCTATGGTGCCATAAACTTTCATTTGCAGCTACCCAGAGTTTTCCTGTAGGTTTTAAGCTCCCTACCTACCCCCCAGCCAATCTAGCCCAGCCATCGCAGCAACGATCCTTGGTCGGGGACCACAGACTGCAGCTCCCTGCAGAGCTCGGTACACATGCACACTGAGTCTGGCCACCAGGCGTCGCTGTTGTGCCACGAGTGGGACTCCCTCTCTCCCTCAGCTATGAACGCTGTCTCCTCCTCCTCCTCCTCTTAGCGACGTCCCTCGTCCCGCCGGCCCAAGAAGTACAAATGGGGCAGAGGAATCCAACCCAGATTTCCTGCATGAGGCTAGCCCCCAAGCTAGGTCGCTTTTTTTAACATATATTCAGAGGTCCAGAGAAGACAGCCTGCCATCCGATACCACATCAACTCCATAAAATCATTTATTTGAATATTGTGATGTGGCATGCATATCTGGAGTTATCTAATTAAAAAAAAGCAAACAAAAGCAAAAAGTGTTTCTCGTGAAGCCTAAAGAGGCAGTGCCTGTTCTATTCTTCTTTTGCTCACCTATTGGCCTCTAATCATGGGGAATTCATGGGGCATCTGGACTGGGAGGGCACCAAATCAGGCCTTATCGGTGTGGTCCCTCTTGTAGTTGTTAGTCTTGTTCGGAGGGCTGCGTGTTGTATTGGCTCTGTTTTTTGATTGCAGATACATATAGATATATATATAGCTCATTCTTTTTTTATTTTTATTTTTTGTTTAACAAGACCAGTGTTTTGAAAACAAGAGAAACCTTTGCAGGTCTGAATTCTACAGTGGTCTGCAAATGATTGAGAATGTGTTGATTTCTTGACTCCCAAAAAACGCCACTGCAGGTACCAATCACCTTAAAAAAAACTGCAAACACATGGGGACTAATGTCAGCATTTTAATCTCTGGAGCCCTGCCCTAGAGCAACCAATCAGTTGCGTGCATTCTCCCACCCTAAAAATAAAAATCCTGGAATGATTTTGCTATGGTTTTTCTTGCAATTTGGTGTTTTGATTTTGATCCAAAAATAAGGTCTTGGGTAAAAAGGGGAGCTCTGTTGCGATTAAACAGCCCTGCTTCAAGATCCTATCTGTGGGATGTCAGAGTGCGAACCAGGACTCTAAAGCAGCAGGGCTAACTACATTTTATTTATTTAGATAATTTAGTCGGCAGCTAAACAGATACAGTCATTGTGGTTTTTCCTTTTTCCTTTGTAGTTCGTACTTAATTCATGAGGAAATGTTAGTGTTTAATGTTTTGTAAAGCTCCTATCCCCACCCCCATCCCCATTCTCCATTCCACACCACATGTGAATAAATCGGGATGCTGCCGTGCTGATCCTTCTCAATAACCTCACGCGGGAATGGAGAATGGGAGCCCGAGCTAACGAGCTAGCCGCGCCACAGGCCCCAGGGTTGCTGGGTGGAAACCAGCAGGTTACAGCGCCTCGGGGACCAACTGGGTCAATTCAGGCAGATTGGTGTTGGCAGGTTGCTGTCCAGCAAAGCCATTGGGGATGCAGGCAGCTGGATGAGCAAGGACCTCACTAGTTTTGCAAGCTGTTTAGATTATTACACATGAAAACCCCCCCCCCCCTTCCTTTTCGGGAACTTCCCCGAATGCAGGGGCACAGCAGCAGCCCCTGGGCCACTCTTACCCCCAGCTATATTTTCCCACAAGTTAACACAGTCCACTGGCCACCAGTGTATCGGGGCTCTTCCTGTAGGGAGGGGATAAACCTCTGGGACTTTAGGCTCACATGGGTGGGGGCCACATAAGACACAGTCTCTCTGTTGGTTGCTTTCACAGATGTACTCACACTTGGGATGTCCAATTCACCTAAAAAAAAATTCTCCTGACAATCGTCATTCAAAAATTAACAGTCCAATCAAATCAGCACAGTCAAATCAGCACATCTCACGCAAGTAAGGGAAAGAGCACTGTCACTGGCTGGTCCTGTACTCTGGAATATACCATGCCACTCGCAATAAGACTACAGACAAATCTGAAATTATTCAAAACTAATCTGAAAGCCTGGCTTTTTAAACAAGCATTTTATAAAGATAAAGAAAAGGAGAAAAATAGTTGAGCGATAAGGATGCACCAAGCTAGAAGTTTTTAGTAACCTACATAAGCATATTAATGTTAAAATCAAACTGCCTAATTTGTTCCTAACAATCAGGTTTAATTTACACACCTAGTTTATTATCTTAAATTGTTACCGTACCATGATGGCACACGAGTAATTTGTAATCTATACCACCCATATTTCTCTTTATCGTGCCCTTCTGTAAACCGTTGTGATGGTATTTAACTTAACGACGGTATAGAAAATTTTTTAAATAAAAATAAATAAAAAGTGCCTTTTCCCCAGTCTTGTTAGCTGAGTCAGTGTCCCTTTGGATGGCAAGCACTAGGAAAACCGCTCCTAGTAGGGCTGGGATCTGCTTATCTCTTTCTCTCTAATGGTAAACTGGGGCTTCAGGTGACAAACTTCCAAAAAGATGTTCAGAGGTCCAAAAAATCTCTGTCCTCCTCTGTGGGCGGGAACTGGTGGCATAAGAATTCCTCCCAAAACAACTGGAACAAAATCTCTGCTAAATTACTACGTTCTTCCTCTCTGTTCCTTCTCTCTCTCTGTCCCTTCTTTAACTGGACAGAGGGAGTAACAGCACCTTCCTGATCGTGCAAGGCAGGGGAGATATCCTCCTTAGGCAGGCACAGGATCTCAAAAATCCCTAAAACACAAATAGTTTTCTCAATTTTTCACTCTCCCAGGCAATCCCTTCCAGACCTGTGGAGTTGCTGGGAAGGGAAGTGCGACCTAAATTGGGCACCGCTTCAACACTCTCCTGCTTTCCAAAACGTCAACTCAAAGAAACCACATTGCTCCACACACACCAGCTGGTTTTGTAGGGCACTGCTGACCAGTCCAGACCAGCCTCGGCGGAGCAGACCTGAAGGGATGGTCTGCCAACTAGTGAGTCCTTGCCAGGGTTTACTGCTAGGGATAATTTAGATAGTGGGGATTGAAGTGGTCCCTTACACAAAGTTTGGTGGTAAGACATGGGAGGGAATGAGAGTTGGATTAAACATGGGAACTTGTACTCATCTTCCCAGGACAGGAAGGCAACAAAAATTTATTTAGATAAGGAATGATGTCCAACAAGAAGTAACCGGAGCAGCTGTGACAAGTCCGTACCCCTAACTCAATACAATTCAACAGACACAAATATCCGGAGCCAGAATTTGAGCGGAAATGGAATAGGCCACAGCTTTATTGCGAGGTCTAATAAGTCTGACAATAAGTCCGAACTAAGTACCCAGGCCTTGTACTAAAAGATGGTACTAAACTACGCAGGGGTAAGATGAACTGCCTCCCCCCTTTCAAACCCCCCACTCAGCCCACTGCAAGCAAACAAGGCCAAGTCGTAGTAGTGAATATGTGGGTCCGAGCTACCTGGACAGCCCTCCCTGTCCTCCCTTTGGGTCTGACAACCTTGCTGGACAGGGAGGGCTGGAATAGGAGTCACTGGCCTGCACGCCAAACTGTCTTCTGTCCTCTAGGTGGCAGGCGAATGCGGCCAATTTATTGAAACTTACTGCAAAGACTTGCCCAAACTCTCTTCCCACCCTCCACTTAGGCTCGAGTATCCTGCCCAACTGCAACAATATACAATAAATAAAGGCAAGAAACAAACAAACAAATTATACGTTCTGTAGGAACATACTTTAACTTGAATCATGGCATGAAGTCTAACTAATACAAAAATTCTTGCCAATCACCTCCCAATACAGTGGGAATGTAGATGGGTTCAACAATCAGCAGCTGAGCCTGACCCCTGGGAGGAAGGAGAAAGGCTGGGTTGACCACCACCAATGCCATTTAACCTCTTTCTTGGACCCCTGCCCCCAGGTGTGTGCCCACCGATGGGCAACAATGCACTCCCTCCCCCCCCCCCCCTTTGGAGAGGAAGAAGGGCTGGGGGAACCCAACCTGTGGTCCGTGGAGAGCTGGAGGTTGGATAGGCTGTGGGGTAGCTGCGACAAGTCCTGGTCTTAACTTCTGGTCCTAACAGACACAAATACCTGGAGACAGAATCTGAATGGAAATGGAAGAGACTGCAGTATATTGCATAGTCTAAACCTGGGCATTAAGTCTAAACTATGTACCCAAGCCTTATACTAACAGATGGTACTAAACTGTGTAGGGGTAAGAAGGAACTTCTCCCTCCCCCCCCCCACCAAAAAAAAAAATCTGCCTGGTTCCACCACAAGCAAGCAAGGCTGGGTTGTAGCAGTGAGAATATACATCTGGGCCATTCGGACAGCCTGCCCCATGCTAGCAAGGCCGTTGTCCCTCTAGGCCTGCAATTTGGCTGGAAAAGGAGTCACTGCCCACTGCTGAACCAACTTCTGTCCTCTAGGTGGCAGATGACTGGCCAGTTTATTGAGCCTTACAGCGAAGACAGTGTCCAAAATGTACATTTTCTCTCTCTGCCTCCACCTTAGGCTTGGTTACTCCACCACAGGACCCAAGCAGCTGTCTGGTCTTGCTTGGGACCCTCCATAACAAGGTGCGGCCTGACTGCTCATCCAGGCACCTACTTCCTATCCCTTGATCTATCCCCCACTCTCCTTCTTTTTTTTTTAAATATAATCACCTGGGCCAGGCCTTTCTTCAAAGCATTAAGAAATAAATCTTGGCCAAGGTCGAACAGATGCACAGCATTTGGCCGGAACAGATCAGCACAGTCAATAGACACCCATGTGTGTCTAATGTGATTATCCTCGCAGTGAATTACAAATTTTTCTACTTGCTGATTGATCTTTGCCAAGCCCCGCAGTACAGGCAGGAATGGACCCCATTGGTGGCAAGGGAAAAAAATCAGACCAAACAATACAGATAACTGGCAATCAAGATGTGAGGAGTATGATGTCGTTCCTGATTAGGGATGTGCATTCGTTTAAAATGAAAATGCAAAATGTGACAAATAAGCTAATTTGTTTCATTCGGAGGGCCCTGAATCGAATATGGCCACCCCTGAGTGAAACAAACCCTATTCATTCTTTCGTTTTAAATTAATGCATTGGGTCTAGACCTAAGCCTGAAGCCGGAGCCTTACCTAAACCATAGACTGAAGCCCAAAGCAGGAGCCACAGCCTGGGCCCAAGCGCAGAGCCGGGGTCTCGGCAGATGCACAGGATGACACCGGGGTTTTGTCCAAGGCCCCTGAACATTTAAAAAAAAAGCTTACTTGATTCGTCAGGTAACTGATGAAGGCTGGGTCCCAACACCGAGGCCTCAGCCCGGACCCAGGCCTGACCCGGAGGCTGGGTCCTGACACCTGGATCTCGGACGATTCCAGAACCAAAGGCCGGGTCCCACTGGGGCCTCGGGTCAGGCCCAGGCCTCAGAACCTGGGTCTGGGATTTTCTCTTCGGATCCTCTTCTTTCTTTGGCTCTTCAACGCCAAATGTTGGTGTCTGCTGGGGTCGCACTGGAGTTAATTAACTCTGGCTCATTCACCCCAATGGACGGCACCATTTTGATCTACAGCCTCCGGGTCGGGTCGCAGCATTGGGCCTGGGTCCGGGCCAAAGTCTTGGCATTGGGAATCCAGCCTCCAGGGCTTCGGCCTAGTCCTTGCTAGCGGATTCCCACCGGACCGGGTTAGTGGGGGCCGGGGAGGATCCTGGCCCCGGCATTTTTCCAGGAGGGTGGGAGGAAGGTTTTTGCTTTCATTTTTTGGCTATTTTTTTTGGGACGGAGGGTTTTATTGCTTGATTCTTTTTTTCACATGAAGGAAACAAATTAAGTAATCCATGAACTGAAATTTGTGGGAAAAAAATCCTCCTGAAAATGAACCGAATAATGAAAACAAATGTTTTTCCTCTGCAAATCCCTATTCCTGATACTATTCACCAGCTGCCTACCAGATAGATCGCCCAAAATGTTGCCTCCAAGATGAATTACTAATGAGTGGAAAAGCCAACCTAACCAGCCGTCAACAAACACCAATAATAAAATCCAATCAGTGTATACCTCTATGACCAAAAATTCCAACTCACATGTCCTGTATCACAATTCCGAAATGGGTCTCGTAGGAGTTGGTCTTTGCACGATGACCTTCTGCCCAGAAATTGTATGAATGAACCATGATCTAAACTGTCTGCCGCCACCAACTGAACCTGCAGTAAAAAGGAAGAAATTCAGTTCAGGCAATGTCCTGGTAAGCCGTTGTCTCATTAGAGGTGTAAGCAACAGAGAACCAGCAACCTATCCACTGAATGGTCCTAGCTGGGAGACTAGAGGCAGTCACACTGGAGGCTGCCCCAGTCCTGAAGGAATGGGTGCTACACCTTCTGGTCTGTATTCCAGAAGCCTGCATGAACTGAAATCTGCTTGGGGTGAACCATCCTGATGTACTAGAAAATGACCTTGCTTGTGGACACAATGACAAATAGCTTTGTACATTCAATACCTGGTAGGTGACTAGGCCTGATACTTCCTTCAGTGTCATGAGCTACCCCTTGCCCAACTGGTCCATTTTTGATCGTTGTGTGTGCAGTGCTAGCTTGTTCTTGATTAGTGAGACATTTTCTTCTAAGAGGCTTGGGAACTACATCCCATGGGTATAGTCCTGCAGGCAAAAGTGAGGGGCTCGATAAGAGAATTCATTTGTCTTAGAGTGACCTTCCTGGCTGCCCGAGTTAAACTGACCAAACTAGCCAACTTGTCTAGATTGTCCTGAAGTAGTTTATAGTTGTGGAATCAAGCTCAATGCCTAAGAAGTTAAGGTATCTGGCCAGGCCCTTTAGCTTGTCTGTAGCCAGAGCAACACTAAATTCGGAGGCCAATTCCTGAAACTTGAATAACACATCATGACAAGACCGAGATGCATCAGGCCCTACAAATAAGAAGTCCAAGTAATGGACAATGTTCAACATCCCCACATGATGATCAGTTTCCCAATGCAGAAATGTGCTAAACAGTTCAATGTAAGCACAGGGTATGAAGCAGCCCATAGGCATGCACCAGTAAAACAGAATGTGCCCTTGAATTGCAAACTGAGCAAGGGAAAGCTATCCAGGTAAGCAGGGAGTAGCCAGAATGTGGATTGTATGTCCACCTTGGCCATCCAGGAATCAGCTCCTCTCTGCCTGACATGTCCACAGTGCTGTTGAATGAGGCCTATTGCATAGAGCACCGCTAATATGGGATAAAATCGTTAACCAATTGACCTCTTGGGAATGAAAGATTATGGATCAGCCGGCACTTGCCCAGCACTATTATAGGTACTACTGCCAAAGGTGTTAATACCATGTGGCCAAAGGGCCTAATGAAGAAAAGTCATACAATATGGTCCAAGGTCAGCTTGGAAGAATTTATCTCTAATCACTCTGACAAAACAGTGAAGAAAGCAAGCATTGGGAACGGAATGTATGGCCAGCAGATAGAATTGCAGGCACACTGCCTCAATTACATGCAAATGTTTCTCATGCATACTCATTATGGATATCCCAAAATCCAACTGATTTGTAGCTCTTGAGGATCAGAAGTTCACCACTCCTATCTTGAGGTGTAATTTGTTGCGTTTGGTGGTCTGCGGGCCCGTACTGCAGACCGCTGTTCTCACCTCAGCCCGGCCTACTCAGACACACTGTGTCCTGCTTCTGTGATGCTTCCTCTGTGCACCACGTTCTGCAGCAGTGGCACATGCTAGCGGTACTTGTTGCCGAGGTGCCGCCGATAGGCTTTCTTGCAGCACGTCCTCCTTAGGCGCCTGGATGAGTCCCTGGGAAGAATTTAATGGGACCGTGGCGGAAAAGTCCGTGGTCCCCCCCCCCCCCCGATGACATCACTTATCTTGGCCCATATATGGCCTCTTCTGTCACTTCATCGGCACTTCAACATTAGGTAGGCTTCTTTGAAGTGTGGGCTTGCCTCAGGTGCTCCTGTTTCTGGTTCCCTATTTCCGTCTGGTGTTTCTGCGTTGTTCCTGTTCCCTCTGGCCTGTTTGTTGAGTTTTTGGTTTCTTTGTAGTCAGTCTTTAGTTCTTCTCTTCGTGTTCAGTCTCCCTCTGTTTGTCTTCAGAACCTCATCTTCCTCCTGTGGTCCCTCATCCTCCTCTCCATCCTTTGTCTCCTTGGATTAGATTTCTGGCTTTGACCTCGGATCAAACTTCTGGTTCAACTTTTAATTGGTTTCTGGCTTGACCTCAGATTGGACCTCGATGCTGCTTGACCTCTGCCTGCCTCTGACCACTGCCTGAACTACGACACTGAGTGAACTCCGTCTGCCTCTGACCATAGCCTGAAGCTGTCTCTGTTTGCCCGCTACCTGTCCCGACCACCACTCATCCTGATTCTGCTTTCTTCACCGTGCTGGCCTGTAACCTCTTCTAAGCAATGGATCTTCCCTTCCACTGAGGCCCATGCCTAAGTCCAGCCAGCCTCAGCACACGAGGGCTCAACCTAAGGGGAACGAGGGCTGGTATTGGTGATGTTCCAGCTGGGCCTCTGCCTTAGCCAGCTCCACCTGTTGATGGTGGAGACCTGCAGGGCTCCTCCCTGCAGGTTGCGCCAACTCCATCTCAGCCTAAAGGTTCACTTTCATAACATAATTAACTTTTGTGTTAGCCAGTGGATTACTGCAAATCATGTGACTTAATATCATTTGCAAGAAGCCATTTTGGGGGTAATTTTGAAAAGGATTTATTTGCATAAATTACAGTTTTATGCACATAAATCACCTTTTAAAAATTGCCCATGGAGTTAGGGAATATAAGGCCATTGTGGAAAAACTAAACAAATGATTTGCTTCAGTGTTTATTAAAGAGGATATTGGGGAGATATTGTTCTGGAAATGGTTTTCAAAGGTAATGATTCAGATGAATTTAACCAAATCACGGTGAATCTGGAAGATGTAGAAGGCTAGATTGACAAACTGAAGAATAGGAAATCACCCGGACCAGATGGTATACACTCAAGGCTCTGAAAGAACTGAAAAATGAAATTTCAGATCATTTACAAGTAATTTGTATTCAATCATTTATATTGTCCATTGTACTGAAGACTGGAAAGTCGCCATTGTAATCCTGATATTTAAAGAGTTCCAGGGGTAATCTGGGAAACTATAGACTTGTGAGACAGCCTTCAGAACAGGGAAACATCGTAGAAACTATTCTAAAGAACAAATCATAGAACAGATATAGATGGTTTAATAGAACACAGCCAGCATGGATTTACCCAAGGGCAGTCTTGCCTCACAAATCTACATATTTTTGAAGGGGTTAATAAATATATGGATAAAAGTGAGCCAGTAGATTTAGTTTATTTTCATCGCATTTGTTTCAAACATGAGAGACTCCTAAGAAAATTAAAAAGTAATGGGATAAGAGGCAATGTAATTTTGTGGATTGCCACCTGCCTAAAAGATCGGAAACAGGGAGTAGGATTAAATGGTCAGTTTTCTCAGTGAAGAAAGATAAACAATAGTGTGCCTCAGGGATCTGTGCTTGGACTGGTGCTTTTTAATATATTTATAAATGATCTAGAAAGGGAAACAACAAGTGAGGTGATCAAATTTGCAGATGACACAAAATTATTCAGAGTAGTTAAATCACAAGCGGGTTGTGATAAATTGTAGGAAGACCTTGTGAGCCTGGAAGACTGGGCATCTAATGGCAGATGAAATTTAATGTGGATAAGTGCAAGGTGACGCATGTAGGGAAAAATAACCCATGTTGTAGTTACACTTTATTAGGTTCCATATTAGGAGTTACCGCCCAGGAAAAAGATCTAGGCATCATAGTAGACAATGCATTGAAATCAGCTCAGTGTGCTGCAGCAGTCAAAAAAGCAAATAGAATGTTAGGAATTATTAGGAAGGGAATGGTGAATAAAACTTAGAATGTCATAATAGTTTTGTATCAGTCCATGATGAAACCACTCCTGGAGTACTGTGTGCAGTTCTGGTTGCACTGGAAAATGTTCAGAAAAGGGCGACCAAAATGACTAAAGGCTCCCCTATAAGGAAAGGCTAAAGAGATAAGGGCTGTTCAGCTTGGAGAAGAGACGGCTGAGGGGGATATGATACAGGTCTATAAAATGATGAGAGGACTAGAACGGGTAAATGTGAATCGGTTATTTACTCTTTCAGATAATACAAGGACTAGGGGGCACCCAATGAAGTTAGCAAGTAGCACATTTAAAACAAATCAGAGAAAATTCTGTTTCACTCAACACACAATTAAGCTCTGAAATTCATTGCCAGAGGATGCGGTTAAGGCAGTTAGCATAGTTATATGTGAAAAAGGTTTGGACAAGTTCCTGGAGAAGTCCATAAACCTCTATTAATCAAGTTGACTTAAGGAATAGCCACTGCTGATTACCGGCATTAATAGCATGGGATTTATTTACTGTTTGGGTATTTGTGAGGGACTTGTGACCTAGATTGGTCACTGTTGGAAACAGGATGCTGGGCTTGATGGACTCGTGTCTGACCCAGTATGCAACTTCTTATGTTGTGTGCATACTTTTATGTGCACTATAAAGAGGTCTTTCGGGAAGCAGAATCGGGATGGGGACATGAATTATGTACACACTTTTGATTTTCTGAAGTAACCATGTATATATACCTGCACAACGTTACACCTGCTCATGTGCATGTATGTTGGCACTGGTTCCACACACACTTACAAATTTTCAAAGAAGATTTATTCATATAAAAATCTGCTTTGCAAATTTGAGATAAGGTTTGTGGGTAAAATAATACCCACAGACTAGCCTGTGCAGGCTGTTTGAAAATTGCACTTTTTAATATTAATATGTGATCTGCATGTATTTGCAAGCAACAGCGCATTCAAATATTTGCTGCTTTAAGGGCTTTCTTTTGCATTAATGATAATGCAAGTCCATGTATTACCATTAAATGCACGTTAATGCTGTTTTAGCAAGCATTTAATGCACATTAAGGCTTTTAATGCACTTTAGTAAGCAAGACACCTTTGTCTCTTAACGTAACTAGTAAGCCTATTCAATTATTAATAACTTTGAAAAAATATTGTAAAAAATTGCTTGTCATAAATAGAGGATACTGTTAAAATAACAGTAGGGTAATCTGTAAGGAGGATATCTTTTTATAATTATTGAGGTAACACAAAGTCACACCTTCCTCAGTTTCTTGATTCCTTTGTTTTAAAATGACAATAGTAGCAAACCAATCATTGAATGACTTTGACAAATAAATACAACCATTAAGGTCCTCCTTTTCACCCTGGTGTTTTATTTAGTTCTTGAGGAGTTATGGGTGTTTTAACGTTTAGAAGGATTTTCCTAGCTAGTCACACTCATGGCTGTGATTCTGTGTGAGGCAGGGTTAAGGCTAGCTCAGGGAAAGCATGGCCAGACCATGAACAAAAAAAAGTGGGCTGGGGGAAAGAGATTTTAAAAGATGGGAGGAGTGGGAGACATGACCGGAAAGTGTAAAAATACAATAATCTTTAGGCCAAAAAAAATACAGGCGACATCAAAATGAAAACAAAATAGGATGCCATATATCCAAAATAATAGGGTAGTTTGGTGTTCTGAAGAATCTGATGAGTTCTGCCACTTTACAGAAGGGTTTTCTTCACAAGAATAGTGGCTGTTTGACAGGTCCTGGAATGAACCAGTCCTGGAATATTAAAGCATTAAATAGCTACATTCTTCAAAATATGTTCCTGCCACTTTCTATCCCTAGTTTTCAGAAATTACTTTTACTGTGTGTGACTGTATATGTTATCCTCTTACTGGTTTCCAAAAAAGATATACTTCACAAAAGTTGTTTTGTGTAGGAAACAATCTAAAAAAAATTGTTTTACGTTTAGAACATTTTACTAGAAATGCATATTTCTGTTAAACAAGAGGGATGGGGTTTGAGGAGGTTATGGTAGGGATGTGCACACTCATTTTTTTTTGTACTCATTTTAGGCCTGATTTTTAATCCCCTGCGCGCGGGAAAAATGAGGGGTTATGTGTGTGGCCAGGCCTTGTGCGCGCTGCGCGCATTTTAGAAAAGGCTCAGCCGTGCACGTAACCCCTGTTACACACACAAGAGCCAGGCCTCTTCCAAGGGGCGGTCCCAGGTATGAGGAGGGTGGTCTGGGGGGGGCAGGACAGGGCGGGCCAGGGGGGCAGGCCGGGACAGCGCCATGCATCGCTGTCCCGGACCCTTGCGTGCCGGCCAACTGCTGGCGCGCGCAACTTACTTCAGGTTGGAACCCTGAAGTAAGTATTGAAACAAAAAAAAAAAGAATCGGTCGGATTTAGAGGTTGGGGAGGAGAAGGGAAGGGGAAGGGAGGTTAGGGTAGGGGGTAGGGGTATAACATGCGCTCGCCAGCACACGCATGTTATAAAATCGGTACGTCCATGTGCGCGCGCCTTCAAAATCTACCCGTATTGATTTTTGGATATCTTTTGTTTGTTTATCATTTTGAGGTTTCTATTTTTTTTTGTTTTGTTTTGTTTTCAAGAAATAATGTGCAGTATTTGCAAATAGTGCATATTATTTCTCAAAAACAAAAACTGAATGACTTTTTTTTTTTTTTGGTTCATTTGAAACTAAACAAAAATGGTCTCATTGGGCACATTTTATACATTTGTTTCAAACAAATGCACATCCCTAGTCTGTAGCACTGTCCCACAGAATAAGATCTAGATTCATAAATATATGTATAATGGAAAGTTGTTTTGCCCCCAGCTTCCTCTTTAAGTGGTGGGTAAGGAGCATATTAGTGATTTAATTTCTAAGAGCTGAACTTTTAGCTCTAACCTTGCCTCCATTCATGTTCCCCCCCCAGAAGTCTTCCCTTCTCTCATGTTTTGAATGGAAACAATTTCAAAGCTTCTGTCCCAGAGCTATTATCAAGCTCCTGATTCCTAAAACAATATTGCACAGTTTATCTTTGGGCAAGGAACCTGGCTTGCCTTGTGAGCGGATATGGTGGGTGCTTTTGTGGGCTGGAATATGTAAAGGTGAGGCATATGGGAAGAGCCAGTGCAAGTGTGTTGGCCATCCTAGGCAACCTTCGGCCTTGCATCCCCTCCTCCTTCCCAAGATTTACCTACTGGTGGCTGCTCCTGCACTGACTGGCCGCTAGTGGGATGGGATCTGCCGTCGACCTGGACCTCCTCCCACACTTTTCAGCTGCCGGCAGGATGGACTCCACCGGCGACCTTAGGTGATTTTTGCTGCTCCTCGCTCCCTACTCCCCCTCCCCCGAGTGCCCAGTTCGCCCAATGGAAGCGCACCATCCCTGAGCAGGGGGGGGGGCATATTCTGTGGGTTAATGTGGCCACCAATGGAATGAACCACAGAAGTACATAACAAGGCTTTGCAAATGCCACATCTTTTCTCAGTAGGAGCTGCCAGCTGGAGGAAATACAGTTATGAAGTGGGTGAGCCACTAAGCAAGCATTAGCTCGCTCTTTCTGGAGAAGATCCTGCAGGGAATCAGAGCAGCCTAAGCTCTGCTACTCTCGGGCTGAGCTTCCCATCCACTGAAAGAGCGGGAATTTTTTTTTTTTTTTTTTATTATCCAGACTCTGCCTTAAGAACATAAATGGTGTCTGTATTCCAAAACTATTAAATATTTATAAAATATTAGAGGGTTAGCTAATGTCATACAGTTCTTTTCTTTTACATTTCTTCCTGGAAGGGCTTGGACTGTGTGACGCTGCTTAGCTACAGACATTTTCCTGGCCCACCGTCTTGCTTGTCATAGAGGGAGGGTTACAGGGGATCTGTCAAGTAACACGAGGCTGGCCCTCCTGCCTCTCCAAGGAATTCTCTCCCCTGGACATTTGCTGTGGTTCAGGGGTTGCCCGAACCTGGACAAATTTTGGGCACGTTGAACCTTTTCAGAGCTTTCTGCAAAGATTTGTGTGTTTTAATAAAAAAGGATTTTGAGTTCTCTGCAACAATTTCAGAACTTGAAAAAAACAAAAATCAGTTTTTGTTTTTTTAATAGAATAAATCTGAAGACGGGGGAAGCTGTGAATACTGGGGGTGACGTTTGAAGTCGCTTAAGGCAGATAAAGCTGGGTTTTATGCACACAAGTGGCTGTCTCAGAGGATGTGCACTCAGAACCTGATTATGTACACACTTTTATGCGCACTCATGCTAGCCACTATGCCAGAGGCCTCTGGCCCCGCCCCATTACCCGCCCCACCCCCTCACCTTTTTCGAAGCCCCGGTACTTAGATGCGTCCCAGGGCTTTAAACGCGTCACCGGGCTTTTATCAAATAGGCCCGGCACGCGTAACCCTGCCCACACGCTTAAATCCCGGCCCTCTGTGCACAGAATCGATTTACCTGCTGGAAAAGGCTCCGATTTGCTGATGCAAGATATTTTTCCCAGCCTGTAAAACTCTACTTGCGGGGTGTGCGTTGGGGAGATTGAGTTGGGCCCAACATGTAATATGGCAAGACCAAAGAAAAAGTGATGCATTTTGAGAGTGAACATAAACCAGCTGTTATTAAATAGGGCCCATATAGAGGTCAGCTTGATTCCCCCACCCCTCCATTTAAATTAAAATTGATCATTTGTAGACCACCCCAGGCTCTCAGATCTTTGGAGAGATTCCGTGTTGGCTGTTCCACATTTAGCCTCCCTGACAATGGACCCCCCTCCCACCCCACCACACAAAAGAGCCGATGCAATAAAGTACGTGTAAAAAAAAAACGTCCAAACTGGCCGCCCGTGTTTTAACGCGTGTACATCCACCTCTCCTGGGCGCCCGATGCAATATGTAAATGAGCTGCCACGTTAAACCGGATGCGCTAGGGATAAATTGTTCTCCCCTTAGTATGTCCTTGGCATCGGGTGCCCAGGAGACATGGCTGTGTGCAGGTTACCAAAACGGACGCTCGGTTTACGAGCACCTGTTTTATCCTGCAGTAGCAAATTTACCGGCACAAAGTACACGCACAATATACACAGCCTGGAGTGTGTATATTGTGCGCCAGAAATTTTTTTTTCCGTCAAGCCTTTTTATTTTTTCAGGATGCTGCTTTCTATGGTTCCTCCTACTTGTACCGCAACGATACTAGGTAGGAGGAACCACAGAAATGCAGTATTTTTTGTTTTTAAGAAGACCCCTTGATGCGTAGCAAGACTTTACATCTGCTCTAGGGCAGGTGTAAAATTTGATGAGTTAAAAAGTACTCCTTGGGTGCACGGTGTGTTTTTGCATCGCAGGGTAATAGCTAATAGCCTCATCTACATGACATTTACATGTGATCAGCGCTATTAGCTACGCCTTTGTTTGGATGCGGATTTTGGAGGCGGTGATTCCCTTATTGCATCGGAGATTACGGACACCTGTCCAAAACGCTCATCTAACTGCTTGTTCACCTGTGTGCTAGACTGGGCGTAGTTTATTGCATCAGCCTGCAACATTTTAATAGAATGTCAGGTCCTGACAGCCACATAAAGTCAAAGAACCTTTAGTACTTTAAATCACTTCACATCTGTCCTGTATGCAAATAAACATCCATATCAAGTACTGCTTATCACCGTGCTTTTTTTTCTATTTTTGTGTTGTGGGCTTTATAGATTTTTTTTTGTAATCATTTGTCTGGATTTGTGTCTACACCTCTGAAAGGACCCGAGCTGGTGACCTTATAGGGAGCTCAGCATAGTTCTCAGGGTTTATAGGGAGTGAGGTTAAGTTCCCTTGGGAAGTTCTGTTCCTTCTGCTTTGACACCCCTGTAACCTTCTTTGTTCAGGGAGTTGCTGACTGCTCCCACGCTCTCCTCCTCCAGGCAGGAATAGGGCTTGCCTTGGTCTTTCGTTTTTCTCCTGTTACTTGGCAGCACTGAGGAAGCCCCTGTAAGCAGATAACAGGTACAGCTCTCCAGGACTCGCCCTCCTCCCCCAGCGCTGATTTCCTCTGCTGCAGAGAGGGAGAGAGAAAGCTACATGTAAGCAGAGGGAATAAACAGACATAGGTAAAAACAAAAGTGAGCATAAGTAAAGAACTACCAGACATTAGGAGGTCTATAGATATATATATATATTTTGGACAGTTTTAGGTTATTTAATATGTATTTTTTTAATAGTTTAATTATAGTTACCTAATGTCTGGTAGCTCTTTATTATGTTCACTCTGTGCCCTGCAGAATTTAGCAAACAGTGTTTTATGAAGGGGGGGGGGGGCGGCTTGCTCATTTTGGGAAGGAGGAATATTGTGTACCCTGTAACATTTGATTCTTCTCCCACTGCCCCGTCCTGCTCATCTCCCTGAAATTCACAATCCTGATTTTAGCTGTCTGCTTTTGGGGATGGATTCTATGGTGTCAGCACGACGCGCTGCTCTTCTTCCCTAGGATCCGACTAGCATGGACCAGGAACTCTGGAGACAGCGCTTGCAGTCACTGGGATGGAGGGTAGGGATGTGCAATTGTTTAGGACGAATCTGGCAGTTTCAACGAATTACAAAGGCTCGAAATTTCCCCGGGGTGGGCCGAAAACGAAGCCCGAACCGCACATCTCTAATGGAGGGAAGTCCAGCTGCCGGTGTAGAAAGAAGCCAGCTGAAGCCTGCTAAGAAAACTGAGGCTGAGAGAGGACTGCTGGAAGTGGAGACCCACGGTTTAATATATTTATTTATTTATTTGTTTGTTTGTTTGTTTTATTCAGCTTAAATTCCACAAGTTCCACATTGGTGAATTTTAAAAGCCTGACGCACGCATGAATTAGGGGATGCACAAGTATGTCGGGCTTGCGCGCCGAGTGGATTTTAAAAGGCACCTGTATCCACGCCCAAATGCTGCAGCGTGCACATTGTGGAAGTTTTTAAAATGGAGCGGGGTGTAGGCATGGTCTGGGCGGGGTGTGGGTGTTTCAGGGCGTGAAGCTGAGATTGGCGTGTAAATATTTACGCGGTGCGGTGCAGTGCGCGCCAAGGCCCCTTGCCGTGTAACTTTACTTCTGTTATGGATGACGTGTAAGTTAAAAAATAAAGATAAACAGGCAGATCGGCGGGGTTTTCAGGGTTGGGGATAACTGGGAGGAGCGAAGGCTATTATACTAGGGGGGATTTGGAGTACCTAGCTCTTAATGCAGCCAGGCTGTTTTATAACATGCATGCATATGCACGTGCAAATTATAAAATAGCTGCATCCCTGGGCGCTGGCCGATGAATGCATACAAGTGTGCCCGCAAGCCGGTTTGAAAGTTACCCTTATATTGTGCAACGTGTATCACAAATTGTATACATCATTAAAAGCTGTCCCAGGGTAGTTACCTGAGGGAGCGCTGAGCCTCCGTTGTAGACATCCCAGACTTCTAGAGGCAGTTCCACTCTGCAGTACTCTCCAACAACAGTGTTCCTGGGGTCCAGGCGGGGAAGAAGAACCAGGCTGCTTAGTGAGTAGTCCGCTCCAGTCAAGCTCACATAAATCATAGGGAGAAAAAAAAGTCTCGGTGCCAAAATACATTTAGAAGACTTCTTGGGCTGTGGCACTACTCACCCCCTACTCCCCACCATTGTGCTTTCGGGTAACAGCCTTCTCCATCCTCAGACAACACAAAGCCAAGAAAAAAAAAAACAGTCAAAGCACCATACCTATACTCCACCTCCAACTCCATCTGAGTTTGTGTTTCTGGGCAATCTTTCGCCATGTCCTCCTCCTAGTTGGCAATTTAATCTCACCAACATCCCAGCGTACTTGCTCCTCCCTACTCAGGGGCTCATCTGTGTGTATCCAATCCCCCAGGGTCACGCCTACCGGTGGATGCCCAGCCCGCTCTCCCCCTTCCCACTGGACTCTCTGAGGAGCCTGGGAAATGTAGTTTCCCATCCGTCTCTCCATAGCCTTTGTTGTCTGGGTTTGCTTCTGGCTCTCCCTGGAGTTATCCAGTCTGGGTTTTCCCTGCTGGGCAAGCAGGGCGCCTCATCACAAAACACATGAAAAACACTCCCATAGGCATTCAACAAATATCATCAAGACACAAAAATAAAACGATAAAATAAGCACACACAAAAATCATACAATGCACTTTTCAAAACATCACTATCCCTTGAATGCATCCTGACTTACTCTGCTTTGGATAAGCTTGTGCAAACAGTATAATTTTAATTCTTTTGTGATACTTTAAATCGTCATGTTCATTATGGGGTAGATTTTCAGAGCCCTGCTCGCCTAAATCCGCCCAAAACCAGGCGGATTTAGGCGAGCAGGGCCCTGCGCGCCGGGAAGCCTATTTTACATAGGCCTCCCGGCGCGCGCAGAGCCCCGGGACTCGCGTAAGTCCCGGGGTTCTCGGAGGGGGGGCGTGTCGGGGGCGTGTCGGGGGGCGGGCCCGGTCGTCGCGGCGTTCCGGGGGCGTGTCGGCAGCGTTTTGGGGGCGGGTACGGGGCGTGGCTACGGCCCGGGGGCGTGGCCGCGCCCTCCGTACCCGCCCCCAGGTCGCGGCCCGGCGCGCAGCAGGCCCGCTGGCGCGCGGGGATTTACGTCTCCCTCCGGGAGGCGTAAATCCCCCGACAAAGGGGTAGATTTTAAGAGGCGCGCGAACAGCCTACTTTTGCTTGCGCATCAGACTCAAGCAAAAGTACGCTGGATTTTAGTAGATACGCGCGGAGCCGCGCGTATCCACTAAAATCCGGGATCGGCGCGCGCAAGGCTATCGATTTTGTATAGCCTGCGCGCGCCGAGCCGCGCTGCCTCCCCCCGTTCCCTCCAAGGCCGCTCCGAAATCGGAGCGGCCTCGGAGGGAACTTTCCTTTGCCCTCCCCTCACCTTACCCTCCCTTCCCCTACCTAACCCACCCACCCGGCCCTGTCTACACCCCCCCCCTTACCGTTGTCGGGGGATTTACGCCTCCCGGAGGGAGACGTAAATCCCCGCGCGCCAGCGGGCCTGCTGCGCGCCGGGCCGCGACCTGGGGGCGGGTACGGAGGGCGCGGCCACGCCCCCGGGCCGTAGCCACGCCCCGTACCCGCCCCCAAAACGCGGCCGACACGCCCCCGAAACGCCGCGTCGACCGGGCCCGCCCCCCCGACACGCCCCCGACACGCCCCCCTCCGAAAACCCCGGGACGTACGCGAGTCCCGGGGCTCTGCGCGCGCCGGGAGGCCTATGTAAAATAGGCTTCCCGGCGCGCAGGGCCCTGCTCGCCTAAATCCGCCCGGTTTTGGGCGGATTTAGGCGAGCAGGGCTCTGAAAATCTACCCCAAAGGTAAGGGGGGGGTGTAGACAGGGCCGGGCGGGTGGGTTAGGTAGGGGAAGGGAGGGGAAGGTGAGGGGAGGGCAAAGGAAAGTTCCCTCCAAGGCCGCTCCGATTTCGGAGCGGCCTTGGAGGGAACGGGGGGAGGTAGCGCGGCTCGGCGCGCGCAGGCTATACAAAATCGATAGCCTTGCGCGCGCCGATCCAGGATTTTAGTGGATACGCGCGGCTCCGCGCGTATCTACTAAAATCCAGCGTACTTTTGTTTGCGCCTGGAGCGCAAACAAAAGTAGGCTGTTCGCGCTCGTCTGAAAATCTACCCCTATGAGTATTAAACGGTAAAGAGTTCTCCATTTTAGAGTTCCCCCTGCTATACAGCAAAGAGAGGAGCAAGGTTTAGAGCAGATTGCAGCTGGACTGAAAGCCCAGAATAGAAATCAAGTCAAGCAGTAAAAAAAATGTAGATTGTTGAAGGCTTATTCTTTTAAATTTTAGATTCAAAAAGAGGCACACAATCCCTATAAGGTTCAGTAATGGTTTTGAATTTTGAAACCAGGAGAAATACTCTGTCGTGCCTTCTATTTAGTGTTGCCATATAGCACAGCGAACCTGTTCCTTGGCTCAGGTAGGTTTGCAAGTAAAATAATTAGCTGCTCCTGAAGATTCAGAAGTTATTTTATTGACTCTTATTGCAATTCTGAGCACCTTATAAATTATTTACTGCTCTGATGGATATGTGGCTACCTAGCAATAAGGCATGAAATATGCGCTGTTCTTCTAATACACTGTAGGGAGGGCCTGTTTATATTTAGTATTGGTTTTATAATGCACTGTTGACAACGAGAGACCACGGAGCTCAGAGATCAATCTCATTTTGGCCCACATTATTAATGCCGCATTATAAAAGCTCCATGACAGGTAGCGCTTAGACCGTGGCCCTTAACGAAAGGGGCTTGTGCCAGTGCCTTGTCGCGCACCGTGGGACCCACTGGCTGTTAGCGAGGCGGACTTCGGGGGCTGCCAAGTCTGCAAATGAATTTTTTTTTTTGTCCTGGTCCCCTGTGGTGACTCTGTGGCTGCTGCTGGCCAGGTGATGGAACTCATTATCCGCTCCCTCCCTCCTACCCTGCGCTCTCTCTAGAGAAAAGGGAGGGAGGGAGGGAAGCACTGAGCCCCTGCTAATGCAGCTCTCTCTCCGCTGCCGCTGGGGCTGCAGCTGCCTTTCTGTGCGGTGAGCGACTGGCGAGAAACATGTCAGTCCTGAGCTTCGTCTCACCATGTAAATGAAGTGCCCCTTTTTTTTTTTTTTAACAAGCAAAAGCAGAGAATAGGATGATAATTATAATATTGGATCGTAGGGAGGCACCTGACTAGGAGTGCTGTCCAAGGCACTGTTTATGCAGGATATTCTGTATTCTACGGCACTTTGGGATCTTCCGTGCAGACTGATAGATATAACTGGCTACGTATTCCAGGGACTCGACTGTAGACAGCCATGAGCAGGAATAGTTCCTTAGCTAACCAAAATTATACAAACGGAGAGTTTCCTAGAGTACCCTGCATGCACAGGGGATCCCCCAGATGCAGAGAAATAAGGGGAAGGTCAGATAGGAAATTGGGCAGACTAGAATGCACTAATGAGCCTTATTTGCTATCCTATTCTATGGTTCTGTCTCTACCCCATTGTATTTTTTTTATTTTTTTTTCCAAGAATGAATTGAATATTAAGCCTCTGAAATTATCTAACTTTCGAAAAAGGGTGGTACTTTGTGCAGTGAAACTGCTCATGATATGCAGCTATTATTTTTGCTGTATCTAGCGAGGTGAGGTGTTATATATATTGTATATAGTTCTTAAATGTTTTGATAAATGAAACATTATAATACAATAAAGACATATGTCTAAATGGTAGGTAGGATGGGGGAGTTCTGGAGCTAAGCTAACTTTCTTAGGTGGATAGTGGCTGAATATCTACCTCATATTGTTGCTCATTTATTTTAATTTAATACATTTGGTTTAGCCATGTTCATTTTGAAAGCATTTTGAAATTTCTCCTGTACCCGAAATATTGATATCATCAGGCCTGGGGAGAATGGCAAGGGCTACAAGCAAAAAGTGAAAGGATGCCTGCACTAACTAAATACAGATGAAACTTGATTGTCTAGGTGTTCTTGGAAGGCCACGTTTTGTGCAGTATTTTGTTCATGACCTGAATTGGCAGATGGGTAAATGCCCATTAAATACTGACAGTTCTATGTGTCCGTGTGAGGAAAGAGTTTTGCAAGTCAATTGTGACTTGCATATGGAAAGATCGAGCTATAGCTCCCTGCAGCTACTGTCCTAGTGACATGGGAATTTATGAACTGTAAAGCAGCTACCTCCAAAAGGAAAGAAAAAGTGAGGGGAAAATGGCATTCTTAGGGGCCGATGTAATAAGACCCGCGCCAAAACAGGCGCTCGTTACGTGCGTGGGTTTTGATCACCGCGCGTGATGGAAGCTGCCGTTTCTGCAGGATGTAAAAAAAAAAATAAATTATGCAAATGATTTGCGCGCAGACAACTGCACACCTTTGGAAAAATGCGCATATCTAAGCGTGGTACAGGGCCTATGTAATAAGCGGCCACATCCGTGCTCAAAACCCGCGCCGATAATCCGCGAATGAAAGCAAGTGAGCGAGCGAACGGGTCTCCCTATTAAGTGAAAGTATGACCCTGGAAAGTATTTTTAATATTTCCAATAACTGTGCTGCAGAAAACAGGCAAATATTTTCATGGGTGATAATTCACAACAATCTTGTTGCTCTTCTGGCTGTGTATCTGTCCGCCCAGGGGAGCGCCTACCTCGGATGCCGTGAAAAGCACTTAGCTAAGCTGGCTTCTCTGAAGCCAAGATAGGCACTCAGCCAGGCGCTTATCAGGCTGCCCTTCTGTTCGTGGCAGAAAAATCTGATGATCAGGCGCCCGGAAAGGCGCCTAGATTAGCTTGCCGTTTGGGCGCTGAGCTAGGCGCTTAGTTGCTTGCAAATCTGCACGATCGGGTGCTCACAAAGGCGCCTGGCTAATCTTCCATTTGGGCGCTGAGCTAGGTGCTTATCAAGCCACTCGTGCTCTGTTTGTGGCAGAAAAATCTATACGACCGGGCGCCCAGAGAGGTGCCTAACTAATCTTGCTGCTCAGGCGCTCTTCTGGCTGTGTATCTGGCCACTCAGGCACTGAGCTAGGCGCTCAGCTCACCTCAGAAAGCACCTAGCTAAGCTGTCTACTCGGACGCCGAGATAGGCGCTCAGCTAGGTGGTTTTCAGGACGCTTGGATGCTGACATAGGCCCCCCAAAAGTTGGCACTGACACTTAACTCATGCCCTGACCATGGCAGTAAAAAACTCGCATTAAAAAACCCGCACTAGCGTGGCTCCCTGCATTGCCTATGATTAGCTAATCACCTCCTTTGCATGCCGTTAGCATGCATTCGCACAGGAAAAACCGCGGGTCCGTAAGCGCGTCTGTACGCGCTTTTTCTCCCGCACACAAAACCCTTATTACATCCCCATATAGGGCTTTGTGTAGGAAAACGCGCGTACAAACACGCGTACAACCGCGCACAAACACGCGGCAGCTTCAGCGCACCTTATTACATCGGCCCCAAAGACATGAACAGTTCACCTTCTCGCATGTTACTCTAGGGATAAAAAGAACCCTTTAGCTGCATGCCGAGCTCTTTGTCATTCATACCCTTCAAGTGCAGCACTCCCTCAATGAACCCAACTCCTCCAGGGTCCTGGTTTTTTCCCAGCATGCAGTAAATTTGAATTTCTTTTCTCGGGAAGCTCCTATTTTATACCTTTTCCGTATTTTCCATATATGTCTGGGTGCAAATATAAATATATAAATATATACACACATATATAGATATGCATATATTTATATATGTCTTTATATTTAATTATAATGGGGTAGATTTTAAAACATACGCGTGCGGCGTACATTTGTGCGCGCAACCTGGCTCGCACAAATGTATGCCCGATTTTATAACATGCGCGCGTTATAAAATCAGGGGTTGGCGTGCGCAAGGGGGTGCACAATTGCCTGGAGGCTCCGGCCACGCCCCGCCCACGCCCCACCCACATCCCGCCCCTTTTTTCAAGCCCCTGGACATATTTATTTATTTAGAATATTTAAAATACCTCAGTCCTCACAACAGCCAATAGATTATTCTAGAGATTTAAATTTGCAATACTTAAATGTTTTTTGTTATTTTTACATTTCTTTAGTTTGTTTTTTTGTAATTCCAACAGTGTGAATTAGTCGGGGAAGCAGTTTGCTTTTCTTGGGCAGTATTACTACTCCACCTTTTTAATGTTTTTGTTGCAGGAGCAGCCTTTTGCTTGTGTGGAGCTCAGGACAGATGTAAAACTTGGGGACCCTCCCTATTTTAAAATGCCAGTGATCCTTAGATTCAGGACCTAGGCCTCTCATTTGTGTGCTAGAGAACTTTGGTATACATCTGTGTACATTGCTTTGGTTCTTAAATGGAAGAAAAGTGGGTTTTATCAAGTAAAATTAACTAGCTAGGTGTCTCATCAGTATCCCCACACCAGAGTCTGAGGTGAGCATCCTTTCCGCAGGCTGCCCCTGCCTGGTACACAGAAACATTTCTTTTTATCTAAGTACTTTTAACCAAACGATTTTCGTAACGAGAAATTTGAGAATCGCTGCAAACTGCAAGTGAAATTTGCTTGAAATATGGTTTTCCTTCTCGCTTTGGTTGCCAGGTTCAGGCATGTGACATATATATATGGTGCCTGATCTGTGAGCTACTGACTGGTCAATTAGACAACTCCAGCATGTCTAGTGTCATATTTAATTACATGGCATGCTCAGAGACAATGATTTAATTTTGCTGCAATCCAGGCAATTTCTATAATTAACTGTCTTCTGAAGTCGGTAGATAATTTTATTAGGAGCTGGTTTAGGAGTCTGTAACCAACTTGATGACATCATCAGCTTTCTCTTGTAGAATGTTTCTTAAAGGAGTTCTATAAGTACAATTTCCTTTTATAATAGAGCAATATTGGCTCATTAAGGTGGATGTGTAACCTCCCTAGTCAGTATTGCTCTCGCCTATTAGCTTTAGACAACATAATTATCGCTTGTCACTATTCCATCACTTAGGGGCAATATTTTCCATTGTAGGCCTCATCAGGCGACAGTAATTGCCGTGTAGACCATATACATGCATGTGCTATATTGCAATTGCCTTTAATAAGAAGCATCAGCAGCCCCTTCCGCTAAACTGGATCTTTTACAAATGCCTGCAGTATTTCCATATATAATTCCCAGTTCCAGCCATTTTGCAGAACAAAAGAAATACATTTGTTCTAAATCCCCCAGGCTTAGGAACAGTAAGGAATTTTTTTTTGTAAATGAAGAAGTTCAAAGCCATCTACATTGGGTCATTGGAGAGAGCCTCAATCATGGGTTCTTTGGTGAGAGATGCAGAGGGAGAGAATAAGAGTATGAAGTGTGTGTGTGTGTGTGCATGAACAGGAGACTGTAAAAAAAAAAAAAAAAGTTGTTTTGGAGAATTTCCTCTCCATTTTTTTTCTTTCTTTTCTTTTTTTTTTAATTTTTTTTTGTGGGTGAAAAGACAGCTTGCCTGCCAGGTGGGTTTCTGTGAGCGCTCACAGCTTGCATGCAGTCAGATGTCATTTGGTCCGTGACAGGTTTTTTTTTTTTTTTTTTTTTTTTACAAAATCCTAAATGGTTTGAATATATTAATAACCGGAGAACCGAGCAGAATTATTATGAAATGACCTGATAAGGTGCTTACGAGGAAAGCGAGAATGGCTACTTTAAAGGAGGGAAAGTGGTGGTGGTGGGGTTTGCTTTTGGTGTGTGTTACGTCAGACACCGCAACCCGTCAAGTGCATCGTGACCCTGGAATAAAGAAATGGGATGGGAACTTATACAATAGTCTGCAGAGAAACAGAGCCTGGTGCCCCAGCCCCCATGCAACAAAGTTCTGGGGAGCCTGTTTTCTACCTACGCTGCAGCCTTGACTGGGAGGGACTGCAGATAACAATGGACGTGCACCGGTAGACGAGTTGAAAGCCGGGTGCTGCATCACTAGCGGCGAGTTGCCCAATGCACGCTGGGCAAGCAGGCAGCACTATGTGCACTATGCAGCTACGGTGTTTCAACGTATGGTCTGAAAAACAGAAGGCTGGGAGATCTTTTTATTTTGCCGGGCAAAATCATTATTTACAGATGTTGTGCAGCATGAATTTGGGGGGCCTATTTCCTGTTTCTACAGCAGTGATAAAGAGGCACCTGTTTTGTTTTTTGGACTTTTTTTTTTCCCATATAATTTGCCTTCTTCCACAGGATGGAGGGAGGAGCGGTTGATTGAGACTATGTGGAATTGCCCTACCCAGGCTGCATCCCAGGCAGTGCTTCTAGGCTGCCACGCCAGCTCTTAAGAGATAGCTGGGATAGCAGGTACAATAAACAAAACCATGGAGATTTCCTTTTGTTGATTAGAAGCTCTATTATTTCATTCTTTTCTGGATAGTAAGTGTTTCAGTTCTTTCAAAGCTCCTCCTCTTTGGCCTAGGTGTCGCTGTGCTGAACACTTGGTGAAGATCAAGAGGTAACATGAATACAGAAGCAGAACTGGACTGGACTGTGGCCTCCAGTTAAGGATTGTGATAATAAACGGCTCTTCTTCTTCTGGTGTCCGGCTAGGACGCACAAAATCAAATGCTTATGATGAAATGTGTGAGCCATTGACTATTTCAGTAGCAGTGTGATTTATAGAGTCAGGTCTGGGCATAGGTCACAGTTGTTTGCAATGTGACCCATTGGCTCATTTGGGCGACCCTAGTAGTCCTTTGAGTTGTCTTTGAATTTTCATTTATGGAGGAGAGGAGCACAACGTCCAGAGATATATGGATAAGTTATTGGAGGAGAAGTCCATTAACAGCTATTAATCAAGTTTACTTAGGGAATAGCCACTGCTATTAATTGCATCAGTAGCATGAGATCTTCTTAGAGTTTGGGTAATTGCCAGGTTCTTGTGGCCTGGTTTGGCCTCTGTTCAAAACAGGATGCTGAGCTTGATGGACCCTTGGTTTGACCCAGCATGGCAATTTCTTATGTTCTTATGACAGAGCTAGCTCTAGGTAAAGCAGTGCTATGTGCGAAAAATGAAATTGGCACCCCCCTACCCCATTGAAAAATACCATCTCCACTTGTGCCACTGTCTGCAGCTTCTTCAGGAATTTTTTCTACCTCGACCCCTTGGTCCCTACCTAATCTTCCCTCTAACTTTTCCACTCTCCGATTGACAAATTTAAAGGTGAATTTTAAAAGCCTGGTATGTACCAAAACTGGGAGACCTATGCACAAGTTGGGCCAGTGCGACGCCCGAGTACGCACGTAAGTGCTGCTATGCACACAAATGAAAAGTAAAAAAAAAAAAGAGTGGGGTGTTGGCGTTTGTTGATTTCACATTGAAATTAGCATGCCGGGGGGGGGGGGGGCGGATCCAATATGGCCGCTGAATGGAAGCTGCTCTTGATCGCTCAACGTTTGGCTTGTAAATTTCCCCTGAAAGTTTTGAAATATGCTGCATAAAAGAAAGGAAAGGGTTAAAGTGTTTCCTCCTGAACCTAACCCTCCCTCGGACCAACATTTGATACTAGAGTTTGCTTGTCCCACAGCACAATTGAGGGTGATAACCCCCGCTGGCGGAGCTGAGAGAGGAGCTCAGCTTTCGCCGGGGGAAATAACTCTGAGCCCTCCAGACCCATGACAACTGTTTTCAACTTCCCTCTCAGACGGCGCCAAAGTCGCTGTTAGATACCAGCTCCCCAAAGGGGAGGAGTTAGCAATCTGTTAGAGACCAGTTCCCCAGAGGGGAGGAGTTGGCAATCTGTTATAGATCTGTTTCCCCAGAGGGGAGGAGTTAGTAATCTGTTATGAATCTGGATGCTGGATTCTTCCGTAGAAAGAGGAGTTAACAAGCTATAAGCGATCACCCTGCCAGGGGACAAAGTAGCACTCTGTACGGATCTTACTAAGGAGTAGCAATCTGTTAGTGCTCTGCTCTTCCAGAGGGAAGGAGTAGCAACTGTTATGCTTTGTTCCTGTAGAAGATGAACCAGCAACCTGTATGATTCCCACGGGGAGATAGCTATCTGATATGGATCAGCTTCTGCTGAGAGAGGAGTGATGGTCTGATGTGGGTTGGCTCTCAAAGTGGTAGACGATGATACCGCTTTTATTAGTGTAGGAATAACACTTAGTAGAAATAGTGAATCCCTGGGCCAATGGCAGTTGACAGCGCCCTCAAGTGGAGATCCTGAGAGGGACCACCGGCTAGGCTGGAGTATTGAGACAAACACAGATAGTTCTTTATTAGACTGGAAGTAGAACCACCAGAGGTGGCAATAGTGAATTGATATGCCCGGCAGGGCTGAAGTCCCTCTGATACTGGAACCACGATCTCTGAGTTGTTGAGCTGAAAGGAGAGACTATAGATAGTGAGTAGACAGGGTATGCAGGGCATAACTAATGATAAATAATACACTCACAAATGTAGATCTCTGTAGTGTCTTCTATATGCAACAGAGAGTCTTCAGTATTCAGGAACAGGAGCCGCAGGCGAGTACTGGTTCTTGTAAGCAGTCTGAAATAGGACTCACAATAACTGTATATGGGATGGCTTCTGGAATAGAAGAGAAGCTAGGAGAGATTTAGGAACGTTGGCCCTCGTGGAGCGAGTACCGGTTCCTATCTGTTAATCTGAAGTAATAATCCATAGGATATAGGTATGCAATATCTTCTGAGGAAGAAGAGAGTATGAGAAAAGAATTAGGAACATAGGCCCTCGTGGAGCGAATACCGATTCCTATCTGCAATCTGTAATGGTAACTCACGATCTCCATACCTGTGATAACGTCTTAGACTGAAGGGAGCCTTAGCGATTAGGAACAATGGCCCTCGTGGAGCGAGTACCGGTTCCTGTCTGTAATAGGACTCACTGTGTTCACGTCTGCAATCGCCTCCAGGCAGTAGGAGTCTTCTGAGTCTTCCGGAACGTAGGCCCTCGAGGAGCGAGTACCGAATCCCGTTCAACAATCTGAAATCAAGAATAGAGAGAGCGGAGCCCCCGAGGAGCGGGTACTCCTGGTAAGTTTGAAAAGGCCGAGCAGTGGAGAAGAATTTCCCTTGCTGACTTGGAGCGTAGTTGCTAGTAGCGTGGACTGCCAAAGCAAGTCCTGTTGGAGTTCCTTGCTAACTCGTTTGTAGTTAGCAAACAAAGACCTTTTAAATTGAAAACAGATGACGTCAGTACGGGGGTCGCCCCCGAGGTTCGTGCCCTTGCTGGTACAAAGTCCCTTACATCATCAGGAACATGGCGGATCCGAAGCATCAAGCCAGCCCGGGGACACCGGGACCAAGAGGCGGAGAGAAGCCGCGGCTGCATCTGTCCATCTGAGCCGAAGGGAGTCGCCACAAAGGTAGAGAGAGTGGAGCGAGGGAAAGAATAGGCACGAACGCAACAATCGCTGGGGAAATAGCAGGGAGACCTACTGGTTTACCTCAGCCGGATGGAGTCAGCGGTGCCGATCCTGGGAATGTGCGGACATCGACCCCAGACCAGGCTTTGGAGTTCTCCGGAGAAAGAGTGGAAGATGGTGGAGACGACCTGCTGGTGGCGGCAGACGGATGCGATTACTCGGCTGGAGCTGGTGGGGTGAGTCAAGCTACAATGAGGATTATAAAACCAACAGTTGTCATGATGGATTCCCTATAGGATCTTATGGCAGGTTTTACTACTAACCTTCAGAAACAGTCCCAAAAATTACATGGAGTTTCTTCTAAGCTTGATTTGCTAGCCCAAGATCATCAAAGTATTTTGTAGGAGCAAAGCACTGCTATTCAAAAATTGAAAGAGGAGGTAACAACTTTGAAAAATACAATGGCAGTAGTTACTAGAGAATGTTTGGCTTCTGCGAGGAAAATGGAGTTGCTAGAAAACTCAATTCGACATCTCAACTTTCCTAAGGTAAGAGATGAACTGAGTCTGATAACCTTAAAAAAAATATATGGGGGATAATCTAAAAATCCCTTCAGATAAAATTCCCGTGGTTAAGAGAGTAATCTATCTCTCTCAAAAGCAAAATTCATTGAGATCTATCTATCTATTTATTTATTTATTTATTTATTTATTTATTTATTTACCTATTTTATTTATTTATTTAAAAACTTTTAATATACCGACATTCGTGGAGCACATCAGGCCGGTTTACAAAAAACTTAGACAGAAAATACAATGAATGCGGTGGGAGAAGAGGGGAGCAGTCGACAAAAGGGAGGAGAGGGGAGCAGTGGCGAACATAGCTGGAACGGATAGGGCAGTAGAGCAAGAAGAGAAAGGAACCATAATAAAACAGAATGCAAAGAGAACAATATACAACAATTTCTTAAAAAGATAGCAATACGGGAGAGTTAATTTACATCATTTCCAGGATTCCTCTCAAGGGGGCGGAGGAAAAAGAGGCAGGGGAGGCTGGGAGAGTTACAGAGGGTAGAGGACGGAAAGGGGGGGAGGAAGGGGAACAGGCTATGTCTGGTTGACATCCGGGTAGGCTTGCCTGAAGAGCCATGTCTTGATGCCTTTTTTGAAGGTGTGCAAGGAGGGTTCAAGACGTAGATAGGGGGGAAGTGAGTTCCAGAGTGTAGGGCCGGCAATGGTGAATGCCCTTTCTCTGGTGTTGGTGAGGTGTGCGGTTCTGAGAGGTGGTGTGTACATGGTGCCTGCGAGGGCGGTTCTAGTGGGGCAATTAGAGGTACGGAGACGTGGCATGTTATTGAGCCATGCAGACTTATTTTTATGGAGTGTGTTGTGAAGGATGGTGAGGGTTTTGTATTGGATGCGGTAGGAGATCAGTAGCCAGTGCAGCTCTTTTAGTATGGGGGTTATGTGTTCAGTTTTACGGGTGTTAGTTATGATTCTTGCCATGGCATTCTGTAGGATTTGTAGGGGTTTAATGGTGGAGTATGGGAGGCCTTGGAGTGGAGTATGGGAGTAATAGGAGTGCATTGCAGTAATCAAGTTTAGCAAGGATGGTTGTCTGCAGGACCAGTCAGAAATCTTGGGCATGGAGGAGTGGCTTAAGTTTTTTAAGGATATGGAGTTTGTAGAAACCCCCCTTTAGCAGAGACTTAATGTGTGGTTTAGAATTGAGGTGTTGGTTTAGAGCGACTCCTAAGTCTCTTACAGAAGGTAGAGGTGAGTGGATTAAGGTGGGGACAGAGGCAGTAGGGAGGGTAGCGTATTCCGGTTGATTGGGGATGATGAGGATTTCCGTTTTCGCAGCATTAAATGCAAGGTGGAGGTTGGCTAAGAGGGAGCTAATGATGATTGAGATCTAATCCTGTGGAGAACCTTGCTAATTTGACTCAATACTTGGAAGAATCCATGATGGAAGTTACAAGTAGAGCAACACTACTAGTGACATTTCATACAGAATATAATTTGAATACAGTCATGTGCTCCTATTTTAAAAATTTAAGTATACCCTTTCTGGGTGGTTTGGTAAGAATCTACCCTGATTTAGCCAAATCAACTCAAGTGCGACGAAAGGCATTTCATGAATTAAAACCTGAGGTATTGTCCTTGGGTACAAGTTTCCTGGTTAAGTATCCTTGTAAATGTATAGTGAAATTGTTGGGAAATACATATATTTTCTTCGATGTAGCGCAATTAAGGGATTTCTTGAATGCTAGAAGGCAAGTACCTGTCATTAATTTGAGCGGAAGTGGTTCAAATTGAAATAAGCATGTGGGTATCGTTGGGAAGGCCATAATTCTTTATTTGTAGATGTTGGTATAGATTATCTCCTTTTTTTCCTATATGCCTCCCCCCCAGATTTTCCCTTATGATGTTGAGAAGTGCGAGATATGTAATATCTCTTTCTGGAAAAGATTTCTGGATGTTTAATGACTTGTTACATTGATGTAAGCACTTGTATTTCTTAAACAAAGTGGAAAGATTTTGTTTGTTAAATTGTAAAATTCAATAAAGAGAAAAAAAAAATAAATTAGCATGCAAATATTTACATACACAGGCGACTGCCAGGGTCCTCTGCCGCATAAATTTACTTCTGCTATGGATAACGTGCAAGTTATAAAATAGACAGATTGGCAGGGTTTTAAGGGTTGGGGCTAACAGGGGAGAAGGGAGGCTATTAAATTAGGGAGGGTTGGGAAAGAACTGGTAAAATTGGTAATGGTGTCGGTGCGCTTGTCTTTTAAAATCCCCCCCCTTGTGTGATAGAAGCGGCATATGTGTGCATAGGCAAGTTTCCACTTAAAATTGCACACGTGTGCGTGCTCAGGCTATTTTATAACATGCATGCATAGATGTGATTCGGCTGAACCTTTTGGTTTGGCCTTTGTTATCGG
Source organism: Rhinatrema bivittatum (assembly GCF_901001135.1). NCBI lineage: Eukaryota > Metazoa > Chordata > Amphibia > Gymnophiona > Rhinatrematidae > Rhinatrema > Rhinatrema bivittatum. The sequence goes on along the minus strand of NC_042615.1, from coordinate 492,111,024 downwards.
CCCGCCATGGGAAATTTTGTTTCCCGTAGTTCCGGCCAATTTGTTTTCTGCTCCCCCCCCCCAACCCTTCAAATTTAATTAATTACAACCCCCCCTTCCTCCCAATCCCCCCAAAACTTGCCGAAAGTCCCTGGTGGTCCAGCGGGGGGGAGGGGTCCCAGGAGCGATCTCCCGCTTTTGGACCGTCAGCTGCCAGTAAACAAAATGGCGCCGGTGGCCCTTTGCCCTTACCATGTGACAGGGGCTATCGGTGCCATTGGCCAGTCTCTGTCACATGGTAGGAGCATGGACCACCAGGGACTTTTGGCAAATCTTGGGGGGGGGGTCAGGCAAGTCTTGGGGTGTCGGTAGGGTGGGGGGTTGCAATTAATTAAATTTGAAGGGTTGGGGTGGGTTTGGGTTTTTGTTTTTTGTTTTGTTAATGTGCCCTTTCTTCCCCCCCCCCAAGAAACGATAAGAAAACCACAAGAAATTTTGTGGATTTTCCTATCGATGCATATATACACGTATGTTAAAAATATTCCCGCATCCCTGGGCACGGGCTGACAAACACACACACATGTGCACCCGCATACCTGTTTAAAAGTTTCTGGCCCTAATTTTTGCCACCCCTATCCACTGCTAGTGCAGTAAACCCTCTTCCCCCTCCTGATAGGGTTGAACAACACCTATGAAGTCCGAGGTCCATACAGGATGGGGCAGAACCCCCGTATGAAGCATGCATCTGGATTTCCGCAAGCAAACCGCCACAGAAATTCCCCCCAAAGTAGCTGCAGAGTAGAACTAGGAGGTTTCCCCTTTAACTCACCATACAAAAAAAGTTATTCAAATTTTGGTGTCTTCTCTGTAACAGCAACCCAAACTCTCTCCACTACCAGACACTCTACGATACAGCATAAAACCCTGGAAAAAAATACTAGAATCTATGTAGTAAACTTGCCTTACCAAAATAGAACCAACTGTCAGTACTCAAACAGCAACAACTCTACCTATGAAAAGGCAGCAACACAAATATTGTACTTGGTCTTAGAACTCCAATACTCATCCTGTTAGGAAAACAGAATAAACTTGACTGTCACAGATCCCTTGCAAAGAAACTATACACTAGCATAGGGGGTAGACTATTCTGGTCCTCAAGAACTACAAGCAGACCGGGTTTTCAGGATATGTATAATGAATATGCACGAGATAGATTTGCATGCACCATCTCCATATTATGAAAATCTATCTCATGCATATTCATTATACATATCCTGAAAACCAGACCTGTTTGTAACTCTTGAAGACTGAACACACGCACATGGCCAACCCTGCATTAGAAGAATCTTTCACTTTGGTCACATACACAGAACACAGACAGACCCTCAGCAAATACAGAATAAAGAGCTATGAATTAGAAATAGAAATGTGCAGATAAAAACTGAAACCCCAAGAAGTCATATTTTTAGTAAATTTTCAAAGGGATTATATGTGGAAACTTAGCATATGCGCACATAAGTAGCTTTATTTGGATGCATATTCTTTTATAAACATCGAAAAGATGCACGTATTTTCGATTTCACATGTACATTTACTGGCACTGAGACTGTCTTAAGGCTGCTCTGGATAGGGATAAAAAGGTATGGGCAGAAGCTGATATTTTGTAAGAGATTTATGCGAATACATTAGACAAATTATTTGAGCACATTTACACCTGCTACTTGACTTGGACAAGTGATATTGGACTTGTCTGTTGTCTGATGAAGTATGGGTGGGAGGTCTGGGTGACTGTGTGTGTGTGGGGAGGGGGGGGAGTTAAGGGTGATGTGCCATGGGGTCTAGGAGCACTGGAGATGGACTGGGTGAACTGGTGGATGTATCGGCAAGCTGGTGATTTTAAGTACGCATGCATATTTTAAAATATATCTGCCTCCACATATAAATCAGTGTTTTATACGTACATTACATTTTTTTACACCTGTAAAATATGGGGTAGATTTTAAAAGGAGCGCGTTGGGCATACATGTGCGCACGCTACCCGGCACGCACACATGTATGCCCGATTTTATAACTTGCGAGCGCAAGTTATAAAATCGGGGGTCGGCACGCGCAAGGGGGTGCATAATTATGCACCTTGCGTACTCCAAGCCGTGCTGCCTTCCCCCATTCCCTACCCCCACCCCACCTTCCCTCCCCCTACCTCCCCCGCCCTTTCCCCCTACCTTTTTTTTTGGGGTCTTGTTGCAAAACTTACTTCAGCCCTGCTGGTGCGCGATCCCCGGCACAGCGGCTAATATTGCCGCTGTGCCATATTAGCCGTGCATCGCTGGGCCTTTTTAAAATAGGCCCGGCGCGTGTAACCCTCTGGATTTACGCGCGTAGGGCTTTTAAAATCTGGCCCTATATGCACATATGCTTGTAAAATAAGTAAACTGCGCTTTCTTCACACTGGGAATCTTCACGCATACTGAGACATACCTGCATACTTTCAGAGCGAGAGCTGCACAGTTTATAAAACGCTAGGGTAAATCTCTGTGCACCCACTTACCGCAAATAGTTTTGAAAGTTAACCTCTCTGTACACAGTGCAACACCAGAGAAATAGTGTATGGTTGACTGTGGAGGTGGCAGACTGGAGCTCTGCAGAGAGAGCTGTTTTACCTATGAGGATTTGTGGAAGCTGCAGTGTTGTTACCTTCCCAGGTACTATAGACTGGGCTATGCCTAGCCAGGCTCTCGTTGCCTATAGGTAAACCCTCCCTGTTTTCCCAGCTGATTTTAAGCACATCATCTCCTGAGCTTCCATTTACTGGGTCTGACCAAGGCTGTGCTGAATTAAGGGATACTGCATCTTTTGGAATACTCTGGTTGTTTTCTGCAAACTGTAAGTCAGGAAGCACATGCTTTGTTTTCTTCCTTTTGTCTTCTGTATTAAAGAATATCACCTGAAAGCGCAGCTATTGTGTGTTTTATTAGATCCTGACAAATAGAAGCAGGAATGCATTTTCTTCTGTATTTGCAAAATTCAAAGAGAGAAGAGTTGCATATTTCCCAAAGCTGACATAAACTATTCACTAAACTTTCATCTTGTTGATCTTCTAACTCCCTTTTTCAGGGTCTCCAGGCCTTTTTCATTTACTTCTCTTTCCTCCTGTCTTCTTTAGTTCCTCCCCTACATCTCTTTGTGACATTGATTTTCCTCTGTCATCTCATTTTACTAATGAAGTTTCTAATGAGGTTTCCTTGCACAGAGTCCTTGAAGTTATCAGATGTGAAAGCAGATCCATGGTCGGACACAATTGTTTACATTAGTTGAGTTGCAAACAGCTGTAAAAATGCTGTAATTATTGCAGCAGATGTGATCATCTCAAGCTACCTTAAATAAGAATCTATGACAACAAGGAAGTTCTTCCCTTAAAATGGACTGCATAGTCAATCATTGAGCAAGGTTTTTTAGTCACTTCCCAAGGGAAAGTAGGGGCTTTTGGCATGTTGTGACTAGACAGCTGGCATATGTCACACTTTTCAGCAACCCTTTCTGTATCATCACATAAGAACATAAGAAATTGCCATGCTGGGTCAGACCAAGGGTCCATCAAGCCCAGCATCCTGTTTCCAACAGAGGCCAAACAGGCCACAAGAACCTGGCAATTACCCAAACACCAAGAAAATCCCATGCTACTGATGCAATTAATAGCAGTGGCTATTCCCTAAGTAAACTTGATTAATAGCAGTTAATGGACTTCTCCTCCAAGAACTTATCCAAACCTTTTTTGAACCCAGCTAAACTAACTGCACTAACCACATCCTCTGGCAACAAATTCCAGAGCTTTATTGTGCGTTGAGTGAAAAAGAATTTTCTCAGATTAGTCTTAAATGTGCTACTTGCTAACTTCATGGAATGCCCCCTAGTCCTTCTATTATTCGAAAGTGTAAATAACCGATTCACATCTACTCGTTCAAGACCTCTCATGATCTTAAAGACCTCTATCATATCCCCCCTCAGCCGTCTCTTCTCCAAGCTGAACACATCATGGATTGCCTTTACTTTGTCTTCTGCAAGATGGATTCCTGAAACACCGATGCAATAACCCAAAAATGTGACTAGTCCCAATTTCATATTTATCTTTCTTCATTCGAATACCTGGCTTCTTAAATCAGTGTAGGATTTCTTTAAAATGGCCAGAGAGTTCATCCTCTGATGCCTCATGACCAAGACTTCATCAAATAAAGTGCATCACATGAATTTCCAGCCAACGATGTTTCTGTGAAGCATTAAAAGATGCCTGGTGCGACAGAGATTTCAAATTGGAGAAGTGTAACTCAGAAAGGTCCTCAATAAGTAATGACTGTCTGGGCAGCCACATCTTCTTCACCCACAATCTGGTAGGCTTGTGCAAGGTCACATTTAGCAAACAATTTCCCTTCAACAGCTTAACAAGCAGGCACAGGTGATCTTTAAGCACTTTGATAACAGTGCACTTATAATCTCTGCAGATCTGCACTTCTCCATTTTGCTCTAGCACTGGTGCAGGGGTGGCGCACTTTGTGTGTGTGTGTGTAACTTGCTCTAGAATACCTTGTGCTATGAAATACTTGAGTTCTGCGTCGATCTTTGGCCAAAGTGCAATGGCTGGGTCCATGTGGTTTGACACCGCTGTTTCCTTGTGCACTCTCAGCTCCCGAAGAGAACACCTGAGGGAATTCATCCATGTCCTTGAGATGCACATCAGTGATGACATGGACCCCCTTGGATACCGATTCCTAAAAGTGTGAGCCAGCTCCTTCCTAAACTGCTCTTGTTATAACCCCGCATGGTCATGAATGGCAATGCCCTCTGCAAAAGGCTATAGCAAGCACTTAAGACACAGCTTCCTGTAAGCTCAGCATTCTGTCCATTGGGAGTACTGTGAGTAAGAAACAACTCCTTGAGAGCGTCTTCACTGATAACTGACATCCCAGACTCAGAGTCAAACCTCCATTTCACATTCACAGTCATTGATATGGACTGTTATTATTAACACTTCTGAATTATGTGATTCCATGTTCCTTACAGTCTGGATGAGATATGTTTTCCCAATCTCATCACTTATTTCCATGTAGAACATATTTGCTTGTGAATCAGGGGCCTTGTTGTCCCCCCTATACCTCTCTCCACTGAGTTTTGATCTTTAAACTCATTCAGTGTGGCCTTTCTTTTTGCAAAAACGATACTCTACCCTTTTAAAATTTGCATCAATGCTGTCCTTCAGAGTTAAAACACGAGTTGGGAAGCACAGTCTCTTGGGGTGGTTGCTGAGTGACTTTCTTATTGTGGCTGACAATGTCCACATCAGTTGCTATGAGCCAGATTTCCTTCGTGTGCTGCAGCATCGTTTCAGCTGCCAAAGTTTTTTTCTATGCTGTTGCAAGGGTCAGATTTGGCTCAGCAAGGAGACAACCCTGAAGTGCTTCATTCTGACCCCACAAACTAGACAGTCACGAAGCACGTCCTTTAAAAATCTGCTGAATTTGCAATGCTACGCGATTCTGTGCAGCTCATATAGGTGGCAGTGCTTTCATTGCAACCTTGATTCCCTTTGTGGAACTGAAACCTTTGCATTAGAAAGGGCAGCATGGATGAGAAATGGGACTTCAGCAGTGCTATGATCTCCTCATATGTCTTCGTGTTTGGCAATTCTGGCAAGAGCAGTGAACATAGGATGTTGTATGTTTGCTCCCCACACACAATCAACAGAACAACTGTTTCTGTTTAGGGTTTTCAATCTTATTTATTTCCAAGAGTTTTGACAGTCTCTCTGAATAAGAGTCTCGGACATTGGGCTGTCCGGTATCAATCTCCTGAATGCGACCAGTCATGGCCATGGCTGCAGGTAAATGTGTTGCTTTGACTTCTTAGCACGGCCTTGCCCGCTGAGTCTGGCTGACTGTGCTGGACTCACCAACAAAGAACTGCACAGTCCTGCTGCCTGCACACCTCAACAGCAGCAAGCTGTTTCCCTTGTCACCAGAAAATGGATATGGAGTATTGGGGGGGACCAGCAAATAGTATCCAACGTGCATTACATGCACCAGCACCCTCCTGAGTGGAAGCTGCACAGCCAGAAAAAAAATGAAAGAGAGGACCAAGAAGCAATACAGGGTCTTGCACGGAACCTGAACTTTCCCTGCAACTAGAGCACCCCCTGCTGGATACATAACAGTAACACACCGTTCTGTTGCCCATTTCTGTGCACATGCAATGCTAATTAGAGGGAGGATGCAGCAACATCTCTCCCCTTTCACCCACTCTTCTCCCCTCCTGTTGAGGAGCATAACCTGGGGACAGACTGCCATTGGGATTTAGGGTGGGAAGAAGGATGGAGTGTAAGGGAATTAGGGTCACAGTGCGGGAGGCAGGCAGGTGCTCAGGTGAAAAGATGGCGGGAGGCTTATGCAGGAAAGGGTGAACAGTGAAAAAGAGAGCAATGGAACACTGCCAACAGCCTAGCAAAAGTTGAAGAAATACGCTTGGAGAGTAAAGGTGGATCCAGTTCTCCATCAGATAAAGTTTGAAGACATGAGAAAAAAGGGAGGGAATATAAGATATCAGGGAAGAAGTACACTGGCAGGCTGAGAGAAGGACAGCGAAGAAGCCAGTCCCATCCACCTAGCCTGGTTCTTATGTTTGGACATTGACACGGGGTTGGGGATTTTTTTTAGGGCAGAGGAGAGCAGTATCACCATCAGATTACAATCCCTGTTGGAGGGCCTTTTGCCGGAGAAGCAGCACGAGGCATCTATCTATCTATCTATCTATCTATCTCTCTCTCTCTCTCTCTCTCTATATATATATGGCTGGCTAGTGCAGCAGCTGGGTCATCATGGGAGAAGAATGAATGCAAGCTGGATGTGCAAAACAATGGTGTGGCCATGTGACATTCTCAAAAGAGAGGACGTTGCAGGTGGTCTTCTTGTGCTGCCAACAGTTGACCTTTCAAAACTGGGGCACAAAGATTGTTGGAGGTGGTAAGGTGATAACTATTACCAGTACAACCTCATTAAAGTGAGCTAAACGGGGCCAGTATGAAGCAGGTAGTTGTGCCCGGCAGCCAGCCCCTCATCTCTCCTTTGCTAGTACCCTGGGCAGCCTTGGATGACCTTTGCCTGCACAGGGCAGCCTTTACCGGGCAATTACCACTACTGATGCTGGGGGTTGCGGGGCGCAGTGGTAGCCCAAGTTTGCTTGTGCCTCGGGGTGCAGGTTCCTTAGTGCTGGCAGGGCTACATCCGGCACAACTCATTCCTATTTATTTATTTCAAACATTTATAGTATAGTATAGCGGTTACTACTTCACCCTCTCCGTGAAGAAATACTTCCTGACATTGGTTCTGAGTCTTCCTCCCTGGAGCTTCAAATCGTGACCCCTAGTTCTACTGATTTCTTTCCATTGTAAAAGGTTTGTTGTTGACCATAAATCATTAAAACCTTTCAAGTATCTGAAAGTCTGTATCATATCGCCTCTGCTCCTCCTCTCCTCCAGGGAGTACATATTTAAGTTCTTTAATCTCTCCTCGTAAGTCATTTTATGAAGACCATCCACCTTTTTGGTCGCCCTTCTCTGGACCGCCTCCATCCTGTCTCTGTTCCTTTGGAGATACGGTCTCCAGAACTGAACACAGTACTCCAGGTGGGGCCTCACCAAGGCCCTGTACAAGGGGATAATCACTTCCTTTCTCTTACTAGATATTCCTCTCTCTATGCAGACCAGCATTCTTCTGGCTTTAGCTATCGCCTTGTCACATTGTTTCGCCGACTTCATATCGTTAGACACTATCACTCCAAGGTCTCTCTCCTGCTCCGTGCACATCAGTCCTTCACCTCCCATCAAATACAATTCTTTCGGATTTCCACTCCCCATATGCATGACTCTGCACTTCTTGGCATTGAATCTCAGCTGCCATATCTTCGACCACTCTTCCAGCTTCCTTAAGTCACGTCTCATTCTCTCCACTCCTTCCACGAGTTTCTACCGTGTGAGTAAATGAAAATTTGTGTTAAGATTTAGCTCTATTTAGCAAGGGTTTTATTATATTGGTCTAATAGCTTTTCTAATCTTTTTTTCCACTCTTAAGTTTTGAATTAAGGAACTTCAGAATCTTTGCCTTTCCTCACTGAGATCCAGTAGAAGAATGACTGAACAAACTGATCACTGCTCAAATTGTTCAGTTTCATTTTCACCTAAAAGATGATGGCATCATGAAATGCAGCTGCCAATTGGGATAGGCTGGTTGAGAAAGTCCTGAATAATGATTGGTCTTGCTCCTTTCTTGTCCCATCCTCAACCAGCTCTGCTCTGTCTGGTTTGGAGTACATTATTTGCTTAGCCATTGACTTTAATGGGACCAAAACTGGGCCTAGCTATATCATTTTGCTATAAATGTCGCATGAATAGCGCCCGCGATAAGAAAGAGAGACTCTTTATAAGGCTCTCATATTAGTCAACTATTTATACCACTGTAGGAGGATCAACTAATAACTCGAGAGGTTTTGGTGGTGGTCTAGGGTTTGGGAGCCAGTTTTACATGCACAGTCAGAGGTATGCACAGCACAATACACATCAGTGGACATTTGATGTGAATTGCACTGCATCAAGCTAGGGTGAGAGTACATTGTAAAAATCTCATCTTTGTGTTCCTTTCCTCATTCCAATTCACATCAAATGTTCACACCCATTCCATTGCTCTAAACCAAACCAAAAATGGACTTGTTTGTTGTGTTTCTCCATTTGATTTTCCATTTGGATTGATATGAATGTGCATTCCTAATTATTTTATCACATTTTCATTTCAACTGCTGTGATAACAGCAAAGCTTATACTGTACCACAGTAGTTTGAGTACTTAGTAAAAACATGATTAATTAATGTCCTTGCCTTTGAGGTACTGTAATTTTCAACATGGTCTATAACAGTGATTCTCAACCTTTCATTACTTCTGTGCCCTTTGAAAAGTTTGAGATGTCGTGTATACCTCCAGGATTATCAAAATTCACAAAAAATATTGTATTTACATTTCAGTGTGATATTTGGGTCTATCTTTCTCAACCTGAATTTAATCGTTGCATCAGACATTGATGCTGCTGAATTCAAATTTAGTCTAGCATGATGTTGGCATAGTGGAACCGGCGGTGATGAGGTAGCTGGAGGGCACATTTCTCACAGTGCTTTAGAGGACAATTTTCAAAGTCATTTATGTGGGTAAATAACCCATGTAAATTGACCTTATTAAAAGTGCCCTCCTTCAGTGTGGTTCAACAATGAACGTACACTTAGCTGCATTTAGAAGAAGCATTCCCGGGATGCAGGTTTAGGATGAGGGTGGAAAATAACGTGCACAGTGTTGTGCTGGAGGTGGACCCTTGGCCTGGTGCAGGATTGGTACGGCCCTCTGGTCAGACCCAGAGAGCACCTGTCACTAGGAGGCAGAGCACAGGAGGAGACAGAGGCTTAGCTGGAGCTTTGCCAATAGCAACCTGGGGTTTCCACAGGTTGAGCCCTTGGGTACCCGGGCCGCCTGGTCTTAGGTGGGCCTCACAGGGTCTCCTAGAGAGGAAGCACAGGGGAGTACCCACCACGAACAAGGGTGTGTGGTCGATGTCCAAGCAAGAATGTCCAGAGGTCGCAGGAGGCCAGAATAGAGTGTCCGAGTGGATAGCAAGGACCAAGCCAGAATATCAGTCCAGAATGGTCAGCCGAAGCAGGGGTCAGTACCTGTAGTCAGTCCGGGAGGAGTTAGGTCAGGCAAAGGTCAAGTTCTAGGCAGCGGTCAGACGTGGTCGGTACACAGGCAGAGGTCGGTTCCAGGCAGCAGTCAGACGAGGTCAGGAGCAAGCAAAAGTCAGTACCGTGAGATCAGTCCGAAGGGTACTACCAGGAATGGAGAGATGAAGGAACAGGAGACACTGGAACAGGAGACACAGGAACAGGCAAACTAGAGACACTGGAGTGTACGACCCGATTGCCAAGGTGAGGAACAGGAAGCAGGGCCTCGCCTTAAGTATCCGGCTTACATGACGTCATCAGGAGGTGCCCCTGCGGGTTTTCCTGCCGTTGGCCCTTTAAAGGGCTGCAGGTCTCCAGTGCAGGCCGCTGCGAGGCCTGCACTGGAGACTGCGAGCGGGGGAGCCAGGGATGCCACGAACTGGCTGCGGAGGAGGAAGCCCGGAGCTCGTGGACGGGAGAGCGAGGTGAGCAGGGCCGGCCGCAGAGCCAATGTGGCCGGGACGCGCAACACACAGATTGCATTTTCAACTTTGTGTGCATTCTTTTCTATGGGAAAAAATACCTGCACAAGAAAGAAGTGCCAAAGTCCCGCGTACTTTCTCTTTGAAATTTGGTGCAAAGTTTGTGAAACTGGGAGATATTGCAAGTCACCAGGAGATGGAAGGGAGTGCAGATGGGCGCTGGCAATGGATCATCAAGGACAGCAAGATTGGTTCTTTCTACTCAGTGGCATCAGGTTATCTTGTGCAATTTGGGCTACTTTTGCATGCAGCAGTAGTGAACTGGCTGAGTACATCCTGACAGGCTTCCAAGTGCCCCTAGGGTTGAGAACCATTGATCTACACTGATTAAGATTCTTCAGCAAAGAATGTCACTGCAAACATGTTGGTGTTTTCCTGCAGTCTGATAGCAGTGGGTAAAATAATTTTTCCTTGCTGACTAACAGGTCGATGCAGTATCAGCGCTGGGGAAATGGGTGCTCATGATAGGGCACCTGCTGTCCTAACGCGCACCAATCGACCCTTCTCTGGGGTGTCCGATTTAATATTTAAATCGGCTTCTGCGGTAAAAAGGAGGTTCTAGGGGAAATTGTGCACCCTTAGCAGCTCCTCGGCAGCAGAAGCCCAGGAGAGGTGGCCATCAGCAGATTAGGAAAACGGACGCTCAATTTTATGAGCGTCCTTTTTCCTAACCTGACACCCGGCACACTTATGTTTTTTTAAAGGTTCTCCTCCTTTTTGTTCTTCAGACTTAATATCGCCACGATATTAAGTCGGAGGAACAAAAGAAAAGCAGAGAAGCATTATTTTCTGCTTTTCTGTGCACTTTTTGGTCTGCTCAAAAATCAAACATCTGTTCCGGGTAGGCGTAAGTTTCTGAGGGTAAAAATGTGCACATTGGGTGCACGTTTATTTTTTTAATTGGGGGAGATTAGTTAATGGCCTCATCAACATGCATTTGCATGAGATAAGCGCTATTAGCTTCGCGGGGGTTTTGGACACACTAATCTACCCTTATAGCATAAGAGGTTATGGACGCGCGTCCAAAATGCGTAACCAAATACGGATTAACCGGTGCGCTCGGCTGAGCACACTGTTGTGTATCGGCCTGTAACAGAGGAACTGTGATCTGAACTGGGGGGGAGGTGGGTGGGTTTCATAAAATCGAGGTGGAACCAGCGCTGTCTGGTTGGATAAAGCCAAGTTTTGTGGCTCATTCCAATTCCACGTATTCTTCCAGTTTTTACATCTTTTTGGCCTTGAGTTTGGTTGTGATTATTCGCAGATTAGCACATTTAAACAAACTGTTTAAAAGTTTGTACCGCACTGCCTACTGATAATTGCACAGATCCAAATCAATCTATGTAAATCCACAATTAAACAAACAAAATAAATCAGAGTCATTTTTGAATGGAAGAAAGAGGCATTACTAGTAGTGTGATGCAGGGATCAGTCCTGGGACCGTTTTCTTTTTTCAACATTTTTATAAGTGATATTGCGGAAAGATTATCAGGAAAGATTTGTCTTTTTTAGGATGATATGAAAATCAGGATAGACACCAGGAAGGTGTGGAAAATATGAGGAGGGAATCTTTTGAAGTTTGAGGAATGTTCTAGAATGACAGCTAAGATTTAATGCTAAAAATTGCTGAGTCTTGCTCCCAGGGGCTGCAAAATCCCCTAGGAGCAGTGCAGTCTATAAGGTGAATTTCTTCCATGCGGGATTTGGGGGTGATTGAATCTGATGAGTTCAAAGCAGCCAAATTGGTGGATAAGGTGAAGACAAAAGCCAGAAAGTTGCTTGAGTGCCTGGGGAGAGGAATGGTCAGCAGAAAAAGGAGATGATATTGCGCCTGTATAAGTCCCTCGTGAGACTTCATTTGAAAAACAGTGTACAGTTCTAGAGACTGCACCTTTAAAAAGATATAAACTGGTTGGAGTCAGCCTAGAGGTAATCTTTACCGTAAAGTATATGGGGATAGACTTAAAGATCTAAACATGTATACCTTAGAGGAAATGTAAGGTAGGGGAGATATGATAGAGACATTTGGACACCTTAAAGGTGTCAATGCACAGGAGGTGAGTCTTTCAGTGGAAAGGAGGCTCTGGAACAAGGGTCATGGGATGAGGGTGGAATGGGGTAGACTAAGAGGGTAATGTAAGGAAGCATTCCTTTACAGAAGGATGCACGGATCAACCTCCTAGCGGAGTTGGTGGAAAAAAAAAAGACAGTATCTGAATTTAAGAAACCTGGGGCAGGTGCAGGGATAACTGACGGCATGGTAGAGATTGTAGAGCCAAGCAGTTGTGTGAATGGGTAGACTAGATGGGCAGTGTGGTCTTTTTTTGCTGTCATGCTCTGTTTTTCTGTGGGTTAAAACTGACCCCGATTATCTGCTTAATCACATATCCAAGCAGAGCTTTGGCGGGCTCAGAGGAGATTTATTTTTGGTATTACTCTTCTGAAATCCAGGAACATGTGCTGATTGAGTTCTCCAAGCAGGTTTTTTAGAAAGCAGAGACATAATCTTGTGTCTCTTTTAAAAGTTCTTGCATTTTTCACACTCTCTCTCTCTCTCTCTTTTTTTTGTCTCTCGCTCTCCCCCCCCCCCCCTCTTAGCCGATGTTAGATTCCTGTTTTTAAACTACTCTAAAGTAAGGAAGTACTGAAGTCTAGTTGTTTCAACACAAAGGAGGGCTGATTGTCATATGACGTGCAGACTCTTATTTTGCTTTCATTATTTTGGTAAGAACAGGGACAGTTTTGTCCTGATAAGTCATTAGGACACATCAGAGCATGTCACATGAAGGAACCAGTGACCTTTAACCCATCTATCTGCTTAACCAAGCCCTGGAAATCGTTGGAGGAGGAGGGGGTGACTAAAGGAAGAGAGCAAAGGCCAGCTTACTGTCATTATATATTACAGAGTCCTGTTAAGAGCTACAGCAAATTGAACTGGAGGAATCAAATCAATCACACGAGTGTGTTTGGGGGGGGGGGGTCTCCTCATGAGCCTGCATATAGCGATGACATTAAAAACTGGATTCTGTTATCAGCTGCCAAATTAGGGAATGCTTATCAGTGCAGAGGAATGAGAACCACTGCTGTTACCCCTGTGTAGAGCCTGAGATGTCTTCTGCACCCCCAGGACAGCCAGAATTCACAACAAATACTACACTGAAATTTCAGTGTGGATAGTGGAGCCTGTTTTTCAATTGGCATTTAATTGCCAAATAACCAGCACACGCGCACACACACACACACACACACACACACACACACACATTGATGCTGCTGAATCCAAACTGAGGCTAGCAGGAAGTGATGTCGGCATGGTGGAGCCGGAGGGGTGCTGAGGTAGCAGAGGGTGCATGTCTCATGGTGCTCTTCTATAGGACGATTTTCAAAGCCATTTTTAAGGGTAAATAATCCGTGTACACTGACCATATAACAAACACCTTCCCTCGGTGTGGTGAAAGGAATGCATGCGCTGCTGCATGTTCAGGATGGGGAAGGAAAATAATATGGAGCAGGTTTCATTTTCAACTCCCATTCTTTTCCATGGGAAAAGAACCCACCCAAAAAAGGAGGTTTCAAAATTCCTGTGTACATTCTCTCTGCAATTTGCTTCAAAGTCTGTGAGACTGGGAGATACAGCAGGTGATCTGGAAAGTGAAAATCGATGCTAGCAATGGATCATTAAGGGCAGCAAGGTTGGTTCTTCCCGCTCAATGGCAGTTTGGGTTCCTCTTTCGTGCGGCAGTAATAGGACTGGCTGCGCACCCCCCTCCCCCCGACAGGCTTCCATAATTCCACTTCATTAATTGGCCATCATGGCACAGCATTTCCAGTCCTATCCAGGGGTGCTCCTCCAGCCAACGGAGCAGAGTCAGCGCAGCTGCTGGACACCTGGAGTCCTGCAGGATCACTGCTAAGAGACGCCTACCGCTAGATTTTATGTATTTGAGGCCACGGTGGTGGTATCTGTGGGAGGGGAGAAGAGGGGCTGAGACTGTGTGAACATGGTTGCTTAGTGCTTACTCTTCCAGGGGTGTAGAGGAAACTTTGACTTCGGTTCTATTAGGCACGCTCTCCTAGCCACATCCCTCATGCCTTTGTTTTTCTCACCTAGTCAAAGGAAATTCCTTGTACAGCCTTTTGTATGAATGGAAGGGGAAAGCATCAAGAACTTGGAGCATACATGCGCAGCTGATGACGAGAATCAATCCCATTTTTTTTTTTTTTTTGCTGCATCTTTTATATTGTAGAGAATTTTATAGTGAGGCTGTTGCCTAAGATTTTTTTTTTAATTTTTAGAATAGCATGAAGCAGGGGCTTCAAGACCTAATGTCGGTCTCAGATGAGATGGAATTATCATTCCGTGGAAAAGGGTTAGGTCTCTCCCACCTACAACAGATCAGCCAGGCGCAAAGAGCAGGCTCAGGAGCAGGGCAAGGATGGATTTATTCTTAAATGTAAGTTTGCTTGTTATAGGGAGCTTTCTCTTTCAGTTAGCAAAATATGCCAACTTTCATCCACTTTGTGAGTCTTCAGCAACACCTGGCCAGTGAGATGAATTTTTGCTGTGACACGAAACTGGGTCCTCTTCTGCGTAATTGATAATGTCAAAAAAATACTCTTATCATAATGAAAAATCCCTTGCCCATTTCTCTTGTTCTCCACCTCCCTACTTCCCCCAGTGATTTGATAGATATGTGCTGGTGTTATAGTTTACAGATATAAAACTTTACTAATGCACAAACATTTGTTGCAAACTCCTAAGTGTTTATAAAGATTAGATATTGTGCAGGTTGGTGACATCCTGAAAGGGATCAGTTGAGGAACTGATGCTTGCTCTGCATTCTCTCTTGCCCTGCTTTTAGAAACCTCATGGTCTCCCCACAGTCTTGTTAGCTGGATACTAACAGAAATGCAAATTCTTTTCAACTAATTGGACCTCGTATGTACATGTACCAGTGCCTGGCTATGTCTATGTAGATTTATACACACATCCCCCCTCTGTAATGATAATTTTCAGAATTAATAATATCCAAGGAGTATAGTCATGGAATGAGAACAAAATGTTTCAAAATCTGCTAGAAGTTAAAAGATGAATACAAAGGATGCAAGGATTTTGTTTTAAGCATCCTAATCAAAGAAAGAAGGAAACAATAGACGAAAAGGAATTAGACAAATTAATCCTTTTGTTATTAATGCCCCCTTGTGACCTGAAAGGCCTGTTTTTGGGATAGTGTGAAGCCACTATAGTGCTATAAGTCTGGAAACTGCATAGGGAGGACAAGTTTGTAACATTCATGCCGATTCAGTAAACTGCGTGGGAGAGTCAGCGCTCCGAGGCAAGCTCCCGTTCTCCCAACGCGTGCCCAGGCCACTCTCCTGGGCGCGCAATTCAGTATGCAAACGAGGGCCCGCGCTAATAAGGAGGCGCTAGGGACACTAGTGTGTCCCTAGCGCCTCCTTATTGGCAGAAGCGGCGGCTGTCAGCGGGTTTGACAGCCGATGCTTAATTTTACTGGCATCGGTTGTCGAATCCGCTGACAGCCACAGGTTCGGAACATGGACGCTGGCAAAATTGAGTGTCTGTTTTCCAACTCGCAGGCCAAGGGCAGATTTTTTTTTCTTTTTTTATTTTTGGGGCCTCCGACTTAATATCACTATGATATTAAGTCGGAGGGTGTACAGAAAAGCATCTTTTTCTGCTTTTCTGTACACTTTCCTGGTACCAGTCGAAATTAACTCCTGCCTTTGGCAGGAGTTAATTTCTGAGAGTAAAATGTGCGGCTTGGCTGCACATTTTATTTGTGTATCGAGCTGGACTAATAGGCTGATCAACATGCATTTGCATATTGAGCGTGCGGGGGGGGGGGGGGGCGGGTTGGATGCGCGTTTTCTACGCGCTATTACTCCTTACTGTATAAGGGATAATAATAGCGTGTCCAAACGGGGGCTAACAGTACACTCGGCCTGAACGCACCATACTGAATCGGCCTGATTGTGGAAAACGTATACAGTTACTGTACACATAAATTACACCAATTTTCAATGTTAGCTTATGTGCATAAATTCACTTTGAGAATTATGTGAATAAAGTGCACACATAGAAACTCTCCTGCACAAAGTTAGAACTGCTTTTTGCAACACACAACTTGTGCGCTTAGAGTTACGTGCATGCTTTTTAAAATAAAAATTATGGAGTCAAGTGATGTGGTAAGCCTGGGCAGATGTGTGTGTTCAGGCTTCAGGCACCATCCCCCTTTTCTTTGAGAAATATCAACGGCATCAGAGACCTAAACTAACTATTTTACAGGTTTGTGGGAAGGGCATATGTCCATAAACAAATAGATGCACAAATCACCTATTAGTATGCCCTTGAAAGAGGAAAGATAAGAGAAAGAAAAATCAAAGGATGTGCCGGACAAGATGGCTGCCGACCTAGAGAAACACAGTGCTTCTTCATTAAGCAGCAAAGCTAATGCTGATCTAATGTTACAGGTAACAACAACAGTGGTAGCAGCTTTAGATACCAGATTTAATAATTTATCAGAACAGATTACTGAACTAAAGTGTATGCTTTCTAAGTTGAGCCCGAGATTAGAGGTGGCAGAAGGGAGAATAACTTGTTTGGAAGATAATTCACTTGAACTCACCAACAAACTTAAAATCTTGGAGAAAAAAGTGGGTGAACAAGAAGAAAAATTAAAGACTTAGGGCCAGATTTTCAAAGGGGTACGCGCGTAAGATACGCGCGTACCCTCCGAAAACCTGCCCGAAGTTCCTCCTGCGTGTGCCGAGCTTATGTTGAATAGGCTCAGCGATGCGCGCAAGCCCCGGGACACGCGTAAGTCCCGGGGCTTTCCTGGGGGGGGGGCGGGAGCGTGTCGGGGGGCATGTCGCGGCGGCATGTCATTTGGGGGCGGGGCTGCAGGCGTGGTTCTGGCCCGGGGGCATTTCGGGGGCGTGGCCGAGGCCTCCGAAACAGCTCCCGGGCCTGGGAATCGCATGCCGGCGGCTCAGCGCCCAAGTTACGCCTGCCTCGGGCAGGCGTAACTTGTGCAACAAAGGTAGGGGGGTTAGGTAGGGCTGGGGGGGTGGGTTAGGTAGGGGAGGGGAGGGGAAGGTGCGGAGGGGTGGAAGGAAAGTTCCCTCCAAGGCCGCTCTGATTTCGGAGCGGCCTTGGAGGGAACGGAGGCAGGCTGCGCGACAGCGCGCGCAGGCTGCCGATTTTGCACAGCCTTGTGCGCGCCGATCCCGGATTTTAACAGATACACGCGACTACATGCGAATCTATTAAAATCCCGCATACTCTTGTTTGCGCCTGGTACGCGAACAAAAGTACGCGTGTGTGCAAATTTGTAAAATCTACCCCTTAGAGAACAGATCTAGGCGCAGCAATATAAGATTAGTGAGCATTCCTGAAAGCATTAAGGATCAGAATTTAGAAGGTTTCCTGGAAAAATGGCTGCCCGAAGCATTTAGAGTTATCAGAGTTCATGGGATCTTTGAAAATCTAAAGAGCCTATCACCTCAGGAATAAACGAGAGTGAGAGACCAGACTATGAATAGTTATTGCCAAGTTTTTAAACTGGTTACATGAAGAACAAATAATGCAAGCCTACCATAAACCGCGAGAGCTGCTCTATCAAGGGGCACAGATTTGCTTATTCCAGGATTCCTCCATGAAAATCTCCTTGTGCGGTAAAGCGTTTAACCCAATAAGCACGGAGCTGGTGAAGAAACGCGTGAGATTTACTATACAGTTCCCGGCCAAGCTTCAGATCTGGTACTCTGGGAAAGCACATGTGTTTGAAGATGTGATATTGCGTTGGTGGACCCTTGAGCTGAAGCGAAGTTGGCGCCACCTACAGGGCAACTGTAGTTCCCCGCTGTCAGCAGGCAGAAGTTGGCAGGTGCAGAGGCTTAACAGGAACTTCACCACTACCAGCCCTCATTCCTTGCAGGTTGAGTCCTTGGGTGCCGGGCTGGCTAGACTTAGGCAAAAGCCTCTGAAAAGCATGGTATGCGAAGAAAGGAGCAGGCTAAGAGGAAGTCCAAAAAGGCCAAAGTTGGGGAAGGCAGCAGAACAGCGAACGTGAAGATGAACCATGGTCAGGGCAGACAGCAGCACAAGCAAAGTTGAGAGGAGGTCCGAGGTCAGCCAGAAGTCAGTTCAGGAAGAAGATGAGACAAGGCAAGCCAAGGTCCAAACCAGAGAATCAGTCCTGGGAGAAGGGAGCCGAAGATGAGGGAGCAGGAACACCAGGAGAGAACCAGAAGAATGCAGGAACCAGGGATGCAGGAATCAGGAACGCAGAACACAACCAGCTGCTTGCAGGAGTGGAGGCCTATTGCTGAGGCATCAGATTCAGGCTGGCTTAAAAAGGAAGCCCCGATGATGACAGTGGGAGAAGTGTAATAGAGGGTTCCCGCTGTGGGCTCTTTCAGTATTGGAAGCCGCATGCGTGCCTAGGGACATCCGCTCAGCTGAGCAGATCCCCCGCGTAGCACAGACAGTGTTGCACAGTAGCTTGCCGCTTCTTGGTCCAGGAGGGTGTCTTGACAGTGATTCTTGTTGTCGGAGGTAGGGATGTCCGGCAGCGGGGATAGCCCTTGGTCAGCCGCTCATAAGGTGTCAGGAGCGAAGGACTTTGTAGACAATTTACCATAACCTGTGATCACAAGAGCCTTCATTGCTTATTGCTTCAGACAGTTTTCTGGAGAAAGATGTGTTTTTGTTAAAGGTTTAAAGGATAATAAACTTATCTTTGTCTCTGACCCTGAACTGTGTCATCTAATCGTCGGTGATTTGGAATGGAGATAATTTAATTTACATCAGCTTTTAGTTTGGGGAGATTGGAATTCATGACCATTTTCCTAGATCATTGATGGATCTTTATTACTTTCATCCCCATAAATAGCAGGAAAAAAAAAGTGTGCCTTTGCAAAGGACCCCGAAAGGCAGAGGTCATGTCCATGCGTATAAGTTTCGCTAGAAAAGTGAGAATTTCACAATAGCGTAATCTGGTCAACTAAATGGACATGAAGTCAGGTCGCAATGGAGGTGGCTTCCCTCAGATGAAAAAACAACTATGCTGTAGATCTCCTGAGTTCGATGGAGAGAATACAGAATTCAGGTGAATTTATACCAGAGTCATCCCGGAATGTACTTTTTCTTTCTGCATTGGGCAAGCCAAGTTGTATGCTCTGATCATGCCAATAGGAACTTTTCCTTTACAGTAACAAAGAAAGACTGGTTCGTAAGGAAGGACTGTCGTCATGTCTGGTTTCAGTATTAAGTATTTGTTAAATTCATGATGGTCTTAAAGGTTGAGCTTACCCTTCTGACTATTGTTTAAGATAGGGTGAGAGAATATTGAGAACAAATGATTTAAATCTTTATTTTTTTCATTTTTCTTTCTTCTCTTTCATTTTCCTTGTTTTTCTCTTTCTCTTAATTGATTTCTAAGGGGGATGGTGCCTGCACACATATTAGACTTACTCCATGCTCGATTTAAGTGAGTAATTGGAAAAGAGGGGTACTGGGTGGGAGGGAGTAGGGAAAGTTAGGGAGGGGACAAAGAGAAAAGGGGTGGGAAAGAGGTTTACAATGAGCTTTAGGAAATATTTAACAAAAGATATGGGGGGGAGGGAGAAATACTAAGGAGATGAAAGGAATTTTCTTTGAATTTATGAGGGTGGTAACAAACAGAAGCATTGTAGGTCAAGACTGGGTGACCCGTAACAAGCAAGATTACATTTTTTTCTTTTAAGATTTTGTTCTTTCAAGACAATGGATGATAATATCAGGTTAATTTCTTTGAATGTCAACGTCTTGGCAGTCCTATCAAAAGAACAAAAATTTTACAGGAGGTTAAAAGGAATAAAGCAGACATAGCATGTTCTCAGGAAACACACCTGACTGACTGATCTGGAAAGTAAAAAATTAAAAAGGGATTGGGTAGCTTCCTTACATTATACACCGGCGAAGGGCAAGAAAGGTGGGGTAGTCATATTATTCCATAAGAATATAAAGTTCTAGATTGAAAAAGAAATCCCAGACCCAGAGGGCAGATTCCTCATTCTAGTTGGGAAATTGAAAGGTAAAGAAATGACTATATGTAATCTCTTTGGGGCAGATTTTATAAATCTGCACACACACGTAATTTTGTTCACGCACCAGGCGCGAACAAGAGTACGTGGGACTTCAATAGATACGCGCGTATCCATTAAAATCCGGGGTCAGCGCGAGCAAGGCTGCCCAAAATCGGCAGCCTGCGCGCGTCGAGCCGCGCAGCCTGCCTCTGTTCCCTCCGAGGCCGCTCCGAAATCGAAGTGGCCTTGGAGGGAACTTTCCTTCGCCCTACCTTCCCCTCCCTAACCCACCCCCCCGGCCCTATCTAAACCTCCCCCCTACCTCTATCACGAAAGTTACGCCTGCTCAAAGCAGGCGTAACTTTGCGCACGCCGGGCCGGTTGCCACGCTCCATGTTCCGGTCCGGGGGCTGGTCCATGGGCTGCTGTCATGCTCCCTGGACACGCCCCCAGGCCGGAACCATGCCCCTGGACACGCCCCCGAAACGCCGTGTCACTCCCGGCACGCCCCCCGACACACCCCTCCATGCAAGCCCCGGGACTTACGCAAGTCCCGGGGCTTGCGTGCGCCGCCGAGCCTATGCAAAATAGGCTCGGCGTGCTCAGGGGGGTTTGGGGTAGGTTTTCGAGGGGTATGTGCGTATCCCTTTGAAAATCTACCCCTTTGGCTCTAATGAATATGATCATATTTTTTTTTAAATTGTAAATCTCCTAATTCTCAATATGAAAGCTTGGTTAACTATAGCTAGGGACTTTAATTGTGTACGTGACCTGTGGATTGATAGATCACCTTGCCTGAAACAAAGCTGGGGTACTAGCAAAAAGAAGGGTATTGCATTTATTTGCTGCAGCTTGCTAGTCCTGGATATTTGGAGGGCTTTAAACCCCAAAGTGAAAGACTTCACCCATATATCCAGAGCACATACCACATTATCAAGAATTAATTACATTTTAGGAATGCAGGAGATGTTTTCTCAAATCACCTCCGCAAAAATTGGCACCATAAGCAGCATCTCAAATCACACCCCTATCTGGATAGATCTCAGACTTATGGAAATGGAAGGGGGTGAAAAACTGGAAATTTCCTTCATATTTAAGAAAGGCTAAGGAGTTCCAGTTATTTTTACAAACTAAATGGAAAGATTTTCGACACATAATTTCCAACATGCTTCCTTTCCAGGGTTATTTTGGGAAACTAGCAAAGCAGTGCTAAGAGGAAAGATAATTTCATATTTGAATAAATCAGTTCTACAATTAGAAACAAAATTGAAAAAGGCCAAAGAAAAAATGATTAGACACTTATCTAAGACAACCAAATCTGAGTATAACTCCAATCTAGAAAGTTTAAATATTTGCTTACATCAAACAGCTCAAAAAATCATACAACACTCTGAACATAACTTTTTTAGGTATGGGAATAAGGCTGACAAATGTTTAGCTAATGCTGTAAAAGTTTGGAAAGGAAAAACATATAAAAAAGCTGAAAACAAATCAGGGTACATGGGCTACAAAAAGATCTGATATATATGAGACTTTATATATATATATATATATATATATATATATGAGAAAACAGGGCAGGTGGTATATCTGAAGAAGTTGTTTTCTTTCCAAATCTGAACATCCCAAAAATCACTGAGCAGCAATTGAATTATCTTAATCAGAATTTGAATGTCACAGGAATGAATAAACAAGGTAAAGCTCCAGGACCAGATGGGTTCCCTTATGATTATTACAAGATATTGAAGGAACAAGTAACAGGGCCCATGAGTCATTTTTAAGCAGATGCTTTGTCTAAAGGAGAATTCCCAAGAGATTTTAATAAAGCATTAACAAAACCTGGGAAGGACCCTGATTTTCCAGCTTCATATAGGCCCATTTCTTTTTTGAATTGTGATTTAAATCGATTTCCCAAAATCTTAGATAATTTTTTTGTGTGTTTTGTGTTCCCTTCTATTATTTCAAATAATCAAGTGGGATTTGTAAAGGACAGGACAGCAGGTACCCACATTACCAAGCTAATTACAGAATGGTTTACTTTAAACATCACTCTGTCCCATCTATGGCAGTCAGTTTTGACTCTGAAAAAGCCTTTGATCAGGTTTCCTGGTCATACTTGTTCTCCGTACTTCATAGATTTGGTTTCCAAGGACATATTATTAAGAGTATCTTACTGTTATAGGACAACCCAGAGTCACATATTTTGGCCAATGGTGGCAGATCCTCAGCTTTTAATAGATGCAGAGGTATATATCAGGACTGCCTGCTTTCTCCTTTGTTATATATATTGTCTATAGATCCCTTACTAAGGAAAATTAGCGAGGATAGGTCATGAACTGGATTAGAGGTCAAGGGCACTTCTTTTAAAATAGCAGCCTTTGTGGACAACATGTTAATTTTCCTCACAAATCCAATCAGCTCCTTACCAAAAGGTTTGGACCATTGGTTGTCTTTTGGGCTATTTACAGGTCTCAAAATTAATAAAGCAAGTCGGAAACTTTAGAACTGAATGGCAATTTAATAAGCCAATGAGGATCAAATTTCCCTCTTTGGTGGGTTCAAACTGAAATGAAGTATTTGGGTATAAAAATCCCAGTAGATATTAACCAAATGTATAAAGTCAATGTGTGTCCATTGCTTTGGAAAATGAAGGAGAGTCAAATGCAATGGACCAGGATTCCTCTTTCTTTAATTGGCAAGACTCAGTAAATAAAAATTATGGAAATCCCCAAATGGCTATACTTAGGGGTAGATTTTATAAATTTACGCACGCGCGTACTTTTGTTCGTGCACCAGGCGCGAACAAAAGTATGCTGGATTTTATAAGATACGCGCGTAGCCCTTCCCCTACCTAACCCACCCCCCCTGCCCTATCTAACCCCCCCCTACCTTTGTTGGCAGATTTACACCTGCCAAAAGCAGGTGTAAATCTGCGCGCGCCAGCGGGCTGCTGGCACGCCATCACCCAACCCAGGGGCTGGTCCGGAGGCCTCGACCACGCCCCCGGGCCGGCGCCACGCCCTCGGTCCCGCCCTGAACCGCCCTCTGATCCCGGACATGCCCTTCCCCCGCCCCTTTTATGAAGCCCCAGGACTTACGCGCGTCCCGGGGCTGTGTGCGCCGGCGGCCTATGCAAAATAGGCGGCCTATGCAAAATAGGCGCGTAAATCCAGCCGGATTTACGCGCGCAGGGCTTTTAAAATCCGGCCCTTAATGCAGATATTACCAATTTGGTTAACTAGAAAAGATTTAATGAAGATTAATGGGAATTTTAAACACTTTTATGGATTGGGAAAAAGGCTAGCATGAATCTGAAAACTTTAATGAAGCCAAAAATTCAGGGAGGTTTGAATTGCTCCAGTCTTCAAAGATATAATCAGCTTGTATGTTGAGACATATTACAAATTGGCTTCTGGGAACCTCTTATTTTTCTCCTTTTGAACACCTACAAAGATTATTTGGAAATTAGTCCCTTTCCTCTACATTGCAATTAAAGGCGAAGAAAGCTCCAATTGATTTTGGGCATTATTTGTTGATAAACTCATGCAGGCAAGCCTGGTCCTACTTATGCAAATATATTGGTCAGAAAAGGAAACTTTCTTCTTATTTGACTATTTGTGGGAATCCCCAATTCCACCCCCTGGAGTGGAGAAAGGGGTCTTTACAGAATGGCTCAAGAAAGGTCTAATATATATTTGTCAAATTTTTATTGAAATTTCAAATACCATACATAGTTTTCAAGAATTACAAAACGATTTTAAATAGCCACATAAAGATTTTTTTGCATATTTACAATTGAGATATTATGTCACAACATTGCTTTTCAAAAACTCATATTTAGGGTTTAGGGGTAAATTAGATGAGATCTTAATAGATGGACAATTGGGGAAAACATTCTGTGCTAAATTCTCAAAGGCTATTATAAACATGGAGGCTCATGAGGATTACTCAGAGGTGGCCGGAACTTCAATTAACGAAAGTAGATTTACAACATTACTTTAAGCATATCCCTGATATCACTGAAAATGTAGTTCTCAGAGAAACACAATACAAATTTCTCTGGTAAATATATTTATTACAGGAGAGAGCTTTTAAAGGAAACATATGTGCTTCACCTATTTGTGCTAAGTGTGGGGCTCCCTCAAATGATTTTGTTCATGGGTTCTGGAAATGCCCCTAAATTTATTCTTTCTGGAAGGAGACTGAAAGATGATTCTCCTTACTTCTGGATTTGACCATTTCGGGAAACCCTAGAACTTGGTTATTTGGTATTTATGATAATGAAACATCGGAATTCAGTAAGTTACAAAAATTATTCATAGATAAGGTAGGTCTAATTGCAAAGAAAACAATTTTAGCAGCCCGGATACAACAAGACTTTCCATGCATTGCCCAATGGGAAAATAGAATGATAAGACTATTAACTTTTGAATACCTTTCGGCAGAATCTCTCATGATTCCATAATGCAAGGCCTTGCTGAGCAATTGACAGCCATTTATTAATTACTTATCTCCAATGGTAAAGAAAACAATCCTAACTTTATAATCCAGTAATGGTGCCAGACCTGAATTATTCAGTTTACTTCCTCATATCCTATTTCCACATCATTTTGTTTATTAACTTTTGACCTTTCCAAAATTTCATAAACACGAGGAGTGAGTAAGGGAATCTGAAAAAGTGAAGGGGAGGGAGGGGGGATTAAAGACATAAGATGAATGCAGTAACATTTTTTTTTACAGTTTTATGATTGTTATCATTCTATATGACACAGCAGCAATGTGTGCAGCATTTTATTTGTATGTTTGTATTTCTTGCGAAAAATCCAATAAATATTCTTAAAATAAAATAAAAAATATGCACATAAATCCACCCAAAGCTCTGCCTCCAAGAAAAGCCTCTTTCTTGTGCAGGCAGTTTTATAATGAGACATTTACACTCATACACCTGTATTTTATCCACATAAATAGCTTTGAAAATTCATCCCAAAATGTTGATGCTAGGTGGTTGTCTACATGGTCAGAGCTATTTGTAAATACTCTTATATATCTTAGGAATGTAATATTGGACTTGTGCTGTTGAAACCAGTATTATTAGCAAAAAACAATTGTTCACTACACAGTTAAAACACACAAAAAAAATGTTTTTTGTTAAATTTTTATTTAAACAAGAGTCAGAATACAAGCAAGGCCTCATTGTCAAATACAAGTCTCCAAAAATTATAAACAAGAGATAACACAATGAAACATAGAATGAAAACATTTCCAGTAAGGGTCCCAAAACTTGTTGTATAACAACTCTTTATCTTTTAAATATAATTTTTCAATCAAGGCAACAGAATGGACCTGGGTCCGCCAATGTTCCAAAGTAGGCACCGACTTCCATTTCAGAGCAATGAAATAATCCTGGAGACAAAACCACCAAACATCCCACTATTTTTTCGTTTATATGTCCCACTCTCTGCCAAAAGGCAGATATATAAGAACGTCCCCACCAGACATGCATATATAAGCCTTTTTGCCTGTAACCACGCCAACACAAAGGTGAAGCCGTGGCATCAAACTTACTAAAAAAACATGGGGTATCTATAACTTCTCATTTTTAATCGAACCAACAATTCAGCCCTTTTGGTATATAAAGAGGATTTATGCGCTTTACGCCAAATAAGCCTCCATGTTTTCAAATCTAACTGGAACCCCAAATCATCTGCCCATTTCTGCCCAACCTTTAGAATAGGGGTATGATTCAAGTAAGTTTGTATAATTTCCCTATACAATATAGAATACACTTTCCGTCTAACAAAACCCCTAGCAAGGCTAATTTGACCGGTGAAGGTCTAGACCACTGCCATCCTTCTCTCTGTTTCATTCTCAGAGCCTCAAGCAGATGATTATAGTACCCCTGGGACTGGGCGGGAATTTCAAATTCTTCTTGATGCTCCTCAAACGTTCTGAATCTGTTCTCCTCATACAATTCGCTCAAACATTGCAACTCCGCCTCCCACCAGTGTTTCGCCGCACGGCTATATGTATGTAAAAACAAGATTGGATTTTTCCAATTAGTGGTGAGGGCCAAGGGGCCCTCACCACTAATACCCTGCCTGCTACATAGAGCTCTCCAGGACTTAACTATGCAAACAAAAGTAGGGCAAATTCTACATACCCTCCTACCCGCCGGAGTCAACGCGGTTGATGTAATTAATGAAAGAAGACAGAAGCCATATGCTTCTCAAGGGGTAACCAAGATGATGTTCGGTCTCTCTATAACCATGAGAGGATGCCTCGTAAATGAGCAGCCCAAAAATAGGCCTGTAGATCCAGAAATGCCATACCTCCCCAGTCCTTAGGTCTACATAAGGGATGCAGTTTAATCCTCGCAGGTTTACCTTCCCATAAAAACTCCACAAGAGCAAACTATTCACCGTTGCAAAAAATTGCTTTGGGAGAAAGCATGGCAAATGTTGAAATAAATAAAGCATCCGAGGCAATACCTTCATCTTGATGACATTAATTCTTCTCCTCCAAGAAATGTAAAGACCCTTCCATTCCTGCATATCTTTATGAATCCTAGTGAAAATTGGTGTGTAATTAACTCCCGGATTTTAAAAGCCCTGGGCGCATAAAATCTGGGCTTTACTGACGTGGCTGGGCTTTGCGCACGGCAAGCAAATTTTTCAAGGGGCCCGCCCACGCTCGTAAAACCCGGTATGCGCGCAAGTACCGGACTTCTTCGAAGGGGCGGGCCAGGACAACGCCATTGTTCGTTGTCCCAAAGATTCGCCAGCTGGCTGGCGCGCACAACTTACTTCAGCTCGGGAGCTGAATTAAGTTGCAGAACAAAGAAAAATACAAAAAAAGGGTAGGGTTTAGGGGGTGAGAGGAGAGGAAGAGGAAGGGAGTATGGGTAGGGGGGTAAGGAAGTTCCCTCCTAGTCCGCTCCTTAATTGGAGCGGACTGGGAGGGAACTGGGGAAGGCCAGAATGTGTTACCGCAAGGAAATTGCAAAAGTCCTCCCCACCCCCGAATTATGAATCTCAAAAAACTCCACCACTGCCTGACGAATCATATCACAAAAAGGTTTATGGAGCAACAGGGAAGATTTAAGCCACCAGCTTTTGCCCTATGAGGATCACAAAGCCAATTGAATCGGAAACCAAATTGGGTTATGATTGGAAAGGACTCGAGGCAAAATATCTGCAAGGCCCACCTTACCTACTAATGCTCGAAAACAAAGAAAAAAATCTATGCGACTATATGACTGGAACCGAGAAGAAGAATAAGTAAAATCCTTGTTAGATGGGTTTTGCTCCCTCCAAATATCCTGTAACCCCAAACATGTCATCATATCCTTCAGCGTATCTGCAAACCTACCCATCTGCCCACTCGAGGATCTATCAATCCCAGGATCTATGCTAACATTCCAATCTCCACCTATTATAGCAGGGTAAATCGAAAAGGCCTTGAACACTTTCCCCAAAGTAGCATAAAACTCCTACTGCCGCACATTTGGCCCATAAACATTAGCCAACACAAAATGTTTCCCTTGCAAAGAACATTCCATTAATGCATACCTGCCCTCCCTATTCGATTGAACCTTATGTACCCCCAGTGGGACTGAGCGATGTATGAGAATACAGACATCTGTACTCTTGGAATTAAATGAGGCATACTCAACATGTCTTAACTAATTTAGCATGTTCCAAGTCAATCAGGTGTGTTTCCTGAAGAAGCGTTAAATGGGCCCCCCTTGTTCCTCAAATAGACCAATATACGCCTTCTTTTGACTGGTGACCCAATTCCCTGAACATTTAAGGAGACTATATTAAGGGGAGAACTAGCCATAATTGCGGAGCAAATGTAAAATACCACTCCCCAAACACAAAAAAAGAGAGCCAAGTCCTGCATCCAACAGTTTTAATACTCCTCCCCCCAAGTAAACCTTGACACCCCCCCCATCACACCTTCCCCATCTTCCCCCCCACCCCTTACCAGAACCCAACCACTAAAGACACCATGTCCAAGCACTCATACGAGGACACTCCTAGGATGGCCCACCCTAGAAAACAAAACCCCCCAACCAACCTCCCACCGAATAGATGAGAACCTGAACAAATGGGGGACAACCCAAGACCTGCCCTGTTCTCTCCAGATCAACCCCAACTCTGACCTCTCTATAACCAACCCACCCCTCTCCAAATCCTGTGAGGCGACATTGTAAAAGTCCAGAAGTCCTGTATGCCAGCCAACAGGAGAGGTCCAGACCACGATAAATGCATAGTCCACTTTGTAGAATCTCCCTCAGGTATCTTCCACTTTCTCAGATGAAATGGTAGTTGACATCCACTTCATATGAGACCACCACCAACCAGGACCGAAGAATGCAAATCTCTGAGATATTGTTAGCAGGAAAAAAAGAAACATATAGCTACCCCATCAACTCCCCTCCGAACCACCCCAAAAGCATTCAACATCTCACCCTTTTGTCCCTATCGCTCCACCCTTACCCCATTAAGCCCAAAGTATATAATAAAAGAAAACAAAAATAATAATAGTAATAGCCAAACCTCCATCATAAAAATAGGAAACTTGAAATGGAGAAACATGAAATGTAGGCTCCCTCCCCCATGCGCATTCAAAGAGAAAAAAGAAATAAAGAGAGCGAGGCGGAAGGGTTCTCTATCCCACATCACGGAATAAAGGATATCAGGCATCCAATAGCACTACACAGCACCGTTGGGAACATTATCTTCTGCCTTATGCAACTCCTGCAGGAAGGTCGGCACTGCTTGCACAGACTCGCAGATCACTGGTTTGCCACCATTGATCACTCTCGGCCGCGCTGGATGAAGCATGGCATATTTCAGGCCCTGGTTTCTCAACTCACGCTTAACCTCTGCGAATGCCACGTGGTGCCTCTGAACCTCTGTGGAGAAGTCTTGAAACAGGTATATTCGCGCCCCCTGATATCGCGGTTCTTTTTGTTGTCGCCCTGCCTCCATGAGCCAGCATTTGTCCATAAAATTGTGCACCCAGACAATGATTACCCTGGGCCTTTCATTTGCCTTAGGCATCGGAGCCAACGCTCGATGTGCACAGTCTAATTTCACTCTGCTCCCTTTAAAATCTGCCTAAACCCAACGCCGGCAGCCAGGTTGAAAAAAAGCTTACCGCGTCAGCCCCTTCCACTCTCTGGCATACCAATAATTCTCAAATCGTTGTGCCAGTTTCTGTTCTCAAGATCATCTTGGTTCTCCACCGTTCTGCCATGTGCGCTCTCTAAGGCCTCCAACCGCTGCCTCATGACAGTAAGGAACATTTCCATCTCTGTAAGATTGTCCAACTGCGACTGTGGTTTCCCCCACAGTCGAGACCACCTGCGACATTCGGTCAACAACCGACTCCAGCTTCGCACCAAGACTCGCATGAATCTCGTCGCCGATCTGATCTATGGCAACTTTCACCACTTCCACGATATCTACTGGAAGCGCCCCGTCAGCTATACTTTCTTCATCGGAGGCAGCCTCCTTGTTGCAGGACATTTTTTCCATCGCTGATTTTCTACAGGTATGCTTAGCACGCACCGCTTGATCCCCCAACATCGCAGGAACTTCTTCGCCATCTGTTCAGCCATCACAGAAAACGAGGTTTGACCGGTCTAGAGGGCACGGGGCCGGGAGCTCAAGGTGTCAGCGTCTGCTTAGCAGCACAGCATCAGCGGAAGTCCAAAAACATGTTTTTTCTTTAGATTTGTATTTCACATTTAGTGAAATTACATTATACATTTAGATTTGTATTTCACAGTTAGTAAAATTACATTCTATGCCATTAATATAAAGTAGATGAAACCATAGCATTCAAAACAGTATCCAGACCTGGCCCCAAATTACTGATCTCCAATACTGGAAAACAATAATGGCATCTTAATGGTGGCATCCCTCTCTTCCCATGCAAAAAACCCTCTTCCCACTTTCCTCTCCCCAAATCTGATTCACCTCTTCTCACAAAGTTTCCCAGGCTCTTTCTCAATACCAGGCAGTATCTATAATCTTGGAACACTCTCCTCCTTAGTTTCACCCACTATTATTACTTTGTCTTTCTCTATCCGTGTTAATTGGTTTTTCCCCCCAGTTTATTGTAAACCGGTACGATAAGACTTGTCTTGAGCATCGGTATATTAAAAGAAGTTAAATAAATAAATAAATATTATGATTGTGCTATAGTGTGACTTTTATTGATTTATGTTAAAGAAAGTGTGAAAATATTAAGAAATTAAATATATTTGGAAAGAAAGGAAATCTAGGGATGATCCTAAAAGATAAAGTAATAGAACTGCATAGTAATAAGAACATAATAAGATTTTCCATTACTGTGTTAGACCAAAGGTCCATCAAGCTCAGCATCCATTTCCAGCAGTGGCTGCCCATCCAGGTCACAAGTATCTGGCAGGATCCCAAAAGGTCGATAGATTTTATGCTACTTATCCTAAGTATAAGCAGTGGATTTCTCCAAGTCCATCTTAATAATAGTTTATGGACTTTTCTTCCAGGAACTTGTCCAAACCTTTTTTAAACCTAGCTACCCTAACGGCTTTTACCACATCCTCCGGCAATGAATTGCAGAGTTTAAATATGTGTTGAGAAAAAAAAATATGTTCTCCTATTTGTCTTAAATGTATTATCTAGTAACTTCATTGTGTGTCTTTGTATTTTTTGAAACAGTAAACAACTGATTTGCAATTACCCATTCCACTTTACTCATTATTTTGTAGACCTCTATCATATCTCCTCTCAGCCTTCTCTTCTCCAAACTGAAGAGCCTTAACTTCTTAAACCTTTCCTCCTAGAGGAATTGTTCATCCCCTTTATCATTTTGGCTGCTGTTAGGAATGTTTTTTGGATGTTTTGGGGAAACTAGCCAGTGATGTTTCTTGAAGGCAGACAATGCCATATTAGCCCAAATACTGAATATTTGAAGGTTTCATTTTTGGTTTTGGGTGGCAGAGGTGTTTGTGGTGGTGGTGATGGTGGTGATGCATGCATGTGGGTGTCTGTGCACATATGTACACATGTCTGGGTAAAGGAAGGAAAACTTAATTTTTTGCAATAAATTGTGGGGCAGATTTTTGCGTAACCCGAGAAATTCTGCCTCTGTGCATGCCGAGCCTGTTTTGCAAGGGCTTGGCGGCGTGCGCAAGGCCTGGGACACACGTATGTCCCGGGGCTTGCAAAAAGGGGCATTCCGGGGGCAGGGCCGTGGGCGGTGTGCCGGCCCGGGGCGTACCGGGGGCAGTACCGAGGCCTCTGGCACAGCCGCCTGCCGAGGGATGGCGCGCTGGTAGCTGGCCGGCGCACGCAAGTTGGGCAGGCGTAACTTTTGAGATAAAGGTCAGGAGGGGGTTTTAGTTAGGGCTGGGGGGCGGGTTAGATAGGGGAAGGGAGGGGAAGGGAGGGGAAGGTGGGGGAAGGTGGGGGGGGCGGAAAGAAAGTTCCCTCCAAGGCCGCTCCGATTTCGGAGCGGCCTCGGAGGGACCGGGGAAAGCCATCGGGGCTCCCCTAGGGCTCGGCGCGCGCAAGGTGCACAAGTGTTGCACCCCCTTGCGCACGCCGACCCTGGATTTTCTAACATGCGTGCGGCTCCGTGCGCATGTTATAAAATCAGGCGTAGATTTGTTCGCGCAGTTTTTTAAAATCTGGCTCTATGTTAGTAATTTTCAAAGGAGTTGCGCATGTAAATGTTACATACTATTGTAGAAATTTTCAAAAGCCTATTTAAATGCGTATAGTGCATTTACACATCAGACCTAGTTTTAAGCATGTAAATCCTTTTGAAAATTACCCCCTCGGTTTTATTTCAGAACAACTTTTTCCCATTCCTTGCCTATGGAATAGTCCTGTTTCTTAAACCCAGTGCTGCCATCATGTGTCTTCTTTATTATTCTCCTTCCTGTTTCAATATTAAGTGGCTGAAATACCAATATTACTGTGTGTGTGTGTAAGTGTGTGTGTGTATGCACTTCCAGGCTGCAATCTGTCACTATGTTCTCTAAAACCTAGATATTAAAATTCAGACTGCATTTTCCTTTATTATGTGCATAAGAAAATAAGATTTGCCCTAATGGTTCATGGACTTTTCTTCTGTCTTTTTTAAACCCAACTACACTAACATCTTTTAACAAATCCTCTGGCAACGAATTTCAGACTTTAATTAAACAATGAGTAAAAACAATATTTTCCCTTATTTGTCTTAAATGTATCGCCTGGTAACTTCATTAAATGCACCCTAGTCTTTGTGCTTTTTGAAAGAGAAAACAACCAATTTACATTTATTCGTTCCACTTTGAGCATTTTTTGGATTAGTGGTGTATAAATAAAGGGCTTGATTTTCAAAAGCATTTACACACTTAAAATGTAGTTTACACATGTAAGTGGGATTTTAAAAATTGCTACAATATGTGCCATTGAATTGTCCATAGGTTTTACCTGTATTAAGTGCACTTAAAATGAGTAAATAGCTCTTGGAAACTGCTATGATAGTATGGTACTTTTACATGCGTAACTGAAAATTCACCTGATTACTGGATTGGATTGAATCTGCGGGTTAGAGAGGTTTCCATTTTATCTCCCTGTTACCCAGGTTGTGTGCTGCTTACTTCCTGGCACTGCATCTCTCCAAAATGCAGAAAATAATGCAGAAAGAAACTGGGAAAAAAAAAAAAAGCAATCCTTCCCTTGCAAAGTGTCTTGGCTGATGGTGTATAACCCAGGCCACCCTTGCACGCTTCGTTCTTCATCATACTTTGTCGATTTATAGAAAAGCAGGCCCGCATCTTTGTTATAGGTTTTGAAAGCAGAGCCAAAACAGCGAATTAAATGTTGTAACACTGCCTTTCACCACTTTAACCATGCTCCACAATTTATGTCCCGTGCACTTTTTAGTAAGTAGCTCTCGGTGCTGTAAGATATGCTGGCACTATAGTACGAAAATACTCCCTAGCATATTTTCAAGGAGAAACAACCAAGATCATGCCACAACAACCAACCACCTGTGATGATCTCAACTGAGGGAATGCCAAGCAGATGTTTCCCACCCCAGACCACCCAGTACCTACCCATAAGAACATACTGGGTCAGAACAAATGTCTATCAAGCCCAGGATCCTGTTTCCAACTTGGCCAATCCAGATCACAAGTATCTGGCAGGATCCCAAGGGGTAGATAGATTGCATGCAGCTTATCCCAGGGATAAGCAATGAATATCCCCAAGCCCACCTTAATAATGGTTTATGGACTTTTCTAAAGCAAACAACAATGTCCCCTTATATAAATAATTAGTCATCCATGTAGCCAATCATAAGCCCTTCCGGCAGCAATTGTACCTTCATTTGCTTATGCTTAATCATAGGTCAGCAATTTGTTTCTTTTTTAAGTTTTTTGGAATGCAGATAAAATGCACTTATCTTGTCTTATTTGATAACACCAATTCCCCGACATGGAACCATGTTTCAAGAGCCTGCATCAGGGGGTTGTTTGTCTCCTAAGATCGTGGTTTACTCTCATATTTGTAGAGATAAATGATATTTTACCATGTTGTCAAAATTCTGGTGTAGACGCATCCACCCGAAGCATTCCAAAATACTTAAAAAACAAAAAATTGTTGGCTTATAATTAAGCATAAGGCAAATGAAGGTACAATTGCTGCCGGAAGGGCCTATTATGACTGACTACATGGATGGCTAGCTATTTATAAAGGGGACATTGTTGTTGTTTGCTTTATATTTGATTGTGTCCTCATTACATTGCACCATAGTTGTTTGAACATTGTTATTTATGGACTTTTCTTCCAGGAACTTGTCTAAATCTTTTATAAACCCATCTACACTAACAGCTTTCACCACATCCTCTGGCAACAAATTCCAGAGCTTAATTATTCAATGAGTAAAAAAAAATATTTTCTCCTATTTGTCTTAAATGTATTGCCTAGTAGCTTCATTGAATGTCCCGTAGTCTTTGTGCATTTGAAAGAGTAAACAACTGATTTGCATTTTTCTGTTCTACTCCACTAATTATTTTACAAACCTCTATCATATCTCCCCTCAGCCGTCTCTTCTCCAAACTGAAGAGCCCCTAACCTCTTTAACCTTTCCTCAGAGAGGAATCATTTCATCCCCTTTATCATTTTGGTTGCATATATCTGTACTTTTTATAATTCTTTTTTTAGAGAACTGCACACAATACTCAAGGAGCGGCCGTACCATGGAGTGATAGAGAGGCATTATGATATTCTCTGTTTTATTCTCCATTCCTTTCCTAATAATCCCTAGAATTCTATTTGCTTTCTCGGCTGCTGCTGCACACTGAGCAGAAGATTTCTATGTATTTTCAATGATAACACCCTAGATCCTTTTCCTGAGTGGTGACTTCTAATGTGGAACCTTGCATTGTGTAGCTGTAATTTGGGATGCTCTTATCTTACATGCATCACTTTGCACTTTCCACATTAAATGTCATCTGCCATTTGGATGCCCAGCCTCCCAGTAGTGCAAGGTCCTCTTATCATTTCTCACAATCCTCCTGTGATTTAACAATTTTGGATAATTCTGTATCATCAACAAATTTGATTACCTCACTCATTGTTCCCATCACTAAGTCATTAATGAATATGTTAAAAAGCAACGGTTCTAGTACAGATCCTTGAGGCACTCCACTATTCACCTTTCTCCATTGAGAAAATTTGACCATTTAGCCCTACTCTGTTTTCTATCTTTTAACCAGTTCTCAATCCACAATATAAAACATTGCCTCCTATCCCATGAATTTTTTAATTTCCTCAAGAGTCTCTTGTGAGGGACTTTGTCAAATGTTTTCTTAAAATCCAGATATACTATATCAGCGGCTCACTTTTATCCACGTTTATTCATGCCTTCTAAAAAAATGTAGCAAATTGGTGAGACAAGACTTCCTTTGGCTAAATCCGTGGTGCCAAGGAAAGACAACTTGATATTTTGAAGGATCTACATACCAGAATTTTGCCTATAAACTCTAAACATAAGAATTGGGTAGAATTTCCACAATACTTGTACAACGTTTTTTGCTGCACGATTTGATCTGTGAATTGTTTGTTCTCACCCTGGAGATGCAAGAAATTAAATCCTTGGGGCAAAGGATGCACTATTTCAAAATTGTGCAAACATCGCAGCTTGCAGGTTTGAGTTTGTTTGTTGGTTTTCTTGGTTGCCCAGCACTTAAATTTTGGCCCCTTATTGAATAGTTTACATTTTCCCCAGTGCGCAACTATAAACAGTGTTGCATTTCCTACAGAATTAAGTATCGAAAATGAAGAAGTGCAAACGCACATTCATCTCCTCTGGCGTTGTCAGAAACCTAGGCCAATGCTCTGTGGATTTTGTTGATTGAGGCCTTTGCCGCAGCCCTGCACATACCATCCAGCACCAGACTTATGTACCACCTGCTGCGCACACAGTACGTGGTGTGTTTGGGCATCTTCTGGCACTGGATTTTGAGCTTCTTGTGTTAATTCTTCTCACTAAGTGACAGAATCCTCCTTTTTTTTTTTGTCTGTGGGTATTTTCTTGAGTAGAACATACATCCCAACATAATGCTCAACCATATATTTTGAAAACCTTTCTAGAGAACTCAGTTCAGCAGTTTATGGAAGATGCACCTTTGACACTCCCCTCCCCCCCCCCCAGCCTTTCCACCAACCAACCTCCTGAATTCAACTCTGATCCCCTGTACTTCTGTCACCGGTAGTCTGGACCCAAGGTAGTTTCAATAACCCTTTATCAACTTCTGTTTTACTATGCGATAAATTCTACCTCTGTATCAGACCCACAAAACTGTCTCGTCGCAACCCTGTCATCACAAATCCATCCATCAGGATGTCCATTCTACTGCTCATGATATCTGTAGCTTGTTTATCAGCCTCTGCAATTGGCTTTGAGTACCTTGGTAGTAAAGTGTGTCATAAATTTTTGTAATAAATAAAGAAATGTAGCATTAGAACCTGCAGAAATGTTGTAGATATATTTTGATGGTGCAGCTTCCAGCAAAAGCACCTCAGATTTAGAAAGCAATAATAATACCCTTAAGCTGGTTAAAACTATTTCTCTTCTGTGTGTGTGTGTGTGTGTGTGTGTGTTGTGTGAGGGAGGGAGGGGTGTGTGTGTGTGTAATGGAGAGGAGTCCTAGTTTTGAGCTGCCAGGCAGGCAGGATGATATCTTGAGGTGGTGGTGGTGGTACTGGGTCTTACTCCCTTTTTTGGCACTGACTCTCAGTGTGACCTTAGGGCCAGGCATGTCACACGCCTGCGCCTCATGTGACACCCCCCCCCCCCCCCAGCGGTAATGAGGCAGCACAGTGACACTGTTCCTTCTCCATCTTCTGCGTGGGAAATGGGCTTCCAGGCTGTCCCTCCACCCCCCCCCCCCCGGGGGTGGCTGCTGCCACTGCTGCAATGAGCCTGACGCTAAAGTGTGAAATAACCTTGTTATTGCTACTACAGGTTGACACTAATACAAATAATAGAATTGATTATTTCTTTGTCTAAGAAGGCAGTAACCAAGAGTTGGGGGGGGGGGTGATTTCAGGGAGACCCCCTTGTTTGCTGCCCAGTACTTGGCAGTGCCAGATCGGGCACCCACTTAAATGCGTGCTGCAGAGTACAACATCTGTCTTAAGTTGCTAAGCACTTGTCGCCTCCTGCTTTGAAGGTCTTCCGTTCACCCATACCATGGTTGGCCTTTTTTTTTTGTTTTATCCAAGACTGCTGTTTCTCAAGACTAGATTTGGATGTATTAGCTAGGCAGCCTAATAACCCCTGCCCAGACGCTATTGATTTTCTCGGAGAGAGTTTATGAACTAAATAAACTTGGAGTTGGTGTCTTAATAAACTGCTTCTCCCAGTCTGTCACATTTAGTTACAGAGCTGTGCAGTTTAAGGGGCGGTGAGCGGGGAGGGGGTGTAGGCTAATTCTGTTACAGATTCTTCACAGCGGGGGGTCTCCAAATTAGCCCTTTGTTTTGTAATGCCACCTTGCCCGGGCTCCCTTTGAGCGCATTTCTCAGTTTTACCCTAATGAGTTGCAACACTGATAATGTGGCTGATGATCTTTCATTGATTTCACTATCACTTGCTTGTCTGGTAATTGATCCGTTGCTGAGCCTCTAGTTAATTATATCGGCTTTGACATGGCCCAGTCCACAGGGAATTTCAAGTCTTGCAGAATAACAGTTTTAATAAAAGAGTCTATTACTGCAGGTGCTTGCTGCTGCATGCCAGTTGATTTTTTTTTTCTTTTTTTTTTTTTCGCCTTCCCGGGA
The DNA here is from genome assembly GCF_901001135.1 of Rhinatrema bivittatum. Classification (NCBI taxonomy): domain Eukaryota; kingdom Metazoa; phylum Chordata; class Amphibia; order Gymnophiona; family Rhinatrematidae; genus Rhinatrema; species Rhinatrema bivittatum. Next base: position 492,073,337 of record NC_042615.1, on the reverse strand, counting down.
GTAGAAAGGACTGCAGGACAGGAAGAAAGCGAGAAGGGGGAGGGGAGGGAGCAAGCAAAAGAGAGAGAGAGAGAGAGAGAGAGAGAGAGAGGAGGAGGAGGAAGTATGCTATTGACAGTGTCCTTAAGCCTCCCACAAATAACAGCCATTAGTGGGAAGGTCAGGAGCTGAGCAGGCAGCTTGACTGAGGCACTGAGTGCCACTTCAGAAATCAAGAGGCTAGCAAATTTTAGAGGGAGTTTAAATGGGTAATAGCTGGCTGTAAAAGTACAGTCAGTGTTGGCACAATTGACTCACATTTTTTTTTAACCAAAAGAATATAATTTTAGATATAATATTTTAGATGTATTTGTTGATCATAGGTGGACTTTTATGTATTTTAAAGCAACAATTCTTTGGAGACTTTTTTTTTTGCTTTTGTTTGTTTCTTCTCAGATGTAGATTTTTTTATTTTTTTTTTTGCTTTGGAGACTTTGTGTGTGTGCGTGCCCTTAATGGTGGTGAACCGAAGGAAAGTTTAACAGAAAAGCTTTCAGGAAATGTAGGGTCTGGAGGGGAAGGCACATTTGTGTCAACACACCGTAGGTTTTCTCATCTGTCCTCATTGTGCGCTAATGATAGTGAGGAGCCGCTGCCGAGGCTTTCTGCTCCCCGGCTGGTTTTAGAGGGAGGATGTGCGGCTTTATTGTTAGTCCTGAGGTGGGGAGAAAGCAGCAGGAAAGTGCTACATTTGTCCGCCAGATTTTGCAGGCTTTATTGCAAGATTAATGTTCCTTACCTTTTAACTTTAGAAAAGATGCCGCTGTCGTATATTTTTCTCCTCCAATGTACTTTTGTGAGTGAGAACGAGGAAAACCATGATTTTGTTATACATGTCTAAAGTTTTTATTTGCTTTTTTGTGAAGTGTGTGGGGTGTTTTTTTTTTTTTTTTTTTTTTATGTACTTGCACTTGAGGCTTAGCCAGTAACGGTGGTGTACAGATAACGTTTTTGTTTTTTTTTTCCTCCTTTTCCCGATGCTATAAAAAAAAAGTCCGTATACCGTGGAGATAATTTTCCTTCACGGGAAATACTCCAGATTTTCTTTTAACCACACAAAATGCATCTTGAATGCGATGCACTTCAGCTAAACTTTTGGGCTACACTAGACAGTTCGTCCGTGTCCCCCCCCCCTCCCCCTTCCCCCTTGTACCGCTTAGATTTGTCTCCTCCCCCAAACGCTGTCATGTACCGTATGTGCATCCTAAAACATCGAAGATCCTCGCCGGTGGATGCGGCTGGAGAAACTGTTACAACCAACAAGGGGGGGGGGGGAGGAAGGGGGGGATTGGACAGATGAAAGAGGGTGCGCACTAATCGTTGTCCCTGTCAAAATAAGTTGATTTATCTTTCTTTTGTTTAATGGGTTAGGAAAGATTCCCGGAAAGCGTGCAGCGGGACACCTGGGCAAGGTCCCCCTTCGCCTGGGCCGTGTTTCTTTAGGGGGGGGGGGGGGGGGAAAGGGCTGCTGAGTGTGCGGGAGTGCAGGCGAGGGGGCAGGCGCGCTTCCCGCTTCAGGGTTGAGCGCGGGATGTCAGTCGGGTGCCTGAGAGTTTGAAGCTGAAGCTGCTGCTGCTGCTCGGGGGCTTCTGAGGCGCTGCCCGCGCACCTGACAGGCAGCTGCTGAGTGGGAGGGGGAGAGGAGTGGGGGGGGGGGGGGGGGGAGTCACAGTCAGTGCATCCACCACAGGGAGGGGGAGGGGGGGGGGTGCGAAAGAAAGCTCTGACTAGCCCCCCCCTCCCCCTCCCCCTTCCCCCCAATGAAAGGCACGGCACGGACAGCTCCTTAAAACTACTCCGCCGCACACACTTCTCGCTACTGGCTGCCAGGAGGCTCAAAAAAAAAAAAAGACACCAACCCAAATCCACCTTCACTTTTTGCAGTCAGAAGAAGCCGACGTGGATGTGAGAGAAAGAGAGACGCGGCGGAGAGATCGAGAGAGGGCGCGAGCCGTGGCTTTCGGAGAGGCGGGCACGGAGAACTTCATGCAGTACGGGGCGAGGACGGCGGCGGCGGCGGGCGAGCCCGGCTTCATGGGCACATGGCAGAGCGGTGACACCAACCTCCTGTACAGAATGGCCCAGCAGGTAAGCCGCGCTGCCTTGCCTTGAAAGCACTGAAAAGTTTACTCTTCTTTCCTTTAACCTTTCCATTCGTTTGGTTTTGTTGTCCCGCCGTCTTCTCATTTATGCTCTGTTTTTTTTTGGTTTTTTTTTATAAATGTGTCACTGCCCAGTTCGCCTCTGACCTGTCATAACTATTCCGTCGGAATGCGCAGGATTACTTCATTGCTTCCCCAAGGGGTTTTCTTGAAAGAAAATTGAAAACTTAAAATACAAGTGTAGGATGCTTGGTTCTAAACTTGCAAATACTTGACAGTAAGACTTCCGTTTCTTTTCTTTTTTTTTTGCTTTCTCTTTAAAAATGTAGGAAAAAAAAATGTATGATATCCCATCAGAAGTGCACAGTACTTGTAGGTTCTTTCACACTAAGGTGTCCCATCAAAATAAAACGTACAACTTTTTTGTTCCTCTAATTTTTTTTGCCTTTTCTCTTTGTTTTCTCTTTTCCCCTTCTTTCCTTTTTCTCTTATACCATATTGCTGCTATTTTGGTTTTTTTTTGGGGGGGGGGGGGGCAGAGGGGATTCAAAGCAACTTTAATAGACTCCATGTGGCAGGGAACAGCTTTCTCTCGCCCTGGGGAGTGGAGAAGCAGTCTCTCCTGGAATCACTGTCAGCGTAGAGTAGTGGAGTGGTTAGTGGAGACAATAGTTGGATTTCACACACATACTATATATATATATATATATAATATACATTAATATAGACACGAATGCACGCGTGCACTCTTCTCTGTGGAACTGTGTCCTGGCATTGCCGCCAGAGTTGTTCCTCCTCCTGCCCTGGGGGCAGCTGCAAGCCGCTTACTTGCTGTGCTGCTTCTGCTGGGAACGCTGCAGTGTTATTCCGAGGCCAATAATAACTGATAATTAATCACAGGAGCGGGTGTCCCTGTACCATGCGCTCCATGATAACGTGCCCTGCTTGCAGCTTCTCTTGTGGTTACTTGTCTTTTTCTCTCTGAGTGCAATATAAGGGGGAAAAAAAACAGCAACACTGGTTTTGGACTGATATCAAGCAGGGGGGAGGGAAATTCAAACTGAAGCTTTTTAAGAGTGCCTCCCTTTCAGCAATGCTCTGCCCTTGATACCTATCTATCTGTCTGTATGCAAAACCAACCCTGAGTATTGTACGCCCTAGTTCGTTGCACCATTGTAGTTTTATTATTGACCATTGGCCCTGGTCTGTCACTTTTCAGGAAGTTTTCCATGGATTTGAATGGAAAGCGCTCATGCTTAGCCTGGGTTGAGACATTCATTGCAATTGAAACAAAATCTGACCATACCCCTCTACAGCTTCTCGGCACACGGGGGTGAGAAAATAAGGAATTCTTTAATGAAAGTAACAGTGAGAACACGATGAAAGGAGAAAAAAATGATAAGGAGAAATAGCCTGCAATCTGTAGAAGTAATGGCAAAGAGTTTGAGCAGAGCAGATGCCTGACATGAATTAGTGCATTGGAATTAGGTAGATTTTGCTATCTCCTGTAGAGGGACCCTGATTACTGCTGGTAAATACGAGGAAACGGATATAGAACTGTAGTCAACCTGGATAGCGAAATCATCTTCTTCACCTCTGATTTACTTTTACACCCTTCTTGAGGGCAACAGTTCACATCCCTAGGAGAGCTGTGCAATTTCCGAAGGGTGCTGGAAGAAACCACGGGCCTGATTCAGTTTAGAAGACTTTTCTCCCATTCTGGGTCTCTGGGAAGACACATAAAATCAGGCCCTCTGGATTCTTGGCTGGTAAAATATGAAGAGAAGGCCGGAGTGGTCTCAAAAAACCCCCCCAAAACCTCAGGTTGTTTTTTTAAATTTTGGACCTGGGAAAAAAATTACTGCAGCCTGCATAGATCCCAGAAAGGTACTGAGATTTACTAAGAGGCAAAATGCAGCGCCATGTGCACTGGTCAAGGTCCAGTGCATCGTAAATAAACACAAGGTGCATTTCAGAGACCCAGAAATTTGGGGGAACTTAATTTGGGGGAAGTGATATAACTCAGTATGGTGCGCTTTGGGGGTCTGGAGAACGACAGACGCTCCTGGCCAGGGTTTTGTCAGTCAGGAAAGAGGGAGGAATTTTAGAGCAGAGATAAACTTTCCTGTCCGGCTAGGAATGAGTTAACACAATCAGATCTGAATAATGATCAATTGATAAATGGCTATTGAACCACACCAGCTGTGGTGTGAGATTGCCTCTTTCACATTAAACCCTTTACAAATAGATTCAGACTCCAGCAGCCTCAGCAATACTAGAACAGAAAAACCCTGATCCTGAATGAACAACTAAACATGTATAAGAAATTTATAGTGTCGGACAAGGGCGAGAATTTGAAACTAGTTGCGAATTGTGACGGAAACCTCCAATTCACCATGGGCCAGCTAACCAAAATATATCCTGAACAATACCCCCCATAATCCCTTAACCCTTTTATGCTACCCTATATTGTATCTCCTTGAAGAGCACCCTTTGAAAGCTCCCTTGCCTCTAAATTCTTACCTAGTTTATTACCTGTATGTACGTATTCCTCCCTACTGTATTTCTTTGTGTATTTATGAGTGTCAAACCTGTACACCGTTATGAACTAGTGATTCTCACATGGAATGACGGCATATAAAACAAATAAATAAAATATCACAAGCAAGATAAACTACTGCTTTGTAGCAGTCGATCTAATTCTGTTAATATTTCTAAATAGAAAATTAATTGCATCACTGGACGTACCTCTGAATATATATGTAATGTATGTGGGGCGGGGAGGAAGGATCTGACTGTGTGAAGGCTTGCAGGGCAACTGTAAACACGGAAAAGCCACAGCCAGAGCCCAGAAGTAGAAAGGTGGCATTGCTGAGCAGAGATCTCCTTGATAAACGAGCTGCTCTACTTATGTTTTCAGTTGTATTGGTAGTAATCTTAATGAGAAGGCATTCTCTGGCTAAGCATGCTGTCAAGCCTAAATGCTTTGCCCCATAGCCTAGGGAGTCCGGTCATTGCCCTTTCTTTGCAATCTTCACAAACTTTCGTTACTGTCTGTGTCAAATTTAAAACTTCAGGTTTTGTTGGGGAGATTTTGATGTCGTTTTCAAGTATTAAGAGCACCTATTTTAAGGGAGGTTACTTGTGTGTGTGTATATATATGTATGTGTGCGTGCCTTTATGCTACAGTGATTTTACTTAAAAAAATTTTTATTTTTTTTTTAATATCTGCGGCTCAAAAATTCTGCTTCTGTCCTTTCGGCATTTGTGTGACCCGGTTGCAATTACCTGTCACTAAAAAGCAGGACTTGCAAAAAACAAGAGTTGGTAAAGCTGTAAAAGAATGACAACTTAAGGCGCTTTCAGTTCTGCAAAGTTTGATGCCTATTAGGACAGCTTCTCAGCTTGGAAATAAAAAAGTGTGCTTCTGCACTGCTAGGAGAATGAGTTGTTTGGAGCAAAGTTCAGATTTTCCTCTCGGAGAAGCAGGTGCATGCTTCCTGTCGCCGGCGGTGTCTGCAGGACGAAAAGATGTACAAGCACTAGAACAGAAATGCCTAAAAGAGAACCAGTAAAGGATAATGGGAAGATAATATCTGCGGTGGGGACTGTTCAGGCTAGGATTGGTTAATTGGACACAGATTTACTCATTAAGAGCCAGCCGAATGCCTTGGTGCTAGGACGTGATGCGTAAATGAAATCGTACAGCCGTGTAACGGATCGGTTTTGGGATACGGAAGTGGTGCCTGTAAAGACATGCAGTGGGATCTTTATTTGAAGATTTAGTTTCTTTCTTGCTCTGATTTCTTGTAGTCTTTCTGTTTTGAGTGGAAAATGACCTGATGCAGACACCCCTCCAGGTAACCCCATTTCAAAGCAAGGAAAGGTCCGAGCGAGGGCTCACTTGGTGTAGCCCTGGCTTAGCTGCTGGAAATGCAAAAAAAAAAAAAAAATATGAAAGACTGCATATTTTTTTGTTGAGTTGCACTTTTTTTGGGAAATAATATAAAAGCATCTTTTTTTCTTTTTTGTTTGTTTGTTTCTTTGAAGAGGGTTAGTCCATTAAGCATGCAGAAGAACAGCTGATAACCCCAAAGGGCATGAATCTTAGCTTTTCAAAGGGAGTTGTTCTTGGGTCACTTTGATCGGTGACAGGTCGAAAATGACCAGAAGCCTCTGGTTCTTCTTTCCCTCCGCTCAGTCCTGGCTGCTTGCACACTACCCTGGTTAGTCTGGCAAAGTATTGTTAGCAACAAAAAGGAAGGCCTGGTTTTCTTTGACTTAATCCCCCTAGCCCACCGCTCCAAAAGTGAAAGAAACACAAACTTTTCTAAATACCTTCCATCTATGCTTTTCTACATTGGTCAAAAACGCAGCACTTCCTGATGCTTAACGGTTCTGGTTACTTTTAAGTGCCACAACTTTCAAAGAACAAGTTCGCCCAGCACCAGAGTGAGAGCATAAAAGCAAAACTGTTTATAATTTGCAGCATCAAGAAACATCACAGATAACCTCTCTGTCTGTCTGTGTGTCTGTCTGCCAGTGTGCCGTAACAACGCCTTCTCCCCAGAGGAGCAGACGAAATTGGTGTAAAATGAATCAGTCTGAAACCCAGTTCTACCCCCTCTGCCTAGCTGTCATCTGTCTGCGCTCACTTTCTCCTCTGTTTCATCAGCACAATATTAATGAAAATAACATTAGCGTACCAAGAACCTTTTCCTACAGCATATCTGCCTGTCTAGTTTATGGCCACTCCCCATAGTGAAAATATAATCACAAGATTACGATATCTGTCGTGTTCGTCATTTACTATTAAACCTCTAAACCTTTTGCCGACTTTTCCTTCCCAGGCACAAGGAAAAGAGTGCATTCATTTTATAAATGACCCCATGCAGAATTTGCCAGGCATTTTGGAATCACTTGGTGATGTAATAGAATTAACAGCCTAATTAAATTGCATAACTATATCTTATTAAGGAACAACTGTCTGACCTCGTCTCTCGCACTTGCTTTATTTAACTTTGTGCCGATATTATTAGGAGTGACATTCTCCCACCCCCTCACCCCTTTCTCCGGCTGCATTAGATTTCCTCATTAGTATGATGTGATCATTATCACCAGAAAAAATAATTTTCTAGATATGCTTAGGTAGGGCATTAGCCTGAAAAAAAAAGAAAAAAGACTTAAAAAAGGAAAGTAATCAATGGGATCAGCATTATTACAGAAGCATCTGTTCACCAGAATACGGCACAGTAAATCAGCGTTCATTTTGCCTAATAAAATCCTGGTTTATTCAGTGACATTCATAAGATCTGCTACCCAGTGCATGCGGTTCTTGGACAGACTGCTAAGCTGCACGGTGTGCAACGACCTGGCCAGTTTCATTTTTTTTTTCTTCTTGTTGTGGAGTGCTGGTATTGTGATCCGACGGTTCCTTCGGCTCAGGCTGCACAGGCAATGCTGCTCGACCGAAGCAAGCAGAGTTTGTTTTTTTATGAAGTGGGCACTCGGAAATGGGAGTACCAAGATTATTGGGGGGTGGGAGAGATGGAACAGAAGACATAGTAAGAATCATGCGGTGAAGTAAACTCTGACCACAGGGGTCACCCCCTGGATTTCTGTTCATTTCTCATACCACAAAAAAAAAAAAAAAAAAAAAGACAACTTTAGGGCGTCTTTTCCCTTGGCCAGTACTTGCCGTTTTGTGTTCGTGAAAAGCTGTTGCACTTGCCGGTGCGGTGGAAACTAACTGCGTGGCTGTGCGGCCGCAAGTTGCACGTGGGCATTTGGTGAAATTGGTTTAACCGTGCGCCCGGTCGGTTCTTGTTGCTTGCACCTCCTCATTTTATTCACACCAGCCGCTATCTGAATGGTTCCAGACATAACCGGTCCTCTGCTTTCTGCACCATTTGTGTTTTTACTGTGGCACAAGGTGCGCTATCCTCCCTTCAATAATTTGCAAGTTTGCTTTGAGACCACCGCACTGGTGCCCCCCCCCCCCCGAGTGTTTTCACCCTACTGTTACGATTCTTGCTGGAGATGGTGAACCAGAAACAAAGGAGGTGTTTGGGAATAGTTTGCAATGGTAGCTTGCGCCACTGCACTGCGACTGCTGCTGACCCCTTTCATGATTTGCAACGTGTCTCTGTGGCTTACCTAGGCTTGTCATTCAAGAAAGCTCGGCTTACTGTAACTGAAGATTTTATATATACAAACTATATAATCATACTATAAAAATGTACAGTGAGATGGTATATAGTTAATATCCTGTACACAGATTTCCCCTCTCTGTATTTAGTAATCTACAAACAGTGCTCTCCATGGGAAGAGCTTATAACAAAAGCATTAGTGAGCTTCTTTAAGGGAATGTGACAAAGGATATCGACATCTGAAATGCAGCCACTATAGATAAACACCGCATTTGCCATATAAGCTAGGATGAGGCAATAAAAGTATTTCAAGTCAGTACAGTACACTTTTGTGTGTATATATACTGTACACAGATATTCAAGGGCAGGGCTTTTTTCTCTTCTAGAGCGTATTTCTATGGTCCCTCGTCTACTGAAATTCAGAGTGTGACGGCACTCTGCTCGTCTGTATATGGAATACATGGATAACGTGTGTGCATGTATGCTTTTGTTAGTTGTACTGTGTTTAGCGCAGCAGTTGTAGCATTATTACCTGAGTATTTGTGTATCGTGTGCACAGAACCCCTAGTGCTTATAGGATGCGTTAGGTATATTTATAGGCAATTCTTTCTACTGCACATTTTGTGTAGACGGTGGGTGTGTGTGCGCATGCTGCCAATAGCCGAGGCACCCACTTATCTGCGCATAGTTTTGCTGGGGCCCTGATTAATGCAGTGTCAGTAAGGATCTGTGATATAACAGCAGCCGAGCCCTCCTACTCCTATGTCAGGGTTAAGAGCCAAGACAAATCCTCTCGAACTCATTAGATACCGAGTAAAGCCGCTTGGAGAAATTTGGGGAGGGGGTTGGTGGTGGCGAAAGAAAGCGAATGGGTCAGAGCTGAGAGGAGGCTGCTTGGATTGCAGCGATAAGGAAAGTGTTGGCGTTTGCCAGGGTCGCTGTGACACGGCGGGGTGATTGCAGAGGAACAGTCTGTCCCGCCGTTACAAGAAAGGCTGGCGTCAGAAGCTGCAGTCAAAGAGGGAAAGCTTTGCTGCTCTCTACTTTCCTTCCTCCTCTCCCCACTTCCTTTCGCCAGGAAGGTCCTGCGTGTTATGCGCTGTTTATGATTACTTTTCTTGTATTATTAAAGTGTTTTATTTTCCCTAGCGATTAAGCCCGGGTGGTTCTCTCCCCGCGGCACTGGCGCGGTCGCAGAGCACCGAGGTTCTCTGCTGCATTGCTCCCTGCGGCCTGCCCCCCTGCTCCTGTGCCCGCGCCCGCTTCAGAAGGTGCAGCCCGGGCGCGTTCGCTTGCCCGGAGCGGCGAGGGGAACCTTTTCCGTTTTTGTAAGCAAGGTAGCCGAAAGGGTACGATCCCGCCGCAAAGGGAATAAAAAAACAAAGAAAAAGAAGACAAGGTGTAGAGGGAGATCTGGTTCCTCTGTCCTGCAACCTCCCTTTCATCATTCAGGTCGAAGCCACAAGGGCAACTTGTGGCCTTTTCTCAGAATGCACCTTAGGGTTGCAAGAATCTACGGTACACTTTTAAAACCACACTTCAGTTTTCTGTGAAGAAAAATAGTAAAAGTGCTCCACTGGTCCCCAGTATCCCACCAAGGAGGAAAAAAAAAAAACGTTGCCCGGCTGAGGACAACGCTGGCTGAAACATGGAATGCCGGGCTGCCGCAGCATTAGGCCGCAGCATCCCAGGTTATTTCATTGGCGCTTCAGTGGTAGCTGTCAGTGACATCATGGTGTGCCTCTTCAGACATTGCTGTCTGCTGTCAAAAGTGCTCATATCGTTTGCTCATCCTCCCTCCATTGCCCCTCTTGTGCACACCCAGGAAAACTGATCTATGCGAGGAGCTCGGGTCCCGAAAATGTAATAGGTAGCAGTTGGGACTCCTTTTTTTTAATTTTTGTCAGCCGAGTGACTCCCAGAGGCGAGACAAAATGTAAAATTTTGCTTTTGATTTCTAGGAGGTAGCGTTGGAATACGTTTCTGCGTGTGACAAATGTGTATATGTTCAAGCAGAATGGTTTCCCCTCTTCCTTTTGGGTTTGTAAATGCACGTTGGAAGACCATTCTTAAGCATTGCAGGAGGCAGTGCACACCTTGCACAGCAGCATGGAGCTGGAGGGGAGGCAGCAGCCGCCTCCACCACCACCAGCGAGACCCCCCCTCCGTCGAACTATCTCGCAGCGTCTTCTGAAGAACTTTCTACCTAGAGATCCCCCCCCTACACCATCCCAAATCTGCATCTCCTATAAATGAACACAGCGTTCCCTTCGTTCAGCCTTTTTTTTCTTTCTCTCTCTCTTACCGCTTAATAAGAAGTGATTAGTACAGCTTTGAGTAATTCAGGCAACTGAACAATATCTGCAGTAAATGGCAGTGAAAAAAAGGGAGAGGGGGATGAATCGAAAAGCGTACCTGCTTGGAGTTGCCTGGTTTTAGGTGCTGACAGGCAGACGGCTCGGTGCCGGGGCCCCCGCGTGCGAGCCTAGAAGTGAAGGCGCTATACAAACACGTGTGAGCAGAAGCACCGACTTTAGCATTCACGCGTGCCCTAAAGGCTGCACGGCCTGATCTCTGCTCTGCAGAAGGAGAAATTACAGTCAGAATTAATACATTAAGGGTTTTCCTCAATGATGCTAATAAAATACATGATAGGGTATTAATTTCTTTTCATGGCTCTTCATTCAAATTGCGTTGGCTTTCACCAGGCTGAAAAGTAACCCAGTGATATTGAATTTCAAAGCGAAACAGATGGATCAGTGAGGATGACGTAGGGTTTCACGCAGATACTACCGACGAGGCTGCGCGTTTTACCTCTGGTTTTAAACATTTTTCAATAAGTATTTTCCAGACCTGTCCCGGTCTTTCCACAGGTTTTCAGGCTATTCACAATGAATATGCAAGAGGCAAATTTTCATATACTGGGGTCTTCAACATATGCACAATTTGTCTCTTGCATATCATCCTGGCTGTGGGTCACCGGGACAGATTTGGGATGCCCTGGTTCAAAGACAAAAAAAAAAAAGAAATACTGATCCTTTATATGTATATCTTGATTTTTTTTCTGTAATCATTTTTTGTTGCTTGTATGACATAACCACATAGTAGTTCATAAGATTTACTAGCCTAAAATCCCATCAGAAAATTAGGAATCTTAAAACATTTGTAAACCTGAGCTCAGAGCTGGAAAAAATGCTTTCATGCAAACAGTGGCTATTGCATTTTGTAGACAGAGGGCACGATTTATTGAACTTTATCCAGTGGGCACAGAGCAGGGATAAAAACCTTGGTAAAGCAAGCCTGGGATGCATGCTATTCTCTTTTTGTTAAGACTTATCCAGGCACGTTTCATTACTTGGATCCCAAGCAGTTCAAACCTTCAGTTTCACAATTGAATCGTGGAGGGGTTGGGGGGGGGGGGAAGGCCGTGAACAAAATGAAGCCGATGACTGGCGATTGCGAGGAGGAAACGGATACACTGCTTTCCCCTTGTTACAGCAGGCACGCTTCTCTCCAAACCGGCCCCATCTGAAGTCTGCCTGTGTAAACCGTGCATTTCTTTTCCTGTAAGGTTTAAGGCTGGCTCTCGGCGCTTGGGGAGGGGGAGGTTGTGCGGTGGCTCGGCTCCCCTGTCGGTGGCTGGTGCTGCCCCCAGCGAGCTGCAGGTCAGAAGGATGGTACCGGCTCCCCTGCTGGGACCCGCTGCCCTCCTGGTCGCTCACATTACCGGAATGCCTTCTGCAGCTGGTCACACATGACTGTCATTTGCAGGCGGGACACACGGGGGCCATTGCACAATGGGCGCATTCATGAGCTGCTTCTTTGGGAATGGTGGGTAGGGGGGGGCGACTTCCTTGACCGCTGTGTCAGCACTGAACTCGTAGGAGCGTAGATTGTGTGTGTGTGTGTGTTTGTGGCTTTTTTTGGAACACTTTTTTTTTTTTTAAATAAACTTTTAAGAAGAATACTACTAATGATAATAAAAACACAGCAGAAAATAATGCAACTTGATCTCAGCTGCACAAGTTTCCTTTTATGAAGAACAGTACAGAAAACATAATCTAATTGCAAGCTGTACATGGTGGGCTGGTGGATGCTAGAGCTATGTTGTGTGTTAAAGTAGAAAGTACTAACTGGATCACTCAGAACATCAGTTTGCCACAGTCACTTCTAATTTGGGACTTATTTCTGCATCTCTTTTCTTTTTTTTTTTTTGTAGTAATATCATTTCTGTCTCATGTTTTATGCTTTTTTTTTTTTTTTTAAACATAGAAGGAACTGCCTGTTTTGAGGGAAATTGCCTTTTTCTGATAACCCTTCTTTTGCCGGAGTCAGAAACTTCATGTATTTATTTGCCTTTTCTGGTACTCGCATGGGATCCTGATAAGGATCAGTGTAGTGGTGCCTCGATTCATACAGGATTCATCATGGGGAGAGCTGATTTTCAGGAGAAGCCTTTTTTTTTTTTTTGAAGAATTCAAAAGTGGATTTCACACCTCAGCAATGAAACGTAGCTCAGGAAGATGACGCTTAATGTTCTTGTTTAACTGCTGTCTAAATTATCTAAAATAATTGTTTGCGTGCCCAGCAATAGACAAAGAAGCCTGTGAGATTGTCATGCAGGTAGCAAAGGTACAGGAGCCAATGTGGTGACTGACTTTTTTTTTTTTGCTTTTTCACACCGTACTAGTCTACGCTGGCATAAACCCAGTAATGCCTCCAGCATCAAACAGATTTCGGCTCTCACCCAAGCACAATGACGCTCATTAGACCTGTGGTATTTTAAGGGGGTAAAATAATGGATTCCCAAAACGGTGTAACACCGGCGTATGAAAACCATCCAGCGCCCTGCCGGAGCATGAGGCTGGTGGTTAGGAATGCTAACTTGTTCGCACTCGCGCTCCATCCACAAGCACACAGCATGGCAGTGTCAGGACTTACACGGTAACAATGCCGATTGTCTGGCTGTCACTGGTGGAAATACTCGCAGTGAGCTGAAACCAATAGGCAGCGGAGGTGCCATCTGGCTGGCCCTGGCTTCCTTCTCCTCTTCTCCTTTCCCTTTGATTTCATAACCTGTGATGTGCTGCCATTCACCTGTGATTTAGCACCGTGACTTTTTTTTTTTTTTTTTTTACTGTGCCAGTGGGCAAAAATGTTCAGCTGCTGGTTGCTTGCTGTACAGCACAATTAAGAAGCCTTAGGTTATATAGGACCTGGGATTTTTTTCTTTCACACTCCTTTACAGTAGGAATGAACTGCACTGCTTAAAAATGCACTCTTTCCACTCAAGACCCGAATGAAACTATTCAGAGTGGCACATGTGCCCTGAAGAAAGAGGATTTACAAAGGGAGAGGAGAATCAGACCAGCCAATTTAATTGTTTGATTCTGCTTCCTGTGGCATATGCAAATCCCTGATGCAGCGAATACACATACAATTTGAATAGATCCTTGGGGGGATTTCATGTTTTTGCCTGAAGCGAGAACCCTTGAGGTTCCTATTATCAAAGGATTGTTATCATTGGCAGAGACTAGCGTGAGTCCTTTTTGTCTAGTCCTAAATGAATAGGACTGTGGTTTTTTGGGTTTTTTTTATAAAGTCTGCTAAAATTAAAATGTGAGGAGAACAGATACTTGCTGTTTTTATCAGCTAGCCTAGTTTCCCTGGGATCAAATACATTCTGTCATTTGTATATAAGAAAGGAAGAGGTTAAACGAGCAGGACATTTAGTGGTTGGATTCAACAGCAGGGTCTGCATGGCAGCACCTAGCCTGGTATAGGTAGAGGGCTTCTCCACTGCCGTGCTGGGGCGAGCTTCCTCGTCTCCTGCAGAAGGCTCCTGATTCATTTAGCACCCCATTCTGCATTGACATGACAGCCAATTAATAATATGGCATAGCTGTGCAGTCCAGACTAACAGACAGGCGCACGCACACACACACATGCACGCACTCACACTCTTGTTTGCCTTTTCAGCGTGCAACAAAATTAAAGCAGCGAAAGTCAAGTAATTCGGTGCGCTCAGGCTTTTCTAAAACTGCGCTCCAGTGCAGCGGTGCAATGACCAGGAACGGATTTAGGGTTTTTGCCGCCACTGGGCACTTTTGGTGCTTTCACTCCCCCGCGCCTCCTTCCTGTAAAGGGGCTGTTACAGGGTAGCAGAAGGCCGTTCTCTGCTGTGTGAGATTCGGCAGAGGTGGAAGGCAGCAAATCCTAGCCAGCCCTGCTTCCCCCTAAATGCTTGCCACCCTAGGCACAGGAATAATGAACGGGTGCCTCAGCCAAAATCCAGGGCTGGCAATGGGCCACTTCCTGACCAAAGCAATGGAGATGATCAGGGCCAGATTTAAGATTTTGTCGCCTATATGCAGAGTTGCCATGGTAGTGCCCCTTTGAAGCTATAGTGGCACAAGGATTCTCTTTGCTCTGCATATTTGGCGTCTTCAAAATTTGGTTTCCTAGGCATTTGCCTGTGCTGCCTATGCTTATATCCAGGCCTGGAAATGAAAGTTTAAAATGTGATCTGTACGTCCAATGATGACCACCTAAAAGGAAAAGGGTTCGAATGCCACAAGTTGTTTGCTTGGAGCCTTCCTGCCCCCTCCTTTTCCTCCAATGTCCCCTCCCCCCCCCCCCACTCCTGTTCCCTGCAAAAAAATTGCTTTTGACTACGTTTTTTTTTTTTTTTTTTTAGAGTACGCATGTATTTTCCATTTTGGGTGTGCATATTACTGGCAGAGAAAAGGGGTGGGCTAGGAGCGTTCTGGGATGAGATTCAGAAGTGTGCTCGGTTGTTGCTGGTTTGTAAGAGATTTACGAATATATATTGCCAAACTTATATGCAGGCCTTTGCGCCTGCAGACTCACACAAGCGAAGTTGGACTTGTCTGTTGCCTGCAATTTTTGGGTAGTAGGCCCTGCTGAATTGGTGAGCGTTCGGGGTGAAGTGCTAGAGGGAGACAGACTGGGTGAACTGGCAGAGGTATTGGCGAACCAGTGATTTCAAGCAAGCACCCAAGTAAGCATTTTAAAAATGGTGTGCACGCATACTTTACAAGATACCTATCTCCCTGTGTAAATGGGGGGTTATTACGCATACATGTTATTCTTTTTCACACCTAAAATATTCACGTGCATATTTATAAAATAAGTAGAGAAAGTAATCGCTTTCTTACATGGGAAACATTTGCACATACTGAAACGTACATGCATAGTTTCAGCGCAGAACTAAGAGGTATTTTAGAAACTTCAGCTCTTACTGCACAATTTATAAAATTCCAGGATAAACCTCTGCACGTCCACTTACTTACATGTGCAAATACTGTACCACAGATAGTTATGCTGTTAGGGTTATATATTCAGTCACTGTCCGGATAGCAAAGATAAGCCAGATAAACTTAACCAGCTAACCTTGGAGCGATATTCAGTAGTGCAGCCACTGTTCTGAATGTAGCCGGCTGTCTTAAAGTTAGCCAGATAACTTTTTCTGGCTTAACTTTAGGACGGCTCTTTAGCATGGCTTAAGTTTTCTGGCTTGACTGAATATCAGAGTTAGCTGGATAACTTCTCTGGCTAACGTAGCTCCTCCCCAAAATACTCTGGAATGTTCCTGAGTTATCCAGCTACATCTTAGCCAAATAAGATACATTCACAAATATACATTTAGCCAGATAACTAGTGAGTTATTTGACTAAACACCTCTGAACATGGACCTTTTAGTGCCTAAATAAACAGCTGGATGCTTGTCCCAGTGGCCGTTTCTTGGCAGTGAATTAACCCATTCCTGGTTGGATTCTTAATTGTGACAGGCTTACAGAATCTTATTTGTTGCTTCATAATTGTCAGTGTCAGGAAAAAAGTTAATAACACTTATGTCTCTGCCTAAATGTCTCTCTCTCTCTCTCTCTCTAATTCTGAACTCTCCAGAGCAGTTAGCCCCCATACCATTTATTTTTTTTAGTGCCTATTTCTCTGGTCATATTTTAGCAACATTTAATATAAAATAACCTTATGACGTGTAATAGTCTCTAGCTTTTATTTAAGCTGAACTAGATCAAGATCCTAAGAACTTGGGAAGAGAAAATGTAAGCGCCAACTTGGCATTCAAATTTTACAGTTAAAATAGCGATTCTACCTCACTCCCAAGTCTTGGAGACAATTTACAGTGTAAATGTGAAATCTTCTTATCAAAAACATGAACATTGCAATGTCATTTTTTTTTTAATTGAAATTTTTATTGCATGAGTTGTTCTTCATATGCAATAATAATTTTCATTAAAAAAAATATATATATGTTACAATATTCATGTTTTTGGTAAGAAGATTTCACATTTACGCTAAATTGCCTCCAAGATTTGAGAGTGAGGTAGAATCGTTAATTAAGATCTTAATGCATATTATGTTTTTGTGGAAACAAACAAACAAAAAAACAACCCAAAGTCAGAATGTCAAAATTTGTATTTAATGACTTTTTTGGTTGTCAGCAAGAATGCCCTTTTTCTGAAAAGCTTTGCCTGAGAATTCTGCAATCTAGACAAGTAAACCGACAACAATAGTAGAAATCCTGCTTAGAATAAAATTTTTTTTAAGAAAAGGCATCTCCTAACAGACAAGACAGGCTGGTTAATGATGGGTCTCTGAAGAGTAGGTGCAGAGGTGATATGAATATAAACCATTCTTAAAGGGCACAGAAGGTTCAAAGGATGAGTTTCTAAAGAAGGGAGTGCATCCACTTCCCCGCCCAATAGAAACCGAAGGCAGGGCGTGACGTGGGAGATTCTCACATTCAGCTTCAGCGCAGTGAACTGTAGAAGGCCACTGAGATGTTTCCTTTTATCCTTCTGGCATTTTCTAATAATTTCATCTAAACCTTGCCTTTTCAAGAAAGCCACAGAAGTAAAGCAGAGTTTGTTGCTTCCAGTGGAACGGGCGCTGGGCCTTTCAGTATAGGCTGTTTGTTAGAATCTGACTGCAGGGAAGAAATGACCCAAGAGTTGCTACCACCTGAAAGCCTTTACCCAAGATGAGCTGGGGATCTCAGTCCACATCTTAGTGAACAGCAGTCCACATTGCTGTACTGCATAACCACCCTCATCGGGCACTTATTGTCCCTTTATTGGCAGTCTCAACAGAGGCAAATGTCTGAATTACCTTTTCTCTCTCTCAAGAAGTGACAGTCCCTCGGCAGTGACTTAAAGACACGTTGACAGAATGGTGTGGGGACCCTGGCCTTGTCTGTGTCTGTGCGGTACCCATTCTGTGAGTAATAATGGACCCTGTTTTTCTTGGATTTCAGCTCAGTGTCACTTGTGAAAATGAAGGGCCTGCTATATCAAGCAGTTTCCCCATAGACATTGAATAGGAGAAATGTGTTTTAAAGATCAGGCGTATGTGCACACAGAAATTGTTGCATTCATAGAGAAAGTTGCCTCTCCATTAAAATAGTAATGAATTTTTGCAATCTGCAGTTTGAATCCATGCCAGCCCTTTGCCATATGGTGATATGACAGGAAAGCTTACGGCATTTAGCCCTGAGTGACATGCAAGAATCGTATACAGCGTAAACGCAAGTTTGACTTGGGTTATAACGCTAGTGCTGCAAGCTTTCACACACAAAAGGAAATGCATTAGCCATCAGCTGCTAAGTACAGGGAGATAACATACCAGTAGGTCTGACCTGAGCGGGACTCTGCGCACTGCCACAATATGCACATCACTCTTTGCACCTAAATCCCCAAAAGTCTGTCATTTTCCTGCATTCCAACCAAAGACCACAGTGCCACACCATGACCACTCATGGTGCGAAACCGGAAATTTATGCAAGATAATATAAAGAAACCAAGATGGATGCTTAAATGATTACTAATGAAGATCTACAGCAGTAAAGTTGAAGATGAACACCCACCCAGAATGTCCCACCGGGCTAATTAGCAATTACCTCCACCCAAAATACACTTACTGAGAGTGACACCTCCTACACCATGGGCCCTGGAGGCCTAGACCTCCCCCTTTTTTTTTTTTGGAGAATCCACACACTGGAGCTGTTGGGACTGTGATGGGACTGTATGCCCCATGACTTCAAGGATAAACACCAGAAGAAGGGATACAAAAGCATTGGTGAATGAATACATACTTAATCTATTCAGAGTGCACGCACACATCACGGGAATTAAAAGTGCCACAGAGTGAATGCTTCACTTGCAGAGCTGGTAATTTTTGCTGTAGCCAGTTGTTAAGGTAGATGATTTAGCAGTGATGAACAGGAAAGCACTTGAAATTGTATTATTATTTAACCTTTTTTTTTTTTTTAATCTTATAATCTGTTTTGAGGAAAGCATGGAAAGGACAGAATATTAAATTTGACTAAATAAATATATTCGTGGTGGAGGGTGGGTTTTGGCACCCATACATACTTTTCTCAACTCAGTTTTTTCCAAATTCTCATTATCAGTGCAAGTGTCCCCTCAGTATTTGGGATCCTGAAATGTATCTCATTCTCTAGGGCAGAGCTTTCCAAACTTTTCATGTTGGTGACACACTTTTTAGACAAACATAATTTCGGGACACAGTAATTCAGTCTACTAGTAAACCAGAGGTTAAAGGTTAAACGAACGAAACATATTTTGACAATTTATGTATGTTTCCTTAAATATATACATAAATAAAATGTTTCACGACACAACCTATCTCATGAAAACCTTAAATTTATATTAAAAATGTATATTCCAAGATTCATGTTATTGTTATAATTTGAGAAACAATAATAAAACAAATTGTCTGTCCCCCACACATTCATCTCTCTCCTCCCCCCAGCACATGTCTGGCCCCCACACACTCATATCTCTCCCCCTCAAGCACATGTCTGTCCCCCCAGCACGTTTGCCCCCCACTCACTCATCTCTCTCCCCCCAGCACATGTCTGGCCCCCACACTCATGTACCTCGTCTTTTTGATTGTTGCCAGTTAAGTGCTTCACTCCCTTCCATGATCACCAGACACTGCTGCTTGCAGTCAGTACTCCTCATGGCCAGGCCTCATCGGCAGCAGCAGCCAATGCAAGGATGGCTGGGCTCGTTCCACCCACCAAGCCCCCCAAAAAAACGCGATTGACAGCAAAAATCACCCAATAATAAGCAACCCATAAACTGAAAAAAAAAAGTGAATCTCTAGAAAAAAAAAAGCCCAAACTCGCATCAGAGTTGACCGGGCTTGCGCGACACACCTGCACACTGCAGGTGACACACTAACGTGTCCCGACACACAGTTTGGAAAGCTCTGCTCTAGGGCATGGAAACGTGAAAATCCCAGATGGACCAGGGTATCTTGGATGTGGGCGAAAATCCCTTCCCAACCTGAGGTTCAGAAGTTCTCCAACACTTCAACAGCTCCAGGTCTTCCTCTCTGGTCCCAGGGTGAAAACTCCAGGGGGAGTGTCCTCCAAATGAAAAATATTCTTACTCTTAATTCTCCTCTCCAAATGGCAACATAAGATTTTCTCAATTCTCTTCTTTGTGGGAAAGGCTCCTTTCTTTCCCCACTTCATGGCAGGAAGGGTGGTGGCAAAAACTTCCAAACAAAAAGGCAAATATTTCCCCATTGTCCATCTACTGGGCGGGCGATGGAGTCAGCAGGTCTTCCCTACTCCTATCCTTCCCATGGCAGGGACCTTCCCTCCCTGAGCCAGGACCAGGGATTCACAAGAAGGTTTCAAAATGAAATCCCCAAAATCTCTTAATTTAAAGCATGAGATAACCCTGCCAGACAGGTTGTGTAATAGAAAAGTGTCTACGTCCTTCCTATTCTGTGTTAGCAGGACAATAGTAACAGGAATTGGGGGGGGGGGGGGACAAAAGTAAAAACAGTTCCTACTCCTCCAAACTCTAACTCAGAATGCCTCACTGATCTCTGAACTTGCTGGTCCGCCGCAGGCAGGAGTCCACTGTTCCCGCCACCGCACATGGGACTCTGTACCAAAGTGGTACACTGCCTTCTTATGCTCCCTACTCAAGTTCTCAACCCCAAAAACTCGGAGAAGTCTAGTAATAGTGATGCAGGCTACGAGTGTCCATTCATTGCAAGCGAATGCTGGATGGAGAAGAGTTTTTAATTAATTTATTTATTTATTTAAAAATAATGGAAACAATGCAGACTCCTGCATTATTTCAGATAGACTTATGCATTCAAACACTATTTCAAAGCATGTCATAGTCATAGCCGTCAAAACACTGTATGTTACCACTTCACAACTGCTGTGCCTGAGGCAGAGGCATGTAAAGTGACACGCTCCAGGATCGGTGGCAAAGTGGGAATTCTAACCCCAGTGAGTCTCTGACTTCTAGTCTAAGGCCGTGATCTCTTATTAGCTGATCGCATCGGTCATTTTGCATGCAACAGCATACTAAATTTAAAAAAAAAATTAAAATTAAAATGGAGAAACCACGACAGCACCTGTTCTTTGATCCCTTCCTGCTCTTAGGTAAAGATGTCCCGGTGGCTCCTTGGATGATCCAAGGGACAGGCATTTTGTACCGTAGAGAGCAAGCTTATTCACTCGGCAGCTTTACTTTTTCAGTTTGTTTGCATGAGTGGTGCTTCTCGGGCATGGAGGAGTAGCCTAGTGGTTAAAGCAGTGGGCTCAGAACCAAGGCAGCCAGGATTCAAGTCCCACTGATGCTCTTTCCGACCTTCAGTAAGTCACTTCACCCTCCATGGCCACAGGTATGACGTTAGGACCCTATTTACCAAGCATGTTTGCCCACAGACACAAAATGGGAGAAAACCTTTAGTAAACAGGCCCCTTAGATGTTTTGTTTTATGTTTGTTATTATTGAGTACACTTTGATTGTATTTTGCTTATTTATTTTATGTGTGTAATTCGTGAGGTGCTGTTTTCTGCTTATCTTTTCTTGTAAGCCGCTTGGCTAATTTGCTTTCACATGAAGTATACCAAATCTGATAAATAAATTCTCTGGCGACAAGGAAATACCTCTTGCACCTGAATGTAACTCACCTTGCGCTACCAGTGAAAAGGCGTGAGCTAGATCTGAAAAAAAATAAATGTGTTATGTCGGATGGGATCATTGTGGGGGAAGGGGGGGTGGAAGCCTTCTGCCATGGCTATGGTAAAATGCACAGCTGCTCAGAGACGGGTCCAGCTGGCGCTTGGCTATTGTATAGGGTTTGTGTGCCATGCAGCCATACCCTGCCACATGAACTTGTGTGCCACCCTTGCCACATCCTTCATCTATAGTTCACCTTGAAAAGGAAACTTCAGCCCATGACCTGCATTTGTCAGCTGTTACCATATGTGCAGTGGGAAGCATTTTGTTTTATAAGGCTTCGAGGAGATATTTTGCACAGAGCACGCCTACCTTTAACATCCCTTTTTATTTGTTTTTAAATTAAACAGTTTTTTGTTTTTTTTTGCTTTCTGTTTTGTCCCTGAGTTAGAGGAAAGGTACCAGCTGGAGACTGACACATGTTAACTCTCTTTTGTGGCACTGTTTTGTTGTTGATGTGGGAATGCAGCTAAACGGTGACTCCAGCTGCTTGGCTGAATAAGGAGCCGCAGAAAAATCTTAACCAGGGGGGGCCTTGAGATTCTGCCATCCCGCGCACGGAAAAGATGTTTCCCTGTGCCCAGATTAGATTTTATTGCACAACTGTGAGCTTGTTGGAGCCTTGTTCAAATGTTCAAAGGCATTCATGCAAATCTTTATTATTATTTTGTGTGCATGTTTTATTATATATTAGGGCTATGGTCTACAGCCTCCGTGCAGCTGCTCTGCATTAAAGTCATGCATCAGCCCTGCAAATACATTTTTTGTCTGGAATTGAGCACAGGACTGATCTTGCCTATCTTTAGGTTCCCATAGAGCTGATCAGAGTCCTTCTAAAACTCCAAGTAATCTATTCATAAAATATTTAGCTTTCAGGTAATTCCAGAATCTCCCCATCGGGCATTCTTTCTGTGTAGGTGAACGCACCTTCCTTTAACTTGAAATGCTTCTTATTTACATTGTAAAATACATGTGTGGAAGAAAAGGAACAAAAGTGGAGTTCTAATGCCGATTGGTTGCTTAAAATAGCAGTAAACAGTGAAGATCTGTATATGGTTGTCTGTATATGGTTGTCTGTAATATGGCAGTGAAGGCAGGATACTAGAACCTTATCCAGAACTGCTGGCTGTGATGTCATAGACTGGGCCTTCTGATGTCATGGTTTATAAGGTAGATGGGAGAGAATTGGATTAATTCTGCAAGGGAGAAAGCTTGCAGCTACTCATTCTGCCAGAGCTCATTTCTGCGCTGATGTGGGAAGATAACCTTGTTCTGCAAAATTGGGTTTTTAAGGGTTTGTTTACTGTGTGAGTGCTTCTTCTAAAAAAGGACGTTTATTCATTATCGACATTGCACAGGCAAATTAAGTTTCAACATTTGCAGCAGAATACTGTTCCGAAAATTAATTTGTCTGTATGTTAAAGACTGGAAGTTGTTCTAGTTTTAGTTTTGATTTACCGGTAGGTGGGAATAAGAGGAAGAGTTCACCTTTCTGGGCCCAGGCGGTCCTCACTCCTCCTTCAGCCACTGGACAGTGTCATTTTCCAGGCAGATGACAGTAGATATCCAGCGACATAAGTAGAACCAAGGGTATCAGTGGTTTTCAAAAAAAAAAAAAGTGCTGAAAAAAAAATGTGTGGAGTTGCAGAAAAGAGCAGAGATTAACAGTTTGTTTTACATCTGAGTCAGGTATTTCAATCCAAGTGACTGGCACTGCCTGTAACGAAGCATCTGAAAGTGTGTCGGGATGACGCTGGTATGCCACGTTCAAGGAGTTCAATGTCAACACAGCTGTGACTTAAATCTCTCAGCTGGCAATTAGATAAAATATATCTAATGGGGGTGGGGGCGGGGGGGGGGGTGGAGAGAGCGCACCATTTTAGATGCTATTCGTTTTCACAAAATAACATTTATGCCTGACCGTGCCAGAGAGTTGAAAATGCTTTTCATCATTTTGCGTGCCAAGCACTGTGTGTGTGATCTTTTTTTTTTTTTTTTCATTTCTGCTGTGTTTAGACAATGTTTTGTAAAACTGGCGAAATGTAAGCTAATGCAGACAGGGTGGGTGGCACATTTTTGTACCATAGTTTAAATACACACACACACACACACACACACACACACACACACACACTCACAAAATAGTGGGGTGGGAGGGGGTAGATGAAAAGAGGCAAGGTATTTATTTACGTGTGCTTAGGAAAACCTCCGTGAACCTAAGGCGGCCTCCTCCGTTGTGTCAGAGTGAACTGAAAAGGTGTCGCCTACATGCCCCAAATTAAGGTTTGGCTCCTGTGCGTTCAGCCGGATCGCTGCAACGCCTGGTGAGCGGCGGGAGAGCTCATAGCCCGCCCCGCGCTTGCTTGCAGGCTGTCCGGCCTGCTGCAGCAGAAATGTCTTGCCTTGAGCGGAGCAGCCCCCTCTTGGACTCCCTGAACGCGTGCAGCCGGGCAGCGGCATCACCAGGGTCGGCCTCGTTAGCTCTTCTGCGCTTAATCTCAGCAAGAATGGGTGAAATCTATCACATTTAAGTGGGAGTGGGAGCAGCAACTGCACATTGTGCCTCCGTATCGAACAGAAGTCACTTAGGGACTTTTGCACGTTTGGAATTTTTTTTCTTCTTTTAATGCTTTTCAGTTTTACTCAAGCTGTCTATAGAAAGGAAGCTGCCTGCCTGTTTACTGTACAAAATCTTCATTTTTGGCATGAAGGTAATTTTCTGGGATCGGGTGTGCCATCGATGAATGCTGCTGAGCTTTCCTGACAGATGCGGTATCAATATTTTTCCAGACATGGGGGTCAATAAGCCAATAGTGTATCATGAAAATAAAATGACTGCATCTCTAGAGTACCTCCCTGTGCACATACTCACTTTATTACATGATGTGCCTGGAAACTCGAGTCCCAAAGCTGGCAGGGAAGAATGGGAGTGAAATGGATACGATTTCCAGAAGGTGCGAATTTAAAGCCTGGTGAACTGTAAATTGTTGCATTTGACCCTCTATTCACTCTCTGCCCGCTGTAGAAAAGGTTTTTTTTTCTTTTTCTAATGCACAGCAGGTGTCTGTTTATTGCAAAACTGCACTGCAGGCATTGCAGGTTTGTGGGGTGTTTTTTTTTTTTTTTTTTAAGTTCAAGGGACAGAAGACTCCCATGCTCTGCAAACACTCCCACCGTTTAATAACCC
Organism: Rhinatrema bivittatum; assembly: GCF_901001135.1. NCBI lineage: Eukaryota > Metazoa > Chordata > Amphibia > Gymnophiona > Rhinatrematidae > Rhinatrema > Rhinatrema bivittatum. The sequence goes on along the minus strand of NC_042615.1, from coordinate 492,048,799 downwards.
TTTGCTATCTCCCGATGGCAAGGCCTGCTTCACCAGGGTCAGTTGGATAATCCTGGCTGCTGCCAACCTGCTCGGTTTGGTTCCATCCCCCGCCCCCTGCTGGAAGACAGCAAGGTTTTATGGACGCACAGTGTGGCACGTGACCCTTACTGTCGACTCAAAAGGGCGCTGAATTGGACAGACGCTGGAAGTTGTTGTTTTTTTTTTTTTTTTTGCCAGAGTGCTAGAGGCACGTGACGGTGAAAATCAGGAAGCGTGACCGAATTTTTTAGCTTGGGCTTTTCCCACTGAGGCTGCTGTGAGCGCTATATGGAACGGGACTCGGCCTTTATAACACTGTAGATGCTGAGCGGAGAGGCCTGAGTTCTGGAAAATTCGCACGGTGGCTCACAACATTTCTTCCCCCTCTGCAGCAAAATAATAATTATAGATAGATAGATATAGATACACACACACACACAATAATATATAATTTGAGCCAACTTGAGAGATACCTGACAGTACAGAGATTTCCTCCAGAATACCTTTGTGCACACTTGAGAATTTCACAGAAGAGGCCAGAGAGAAGTCTAATTTTTTTTTTCAGATGCCTGTATTTTTGCATGTCCCAGTTATTGTTATTTTTTTTGCCTTTTTCTACTGACAGGTAACCAAGAAAAAAGGGTCTAACCACCTTTTTAAACCTTTATCCTTCAGTCCTGAAATAGGTTTGTGAATTTTTAGTGGGCTTCACTGTACAAAATGGAGATTTAGGAGATGCTTTGATGAAAGTGGATTGCATGTGTTGGATTTTGCTTTACTATAAAAACGTAGCTCTCTTGAAAAGCAACTTTAACAAAAAAAAAAATAGTAGAACGTATAAGTGGATTTCCCCTTATCTTGCTTTTTTCTTTGGCATAAGTATAATGTCAATGTATTTTATTAAGATGAACAATTCTTAACTCCTTTTTGCATTTGCTGGCACTGGGTGCATCATGTTATCATTCTAATGTCAGAATAACGTACTAACGCCAGATTTGGAGCCATGTACAGGGACGCTGCAGATAAGATGATCAAGCTGTTTTTAGGTTGATAAACATTCACAAAGTACTGGCCTTTTTTTTTTTTTTAAACTCTTTAAACTGTACCTTCCAAACCTGATGTTTAACTGTAAAACTCTGTACAGCGATTGTATACATTTTTAAATGTTTGCTTTGTATATTCAGAAGTGACAGCACTGCATCACTATTCAGTACATTTATGACACTCATTTGTTTATTACGTTCATTTTGATTAAAATAAGTAAAAATAGAATACAAGACAGTGAGGTAGAGTTCTTTACGAAACCCCAATTGTGTGATATCTGAAAAGTTCCAAACTTGTTTAGCTAGGCGTGCTAAACTATTATTGCTAGTTTTATTTTACTTTTTTACACCTTTCTTTACGCTGTTATGCAGAGCAGATTTCTAGTAACCGTGTTGGTCCTGGAGAAAACTTGATTCCTTTTCTTCTTTTATTGGACCAACACAAGGCTTCTTCAAGCTTGATGAATTACATGATCTTTGAAGATCTCATTGGTTGTTATGTTGATCCAACAAATGGTATTACAGCTGATGAAGGATCCAGATTATGTGGTGTAGGGATTTTGATCTTTTGCTGCTTACTAGGGATGTGCATTCATTTGAAATGATATAGACAATATCAGTGACATTATCTATGTTGTTTCATTTCATTTTTTAAATGAAATCTCAGAAAAAAGCACAAAATTTTGTGGTTTTTTTTCTATTCTTTTTGTGCGCACCATTTCACCTCTCTGCTGCCCCTGGAAACGGCCATGTCCTGAAAAAAATATTATTTTTAAAAATCAAACCCTGGATATAGACCCTGCCCCCATGCCCAGCCTCTCCCCTTCATTAAAAACTATCCCTCCCCTGGTCAAAAGGGCCTCCTGTCATTTGACAGGGGCTACCCAATGGAACCTGTAGCCCCTGGTCACATGATAAGAGCCAATGGCAGCTGGTGCCATTTTAAAAAATGGCTGCCGCCTAGTCCAAGAGCAGAGAGGGTTACTTCTGGGTCCCCCCCTAGACCACCAGGAAGAATTTGGTGTGTCTGGGGGTGTGTGTGTGTCAGGTGGGTGGGCTAGGGTAGATTGTGTGGGGGACGGCTCTCAGGGGGGATATTTTTTAACAAAGGGGAGTGGCTGTGGCATACAGGCGAGGCCTGTGACTGGAGTTTTATTTTTAAAAAAATATTACTTTTACTGGGGAAACATCTGCCTCCAGAGAGGGGTCTCTGGAGATCCTTGGGATTTGAGACTCAGGTTTGTTTGGTTTCGGAAACAGTGAGTTCTATTTCCAAAGCCAAAATGAAAAATAAAAAACAAAATTTAAATTTAAAAAGTTCTCAAATGAAACGACATGAGAAACTAAATGAAGATATTTGCTGTGCATACCCCTACTGCTTACTAGGTACACAATAAAACAATAGTTGCTGGCAGATAAAGGCCCCTTGCCTGTACCCCCTCCACTCTGTATTTGTCCCTAGAATGCTTGAATTAATTTTGGTTGCCACCTCTTCTTCACTCAGTAGAGGTATTTCCTCATATTTCCTTTGAACTTATATACTTCCAGCTATCTCCTTGTGTCTTGCCTGCCAGATATATGAATGTTTCTATCACATCTGGCACATCCTAGAGAGTACATTTTATGCTTCTTAAAACTTCTATAAACGGCTTGTGTTGAAGGTTGTGTATCATTTTGGTATCCCTTCTCTGAACGGGGCCCATCAAGGTGGGGGTCTCACCAATGACCTATGCAAGGGCAATATTAGCTCCTTTTTCCCCGCTGATGATGCCTCTACTTATTCATCTGTTCGTACTGTTAGTATTCCCTACTGCTGTATTGCACCGAGCAGAAACATAGATCCCTTTCCTGTTTCAGAAGTTACCAGTTTTGATCTCTCCATAAAGAAACGTCTAGTGGAGGTTTTGCAGCCCAAATACGTGATTTTGCACTTTTCTTTGCACTTAAGCACATCTTCTAAGCCCTCGACCTTCTTCCATGTCTTTCCGCCCCCCGCCTGCCTGGTGTGTCTGGCTTGTTGCAGATTTTGTTTTCCTCTGATCTCCAAACAGGCATATTTTTCCTTCAAGTGCTCCTGGAACATTTACCAATAAAGGTTTTGAAAAGTAATAGCCCTAGCATCGAGCCCTGAGGCACCCCACTGGTCACTTTATCTTCACTAGAACTGACGCCATTACTCACCACTCTGGTTCTGGTGCTTAACCAACTCCTTGCTCAGAATATGCCTCACACTGGAACGGAGTAAACCAGGTGATACTGTGAGGTTAAATGCTTAATTTGTCAGTTAAGGCTGTAATGTTATTGAGCAAACTAACTGTATTGAACAATAGAATGAATAAAACACCATGTATTATAGATGTCACATAAAAGAGGACATTTTGACTTTATTCAGATGATTAGCATGATACAGATACCGTAATTTTGGTTCACCCTTTCAATTATTAATGCCATCAGTTTTCTACTGATTGATCCATTCTTTAAATGTTTTTATTTTTCCTGGAGGTAAATTGCATTTAAATTAGCCCAATGGAAATGTAGTGCCAGAATTGAAGGGGCGTGTGGGTGGGACAAGGTAACGAAGCTGTATGGTTGATATGACTGCATTCAGCCGCTGCCAGAAAAACTCCTTGACTGTTACAAAACCCCAGTTAAACGACCAAGTCTTTTAGGGAGGGCCAACAGAGCATTTAAGACCCATTTTAAACGAATAATTCTTCATACAAGTCACTTGCACCAGCCTTTCCTAGCCTCTTCCCCCACACCCCCACCTTCCTGCCACACAGCTGTCACCCAGGAGAGGAAAAAGCTAGAGGTGGGAGGGATGTGGTGGGAGCACTGCTAAAATCGTGTCACGTAGCACTAATTCATCTGCTCTCATTAGAGTGAGCTAGGGACAGCAGTGATGGCCAAGAGCTGCACTCCGCACATGACACGCGAACAGTTTGGGGAATAGAAAATTGCTTTCTCAGGAAGCCCAGCCAATTAAGGACTTGACCATATTGAATGTCAAGTGTTAATTTAGGTTTTTCTTCATTTTCCCAGTAGTAATGCGGGTCCTGTGATGAGCAAATACATGTCAAGTAAAAGTTGATTGCATGAAGGACCCAGGTATTATATGTCACTGACAAGTCACAAATGTACTCTAGTCTTTTAACCCCTTGGGTGAGTCCAGGGGGAGAGGATTAACTGTACTATAATGATAAGAATAGATGGCTTACATTAGGGAGAGATATGGATGGGACAGACAGGAATAGTAATACGGGCTAGAAGCAGCGTGAAGGGTTTTCTTGCATTCAGAGTGCAAATGCAGTGCCACTTTTCTGGATGTAAATTACAAAAAAAAGACAGGTCTGTTAGCATCCAAGAAGCTCATATCAATATCTGTGATGCAACTTTGAAAACTCTTAGTTTGACGAAGGGAGAGGTGGCAAGTGGAAATGAGCTGTTTTTAAAGACATGAGATGTAATTAAAGCTGCAGAGTCTTTTGAAGAAATAACCCGTTCCTTAAACCGATTGTATTATGTCAGACATTTTGATCTTCTGGATACGTTGCATATATTTAAATCTGTTTATGTATAGATTTTACCTTCCTATAAAGTATTTATTATGCCAGGATTATTTTGCAATTTATATAATTATTATTGTGGCTATTTAGATGAGCTGGCCACGATCTTCGAACATATTTAATTGTCCTTTTAGCATTTATTCTGTAATAGGTTATGGTTGCAGTGAGCTCTCCTTCTCCCATTTTACGAAGCTTCTATACTGCGCCTAAACTGACTCCAGACTAAGTAAACATGTACTGCTCACCACCCCTTTTTTTTTTTTTCCCCTTAAATGCAAATAGATTCCCATCATCAACTTGGGGGTTCATGTTCCCTGTCCCATGCTGGTGTCTGCAGAGCGGAGAGAGTGCCAGTGTTTTTATACAGGTTCTTCACTCAGCACGCCGGTCATGAATTAATTCTGCCCCCCCCCCCCCCCCCGGCGCTCACAAAATGTGCCAACTTCCTCCATTCTCCATGCGATAAAAGTTTTCCCACCGTGGTTTCCAGAATCACTTTCTGTTGTGTCACTACAGTGGGGTCGGCGGCTTCTGTCTACTAACGCATCAGGATGGCCACCTTGATTTTACCTGCTTGCGAGCTCTTCTTTCCATTTTGCCCCATTTGGATTTCTTGTCGGCATCGGTAGCAAAAGGGGAAGGACTGGTAGGTTTATGGTGTCAGAAATGTGTGAATGCAAGGGAAGCTCAGCCACGGTACATGCATGGTGAGTGTTTTGAAATTCTGATTATTAAGGATTAATTTCAAAATATTTTAAGGACATTTGATCAGGCAAGCTTCAACTCACAGGGAAAAAGGGATGAAGGAAAATCAAGATACATATTTCTATGGTTTGGCAAATGCTTATTCTTTGATTTAGTAATCATTTTGGAGTTCATGCTCTTTGAGCACTGCAAGACTCAAGTGTGTGTTGTAGCTTGGCCTCCGTAGTTAATGTTAGGAATATGTCACAAACATTTGTAGTAAATTTTGTGAGCGAGTCCAGGATGAACTTATAAGAGGGAGATACCGTACCCTTTTTAGGGAACTTGATGAAGTTCTTTCAGGTCTGTGACCAAAGGTTCAAAAATGTTTCTGCACATCAAGGCCAATTTTCGTTAATTTGTCTAAGTCAAAGAAATTGACAAAGTCCCAAAACGTCACAGCTTACATTGAGGTATAAGGCAAAGTCAGATCCCTAAGCAATGGTATAAAATGAGCCCCGGTGGTGAAACTAGACAGTCTGTGAAGTATGTTCACCAGGAAGGTACGCAGATATTTTATAGAACTAGATATGTTTTATATTGGAATTTGATCACACTCAACGGCTCTCTCACACCAAATGTACTCCAGGCACCGAAATGTAAACAATATAGCAAAATACTGGTATTCTCCTTTAAATACCTTTAATCCAGCTATCATACCACAAGGGGCTATATAATTTTGTAGGACCACTACTCGTAGGGTCAAGGTATTTTACCAGACTCTTTTTACGGTTTCAGGTCCGTTTTACTTTATATATACGTTTTTAGTAATTTTTTCTTAATGATTTTTCCCATCAATTTATGAAAATTGATGGGAAAAATCATTAAGAAAAAATTACTAAAGAATTATAAAAAAGTATATATAAAGTAAAATGGATCTGAAACCGTAAAAAGAGTCTGGTAAAATACCTTGACCCTACGAGTAGTGGTCCTACAAAATTATATAGCCCCTTGTGGTATGATAGCTGGATTAAAGGTATTTAAAGGAGAAACCAGGTATACCAGTATTTTGCTATATTGTTTACATTGGAATTTGCCAGGTACTGGGTTGAATTTAGTGAATTGGTTTTCAGTGTCAAAAACTAAGATTTGTATTTACATTCAGACCGATATTGTAAAGTGCGCTTGGCTGAGCGCACTTTTTAACCTAGTTTGGATGCAAGTTTTGGATGCGCGTCCACAACCCCTTATTTATTTATTTATTTATTTATTAACTTTTATTTACCGACATTCGTGAAACACATCATGCCGGTTTACATAGAACTCAATTGGGAGATACAGTATAACAATATAACAATATAACAAAATGACATTGAAACAATAGGATGTTACTAAAACGAGAAGCAACAAACAGAAAAACCAAAAGCAAAATACAACAAAATAAATAATGTTAAAGGAAAACGAGGAGTGTAGGTTTGAAAGGAGGGTAGGCAGGGGGGTAGGGCGAGGGGGGGGGGAGGGTAAGGGGTAGAAGGTAGGAAGGGTGGGAAAAGGGGGATAAGTAAGGGAAAAGAAGGTATAGATTGAGGAAAAAGGGGAGAGAAAGGGGAAAAGGAAGGGAGGGGGAGAAAGGCTTGTTTGAAGAAATGAGGGGAGAGAAAGGCAGAAAAGAGGGATACTATGTACAGATGGCTAAAGTACATGGAATCGCTTAACTAAGTAGGATTATGGAAGAGTTGAAGCAGGCGGTATTCAATGGGGTAAAAGGTTTTCTTCAGAGGAAGGACCTGGGAAAGGGGGGGAGCAAGGAGTATATGCACCAAACCCCTTATACAATAAGGGGTTTGGTGCATCCACAATGCGCATCTAAACACCCCCCAAAAACTAATAGCGCTCATGTGCAACCGATCCGCACATTTTACGCAGGCACTAATTTCTGAGCAGCCCGAAAAAATGTACAGAAAAGCAGAAAATACTGCTTTTCTGAACATTCCTCCAACTTAATATCGTAGTGATATTAATTCGGAGGAACCAAAAGGTAAAAAAAAATTAAACCAAAGAAAAATGTGCTGGCAGGTCAGGTCAGGAAAACGGATGCTCAATTTTACGAGCGTCCATTTTCCAAACCCGCTGACATCACCTCTCCTGGTGCCAAGGAGGTGCTAGGGGTGCACCGAAAATGGACGCGCTTCTTTAGCGCGTCTATACTGGATTGGCCTGATTGTTGTGTATCTTCAAATTTGCCAGATTAATTTACAAACAAAAGGATTGTTTTGATCATATTTCCCTTCTGTTGGAGGAAAAAACATAATCAAGCGCCATTGTTCAGTGCCGCTTTCTGTGTATTAACAAGCCAAATTAACTTCGTCAAAAGCTTAATGAAAGTAAGATTTGTGGTTTCATGTAGTTTGCCATGTCTTTTATTTTAATTGGAAATGATAATTGGAGGTGATTTTGCCTGTTGAAAAGTATTTTCAGTACTGCATTTCGATTGTTTTTGTGATGCTGTGTTTGTTGTACTGTTGTGATGATGTATGTTTAATGATTGTGACCTGCCTTGTACTGCGTTACAGAAAAAAGCAGGCTAAAAACACATCAATAAAATAAAAATAAATAGATGCAAGCTGAACATTTTCATATCTCTATGCTAATCAACCAACAAATTAAACATCCTCCTCCCCATCACCACATCCCCAAAAAACAATCCAAACAAACAAAAAAAAAGAGATGATATTTTCTCTGTCTTGTGGGCATTGCTAATCAGCGTCTGTGTGAGCAATGTGCATGTCGTTGGGTATGGATGTTTAATTACATCCCAGATGTCGGCGCAATGTTCTGCTCTGAGCATGCGCAGGCTTTTCCCCTGAGTTTCCTGAAGTAAATTCTGATGGAGGCAGCTTCGTCTGCCGATTCAGATTTGTAATTCTCCTCCTGGTGTCTCCCGACGGATGACATCCAGCGCAATCAAGTCACAAGCCAAGCAAGTTCTCCTCTGGTTCCTCCCCTAGCAAAATGAAAGGTCCAAAATATTTAAAATGCAAAACAAAACAAACAAAAACCAGGGACCAGCTCCTTGTTCTATGAGATGTTTTTTCCCCCAATGCTTAGGCAGAAGATGCCTCCCTTTGCGTATGTTTTTGATAAATTTAAGAAGTCAAATCGCTGACACAGATGGATAATCCAAGTGTATAGGGTGAAGGGTTATAAATTAACACATTATTCCCTCTTAATGTGAAATACTTGAGAATGCATTTTCTCAGTCCCTTGACATCCACCCAGTGAGGGCTCGCATTGTACTTTTCAAGTGGCATTGATTTGTTAAAGCGCTGAATTAGCATCTCAGGCCAGCTGCCTACTCCGCTATTGCTTTGTTGGCCTCACGCTCTCCCTCGCTCCTACTGTCTCTTTCTCTGTCCTGCTTCCCACTGCTTGTGCCACATGCACAGGGACTCAACCGGTTTATCCCCAGCTTCTCACCTATGCTGTTTTAATTCACGTAGTTAGAGCTACCACCTGGCTTCTTTTTTATTTTCCAAGACAGACTAATCGAATCCTGGTTTTACTCCATGGCATCCATGCATTTAGAGCTGTGATTTCCAGAGAGGAAATTAGGAGAAACAAGTCCATGTGTGTTATGGGGATAAAACCAAGAGTGGATCGGTCTTCTGCATGAAAATAAAATAAAAGCTGGAGGTAGCCAGTAACCCCAAAATACACTTGCCAGAAGAGAGAACACACTGCTCCTTACACAAAATCTTCTACTTATGATAAGAAACCTTTTGCTCACTTAGTTTGCCCAGTTGCCCCTTCTTACATTGCTGTAGCTCAGAAGATTTCCCAGCTGTCTGTCTTAAGATCTTGACTATCTGCAAGAGATCACTCTTTGGTCCTTTTTCCCTCTCAGGGGAATGAAAGTTGGCCTATTAAACACCCCCCCCCCCCCCCCAAAACATCACCACCCCTCCATCTCAATAATACTTGATAACTTACCAAGGTCTTACTGCTTCTCCATGCTAGTTGCTCGTGCTACCACTCCCTGAGAGCAGAAAGCATCTATACTGCCATGTAGCGCTGGGCCGGCCACAGCATTTAGAACAGCCAAGAAACACAGCAAGACTTGGCTGTTCAGGACAGGAACAAAAGGTTTATTTACAAGAGTTTCATAGAAAACAGCAAAACCAAACAGTAGCTCACCTCGCTTTTAAAGTTCCAAAGTAGTTCAGACATACTCAGTACAGGTATACCATGGGCTGGAAGCAGCTCCTGGGGCTTTCCTAAACCTTCTGGGCCCTGATCCTTTATACTGTTAGGTAGGGATCCTTCCGGGCCCAGAATCCTCTACCACCCTGTACCATAAGGCATACTGGGGCAGATGGCTCTAGCCTATGTTTTAAGGTGGTTTGAGGGAGTCTTTTGTACATTCCCTCACATACCCTCCCCCTCAGCTCACCCTTACTCGGGTGAGCGACTGCCTGTGTCAGGGATATCTCTCTTGACAAAATGTCAGCATTGACATTCTCCTTTCTAGGCCTATGCTGAATTTTATAACTGATCAACTGCAAAGCCAGGAACCACCTCATCACCCTGAAGTTGGCCACTTTGTTCCGGTTTATCCATATGAGCAGTTGGTGGTCTATCACCAAGATAAACTGCCATCCCAGGAGATAATATCAAATTTTATCATAACCGTTAAGGCCTTTTTCTCCACTGTAGAGTACTTTTTCTCCCGTGGCAGGAGCTTCTGATTTATATAGGACACCAGATGTTCTTGGTCATCCTTCGTTTTGCTGAGGAGCGCCCCCATTCCTACCTCTGAGGTGTTCGTCTGAACAATGAAGGGCTCCATAAAGTCTGGACTTATTAGAACTGGATTGAAGCAGATCACTTCCTTTAGCTCCCAAAAGGCTTTTTCTGTTTCAGTCGACCATTGGATATTTCCAGTGATTTCTTCAGTAAGAGCTTCGTAAGTGGCTCTACCTTCTTGGAGTAGTTAGGTATAAACTTTCTATAGTAGTCTGTCAGGCCTAGGAGTGCCCTTGCCTTCCATTTGGTTTATGGGACCAGTATCTTGGTAATCGCCTCAATCTTCCTGGACTGCGGGTGAATTTGACTCTTTCCCAAAGTATAGCCCAGATATTTTACTTCTTGTCCTCCCAACATGCACTTCTTTGAATTCACCATCAGCCCAGCCTTCCTCAGAGTGGATAGTACAGCTTAAAGTTGGCTCAGGTGTGTTCTCCAATCTGGGCGGTAGACCATTATGTTGTCCAGGTATGCGGCGGCATAGCCCTGGTGTGGGCAGAGCATATAGTCGACCAAGCACTGGAACTGGAGCATATGGAGGCCAAACGGGAGCACCATAAACTAGAAGAGCCCTGCCAGTGTCGAGAAGGATGTCTTCTCCTTCACCATTGGTGTGAAGCTTACTTGCCAGTATCCTTTGAGATCCAGGATCGAGATGAACTGAGCCGATCCCAAGTGCTTGATCTGCTCATCCACCCTAGGCATTGGGTATGCGTCCAGTTTGGAGACTCAGTTGACTTTTTAAAAGTCTATACAAAATCTTATGCTCCCATCTGGCTTCGGTACTGGGGCTATGGGCGAAGACCAATCGCAAATGGATTCTTCTATAACTTCAAGCCAGAGCATCTCTTTCACCTCTGTTTCGATGACTCGGTGCCTGGCTTCTGGGATTTGGTATAGTCGTTGACATACGACCACCCCAAGCAGGGTAAAGATGTCATGCTGAACCAAGTGATTAAGTCCCAGCAAGCTTGAGAAGATTTCTCTATTCCACTCAAGGAACTGCTTTACGTTAGCTATCTGGAAAGTTGACAGCTCCTTTGCAAACAGCACTTGAGTCTGGTCTACCTCAGGTCCAAGCTCTGGGCCGAATTTCCCTTGTACCATTCCACACTCTTGAGGAACCCATTTCTTTAGTAAGTTGACATGGTAAATCTGACTTTTTTCTTTCTCTTATCCAGTTGGGCTACTTTATAGCCCACCAGGCTGTTTTTTTCCAAGACCTCATAGGGCCCTTGCCAACGGGCAAGCAATTTGCTTCCTGAAGATTCAGAAGAACCAGAACCTGGTCTCCAGGCTGGAAAGTCCTCTGAACTGTTGGATGATTTTAAGGCCTGAGCCTTCTCTAAGCACAAGTAGGCCGCCTGACCAGCTTTCTTTAGGTGCTCTTATATGCCTATAACATACTCCACGAGACTCTGTCCGGGGTTTTCTTCATCCTCCCATGTCTCTTCAGCTACATCTAATATGCCTCTTGGTCTTCTACCATATAATAACTCAAAAGACTAGAAACCCATCGAACTCTGGGGCACTTCACGGACTGCAAATAGCACATAGTAGCAAGTCCCAATTTTTGCCATCTTCATCTACAAACTTCCATAACATTTGATGAAGTGTTCCATGAGACCATCAGTCTGTGGATGGTTCACTGATGTACTTAGAGGTTTCACCTTAAGCAGGCTGCAGACTTGCCTCATTATTTTAGAGACAAATGTGTCCCTTGGTCTGTCAGGATCACTTTGGGTAGTCCCACCTGAGAGAAAACTTCCATTAAGGCAGTCACCACCGTCGGGGTTTTTATATTTTTCAGTGGTAGAACCTTAGGATATCACATGACATAGTCCAGAATCATGGTAATATACTTGTTACCTCGAGTGGTTCTCTCTAGCAGCTTCATGAAGTCCATACCCACCCTTTCAAAAGAGGTTTCAATTATGGGCTTGGGAGCGAGAGGTGCCACCCGAACAATGGCAGGTTTAGTGAGTTGGCAGGTAAGGCAGAACTGACAATACCACTGGATCTGTTTATATATCCCCGGCCAATAGAATTGACCCCCTAGCAGGTGACTGTGTGCTAGCTGCAGAACTTGGGGATTAGGAGTTGCTCTATCACTTCTCCCTTCATAGTCCCCTTTATGACTCAGTATAGCAAGTCCCTTTTCATTTTGAAATATGGAGAATCTGGCAGAGTCACTGGAGCCCCTGGAACCACCTTACTGTTTACCCTCTGTAGGTGCTCTCTAGCCCACTTAAAAGACTGGTCCTCCCTCTGGGCCCATTTAAAGTCACCTGATTTACCCTCCTTTTCCCAGTTAATGGGGTCGGGCATGAGATTTGAGTTGGCTGGCAATTCTTCCTCTGACTCTGAAGTAGCCACCCCTTCAGTCTCTTGGTCAACTGCAAAACTATTCTTGTCCTGTCTCCGTTATCTCTGGGATTTGACGTTTTTGAGATTTTAGGAAACAAGTCCACATCCTCTAAGGGGAAGAGTTTGGGAATGGTAACTCTTCATTGTTGGTGGTGGGTGTCTCCGTCATGAGCAGGGTACAGAGATTGTTGAAGTTCAGATGGTCGCACCCAATTAGGACAAGGTAGGGGAGCCATGGCAGAACTCCCCACTTCTATTTTATCTTGGCCGATGGATGTTTTTAACGCCAGTTGGAAAGTTGGATATTGTCTGTGGTCACCATGTATACAGATCAACAATACCACATTCTCATAATTAATTTTGGACCCATTTCACCAACTCATGTTGAATGAGAGTCTTCGTGCTTCCTGAATCTACCAGGGCCCGTGTTGGAACGCCATCTGTTTCTAAGGAAATTACAAAAGTGCCGGTCTCTTGCCGGGGAAATCCGCAAAATGACAAAAATCTTAGGATCTCGTTGGCCTCTACGTGTATTCCGTATCTTCTCAGGGGAGCACAGTGTCTCTGGCACAGAATGAACTTAGTAGTAGGCCTTGGCTACTTCTGAGGCCTTCTCCAGTGTCAGATTCGTTTGTTGGTAGACCCACTGCCACATGGGTCTTCCAAGGCCATGTAGGAATTACTCCAAGAGAATGGTCTTGGTGAACTCCTCGCCAGTCTTCCCTCAAGGTGGAGCCATTTCCAGGTGACATTGCGAAGCTGATGAAAAGTTTTGTTGGATTCTCCTCAGGCTGCAGGAAGCTGGACCGGAAGCGTTGCTGATAGGTCTCTGGGATGAGCCCAGCTCTCTGAAGAATGGCGGTCTTAACTTCCAGGTACATGGCTGTGCCATTGGAGTTTGTGGTCTGGAAAGCAGCTTGATAATCTCCAATTAGTAAATTTCCTAATTGTCCTCGGGCCAGCCGGTCAATCTAGCAGTCCACTCAAAATTCTTTAAGAAGCTCTTGGGGTCCTCTCCAGGAGTCATTTTCAATAAGGCCATGGCCAAGAAAAGAAGTTTGGTCGCCACCATTTGCACCGCTTGTGCCAGTTGAGTCAGTATGGTGATCTGCTGCGTCACTTGCTCCCACAGCACGTGCTCCTGGTTGATCTGGACCTGCAAAATATTTTGCAGCTGTTGCTGCCCAGTAGCCAGACCTGTATCACTTGCTCTTTGTTTGCCCGCGTTATGGGGAAGGGGAAGTGCTAGGCAATGCCTCTCCGTGAAAGGAGAGAGAGAGAGAAATAAAACAAACTCCTGCTGGCCTGTCCAGCTCTGCCTCACTTCTTAAACCCTATCTATACCCTATCTGAATTTTTCTAACTTCACCGTCAGGTAAGTCAGTTTCTCTTGCTTTTTTGCATTTATTCATAGGCACAAAATAAAAAAGAAATATAAAAATAAGTGTAAAATTGAAAGTGGTATAAGCAACACAAATTGAGAAACAAAAAATAAATGTAAAAAAGACAACATTTTAAGAAAGTTTTTTTGGCTGGTGATGGTGCATTTTTAATCCATTTTGAAAGCCTTGTGGCTGGAAACTTGGCATCTGAAGTCTTTTTCTTTCTTTTTATCACATACACTTGTGTTAAATTTTGTTGGTGTGCTTTTCAAGTATTCTGTACCAGAAATAAATATAAAACAGAAGGAAAAAGTTCCCCAGGTAGTTGCAAAAGGAGACTCATGGCACCAGTGCTTGACCCTGGTTCCAATTGAGCTGGAAGTCCAAAGGAGCAACAAAAAAAAAAAAAAAAAAAGTGACTAGCGCTGTCACTGGCTTTTTGTGCTACCCATCATTTGAGTCAACATTTGAGTCAACATTTTTGTATGTTTTGAGGGTAATTTTGAAAACCATGTCTGCAGGCAAAGCAGTGCTTTACCCCGACTGAGCCTTTTTGAAAACTGCCCACCCTATATATGGGTAGGCTTAGGAGACTAGCACCATTTACCTGCAGTGCCAAGAGGCATTTCTGGGGATGGGCTTGGGGAAGGGGTTGCATTTAATGCACACACAGGTGGAGTTTCGAAAGAATTACACTTGTAAATATAATATACTGTGGTAGTAATTTTCAAAAGCCATTTATCCAGGGTAAATGCACCTAACGCGGGTAAATCCTATGGACAATTCAATGGCCGATATTGTAGCAATTTTCAAAACCCCACTAACAAATTTCTAGTCATCCTGGGCCACATGGCAGCAGCCATTCATGTGTTTTCACACACTCAGCTCCACATACAACGTTTACAGTGGAGTATAAAGACTCAATGGCTGCAGATTTGACAACCGTGTTCCATCAGGTTTTTTTCACAGCCTCCATGAAACGAGACCTACTATAAGTTGATGGCTCAAAACGGAAGCCTTAAACACGGGAGCACCTCTTCGACCACTTCCTCATCAGCTGATTCTTATCACTGATGCGTCAACCCAGGGTTGGGGAGCTCATGTGCGTCAGTACCAAACACAGGGCCAGTGGTCACCACAAGAAACAGCATGTCAAATCAACCTGATGGAGCTCACAGCCATCCACAATGCCCTGATGGCTTTTGAGCACTTGCTGCGGAGAAAAACGAATATGATACACACAGACAGTGAAGTAGTCATGTTTTATATAAATAGAAGTGGTGGAATAGCCTAGAGCAGCGGGCTATGAACCAGGAGACCACAGTTCAAGTCCCACTTGACCTTGGGCAAGTTACTTTACCCTCTATTGTCTCAGGTACAAACTTACAGTACCTGAATGTAATCTGCTTTGAAGTCGTCCAAGGATTTGGGTATTTTGATCCTGTGCAGAGAAGCAGTTCTGATATGGGCGTAGACAATCAGTTGCTCAGTCATCTCTCCAAGCAACATACTTACCTGGCGTAGCAAACATGCAAGTGAACAGAACCTGTTTAGGCAGGGTGCAGTGGTTACCTCAGGCTGCAAACTTTTGAGGCAGCAGCAGGTTCCCCCAAAACAGTGATGCTGCAACCGCCTTACTTTCCTGCCTGACAAGCCAGAAGGGTTCCCACACCCCACCTGCAGGAGGACTACCTCAAATGGAAACTGCGAGTCGCCAGTGGAAGTACGAAGAAAACCAGGAGGGGAGAGAGTGAGTGTGTGAGAGGGAAGAAAAGGGGAAGGGGTGTGTGGGTGAGAAGGAAGGAAAGGGGAAGGGGTGAAAGAGAATGAAGAGAAAGGCAGGTGAGTGGGGGAAGGCAAAGGAATAAGTGAGAGGGCAGGAAGGGGGGTGTGAGAAGGGATGGAGTGGAAGGGAGGGTATGAGTGAGAGCAGAGGGAAGAGAGGGTGTGAGTGAGAGAAAGAGGGAGTGTTTATGTGTATATGTGTGAAAGAGTATGCAAATAGTGTTTGTGTGAAGTGTAAGAGAGATGGAGTGTGTGTGTATAAAACAGCATGTATGAGAAAGGGAGGGAAGCGCGTGTGTGTGTGTGTGTGTGTGTGTAAAACAGCAGGTATGAGAAAGGGAGGGAAGCATGTGTATGTGTGTGTGTATATATGTATAAGAGGGAGAGCATGTGTATGTGTGTAAGAGAATGTGTGAGAGAGGAGAAAGTTTGTGTGCCCCTCCACCCTTCACCTTCCACTTGTCCATGTTAATCATAGGATGAGTGGAAATCAAAAGTTCCCAGGTGTGTAGATTTTTTAAAATCCTTATTAGTTTTAATTATTGGGTGATGTTGGATGTGTGTACTGTTTTGAAATATTTATTGGTGTATGGGAAATTTAAAAAATGTATATGAGTTTTTATTTACTGAATGTTCTATTCATTACCTATTTTGAAATATTTATCTTTTTGTCAGTATAGTTTTACTGATAACATTGATGTTTTATATTTCTTCATTTTATTGCTTAATGTTTTATGAGGAATATAATGTTTCTGTTTTTTCATTGTTGCATTGCATAGAGTCTGGCTTTTTGTGGTTTGTAGTTTTGTGTTTGTCTGCACATTTCTATTTATATTTTATGGTCTTGTTGTTCTGTAATTGGTGAGGGTCTTTGTGTTCTGCATGTGTGACTGAGGTGATGTATTCTGCTGTGTAGGTATCTATAAATTATCAAATTCGTGAAACCCAACCCTATCAAGTAAATTTGAATTTAAACACCGCAAGCACTACTAATCACAAAATTTATAAAGGAAAACTTTTATAAGAAAAAACATGTTTTTTAGGATGAAGGTGCTGGTTTCATATATTTCAAAGGTAAAACCATCCAGGTAAAAACCTTCTTTTTATTTTTAATCATAAACACACCATCCAACCTCCGGTGTATTAATTTTTGTTGTGCTTAAATGTGTGTAAATTCACCTAATTTAATACTCCATTAATTTCATGGCTACCCCCCATTCCTGCATATATAGAGAGCCAACTAGGCTTCTTCAGTGGTTTTACCTTTGAAATATATGAAACCACCACCTTAAACCTAAAAAAAGTTTTTTCTTATAGAAATTTTCCTTTATAAATTTTGTGATTAGTAGTGCTTGCGGTGTTTAAATTCAAATTAACTTGATAGGGTTGGGTTTCACGAATTTGATAATTTATAGATGATTGAGCCCATAGCAATGATCTTTCTGTGTGGATATCTATAGCAGCCTGTCTTCTTGTGTTTGTGTTGGTGTTTTAGGGCCTGGTGTAATATTTGCAGTGTTGCCTTTTCATAGATATGATTGTTACTGTTTTGTTGGCAGTTAGTGCTGATTTGGTATGGGAGCTTTACTATATTGTAGTTGTAATTCAGTTTACTCATGGCTTTGTGAGGGCCAAGCTCACACCCAATATGTGCTATAATAGGCCTAATACCATATATGTTCCAAATGTCTTTTTTACTTTTTTGTAGGATTTTCTGTTTGGCACCACAACAGTGCATGTAAATAAAATATACATTTTGCTGTAAGAGATGTTTTGACCTCAAGATTGTACTTTGTCCTTTTTTATGTAAAATCTGTTCTTAAAAATGCAGAATTTTGTGGGGGCTTTGGAAGGATTAGTTCCTACTCTTTGTCATCGCATATACCCGATACCTCCTTTCGTATAGAGGATATCCTCAATCGGGTATTTGGAGTATCTTTGCCATCTGGGTCGCTGTCAGTTGATGTGGTCTTGAATCCTCAATTGGAGGGAGCCTGACCAGCAGAAATCCCGAGGTTGTTGGTTAAGCCAGCGGATATTACACTTGATTCTCTCTATGGGACTTGTTATGTAAGCTTGGTCGAGTTATGATTGCATCTTCTCTCAAGTTGGATTTATTTATTAATAAAATGGATCTTCAGGTCTCTAAACATGACTTTTTATTAATGGAACATGGAAATTCTGTTGAAGAAACTAAACAGGAGGTTGTGAGAATTCAAGGAGTGCAGACCACCATGATTCACGAGCAAGAGGCCTATTCTCGAGGACTTGAAGTGCTGGAGAATGCTTCTAGGCACCTCAAGCTTCAAATTTTGAACAAAAGATACTTTGCGGATGGCCTGCAATTTTCTCAGGAGCTTATTCCTTCCATTAATAAGGTTTTCTTCTCTTCTGTTTCCTCGGTTTCCTCAGACATACAAGGAGTTGTAACATTATCTCCACTACTTAGTTTGATTCAGATATTGGAATCTTCTGGGGTTGAGATTATTGAGATATCCACTTTGATAGTTTCTTTTTTTTTTACTGAATTTGATTTGAGTAATGTTGTGTCAGCTTACTTCAGAAATATTAATGCTACTTTTCATGGCCAGACTGTTAGAATATATCCTGATTTGTGTAGAATAATGCAGGAGAAGAGAAAAACTTTTCTTGCGTTGCGCCATGATGTTTTAGCTTTAGGTTCCGCTTTTTTACTATGTTATCCTTGTAAATGCTTAGTTAAATATTGCAATAATTCATAAATTTTTTTCTCCTGACCATCTTAATAACTTCCTAGATGCTAGAAGAGGTATTATAACATCGTCAGTTCCTACTGTGGGTTAGTAATCTTGTATTTAAGAGCTTTGAGACTTCAGGTCATTACTGTATTTTTTTTTCTTAATAAATCTCCTTTTATTTTTTTCTCGTTTCCTCTCCTCTTTACCTACCAGTGCAAACAAAATAGTTTGATGTACCTACTTTACTTATCTTATTAGAATGATTACATACTATGTTGTGTTACTATACAGAGTTTTGTGCTTTGCTTAATGTATAAATTGCATAAAAATAAAGTAAAAAAAAAAAAAGCATGATTTTAATGGTGTGTGATGATGGCCATGGGGGGGAGGGGGGGCTGTAATTTTTTTTTTAGCTAGGGTGCCTATATCCTTGCACTGGACCTTTACCTACCCGCTCTCCCCCAAACCCATCTTACTCCATCCATGGGTAAAAAAAATCCCTAAATGATGCAGGAGCAATCCCCAAGTGCTCTGGCCCATCTGTTGCTGGCTGGCCGGTGGCTAGCGTCGCATTGCTTTACAAAGCTCTGTCTTTACAACGAAATGCTATTGGCCCAGCCAGCACCATTTTTACATTCCTGTAGGCAGGGCAGCAGCACCTGAGGTTTGCACCTGCCTCATTTAAACATTTTTGGATCTGCGGATGGGGTTAAGATGGCTTCTGCGGGGAGGGTGGTGGAAGTATTAAAGTTTGAATCACTGGAGGGAACTTTTTTTTTTTTTTTTCCCCAGCGGGATAGGGAGGCCTGGGACAGAGGCTGAGACTGACTGAGAGAGGGGTGAGACTGAGCAAAAGTGAGACAGAGTGTGAGATTGGGTGTGTGTGAGAGAGAGACTGACAGACTGTTTCTATTGTGTATTAATTACCGGGAAAACAAAACTTAGATGTCAGAAATGGAAAAAGAATGGTGGGGACTGGGGGGGAAACAGCACAGTAATTGTTCGCACAGGTCAGCCAAAAAAAGCTAACACCAGGCGTGAATGAAAGGAAAAGTAGGAAATGATAGAGGGGCAGAGGAAAAGGGAGGGATGGTAGAGAGGGAACCTATGAGGGTGTGTATGAGTGGGAGAGAGTGCGCCACTCACAAATCCCCCACGTTTCTCCCACTTCCCCAAGACACAGATGCTGGGGAAGGGTGGAAGGCATGAGGGGAGAGTGGACCGCTTCCTAGAAATATCATCCCTGACATGCTGCCTGCCATTCCTGTGGGAACTCTGACCCTTGCCTTCCCCTCCCCCGGCATTTCAACTCACCAAAAGGTCCAGACTCCAAGGGACCCCTCCTCAGCAAAACACCAAGGAGAACTCCCACCACCCGCACCACCACCACCACCACCTCCCCTGGACCCTCTCGGCGATCAGGGGAGGGGGAGCGCCATCTCCTCCCTCTCAACAGCGGAAGATTGCCTTGCGCTGCCCCCTGCCCCTGGGTGACGGAAGTGAGACTGTACACAGTGGGGTAGATTTTCAAAGGGTTACGTGCGTAATATACGGGCGTAACCCTTTAAGAACCCTCCTGCGCGCGCCGAGCCTATTTTGCATAGGCTCGGCGGCGTGCGAAAGCCCCGGGACGCGTGTATGTCCCGGGGCTTTGAAAAAGGGGCGGGAAGGGGCGGGGTCGCGGGCGTGGCGTAGGTCCGGGGGTGGGACCGAGGCTGTGCCGGGGGATGGCGCGCTGGCAGCTGGCCGGCGCGTGCAAGTTACCCCTGCCAGAGGCAGGCATAACTATTGACAACAAGGTGGGGGGGGGTGGATTTAGATAGGGATGGGGGGTGGGTTAGATAAGGGAGGGGAAGGTGGGGGGGAGCGGAAGGAAAGTTCTCTCCGAGGTCGCTCCGATTTCGGAGCGACCTCGGAGGGAACGGGGGAAAGCCATCGGGGCTCCCCTAGGGCTCGGCGCGCACATGTTATAAAATCGGGTGTACATTTGTGCGCGCCGGGTAGCGCGCACAAATGTACCCCGAGCGCGTAGGTTAGAAAATCTGCCCCAGGGCGTGTCGTCTGAAGCCTGACTCTCACACTGTCTTGTTCTTTACAATCACGTTTGTTCAGCATAAAGCACCTAAACTGGACCTGAAAAGTAATTTATTAGAGCAACAAGTAAAAAAAAACCTTAAGGCAAGGACCCCCCCCCCCCCAAACACTGTCCTATGGCAGATTGTCTCGACTCTGCGACAAGGGTTGGAAAATTGTATGGCCCAAATTTTCATGGAATTATGTATTTCCCCCCCCCCCAAAAAAAAATTCCCTAAACTCTTAGCAGGTATTAAAAATGTTTCAAACAATAAAATATTTTTCCATCCTGTTGTCTAAAACATTTGTTTTGCCATTTCCATTTTTCCCCCCACTTTATGCCTTGCACGGGCATTTGTTATGCCTTCCCTAGATTATGGCAAACCCCCTGTATTTGGGTTCTCCTGGATATAGGGCTCGAGCCTTGCAGCTCCTGCGGAATTCCTCAGCACGGTTAGTCCTCGAGGTTTCTCGAGGGGAGCACGCCTCGCCTCTCTATTGTTTCAGCTGCTGCACTGGTTGCCAGTTACTTTTCGAATTCATTTCAAAATTTTGAGTTTAATGTTTAAGGCGGTCCACCAGTTGTTTGCGAAGTGTGTCTCCCGTCGATCGTTTCACTCTGCCAAGAAGAAGCTTCTAGTACTTCCATCCGGAAGGGGTGCCCGTTATTATCAGGACACTAGAAACCGGGCGTTTTCGATCAGGGGCCTCTCTTTGTGGAATGCTTTACCCGATGCTCTTCGTGAACTGGCAGACTTTATTAAACAGGTTCCAGAAACATTTAGCAACGCATTTGCTTCAGCTTGAGTTTATGTTCTGTCTGTGTTGTTAGCGTAACATTGTTTGATGTTTTGTTCTGTAATCTGCTTAGACTA
Organism: Rhinatrema bivittatum; assembly: GCF_901001135.1. Lineage (NCBI taxonomy): Eukaryota > Metazoa > Chordata > Amphibia > Gymnophiona > Rhinatrematidae > Rhinatrema > Rhinatrema bivittatum. Next base: position 492,027,483 of record NC_042615.1, on the reverse strand, counting down.
ACAGTGTTATATAGGCGGAATAGAAGAATTTCAAATAAATAAATAAATAAATATTATTTTTCTTTCACTCGCTTCCTTTTCCCTCTTCTTTCTCGCTTCTCTCCTGACAGCTTCTACCCTTCTGAAATGTGCCATTTTTCCTCAGCTTCTCTTCTTTCATTCTCTCCTGTTCTCACCCATCCATCCCTCCCTCCCTTGTCTTCTTTCTTTTCCTGCCTCACCCTTCTCTTCCCTCCCACCACCCCATCCCCTCCCTTATACCACTCCTCTCCTCTCTCTGCTCCAGTCTTTCGCCTCCTTCCATTGTTCCTTTTTCCCCTCCCTGAAGATTTCATGATCCCTTCCTTCCCCCTCCCCTCCCCTCTCCTCTCCATTTCATCATCCTTTCCCCTACCCCACTCGCACACCACTTTTCTTCTTCATCCCTTCTATCACCTCCCGTTGTTCCCCCTCCCTTCTCTCATGCTTCTGGCCCAGCCTCTTTTTCACTCTTCATCCCTTCTGTCTCTCTCCCACCCCCTGTAGGATCACATACCTGAAGCTATCGCCCACCCCCCCCCCGGTCACAGCCTGCAGCCTCCCCAGTAGTAACCGGAGTGTTGTTCTCGATGATGATTGTCAGAATAGTTACAGTCGGCATTGCCCAGTGCACAAGAGGCCCGCAGTGAATGGGGGAGTGCGGGTAGAGCAGTTGGGGAAAGGGGGGGGGGGGGAGAAAGAGATGTGCGGCTGCAGGTGGATGAGAAAAGTGTGTGTGTGGCAGCTCAATGGGTGGAAGGGGAAGGAAGGACAGAGTTGGTTGCAGGGATGGAAGAAAAGGGTCAAGCAGTTCCGTGGTGTGTGTGTGTGTGTGGGGGGGGGGGGGGGTTTGGGTAGAGAGTCTAGTAAACTTTGGGGAGATGCTAAATGTGATGGCCAGCCCCGCCAGGATTGACCTCCTATTTCCCAGTGATTTTTGTGTGGGAGGCGTGGCAGTTTCTGCGGTGGAAGAAAAATTCTGTGGTAGTTGCCACGGCCCTGAAAGTGTAGGAAAATGGGGACTTTACCTATATGCCACTGCTCTTTCAAATCTCCTCACAACATGGAGAAATCTTATTATGTGCCCCTCTGGCTGCTCTGGGATGCGATACTTGCACAAACTCTTGGAATAATATGTAGATTATGTTTCAGATCAGCTTTGACACTTTTGACACTTCCTTTAATTACAGTGGACCAGTCTGATGCTTTGCATGTGGGGATAACAAACTACAGGGAATTCTTGATGAAGCCTTCTTAGACGCTTGCATTGCACCTGAGAAAAGTACTCACAGTATTGCAATTAAAGCCTGTTTAAGAGAGAGCGGGGGATGGCAGAGAAACCATCCCTTTAATCAGGATGTATGTCTCATCCAGAAGGCAGGGTGAAAACTGTTTCCTTAACGTCTCCCAAGGAACCAGCATCTGTCTGTCTCAGTCTTATCCACATCCTACTTTGGCACTATTAACTGTCCTTTTCATACACAGTTTTTCATCCATAGTTACTTTCCTTGGTTTTGTTTAGTTTTGCTAATTTATTATACAAAACATCTGTCCATATTTTTTTTTTCCAGTTTTCATCTTTCTGTGTTCTCTATCAAGTAATAAAAAGCACAAGAAACATGCACTTAAACCAACACTGCATCCCGTTGGAATCTACGAGCTTAGCACAGGGGTGGGCAGCTCCGCTCCTGGAGTATGCCGCAAACAGGTCTGGTTTTCAGGATACCGGCAACAAATGTGCTTGAGGTATATTTTGCATGCATCGCCTCCATTGTATGCCAATATATTTCATGGCTTTAAAAATTTGGTGCCCTGTATTCTGGGGGAAGGGGCGGGGGTTCTCAACCCAGTCCTTGGGGGACACATCCAGGCAGTCACGATGAACATGCAGGAGATAATTTGCATACGGTGGAGGCAGCGCATGCAAATCTATCTCGTGCATATTCATTGTGGGTATCCTGAAAACCTGACTGGCTAGGTGTGTCCCGAGGACCGGGTTGAGAGAACCCCTCTTCTATCCCATCTCCCCTAAAATCAGTTGTTCTTCCAAACCATGACTTTTTGATGTGGCATGCAAGTGTGGCTCATTTTCATATAATCAGTTCTAATCTCAGTTGTTACATGATTTAGTTAATTTAATTTTGACACAATTGTTTCATGGATGAAAAATTATATGGTTAATTATGTGACTCGGCCTGGTTAAAGCATTTTGTTCTTGTGCCTGCAAAAGCTTCTAGAAAAAAGTGATTGGTGGTTAGCAAATATCCTGACAGGATTATAAGATGTATTGACTATACTTTTTGGGAATGCGAGGCATTACTTGAATATTACTGACTTAAACCTTGATGCAGCATTTCGTGCTACTGAATCTGACTAAAGAGCCTGCTCTGCTGAAACGTTTCAATATATACTGCAGTAGCTTTTTAGCAAACTATTTTGTGCTTCCGCTTTAAAGAGAAACAGCAGTGGGTTCATTTGTAAAAGTTTGCATTTCATCCAACCCCACCTCGCCATCCTTGTAAAGAGATGTGAATACTGCCAGAGATAGTCCAGAGCTGGGACTGTGTGACGATGTGATGGCCACATTCCAGTCCAGCTGTGCCTGCAGAAAACTGGTGCAGTGGCCCCAGAGAGTCTGTTTCGGACTTCAAGGCAGGCAGAGAAAGTTCTCTTAACTGCTGCACTACCTGAGCTTTGGTTTTTTGTTTTTTTTTGTTTGTTTGGGGTTTTTTTCCACCTGTGTGGGTTCCAGATATTTGTGCTCATAAAAGCCTGCTACAGAGGCCTCTTGTCTATTGGTTGTCTTGGTAAAAGGTCCTTTGTATTGCTCCTTGATGCTACCAAAGCTGGTCTCTTTGCAGTGGACGTGAAATTAGCAGCAGCTTGCCAGCAGGGCGTTTAGAGCAGTGAGGTTTTGCATTCTGCTGGAGTTTTGTAATCCTATTGTAATCCCAGTGGTGTGCTGCAGTGCAAGCTAAACTGCAGCACACCACTGGATGGTGCATTTTTGGCAGTCTGTAGACTGTAATATTTTTCAGCATGTTTTTCAGATGCTCTGGTTTGCAAAACTATTATGAAATCAGCCAGTTTCACTCAAGTTTCAGTTGTGCATTGTGTAAATTTAAGGTAAATTCTTCCAGGCTATTTCACTGAGTACAACATAACCTGTCCTTTGTGCAGAAGTGGGTGAATAAGAAACATCCCTCTTGATGGCCAGGGTGTATTTTGCAAGGATATGTCAACTTTTTGTGATCACTCAGAAGAGCCAAATACTTCTTAAAAAAAATAAAATAAAATCATTAGGTGAGCTGCCTCCCACTTGCTACACACATTTATTGTAAATAAGAAACAGTTCTGAAAGAAAAAAGAATCTTAAATCCAAAATTCATAGAATGTAATCTAAATTCTGTTTTGTTTAAATTTTAAAACAAGACCTTGCTTATGACACAGTATTTGAAGCACAACTTATTTTATTCCTGTTTTGTGAGCTCATTATTATTGCTGTTGCAAACTAGCAAATTGTTCATTTAAAACAGAAAGACAAAATACTCCAGATCTGCCTTTTTTTTTTCTGTAGTTAATCATGCATTGCTATTGTCATCCATCCGCCCCATATGCAGGATACCCAGTTCCACATTTTCTCCATGCCTTCTTAGGTTTAGGCTGCCCCGTAATGCCCTTTTGGCTGGATTGAGAGGGGGAGCCACTGGAAGATGACGGGTTGGGCGCTGGGAAGGTAAGCGCGAGACTCAGTGTCTGACCGACTGCAGGATTCTGCGCCCTGCAGTAGCAACCGTTTCATTTAAGATTGCAAGGACCGCTTCTCGTTCACGTTTATTTATTTTATTCAGCCATTGTATACACCATGGTTCCAAATAAAGATCACAACGGTTTACAAACCATATCATATATAGAAAGACCCCACTTTTACCGTGCAGTGAAGTTTAACCAGATCTGCAGAGACTGGAAAGGGCATTTCCGTTACCTAGAGGCTCGCTTTCAGGAACGGTTGTGGCAGATTCTGTTTCTAGTGCACCGGCCTCAGTCCCTGTAAGCAGTTGTATATTTACTAAATGGTGGAAAGCAAATACTCATCTGGAGTAAAATGTTTTTTGAGGGAGGGGTAATTTTGTACCAGCCCTCATAAGTTAATCAGCAAACATGTACCTAAGTAAAATCAATTTTCAAAGCAAACTTATGCACGTACAATGGCTTTGAAACTTATCCCACCAAAACTACCAGATCACTATTACACTTGCTAATTTATGCACAGGAAATTTTTGGGAACATTTCCACACACAATTGTTTGAAATTGATAAATCCAAACTCCACCCCAGCACTGCCAACCAGGAACTATGGATATGAACCACAAAAAAAAAATTTCATTTCAAGTTCAACTTTTTGTTTTTAGGAGGTGTTCTTTTCCCAAGTTTTATTTCATTTAATGTTTATTTCGGTCCAGTTCTTTTGCAGAACTGAAATAAACATTAAAAAACTCCCCCCTCCCCCACCTGCAAAAAAATATCAACGCAGGGCCACCCATGGTTCCTTCAACCACCTCCCAACCCCCCCCCCCCCCCCAAAACAAAAAAGCTTCAGAGGCTGGAAACCTCCCTGGCTCCCCTTACCCCTTCCATGGGTTTGCTGGATCAAGAAAAGGACAGGAAGGAGGCTCACTCACCTCCTGCCCCACCAACGTCTCTTGAAAAAGGCCCTGAAACAGGCCCCAGTCTTAAGGCTGCATAGAGCCATTTTCAAGAGATGTTGTGGGCAGGAGGTGAGTGGGCCTCCCTCCTGCCCCTGTCATAGTAACATAACAATGGCAGTAGAAAAGGACCAAATGGTCCCTACAGTCTGCCCAACAAGCTTCTTATGGTAGCATCTACTGCACTGTGCAGGTTACCCCCATGTTTCTCTTTACTGGGTGTGAGCCTTCTTGAAAATTCAGACATTGCTGCCTTACATGCAGTGCTTATGGACTTGGCCATTAAAGCAGTTCTGTGCTTTTTTCCTTATGTCTACGTATCAGTGCCCCAGACCATAAAAGTCAGGGCCTCTTCTCTCCCTCCCCGCCCCCCCCCCCCCCCCCCCGCACTGTCAAAGCAGAAAGTGATGTTGCAGTTGCATCAATGGCATCAAGGCTTATTAGTTAAGAGTAGTAATCCCTTGCCTTCTGTTAAGGGTAGTAACTGCTTCTCTGTGCAGGTTACCCCCATGCTTAGGGTCCGTCCCGTCACTGGCTGCACTTACCTCCAGTCCAGGACCAAGCGGTGGGGGGCTGGGCTCCCCGACTCGTCAACCAGTGGAAATGTGGCCGACTGCCGCACAGGCCCAACGTGGCCTGCGAAGGACACCGCTCAGCTGAGTGGGCATCCCTAGGCGTGTGTGCATGAGGCACAGCCCTTTTTAAAGGGCCCACAGTGGGAAAAGCCCCACGGTGCCTCAGGATGACATCACAGGCCTGCCACTATATAAGCCCTGCTCTGCCCCACCTCAGATGCCTCAGCAATTGGTCGAACTCCTTAGAGTAGCTGATTGCCACGTTGTTCCTGGTTCCTGTTCCTGCTTTCATTCCTGGGTCCTGTCTTCGATTCCTGGTTCCTGTTCCTGCTCCTCAGTGGTCCTGTGTCTTTGTCTGGTGGTACCTCATCTGTCTTCTTGCCTTACTGTGACTCCTTGGCTTGACCTCGGCTTGGATCCCGGCTTCATCTTCGTTTGAATTCCCACTTGACTTCAGACCTCCTTTTGACTTTGTTGGATCACTACCCGCCCTGACTTCAGTTTGTCCTCGTCTTTGCTGTCTGCTGCCTGCCTCGACCTCTGCCTGAACTGACCTTGTCTTCTTTTTGTTGGCCTTCAACTTCTCTGACGAATCCTTCACCATTCAAAGGCCCATACATAATCCAGCCAGTCCCGGCACCCAAGGGCTCAACCTGAGGGGAGCAAGGGCTGGTTTGGTGAGGCTCCCTGGCCTCTGCTCCTGCCAGCTCTGCCTACCAATGGTGAAGACCTGCAGGGCTCCTCCTTGCAGGTAGCACCAACTTCACCTTGGTCCAAGGGTCCATGATTGCAATAGCTTATCAGTTTCCCAGACCGTAAAAGTCGGGGCCCTCATTGCTTCTTGTCTGAATCTATTTCCCCTTTTCCCCCTGCCTTTGAAGCAGAGAGCAATGTTGCAATTGTATGAAAGCATCAAGGCTTATTTGTTAAGGGCTGTAATCCCCATGCCTTCTGTTAAAGGCAGCAACTGCCATAACAACAAGTTACCCCCATGCACCCTTTTCCTTATTTTCATCCTCTATCCTTTAAGGTTCCACAGTGTTTATCTCATACCTCTTTGAATTCTTTGTCTGTTTTCGTCTTTACCACTTCCTCCAGAAGGGCATTCCAGGCATCTACCATCCTCTCCGTGAAGAAATATTTCCTGATGTTTGTTCTGAGACGTCCTCTCTGAAGTTTCATTTCATGGCCCCTAGTTCTACTGATTTCTTTCCTATGGAAAAGATTTGAAGTTTGATCTGAAGGTCTAATTCGTACCTTCCCTGCACCTGTTCTCCTCCAGGGTATACATATTTAGATCCTTCAGCCTCTCCTCATAACTCTTCAGATGGATACCCCACACCACTTTGGTCACCCTTCTATCCTTTTTGAGATACAGACTCCAGAACTGAACACAGTACTCCAGGTGCGGCCTCACCAAGGACCTGTACAAGGGCATCACCACCTCCTTTCCCCCCTGCCCTTGAAGCAGAGAGCAATGTTCAAGTTGTATCAAAGCATCAAGGCTTATTCCTCTCTCTATGCAACCCAGCATTCTTTTGGCTTTGGCTATCGCCTCATCATATTGATTTGCCATCTTCAGATGACTAGATACTATCACCCCAAGCTTCCTCGCTTAGTCCATGCACATCAGTCTTTCACCCTCCATCAGATACAGCTCTTTTGGATTTACCACTTCCCAGATGCATGATTCTTCACTTCTTGGCATTGAATTCCAGCTGCCAAATCTTTGACTACTCTTCAAGCTTTCATTATCTAACACCCCCATGGAAGGGATAAGTAGGGGCTGGGGAGGTCTCCAACCCTTGAAGTTTTTTCGGATGGGAATTTAGAGGGGCCCAGGGAGGACCCAGGCCCCTGAATCTTTTTTGGTGGGGAAGGGTCGGGGATATTCCTGGTCACTGAAGATTTTTCAGGGGGTTCCAGAGAGGCCCAAGGTGGTCCCCAGCCCTTAAGCTTTTTGGTTTGGCCAGAGGGGCCCAGGAAAGTGCCCTGTCCCTGGAGCTTTTTTGGGAAGTCCAGGAAGGTCCTGGCTGGGCAAGGCTGAGACTAGCCTAACTGGGGAAGGAGCAGACCCTAGGATATTATTGAATGCCACAGGGAGGCCTCAGGTAGGCTCTGGAAAGGCTTCGGGGAAGCCTCAGGGAGACCTGGAGAGGCCTCAGGGAAGCCTCATGGAGGCCTGGACTGGTGATGTTGGATTTTTTTTTTTTTTTTTTTTTTGCGATGTTCATTCAAAATGAAAGTAAAGGAATAACAATGAAATTCTTTAGATTTTTCTTTGTCCCGTTTTGAAAATAAAATGAAATGAAAATAGGAAATGTTAACATTTCCTATTTCATTTCAAACAAATGCACATCCTTACCAGGATGTGCTCAGTTCAGGTAAACTTAAGTGCATACAGGACATATGCGAGTAAAGTGTACCTGAATATCAGGTATACAGTTTTATAACCGGCAGTTTCGGTGGGTAGAGCACCGTTTTACCAGTGGAAATGCCTTTGAAAATTATCCTCTTTTTATTTTGGGTTGAGAGGAGGAAGGCTTGATGTCTTTAGGACTTTATATATGCCTATTGGGTTTTTGTTTTTTTTTTGCGGGCTACACATAGGAGGTAATTTTTCAAACAGTCATGCAAGTGAAAATTAGCATTTATGAGCGTAAGTAGCCTGTACTCGTGCAGTCTATAGTTTATAAACATTAAGGTGTAGATTTTCAAAGGGTTACGTGTGTAATATATGCGCGTAACCCCCGAAAACCTACCCCTATTTTGCATAGGCTCGGTGGCGCGCGCAAGCCCCGGGACACGCGTATGTCCTGGGGCTTTAAAAAATGGGCGGTTCGGGGGGGCGGTCCGAGTCGGTTCGCCGGCGCACGCAAGTTATGCCTGCCAGAGGCAGATGTAACTTGGCGAAATAAGGTAGGGGGGGGATTTAGGTAGGGCTGGGGGTGGGTTAGATAGGGGAAGGGAGGGAAAGGTGGGGGGAGCTAAAAAAAGTTCCCTCCAAGGCCGCTCCGATTTCGGAGCGGCCTTGGAGGGAACGGGGAAAGCCATTGGAGCTCCCCTTGGGCTCGGCGCCCGCAAGATGCACAGGTGTGCACCCCCTTGCGCGCGCCGACCCCGGATTTTATAACATGCGCGCCGGGTAGTGCGCACAAATATACCCCGCGCGCATAGGATTTAAAATCGGCCCCTAAATGTATGCACATACTTTCTCATGCACATACTGTATCTGTGTGTAAAATAGGGGCGGTGTAGGGACATTAAAGGGCAGGGCCAATAGTTAACCGCACGAGTCGCTATTTTAAAAGACACACACATATAGGGGTTGATTTTAAAAGTAGCGCACGCGTGCCCATGAGTGTGTGGTTCCCGGCGCGCGCAGATGGACGCACCGATTTTATATCATGCGCGCGTCAGGAACCGCTTGCAGGGGGGGATTTTCCAAATACACGTGGCAACACAGTCAGCTTTTTTCCCAGTTCCCTACCCCCCCTACCTAACCTTCATCCCTCTTCCCTGTCCTCCCCGCCCACTAAACCTAACCTAACTATCCCCAAATTTTTTATTTTGTTACTTACTGCTCCTCTGGAGTAGAAGTAATCTCCACGCGTCGTCTGGCTGCCAGAGCACTCTTCCGCAGGACAGGGTTGAATGGCGCTGTCCCGGCCCGCCCCGCCCCTGCCCTCCCGGCCCGCCATTTGGAGATTCCTGACACTTCGGCGCGTAACAGGAGTTACACGTGTGGATGGGCTCGCGCAAGACCCAGCCACACACATAACCCCCGTTATTTACTTGCGTGGCCCTTTTAAAATTGAACCGATATTTTGCAACTTATTTGCATAGTTTTATATCTGCTTATTATGTTGCATAATAGATTTCAGTTTTGCTTATTGTTTAGTGTTGGCTGGGTAGGAGATCTCTGTGAACTGGGGGGGGGGGGGGGAGTTCAGGCTGAAGAACCAGGAGGGTCTCAATGACCTGGGGAAAGACTGGGTAAACTGGTGGAGGAATCGGAAAACTTGTCATTTAAATTAAGCAGGCATGTTTTAAAATATACTGACTTGCACTCGTAAATTAAATTTTATGCAAGCAAGTCCAACTTTATTTTTGCAAGTAAAATATATGCGTACATATTTTTAAAATAGTGTGTGCAATGCATTGAAATACTCACGCATAGTTGTTTGAAAGTTATCCTCTCTGCCTCTCCCCGTTTCGATCAGTGCATAAATAAATCTACAGCAGATTGCGAACAATTTATGCAAATACTGTATCTGACACAGTGCAAGGGCATGAGAGGGAGCCTCAGTTAAAGATACTGATGCTGTGCTATCTTAATCATAAACGTAAGCAGACCTTGACTTGCATGCTTTTGGGTTTTTTTTTGGACAGCAGTTCAAGTATGTATTTATTCATTTATTTATTTCAGGAAGGGTTTCAGCAAGCATAGGCAATCCTTCCAAGGAACATAAGATTCCTGAGCTTGCTAAACACTGGAATCCTGCCTGGAATTAGTATGACCCAGTTGAGATGGAGTGATTAAGCAATCCCTGAAGCACTACTAATGTCTGTTTTAGTGAATTTACAATTAAACACAAGAATGTCTTATACTAGAAAGAGAGATATGTACACTAAAAAAATAAGAAAATAAAAAATAAACAAGTTTCATTACACATATCTCGTCATAATAAGAAAAAAGGGGAGAGAGCAAGAAAAGAAAAAAGGGTGAAAATTTACAATGTAAATGCAAAAGGGAAGCTGAGAACCAAACCTTATAGCTACATCTGGACAATCAAAACTAATAAGAGCATTACCTAGGCTTGAGAATTAAGGAATGACTGCAATTGCGAAGGTCCAAAAAAAGATATAGCTACAATTAAGATGTTTCACCAGACATTTACATGGATTCCTCAATATAATTGAGCCCTCAATGACAATCAGGTCTCATAGAAAGACATTTTTTCCTGCGCTCCTGAGTTATTCTAGTAATATCTGGATAAATTCTTATTTTCTGACGATAGAACAACTGTAAATGGGTACGAAGGAAAAATCTGAGCACAGAATTCCTGTCTGATGAAAAGGCAAAAGAAACTAATAAAGTTCCTCTTTTTGAGACTTCTATCTCCTGAGATAATTCAAGTACATCTGTTAACTTTAAAGATAGATCTTGAAGTTGATTCTCAACTATTCCATCATCATGTTGTGGCAAATAATAGGCTTTAGTAATAACTGGCATGACTTCAGATGGAAATTTAAGAACTTGAGATATAGAACTTTTAAAGAGATCCAATGGAGAAATAATTTTAATTATAGGAAAATTAAGAACCCTCAAATTCAGGCTCCTTAAAGAGTTCTCAGCATTCTCCAACTTTTTAGCATAGACCAAGTCAGATTGAACCAGTCTATGTTGTACTTTCTCAAATGAAGAAACTCAGGATTCCAAAGCTTCAACTTTTGTGCCATAAGTTGTTATTAAACTTTCAGTCGCTGAAACATGACAATTAGTGTCCAAGGTTACACTAGTTAAGAAGAAATAGCTGATTCCAAAGACACCAAAGCATTCCATACGGCATCAAGTGTTATAACTGCTGATTTAGTCAAAACAGTTTTAGGTATTGGATGGAGATACTTGGATTTTCTCACCGCCTATGCTCAAAGAGATATTATTGCCTTCCTCGTTCCCTGAAGTAGCTGGTATGGAAACCTGAACAGTGGAATCTTGCGACCTTATGTTCTTATGTTCTTAGAACTTCAGAGAAAAGGAAGGCTTTGTTCCAGGGATAAAATCCTCTGACGAAGCAGTCACAATATCTCCCCGGCATCTCCTGCAGCAACCCCTCCCGATGCCAATACTCCGTGATCCTGCATAAGGTCAACTAGAGAGGATGCCACTTCAGTACAAACTGTACTGAATAGGGGGGGAGGCGTTGTCAGTGCACCGCGGCTTAACGAGATCTTCTTGGCCAACGGGGTCGGCATTCACTCAGTGTCGATTCCCAAAGCGGCCATCACAACTGGTGTTTTTGGCGATGGAGCTGCGAAAAACCCCTCAATCCGAGGCTGTTGAGAATCTAGTAAGGGAGAAGAATAGATATTCTCCCTTAACTTTGCCTTCTGCTTAGTATGAGGCATTTGCGGCAAGGTAAAGGATCAGGAAATGGAGCACGAAGAGAGCTCTCTCGACTTGCTTCTCAGACGGGCGCCATCTTGCCCCCCCCAAAAGAGGTGTCTTTCATACTCTTATTTGGTTGGGCCTTTTGGGACCAATTCAGACTATGAATAAGACAAAACAGCAATTTGTTTTGCTCTTTAGAAGTGAGGTTGTGTACAGTGTGTGTCATCATCTTTTTCTATGTGTAGAAAATAAAAAAAAAACTAAATCAAGAAAGATTTCTTGCTACAGAATTAACAGCAATCATGCACGATAACAGAAAAGAAGAGAAAACTTAAAGAAAGCAATATATTTAATGCCCATCCTAGGCCATTATTGGGAGGGGGCAACCAAGCCATCCCTCAAACCCCACCACCTCCCCTTCCAAAAAAAAAGAAATATCATGATAATACCAAGAGTAAACACAGTACAGCTGTCACATTATAACTGATAACTTGAACAACTTAAGGCCTCACACATAAAGTCAAACCGGTACAGTCTCTGTAGGTGATGTCATAAGGAGCCGCCTGTGATGTCAAAGTCACTCAGTAGTGAGCTGTGATGACATCATTTTCACTCCCATGCTAGTGAGTATCCCTGAAAGAGCTCTCAAAAAGAAAACTGCAGGGGATCAACAAATGTGTACTGGGTGATCTGATAAGTAATGATACACTTACAGAGAAATTTAAGAAATACCGTATTTTCAGGTGTATGTCACATTTTTTTCAGCAATTTCAGTGTCTGCGACTTATACACCAGTGCAACTTATATACTGTCACAATCTCACTCTCTCTCTCTCTGCCTGTGCTGTTAACTATGCTATACAAACAGATGCATCTCATACAAAGGTGCGACTTAGCTACTGACTTTTTCGTCAAAATGGCAATTTATAGGGGAAGTGACTTATACATTGGAAAATATGGTAATTCCCCGTTTCTGCCATTTTGACTGTCAAATCAAGAAAAGCCCTTGTCTTTCTGTGCGGTCCCAACCATGTCAGTAAACACCCAAACCATTAAATAAATTTTTAAAAAAGGAACATTTTGGCCTATAAAAGAGCTTTCATAACCCAAATCCCTGTCCCATTCCAATGTAAAATTCACCATCAGGGTAGAGCCTCATGGCCAGGGTTTCTTCAGACCTTTCCAAAAGTGTTGAAGCCATCTAAGATATCAAAGGATAGCTGAGAGTCTTGTGCCCTTCCATCTTCCCCTGTCCTCTTTTTGGATGGAGGTTCAGGAGGCAGTGCTTCAAAACTTTTAAAAGGTACTTCTTACATTTGTCCAAAGCAGACATGGTCGGCATATTGGGAGAGTTTGTAGAATCCTTCTTTGAACTGTGGTTTTTCCATTTTTCAGTTTTAACATGCACAGATTCGGTGTCTTTAATAAGAGAAACTTCATTGTCCTGGAGCTTCCTGGACTTCTCCTCAAGACTGACAAATTTAGGGGGTTATTTTCTAAACCCTTATCGTGTGCGTTAGGGCCTTTTCACAGGTGATATGATGCAAATTAGGAGGAGGGGAGGAGTTGGGGTGGGGAGGGGCAGAGTTGGCGATGTTTTCGCTGCCGGCGATAATGTTTCTAACATTATCATTGGCAGTAGCGCACCGAATAGCACCACTTTTCACGGTGGTGCTATTCGGCACGAAAGCCGGCAGCCAGCATACCACAGGGGTGCGAAGGCTGCGAACTTTCGCAGTCCTGCCCCCCGTTTTTGCAGGATTCATCATTTTACATTGAATGATGAAGCCTGTCCTTATTTAGGCCTGGATTTATCAAAATGCACTAAATATATGAACTTAACTGTAATGCTTTCACCCTAGATAGGTATTTATATCTCAATGGGAGGCCCACCTAGTAACTCGAGGTGAGGTTTAGGTATTAGTGTAGGGGGTTAGGAGTCACTTGGACATTCAAAGTGAGACGTACGAATAGAACAGTGCTCTCTTGTTAGATTTGATGACCCTCGGAGTGAGGAAACTCACCCAAAGATGAGATTTGTGCAAAGTTTTCACAACCTTGCTTGATGTACCCAGGTAGAGAGTCCATCAAGCTAGGTTGAGAGAACATTGCACAAATATCATCTCTCCAGCTAGGCTGGTACTCCAGGAGCTTCAAAGCTACTAAAACAGGCCTGACCCCTCCTCTTTTTCGGATTTACATCGCACCATACAATATGGTGCTATCGCATGCATTAGCAGCACTTTTTGCATGCGGTAAGCCCTTAACGCATGCGAAAACGCCTTATAGCATTTTGATAAATGACCCCCTTAGTTAGCTAGTTTTGATATTACACTAATTTCATGTGGCATAACTAAGCAGATTATAATAAACTAAAAATCATGAACATAAAAATTATATATCCAAAATATTTGACAGAATAAAATTTAAATATTACAAAATATAATGTAAACATCCAGCAAAATGAACTTAAAATTGACTTCTAAAATATTGATTTAGTCCATCAAAAACACTTTCATAATGAGCATTAGGCCACCAAGAGGATCCTCTGCTGATAAAAATAATGGATGAAAAGCTAAGTTTTGATTTTCTTTTGAATGTCAGCATGACTTCAGCCTAGCATCCAGGGGCATTTCACTCCATAAAACGGGTGCAGCAAAGCTAAATGCTTTCATTCTTACATCAGTCAACCTGCTATTTTTCATTGCCGGATTAATCAAAAGAGCCTGCTGGGAGGACCTCAAATTATGTGATGGATAGCAATGAATCAACAAACAGAAGTGCTCTGGACCCATTTTCTGGAATGATATGAAAATCATGGACAAAATCTTGAATTTTATTCTGCTGTTCACTGGAAGCTGCTCTTCTAAAACCAACATAATATAATCTCTTGGCTTATCCTTAACCTGTAGCCTTAATGCCCTTGTTTGAAGGTGCTGAAGACGGCCTAAAGTTTTGGTGAGTAGCCCATAGTATAGAGAGTTACAGTAATCAAATTGCCTTTTCACTAAAGCATGGTCTTTTTAAAATCTAAATTGGGATGTACTTGTATAATCTGTCAAAGACACATGAAAGCAGCTTGTCACTTTTGTTATTTGAGGTTATAAGGCAAAGAGAAATCTATCAGGACTCCTAGTGACCGAATCACTTTTAATTCCTGTTTTCTCTCTTGAATTGTTAAACATATTTTCAGAGGACTGTGCTGTCTACTAATTCAGAGAATCTCTGATTTTTCTAGATTCAGTTAAAACATATATAAAGCAAGCCACTTTAGCCAGACAGGCATTTAAATCTGCTATTCCTCTCTTTTGGGGGGTCATTTTCCAAGCATTTTTCCCATAGACACAAAATGTGAGAAAACCTTTAGTAAATGACCACCTTGGTCTCCCTCAGTGGAGTCATAAGTGAATATCGTTTGCATAGACGAAATATTCCATACTGAAGCTCTCAATTAAATCCAGTAGAGGACGAAGATATACACCAAAAAAGAATGGAGACAGCACAGATCCTTGTGGCACTCTGCATGTAAGATGTCAAGGCTCTGAACAAACATTTTTCCATACCACTTTTTATACCCTAGTCAGTAAAAAAAATAAAAATAAAAGACTAAGCAAGGCTGCAAGAATACCCTTCAGGCCTATGTCCAGGAGATGATGCACTAAAAACTTATAACCCTGGTGTCTGCTACTCATGGAGCAGGAACTTAGAATGAGAGTTCTTCAGTTGCATGGAAACATCATAATTTGAGTTGCGAGGAATTGTTTCATAGTTACAGTGGCTCCAAATTGTCTCCAGACTGATGTTAACAGGTTTCACCAGCCTTTTTTTTCCCCAGGGCTGTGTCCCTAAATGTTGTTGCTCCATTTTTGGGCTACCTCAGTGCTTGTCCTCCAAACACCTGGGTAAGCCTGATCTTCCACAATGGTTCTCCCAGTACTTTCCTCTGACCTCTGCGTCGATGTCAACTCTCTTCCCTCTCGCATCAAACTGAGAGAGAAAGCAATATTGGTAAGTTCTGGGCCAACAGAGACATCCACAAGGCATCTTGCTACAGCTGATGCGGCTGTTTTATGCTCCCTGGGACTGAGAGACTCTCTCCTGTGACTTCGTCGTTAGCACATCTATTGATATGGCTACCAAAGACCCATTATTGACTGCAGCACTGGCACCACATATTAGTCAGTTGAACTGGTATGTCCCTAGAACTGGAGGGACCACTACAGGAAAGAATGAAAAAAAGATAGCAAGAAATGAGCATAAAGAAATTCACCAGGGGCTTGGAGCAGAACAGTTCAGGATGTGTCTACTCAAGGTGCCATCTTGGATCCTCTCCCCCATCCAATATATGTGTGTTCTAAAACTTTTAAAATTCTGATTTTATGTTTTACTGCGATAAATGGCACTTTTACATAAAGCTGGCTATTGAAATATTCCAAACTAAGATGTTTTTGTTTCTTTTTAATGGCATGATGGCTTATTATGAGGACTGTGGCTTGACAAGGCGATTGGGAGATGGCAGGACTAGTCTCTAAGTTTACATCAGGCAAGACTAGCCCACTACAACCATTTATGTGAACTCTTATAAATGGCTAAAGCAGTACTAATAATAATCCTAATAACAAATCATTCTTCCTTCTAATTGGAAGTGATAAAACAATTGCCAAATGCTGGTCACAGAAGCCAGCATTAAGCCCACAGACTCTTACTTTCATATAGGCTTTTTCTTTTTGGCAAAATGCTCATGTAAGAGAAAAGAAAAACAAACAAACAATATCTCAAAAGACCCATCCTTTAAATAAATATAACAGAAAGAGGGAAAGCAAAATGGTTTTCTCTCTAGTCTTGTGCTGCATGTTTTCTGCCACGTTGAAGGAGGAAACAGTGAGGCCAATATTCAGTGCCATTGATCCAGCTAAGCTTGGAAATAGCCGGACAGATGGCATGATTTGAAAATTCCGGCTGGCTGATTGCCTCCAAGTTAATTTGACTAAGTAGTTAGCCAGTTAAAACTTAGCCGGATAACTCGGAGGCATTCCGGGAGCGTTTTGGGGCAGAGTTAAGTGTACAGGTTAAGCTGCCCGGCTAACTCTGGTTGTGCTATTGAACAGTCCTAAAGTTGGCCTGATAAAGCTATCCAACTATCTTGTTGGGTGTATACAGCGGCTCTTCTGTGCCACTCAACATCCCAAGGAAGTTAGGTGGATGCGTTTGTCTGGCTAACTTTGCTGGCTGAAAGTAATATCATCTTTTGCTTATTCTGTTCTGTCCAAAGGAAGGGAGGAATAGGTCCGGAAACCTAGCCAAAAATGTATTTACTCTGATAAAGAGGTACCACCTTTTTTTTTTCTTTTTCTGTTAATCTTTGGTTTTTTTCCATACATTAAGGAAACAAAGATGAAACAGGGAAATTCTTGTCCCTTATAAATCCACACTTTTTAGCAGAGAAACAGAAAGAAATTTGGTGATATGAAAATTTAGAAAAGGTAACCAACTACTTGTGGGATATTTTTTTAAATTTTAAACCAAAAATGGGCACAAGATGGCTTTAAAAAGGTTAAAGTGTTGGTAGCATGTTCTGTGGTACTGAATCAGGGCATGCCATCTCATTGTGGGTCAGACAAATTCTAGGCATGAGTCCAGTGTTTGGCAATCTCAATAATTTAACACAATTTGTTTTCTGTCAATGTAATTTAGTTTTCTGTTTCAAAAATCTGTCAACATCCTCACCTCACCTCACCCCCTTCAAATGCTCCTTTTAATCACTACCCCTCCCCCCCCCCCCCCCACCCCTAGTTCAGAATTCAGCCACCTCACAACATCCCGGTGACCTAGCCGTGGCATGTTGAGAAGGGCAGACATAAATATATCCTGCTGTGCTAGCTAGTGTTACATAAACATGAACCAGCAAGTGCGGTACTCGAGTGCATGATCTGATATGCCATGTTAGGCACATGTATCCATTCATTTTATGTTAGAGTAACAGAAGTAGCCCTGGGCCACTGGAGAGTAGCACTGTCGGAGAAGGTGAAGGGGATATTATGTTCTCAGTTTAAGGAGGTTGGGAGGGTGTCTCTGGCTGCTGCAGTTCCACCACCAATCCATCCCTGCTGACTGATCTGTGATTGTGATGGAGCTGGCAGCTTTGGAGGAAGTCACCTGATCTTGGTGCTGGTTGAAAGGGGGGGGGGGGGGGGGGATGGGGGGAAGTGACAGTGGGTTGCCAAAGGGAATGCCAGTAAAGAAGTGGATTTGATTTAGGGACTGGGTTATGCCAGCTAAACTTGTTGATTTCTCACACACAAACAGGTAAAGTGAGTGTGTATGCAAACAGTAGAAAACTTAATTTTATTGAGGAGACAATGACAAGAAATTAAGAGAAAACTGTTGAGGGAACCCAAGGAATTTAATTTCACATTTGGGGGAGAGTGTTAGATTCATTCGTAATTTTTTTTTTTTTATTGTTAGGACAGTGACAGATTTAGGTTTGGCATCCCCGGGTACTGTTGCCTCCACCTCCACCAATGTCAGACAACAGAGAGTACAAGGTTTTGAAGGCACAGCCCCGCAGTTTCCTGTGGCAGCTGAAAGGTAGATGCCCCAGCAAAAATTAGAAAATTCTGAAGCACACTGACAAACATTTCCATCTTTTATTGTACTATATAAAAGTAAAGTCGTTTTCTGACCTTGCTTGTGTCTGTATAATTTATTGTTTTATTGGGTGAGGAAAAGGGACCTCAAGTATTAGTACAGGGAGGAGATATCAGGGATGAGGAGAGGGTAAGAAGAACAATGATGGGGAGAGGAAAGAAGGAGAACTGGGGATGGGGGCGGGAGTCTGAGAAAGAAGTAGGAGTAGGGATGGGGGAGGAGAGAGAGAAAGAAACAAGGAGAGGGAAGGTGAGAGATGAGGAAGTGGGATGGAAGGGGTAATAGGAGGGAGAATGAAAAAGGTTCTGAGATTTAGACATGGGAAGATGGAGTAGGGAGGAGTTGGGGGGGAGGGGTCAGTTCCTGGATCTAGGGAGAGGGTAGGAAGGAAGGGAAGTTCCAGGATCTGGAGGACAGAATCGGTGATCAAGCAAGAAAGGATCTGAACTACAAGCGGGGGGGGGGGGGGGGGGGTGTGTGTGGTGAGAGGAGAAGGAGGCCATGCTCTGGTTCTGACCCCTCTTCAACTTCCCACCTAATCTGATATTCACACACAGATGACACCAATCCCTTGTTTCTCACACACAAAAACACTGCTCCCCTCTTTTCTTATTTCTCTTACACATGACCCCCTAGCCTTTCTCCTCATCCCCAATGAGCCCCCACTCAGCACCTCCTAACAGTACCTGAATGTAATCCTGTTTGAAATGACCGAACGGCAGAATATACCGTAATTAAAATAAATAATAATAATAAAATAAATGATCCTCCTTTGCTCTGTCTGTTCCAGGCTTATCCCCTCCCCTCCTATCCTTGAGTGACAAGAGGGGAGGGGCTGCATTAAGGACCAGAGGAGCTCTTCTTTGCTCTGCTCTTTCTGCATGAGGTTCACCCCTCCCTTTCTGTTCCTTATGTGCTACCTGGAAAGGAAGGTAGGGAACAGAGAGCTGTTCTCTAGTGAGATTCAGCATAGCTGGGAGGTAACAAATCTTCAACTAGCCTGCTGTCTCTAGATTTTTGCCGCACTAGGTACAGGCCTAGTGTGTCTATTGACAAATCTAGGTCTACATTAGGATAAAGGAAGTAAAATGAGTTTCTAAGTTCCTATCCCTGGATAGGCAGAGACTTCATCTAATGTTCCCAACATTGCTAGAAGTGGAGAGCATTCATACATTTGGTAGCAAATCTGATGTAGCAACTCAGAAATGCATAAAAGACAATCTCATAGCAACTCCTGCAACCCTAAATCAACTGTTAAAATGTATGTCTGTTAAGTCAGTCAGTTGTTTCACAACTTTTTTAAATATTTTCCTCCCAAATGCATTTGAAACGAGGGTAGTAGTAAATAGATTTCACCTGGCCCCGGCACTTCAGTGATGGGTTCTGGGGCCACTTCAGTTCAGTACCTCTGTGAGTGATATTGCAGAGGGGATAGAAGGAAAAGCTTGCTTTTTTTTGCAGTTGACGGTAAGATCTACAACAGAACCGACACTCCTGAGAATGTAAACAGAATGAGAAGTAGCCTAAGAAAGCTTGGTCAGAGACTTGGCACTTAAAATCCAATGCCAACGAGTTCAGTGTCATGCATTTGCAGTGCAGAAAATCCAAAGGAGCGGAATGTGATGGGGATGTACGTTTGTTTAAAAAGAATTAGGAAACGTTAAGAACATTTCCTATTTCATTTCATTTTGTTTTCAAAACGGATTGAAAGAAAAAAGAAAAAGAACAACATTTTGTTTGTTTTTCCCTTTGAGTCTCCCATGTGGCCTCTCTGAGTCTCACTGGGGCTTCTCTGGGGCCTCCCCCCGGGGACTCCTTTCAAAAACTCCTGCCAGTGCCTGGGACTTCCCTGAGACCTTCCAAACCCCATCCCCCTAAAGAAAAAAGTTGCTGAGACAGGGGGTCCGCTGATTCCCCCCACCCTTCTCTCCTGAAAAAGGGGCTGGGGACAGCCTTAGCCTCCACCTATTTTTCCATGGGGAGTCCTATTAATGAAAGGGGCAGGAAGGATGCCTACTCACCTCCTGCCTCTATTATGTCCCATTAAAAATGGTACCAGATGGCTCTGAGAGCTGCACCATAATCAATTCAAAATGCTGTCAGCCCAACCCTAAGATTGGTAGCGTTTTGACATCACTATGGTGCCAGTCTGAGAGTCGGCTGGCGCTATTTCGAAGTGATATGTTAGTGGCAGGAAACACGTGGGCACCCTTCCTGCCCCTTTCACTAAAAGGATCCCCCACAGAAGGGATTAGTGGACTCTGATGATCCCCAGATCTTTCAGCTTTATTTGGGGAGGGGTTCAGAGGGGCCCGGAGAAGCTCTATTTCTTTCTGTTTTTGTTTTTGTTTTTGTTTTTTTTCTTTAATAATTATTTAGATTCAGCAAGCAACCCAAACCAAAATTAACATAGGGACGGTAACTTTAAAATGAGCGTGTGTAGTACACGTACACTGGAATTTTCAATTATCTGAGTAAGTGCGCGCATGTAATATAAAATATGCCTAACGTGCATACGTGTGCTCATAATTTTAAGCGGTTACATGAGGAAATGTTATTCGTGTATCTTTCCTTAGGTTTTGGCTTTTACACGCTCAAGTGAGCACATTTTAAAACATGCGCACCTGAAGGAAATAACCAGTTTGACCACTTAGGCCACCAGTTTGCCCAGTCTGTGTCTAGGTCATCAAGACTCCTCTGGTTCTTTAGCCTGAACTTCCCCCAGTTAACCCGGACTCCTCACCCAGTCATTTTTTTTGGCTATAATGAGTTTTATTTGGATTTACATCGGAAAAAGAGCAAAAGTAAATATGGGATGAGTTGTGAGAGACTCATGTGCATGGACTGGGAAAAATACCTTGGGGATGAAAGTGTCTGATGATTTGAAGGTGGTGAAGTAATGTGACAAAGCGGCAGCTAAGGCCTGAGGGATGCTGGACTGCATAGAGGCATAACCAGAAGGAAGAAGGAGGTGACGATGCCCCTGTTGCAGGTCGTTGGTGAGGCCTCACCTGGAGTACTGTGCTCAGTTCTGGAAACTGTATCTGAAAAAGGATAGAGACAGGATGGAAACGGTCCAGAGAAAGGCGATCAGAATGGTGTGAGGTCTGTTCTAAGCGTCATGTGAGATGAGATTTGAGGACTTACATTTTTTAACCTTGGAGAGGAGAGATGGGGGATGTGATATAACCTGAAAGGTAATACAAATGCACAGGGGTCATGATATGAAGGTCCAGGAATGGGGATGGGGGGTTAACACTAAGAAGCAACATCAAGAAATATTGTCTTTCATGGAAAGGGTAGTGGATGCCCCTTGAATGCTCTCCCGGAGGAGGTGGTTAAAACAAAAATGGTGACAGAATTCAAAAAGGCGTGGTATAAATACAGAAGATCCCTCATGGCAAGAGGATGGAAATAAAGTTCTGGGGAAATTGTATGGTAACTGTACTATACAGGGGCAACCTGCACTGAGTGATAGTTACAACCCTAGAAATCTTGCTGGATGGACTGGCCGGGTCATTTTGGTCTTTTATCTGCAGTCATTTACCACATTACCGTGTTCTGTTTCACTGGTCTTTTTATTTAGAATACTCTCTCATTTTTATATCCCGTGTTGCTCCCATTTTGACCCGGCCTCTGGAGTGATGATCTTTTGAAGGTGCGGTCTCTGGATCTACATCCCTGTATGCGTACTTCCTGAGCCTGGCCCCTTGGTGTTGCTGTTGTACAATGGTTGAGACTGCCTCACTGCTATGGTATGTGCAGCATAGATGGGTCCTACATTCAAACCTGAATCTTGCAAACGGCTTCCTGCGCATAAATGTGCATGCACTGTAAATTCATTGCTATGAGTATTAACACTAGGAAAAGATTAGAGAGTGAGTTCCACATTCACGTGGATGAATTATGAGATGGGGGGAGGGAGGAAAGGGATATTGGCATAGATTTAACTCCTGGATTAGTGACTCTGGGATTGACTCATACTGGATTAAATGTTCCTGAATTAAATTTTACAATCAACTCCAGCATCAGGTGTGAGCACAACAGGAAATTTCCTAGCATGTAGACAGATGGACTCAGGACAAGTGGATTATGCTCCTCTGCCAGCAGACGGAGATGGAGCAAGCTGACTTCACAGTATATATAACCCTGCAGTGACCCTAGTCTTCCGGTATTCTCCGTCTCCAGCAGATGGTGGACGTGCATCTCCCTATGGGGATTGCCTTTGTTTTGAAAGGAGATTTCTAAATTGAGGATAAGGAAAAGTCCCGCTCTCCTGCGTTGATACCTAAAGGTCTCTCCCCCAGTTGTGATATTCCTGATGTGATTTTTGTGGTCCCTCAGAGGTGTGCCTTGGTAAAGTAGCTGGTTCCCAGCGTGGACTTTGCTGCTTGTGCATCTGAAAGGCAGTAGGTGCTCAGGCCAAGCACGGCGGTGATGGCTAAAGCCCTCTCCCCCCATAGCTGGAGACCATCTCTGTAATCAGCCGGTAAAGGCTGACCTCAGGTGAGTGTTGGGGGGGAAAAAAAAAAGGAAGGGTCTTACCCTTAGCGACAGACAGTCAGAGGAGTTTTCAGGACTTCCTCCGGTCTCCTTGCTTGATGCGCCGTTCCAATGTCCGTTCATGCTCCCTTTGGGTTTTTTTTTTTTGGGACCTGGACAGCCTGGTGGGTTGAGCAGCCCCAGTGGGAAAAGCCCTGTTTTAGGATTTTGTTGGTACTTCGCATGGTAGGCCGCAGCAGTGTTATTTTTTACATGCTCTTGTGCGTTTCTTACTGCCCTCTATGGGATTTTATTTATTTATTTATTTATTTAGTCAGATTTATATACCGACATTCAAATTCATTTCATGTCGGTTAACAATTACAAAATTTAACGTAACAAAACAGAAGTGCAAACAACATCAATATTATACTAAAACATAATTCTCTATCTTTAACCAAAAAACTCTAAAATAACATATATCAAACAGAATACTAAGGGCCTCATTTTCTAAAGTATCGCAGGCCTGCGATAGCCTTGGTAAATAAGGCCCTAAAATTGTTACTTATTCATAGGACTAAACTTAAATAACTCCTAATAAATTATAGTAGCATAAAATTTTATTAAAACTAAACAACCTAAAATAGGATAAAATAACTAAAATAACTTAACAATAAAATAATGTTCATATACTAAAATTAGTAGATAAATGAATAGTCCAAGCATGAAATCTGAAAAATATCAGTTAACTTGATTGAACGCCTGTTCAAATAGCCAGGTTTTTATCAGTTTCCTAAAACTATTAATATTTGCCTCTGTGCGGATATCGACAGGGAGTGAATTCCACATTATAGGCCCTGCCAGGGACAGCGATCTTTCCCTCACTGAACCAAGATGGGCTAATTTTGGAGATGGTATTGTCAGTAAGGCTTGCCCAAGTGATCTCAAGTTACGGGGTGGGACATGAATGCGAAGTGATGCATTCAACCATTCCGTATTATTACCATATACAGCTTTATGAATTAGAGTAAGACATTTATACTTAATTTGGAACTGTACTGGCAACCAGTGCAAATTCATTAAAACAGGAGAAACATGATCAAATTTCTTAGTATTGGATAGAAGCCGTGCTGTGGCATTTTGCAATAGCTGCAGAGGTCGAATGGTAGATATAGGCACACCTAATAATAGGGCGTTGCAATAACCTAGTTTCGGTAACATCAAGGCCTGCAATACAATCCGAAAATCATTTGCATGTAAAAGCAGCTTCATTTTTTTTAAAATTTGTAATTTATAGAAGCCATCTCTCGTGATAGCTTTTATTGATGCTTTCATATTTAACTCTGTGTCAAGAACACAGCCCAAGTCTCTTGCTCCTCGTCGAATGTTGTACAAACTGAAATGTCTGACTCTCTATTTTTTCTGTAACTTTGCTAGTGATAAGCACTATTTCAGTTTTAGTATTGTTGAGTGCTAATGACATTTGTGTGAGAAGCTGTTTAATAGATTTGTGGTAAATGTCCCATAATTTTAATGTAGACTGGAGAGGATATTTAATAGGTAATAAAATTTGGACATCGTCAGCGAATAAAAAATGTACTAGGCCGAGACCCGCTAGGAACCTACAAAGAGGAGCCATATAGATGTTAAACAGGGTTTGGGGACAAGGAAGAGCCCTGAGGAACTCCTGTATTAAGGTCCACTCTATCGGATTCTTCCGTTCCCAATTTGACTGTAAATGATCTATTCGTAAGATAAGATCTAAACCAGGCCAAAGTTGTATCTGCAAGGCCAATTTCTTGGAGTCTTACGAGGAGAGCGTCATGATTAACAGTATCAAATGCCGCTAAGATATCTAAGAGTATTAAAAGATAATACGTGTTCTGGTCAAAACCTCTTGGAATGATGTTGACTAATGAAATTAGGAGGGTTTCTGTATTATGGTACTTCCGGAAACCATATTGGGAAGGAAAAAGCAAATGGTTATCTTCTAAATACTCCATAAGCTGTCAATTAACTACCTTTTCAAGTAATTTAGCCAAAAAGGGAAGTGTTGAGATAGGGTGATAGTTTGTTAAAATATCAAGATCTAACTGCGCTTTTTTCAAAATAGGTTTAACTAAAGCGCACTTCAGTGGATCTGGAAATATGCTCTCTTCAAGTGAGATGTTAATGATATCAGCCACAGGTTTGGCTATAATATCTTGTACTGATTTAAGATACTTGATAGGCATCTCATCCAGAGGATGGTTAGCAGGTTTCATCTTTTTGATGTGATTGATGATTTCAATGGAAGATACAGTATCGAAAACTGGCCAATTTACTGACGGGTTAGTAGGTAAGGTAATACTTTGTGAGGATTTTATATTAAGTTCCTTCAACACACTTTGAATTTTATTGTTGAAGAAAGATGCAAATTCGTTGCTTTTGCTTTTAAGGTTGACCCAAGAGCAGGAAGAGCCTCTCACATTAATAAGCTCCGATACATATGTGAATAAAATCCTAGGATTAAATTTGAATTTATTAATTTTATCGGAATAGTAATCTCTCTTTGCTAAATTAATAGCTACTCTATAGTTGTGAAGGGCCGCTCTATAGCTAACTAGAGAAGTGTCATTGCGACGTTTACCCCAAACTCTTTCAAGTTTCCTAAGACCCTGCTTAAGCGTTTTTAGGTGAGCGGAGAACCAAGGAGCTTTATGTTTGACCGCAGAGGGAATCCATTTCTGAACTGTTGGACATAACTTACTTGCTAATTCAGACATGGACTTATTCCATGACATGACTGCATCAAAAGTACTTGTGGAATCCAGTTTTTCTAGAGCTTCAGGCAAATTATTTGTTAGATCCTCAATTGTACAAGATTTTTTAAATTCATTTTCGATTTTATCATTAGAGCTGACTTTCATTTGGGGTGTTTTTAGTGAA
Source organism: Rhinatrema bivittatum (assembly GCF_901001135.1). Taxonomy (NCBI): domain Eukaryota; kingdom Metazoa; phylum Chordata; class Amphibia; order Gymnophiona; family Rhinatrematidae; genus Rhinatrema; species Rhinatrema bivittatum. Next base: position 492,002,013 of record NC_042615.1, on the reverse strand, counting down.
ATAGAAGCAGTAATCAAATGGTGATCAGACCAAGGGACCAGTAGGCTATTAGGTATAGTTGTAGTCTCGAAAGCCTCATTCACAAACAGCAAGTCCAAAGTATGGCCTGCTTTATGGGTCGGAGTCGTAATTAACTGACAGAAGCCTAGAGATTCTAAGGTATTGATAAAGGTCTCACAACTAGCCGATCGTGGCCGTGTATCTACATGTAGATTAAAATCACCCAGGATAATTGTGGGGATGGTGAAGTCTACCGTAGATGAACAGTTATGGTCTAAAAGTCCTGGTGGAGTATATACTAAACAAATCTGTAGTAAACAAGATTTGTAAAAGACCACCTCATACCGTGGAGGTATATTTACCTTTTGTTGGGCCATATGGTAGCTCTTATTAACTAGGAGTAAAAGTCCACCTCCTTTTTTATTTTCCAACCTAGGGCTAGAAAAAATATCGTACTCAGTATAAGGTAATTGGTTAATCAATACTGTATCAGTAGATTTTAACCAAGTCTCTGTGATACCACAGATATCTGGTTTAAATTCCTTAAGATGATCCAGGACCACTGGAATCTTTTTCCCTATAGATTGAATATTGAAAAGGGACAAAGTTAACATAGAGTCATTAACTTGGACTTGGGAATAATAGGGACTTGTATAAGACTCTGTTCCTCCATTTTAACCCGTCTTTGCTTAGAAAAGGTAGATATTCTATTAAAACTAATTCTGCATGGAATAGAATATCCAGCCATTAAGTCCTGAGTACTTACAGTTACCGTAGTAGTGTAATGATCTTAAAATACAACTAAGGAGAAAACGCCAACACCAGGAAGCACCAAGGGGAGCACTGTGCGCAGTGTGTCAGCTCTGCACACATGTGCGTTTAGGGGTAGGTTTTATAAGAAGCGTGCGGGCGTACTTTTGTTCGCACAACCCTGCGCAAACAAGAGTATGCCGGATTTTAATAGATACGCGCGTAGCCACGTGTATCTTTTAAAATCCGGGGTCGGCGCGCGCAAGGGGGTGAACATTTGTGCACCTTGCGCACGCCGAGCCCGGCGCGCGCTGCCTGTTCCCTCCGAGGCTGCTCAGAGGGAATCTTTTTTTGTTCCCCCCACCTTTTCCTCCCTTCCCCTACCTAACCCACCCCCCAGCTCTAACTAAATCGCCCCCCCTACCTTTATTTTAAAAGTTACGCCTGCCCAGGCCGGCTGCCGGTGCGCCATTCCCCGGCCCGGGAGCAGTTTCGGAGGCCTCGGCCATGCCCCTGGGCCAGCACCACACCCCCGACAGGGCCCCCAAGCAAAGCCCCGGGACTTATGTGCGTACCGGGGCTTTGTGCACACCGGCAGCCTATGCAACATAGGCTCGGCGTGCGCAGGGGGAGCTTGGGGCAGGTTTTTGGGGGGGTACGCGCGTATCTTATGCACGTACCCCTTTGAAAATTTACCCCTTAGTGTTCAGCGCGCACCCCTGTGTGCATACATTTTTAGTGTGTGCGACAATGCTTTGCTTGGTGCACGTGTAGCGTGCGGACCTTGTCACGCTTGTTCCTTGACGCCTGATTTTTGTGTGCATAATTTTTTTGTGCACGAGCCGCTTGCACGCACTGCTACCATTGCTGATGGCACCGGTAACCAAGAAGCCTAAGCGCCTTGCTCTTTGTGTTGCCTGTCATATTAGGGCTTCTCAGCCTGACCTGTCCTCCAACATGTATCAGGAACCCCTCATTTCAGAGGTCTCGGCCTTTTGGTAGGTCTCAGTCCTTTCAACCCTGGCAGTCCAAGAGAGGAGTGGGCTCGAGTTCAGGCCCACCCCATGCTTCCCAATGAAGGTTTGCTGATCCACTTTCAGGACGAGGAGATAGGGGGCCAGTATCTCTCTTTTATCAGAGGTGGGTCGAGATCACATTGGATCAGTAGGTCCTGGACATGAAACAGGATGGTTATATACTATATCGCAGTACTCCTCGGGACGTGTTCATGGTGTCTCATTGCCACTCTCCGCAGAAGAAGCAGGCAGTGGAATCTACGCTTCTACGGCTCCTCAGACTGAGGGCTGTGGTTCCCGAACCTGCTTCTCAGGAAGATACGGAGCATTATTCCATTTATTTTGTTGTGCCCAAGAAGGAAGGTTCCTTTCACCCATCCTGGATCTCAAGGATATCGTCATCTATGGATGACTCATTTTCGTATGGAAACCTTGCGTTCTGTGATAATGTCTGTGCAATTGGGAGAGTTCCTGACCTACCTGGATCTGTCCAAGGCCTACCTTCATATTCCCATCCGGTTGGAGCACCAAAGATTTCTGTGCTTTGCGGTGCTGGGTCACCATTATCAGTTTCGGGCACTGCCATTTGGTCTGGCCACTGCTCCCAGAACATTTTCCAAGGTTATGGTAGTCGTGGCAGCAGCATTATGAAAAGATGGAATCCTGGTGCACCCATACCTGGACGACTGGATGATTCAAGCCAAGTCATTGGAAGAGAGCAGCTTGGTGACCAACAAAGTGATCCCCTTGCTGTGAGAGCTCAGTTGGGTGGTAAACCTGGCCAAGAGCAGTCTCCAGCCTTCTCAGTCATTGGAGTATCTGAGTGTTCGGTTCAACACGAGACTGGGCAAGGTTTTTCTGCCAGACGCATGGATCCAGAAATTGATGGCCTTAGTGTGTCAGTTGATGAACATATGATACGCCCGACGGTGTGGAGCTATCTTCAGGTGCTCGGTTTGATGGCAGCAACCCTGGAAGTGGTGTCGTTGGTAAGGGCACATATGTGTCCTCTTCAGCGCTCACTGGTGTCTCGTAGGACCCCGCAGTCTCATGACTTCGGTTCACCTCCATTTGCCAATGGACATCTGTTCTTGCCTCCAATGGTGGTTGCAGGAGGCTCATCTGATAAAGGGTGTCCATGTCCACCCCGACCTGGTTGGTTCTCATGACAGATGCGAGTCTCCTGGGTTGGGGAGCTCACTGTCAGAAATTGGTAGCCCAGGGCCATTGGATAGCCAAAGAGGCCCTCTGGAATATCAATTGCCTGGAAGCCCGGGCGGTCAGGTTGGAGTGTTTGCAGTTCATCCAAAGACTACAGGGTCAAGTGATCTATGATGTCTGACAACGCGACAACTTTGGCCTACATCAATTGCCAGGGAGGCTCCAAGAGACAGCAAGTATCACAAGAAATAGACCCCCTTATGGAATGGGCAGAAGTACATCTACAGATGATTTTGGCCTCCCACATTGCAGGAAAGGACAATTTACGAGTGGATTTTCTCAGCAGGGAAAGTCTGGATCCCAGAGAGTGGGGGGTGTCTACCGAGGCATTTCAGCTGATAGTCGATTGCTGGGGCCTCCCGTCCCTTGACCTACTGGTGACTTCTCACAATGTAAAGGTGCCTCTTTGTCTTCCGCCACACATGAATCTGTTGCAGCAGGGACTGGTTCTTCACAATGATCCGGCTCAATTCTGTCTTACGGTTTGGCCCTTGAGAGGGCTCGCCTGTTGAAACGTGATTATTCTTGTGCGGTGATCGCTACCTTACTTCGTACTCAGAAGTTCTCCACTTCTCTGATGTCTGTGCGGGTTTGCAGAGTGTTTGAGATTTGGTGTGAGGAGTGCAGTGTTCTTCCTCGTTCAGTTAAGATTCTGCTTCTTTGGAGTTTTTTACAGGAGGGCTTGAATAAAGGATTGGCCCTTAATTCCTTGAAGGTTCAAGTAGCAGCTCTTACATGTTTCAGAGGTATGGTGATTGGTGTCTCCTTGTCATCCCATCCTGATGTGGCCCATTTCTTGAAAGGGTAAAGCACCTTAGGCCTCCCTTGTGGTTGCTGGTTCCATTGTGAAGTCTTAACTTGGTCCTGGATTTTTTAGCAGGCCCTACATTTTGACTGCTGCGCAGCCTTTCCTTATGGTTGTTGACCCTGAAGACAGTGTTCCTAGTGGCTATATGTTCTGTGCATCGTGTTTTGGAGTTGCAGGCATTGTCTTGCCAGGAGCTGTTCCTTTGGGTAACTCCAGGGGTGTTACAGCTGCGTACTATTCCATCCTTCTTGCTTAAGATGGTCTTGGATTTTCATCTGAATCAGTCTATTTCTTTGCCATATCTGGATAAAGTCAGGGATGCAGAGGAGTTTCGCCTTTTGCGTTCCTTGGATGTCAAGAGACTTGGGTGGTATCTGGAGGTGTCTGAACCTTTTCGAAAGTCAGATCACTTGTTTGTCCTTCATAGTGGAAGGAAGCAGGGTGAACCTGCTTCGCGGTCTACCATAGTTTACTGGATTAAGGAGGTGGTCATGGCCACCTATGTGGATGCTGAGAAGCTGTTGCCTACTGAAGTTAAGGCTCATTCCACTAGAGCTCAGGCAGTATCAAGGGCGGAGGTTTGTTTGTTGTCTCCCGTAGAGATCTGCCGTTCTGGACATGGTCCTCCTTACATACTTTTTCCAGGTTTTAACGTCTGGTTGTGCAGGCCCGGAAGGATGCAGCCTTTTTGCATGTGCGGTGTTGACTGGACCACGGGCAGCCTCCTGCCCTGTTCAGGAGTAGCTTGGGTATATCCCACTGGTCCTGAGTCCATCTGTGTACACGCTAAGAAATGGAGAAATTACTTACCTGATAATTTTGTTTTCCTTAGTGTAGACAGATGGACTCAGTTTCCTGCCCTCAGCTGCCGCTTGATTGTTCATAATCCTCCTGTGGGGATACATATCCCATGGAATTACTGGTAAGTGTTCCTGCAGTCCCTAGATTATGGTACCTATGTTTTTACTCGAGTTCAGGGTTTATTGTTGGTTGACTGTTTTTAATCAAGTTTTTGCTAGTCTGTCCACAGTTGCTTTTTGAAGAGAATACTGGCAGGCTGGGGTCACTGCAGGAGTATATATACTGACGTCAGCTAGTTCTACTGGTGGGGGAGCATAACCCACTGGTCCGGAGTCCATCTGTCTACACTAAGGAAAACAAAATTATCAGGTAAGTAATTTCTCCATTTAACGCATATTTAATTCTGGAGTAGCATCTTGGCTTGACTGGACTGGTGTGAAAACGGATTAACTAATGTTGAAGCAACTTTTCCAGGAGCAGAAAGGTTAGTGTGCAAAAACAGTTGTCTGTTAATCATATTGTTGGCAATGGTGATACTATATATATATGCATGCATGTTAGTGGAAAGTTCATCCAAACTCCCTCTACCCCACTTTGTCAAAATCTCCTCTATAAAACAAGCAAACAACCTGGTAAAAGAACTGCTAGGCTTAAACACTATAGCAGTTTGAAAAAGTAAATAAAAATCTCTGGCACTTAACGAGATGCCTGTTGAAAGGAAGATGTAGGAATGTTGAATAGGAGCATTTAGCTGTTTATTAGGAAGACTGCATAAGCGACAGATGCATCACGAGCCCGTCAGGCTGCTCGGAGGTCATGGCTAAGAGCAGGGTGTTGCTGGTTAAGTCTGAGGAAGCAGAGGTGGCCCCTGTGTGCTCTGCGTGTGGGTCTGTGTACTCCTTTCCCGTCAGAGCTGTCCCAGCACGGCCAAACAAGCAGTTCCTTGGCAGGGCTTAGTGGCAGGATGATGTAGTCTGTTGTGACTAGTGCATTCCTTTCAGGTTAAACTAGGGAAATAGCATTGTGTTAAAATTCCAAGTCCCATCAATGTTTTATTGCCACAAGTGCATTCAGCCCTCAAGGGGACCTGTGTGTGTGTGTGTGTGTGTGTGTGTGTGTGTGTGTGTGTAGGGGGGAGGAGGGCTAACGGAGGGACTCAGGAACTATTAGAAGGACACTTCCCTTGGAAAATTTTACCCGCCAACGTGAGGCTGATTCCCTGTGACAGTCACTTAGAAGAGTTTCGCTTTTTTTTTCCCCCTAAACTGTGGCTGTTTAGAATCTCGCCGTCCAGACAATTAACAGCTGAAGAAAATATGGCAAGACAAGACGCAAAGAGGCTGGGAAGTGCGGAGGGAAGGAATGCCACAGACAGAGCGGAGCTGAGTTGCCTTCTTGTGTAAACTGCCAGAGGATCTCTCTCTCTTCTCCCACCCTCCCCTCCAGCCAGCCCTTCCAGAGCTGGTTTTTTAAGCTGTCTGCTGAAGGCCAGGAGTGATCTGTTAACTGTACACACCACTGGCTGGGAGGCCATAGCAGCTCATGGTACTGTGTGTTACCATCACTACTCCCTCATTCCTTGTTGCATTTTTTTAAAGATATGTCTTTAGAACAACAGTTAGCAGACAAGAAAAAAAAATTAAAGCAAGGAAATCACAAAATGCTGCACTTTACTTACTAGTAGTATAAAAAAAAGAAAAAAAATGCATTAGTTTTAATCTTGTTTGCAAGCTGCAGGCTCTTTTTATTATAGCATGTTTAGTTTTTGGGGGGAGAGGGGTTTTATCCTGGGAACAATGTCGGAAATGTGCTAATGCTTGTGAAAGATGGTGTCTTGGGTCCGTTAATTGTTGCCTTATCGAATAGGAGCAATGTGGTGCTGGCACTGTGTACTCTGTGCATGCGCATTTGCTGTTAGGATTGGTGCGTGAAATCTATTTTTCCCCCCCAGTTATTAGACAAAATAGTTTGCTGTGATGCGTGTCATTGAAAATTGTATTTTGGCTCTTTCTGCAATGCATTGCCCTGCTGTTGGAGATTATAAACATATTTATGTGAATGGGATTGTGTTCATACTGTCCTTGCGTGTCACATGATCATTTTGCAGACTGAAACGTAGCATTGAAGTTCTCCATCTGGCCATACTTTTCTAGTCTTTAGGGACAGGTGGTCTGAAGCAAATTTTACATATATAGTTTGACTGTGTTTGTATGTGCTGGCAAGTGACAGCGGTGTCCACCCACCTACCTCCCCCTTCCCTTATTCCTGAAAAAAAACCAAAAACGAGACTGTTCATCTCTCCCCGCAATCCACTCCCTATCCCTAACATTCCTCCCTTTTTTTCTACCATGAAATTAATCAGAAGCAAAAGAGTTCATGCCGCTGTGGATACCTTTGGTGGGTAATTTGTTATTGGAGGAGGAGTATTCTAATAGACAACATATTGGGCTATATTACAGGAGATATCCTGGATCATGGGTTCAATATTCCCTCTCTACTATTGATTCTTATGTGACCTTGAACATGTCACTGCACCTCCCACCTGGAGCACAGTTAAAAATAAGCTGTTTGTCTTTTAACCTGGTTTTGCTGGTCAACTAACAAGCAAACGTTTCACAAGCAATCAAAGTAATCATGCGGTGTTTATAGTTATTTACTGATATTGATCTTATGTGCAAGCCTCACATAGGGTAACTCAATACTGGCCATAACATGAAGGCACCCAGCATCATCCTTCAGTTCTCTTGCCCATCCTCTCACATTCAAACATAACGGAAAAAAATACTGTAAACCATTTCGGGGGTCTGAACAATCCCTAACCAGCCCCAGTAGCTTAGCCAATACTGCAAGGCAAGCCAAAACTACCACCAAGTCACCAGACCTATAGGCCTATCGATATCAGGCTCCCACCACAGCCAGTTAGGGGCCCACTTCCTTTTGGTCTGAACTCAGACCAGCAGCACATTGCATCTCCAGTCCCCTCAAAATCCTCCAAACTTCCCAGCATATGCTCGGGTACCCCGCTGCTGCGACAACCAGAATACATAACAAATAACCATAATGTTACAAAAACAAAAACTAGCAGAGAGAGGAAGGGTGGGCAGGAGAACGTTCAAAGCCATGAAATAGCTGCTACCACCCATTGTGCTCCCAAAAAAAATCCTCATGGAAGGAAAGGGGGTGCAGCTAATTTAAAGCAAACCCTGTGCAGCTGGACCAATCATTGCACTGAGGGTTGTTGCTCGTAGAAATGCACAGGGAAGGTCAAGGCAGCCAATCAGCATCCTCATAGTTCCATCTCTTACCCATGAGTCCCGACAGCCACCTGGGATTAGTCTTGCTGAGCTGGGAAGGGAGGGGAAGAAGGAGGGAGAGTGAGGAGGAGTGGCCATACCTCTGGCTGACCTGGGGCCCATGTTATCTTAGGCAGCATGGGACCAGCTCATACTGCTGTTCCGTCAAATAAAACCTTTGACATCAACCAGTTTATTATAGCTATGCATATTTATTTATTTATTTATTTAACACTTTTTTATACCGACCTTCATAGTAATAACCATATCGGATCGGTTTACATTAAACAAGGGTATAAACTGAAGCAACAATTAGAGTAATTAAACAATAGAGGTGAGAAAAAGGCAAAGTTACATTCAACAAGGAGTAAAAACTTGGAAGCTTAAATAGCTGGAAAGAAGGTAAGGCAGGTAGTAATTATAAAATAATACAATAGAGAGTACGGGTTAAAGTTTAATGTGCTTTAACCTGGAAGTGCCGGAGTCCATCGTTCAGGAAGATAAAAGACCATCGTCCTGGTAAGAATAAGGGCAACTAGTGATTGTCTGGGGGGTCTGAGAAGGCTTGGTGAAAGAGCCACGTCTTGAGTTTTTTTCTGAATGTTAAAAGGCAGGGTTCCAATCTGAGGTCTGAGGGGATCTTATTCCAGATAGAAGGGCCTGCTATCGAAAACGCTCGGTCTTTTGTCGAGGAGAGGCGTGTGGCTTTAGTTGGGGGAATTTTCAGAGTTCCTTTGTGAATATTTCTAATTGGTCTGTTGGAGGAGTGTAGTTTGAAGGGGATTTCAAGGTCGAGTTGAAGTTGATGGTGGATGGATTCATCCAATGATGTTGACACAGAACATGTTTCCTGAGATTTTTAGGAAAATTTTGAAGGTCCCCTTTGAGCATGTACAGCAGTTCCCATGTCCCACCTTTCTTCTGTCAATAATAGTATTGCTGCTGCTTTTTTTTTTTTTTTTATTTCAGTGCTGCCATTTGGTCCCTTTTTCAATTTCAGTGTGCTTTAGTGATTATTTTCCCTGTACTTTTCCTCATTAAGTTTTATTATGTTTTTTTAAGTTTTATTATTTTTCATTGTTCTTGTCAGGTCTACTTATAGTAGGCTAAGGCTTCTGGCAGGCCTCTTGTTGTTTTTCCCTTTATTCATTTTGGGTTGTCTTTCATGAAGAAAAATGATCTTTCTTTTGATTTTTTTTCCTTGTCAGATGTTGTCAGAAAATAAGAACAGTGGCTTCAAGTGTAGCCCAGACAGCAGGTGCATAACTTACCACCATCAAAGGATCTGCTACAAGTGCCTGGGCCAAAAGCATGATGTAGCCCATTGTAGCATATTCTTTACAGGGTTGCCAAGGGCCAAGATCCACAGGATGGGACTATTGTCTCATCTTGAAGATTTGAAGAGGAAACCCAAATCCTCTAAAATGACACAAGAAGCAGAAGAACTATGGAACTGCACTGACTGCTGGAGGAAAAGAATTACCACTCAAGATAAACCCAAATATTAAGATAGATCTTGGTCTTTTAGCTTGTCGCTGAGCATGGAGCCAAGCAGAAATTATTCTGAGGGGTAATTGAAGGAGAAAACTCATTGGTGATATCTTCAATGCAAGGTTTCAAGAACAGGGAATTCATGGCATTCATTGTGCCAGTCTGTGGAAGTCCCACTTCAGGTTTTCAACATCCCTTAAAATACGCCAAAGAAAGTCAGACCTTCTGCTGAGATTCATTGAGTCTTTGGCGCTTCATTCTTCAAACAGGAACTTCAGAGGTGAGTGGCAGAGGCTGTTGCTTAGCACATGAAGAATGCTGAGCAGTGGATGTTGACTAGCTCATCTCCACTTGGAGTATCGAATTGTTCACTTACTGCTGCCTTTCCTGTAGCACCAATATTGAACTATGAGTCGAAGATTGATATGGGTGCCGAATGCACCATGTTGAAGTCAGATGACCTCGGAGAAGGAAACTTCTCCAGACCATTGGCAGCAAGTGGCTCTAAAGATCGGGGAGTCAACCCATGGCACTTAAAGGTGGTCAACTCATGGATCAGTGCAACCTCAGATGTCACAGTGGTCGCATGACAGTTCAGACGAGTTTTGTTCCAGAGAAGAATTCTTACCTCCTCTCCCCTCAGACCTCTCCTCCTCCACAGGCAAGGGCAGGTCTCCACCAGAAGACCTCACCTTTTCAGTTTTCCTGCAGGTAATGTCCAAGTCCATTGCAGTTGAGTCACAGGTCAAGAGTGAGCCTAGAACATTCATACCTGACCTTCTAAATTACCTCTAGTCCCTGAAAAACTTATTGATGTCTATCCACCCTCTTTACCGGGAAGTGTAGGGTGTGGGAAATCTTACACTGTGTTCTCCCAGTGGAAAAGATATTTGGCATCAGATATCTTGTTCAGACATGTGAATGTTTCAACTAGCCCCAACTTCTGCACCTGTCTGTGGTGGTCGAATTTGCCCTGAAATGTGCTAAAAAGTCTAAGATGCATGCCTGGGTCCCCCCAGTATGTGATTGTGAGACCTTGGACTGTTTGAGAGAAGATATTTTATGAATGCTTTGTTTCAGTCTGGTATATCATTCTACCATACTTGCATAGTCCAATACTTGCATACCATCTTGGAAAAAGCACAGGCATTAATTGACTACCTCCATCTGGGGGATCAAGGTCAAGGCAAGGAATGCGATAAAAAATCTTTTATTCTGAATGTATGATGTTTTTGAAATGGTATCAAGGGCCTTCACAATGGTTATGGATGAACACACTCGTTCTTGGCTGCAAACATCTGGCCTCTATCAAGACGAACAGGAAAGGCTTACTGATGTGCTTTGTAAAGAAGGGAATCTCTTTAATCATGGAAAATGTGGATATTCTCAAGAACCACAATGCAATTCTTCAGACCCTGAGCTAGCCTCCCTTTTCAGGAGTCAGGAACCTCCAAAGTATTTTTCCGGGGACCAACTTAATCCAGTGAAAAGGAGAACCTCACCACTGTGAAGATAGAAATGTGGGACTTGGAATTTCTATCTAGTCAAATTCAGGGATAGGCTTTTGATGGAATTCAGTGTTTGTACCTGACAAACCTCCCTGTAAGAAGGAGGTTCAGGTTTGACAGTGATGACCAACCGGCATCTCGTAGCCTTTTGTGACTTTTTGGAGCACTAATTGCGGTTCGTGAGAGAAGTCTGCCCTCTAGTGTGACCATATTCTCTGCCTACTGCAAGCTGCAATCCTTCACCTTCTCAGAAGCCAGCTTGTGGCCGGAAGTTGTAAGTTTATAACTTCCACCCGTGAATTGGCTACTGAGAAGGGTGAGTATCACAAAAACGGGGGCTGATTTGAAGATACCCCCAAGCAGAGGAAATCAGGAGTTAGGAACAGGCAGGTCAGGCGTGAGGTCTTCTGCAGGAGTCAGGAGCAGACAGGATCTTCTGCCTGACCAGCCATCTTCCCTTTGGGTTGGGCCTTCCAGTGCTGGTGGATGGCATGTCTTTTGGAGGGCAGTGCACAGGATCAGGAACAGGGAGTGCACCAGCAAGATACAAGATAGGCTATATTCGAGGTTGGAAGAACCAAGGCAGACAGGAACCAGGTAGAATGCACAGGCAGAAAGGAGGTAAAACACACAGGCAGGAATATATGCAAACAGGATAGACTACTAGAAGGCCCACAAGACACAAGAGTGCCACTGGGAGACCCACAGGGAGCAGAAGGGCCACTGGGAGGCCCACAGGGAGCAGAGGCACAACTGGGAAACCACACAGACAAGGGAGGTCACTGGAGGACCTAGATAGGACAGGACACAGAATACAGGCAGATAGGATAGACCCAAACAAGACAAGGAGAACAGGCAAGAGACAAGGCAAGGCAGACAGGCTAGGAGGCCTTAACAGAGCAGGAGCCATACACAGAACAAAGGCAAAATTAAACAGGCAAAGGTCCAAGAACAAAGAATGAGAACAAGATAATACTGGCAAGAGCTCAAGAACAAGTGGCCAGAGGTAGAGAAGAGACTCCATGCTGAGGCAGGAAGTGAGCTATGAGGGAGGTTCATATAGGGCTGGCCTGCGTCATGTTCCTTCAAGGCAATGGCTACAGCGGGTCTGAGCAAGGCCTAGTAAGGGCCCCTGCTGGTGGGGTGGGGCGCTGTCTAGCAGCAAGATTTGGGACAGAGTGTCTCTCAGCATACAGGAGCTGCCTGCCTTCATAGCTGCCTGCTTGCCTTCATGTCTGCATCCCCCCAAGTGACTGCTGCCAATAGACACCATCCCATATAGCTGAAGATGAAGTCTAATGCAGCCTATCCTGTGGTGGTCGAAGAAGAAGCTCAGGCTACTGTGGAGCCAATCCTGTGGCGACCAATGAAGCCCAAAGCGCTGTGAAGCCCATCCTGCTGCAGAGTCCATCCTGTGGCAGCCAAAGTTGAGGCCTGGCAGGACAACCACAGAACTCATCCATGGCAGCTGAAGTAGCATTCTGACAGGCCAATGCAGTTGAGAAATGGAAGGCTACTACAAATTGCATCGTGCATCAACTGAAGACAGTGTATGACGTGGAGCCCATCCTGCAGAAGCCGAAGACGAGGCCCAGTGTGTGTTTGTGTGAGTGTGAGAGAAAGTGAGTGAAAGAGAGCCTGTGTGATAGAATGTGTGTGTGCATGTGTGTAGAGGGAGAGAGCATGTGTATGAGAATCTGTGTGTGTGAGGATGAGAGAGTCTGTATATATGTATGTGTGTGAGAGAAGGGAAGTGTGTGTGAGAATGTGAGTGTTTGAGAGAATGAACATATGTAAGGATGTGTGAGAGAGAGGATAACATTTGTGAAGCCCTTCCCCAAATCCACAACAATCAGAGTGACTGGAAATCAAAAGATCCCAAATTGTTGCAGGGGACGCTAGTGAGGAAATGTACCCTTGGGCCACGATGCGCCCACAGAGAGCTCTGGGAAGCACCGAGGCAGGCGAGGAGTGCCCAAGCACGGGCGGACAGGCTGGAGACCAGTGGCCCTGGCCTCTGCTGAACCTGACGCATTGGAGAGACCCAACAACGCAATGCCACTCGACAGCCCTTTTGTACCTGCTGTAGGGAACGGCAGATGCTACAGGACAGACAGAGGCTGATGGCGGAACACGTGGACTCAGACGAAGACTCAGACGAGGTTTCAGATGGAGTTCAGGATGAAAAAGAAGACTGAAGGAGTACTGCTACGCCACGTGCCCTACACAGCCACGCCTGGCTGGTCATGGACCACGTTGGAGGCGAAACAGACCCCAAACTGACATTGACTCAAATACATTACAGTTCAAGATGGCGGTGAGTACTGACGGAGTAGGAAGATGGACATCTGGACATCAGAGACGAAGGACATCAGGACAGATGGATGGAGGAAACAGGCCAAAACTCATAGCAGCAACGTCCTGGACTGAGCCTTGGGAACCCGGCGTGATCGACGCACCTGACAGGTCATTTGAAGGAAGACGAAACTTCCGACCCGGCGTGGAAGATGCACCAGAAGGTCATCCCGAAGTTGGACTGTGGATGGGCCACTAGGAGGTAAATCCGGAACCAGGAACATAATCGTGATCTGACGGGGCACGTGGAGAATCCTTGGCTACGACGGATGGAACTGTCCCACCGAGTGCCCAACACACCCCAGCTGGGATGGTCACGGACCACTGTGCGCCTACACATCCCAGCCGGGCTGGTCGCGGACCAAGCAGGGACGGAACAAGCAGAGCCTCAGAGACATCTAGAACATGGTGGACGACAAGAACATCTGGACACATCAGGAACGGAAGAGACATCAGCAAGGACCAGGACGAAGACATGGGACAAGACGAGAGACCAGGACGAAGACACGGGATCCCACGGAGAACAGAGTGCCTAAGAGAAGCTGGGTTCGAGGACTCCTAAGGAGGACTAGCTCCTTGCAAAGGCAATGCTGGAGTGAAGACAAGGCCCTTTTTTAGGGCTGAAGGAGAAGACGCCCAGGGAGGAGTCAGGAGGACTGGCCCTTTAAGTTTAGCAGAGAGGCGCGGCCTCATCCCTTAGGAAGAAGGGGCAGGACCTTGAAGATCGGGTCCCTGCCGCTGAGAGCAGGCGCAGGAATAGGCTCTGAAGTGAGAGGCGGCTCCCCTGCCACTGGAAGCGGCAGGAACGCTGGTGGCTCCCTAGGCTGCTTGGAAGGAGGCTGAGGGGCGGCTCCCTGCCGTGTGAAGGACAGACGATAGCGGCGGGACCACCGCGGACCATGGCGGCGGCTCGTGCCGCAGGCAGACAATGTCGGCGGCCTCGGGCTGCATGGAAGCACTGCGGCACAGCCCTCCATGCGGAGGAATGACAGGGGCGGTCTCTGGACCGCACGAACCTGGAACAAAGGTGAGAGGCCGCTTGTGGGCTTGTTCCCACAAGCGGAATCACAACAAATATGGAGAGTAGGAGATTTTTTTTTTTTTTAATCCTTATTAGTTTTAATTTTGGGGTGTTATTTGATATGTCTGCTGTTTTGAAATATTTTATTGGTATTTGGTGAAATATTAAAACAAATGTATGTGAGTTTTAAATTATTGAATATTTTGTTTGTCAGCTGGTTTGAAATATTTATTCTTTTTATTAGTTTGGTTTCACTATTATGAATTATATTTTATATTTCTTAATTTTATTTGATGTTTTATGAAGAATGGTGGTGGTTCTTTTTTTCCATTGTTTCACTGCATAATACAGACAGGCTTGTTGTGGTTTATTGTTTAGTTTTTGTCTGCACATTTCTATTTCTACTTTATGGTGTCTTTTTTTGTTCTGTATTTTGTGAGGGGTCTGTCTGTGTTCTGGAGTGGCCTATTGGCATCTCATGAGCTTTATACACTGGCTATGACATCAGTGAGTCTTCGAGAGAATGTGGGTGTCAAGAAAGAGTGAAATGGGAAAGGGAGGGGGCTGCTACAGGCTGTGGAAGGGCTGGCAGCAAGTAAGTGTCAGTGCTGAGGTGAAAGGGGCACTCAGCACATGAGCAACCGCACAGCAGAATGTGTGTGTGTGTGTCTTTGTGTCTGAGAGAGAGAGTGAGTGTGTGTGTGTGTGTGTATGTGTGCGCATAACTTTGTGTCTGGGTGAGAGAGTTTGCCTTTTCTTTTGTGTGTGTGTTGGGACAGAATGTCATCTCTCTCCTGTCCATCCATGAAAAGCATGGTGGTTTTCTGTAAATTCTGGTTTTGTGGCTCTCGACATGTAAAAGGTTGGTCACCCCTGAATTTTAACATCTGACAACTGGATACTTAGGATAGTATCAGAAGGTTACAAACTCACTTCAGTTTATTGAACTTCCTCCAAATCACCCACTCAGGAGAGCATTACTGCTCAACAATCACCAGTTCATACTATGTTTAGAGATCTCCTCTCTCATGAAACCAAAGTGGTTGAGCTTACACTACCATAAGAGAGATAGGGAATAATTTACTCCTGGTCCTTCCTGGTTCCCAAGAAAAATGGAGGATAGTATACCATCTTACTTTAACAGGTATCTCATGAAAGAAAAATTCAAGATGTTTACCCTAGGCATCATAATGCCCCTGCTAAACATATGAGATCAGCTATGTTTTCTAGATTTGAAAGAAGCATATACCACGCACAGGAAGTACCTCCGATTTGTCCTCCAGAACCAGGAACTAATTTTTGAACTAACATTAGACCCGTGGATGTTTACAAAATGACTATCACATTGCAGCATTTTAACACAGACTGTTTGGTTGTTAATGTGTTTCTCTATTTGGATAATTGGCTGGTCAAGGGCACCTCTCAGGCAGAGGTGGACGAATCCAGGTGCAAAATTATCTGAGTGCTAGAGTTACTAGGGCTCATCATCAGTTATCTCATGCAATCTTAAGTCCAACACATTAGTTGGAATTCATTGGGATTCTGCGAAATATGACTCAAGTCATGGCTTTCCTCTCTGCCACCAGAATTTAGGACATAATGTCTGCAGTGGAGTAAGTCAGACAGAACCATCGGACATCAATCTAGGCCATGTTGAGGATGTCAGGTTTAATGGTCTCAAGAGACCTTGTAATCCCTGTGATATGTTTCCATATAAGACACAACCAGTGGTCACTATAGTCTAGTAGGTCCAAGCTACTTGAAGACTTCAGGAGTGCATTGATATACCAGAGAAGTTCAAAGTCTTCCTATCTTCATGGCTTTCCCATTCCAGTCTGGCCAATGCATGCCCTTCCAGTCAGCTGCATTCATTTGTTCTAACCACAGATGCCTCCATCCTGGGCTAGGTAACTCACCTAAATGAGTGCACATGCAGGACTTCATATCAGTCTTCTTGAGTTACGGGTAATATGTTACACTCTAAATGTTTTTAGAAAAAAGGTTGTCAATCACATTGTCCTAGTTTAGACAATCAGGAAGCCATGCTCTATCTGAAAAAGTAGGGAGGAACAGGTTCTCTCTTTCTTTTGTAGGAAGTAGTCCGATTATGAAGCTGAACTGTCTTGTGTGGAATGACTCTAATTGCTACTTATCTGGCAGGCAAAAAAACCCCCATTCTGGCAGACAGAGTTGCCAGTTAGACTCTTATGAATGGTCCTTGTGACAGAGTATATTAAACGATATTTTATCTCAGCGAAGAACTACCAAGATCTGTTTTCAAGAGCTCAGGACATGAATGTGCCAACCTTTTACTCTAGAAGGAGATGAGAAAGCAGACTTAACTGTTGGATGCCTTCTTCCTTCATTGGGGAAGGAATTTCTGTATGTGTATCCTTCAATATCTTTTTTTTTTTTTTTATGTTTAAACAATTTTATTAGGTATTTTCCATTGAAATTACAACATTAGAGAGAGTGGACTCAGATCTCTCTCAAGGCAAACAAACCCAACAACAAATCAATTTTCTCCCTGTAGAAAACCATACCCAACCCCCTCCCCCCCCCCCAGTTTCAGAGACAGTAGTGAGGATTCGTGCGTGGAACCGTCCTGGGCACAGTCCGTTGGAGCGAGCTGATAGCCAGTGGGCAGGAGACGATCAGTCATTCAGTACCAAGCTCCTCGCTCGATGTGGCAGGGATTGTAGGTATAAACCCCAATCCTTCAATATCTTAAGCAGCAAAATTGTTAATAAAATGCCGAAGGGACTAGGAAACTATTATCCTCATAGTGTTTCTTGCCTGAGACATATTTGGTTTCCAGTCCTCTGGGATTTATTCATCAAGGAACATTTTTCCAACCTAATTTTCACAGAACTATGAACATTACTTCATCCCACTCTCCAATCCTTTGTCCTCATGGCTTGGATGCAAAATGCGAAGTAGTATTGCATCGATGATCTCTCTGATTTAATATCGGAAGTACTTTTGGCTTCTAGGAAAGAATTCATTAGAAGGTCTCATGATTGCAAATGGAGGAGATTTGCTATCTGTAGGTGACTATAGATTTTAGAAAGTTCACCCAGCATTTTGTTTCGTTTTGCCCAGTAACCCTGGTATTACCATGTCAAAGAGAATATTGTCTAATTGGATAGCAGATTGCATTTTCTTCACTTATTCCCAAGCAGATTTGACTTTAGAAGAGCTTGATAAGGCCCATAATGTCAGGACCATAGCTGTATCAGTGACCAATCTAAGGTTGGCTTCTGTTGAAGAGGTATGCAAAGCTATGGCATGGAGTTCAGGCTACATGTTTACATTCCATTATTGTTTACATGCTCACTCCCAATGCAACAGCAGTTTTGGGCAGGCTATTCTTCAGGGGCTCTTTGAGGGTTAGAGCCCAACCTCAGTGCCCTCTAGGACCCATTCTTTCATTTAGAGTTGTCGCCTTGTAAAACATAAAATTAGTTTTTACTCACCAAAATAAATGTGTTCCATCCTGTCTGTAAGATGGTTGTTGTTTCCCCATTTTTGTTAGGGAACAGTCCTTAGGTAGAAACTCCCATGTGTGTGACTACAGTGAATTGCTTGTCTTCACAGAAAGAAAAGCAATCTACCTGTTAAAGGTGTAGGCACCAGTTCATTAGTCTCACAAAACCCTCCCTCATCCCCTTTTAGAGTTCAGCTCATTAACTTAATTACAGAATAGAGGAATGCTATGCGAGCACAGGGATGTGGGAACTGCCATGCATGCTCAGAGAGTATTTAAAGATTTTTATTTTTCTTACTTATTTAAAAGGACTTGTTATCCGCACTCATAGCCATGTTCGAGGTGGTGTACAAGCAATAAAACATGCATAATAAAAGTTTACAACAAATCAGATGTATAAAAAGTCATTCACATTAAAACAAACAAGGTAAATAATATTTGCATAAAAGCCATGCCTGTGCTAGGTAATTTTAAGCAGCTTCTAACTTTAAGAGCATAAAGGATTTCTATAACGTGCTTGGGTATAGCTGTTGGATGTACAGTAAATGTTTTCCTAGAAAGCTGTGGAAACATGTTCTGTTTCAAAGGTATCGGAAGATGTTACTTGTTTGCATGACTGGTGTGCTGCCGTCTTCTAAGAACACCTTTCTTGGATCAGTGGTCAAATTCATATGAGAAACCACTAAATTAAATGGACTGTAAGCATTAAATATATGCACCTTTATCATATCATGTAGAAGGATCCCAGAGCAAAATATTGTGATCTAAGCCATACATATGGAAAGAGGCAAGTGAACGTTTAAATTTAGACCTCTAAATCAGGTCTCTAAATTTTCAGCTGAAAATTCATGTAAATTTAGAGGCCTAAAATTTAGACTCCTATATTTAGGCCTTTTATTTTATTTGCCTAGATTTAGGAGCCTAGTTCTAAAAATCAGTGCTAAGCTCCTAACTTTGTTAACTCTGCCTCCATAGCCACCCACTTTTTAGGACCCTAAGTTTAGGAGCCTAATGAAACTAGGAACCTAAATTTAGGCACTCGGCTCTAGTAAATTTTCAAGAGAACTAATTTAGGTTCCTAACTCCATAGGTTAGGAGCTTAAACTCTTTGAAAATTGGCTCCAATGCCTTTAAGAGAAGAAAACTAGGAATAGGTCATGGCAACTGAGAGAAGTAAGGTCTGTTTTCAATTGACAGGACTGATGGTGTGAAACTCACTCACTGGTGCTTAAGAATGAGCCAGCACTTTGTTTTCTGAACCGCATTCTGTGTACAACTGCAAATTGGTTTCACCATAAATTTGTGGCTATTTGTGTAATTTCATAGAAAAAATGTTTTTGTTTTTTTTGTTTGGCCTTTTTAAGGAGCTGCAGTTCATGGTTGTTTCCTGGCTATTAAGATGTTGGTCAATATCTTTAGTTCTCTCTCTCCAAGCACATGTTGTGCATGTGACACAGATGCATTTCTGTAATGCTGAGTGAGACCTCCTTTGAACAAGAGAAAAGGCACATCTGTGACAGATGGAAATTGAGAATGGGAGGCAGATCTCTGACTCCAGCATAATTTTATCAGGAGAAAATGGAATTGCAAATTTAACTAGATGTCTTATTTGTTTGTTTCCATAAGGGGTTATGATAGGGGAGATGTGTGATTTTGTCTCATGAATATAGCATTAATCTGACTAGTGTCCTGTTTATGATGGTTTGTTTTTTCGAAAGGCTATTTTGACAAAGGTTTACAGAAGCCATAAACTCAAAAAACCATCCGCTCCAAAGCAAACAAAACAGAACTCAACTTAGGAGCAGATTTCAGGTTATTCCTTAGCATCTCCTTTTATTCTGGGGTACATATATTCCGTGTCCTATTTATTTATTTATAAGTTTGATATTCTACCTTTTCCTAAAGGTAGGCCTAAGACGGATTACATAAGTAATGGATACATACAGATATGATATATGATAGATATATGAGGTAGATTGCAAGTAAGTAGATTAGAAGAAGGGTACATTAGGCAGGAATAAGGAAGTAGGTGCTTTGGGTATAAATTGCATATTTTTTAGTTAAAGAAGTGAATTAAACGTTAGTTGGTTAGAGGTAGCCTGGAAATGGGCTGTGTGAAAACTGATGGGATCATTTACTTTGGATAATTTCTAAATAATGGACTGTGTGTTGTTGTTTAACCTTATGCTATTGTGATTTTACAACATTTAATGCTGTTAAAGGGTGCATTTGAACGTTCAGAAATGACAGCTTTACAGTGGGTTAAACAGTACTAGCAATGCAATCAGAAGTACTTTCTATTGAAGCAGTGTTCAAATATGTGCTGGTAGCAGCACATCTGAGCACTCTGGAGAAAATATAGCCTTGGCAATATATCAGTATAGCCTCTGCTGTATTGATGGCTATTGACAGCTATTGGAGTCATTTATCATGGTGTGCTGACGAGGTTCTGGTGAACTTTTTATGCACCCTAGGCTGCAGGCCTCACAAATAAGACCTTTTAAACTAATTTCTGGAGAATCATGTCATTACACCCTGAAATGACGGGGGTTTCAGGTACACCCCTTATAGAAAGTAATGAGATCAAATTACCTGGGGCAAATTTGAACCCTCTCAGTATTTCATCTACAGAGATCAAACCATTTATTGTAATGACCTGTTCTTTGGAGTTTTAGTGTAGTTGATTATTTGTAACAGTGTTCTAAAAGGGCAAAATTTTAGAACCAGGAACAAAAAGATCAAGGTTTTCTCCCAGGCAAGCAGGATGGTAGTCCTCACATATGGGTGACATCATCAGATGGAGCCCTGTCACGGAACACTTTTATCAAAGTTTCTAGAACTTTGACTGGCACACTGAGCATGCCCAGCATGCCACTAACCCTATAGCCACCAGGGGTCCCCCTTCAGTCTCTTTTTTTCCGCGCGGTATAGGAGCTCTGTGAGAAATTTCTCACAACTTTCCTCACGGAACTATTTGAAGTTTATCTTCTTACAAATCCCTAACCGGGGTCCCCCATCGCGCTCCATTCCCTCTGGTGCTCGATAAGTGCTTTTTTCGGTACTTGCGGTCGGTTCCCGGCGGCTTACTGCTCGAGTGTCCGGTCATCGACCTCGCGCCCGCCAAATCTTTGTCTTGGTGACCCAGTTTAGAAAGTGCCCCGAGTGTCCAAGGACTATGTCCATAATGGAGCCGCACGAAGTCTGTGTTTTGTGCCTAGGTCCCTTGCATGACGTTCAACGATGCCCTATTTGTGCACAAATGACCCCCAAAGGCCATCGCACTCGCCTGGACAAAATGGAGCAGTTATTTCCTTCGAAATGCACTGCTCCATCGATGCCAGTTCAAATGCCACTGACCGTGGAGGGTCTATCAACCTCAGAGATGATTCGTCAGGAGCATTGTGGTCAGGGTGACCGTCCGTCACAGACTCCATCGAGGACATTGGCGTCATCATCTGTGGTACCAGGGAAAAACGGGACTGAGCACCGAGGGAAACATTGACACTGGTCCCCGACCGCTGCCGGCACTGATACCACAGTAGCATCGACTTCCATCGAGCCGCCTGTGAAGAAGGCTCGGGGAGAGGAGCCCCCATCCTCCTCTGGGCCTGGGACCCCTAAGCGTTCCCTACAGTTGCCGGGCACCGAGTCTCCATGAGCCCCCGTGGAAGCTCCAGTGATGCCTAGCCTGCCTTCTACCCCGATTGCTGTGCCACCCATGCCGGCTTCCCGGGAGGAATTGGACCGCATAGTCCAGGAGACAGTGCTGAATGCCCTAAGAGGTTTCCAATTGCTGCCAGCGCCAGCCCCCATACCGGCACCGAAATGGCTCCCTCGTTGTTCGCACCACTCCTTGAGTGCCTCGAAACGCTCATTGGTGCTTTGCCGACTCGGCCCGTGCCAACGGACACGTTGGCACCGAATCGTACATAGAGGCCTCCGCAGGTCCCGATATCAATGTGCTGTCCTCAGAGGAGGAAGAATCGGTTCCCAGCCAGATCCCTCCAAGAGAACCACCCATACCAGAACCGATTCCAGGTCCATCGGGGCTATCGGTGCCCAAGCGCACCCCATTTGCCTCGGTGCCCTCGATGCCGGCACTAATTCCCTCGGTGCCGATGCCACATCCATCGATGCCTTCCTGCCCTTTTGGATTTGACATACTTCCTCCATCAGGAAGACCTCCAGGGGCTGGGGAAAGCCCCTATGATCCATGGGCAAGACGCATCTATGGATGATTCTTCACAAGCTTCTGAGGAGTTGCTCTCAGAGCCTTCACCCCCGGAAGAGAGGCGTCGATCACCTCCGGAAGACCTCTCCTTTGCTAATTTTGTCAAAGAGATGTCTGAGACTGTCCCTTTTCCACTGGCGACAGAAGAAGGTTCTCGTCACAAGATGTTGGAGGTCTTACAATTTGTAGAAACTCCAAAGGAAATAGTGGCAATACTGGTGCACAAAGTCCTTCTTGACCTCTTGCACCACCTGTGGGTCCATCCAGGTACTGTACCTCCAGTCAACAAAAAGACAGATGCTACATACCTAGTCCAACAAGCCCCAGGGTTTCTGAAAAGTCAGCTGCCACACCATTCTGTAGCAGATTGCTGACATCTTCAGGGCTGCGACATGGAGCTCTCTCCACACCTTTGCAGCTCACTACTGCCTGGATAAGACTGGATGACAAGATTCCATCTTTGGCCAGTTTGTCCTAAGAAATTTGTTCCCAGTGTAGGAACCCAATTCGTCCTACCTTGACCCACTGTGAATTTCAGGCTACCACGTCCTTGCCAACAGCACCCCAGTTGTTGTGCCTGTTGCACATGTTGTGTGTTGGTTGTCCTATTTCGTATGACGCAGCCTGTAGCTTGCTATTCACTCATATGTGAGGTCTACCATCCTGCTTGTCCTGGGAGAAAGCAGAGTTGCTTACATGTAACAGGTATTCCCCCAGGACAACAGGATGTTAGTCCTCACGAAACCCGCCCGCCACCCCGTAGAGTTGGGTTCAAAACCGTTTTGTTATTTTTCCCGTTGATAGCAGGGCTGAATTAGCCATGCTATCATGGGAACTATTAGTCAAGGCCCGGGAGGCAGAGCTTCCAAAGAGAAAGACAGAGCTTTTCTCTGTGCGGCTGCGTGTGAGTTCCCGCGCAGAAAATAGATCTCTCCTCAGTCTGTTTCTTTCCACGCGCGGGAACGCACGCGGAGCTTCTTTCTTCTCACCTGAGTGAAGAAAATTAATGTCGAAAAAATCGGCCCCGAGGCCATCGGGCTTTAAACTCTGTAGTTGTGGAAAGATCATGTCCATCACCGACGCATTTGCATGCATCTTCGACGCATACAACATTTACCCCGATGCACAAGTCGGACAAGTCGAAGCAATCGACTCTAAAAGCAACAACTAAACAAGTTGACTCAGAATCGAAGGGGACTGGGACCAGTCTACCACAAGAGACCAAAAGGCCTTTTTCCAGAGAAAGTGAACAGGCCTCTCTACCTAAACCTAAGGTTCTAAGACGACACAGCTTGTCCACACTGAGCCCTCAGACTTCTAGGCCTTTGAGGTCACCGCTGGAGGAACATACCCCAGCTCATCGTCTGACATCCGACGATGAACTAATAGAAACTTCAAAATATTCAAATCCAATCTGAAAACCTGGCTATTTAAACAAGCTTTCTATAAAGATAAAGAGAAGGAAAAAAACAGTTGATTGATCAGGATGTACCAAACTAGAAATTGTTATTAGTAACCTACAAATGCACATTAAAGTTAAATTCTTTCCGTCTACTATGCTCCCTACAGACAAACTTAATGTACACACATTTTATTGAAGTGAATTGTTACCGCACTATGATGGCACATGATTAATTGTAATCTATACCACTTACTTTATTCATTATCGTGCCTTGCTGTAAACTGTTGTGATGGTTATCTAACTTAACGACGGTATAGAAGAGCTTTTAAATAAATAAATAAATAAATAAATAAATAAATGTACACTCTCACTCTGCTTCAACTTCTCCGGAATCACAAGTATGTTTGGATTTATCATCTGTATCCACAAACAGACGAAGGACCCAGGTTTTACAGGAACCATTGACCAAAAAAAGTAAGATAATCCACGATTTACGACCACAGCAACATCCAAGGGGTAGAGATAGCTCAGACATCCTGACTGCGGCGATCTCCCCAAGACACGGACAAGGGGTAACAAAACCTCCAATGCCCCCCAGCACACAGCAAGCCTTCTCTCAACTATCAGAAATGCTGTCCAGATTTTTTAACACACTACAAAATACATTCACCCTCCCGCCGTCCCCGGAGGAGAATTCACCACACTCTACTCCTTCGTCACGGGAACCAACCTCGGAGCCTGCTCCGATCATTCAGCCACCCAGTCCCAAGCCACTGGCTCTTATAATACCTTCTCCAACCCAATCAGGCTCCCCTTATTCGTCTCCAGATACGTCCACGGGTTATCCTTCCGATGCACCAGTCGAGCATCCGGAGACATATTCACCACCGGACGACTTTTCCTACCCCAAATTTCTGCAAAATGTAGGCTCCATTTTGCACTTGAAAGTTCAAAAAGTGCCGGACCCCAGGGCTGAAACTCTAGAGCTTCTAAAGATCTTCGACTTACCAGCAGAGCCTACTTCATTGCCTTCCCACAAGGTCCTCGACTCAGTTTTAGAAAAGTCATGGGAAACCCCATACACTGGGGTGCCAGTGTCCCACAAGATGGATTTAAAGTTCCGTATGAAACAATCATCACTTTACTTGTTGCCACAACTTCCACACACTTCCATCGTGGTGGAATCAGCCTTGCAGAGGGCTAAGAAAACTAAACTACACGCTTTTGCACCCCCAGAGAAGGATCATTGCTCACTAGATGAATTTGCAAGGAAAACATTCCAGTCAGCGATGTTATCAGCATGCATTCACCAACATCAGTTTTATATTGTGCAATATCTGTTCGAATGCGTACGAGCGATAAAGGGTCAGCTATTTACATCAGAGCTCCCTGATCCAACCACATCCAAACCAATACAGGATATTGAAGAAGGTATTCGGCACTTGCCCAGAATGGTGTATGAGGCCTTTGAAACCACAACTAGGTCCTCTGCAACGGCCATTGCGTCACGCCGCATGGCATGGCTGAGAGCAAGTGTGATCCGAGAGGATGTCCACACCAAACTCGCCAATTTACCATGTAAAGGGGACAATTTATTTGGACCTCATTTTCAAGAGCCAGTATCAAATCTCAAGGAGCAATCAGTGGCTGTGCAGTCCTTAACTGCCCCCCAGTGTACACTGCACCGCGACGCTACTTCCCTGGAGGGCATAGACAAATGTATTCACGTAGGCCCTTCAGACCCTACTCCTCCTACCGGCTTCCCTCTTATCAGCCGCAACAACGCTTACAACACCAGCAAACTCAAAGAGGAAGGGGATGCCCGAGACTTAATCGGAACCAGAGCCAGCAACCTGCAGCTCCGACCAAACCCTCACAGTCTTTTTAGAGATTCCTTCACCATCACCATGGCTCACTCCACCAGGACGACTAAAAGCATGTTTTACAGAGTGAGAAAACCTAACCTCCAACATTGGGTTCTGGATATCATACAAAATGGGTATCAACTCCATTTTCTGGAAAAACCTCTGCTCCCACATCTATCAGCAGAGGGTCCCAAACTCCATCAACCCCAATTGGCAACAGAAATAACGTCGTTACTTCAACAACGGGCCATTCAAACCATTCAAACCAAACGGGTCATTCAAACCATTCCCATATGGGCCCGCAACAACGGTTTCTATTCTCCATACTTCCTAATTCCCAAGAAGTCCGGTGGCCTACATCCAATCCTAGATCTCCGGGAATTGAACAAGTATATAGTAAAGGAGAAATTCAAGATGGTATCATTGAAATCAATACTACCACTCCTCCAACCCAACAATTGGATTTGCTCCATAGACTTGAAGGATGCTTACACGCACATCCCTATCCACCCGTCCAAATGGCATTACCTATCGTTTCAATTCCAGAACAACCATTATCAATATACGGTTCTTCCCTTTGGCTTGTCATCGGCCCCTAGAGTTTTCACAAAATGCATGACGGTGGTGGTAGCAACCCTCTGGCAGCAGGGAATGAGGATATTTCCATACCTCGATGACTGGCTCTTGGTGGCATCGAATCCTTCACTACTATTAATGCACCTACATCAATTGACCAAGAGTTTAGACCAATTGGGATTAGTCATCAACTTCCAGAAGTCGATCTTAACCCCAACACAAATCCTACAGTTCATAGGAGCTCGATTGGATACCACTCACAGCCGAGCCTTCCTGCCGGAGGACAGGCGACTGGAGATGATTCGCCTTTTACGTTCCCTCAGAATGACGCAATGTCCTTCAGCTCATCAGATCCTTACGGTACCGGGTCACATGGCAGCAGCCATTTACACTGTCCCCAATACCAGATTGCATATGAGACGACTTCAATGGGGATTGAAACGTCAATGGAATCAATACTCCTAACCACTACGATTGAGAGTAACACTTTCAGCGGAGATGTCCAAGGACATCACCTGGTGGCTCAACAAACCTACACTCACCAAGGGCGCTACCTTCAACACTCCGCCGCACAACACAGTGCTTACAACTGAAGCCTCATGCAAGGGCTGGGGAGCACATTTAGACCACCTGCAAAAACAGGGTCTATGGTCCCCGCAAGAACAAAATCTACAGATCAATCTACTAGAGCTCAGAGCTATTTGCAATGCACTACAAGCTTTTCTCCCTCACCTTCAAGGTCGATGTGTGATGATCTACACCAACAATCAGGTGGCAATGTTCTACATCAACAAACAAGGAGGGTCCAGTTCATGGTCCCTCTGCAGGGAGACTCTTCTCATCTACAAGCATGTACACCGACACTCCATACAGCTACAAGCAACATATCTCCTGGGAGTCATCAACACCCGGGCAGACAGGCTCAGCAGAATATTCTATCCTCATGAATGGTCCCTCAACCACCAGGTCACGCAAAGAATTTGTGCTCAGTGGGGAGTACCAACGATGGATCTGTTTGCCACAGAGGAGAACGCAAAAGTTCCTTGATTCTGTTCAATCTGGCCAAGTCCTCATTGGACGGCGCAAGATGCGTTCCTCTTCCCTTGGACGGAAAGTCTGCTTTACGCATTTCCTCTGATACCTCTCATAACAAGGACAATTCAAAAATGCATACAAGATGCATCACACCTAATACTGATAGCCCCAGCTTGGCCAAGGCAACCGTGGTACACCTACCTACTAAATCTTTCCATAGCGGATTCAATTTCCCTGCCGGATCAACCAGATCTCCTAACACAAGAGGAAGGGACTCTCCTGCATCCGATGCACTCCTCTCTTCATTGGCAGCATTGAGGTTGAACGGCTCCTCCTAGTGGAACAGGGCATATCCATTGAAGCACAAAAGATAATAATCGAATCCAGAAAACTGTCCACCAGATGGAATTATCGCTTCAAGTGGAATCGATATTCAGCATGGTGTTCGGGCAAGGACCTTCATCCCTTAGATTGTTCACCCAAACGTCTTCTGGATTACCTTCATACCTTATACAAAGCTGGCCTGGCGACTTCATCGGTTAGAGTTCATTTCAGCGCCATTTCAGCCTATCACAGGCCACATCGAGGCCAGCCTATTTCGCTCCATCCCTTGGTATCTCGTTTCATCAAAGGTATTTCATCAAAGGTATTTCGACCACCTATATCCAAACCTCCGGTTCCATGGAACCTAAGCCTGATATTCGAACAAATTATGTTATCACCATTCGAACCACTGAACTCAGCCCACATTAAATACTTCACATGGAAGGTCATCTTCCTGGTAGCAGTGACCTCAGCACGCAGAGTTAGTGAGTTACAAGCCTTGATGCATTATAGTCCCTATCTGCAATTTTATCACCATAAAGCTGTCCTTCGACCTCATCCATCGTTCTTTCCAAAAGTAGTTTTGCAATTCCACCTTAATCAGTCAATAGAACTTCCGATGTTCTTTCCTAAATCACATCACAACGAGAGAGAACGTGCTTTGCACACCTTAGACAGTAAATATGCCTTAGCATATTGTAAGGAGACGACACATTCACAAACAAGAGCTTCACAGTTGTCTCTTTCAATCCTAATGCTCCAGGAGCCCCGGTAGCTAAACGAACCATTTCCAGCTGGATAGCACAATGTATTCAGTTCTGCTACGACAAATGGAATATCTCTCTTGCATCGCACCCAAGTGCTCATGGCAACCTCCATAGCTCATCTGAGGAATATACAGCCCATTGACATTTGCAAAGCGGCTACCTGGTCCTCCCTTCATACCTTCACGTCCCATTATTGCCTAGACCAGCAATCATCAGACGATGCCAGAATGGGTAAAGCAATACTTCATTCCGGAACATCTTAATACCTAGTCGACTTTCCACTACAATATCATCACGCTATCAATGGGAAAAAGCAAGTTTGCTTACCGTAAACGGTGTTTCTTTAGATAGCAGGATGAATTAGTCATGCTGACCCACCTGCCTTCCTGGATAGTTGACATGATGTACCTTACGTCCATCTACTGCTTAATCACAGACTGAGGAGAGATCTATTTCCTGCGCGGGAACTCACGCGCAGCTGCACAGAGCAAAGCTCTGTCTTTCTCTTTGGAAGATCCACCTCCCGGGCCCTGATTGACAGTTCCCATGACAAGATGGCTAATTCATCCTGCTATCTACGGAAACACCGTTTACGATAAGCAAACTTGTTTTTATTTTTCACTCGTACTTTTGCTACAAACTAGACTGAAGGGGAAGCATGCCACTAACCTGTAGGTTAGTGGCATGCTTGGCATGCTCAGTGTGCCAGTCAAAGTTCTAGAAACTTTGACAAAAGTGTCATTGACAGGGCTCCATGCGATGATGTCACCCATATGTGAGGACTAACATCCTGCTATCCTGGGAGAACACTGTGACAGGTAAGCAACTCTGCTCTCTTGCTGAAGGTAAGCAATTGCATCCCCTTTTCAGATACAAGGGCTAAATTAGGTCTTGGTTGAGGGAGGTGATTGGCAGTATAGCTTGAAATGAATAGCCTTTCCACGAGTCCCACTGCCTCAAAAACTCCAAGCCAGAAACAAAAGTACACTGCAAATCACAGAAAGTTATTCTCTTGATTTTTAGACTGTTACTGGCTTTATTGCAGTATTGGTAAATTTATCCTTTTATTTAGTACTTACATAATCCATTCTGTATGTGTGTGCACTTTATTGCATTATATGGTAGATACTCTTATAGTAAATGCATAAATCAAAACAAAGTTTTCCATTTAGCTGGGATAAAAATACAATTTAAAGACTGGTACCTCAGCATTATGCAGTGGCACATTAGGGACGACCAGTCATGGAGAAGTAAAATCTTTAATAATGGGAATTGAAAATGCAACCCCCTCTCCCTTTTTAAAACCAATTGGCATTCCTCCTCTTTCTGAAGAAGAGGCCATTTTTGGAAACTAAGAACAGGGAGCGCCCCTCAGCACAGGAAAAGCAATGATCTGTATGCACCTAAGGTGGGTTTGCAGCCGAGTTTGATTTTGCACGTGGTCATACAGCGCTGTTTGAGCTTTCTGAAAGATTATGTATTGGGAAGATAGTTCTGCTGTGTATCAACACCATGAATTACTTCCATAAGGATGCATGAGGGTTGTGACCAAATTAAGATGGTTTTGTGAGTCATCAGGACATGCCACAGCTCGTGTTGCTTGCTTCAGGTCACAGGTACTAGCTGAGCGGCCTTCTCTTCTGAAAAGTTTATGTCTGTCTTATGGGCCTGTATACGAAAATGTATTATGCACTGACCTGCGTGTTTTAGTAAATAGGCCACTAATTGGTTTTCTTACATCTAAAGCTATGTAAATCTATGCACAGTGTGCAGTGATTTTGTTTTTCAGTGAAATTGTTGTGATAAAGGCACAAAACATAAGCACTAAAACCAAATTTAATACAGTTGAAAAAGGGTTGAAGAAATTGTGTGTTGAGGGAGGGTTAATTTAGTCATTTTTTAAGAGTTGGGACAGGAAGTGTGGCGTAGTGATTGTTAACCTGAAGTCTATTTTCTTTCCCTTCTCTCATCACCCTGTGAGGTAGTTGCTTAAGACAACTTGATCCCAACCCTAATTTTTCAGCAGAGGTCCATCAATATTCCAGCTCAACTCTGGCATTTCCTGTGGCTTTAGGACACTTTTGTGAATCATTCTTTTGGAATCCAAACAGAAAGCGTTCGTTGAACTTGTTACGCTGTCATGAAGGTTGTTTTTGTGTCTCCACTCCACCTTTCATCGAGAATGTAGTATCTCAACCGGGTTTATCAGAGATTCCGGACCCAAATGTTTTATTTTAGGATCCATATTTAAGTAATAGTGCCCATAGCTCTTCTCTTCTGCCTCCTCTCCGGCTTCACAGTGGGTGATTCTAGCCCTTTGTAAATGAAATGCTTTGTGATTATGGGTCAACCAGTACAAGTTGAGTTTTCACAGGGATTTATTGGGGTAGCTAAGTAGTTGTTTAGATTCCCCTGGGTGAAAAATGTTCACCCCCTCCCCCATGGTGGCTAAAAGTGCATGTGGGTTGTCATAATGCCTATATTTTTAGCCAGATTAAAAGGTGTTCCTGGGGGGGGGGGTGCGTTTGGGTTCATTGGAGAAAGAAAAAAAGGTACAATTTATGTTTTCAAATGTGTGCATGGCATTTTGCCCTGTTATGCCGCTCACAGAAACAACTTGTCAGTAATTTTCAGAGTGAGGATATCCAGGGAATTTTCTCTTTGAAAATTTGCAACACAGGGTTCATTGGTGTAAAAGTACCCATCTAATTTACAACAATGCAACCTGCTTAGACTTTCTCCCTGTAATTCTTTAGAATTAAAACGCTTGATTGAGGGGTCTCCACTTACTTGAAGGAAGTGTGTGCACCATTGAGCAGGAAATCTGGATTTATCTCCTTCATGCAAAGTCAGCAGGATTCCCATATTGCATTAGCAAATCCTGTAACTGGGACTGCAGATTTGCTTGTACATTAAGTTCAACCCTTTCTCTCTCTTTTTTTTTTTTATGGATCCTGATTAAATTCCATACTAGCACCAACAGAATAAAAGGAACATACATCTATTTTTATATCTACTTAAAGCTCTCTCTAGATGGACATTGGCTCTGGATGGACATTGCGGCACATTTGGACATGCACAATCATAGCAACATTTTGCCCAAAGCCAGGGCTGGCCCACTGTAGTAGGCCTCAGGCAGCAGGACAAGGCATGGTGGGATCAGCACTGTAATGGTTGCAGCAGTGGAAAGGCTAGTGAGATTTCCCGGTCCCACCAGTGGAAGAGGAAAGAAGCACGACTGTGGCAATAGAAAGGCTGGGAGGATTTCCAGGCCCCACCAGTGGCAAGAAGATGAGGCCAGAGATAGGAGGGGTTGAGTGGTAGTATTAGGGAGAGAAGGGAAGATAGCGAGAGAAGAGGGGAGACACCAGTAGAGGACAGTGAAGGTAGGGGAGGAGTAGCTTGAGAGGGAAGTGAAAGAAGGGAAGTGAGTGTGTGAGGAATGGGATAAGTGAGTGAGAAAGAAGGGGGAAGGAGAGGAGGAGATGAATGAGAAGAAAGGGATATGAGAGGAGGAGATGGGTGAGTGAAGGGAGGGGTTGGGAGAGAAAGTGCATGAGGTGGAAAGGAGGGAAGTGAAGGAAGAAGAAGGGTGAGTAAGAGGAGAGGGAAGACAGGAGAGCAGCAGGGTCGAGTGAGAAGGAAAGGAAAAGAAAGGGGTGAAGGAAGGGGAGGGAATGGGGTGCATGAGAGAATAAGATGGTGAGTGAAGGGGCAAGAAGATGGGGAGGAGGTGAGAGAAGGGAAAGGGAGGGGAGAGGTAAAGGGGAGAAAGTAGGGAGAGCAAATGGGAGTAAGGTAGGGGGTAGAAAGGTAAGGGGGCAAAGTGGAGAGTGCCAGAGGGGGAACGATTGGACCCACCCTCACCTCCCTTCCTCCCCGCAGTGTACAGTGGAGAGCCTATCGACGCAGTTGGTGAACCGTATATATGTATGTATGTATGTTCCTATATTCCGGGGATACAACTAGGCCATACTTTTACAAAGAAAACCTTTCATCTCAGAGGTGATAAAGACCTCCTTTATGCTTTGCGCCAGATTTGCCAATTGTGCAATTACTTTGAGAAACACAACCTTGCTATCATAATACCTGTGCTGATTTCTTTAACTCTGTTTAGTGGCATTTCACAATACAATCTCAAACACCTACAGAGCACAGCTGCTTAGGGCCAGACCTAAGATTTTGGCATCCATAGGCCAAGATAGAGTATCACAGTGGTGCCCCTGTGAAGCGCTGCCGGCACATGACTTTAAAGAAAGTAGAAGTAGGATCATTTTTGGCCTGGATATTTGGTGCCTTCAAAATTTGGCACCCTAAACAGATGCCTATGCCTAAATCTGTGCATGCAGCTGCTAGATTTCTGGTAAGGGGCCAAAACAATGAACCTTATAAGACCAATTTTGTGTTGGTTACATTGGCTACCCATGGAAAACAGGATACAATTCTGAACTCTGCTTTCTTTAAGTGTCCCTGATTATCTCTCCCGGCTTCTACACTCCCTCAGGAGAGCTCTGATCCTCCCAAATGGTACTCCACCGTATTAGCTTGCACGAGCCTTCGTGCATTCAGTTGCTATGCTTCAAAAATAAGGAACAAAATCCTACTAGCCCCTACGCCTTGAGACTTCCAACTTAACCTTTCAAACGGGCCGATACAGAAAACTTCGCGGGAGAGCCGGCCAGCGCCCGCTTTCCCAGTGCGCGCCCAGGCCACTCTCCTAGGCACGCGATTCAGTAAGTAATATGCAAATTAGAGCCCGCGGTAAAAGGAGGAGCTAGGGACACTAGCGCGTGCCTAGCGCCTCCTTTTTGGCAGAAGCGGCAGCTGTCAGCGGGTTTGACAGCCAATGCTCAATTTTACCAGCATCGGTTCTCAAACCCTCTGACAGCCAGGGGTTCGGAAAACAGACGCCGGCAAAATTGAGCGTCAGTCTTCCGACCTGCGGGCCAATTTAAAATTTTTTTTTTATTTAAAATTTTTTTAATTTTTGGGGCCTCCGACTTAATATCGCTGTGATATTAAGTCGGAGGCATTAATTTCTGAGAGTAAAATGTGCAGCTTGGCTGCACATTTTACTTCCTGAATCGCGCAGGAATAACTAATAGGGCCATCAACATGCATTTTCATGTTGCGGGCGCTATTAGTTTCGCGGGGGGTTGGACGCGCGTTTTCTACGCGTGGAAAACACGCGTCCAAATGGGAGCTAACAGTGTGTTCAGCCCGACAATAAATAAATAAATAAATAAAGACTTGGCTTATTTGGCCAAACCTTCCTCTTGATTTCAAGGTAGAGACTCTTCCCTCTATTACCCGAAAGCCAGATCTTCCTAATCATGAGCCTACAACCTTGTTCACTATAGGACTGCACCTACGTAATTCATTCTTGCCACCTCTTCACAAAGTGCTTGCCATATTTCCATTTCACCCACTGGTCTTTTTGTTATCTACTCTGTGCTCTGTTTCAACTTAGATGACTTCTTACGATCTGCCTCTTGTCTTTTGCCATACGTTCTCTAACCTCATGTTTAGTGTCTTTGGTTTGATTGGTTGCAATATGGATTGTAATTTTTAAGTGTAATTTTGATTGTAATCTGCCTTGAGACTAGCTCAGGAAAAGGCAGAATATCAGCTGTTTATAAAATAAATAATTAAATATATTGTATACATGTACATAAATAGTTCCCTTATACAGGACCGTCACCGGCTAAATAGCACACTGGGGGTATATTCTCCTCCGCTGTTGCGGCTGCATAGGAATAGCTGCGCTGGAGGTCACTACTTCCAGCGCTGTAGTGACAGAGGTGGCACGAGGCACTGGAGCCCGTCTTACCTGCCCCTGCCAACGGCCCTGCCCTTATTGCTCCGTGTTAGCCGGGGACAGGCCAAACCAATTCTGGTTTTACTTCACCGCATGGCATGGCCTGGTAGTTCTGATCTTTCCATTGATTTCCATCTTTATGCATGCAGTCAGGTCGTGGAGCTGTATGATCACCTCATCTCCCTTTATAAATGCATATATATTACATAAAAGCCACACTGCAGAGAATGAGAGACAAGGATTAATTAAAATAAATTCACTTTATTCAATTTAATAACTGTCACATAGTTTGTGTTTGACTTGTATAAATAGCTGGACTGGTTTAATTATAACAGCAGTGCCACCCAGAGACATATCAGAAAAGTTAATGTTTTTCCTCAAACACAGAAGCTATTTGTGTTTTTCTTCAGATCATTTGCTTTTTTTTTTTTTTTTTAGTTCCTAATTTCTCCCCTCATAGTTCCAGCTCAGCTGGAACCAGGTTTGGGATTCTGATGCCCAATGTCTTCATTCACAATTACCCACGGATTTTTTTTTCATTAGTAACAGAGAGACCATCTCTCTATTCCTAGTCTGGTCATTGCAGCAAATGATCCTAAGGCCAGAAGTCATGCACCAGGACTCCTTCCAAAATACTGCCTCATAGGGTCTCTAAATCCAGCCACCAGGTGTCACCTTTAATGAAGGCCGCAACTCATCCCCACACCACCACACCCACCCAGGGCTGTCAATGCTGCTTCTACAGCATACCAAGTGCACCTGGAGAGTGGAAGCAAGGCTGATGCAAGGGTATTAGGTGCCCTAGGGAGACCTTTGGCCTTGTGCCCCCTTCCCCCAACTTACCTACTGGTGGCAGCTCCAGCACAGCGCTCCCTTCTTTGGCAGCATTGAATCTGGCACAGCATCTTCCTCAATCTCTTCCCTCACCCTCTTCCCATCAACCCCCTCTCTTTACCCCTGCCCAAAGTGCCCAGCATCCCCACAACATTCATACTCTCTCTATCCTGCATACACACTTTCCCTACCCCCACAACACACTCGCACTCTCCAGCCCTTACTCACTCAGCACTCTCTCATGCCACCCATCTAGCAATCTCTCTCTTATTCTCCATTCCCCCACCTGTTCAGTACCCTTTCCCTCTCTCTCTCTCCACCCTTCCACAGTTGCCCAGCATTCATTCCCCTCCCACTTTTCCCTCCTAATGCTGAAGCTCCAGGCCTCTTCCTGCATTCTTCATCTTCTGGTGGGATGGGCTCCACTAGTGGCTTCAGGCCTCTTCCTGATATTCAGGCATCGGTAGGAGATGTTGCCAGTGCGTCACCTTGCTTCCTGTTCTTCAGCTGCCAGCAGGATGGGCTTTGCCAGCAGCTCCAAGCTTTGCGCTGGCAGGATTTTCCCACCTTGCCTAATGAAAGCACTGGCCCTGAGTGGAAGGCCCAGTTCTAGGATGGAAGCGGGGATCTTCCACATGGCAGTGTACAGCTCTGCCACTGAGCCGGCCCCTTCAGATTATTTTTGTTAGTTTACAATATTCTTTTGGTCCTGGTTAATACAGCTAACTACCAGGCACTGTTACTCCCGTAATATGCTTCAGGAGATGTGTATTCAAACAAAAACGCCATTAGCACAAATACACTTCTGTTCAAGATTGGAGGAATGCAGCTCCTTTGGTTCTGTAATTATATTTCTTTTGTCCGTCTGTTACGCTCATTCTGCCTTTTCCTTTCTTATTTTTTCTTTATTCCTTCCTTATGCAACACTCTACCATCTTACTCCTCTCCTTTCTCTTTCTTTTTTTCTCTCTACTGGAATTTTACATAGAAGCTGACAAGAGACCATAAGAAATCAAAGATGTCTTGGTCTACTTGCCATTAGGTTAAGGTCTTGTTCTGGACTTATGTGGATGCTGGTATGCAAAGCCCTCTCCATGATAAAAAACAAAAACAACCTAATTCTTACAGTCTTCCTTCCTTGTGGAGGTGTGCATGTGTTGAGGGCACAGATCGTCATTAGCAGGTTCTAATAGTCTTCCATTCTTGATTTGTTCTCTTTGACTTCTCTCTGGTGAGGGCCAATGCTTCTCAAAAACAATAGGAATTCTAGCTTTCTTTGGCTCTTCTGGTACAACACAATATAATTGTTTTGAAACAACTCTAATTCAATGACGACTACGAGAAAAATAATTGGGCATGTTTTCCCTGTTCAAGGTTAGGTGGGCTTGGGGGTTTCCCGGTTTGCTGCCATTTTGTATTTGAGAAAAAGTTTTGTATGTCTGGCTCATGGTTTACTGATTTCCACAGGGTATTAATGTCACAAGTTCCACTCATGTTTCATAGTCATACAACACGTTGGCTTGCGTGGGTAGAAAGGGTGGCCCAAGGACAGTTTGTCGAATGAGCAAGAAAGTCAAGCATGCAAGCATTTCACAAAGATGGGATGTTTTAATAAACTTGAAGACCAGTGTACTTTAATACTTTCAATAGATCACAGCGAGGTAGCTGCTCTTCTGTGTGTGAAACCCTGATCCAGAATCAGGGTTTCTACAAATGATTTAGCACCAGGCTCCTCATGAACATGCAGTGCATCATGGGAGAGAGTCGGCCTCCTTCTGTCCACGATCCAGACAGAAGGGGGCCGCCTCTCTCACGTAGCACACAAATGTGGCAAAATTGACAGCTGACTTGACACATTGATAGTATGTGTTCAATGAGAGAATGCATGCTGTTGGCACATTTAGGGGTTGATTTTAAGACCCGCGCGGTTGTGCCGGCGCACGCACATGGACACGCCGATTTTATAACATGCGCATGCACTTCCCTGGGACAGCGTAGAATGGCGCTGTCTTAGCCCACCCCCGTCCTGCCCTTCCCCACCCAGACCACGCTCCCTTCTTTGGGCCCGGCCCTTCTGCGCATAACGGGGGTTACGCATGTGGTTGGACCTGTTGTAAAATGCGTGCAGTGCGCACAAGGCCTGGCCACATACATAACCCCTGTAATTTACGCGCGTGGCCCTCTTAAAATTGGGCCGCTAGTGTGCAAAGATTATTTTCTCCTGCAAACAGCTTTTCTAGGATGTGCAGTTTTTCTCTAGTGAGTTTTATTGCAATTTCAATACTAATGAGTGACCGATGCGAAACTATGCAAAGCAGTTCATTAACTATGAATGCATGGTTAAACTGCACATGCTAAACGCTTCTCAAACACATTTTCACAAAAAATTAAACTATACTTAAATGAGATGTAGTCAAAGTTTTTGCGATAACGTTTCTAGAAAAACTATGCATGCTCTTTTGCTGCTGAACTCAATAACATATAATTCTTGATAGCAAAATAGCGGGCACCAAAAACCTCCAAACAGTGTGCACTCTTTTCCATACTTCTATACCTCTTTATGATGTCTTAATATTTGTGTGACAAATATCCTATGAACTGACATGGGCAGAAATGAACCCTTTAATTCCTTGTGAACTTTATATGTAATAGTTAACCTTTGCTTAATGATCAGAGCACCATAGAATATTGTAAAGACATTCTTAAAGGAAGGATAACATGCTTGGAAAGAGCATACCCCAACAGGCAAAGAGCATAACCTGCGTGTGTTGCGTGCATGCTATATATACAGATACACATATACATTTCTGTGATATAAGCTCAGCCCAAGTGCCCAAATACAAATGTGTCTCAATATGTGAGCTCCATCCCTTCAGTCACTAGAACTTATTATGAGAGAGTCAGGGTTCTCGCCTCCCGCAAAATTTCCCTACTACAAATACTGTATTATGGACCATATTGTACCTTTACCTCCTGAGGTACCATAAGAGCCTTTTGTTCTGTTGGGGGTCTGAGAGCTGCTGTGCTGCATTCTCAAATAGGGCGAACATGACAAGCAGGAAATCTGTTAAGTAAAGGGAAAATGAAAAAAAAAAAAAAGGAAAGGCCTTGCTGGAAAGACATATTAGCTTCTGAGCGCTATTAAAATGTCAGATCACTTAGTGTTTTTCAGCATAATTTCACATGATTCAAATGACTTCTGGGAAATAGTGGATAGTGTAGCGAGAAAATAGTATATTTACAGACTGTATAAATACACTGATCATTGCTATTTCATTTCTGTGATTCCCCATCTGTTCTTAAATAGTTTTCGGTATGGAACCTATTGGGTCAGTCTTCCAAACCTTGCTCAGTGGGTAAGATAACTGGATCATTTCACTTGCTTATCTTTAATCGGATGTTAGGTCACGTCTAACCAGGGCTCAGATTCTCCCTAAATTGGGCTGGGCAGAAGTTTGGCTAGATTTAGGGCAGCCAGCAGTTGTGTGGTCGCATTTAGCCGGCTAGCAGTAAAAAAAACCGCGCTGAGCATCTTAAAAAAAAAAAAAAAAAAGGACCCACACCCTGGGAACGCCTATGACCCCGGCCCGTCTTTTGAGTGGCTAAATCTGTCTTCCTCCAGATTTTCAAAGAGGAACTCTGCTTTTCTTAAAACTTATCCCCCTTAAGGCCCAAACATTTAGCCGGTCGGAGCAGGGTATGTTACCTGGATAGATTTATCCAGTGCAGCCAGGAAACTGTTTCCAAGAAGACACACCCGTAACGCAAGTCCTTTCCCAGGAATCGTGTCTAATATCTATCCTTTGCAACCGCGAGAGAGAGAGAGAGAGAGAGCGCAAAGGAGTCCTTTTGGGAATAAAACTTTTTGGAAATTCCAGGGAAAAAAAAAAAAAGAAAAGAGGTCTTTTAGCAAGAATTTGTGGATGCTGTAATCCCATACCCCATGTGACATCAACGTTAGCTGAAGTTTCCCTTGTGTCTCAGCGGAATAAACATGCAGCCAATGCCAGAACAATTGCTGTTGAAGAAAGGATGTCACAGCTCCTCCCAGCATCCCCTCAAAAAAAAAAAAAAAATTCAAAGGTTGTAGAATACCATGCATGCCCCTCACAATATGCAAACGAACTGTGTGAAAACAAGTATGTTTAAGATTTTTTTTTTTTTATTTTTTATTTGGTGCTAAAAGGCACAGCCAAGTTGAGATTCTGCGTTTGCGGCTCTTCAGGTGAAATTGTTACAGCGTGGTAAGACGTGTTATACTCACCCTTTACCTGAAAGACCATTTCAGCTCAGATTTCTATTTGCCTGTTTAGATTTAGCTTTTGTCTCTAATTTGCAGATTTTTTTGCCATGTTTCACTTTCTATATTTTAGCACTCTCACGGGCCGATGCAGAAAGGTGCGTTCCGTCGAACGAACCATTTTGCCTGCACTTGAGTGCGCATTTGCCGGGCACAAAACTTACTCCCGACGCAGCAAGGAGTTTTGCATGCGTAAAATGTGCGTTCCTTAACGGGAGTGCTGCTTAGCACCCTCGCATGGAAATCCCATGCAGATGAGTGCATCAAGCAGCACGCATCCAGCCAGAGCATCTTCTTTAGCACTGGAAACTTAACTCCTGGATTAGGACTGGAATTAAGTTTCCAGCACTGAAAAAAAATAGTAAAAAAGTTTTTAAAAAAATGTAAAATAAAAAAAAATCTGGAACTCTCTGGGTAAATGCTGACAGCTGCCGCTGCCATTTAGCTGAATAGATTCTGATTTATCCGTCTGCCTGCCAGCGGAAAGCAGCTGCCAGATAGCCGGATAAGTGAGTACTTAGCCAGATAAGTCAGTACTTATCTGGCTAAGTGGCGGCGGCAGCAGTGGCTGCTGCCACTTAAACGATAGCTTGTCAGGGACGGCACCTCTCTCCCCTTCCCTTCCTGAGTTAACATGTTCGCTCGGCCTGTGCCAAACACACATTTTAAAAGTTTTAAAGTGTTTTTTAACTCCCAGTGCATTAGCATAGTATTAGCATATTGCATCGGTATTTTAAAACAAAACAAAAAAAAAAACCTGGGTGTTAAAAATGTGCACCCAAAACCAAGGCACTGTTTCTTAGCACCCGGATTATTGTATTGCCCTGTCAGGGGGCATTTGAGGATTCTTACCAGCTTATGTAACATAATTATAGCAGGCCACTTCTTTTGGTACTGCAGAAACTGAAAATATGACAGCAGGGAAAGACCATAAAGTCCATCTACTCCGCCCATTTTCTCTTCCTGCCACAGACTGTGCTTGTTCTTCTGACTTTCCCACTGGTAACGATCCTCTCCCTCTGTGCTCATCCCATGCTCTCATGAATTCTGCTACAGTTTCTGCATCCACCATCTCCATTAGGGACACTCTTTCATGCATCCATCACCCTTTCTAGGAAGTAATATTTACAAATGTTACCGATGAGCCTACTCCCTGTCACTCTTTTATACCATGACCCCTTATTCTAGAATTTTCTTTCCGCTGGAAAAGGTTTTTTTTTCTTGAACATTATTTATATTTCAATGTATCCATCATATTCTCCAGTCACTCCTCTCAGGCTAGGGTATTCTTGTTTAGATCTTTAAATTGTGCCTTCCAGGGCTTTTGGTGCAGACTCTGCTCCATTTTTGTTGCTTCTTCTCTTGCCACTGTGAAGTCCCAAGTGAAGAGTCTTGTGGTAACACTGGACTCCTCTCTGTCAATGGAACACGGCGTCACAGCTCTAATACTATTTATAGATTTACTGTATGTATTTAAAACATTTGTTACCCACATACTCCCTAGTTTGTAGCAGATTACATAAAAATATAGGGGCAGATTTTCAAAGGGTTACGCACGCGGGCCTATTTTCAAAAGGCCCGGCGGCGCGCATAAAGCCCCGGGACGCGTGTAAGTACCGGGGCTTGAAAAAATGGGCGGTCAGGGGGCAGGGCCAGAGGCCTCTGCAAGGCTGCTGGGCCAGAGGATCGCACGCAGGCAGTTGGCTGGCACGCACAAGTTACGCCTGCCTCTGGCAGGCGTAACTTGTGAGATAAAGGTACTTTTTTTTTCCCCGGGTTGGGGGGGCGGGACAGGTAGGGGAAGGGAGAGGAAGGGAAGTTGGAGGGGGGGAAGGTGGGGGGGGGGGAAGGAGCGGCCTCGGAGGGAACGGGGAAAGCCAGCTGGTCTCCCCAAGGGCTCGGTGCGCGCAAGGTGCACTAGTGTGCACCCCCTTGCGCGCGCTGACCCCTGATTTTATAACTTGCGCGCGGCTGCACGCGCATGTTATAAAATCGGGCGTACCTTTTAGAATCTGCCCCATAATATATAAAATAACATACAGACAACAAAGACGAAGCCGTTCGTCCACATCAAACTGTTGACCATTGTTTACATCTTGTCAATCTGTTAAAGTCTTTTCTTTCTAGTGAGGCTGATTCTGCATTCTCGTGTTCTGAGTTGTCTTGACTATTGCAGTTCTATATATAACAGCCACCCCAAGAAGTCTGCTCATGGGCTCCAGATCGTTCAAAATGTGGCTGCTCGTCTGGTCTCAGGGTGCATGACAAGGGCCACACTGCTCCCATTTTACAGAATCTTCATTGGTTACCAGTTTCATTTCAAATACATATTAAATTGTTACGTTTGGTTTTTAAAATACTACATGGTCTCGGCTCGGTATACATTAGTGAGTTCTTGGACCAGCAAATGCTGACGCGGTCTCTGAGATCTGTGGGAGATTCCTTACTTAAAATACTGTCTCTGAAGAATTTTAAATTGACCAGGATGTGTTTTTGCACCTTTTCGATTGCTGGGCCAATGTTATGGAACTCAGTCCCTGGAGTAGCTCGTTCAGAGGGTAGCCTATTATTAGTCTACCATGTTGTGAAAGCATGGCTTTTTAAAACAGCCTTTGATATTCAGTTTATATGGCCTGTTTTCTACTATTTTTAATATTATTGCTTGGGGAGCAAATTTGTCACAGCCCACATAAAGTAAGTTGGAAAAATAGTACATAAGCATATGTTGGCTTTGAAAATTATCCCAGCAAATCTACCTGCACAAAATTACACCCTGCTAAATTGTATGCAGAAATGTTTCTGGGAATTTTACGTGCATGCTTTTGAAAATCCAAAATATGTGCACAAAGTCCAAATCCCTTGCCATCTCTACCCCCAGAAATGATTCCAATCATTCCAGGTAAACTTCCATACATGGAAGTTTACCTGTATATTAGGGATGTGCATTCGCTTGAAAGAAGGTGGTATCTGAACTAAAAAAAAGCGCCCATTTTTTGTTCACTTTATTTCAAACAAAACAAAACCCCGGTGTCTCTGAAAACCCCACCCCCCAAAAAAATGTTTGTGCAGTGAGCAAACAGCAAGCACTATTTGCCAAGAAATGTAAAAAAAAACAAAAAACCTCGCGCACTCTGAGTCCACCTGCTGACCCTTTGCCCCCTTCCCCGCTTCACTGAGAATGAAACGGGTGCTGATTCTGATTTTAAAAAGATGCCAGACTGAAGGCCAACTGGTGCCAAGTTGTTTTATGGCAGTACAAGCCGTTGGGACCGTATATACGGGGGCGAGATGTTTGTCCTTCCTCGCATGCGTGGCACATTGGTCAGAGCTGCTCTCGTCTGCGCATTTACGGCACTTCGGTCAGTGCTCATTTATCTATATTGATTGCTTTATGAGCATCAAACAACTTGACAACAACCAGATCCAGTAGGACTGGAACCACTGGCGATCACTTCTACCCATTTCATCATGAGAAAGGCATGGAAGGGGAAATGGGGATGAACAACATTTTTGTTTTTCCTATTTAA
Source organism: Rhinatrema bivittatum (assembly GCF_901001135.1). Taxonomy (NCBI): domain Eukaryota; kingdom Metazoa; phylum Chordata; class Amphibia; order Gymnophiona; family Rhinatrematidae; genus Rhinatrema; species Rhinatrema bivittatum. Next base: position 491,959,583 of record NC_042615.1, on the reverse strand, counting down.
TGTTTGTGAAACAGACCGAACCAATATTAAACATTTAACCACTGAATTTTCAAAGGAGTTAAGGCGCATAAATGTAACATACTATTGCAGCAATTTTCAAAATCCATTTTCTTGAATTAAAGTGCTCTTATGCTGGCAAATCAAATGGAGGATTCATTGGCATATATTGTAGCAATTTTCAAAAGCCCACCTACAGGGGTAAAGTGCAATTACATGTGTAAAAGCCAATTTTAAGTGTTTAAATGCTTTTGAAAATCAGGCCAATAATGAGCCGAATCCTAAACTCCCCCCCCCCCCCCCCCCCCCCAAAATGAAAAAATAAAATAAAGGTCTTTATCCTACATATCTGTGTTGCATATTGGGTGGGTAATTTTATAATAAGGCATTTCTGAGGGCAAAGCACTTTTTTTCTCACCTGTGGAAGTACTTTTGAAACTACCCCCCTCCCTGTATGTTGATCTGAACTTTCTTGATGAGCATCCTCTTTCATCTCTATTAATGTTTGAAATTTTTTATTAATACCATTATTTTGTTGTTGTTTTTTTCTTTATTTATTGTATTTCTATCTGCCATGTTTTGTATTTCATTATGTGTTTGTGCATTGCCTTGGGCGCATTATGGAAAGGCAATTTAAAATATGAACACACAAATAATATCTACCTTATACCCTCTGGGGTAGATTTTCTAAATCTACGTGCGCGTGTACTTTTGTTCGCGCACCAGGTGGGAACAAAAGTACGCCGGATTTTATAAGATACGCGCGTAGCCGCGCGTATCTTATAAAATCCGGGGTCGGCGCGTGCAAGGAGGTGCACATTTGTGCAACTTGCGCGCGCCGAGCCCTGCGCGCGCTGCCCATTCCTTTCGAGGCCGCTCCGAAATCGGCTTCGCGTAAATCGGCGCGCGTAAATCCGAGGCCGCTCCGAAATTGGAGCGGCCTCTGAGGGAACTTTCCTTCCACCTCCCCCCGCACCTTCCCCTCCCTTCCCCTACCTAACCCACCCCCCCCGGCCCTATCTAACCCTTCCCCCTACCTTTCTTGGCAAAGTTACACCGGCTGGAGGCTGGCGTAATTCTGCGCGCGCCAGCGGGGGCTGGTCCAGAGGCCTCGACTACACCCCCGGGCTGCGCCATTCCCCCGACAAGCCCCCAGAACGCCCCAAAAATCGCGCCGCCCACCCGGCACGCCCCGTCCTGCCCCTTTTATGAAGCCCCAGGATTTACGCGCGTCCCGGGGCTTTGCGCGCACCGGCGGCTTATGCAAAATGGGCACGCCGGCGCAGGGCTTTTAAAATCTAGCCCTCTCCGAATATACTTTTAGAAGCGCGGCCCATAGAAGCGGTCATCACGCACTGGATGAACTGCTTTCAGTTTCTTAAGCCCAGACCGGGCTGCTGCGAGGTACCGGCTAAGCACCTCTACTAAGAAGTCGTTACGCACGCTGTCCAGCTTAAGCAAGTGAGCAAAATTTCTTTTGCCAGACAACAGCTCGTGCCCAGCATGCTGTTACCATCCTAAGCCACGGGCTCTTTTCTTCTAATAATTTGCTTTCCATTTCCTTTTTTTTTTTTTGTTCTGTTCAGGCATACTGGGGTTCAAGTGTAAATCCCAGAAAACAGAAATGAACTGCATCCTGTGATTAATGAACTGCTGGCGGCTGCACTGCAGTCTGCATTGTAATTAAGCGTGATCTGGCGGGTTTAGTGGTGACACTGTTCCTGTAATGATTTGACGAGCTGAAGGTGGATGCACCAGGTTATTAAACTACCTGCAGCTTTGGCTTTATAATGGCATCTCGGGGACAGGTTCCGCTGCTGCTTGAGCATGACCGTGAAAACAGCTCTGCTTGCAAGAGGGGCTCCTCTCCATCCAGCAAAGGAAAGTTCGTGTGCCCTTTTTTTTCATTTTTGGAAATTTTGAGATGTTACGGACGATCCGGATGGGCCGCTCTGATCGATTCTTGCAAAGTGACAGTTACATAGATGGCACTAAACAAAAAAAAAAGAGGGATCTCGCTGCCAAGAAAGCATTTCAAGGGAAGTGAACTAGGAGGCCGCAAGAGACGATTGCGGTGTTTGAACAAAGACGGAAGGGTTAAGCTTTTCCAGCCGGGAGACTCCAGGAACAGCAGCATTCTCTTCTCTCTGTTTGCCTTCGCCTCCTAACCCACTACCATCTGTTGCCCTTCCCCCACCATTGCTGACTGCCACCCTGGCCTTGGACCCCCCTCCATCATCCCCCCTCCAGTTACCCTTTTTTTGTTTTGCATCTCTCGTTTTAATCTTTTTTTTTTTTAATGGTGTGATCACGCCACCCTACCTACACACAAACTGCCAGTAGCAGTAAAGCTGCATGCACACTCCCCTCGCTGGTCCCCTGTCACGAGTGACCTTCCATGCAAACACAGATGCTTCTGCGAAGCGCAGAGCTCTCCGCGGACCGGTAGCATTGCATCCCCCGACCATTTGGGCTTTATTTTAGGTTGCGAACTGTTCAAACCGTCACCGCCTGGTTGCTGTGGTGTCTTTCATTTGGATTCTTTTTTTTATTGACTAAACCGCAAGAATCTCAGCCCCTAGTACCAGGGCGGTCTATGCTTGACTGATTTTGATTCTCTTAACATCAGCCCAGGGGTTTTCTTCTATACATATGATATTTTTAAAAGGAAAAAATAGTACATACGCTGCAGTTTTAACTAGTCTAGTGGGGTGCATGCTTTTGTTGATTATTTTTTTTTCCTTACTGTGGAGTATATCTGAAGATCATTAAAAGAAGGGAAAGATGTGGAAAGGGGGAGGTGAAATGTAGTAGTCATTGTACCAGTGCAGTGCATGTGTGACACATGTTTCTTTTTTTTTTTTTTTTTGTCTTTTCATCTTCCACGAGAGCCAAAAAGTTTCCTGCCGCTCTCTTTGCAGCTCTTGACAAATGATTGCCAGATGTGGCCTCTCTCTGCAGCTCTCCTTCCCCTCGGCAGGCCTGCAGCGAGGGGATATTCGACTCTCCCTTGCCCATTTCATCTCCTCTCCACATCTGCCAGGGACACACAGGCGATACATCCCTACATGAGTGTTTAAAGTTTACTTGGCTTCCCTTATTCACTTTCATTTCTCCCCCGCCTTCCCAGATAGCGTTCAGGGAGTGCAGCATGGGGCCCTCCTGACACTCTAGAAACCTTGATGAGGTTACTGAATATAAGTTCATTAAACTACTTCAACTTTCTTGCATATATATGACAAGTGTTTTGTATATTTAAGCAATGCACCTCTTCTTATTTTGGAATTTGGAAAGTTTGATGCAATTCTCTTCTTGCTTCTGACCCTCCTGTTGTTAGTCTGTGAGAATCCGCCCACTTGATAACGAGGCACGTGGATGTGGTGGGCATTCTGGGAAAAATGATGGTAAGGAAAAATAAAATTAGCGCTTGAAACAAATGTTGCTAGAAGGCAGGCCAGCTGCACACAATAGTATATGCATGGGAAGCAGATAAAGTTGTCATCCATTATTTTCTCTAATCTGAGCGAGGCAAGGTGATTTTCAGTGTATGTGACTTTTTACTTTATTCTTGTTAGGTCTGTATGTCTGGCTCCATCTCCCTACTATGCGACCTCAAATAAGAAGAATAGATGTTATGGACTTCTAGAAGGGTCATTGGGTGGACAATATTGATTGTATAGTGCTGCGTATGCCGTGTACTGCTATAAAAATGTTAAGTAATAGCATCATGTCCCTCTTGCGTGACGACTATTTTTCCATTATTAAGGGAAGGCAGTAGTCTCTATTCATGTTGAGCATGATTGATTAAAGGCGCTTTCCCGTTTTGTGAATATGGGTAGAAAGCTCAGTAAATCAGGCCCAAAGAGACTGTTGTAAAATAAGGCAAGGTTTGGTGATATTATCATATTGATCAATCATTGACTTTCATTTGCAGCTCTATTGGCTAATATGTTTTTTTGCGGTGAGCTGGGTGATCATCTTTGTGCTAGTGAGTGATGTCATTACAAACTTTAAGGCGTTCAGCATGTGTGTGTGAGTGCAAATGGCTTAAGGCAGCAGTAATATTTAGAGCTCAATATTCAGTAATCTGGTGAGCAAAATATAAAGTTATCTGGGTAACTTTATCTGGGATATTCAGCGAGCCCTAGCCCGGTAAGTCTGCTGCTGACTGTACTTGGATAGCGTTACCCAGATAAAGTTATCTGTTTATATTTAGGATGGCATTTAGCCCTCCCAGGCTTACCTGCCTAAGCTTATCAGGCTAGCGCTGAATATTGGTACTGCCTAGATAAATTATAGCCATGCCCTCGGAAACCCGCCCTGCCTTTTTTTTATCCAGCTAAATTTTGACTTACCCAGGTAATTTTGACTTTGCCAGTGAGAAGGGTGGGAATTGCAGATCTTGGGGGTTTTCTAGCTAAATTAAAAGATAGCTGGACAAACCCTTTTGAATGTGGACCTCTTAACCTTTTAGGAAGCTTCAGGTGGCACTCTGTACCCATGTAATAACTTGTAAAAGTCCCCTCACACAGGCGTGTGTATTATAACCCATTCCAGTTTCAAGATAGCGACCTTTTAACACTCCTCTGGTCAGCGGGGATGGGCCACACCAGGTGTCTTTCTTTTCTAATGTGTATGCTTTTGGGGAAAGAAGTCATTCAACTCCCTTGGCCAAGCTGGCATATTTTGTATCTGTAGGTGCATTTGTTTAAATGTAACATGAATAGTATGTTTTGCACATCTGTTGTGAATCGCTGAACAAGTTAACTTCACGAGTTTAGCAGCTTGTTATCTTCTAATCCTAAAAATGCTAAAAGCTTGCCATGTGCTTGGCTTCTCTAAGTGCATCTCATCATTTTAATCTGGAATGGTAGCTTTGCCTGGGAAGGGGGTTTCATAAACTTCTTTTCCAGACTCTGGTTTTCTTTTCCCAACTAGCTTTTTTTTCTGCATCACCCCAATCCTGGGCTGGCTGGTATAGCACCACCTGCTGAGGCGAAAGCAGCTTTAGAAGGGCTTTTTAGCTCCCCCCCCCCTGTGACATCACTTCCTCCCCGGCGCTGGTCTTGCTGTTTTGACGTCTCAGGAGCACATTCCAGCCGCGCCCTGCTGGATGGAGCACGTGGTTCAGAGGAACACGTTTTCAGCGTTGCCAATCTGGGCTGGCCCAGCAACTGTTTGCCAGTTTACTTTTTTCTCTCCCGTGGCATCAGGATAATCGGCCTTGTGGCATATTGGGCCTCGGTGAAGGGGGGCTCCCAACTGCAGCCACGCTGCAGAAGGGTGAAACTGAGAATGTGGGTGCCAACTCGAGCACCGCCACTGCCGCAGTGGACACCATTGTTTATGCCCTGCCCCTCCGAGCTCTGTGCTCTCCAGATCCCTAGGAAAGTGTCTCTGCAACCTCGTAGGCTAGGTACCCCCCCCCCCCCCCGAATGTGCCTTGTAAGTGCTTTTCGTTTGTGCACTTGCCTGGCATCACTGGTTCCCTTGGAGGTGCCGGTCTCCTCTTCCTCAGCTATTGTCCTGTCAGTGAGACCCTCACCCCCGCACCCCACTAATGCCCAGAATAGAAACCTGCTCTAGAATAACCTGAACTTTGCATAGTGTACCTAGTAGAAACTTCAGGAAGCCCTAGTGCTGTTAAGAACGGTTTATTCTTACTGGGGTTTTACTATGTGAAGCAAAGGAACAAGCATATGTATTTTTTCACTCTGGTCCTTGTCCTGTTCTAGAAAACCCACCACAAAAATAAAAATGTAAAAAACACTTTTCAGACACAAGAAGATTATTATATTGATTGCTTTATCATTTATTTTTGTTTTTAAAGTGGGAGGTCAGAAGCCAAAGGTTTTGAAACTGTTAGTGTCACTCCAAAGTAAAAGAAGGGATGGTCGCTGCCGCTGCACCACACGTGATGGCGCGGAGACCCCGGCACTTTCAGCCCTCCGTCGTAGCCTCCTGCCTCCCTCCACTTCCCTCACCGCAGCTGCCCGGGGGAGGTGGGGGGAGGAGCTGGAAGCCGAGGAGGTGTCATCCGGCCTGCACACCTAGGGAACGTCCTTCAGAGGACAACTTGTCACCAGCCGCCGGAGAAGAGAAGAGGCTCTGTGGTCTCTGAACATCTGGCAGCGCTGCGCAGGAAGCTGAGGGGGTGTCATTAATTGTGATGAAATAATTTAAACCATCAGGAATAAATGAGGCTGTTAAGCTAAGTTCAGATTCCATTTGTCGTGCGCACATGTGTCTAGCGGCAGCCTGCCTGCAGTTAAAGCGGGAGAAAGGGGAGAGAGAGAGGGAGGGAGGAATGATGTTTAACTTTAACATGGAACCGAAAAAAACCAGCAGATAGAGTAAACGAGACAAATCACTGCAAAGGAGCGTTTTTGTGTTTGAGCCGAGTTTATAACGTTGCTGGTCTCCCGTGAGTTTCACCTCGTGGTAGGGGAGCCCTTTACCAGCAGTGAACTTTCCCCCCCTTAATCCGGTGTGCAGGGTGCATTAGTAGCTGGGGCAGCAGCGCTTCCCTGTTGTTTTCAAGCTGCAGTAAAACAGGATCGCAGGGCAGTAGGAAAAGGGTACGCGCAGGGAGAAGTGTGTTCAGGGAGAGCAGTAGGGTTAGGCTTGCCGGGTGCCGTAACGCAGGGCCTGAGGGATCTCCTACAGACGGACGGACGGACATGCGCGCCCAGCGTCCGTCGGCAACACGTGCGTCTGCTCTGCCGCTGGCGGCGCCCGCCCTGTCGTTCTCTGTCTCGTTGAGCTGAGTTTGCTGTCTGGTCCCCGCGGCGACCGGGAGCGCTGCCTCTTCTAGGGGCGCTGACTCAGCTGTTAGCGGCATTGGGACAGGCGGTATTTCGGAAGAGCTGCAGCTGGGGGGGGGGGGGTTGTAAAAAGCCTTTACGCAATCTGATGAAAATGTCCCTTCAGGCTTCGTTGCTTTTGTAAATTACCTTTCAGTCCCTTTTTTTTTTTTTTTCCATGGGGAGAGAGAGCTTGGGGCGAGTGGGAGGGACATGGCTGCCGTTCTCTGGCTGTCTCTCCACTGCCAGGATCCTCTTTGTCATGTTCCCAGCATCAAAGAAACAATTTTTCTCTCATACTGTATTGAATTTCACCTCTGTCCCTTCAACCCCTACACAAGTCACATACATTTCTGTCTTTAATTCTCCTCCTCAGGATACTCGGTTTCTTCCCAGAACCAGTGGCTTTCATCCATGGGGTAACTGAGTAATCCCTCTGTGCTCGGTCTGCTGGTAGCGCAGTGTCGTGACCACAACAGTGGAACTTTTGCCGCTGCCTCTGAAAGACAAGCAGGAGAGCTGCTGAGCATTAACTGAACAGAGAGACATAATAAGATGCCTTTCCAAAGTGTTTAAGCCTTTCAAAACTGTGAAGCTTAATTAGGTGTAAGTTACTCAGACTCGCGCAGTCCAGGTGCCAATGTATATATATATATGTATCTGTTTCAAAGGTTTATAGTACATGCGGAGTAAAGTTTGGTATTGTAACGTGTACCTGTTTTTTTTTTTTTTTTTAAGATTCTTCTTCAGGTTATCAGGCTGGTTTCAGCTGAAAGAAGACCAGAGGTCCTTTGACTCTAACCTGATAGCCTAACCTCTTTAAAAGAGGTGCAGAGTAGCCACGTGAAAGTATTTGCGGGTATTTTCAATGTAAAGACCTTGAAGGCCCTCTACCAGATCAGACTGATCCATTGTATGTTTATTTATTTAAATCTTTTATATACCGACGTTCGTTTGCACATCAGGTCGGTTTACAGTGAAACAGATAGGTTAACAAAGATTTGGAAAAAGAATAGGAAATTGGACAGTTACATATTAACATTTTAAGAGAAATTACAACAGTTCATGGTACTGTGGCTGCTGGGGAGGAAGTGATGTCAGAGGGGGAACTAAACGGCCCTTCTAAAGCTGTTTTGCCTGGTTCTGTGGTCGGTTTGAGATCGCTGGACCAGGGGTCAATGGAAGGGCCTCTGAATGCTCGTGGGATACACTAAAGCTTAAATGTCACCCACTGCGACAGTCATGCCAAATTCCTGTAACGGAAGGTTGGTTGGCAGATGCGTCAAGGCTTAGGGTGCATCTGACCTCCCAGGAGGAGAGGCAGTGTTCTTCAAAGGAGGACAATTCCTTAGTAGTAAGGCTGTTCTGAAAGGAGGAATTTTCGGCCCCCATTTCTAGCACACAGGTAGCTTTGAAGATTTCCACCACCATATTAGATGACCTAGCGGAAGGTGACTCCATCCTACAGAGAATAAGGAAGCCGTCAAGGACCTGATGCCTTTAGGCAGATGGTTCTGGTGGAATGGTACTCCTCTCAGGGGTGCCTCAGAAGAGACAGGGTGATGGGAAAATTGTACCCTCTCCCTGTGGAGGAAAAGAACAAGGAAATGGGTTAGGTTATTCAAGCTGTTTGGGGGACCATGAAAAGGAGAAGCAGCCTCCAAGGCTATGATAGCAAAATGGATCAAGAAAGCCATCTCTTTGGCATGTATACTCAGCAGTAGACAAGCACCAATGGCTCTCCATGCATACTCCACAACAGCGCAGGCACCATCCTGGGCTGAGGCATTGTCTGTCTTCCCAGGGGAAATTTGCAGGGCTGCCTGGTCATCTCTGCTCTCATTTTTCAAACACTGCAGGCTGGATGTACAAGCGTAGGAAGAATTGATCTTTGGGTTGGGGGTCCTGCCTTCCTCCTGCCCAGACTAGGAGTTAACTTTTGTATTGTCCAATGTAATGGTCTAGTCTAGCAGGAGGAAAAGAGGTAAAATTGTTCTTGATAATTTTCTTCCTTGAGTTCTGCTAGACCAGTCCAGGCTCCACCCAGGAATACAGGGGTCATAAGCAGAGTTGCATGGGGTATCCCAGCTCTCTCTTCCTGTTTTCTTTCCCCTCTTTGCCCTCTCCTGAGAGGGGAATATCTTTGAGGGATGGGGAAAAATGTATTATTAGTAGATGTAAAGAAAAAAAGGGGTAAGAATGGGGTCCTTGTGCCGGTGCTTTGACAGGCTAATGGCAAGGGCCTGTATCCACTCCCCTCTTATAGCCAAGTATGAGTCACGAAAGGGGTGGGCCCTCTGTCTTCAGCAGCTGAGGAGTGGGGAAATCCCAAGTGTAGAAAGACTAGGGGACACTCCATGAAGTTAGCATGTGGCACATTTAAAACTAATCGGAGAAAGTTCTTTTTTACTCAACGCACAATTAAACTCTGGAATTTGTTGCCGGAGGATGTGGTTAGTGCAGTTAGTGTAGTTGTGTTTAAAAAAGGATTGGATAAGTTCTTGCAGGAGAAGTCCATTACCTGCTATTAAGTTCACTTAGAGAATAGCCACTGCAATTAGCAATGGTTACATGGAATAGACTTAGTTATTGGGTACTTGCCAGATTCTTATGGCCTGGATTGGCCACTGTTGGAAACAGGATGCTGGGCTTGATGGACCCTTGGTCTGACCCAGTATGGCATTTTCTTATGTTCTTATGTAATGGACTGGTCTAGCAGGACTCTCAGGTAAGAGCAATATTTCTGTGTTCTTTCCCTCTCCCCCCCACTTAACCCCTGCCCCCAACCCAGGTAAAAGTGATTGCTTTTCACAGCGTGCATATTTTTACCCATAGTGAGGGAGAGGGGTGGGGTTAAGGAACAATTTTCATAGGTTCTTTTTACTTGGACACACACTTATTTACCCACATGAAAAGTTTTGAAAATTACCCCTCTGTGTGATAATACAGGGGAAGGTGAGTAAGCAAATTTTCAAAGGGGTTACGTGCAGAAAATTAGCATTTACATGCATACGTAGTCTGTATTTGTGTGCATGCTATTTTATAAGCATTGAAATTTCGCATGTATTTTTGGTTTCATCTGCATAAAAGGACGGGGTCAAGAGGTACTTGTGGAGGTTGCTTTTTTATGACAGGTATTTGCATATAAATTATCTAACTTATTCATGCAATTTTATACCTGCTAATTGACTAACGCAACTGAAAGCAGACTTGTCTGTTGTCTGCAATTTTTGGGTGCGAGGTCCTGGGTGAACTGGTGGGGGGTTCATGGTAAAGTGCTAGAGGGTCTGGGTGAACAGGAGACAGACTGTGTGAGCTGGCAGAGGTGATTTCAAGTACGAGTGCAAGAAAGCATGCATACATGCACATATTATAAATGCCTGTTTCTACGCTTACATGTAATATTTTATTATGCACCTAAAATATAAGAGGGTAACTTTCAAAAGGATATGCATGCATAAAACTGGGTTTTGCACATGAAAATGCATTTTACCCATATAAATGGGCTTTTGAAAATTGCTACAGTATATGCCATTGAATTGCCCATAGGATATTCATGTGTAAGTGCACTTTATACGCGTAAATGGCTTTTTAAAATTGCTTCAATAGTGTGTTACGTTTTCATGTGTAACTCTTTCTAAAATTACCTCCTATGTGCGTATATTTATAAAATAGGTAGGAAAAATAAGCACTTTCATTGCACTGGAAATATATGCGTGTTCTGAAACATAGGTGCAGTAATGAAAATAGGTTTGAAACTTTGGCTTCATGTGTCTATAGATAGTTCTGCAACAGCAAAAAAATGTTCTTTCTCACCCCAAACATGGTGCTGGTTCAGAATTGCTAGATTCACACTTTTCCCTGTAGCAGATAGCTGTATAATCAAACCCACCAATATCTTTTTCCTCTAAAATCTTGTTCCATTTAGTGTGTGTAACTGGAACTGCTTCTGCTGGCAAAATGTTCCCCAATTTGACTCCTTTGAGTGAAAGCTCCCTTCCTTTGCAACTGGCAGAATCTCCTCTCCCTTAATCATAGTGGGTGCCTCATTCTTTGTTTGTGGCTGCTTTGGTACTAAGATTGTCTGCCGGATCCCAATAGAGCCCTTTGATATATCTGTAGAGTGTAATTAAAGCTCTTCTTAAATCTTTTTTCTAATGTATATAACCCCAGTGTGTACAATCGTGCAGCACAGGGAAGCCCTTGTGTCCTCATTGATAGCTTCATGACCTCTCTTTGTACCTAACATTTGGACATCCTCCTTTATTAAGGATGAGTGCCTAAAACTAAACCCCATAACTCCAATTGTGGTCTGACAAAGGCCTTATACAGTGGTAGGATGAGATCATTGTTCCTTGCTTCCTCTCTCTGTTTAGTGCATGCTAACATGTGCTCTGCTTTAACCAGTTGTAACCCTTAATGGGGTTTTTAAACCCAAGGCCACACAAACATGTTTATTTTCTTCGGGGCTGCGCTGGCTAAACTCTTAATCCTGGGGGGATTCCCTCTTTTTAGGGAGGGACCATGGAAGTCTTGCTTCCAGTGTGTTTAGATTGTGGGTAGAGTGTAGTTGCATTCCTCAGGGTGAGATGCTGGGACAAATCAACAGGACTAGGCCTGGGTGTTAAAGTCAAGTTTACTGATTTGATAATAATTAAATAAAGGTCAATTTGTCCATAAATAGTTAAATTTCATCTGACTTTTGATGCATGAATGATTTGCTCTGTAGATAGGTGTCCTTTGTTCAGGCATCTGGGTGGAGCTCCCATGGTGATTTTACCTGTACAGACCTCACTCAGCAGTTAACCGGGGACAGCAAAAATCCTTCATTACTCCATCTCTTTCCTGGACTCCCTGTCCCGTTCCCAGATAATCATGGAGGGAGCCATATGTCACTCCCTTGGACTCCAGATACCAGTGTTTGGTACTAATATTTGGGTACTCGCCATGTGTTAAACTAAATCATGAGCTCTATATGCTAATAACAACAGTAGTCATTAAGTAAAGAAGAGAACCGTGGAAAACTCTGTAAAGCAGTCATAACTCTCAATGAATATGTCTGGGAATTCCAACCTCCAGTATTTACCACAGGACAAATGAATATCCTCAGGCCGGATCTTTGTCTCTGATGCCTCCATCTGAATAGCGCTGCAACCGACGCCTGCCTTTCAAAGCTCTTTGCCATCTGGGCTTTTCCACGTATGAACCAGATTGCTTAGCTTGGACAAGATTGTTCTCCTGTCTGGGTATGTCAACTGTAATCCCTGCATCCTTCAATATCTCAGCTGCTTCCTCAACTGTTTTAACACTGTGAGAGATCCCCTGTAGCGCAAAAACCAGTCCACTCGGGTAAAGCCATCTATATCTGATGTTAGCTGCCATCGGTGGGGATGTAATACAGCGAAATTCCTGGCACTTTCTCAGCGTAGTGGCAGCTAGGTCCGCGAAGATTGCAATCTCATGGCCTTCCCAATGCCATGTGTGCTGTTTCCTCACAGTATTGTAAATTTTCTCCTTTTGCAAGAAGTAATGGTAACTTACAACTATATCACGGGCCTTATTTGCTATCTTCGTTCCTAGAGTTCTATGGGCCCTTTCAATCTTAACAGAATAGTTAGTACCAACCTCTGCTGCGCCTCCAGAATCAAGGAAAAATCTGGAGATTCTTTCAACCACCGAAGTGCAATCAGTGTACTCTTCTGTCTCTGGTACACCTCTTGTCCGAATATTAGAGCGTTTGCTCGATTTTCAATATCCTCCAACTTATCCGCTAGAGATTGGCAGTGTTCCTGGAGCTGCGCTTGCGTTTTGTGTAGCTCATGCCAGCTTTCACCTTGTGTGTCCAGGCGGACCTCCACCTCATCGAGTCGCCAGCCTAACTCCGCGGTTTCTTCTCGGATTTCGGAGATCAAGGTGGAGACTTCTGTTTTATAGGTTTTACTGTCCAGCCTCAATTCAATAAACCATTCCCGCATTTCAGCTTGGGAAGGAGGCGCCGTATCGGCATTGCTCGAAGCACTGCTCAGTTCTTCCATTTCGGCAATGCAGTCTTCCGGCACCATTTTGTCCTGCACGTTGTCTGCCTCCTCTCCCCCTCTTAAATAAGAGAATTTGCGAAGATCTGTAGTTTTCTTTTTGGTCGACATGTAACCATGGGTGCTGGAGGGTCTCGTCTATCGTGTGATATAAATTTGGAGCTCTCTCACTGCGTTAGGCGAGTCGTTATCCCCGGTATCATCGGAGAGTAGGGATTTAGGCTGCGTCCATAGCGAGTGACGTCACTCCCCCTCATTGATAGTGTGTTCTATTCAGGGACTGTGACATCTTGTGCCCAACCTCAGGAAGGGGGTGGCCACACAGTGGGGCCGATGCAATTACAGTGCACTCACACAAGCGCACTGTTTAACCCGCTGTCGAATGCGGGTTAAATAGGCGCTAATCCACCTCTTAATGCAATAGGGGGACTAGCGCCTATATAACCCGCGTCCAACGCGGAGTGAATGAGTTAACGCTCATCACATGCAAATGCATGTGAATGAGGCTATTACTCATTCACTCCGCATTCAAAAAAATAAATGTGCATCTCTGACGCACATTTATCGCTCAGATAATAACGCCTGTCTGGAGCAGGTGTTAATAGCTGAGCGCACGTAGAAGTAGAAAAGCAGAAAAAACTGCTTTTCGGTACGTCTTCAATAAAAAAAACAAACAAACCTCGACAGACCGCTGAGTTATGAAGACAGACGCCGAGTTTCGGCATCCGTTTTCTTTACTGGCAGACGGCTAGCATCCGTTTTCATCACTGGCAGATGGCCGGTTATGAAAACCGACGCCAAGTTTACCGGCGTCGGTCTTCATAACTGGCAGCTGCCTCGGGGTCGCGTTAGCTAGCGCGACCCCCTAATTTGCATATTGCATGACGCCCCCCATCGCGGGCGCCCTGCATGCGCTAAGAAAGCGGGTGCTGAGAAGTCAGCACCCGCTTTCCACAAAATGTATTGCATCAGCCCCAGTGGTAGGATGAGATCGTCATTCCTTGCTTCCACTCTGTCTAATGCATGCTAATGTGCGCTGTTGATTGCATGCTATTATGTGCTGTGCCTTATACAGTGCTAGGAAGAGATTGTCATTCCTTGCTTCCACCTCTGTTTAATGCACGCTGCTTTGGCTTTGCACAGTCATTCTCGGTTTATCACCTGTATACTCAGGTGTTTTTCTGGTCACTGTTTGTAAGTATTGCAGAAGTATGTTGTTGCACCTGCCTATTTTTGTGCCCTCAATGAATTACTCTACATTTATCCACATTAAATCTCAGTTGTCCGTCATTCGCCTAAAGTATCTGAGTCCCTCTATACAGTCAGAGTCCTGCTATATCTCTACAATTGATGTCATCAGCAAATATGGTCTCTTTTTTCCTTTAGTTCATTGATTAAGAATATTAAATAACAGGATCCTAGTGCTTGCCACCTTATTCCAGTGGAGCCTTATGACAGTCCTAGCTCCAGTCAAGGCTCTTGGCTCTTTAATTTATTCAGTATTACATTTCTTGCAGTGGACCTGGAAGGCTAGTGCCACTTTCACTTCCATTCCATTTATCAGGTTGTCGTACAGTGCCATCAATTAGCAGTGCTCGTCACGCAAACTGAGGGCCAAACCATCTTGCTTTATTCGTAGCACATGCAACAACTTTATTTCAGTCAAAAACAGCAGAGAGGGTAAACAGTTCCCTTTAATAACTGTCAACTAGTGAATAATTTAGTATACACCTCCTATACATAGTATTAGGATTCCAATCACATCTTCAGCATCTCTGGGCTTCTCTAAAACTCAATTTATTGCACACATTTGTTTTCCCTTGTTGGAAACTCACTTTTGTCCTTATTCACCATGGCCTCCAGGCTAGGGATTCCACTAGAAAGATTCACTTTTGCCTCCTTAACAATATCTAACTGCTCAACAAGATAACTCAAGAGACTGGATGGTTCAAAGGAATGGTCACAGCCTTATGGGACTCTTTCACCTCTAGGCCATCGGTACAGATCCAAGCCTAGATTCTCTGTTTGAAATTAGACAGTGAGCTCAACCCAGCTATAGGGACTACAGCAGAAGCATTCCCATTGTGGCTTCCATCTGTGAATTCTGCTGCACACCTTGTCACTGACTTACGATGAGACAAGCAAGAGAGCTGGTAAGTCATCTTCAAGCTAGCCAACCGTAGGCAAATCACAGACTGCTTTACTTCAAACAGCTGCTGCAGCACTCCCAACAGCTCTCTTAGCAAGCTGCTGAATTCCTCAACCAGCTACTTTCCACTCCAGCCTCCACCCAGGATTCTCTGGCAGCATGCCCACATCTCATACACACAGACCGTACCACCTCCATTCTCAAAATGGGCATCTCTGGAACATGCCATGGGAACAGCACACGAGCTGCACCAGATTGGCCTATAAGTTATTAATGGAGACCCTTTTGTAGTCTCCCTCTCAGCCATTTTCAAACCCACTTGCAAGTGTTCTTCTTAAATCTCCACCCTTCTTAATTTGAAGATCAGCCTTTTTAGTGATATCATATCACTCTAATGCAATCCGTGTAGCCCATATCAAGTTGGCAACCAATGTTCTTGAAAAAAGGCATTCGGTTGGTCTGTTGCTCCTAAGTCTATGCTGACCTTTGCTAACATTCCCCTCCTCTCCAAGTTTGTAACCATTTCCTTTTTTTACGATGGCTTCCATTACCTTCTCTGGAATTGATGTTAGGCTTAGGGTAGGGATGGTGAACTTCAGCCCTTGAGCAGCACAAACAGGTTTGGCCTATAGGATGCCATAGTGAATATTTGTGAAATATATTTTCATATGTTTGACCCAAGAACCAGGTTGATTTGCAGAGTGGGGTTATCCTGAAAACTAGACCTGTTTGTGCTACTTGAGGACTGGAGTTCACCACCGTTGGCTTAGGGAGTAACTGATTCTCTTTATTCAACTTGCTAAATATCGTTTTGCATCTCGGGGTTTGTGACAGACTTCAGGCATGCTACTAGTGGGTCCTCCTGTTCCAGTCCTTTTGCCAGTGAGAAGGGGTGTCAAACCGCAGTTCTCGAGGGCTGCAAATCAGTCTGGTTTTCAGGATATTCCTCATGCATATGCATGAGAGAAATTTGAATCCAGCTGAAGCAGTGCATGCAAATCTATCTTATGCATATTCATGAGGGACATCCTAAAAATTAGATTGGTTCGTAGCCCCCGAGGATTGCATTTTGACACTCCCCCTCATGTACTAGTAGCCCTGTAGAGAAAATTAAATCCTCTCTATATTATTACCTAGCGTTTGTCTGTGAGTCACGCTGAAAAATGACCACTGCCTGGGGCATCTGGGAGAGCTGCAGCCGATGGATTTGGCGTCCTTCTGGTGTCCTCAGCAGCAAAAATGAGAATGTGAGAGTGCATGTTCAGGGAAAAATTGAAGTGAAAAGATTTCATACATGTGGAAGGAAGGGGGCATATTCTAAATGCTGGTAGCGCGCGCTACCCCGCAAAAATGTGCAGTAATGGGAGAGTGGGCAGGGAGCGTGAGTGCTGGGCACAGACAGACTTATCCTCCTGTCATTTTTGACCGATCCTTCCAGCCGCTGCTATTGCTAATAAGATAGCAGTAGTAATTTTTTGCTTACCTCAGAAGGGACAGCGTCTGAGCTGTGGTACCAGCGAGACGAGATTATGGTGGCCTTTCTCCCATGCACTTGCTATGAAACCAAGCAGTTCTTTGTTAAGTTGTGACATGTTCCGTTCCACCATCTGTCCCTGCGCGGGTTAACAGGGCACAGGGTGAACAGGGTTGTACGGGCCCAACTCTTCCTCATTGCGTATCAGTCATCAACAACATGAAGCATCTGCACAGGGACAGAGTGCCAGAAATAGTTCCCATTTCTCACTGCAAATAGTAAACAGTTTGAAAGAAAAATGGAATTGCTGTTGCTTTTATCCAGGACATACAACATAGGGGTTTACTTGTATCCCCCCACTATTGCCTGCTGCAGAAGTGGTTTACACTCAAAACAAAATGGACAAGATACTTGTTTGTCAAGGGCTTCCAGTTTACACTGCAGTGGGGATTCTGTTCTCGCCTCTGCTTCCCCAGATTCTGTTCTCTTCCAGGTGGTGAATGTGGCCGTGGTGTTTTTTTTTTTTTCTTTTAGGTTGTGAGGCCGACATTAATATCTCTGCTCACTGCGCTGGCCTCCTGGGTCGTCACTCATCGCCACCCACATTTTGCACAGCTGTTTACTTGAGAAATAGCTCCTCAGGATAGTCCTGCAGAACTGAAGCCTTACAAAACCCTGGTCCTGCCCCCAGACCGGTACAGCCAGGCACATAGAAACGAGAGTGAAGCTCCCACAGGATAGCGTGCATGTGCTCCTGGGTGTATCCCTTTTAAATGAGTCAAATAATTGGATCCTGGCAGTTTTTAGTTGGGGGAAGAAAGGCATTTGGGGAGGGGTGCGCTGTTGGCGGAGTTCATGTCTGCAGATTGATTAGAGACTGTTACGGGTGCAGTTAAAACCTTAACTTGAACTGAAGAAATGTGTATGTAAAAATAAACCTTTGGCAGTGGCGGGCGGTGATGGCAGCGCTCAGAGAACATAAACACGTGTTCAGATTGCAAGTGTTCAATTTGTTCTCTCTCTCACATACACAACACACCCACAAAAATGACAGAAAAGGCTGCTTTCCCTTGATTTTTTTTTTTTTTTACATACTTTTTTTTTAATCCCCCGTTTTTTCTTCACTTCACTTCTTATAAGCCCTTTCTCAGGACAGGGTTGCCCTGGCTATTCAGGTTCCCCAACCGGCCAAGGGCCGGATTTGAGGACTCCTCTGGGAGTGAACCCTTCAGTGCCACTCATCTGTAGTGTGACTGTGCGGTCTAGTTTGTCGTGTTACCAGGCCATGCAGTGATGGGACTGCATGTCATGTATATGCTTATTTCTAGCATGGGTCAATATTATACTTTTGCGTGACGCAAAAGAAAACCATGGAAACTGATTTTCTTAAGCAGCCAGTACAAATGCACATTCATTCTACAGCAGTTTTTTTTTTTTTTTGTGGGGGGGGGGGGGGGGGGGAAATATGAACTGAAAACATAAAGGATATGAACTGAAAACATAGAGGATCGTGCGAAGAATATATTAGTACAAGGATCCTTCACCAGTCTGAGCTCCAGCTTTGAGGGCTTGCTTTGAGGAACAAAGTGGTGAGTGGTGGAGAAGGGAAATGAAGGCTCTGGGCTTCAATCCTGTATCTCACTATATACCCCAATCACAGTAACTACTTTCAGAATTTCTTAACAGGACGATTTTAAAAGGAGTTACGCGTGAAAATGCAAACATACTTTCGCAGCAATTTTCAAAAGTGTAACGTGCACTTGCACATGAATATCTTATGGATAGCTCAATGGCTTATATTTTAGCAATTTCAGGCCCTGTATGTTTATATATGAGGGACAGCCATACACAGAAAAAAACTCCATGGACTCTGCCTACGGAGAAAACCACACACATGTAATCATAGTCCACAAATTTTATTGAGCATTTCAACACCGTTATGTGCACTTCAAAAACCTTTTTACTCTTCTTTCTGCTAAAATAAAGTCACTTCCCTTAGTTGTAATCCACACCAGCACTCAACATGTGTTTCGAGTGCTTCGGTTTCCTGCGTCAGGCGTCCTGGTCGAAAATCAGGAATCTTTCAAGATGGGAATGCGGCAAAGCTGCCGCTCAGTCAAGTTGTCATGTCCTTTCTAAACATTCCTGAAAGGAAAAGGTAACACTTGCATTAAATAGAAACTCTTCCCCCTCCCCCCCCCGTACCAAATAAAAATCCTATGACACAATTTCCCCAGATGTAATAAATCAGATTAATGAACTCCACTCCAATTCACGATTCAGTCCCAACAGGCATCACTGGACACCGCTGGAAAATCCATCTTCGTTTTTTGTAATTCCAAATTTCTTGAATGTCACAACCCCATCTTCTTACTATTACCTGTTCCAAAACTAACCAGCAAAATAACGCTGATGTCTTAAAAATGTTCCACGAAAGGTGCCGCCTTAGGTCTGTTTTTTGGGAAACTCCTGTATTCTATCAGCCTTATCTTAATTTGCCTTTTTATTCACCCTACATATAGACGTGGACAGGGACAAATAAATTTACTTCTTTAGTTGCTGCACCCTATCCCGTGTGTGCAAAAGTGGATATATGCACGTAGATAAAGAAAAAGGAAAAAAAGGTTTATTGAAGTGCACATAAGGGTGTTCAATTGCTCACTGCAAAATGTTGGGGGCAATGATTACATATGTGAGTGGGTTTCTCTGTAGGTAGATTCCACAAAGTTTTTTCTATGTATGACTGTCCCTCATATATAAATATATAAACATATGAGGCCTGATTTTAAAAAGCATTTGCATGCTTAAAGCTGGCTTTTACCGTTTGAAAATTGCTACTATATATGCCATTGAATTTGCCTATAGGTAGGGCCCTTCGTTTTCAGTTTAAACTGATTTTTACATATAACTTCATGGATTTTTCCAAATGTGACAATTGGTTTAATCCAATATTCACCCTAATTTCAGGCTGATTAAAAAGCTGCTCCAGAGCTGCAGATGAAGTGTTTCAAAGCCTCCAGCTGCTGCTGCTGGAAGCCAGTGTGGGCCAAAGTGCATGCTGTGTTTCAAGTCCCATTCCCTGCCAGTGAAAGCGCTCATCCTCCAGTACTGCCCATGCCGTGTTTCAGGTCCCGTCTCCTCACCCCACAAGCAGTCAAAATAGCTGCTGTCTGGTGACACAAATGCATTTGAAGCAGGCACTTTCCGGCAGACTCCATGGCCCTGCACAAAAGCAGAAGTACAGTGCTGCAGAGCATGGGAGCCTCAGTAAGCATCCTGCTGAAGGAGAGAGGAGACGCCTGGAGCTACCACCAGTAAGGATGAATGCTGTTGGCGTATGAAGGAGATTCTTGGCAGGGTGGGGTAGGGAGGGAGGGAGGGACATGCTAGGCAGGGGATGGATGAGAGGTAGAGATGGGGATGCTGCTGTGCGGGTGAGTGGGAGAATCTGCTTAATAATGTTTTATTGTCCTGGCCAGGGGCGGATTCCCGATGACGACCGGCCCGGGGATTCGCCGCCCAGGAGATACCACGTGGTCTGCCGAGCGCGGCTCTGTCACGGCCGAGCTCGGCAGACCACGTGACTAGAGCAACTGGCCCACTGGGGGATGCCCGATAGGCCAATCCGCCCCTGGTCCTGGCCTCTGTCCACCAAAATAAACTCCGATATTTATCCAGAAAAATAATGAAGTCATTTTTTTGAGCTGATTTTCTCCTGTTTTTGTTCTGGTCGTAATAAACCCTGATAAATTCCCAGGAAAAATAAAGAACAATAAAAACCAAAAGTGAAGGTCCCTATTCATAGGATATTGACATGTAAGTGCACTTTACGCAGGTAAATGGCTTTTTAAACTTGCTATTATATGGCCTAGATTTATCAAAATGCGGTAAGTATCACATGCGATAGCAAAAGGGGTGTGGTTTATGTAAATATTCAGTTTATCACAATTTACACTAATTACCTATGTGAAGAACTAAGTTAGTGCAAATTGTGATAACATCATCAGACTTTGTGATAGGTACCAGACCTGTTATAATTCCTGCATACAACCACTGGAGGGGGGGGGGGGGGGGGGGGGGGGGGGGGGAGAGAGAGAACCTGGCCATGATGTCATCTCCCTAGATATAGGTATTTGTATCCCTATGGTAGGCCTACCTAGTAACTCGAGGTGAGGTTTAGGTATTAGTGTAGGGGGTTAGGGGCCACTTTGACATTCAAAGTGAGACATACGAACAGAACAGTGGTCTCTTGTGAAGATTTGATGACCTTCGGAGTGAGGAAACTCACTCCAAGATGAGATTTGGGCAATGTTCTCTCCACCTAGCTTGATGTTACCCAGGTAGAGAGTCCATCAAGCTAGGTTGAGAGAACATTGCCCAAATCTCATCTTGGAGTGAGTTGACGATTGTTCCCCTAGTCTCCTATCACTTGGTCCGTCTTTCTACGATCTCTGATGGCCATCCTAGAAGCCCCATCCAGGGATGACTATCTGGAACGTGGGCTATCTGGAACGTGGACGGAGTCTGAGATTAACCACTAGGGGTGTGCATTCGTTCCCTTCGAATTGGGAATCCGCAACGTATAGGGCCCTATTCGTTGTATTCATGGGGAAGCGAAACGTATCGCAATTCCCCATGAATACAACGAATATTTGCCGAATTATTCTGCAGCCTAAAAGAGCCAATTTAAACAAACCCCCTACCCTCCTGACCCCCCCAAGACTTACCAAAACTCCCTGGTGGTCCAGCAGGGGGTCCGGGAGCCATCCCCTGCACTCACACCCTCGGCTACCGTTTCAAAATGGTGCCGATAGCCTTTGACCTACTACGTCACAGGGGCTACTGGTGCCATTGGTCAGCCACTGTCACATGGCCATCGGCGCCATCTTGTGCTCCTACCATGTAACAGGGGCTGACCAATGGCACCAGTAGCCCCTGTGACATAGTAAGGGCAAAGGCTATCAGCACCATTTTGATTACTGGCAGCCGACGGCCCGAGTGCAGGAGATTGCTCCCGGACCCCCGCTGGATCATCAGGGACTTTTGGCAAGTCTTGGGGGACCCTCCTGACCCCCACAAGACTTGCCAAAAGTCCAGCAGGGGTCCGGGATCGACCTGCACGCACACCTGTCACACGGTAGGAGCACAAGATGGTGCCGATGGCCATGTGACAGTGGCTGACCAATGGCACCAGTAGCCCCTGTGACATAGTAGGTCAAAGGCTATCGGCACTATTTTGAAATGGTAGCCGAAGGTGTGAGTGCAGGGGATGGCTCCCAGACCCTCTGCTGGACCACCAGGGAGTTTTGGTAAGTCTTGGGGGTGTCAGGAGGGTGGGGGGTTGTAGTTAATTTAACTTTAGCAGGGAAACGAATAGGAATTGACGTATTAACGTATCGGGGCACCATACGGCCGAATGCAACATATCTGCCCCCCGACGAATCCCGAATGCAACTTATAGGGTCCCTCTGCACATCCCTATTAACCACTACAGGACACAATTTTTCAGATCATGTCCAACCTCATCCTGAAATTTGTTGTTTGTTTTTTTTTGCTGCAAACAAGAAAGGTAAGTTTCTTGCTGGAAAATAATTATTTTGTTACGTGTTTGGCTCGCCAGCTGAAATCTGTAGCTTCCCCACCCCATCCCATGTGTTTAAGCGTCTGCAGGAGTCATAAGTCGTCAGGGAAAACGTTTCTGTCTAGTTATGGTTTAAGGGTATGGAATCTCATCTGGCAGGTATCATCTCAAAGGAAGTGTTTTATGTAAGGCTTCCAAGCTTTCTAAATGTAATGCTTAAGAAACATATTATGTGCCCCACCTATGGAGTGGAAAGTCTGGCTGTAAATTTTTGTACCTACATGTGAGCAACAACTAAAGGGAGAAGAGGAGAAAGAACAATGTTGTTGTTACTACTCAAGTAGAATTGAACCAAATGAACCACAAGAGGAGCAAGTGACTTTACCCAAAGTGTCAGTGGGAGAGTAGATATTCAGCGCCTCGGGTCCCGGTGTTACCCTGCCTCATCTAAGCAACTAGATCACATCTGCTCTACTGTATAGTAAGCAACTGAATGCATTCAGGCTGGAGTTAAAAAAAAGCAAAAACAAAAAAAACAAAACAAGACTTGCTGTCGTTGGTTTAGGTAATTTAATAGTTAGGGTAGCTGCTTCTCCAAAAGTGCCAGCCAAACAAAAACATCTAATTTAGGAAGTAGGAAATTGGGAAATGCCCTGTCAGAGATGTATTGGGACTGGAGGATTCATTGTAATAGATATTTTTATTTATTTATTTATTTAAGGTTTTTATATACCGGCATTCATGAAATGATCACATGCTGGTTTACAATTAAACAGGGGTGCAATAAATACATCAAAAACAGAAATAACGTGTCGAATAAAGCAGTTACAATTAACAAGGACTATTGAACTGGGATCAGAGGAAATAAAGATAGTTTAGCAGAGACTAAATTATATACAAGATATAGCCGTCGGCTGCCAGTAATCAAAATGGCGATGACGGCCCTATGCCCTTACTATGTCATAGGGGGCTACCGCCGCCATTGGTCGACTCCAGTGACATAATGAGGGCAAAGGGCCGTCGGCGCCATTTTGACTACTGGCAGCCGACAGCCCAAGTCCAGGAGATCGCTCCCGGACCGCTCCTGGACCCCCGCTGGACCACCAGGGACTTTTGGCAGGTCTTGGGGGGGGGGGGGTCAGGAGGGTGGGGGGTTGTAGTAAATTAATTTGGCAGGTCTTGGGGGGTGTCAGGAGAGTAGGGGGTTGTAGTAAATTAATTTGGCGGGTCTTGGGGGGTCAGGAGGGTGGGGGGGTTGTTAATTAATTTAAAAGACAGAGCCATTTTAGCATATTGTATGGCTCTCATGGAATTACATTTTAAAATATGTGGCGTTCATGGCTCTCTCAGCCAAAAAGGTTCCCGACCCCTGCTGTAAAGCTCTGGGGCCTGATGGTTTTTTCTACAACTGTTATAAGATTTTGAGTTCACATTTGTTAGGTACTTTGGGGAACTCTTTTTTTCGGGGGGGGGGGGGGAGCTTTAAAAGAAAACTGTTCCCCCCCCTACCAATTTCAGTAAAGCATAATTACTGTACTGGCCAAAGCAAGGAAAGATCCATTCTCCCCTGCTTCCTATCGATCTATTTCCTTGTTAAACTGTGATTTGAAGATTTTTGCTAAAATCATAGCTGATAGATTGAGTCTAGTTATTCCATCTGTTATTTTCCTTAATCAAGTAGGGTTTGTTAAGGGCAGGGCGGCCTGTTCTCATTTAGTGAAGTTAACTATGTCAGTGTCAATATGCAAATCCAGTAATCTCAAGGCAGTGGCAATAGGATTTGATTTAGAAAAGGCCTTTGACAGGATCTCTTGGCCATATATATTTTCAACACTGCGTAGATTTGGGATAGATGGGGAATTTAAAAAATATATTTCTTTTCTCTATAACTCCCCGATCTCTAACATCATAGCTGATGGATTCAAATCTGAGGATGTTTGGATATTGAAAGGAGTGAGACAGGGTTGTCCGCTTTCTCCACTACTTTATATTTTTTCTATAGCTCTTCTCAGGAAAATTGAGATTGATGACTATTCAGGGCCTTAGCAAAGATGGGCATGCTTTTAAAATAGCAGCCTTTGTGGATGATGTTCTTGTCTTTCTCTCAAACCCACTGGAGTCTGAATAAAGTTTTACAACACCAATTAGATTTTGGATCCTTTGCAGGATTGAAAATAAACCAAGATAAGTCTGAGGTATTAGACCTTCCCCTTCACTGGGTCGAGGGGGAAATGAGATATTTGGAGATTAAAGTTCCAGCTGATATTGGCAGGATTTATGATGCCAATGTTAAACCCCTTTTATGTAATATGGAGAGGTCTCTTCAAAAATGGCAAGATCTCTCTCTCTTACTATTTGGAAAAATTCATTTAGTTAAAATGATGGTAGTCCCGAAATGGCTGTATGTATTGCAGATGCTTCCCATGTGACTGCAAAAGAAGGACCTCCTGGAATTAAATAAGATGCTTAGGAATTTTTTTTGGTCAGGTAAGAGAGCAAGGTTACCGATGGATTTTTTGATGAGAACATCCGATCAAGGAGGTTTGAAATGCCCTAATTTTCAGTTATATAATCTTGCGTGTATGTTAATGCACTTACATGATTGGCTTTTCCAGACATCTTGGTTTTCTCCTTATGATTTGGTATAAGTTTGGTTGAGACCTTACTCTCTTAATGCTCTGATTCAAATTGCTGAGAGAAATACTGGAAACCATTAGAGGTTATATACTTTTGTCCTCTTGTCATGCAGTCTGGGTGTTTCTCTGTAAGTTTCTATCCTGAAAATATATTATCTCTCCATATACAGGATAATCCTCAGTTTGTCTCTGGCATAGAGAACCCAGTTTTTAGAATATGGAAGCAAAAAGGTCTTATACAAATGTGCCATGTTTCCTCTGAGGTCTCTAGTGTAATCAAAGTTTCCAAGAATTTCAGTCTGAATATAGATTACCACATAAGGATTTATTTGCCTATTTACAAATATAACACTATGCGTTTGACTTATTAAAGAGAAATCCTGAGTTTTTCGAGATTGGGTTATTGGGCAAAATTCTAGTTGGGAGTAAGAAAGAAAAACCTTCCTGGGCTAGAGTCCACAGGGCCTTGTTGAAAGTAGAAGCAGGAGACCTCCTGATTTAAATTCATGGTAAATGGAATAAGTGGCCAAGCTGTAAATTTGCAATACAAGATTTAAGATGTTTTCAAAAGATAAATAGGTCAACTGAGAACATGGAATTAAGAGAAACTCAATTTAAATTTCTATGCCAGATATATATCTCTCAGGAACAAGCTTTTCATGCCACTGCAAGGCTCCTGATTGTCAGAAATGTGGTACAGCAGTAGGAGACGTCTTTCATAGTTTCTGGCAATGCCCCAAAATTCAAGCCTTCTGGTTTCAAATACAGGCTTATATAGAGTCTATTTGAAAGTTACCCCTGCCTTCTGATCCGAACCTTTGGCTATTTGGTTTATATGACAAAGCCTCTTCTAATTTGGAACCCGCTCAAAAATTATTTCTATCTAAAGTTACGTTAGTTGCAAAAAAAGCTATTCTTTTCACTTGGGTTCAGCATGATGGTCCAACTGTTGCCCAGTGGAAGGCGAGGATGAAAATCCTTCTTTCTTTCAAATATTTAACTTCTAAATCAATCTCAGAAGCTTGTCTTGAAGGCACTTTGCAGGTTTGTCAGGCTTATTTAGACTCACTCTCTCCTCTGATAAAAAACATTGTTTTTAACTCATGAAAGTCAAGTGGCCTATTTACTGATTACAGGCTTAAGATTCACTGTTAACCGAATTAAGAATTTTTGAGCCATTTTCTTTTAACATTTGTTAAGTAAGGTGTTACTGCTGTATTTTAAAAACGTGGCCATTACTTAGAAAGGGTAAGAAAAAGAAAAGTTAAAGATTACAAGAGTATTCTTCCTGGCTGATATATTTGAAGTGCTAGTCAATATTTGTACATGTTTTTGAAGAGTTTCCTCTGAGGTATGGTAAAGAGAGGGAGGGACAGGGTGGGTTTACCTATTACAGAGTGAGACGGATCTTTCTTTTTTTCTCTTTCCGGCTGCTTCGTAACAGTTTACTTAATTTGTATTCCTGGTTTACAATTTTTTATTTTTGTCTGTACTGAACGGTTTTCTTTTCCATTTTTGTGGTTGATCTGAGTCTCTCTGTATGACAAAACTCAATAAAAAGGTGATAACAAAAATAAAGGTATTGCGGTCTGCAAACATTTGTTTATTACTCTGGTTTAATACTCACCTGTCCAAGTTGCTCAAGGCAAGGAACACATTATACAAGTCCAGTTTTGCACATTGACTAAAGCCATCCCTTCAATTTACTGAGGCATTTCAACCAAGCCAACTCTGAAACAAGCAACAGCGTTTGAAATACTCTCTGAGACCGGCTCACTAAACTGTAAGGCCGTTCACTCTCAGAAAGAAGAAAATGGCTTTTAAAACATATTTTCTTGCTGATCTGGGTCTTTTTGCATGTCCACCCCCACTCACACACCCACTTCCCACTCCCCTTACTGGGAATCTGTCAAGGAGTTCCTGTACTTTTAAGGCTGAATTTTCCAAGCCATTTACATGCATAAAACAGCCCAGATCTGGGTGTAATCCAGTTTTGCACATACTTTTACATGATCTGGGGATAGAACTGGAAATTAGACATATACTTTTGTATTTTAAAAAGTATGCAGTCAAATTTCAAAGGTGTTTTGTGCAAGAAAAATAGCATCTGTGCATGTAGGTAGCAAGCATGTGCAGATATGCTATTTTATAAACATCGCGAGTATGAGCGTTTTTTCCTTCTCATGCTTACATTTTGCCCATGGGAAAAAGGGGTGGGCTGGGGGCGCTCCGGGGTGAGGTTCAGAAGGTTCACGCAGTAGGTGCTGTTTGTGTAAGAGGTGCATGCATATACATTACCAAACATATCTGTACACTTTTGCACCTGCTCATTGACTGGCGCAAGTGAAATCAGACTTTTTGTTGTCTTCATTTTTTTGGTGGGAGGTTTGGATGAACTGGTGGGGTTTCAGGGTGAAGTGCTAGTGGGTCTAGGCAATCTGGAAACAGACTGGGTGAACTGGTGGAGGTAGCAGAAAACTGGTAATTTCAGGTACGTGTGCACATGGCCGGATTTAAACTTTTTTTTTTTTTTTTGTGCTCATAGGCAGGGTTGGAGTCCTGAGAGGTGAAGAATGGGAGAAGTCCTTCTCCCCCATGCCCCCATCACCCCCCCAAAGTCCCAGAATGCCATAGCAGCACACCTGTGAAGTGTGTTGCTAGCATGGGAGCCTCCTTAGCACAGCCGAGCTCCTTTTGGCCTGGGTATTTGGTGCCTTCAAAATCTGGCGCCCTAGGAAAATTACCTATGTTGTCTGTCTAAATCTGGGACTGCATAAACAATTATTTTCAAAGTGGCATGCATGCATAGCTGATAAAATACCTGTCTTCACGTATAAATCGGGGGATATTATACATACATGTTATAATTTTTATATTCCTAGAATGTATGTTTGTAAAATAAGTAGAGGAAGTCTGCACTTTCTTGCATTGGAAATATTTGCGCACACTGAAACATGCAAGCATAATTTTGGAGCAGAACTGCATGGTATTTTATAAAGGTTCCAGCTCCCACTGCAGAGTTTATAAAACACCAGTGTAACCCCATCCCGGGAGCTGACTGCACTTCAGTGGGGCCATAAAATAATTTGCTAGTCTCTTCAGGGCTGGGTCACTCCGGCTAGCTCTTACACAGTCTCTTTACTCCAGGGTCAGGATTCTTTGTTGGTGGGGGAAAGACTTATGTTCAGGGCCCAGAGTGACAGGGGGGGCGGACTTCCTGTCACTTCCTTTCCATGGACGAGGGATATTTTTCCTTCACTGTGTTGTGCTATAAGTGCCAAAAAAGACTCTGGAGTTGTTGATTTATTGTCCAAAACTAAAGCTTTACTAATGGGCAATCAGGTGGAATATGGCACCTGATTAACTCAGTCCTTAGCACCACAGATGCACTTATAAATTACAGTTTTTTGTTCTGTTTGTGCGGGTATCCCAAATACCAGTGCATGGAGAAACACTCACTTTCCAGGGCTTAGCTAAGTGAAGTTCCCCAAGTGGCCAGGGAGTCCCTTGTCGGGATGGGGAAAGCCAGGTAACACACTGCCCATACACAGAGTCCCAATCCTCTCTCTCCCCAGAGATGAAGGCTCCAGATGGGTGTCTTTAGTGGGCTCAAAGTGGTTCTTACAGTTAGTTGTTTGTTTTTCTTCTCTTTCTCATATTATTGAATCTCTGATAGGAACAAGCAGCTCCAGATGTTCCTCAGTAGGGTAGGAAGAGGGGCAGCAGCCATGCACTCCCTCCCAGATCATTCAACAAACATGTCCCTTGCCCAGCACGGATGCAGTGACACCAGGAGACCTCTGCAATGGGTCACATCTTCCCTATACAAGGCCCCCCTCATGAAGAGGGAACACCCTGGGGTTTCACAGACTTCTTACAAAGAAAAGTCTTCCAATCCCCAAAACCACCCAGGACAAGCCATCCTGCAGCTAAGGGGGTGAGTTCTAGGAGTGGAGTCCCCGACCCAGCCTAGGGACCCTATGCCAGATGGAGCCCAAGTTCCCAGGTAGTCCAAAAATCCAATACAGGGAAAAAAAAACCTTCAGGTTTCCTCCAAACCTGAAAACTCAACTATCCTTTCCCCAGAGCTCTCAGGAGACAGCTGCTCTTAAATCCTACAAAAGGGCTGGGGGCGGCCATTTCATCTCCCTCAGAGGGAGGAGCTGCACCAAATGCCACCAACTCACACTTCCAGACCTCTCTAACCTTAGCCACAGGGGTTGACTAAGGGCTTTAATGATCATGAGACCGAAGGGTCCAATACGCTAGCACAGATCTCTGCGCATCCACTTACAGACATAAAGGCTGTACCACGGACAGGTTTTGGAAGATAAGCTGTATGCACGTAAATTAGCCCTCACAAAGTCCTGCCTTTGATAGAGCAGGCGTAACGTGGTGTGAGTTATAGGCCAATTGCACACAGATTTTCAAAGCAAACTTATGTGCATCGATTTGCTTTCAAAGTTCGGGGCAAAGTCCGAGTTGAAGAGCAGACTTTACCCCACCATGCAGAGTTATAAAATTGCCCCCTTAATACGAAATGTGTTTTTCTTCTGAGGGCATATGGTCCTTTAAGTTTTTAATGCTATATCCACCAGGAGCAATTCAGCCTAGATAACATTTTGCGCTGGCTATTAGAAGTGCAAGTTCTAGTCTTGGTTTGTACCATATTAGCAAGATTTTTTTTTGTTTTGGACTTGGAAGTGTTCTCCTGCTCCTTTGTGCTTCTAACTCAGTCTTAACCGGGGCTGGGATATTGCAATATGAACCTTCATTTGCAACTCCCTTGGGGCTTTTTCCCCTATTTAAATTTCTTCCCAACTTACTTTATCGTGGCCACTGCAGAGACGCTCCACAACCGGGATCCATGCACCACTGCTCCTTCCAGAACTTTGCAACCATGGGCCCTAAATTCAGCCACCTGGGGTTGCCATTGCTCAGAGACTGGGATATCCCCCTCCCAAGGGCCATGAGCATTGCCTCCACAGCATCCCCAGCCCCTGCCAACCCAGGCAGCAGATCAGCTGAACTGGAAGCTGAGCCCCGGTCCCTGCTCATGCTAGTACTCAACCCTTTCACTGAGCCAGTGGGCCACATTAGTAAGCTAAAAAAAACCCCCAAAAAAAACAAACCCAAAGAACTTTTAAAATATATTTAGAATCAAACAGCTCTCACTTCTCTGTAACTCCCAAGTATCATCATTGCATTGTCTGTGTGTCTTGACTGGATTATAAAATCTGAAGCAAGGACTTCTTTAATATGTGTTTATACAGTGCTATGCATGACATGTAGCTCTATATGCTAAATGAAAATAATTATATATATAAATAAATTGTGCTTAGATCCCTGGCAGTGATGAATGTCTATCGGGGACCAGCAGAATGCGCATCTACATGGATCCAGTGGCTATGCGCCCGGAAGAAGGTTGAAAGACTATAGACTAGCTGCCTAACCACTGGACAGCAGACCACGCGGGCCGCCACATGGGAGCGCGCGGCTTGTGCGGTTCCATCAGGCCCATGTGGTCAGCAGAGGGAGGCTGCGGTAGGCCAGGTGGCAAACGACACTGCCTCCGTCAGGCTGGGGGGGGGGGGGAGCAAGTGTTGGGGGCTGCACGTGGAAGGAGGAGGGCATGTCAATCTCCATGCCTCTGCAGAGGTTTTGCGGGTGTCTGCCAGTAATTAATAATAATAATACATCTGCAGTCAAACAAAAACCCAGCATTTTGATAAGAGCGACAGCGTTTAATTGTAGCTAAAAATTTCACTTTTGCTTTCTGCTGACTGCACTGCTTCCTGCGCTGCTCACTCAGTCCATCGCTCTTTAGAGGTTGAGATGATCATTTTATTTTCGTGAGGAAGCCACAATTACAGCTGTTTTGTGTAACTAGCGGTTTGAAGAAGATTTGTGCTGTGCGTGTGGTTTGCTGCAAACCAAAATCGGCTCACAGCCGTAACCACTTTTTTTTCACACTTTGCCATGCAGGGCTTCCTTTCATTGAAAGAGGTGGGTTTCATGGAACCCCTTAGTGTTCTGTGCTCATTCAGCAGCCTTCAGCTCCTGGCGTTTTACTTTGGGTTCATAACTTTAATTGTACGCGTGTGCATGTTTTCTATGAAGACGCATACTTTCATATGGCATGTTGTAAAACATTTCCTGAACCAAAAGTCTTGTTTTAATTGGTGTCATGTGCTTTTTGTGTGCTTTTTTTTTTTTTTTCCTTTGTTTTTAGTATAAATTTGAAGGTGTTGGAGCTTTGCTTTGCTGACAGCTATGGATAGTCTTGGAATGCAATTTGGAGCTCAGTTCTTGTGCTTTAATTTGCATACCTTTGCTGCTGCAGCACCTGGGTTGATGGCAGTAGGGAGTGCACCGAGTTTTGGACTCTCCCCCAACATGATACTTTCCAAGGGGCGTTGCGTTATGGGTAATAGCGCCAGAGAAATAATAAGTAGTAAATAGTAGAGCAGGAACCCTTTTAAATTGCAATCCGTGCCTGGGATTTATTCCTGATATTGCCGTTTTATAATCATTATTATTATCATGCAAAGGCTTTCAAATTTTGCAGCATGACTTATTTTTGAATTTCTAAAATTTTTAGTTTTACTTACTGCTAAACTCTGGTTATAGGCTTTCAAAACTAAGCCACTTATCCAGCTAAGGGTTTTTACCACCACTTAGCCAGATAAGTAAAAAAATTATCCAGATAAATGGTGAACATCTGCTATGCGCGCGGATTCGTGCTTCTAATTTTAATCATTTACATGAGGAAATGTAACTCGCGTGTTTTCCTTAGCACTTGTCGGTTTTTACCCCTGTAAATTATCAAATTTTATAACATGCATACGTGAAGGAAATTACCAGTTAAACCAATTAGTCCATTAGTTTTCCCAGTCTATCTCTAGGTCATTAAGACCCCACTGATTCTTCATCCTGCAGTACCCCCAGTTTGGCCAGACCCCCCCTCACCCAGTCAGTATTTGCCTATAAAAAATTATATTGTCCCTTACACCTGATAATCAGCGGGTGAACATGCGCAGGTATCAGCCGTTTACTCGCCACATTCGCAGGTTATAAAATAGCAAAACTTGTACGCGTGAATGTGGGCCCCGCCCAGAATGCCCCAGCCCGCCTCTTTTTTATATGAGCAAATTCATTTGCGCACCATCACTTTCACGTGTACGTTTGAAGTTTATTTAATAGCAGTTGCGCAAATATGCACTATTTGAGGTGAATTTTAAAAGAGATTCGCGTGCCAAAATTGGGAGATAGGCGTACATCTAGCACATTAACGTAGCCACCTGATTTTATAAAATGGGGGGGGGGGGGGATGCGTGCACATGTGCTGATGCATGTACATTTTGTGTCGGAGAAAAAGGCGTGTTGAGGGCAGGGCAAGGGCGTGGCTAAGAGATGTGCGCACAAGTAGCTACACGCCTGGGTGAGCGCCCGGGTCCAGTGCTGTGTAAGTTTACATCTGCCGTGGGGGAGGGGTAAGTTAAAAATAAAACAAACAAAACCAGGTATCTGGGAGAGGTTTGAGGGTGTCTGGGTAACTGGGGGGGGGGGGGAGTTTGTGGGTTAAATAACCAGGGGGGATTGGAGGACCTAGCTCTATACTGGGCGATCTGGTGGAAAAAACTGGTGAAACTGGTCATGGTGTGGCCATGTACCTGTTCCCCCACTTGTGCAGCTCAAACCCGACTGTGTGCGCACCCACTTGCAAAACTGGGCGCATCTCTGGACGCACGCAGACGCACACATGTACGTGTGCGCCCACGTGCCTTTTTGAAAGGGACCGGCCCTGTGCGTGCATGTGCTCGTGTTTACGCATGCCAACGTTTTAAAAATTCACCTTTTAGGTTGCATTTGATTAAAATTGTAGCAGTAGTAAAGACCTTATAGAAAGCCAAATCTGAAATATTTGGAACAGACCAGCTTACCACCACTTACCTTCTTGTTAGCCAAGATGGATAATGGTTAAGGATCTGAAAAAGATCTAGTATGTAAAATTATTTCTCAGAGAAAATATAGCTGCGTGATATACATATTTTTTGGGGGGGTGGGGGGGAGAAGATGCTTCCGTAAAGTTATTCTGTTAGACGAAACAGACATTTAGCACAAATTAGAGTTGTCTTGAGACCTTAGAAATAATTATGAAACTAGCTGAAACTAAAACACTTGCAGTGAAATGAATTTCTTTATTCCTTCTTCCCCTCTCTCAGCTTCTAGGTCCCCCTATCCCAGCCCTTCATCCCCCCTCCCCAGTTCTCCCTTCCATTGTTCCCTATCAGCCACCATCTTCCCCTCACTGGGGTTCTACTCTTAACCAACCTCCAGCTATGTAGCTTCCTTCTCCTTCCCTCTCTCCCAACAACAATTGTGACTGCCTCCTTTCTGGCTATCACCTCCCACCATCCCCCAGTCTTTAACATCTCCTTTCATCTATCTATCTATCTATCTATCTATCTATTTATTTATTTAACGTGTTTTGTATACCGTCATTCGGTTTCGCCATCAGAACGGTTTACCGTAATTGTGAAAAAAAAGGTTAGATAAACATAGTCCCAGCAGATTGTCTTGAGTTGGATTATAGTTTAGGGATTTGTATGTTAGTCATTACATACAAAATGTTCTACTAAGGCATAGGATAAAGTTAGCAAGTGAGGTAGAAAGGAAGGTGTATAGATTGGACGATTTATCGGATTAGGTCAGTAACATCAGATATTTAAAGGTTCAAGGTAATCTTAAGAGGTAGTTTTATATACGATGTGAAGTCAGTTGCACATTGTCTTAGGTATTCGAATGGTAGAAGTTATTATGTTGATTGAGAGATGGAGATTTCTTCTTGGGGTTGGGTTGCGTGGGTGTCTGGTAGTGTGGTTGATTGAGTGAGTTTGAGTAGGCTCTGGTGAAAAGCCAGGTTTTCAGTTCTTTTTTGAAGGTTTTAATGTTTGGTTGAGTTCTTATTTCGGCTGGTATTGAGTTCCATAGTGTGGGGCTGGTGATGGATATGGCTCTCTCATGGGTTGTGTTCAATTGTGTGGTTCTTGCATGAGGGATCTTGAGGAGGCCTTTATTCGTCAAGCATAGGTTCTGTTTTGGAGCGTGGATTTCAATGGATTTGCTTAGCCAGTTGTTTTGATGTCCTGTGATTAGTTTTTTGCAGGATTGTTAGTACTTAGTAGTCTATTTGGTATTTTATTGGGAGCCAGTGTAGTGAGATGAGAGTTGGAGTAATGTGCTCATGTTTTTTTGTTCCTGTTAGAATTCTGGCGGCTGCGTTCTGTAGGATTTGGAGCGGACAGATAGTAGCGAGTGGTAGGCCAAGGAGTAGGGCGTTGCAGTAGTCTAGGTTGGAGAAGATGAGTAGTTGCAGGACTGTTCTGAAATCATCCTGTGCAAGGAAGGGTTTAAGACGTCTGAGTGTAAGTAGTTTGTGATATCCTTCCTTTATTTTATTGGTTATGTGGTTTTTGTATGATAGTTCTCCCAACTATTTCTATTCAACTATTCCTTTTCACTCTCACCCCCTTTCATGACCTCCCATCCTCATTACTACCTCTAGCTTTCCCACCTTGCCATCTTTCACATCTTTTATTGTCCTCAATCCTCCCTCAGCCCTCCCCATTTTTGGTCGTTCTCTTCCATCCCCCCATCCCCCATCCCTGTATCTTACCTCCAGTGTCTTCTCTGGCTTTCAGTTTTCCTCTTTTCACTTCCTGCCTATCAATCTGCTTTCCATATCGCATCCTCAACCCCCTCCAAGCCTTCTCCCTCACCCATGCCCTGTTTCATCCTTTTTCCTTCCTCAGCCTCCTGGCACCCTTTTGTCTTTCACCTACTACCTGCACTCTGTACTCATCCTCTCCCCAAAGCTTATCTGCTTTTTCTCTGCCTCGCATTCCCTCACTGACCTCATCTCCTTCCCTTTCACTTATTCATTCTCCTCCCTTCAGCTCCTTTCTTCTGTGCTTATCCCTTATCGAGTTTGTCATTCCTCCTCTTTCTCTCTTTCCCAGCCCCACACTTCTACCCTGTTTCATCTCCTTCACAGTCCTCCAGATCTTGATCCCCTTCGGCCCCTGTCTTTTACCCCTTCCCTCATCCCACAGGCCCATCTCACTCCCTTATCTCCAGTCCTTTCAGCACCTCCCCGCTCATGCCTCCCTAATCCCTGAAGCCCACCATCTCTGAGTCCCTGCTTTCTCAAGTCCCTACCCAGGTCTTGTCCCCACTCTCATGAGGGTCCCAGTTTCCCATTCGGTCTCCCAGTCCCTGCTGTCTTACTTGGTCCTAGAGTTCTCCTCCTCCCAGCTCCCCCCCCCCCCGAGAGCTTCAGACCTGTCCTTTCCTGTTCCTCCTGCCTCCCAGGGAGTCCTTTTCTCCTTCACCTCCCCTTGGTGCCTCTAACCCACTCCTTTTTGCCACTGGGGCCTCTCTCTCCTGTGCAGGTCGCAGATCAGCTGCTTGAACCCACTTGGGTGTTCTGGCTCTTGTGGCCTATCACATGGGAAAGAGGTCCCGATAGCAGGAGGAGTGAATTAGAAGCGCCATGTTGGTAATGCTTCTTTCCGGCCGATCAGAGCTAGGCCACTTAGGGAGAGAGGGAGGTAAGAGAGTAGAGGCAGGTTAGGGGCCAGCAGGCCCTGCATCAGCGCTGATGGAGGACAAGCTATTATGGGGGCATTGGTCCCCCCTGCTCACCTCACGCCTGTGTGAGCAGCCCCGGGCGCACTTGATTGTGTCACAACCCCCCCTTTACTGCTTGGAATTCGGTGCAGCTCCAGTTGTACCCCCACCACCACCACCACCACCACCACCAGCTCTGCCATTGTTACTGCAGTTGGTATGAATAATCAGCTGGAGGGTTGTCCAGGAAACACCAGAAGCTGCAGTAGCAGCGGTGGTCACAAGGAGTCATTATCCTCTTGTCATAATGGAAGATACTGGCACCTTGTGGCCACTGCTGGTTCTGAAGCTTTTCGTATGTCCTGGACAGATGCCACAAGAGAGTATTATTATTATTATTATTATAAATTGTGCCAGAAATAGATCTCTGGTAGTATCCTTCATGTATTTATGCGCGATGGACCCTTGAGAAAAATATACTTGGATTAAGGAAAAATTTGGGGAGGAGAAAGTGACTTCTTAATATTTGACTTTTTAATAGTTTTTCCCAGCTCCATTTGGACTGCAGTGGTCTTCACGATAAGCTTCTCTGGCCGGCCTGGCAGCTCAGTGGCAGTGCTGTGTGGAGGACCTAGCTTTGATTCCCAGGCCAGATCTCTGCTGCTGATGCTGGCCCAGGGTTGGGGGGGATGCTGCGGAGGCAGCGTTCACAGCCCCCTCGGGAAGGGGGGGGGGGGAGGGCAGGTAGGGAGTCCCAAGCACCACACAACGGTGACGCCTGGAGTCTGTATTTAAGACTTATGATTGCAGAGTTCCAGAAGGAGCCGTGGTGCATGCCCCACCACCCCGGCTGAGGACAGTCACTGCAGTGATTGGTCAGGGCGAGTTTGGAAGAGATGTACAGTAAATGGTGTGTGTGTGGGGGGAATTCTCCATTCATTAGCAGAACACACATGATAATTTCTTCTTCCCAACCTGGTGGGAATATTCCTTAGCATGGAGGGGTTTAGGGATTTTATTTATGTATGCCCAAGAAATAAAAATCCCCAAATATGTGAGCACACCACAGCCTAGTCGGCCGAAGAATGCGAGAGCGACTAAGGAAGTGAAGCACAAAAAAAAAGTGGAAGAAACAGAAAACTGCAATTCCTAATGACGTTCACCCTCCCCGCTTCTGTTCCTTCGAGCCACTGCCTGTGCAGTTATTCACTGAATGCTTTATTTTTCTTATAATTACAGTATCTTGCCTGCACTTTGTCCCTCTGATCCTTCCTTAAAGCCCAGATCAGTATGTGCAGACGAGGCTAGTAGGGGTGATTTATTGAGTGACAGGTGGCTGCAGGGTGGAAGGCAGGCCTCTGCACCTGAGGAAAGCATTAGACATCACAGAGCTGGGGGAAGTGGAGCAAAGAGGTGCAACACAGCAGCTCCTAGACACAGATCAGATGAGAGGCTCTGCCACAGATTCGCCTGGAAACATGTCAGGCGCTGCTGCCTGTTTGTTGTCTTACACTGAGGGCACAGCTACAGTCCAGCAGTATTGATTCTTTTCTTTGTACCGAGACAGAAACTGTCAGCTTTTAGGAGGCTGGCCTGGGTATGCCTCAGACAACTATTCCCCACACCCTGCCTGCCAGATGAACCCCCACAGGAAAAAAGCCCAGGCAAGACGCTGCCGCTGTCCTTTCCACAGAAAGAGAGAGAGAGAGAGAGAAAAAAAGAAAAACCCAGGCCTGAAGGAACGACCTCGCCCTCTTGTGCCCTCTGCCGCCCCCGCTCCCCAGGAGACCCTTGCTGTGGCGGCAGCGGCCCCCGCTCCACAGTTCTTGTCGGAGGCGTGCGTTTCCCGGCCCTGAACGGATTCAAGTGAAACGCGAGGACAGTTAACTGTACGTACAGTAATTATTCAACACACTTCAGACAACTGAGCGGATTGTGTTTGTTTTTTCAAGACGTTTGCTGTCCTGTGTGGGCCTAGTGAGGGGATAAAAAAAATGCTTCTTCTGAACAGCCATTCTCTGACATTCACAGGGACACTGAACAAGTTTATTGTTGCAGGGAAATATCTCAGGCAAAGCAGAGCGAAATACAACGCTGTCACACTTTGTGCCAGCCTTCCCTTGTGCCCACGTAAGAAATCTCCAAAAAGGTGTGCAATGCGGTGAGTTTTCCAGACTCCCCACCCCGCTCCTTAGGTGCTAAATGGTCTCAAAAGCAGATGTTCCAGATATTTTGAATGTTGATCCTTTAAGAACTATCACAGCCTGCAAAGAATCCAGTCTTCTCCACCACTGGCATGGCTTCTGGTACTTTGGGCCAAAGTTAAACCTTTTTCCTGGATTGTGTATACTCCTATCTGTACCAGCAAATGCCCTGGACTTCCTCCCCCTACAGGGATACATGGCTGGGGGGGGGGGGGGGGGGGGGGGGGGGGGAGGAAAGTGTGAATCGGATCCCAACAATTCTCCTTCTTCCACCGCTTTCTGAGAAATTGTCTCCAGAATATGAATCTTTGCAGCTGCTTTGGCAGGCCATCACCACCCCCCAGCCCCAATTCCCTAGTCCTCTGACCTTGTAATGAGTTCCTGCTCACAATAATAACAGTAGTAAAAATAAATAAATAAATAAATAGCACACATACTTTATGTACATCAAACAAAATCACCTGATGGGCTGTATTGGTACCAGTTTTAACTGGCAGCAAAAATAAATAAATAAATAAATGACAGAATTAAAAACCAGCATGGGACAGCCTGGCCCTCTTCCTGCTGTGAAGGAAAAGCTTAGAGGACAGTGGAATGGGGCAAGAGCGGGTGACCCCTTCAGCAAGACCATGGAGAAGAATTACTGGCTGACTGCGTGCTATCTGCATGGGCTGAGTTTTTCTCCTTTTATTGTGTCTGGACGTGTACTTCCAGTTTTCCTAAGAAGAACAGGTCCATGAATGGATGAGTGGCCTGTTGGCTGGAGCAGCAGATTGACAAGCAGGGGAGCCAGGGTTCAAATCCTTTTTCTCTCACGGATCCTCCTTGCCACCGTGGGCAAGTCATTTCACCCTCCAGTGCCCTCAGCTACAAACTTAGGCCTCATTCGCTGAGCATTTTTCCCCATAGACGCAGAATGTGAGAAAGGCCTTGGCAAATCGGGCCCTTAGATTGTACGCCCTGTAGGGACAGGACAATACCTACTGAACCTGAAAATGTTAAGTCGCCTTGAGCTTGGTTTTGGGAAGGTGAGTCATTAAAAACCAAATTCTGTCCTTGACTGTCTTTACAACATGGAGACAGCTTGATAACCCTAGCTAGAAGAAACCCCCCCCAAAAAAAACAAATGGCAGCGGGAATTTACTTACAGTCCTATTTGTGGTGGTTACGGAAGGTCCCTAGATGTGGAGCAGCAACTGAAAGATAGCATATAAAAATATATATTTATTTTAATCGGTTAAGTTCTTCTTTTGTCCTGGCTACACTTCTTTATTTGTATTAATGTTTATTTTCTAAATGTAGACTACAAAGCAGGGTGGGGAGGGGGGCGGAGAAAAAAACCAAAACAAAACCAAAAACAAGCCGAGTATAGGAATTTTATCAAGTCTAGAGAAAAATTCCCCAAGGAAGCCGAAAATGTCACTGGCATGGGGGACTTGCTGGGAGGGCGGTGGGAGGAGGAGATCTAAGCCCTAAATGTGTGGCTGGAGTCTTTCCTATTTTCCCCGCTGGCTCCAGCTTCAGGCTTCCATGCTCATTTTTTTTCATCTGGATGACTAAAATACTTTTCTTTTACCTCGTACCTTTTTTTTTTTGTCCTGACTCATGTTTGTGTTTGAGCGGCAGGCCCCTGTTTGTACGTTAAAAAAATGAAAAAGATATAACAGTGCATGCTCTAATCCTGATATCGGGTTTTTAGAGCTTGGTTGAAATTTTACCGAATATTTTTAATCTTTGACACCTTTTTGTTTTCTCTGTACGTGCTACGCGCAATTGATTTACTACAGAAATTATATTGCTTTTGAAAGTGTCGGTGGAGTAAATCCCTCGTCTTGTTAGAATTGTGTTTGATTTCTTGGACAGGGTTATAAATCACTATCTAATATGCAGGTCTCTTTTGAAATGCACCCAGGGTTTATTGCCAGTGACAGACTAGTGGCCTTATTGTGGACTTTTCGTGAATAAAACAGATTGATGAGCCATTTTATAGCATTGCAAGCTATATTATAAATACATCACCCCTTTTCAGTAATTTAACTTGAAGAACCGTCTAATGAGCTACCAGTCATGATCAGCCAGAGGACTGGGACCACTGTGTCGGATCTGCGGGCAGAGACTGGTAGATAATAGGAAAATGTGAACCGCATTGGATCTCTAGGCAGAGACTGGTAGATAATAGCAGAATGTAAACGGAGTAACATTTTTACAAAGTGACAGTTCTTTTCTGCTGATTACAGGGCTGCAGATAGCTCAGAATAGTGCAGTTGTGCTGCCGTGTTCAATCAGTGAGATGCCAAAGCATAAACGTGAATAGTCTGGTTCGAATTCTGAGATGCTGAAAAGAAGGCTGAACATAGTGGACAGATGTCTTTGTCCAGTCTAAAAGCTACACAAGTGCATTTGAACATGACCTTTGGCTTTCAATTTGCAACTGGACAAAGTTCTTAAGGCATTTGTACCATTTCTGTGCATTTGATTCCTGAGATCTTATAAATGGATGACTTGAAATATTTGGCCCCTTTAGGCAATAATAGCCTGGATGTCACAGCACTGTTCCTCATCGAGCTGCTGTTGGAATCCCTAAATGCACCCCTCGGGGCCTTACCAACACAGCTGGTGTTGGTTCCCGGGGTGGCACTGATGCCCAGTGGGGCATCGATAGCACCACTGACCGATCCGGTGCTGGTTCATGGCTCCTCAAAGAAGAAAGCTCATCTAGAGGCCACACCAGCACTGGGGCATGAGCCTTCATGGCCAGCAGAGCGGGTACCCATACTGCTGGCTAGAGACAGAGCGCCCAGGGCCCTGTCTCCACTATTGGGCAATGTATTTATTTATTTATTTATTTTAATTTCTATACAGGTATTCTGGTACAATTTAAACAGATCTAAAATACATAAAACAGAATTTAACAAAAAAAAATATATATAACACTAGTGTGTGTGTTAACAGGATTCTGCCTGCGTTGTGTGTGTATGTGTATGAAGAAATTTTATGCTGCCCCACTAATCCAAGACAAGCTCAGGGTGACTGGAAATCACAACATTTCAGGTATGGAGAGTGGGAAATGTGTCCATCCTTAGTATTAATTATTGGGTGTCTGATGTGTCTGCTATTTTGAAATATATTATTAAGAACATAAGAACATAAGAAATTGCTATGCTGGGTCAGACCAAGGGTCCATCAAGCCCAGCATCCTGTTTCCAACAGAGGCCAAAACCAGGCCACAAGAACCTGGCAATTACCCAAACACTAAGATCCCATGCTACTGATGCAATTAGTAGCAGTGGCTATTCCCTAAGTAAAATTGATTAATAGCCATTAATGGACTTCTCCGCCAAGAACTTATCCAAACCTTTTTTGAAACCAGCTACACTAACTGCACTAACCACATCCTCTGGCAACAAATTCCAGAGCTTTATTGTGCGTTGAGTGAAAAAGAATTTTCTCCGATTAGTCTTAAATGTGCTACTTGCTAACTTCATGGAATGCCCCCTAGTCCTTCTATTATTCGAAAGTGAAAATAACCGAGTCACATCTACTCGTTCAAGACCTCTCATGATCTTAAAGACCTCTATCGTATCCCCCCTCAGCCGTCTCTTCTCCAAGCTGAACAGCCCTAACCTCTTCAGCCTTTCCTCATAGGGAAGCTGTTCCATCCCCTTTATCATTTTGGTTGCCCTTCTCTGTACCTTCTCCATCGCAACTATATCTTTTTTGAGATGCGGCAACCAGAATTGTACACAGTATTCAAGGTGTGGTCTCACCATGGAGCGATATAGAGGCATTATGACATTTTCCGTTCTATTAACCATTCCCTTCCTAATAATTCCTAACATTCTATTTGCTTTTTTGACTGCTGCAGCACATTGAGCTGACAATTTTAAAGTATTATCCACTATGATGCCTAGATCTTTTTCCTGGGTGGTAGCTCCTAATATGGAACCTAACATCGTATAACTACAGCAACGGTTAGTTTTCCCTATATGCAACACCTTGCACTTGTCCACATTAAATTTCATCTGCCATTTGGATGCCCATTCTTCAAGTCTTGCAAGATCCTCCTGCAATGTATCACAGTCTGCTTGTGATTTAACTACTCTGAATAATTTTGTATCATCTGTAAATTTGATAACCTCACTCGTCGTATTCCTTTCCAGATCATTTATATATATATTGAAAAGCACCGGTCCAAGTACAGATCCCTGAGGTACTCCACTGTTTACCCTTTTCCACTGAGAAAATTGACCATTTAATCCTACTCTCTGTTTCCTGTCTCTTAACCAGCTTGTAATCCACGAAAGGACATCGCCTCCTATCCCATGACTTTTTAGTTTTCGTAGAAGCCTCTCATGAGGGACTTTGTCAAACGCCTTCTGAAAATCCAAATACACTACATCTACCGGTTCCCCTTTATCCACATGTTTATTAACCCCTTCAAAAAAAAGAAGCAGATTTGTTAGGCAAGACTTCCCTTGGGTAAATCCATGTTGACTATGTTCCATTAAATCATGTCTTTCTATATGCTTTACAATTTTGTTCT
Source organism: Rhinatrema bivittatum (assembly GCF_901001135.1). Taxonomy (NCBI): domain Eukaryota; kingdom Metazoa; phylum Chordata; class Amphibia; order Gymnophiona; family Rhinatrematidae; genus Rhinatrema; species Rhinatrema bivittatum. Next base: position 491,917,529 of record NC_042615.1, on the reverse strand, counting down.
TGAGAATAGTTTCCACTATTTTTCCCGGCACTGAAGTCAGGCTCACTGGTCTATAGTTACCCGGATCGCCCCTTGAGCCTTTTTTAAATATTGGGGTTACATTGGCCACCCTCCAGTCTTCAGGTACAATGGATGATTTTAATGATAGGTTACAAATTTTAACTAATAGATCAGAAATTTCATTTTTTAGTTCTTTCAGAACCCTAGGATGCATATCTTTAGAAAAATGTAGAAATTTTGTATGAGCTCTTAATTATTGGATGTTATTCTAGTCATCAGCTCATTGGAAATGTTCTTATTAGTATTATTTTACTAGTTTCGAGTGAGGGGATATAGAGGAGACAGAGAGGGAGTGAACCTGGGGCTGCTGGGGGGTGGGGGTGGGGCCCCCCACATACTTAAGGAGATCGAATGTCTGAACAGTAGAGCCAACCGAGCAGCAGCTGAAAGAATGTGGGGAGTGAGTGTGAGGCCAAAATAAAGGGATTGCAAAGGTAGAAAAAAACCCCCCATAAAGATAACAAGATAGAAGAGGAAAAGAGATGAGACTAGACAAACTCTACTGGAAATGAAGAGGAGATCTGTAGAAAATGCAACAAAAAGAAAGGAGCGGAAATATAAGAGTGTGATGGGAAATAACATAAGAACATGTCATACTGGGTCAGACCTAGGGTCCATCAGGCCCAGCATTCTGTTTCCAACAGTGGCCAATCCAAGCCATAAGAACCTGGCAAGTTCCTAAAAAGTGTCTATCCCATGTTACGGTTGCTAGTAATAGCAGTGGCTATTTTCTAAGTCAACTTAATTAATAGCAGGTAATGGACTTCTCCTCCAAGAACTTATCCAATACTTTTTTAAACCCAGCTACACTAACTGTTGCGCTGGAGGTGGACCCTTGGCCTGGCGCAGGATTGGTACGGCCCTCTGAGGGGTCCCAGAGAGTGCCTGCCGCCAGGAGGCGGAGCACACGAGGAGATAGAGGCAAGCTGGAGCTTCACCAATAACAGTCCGGGGGCTCCGTGGGTTGAGCCCATGGATACCTGGACCTCCTGGACTTAGGTGGGCCTCTGAGGGTCTCCCAGAGAGGTGTGCCCACCAAGAGCAAAGGTGCGTGGCCAGTAGAGAACAGATGAGCTAGACCGGAACAGAGAGTACCGGAGACCACTGGAATGGAACAGGAACTGAAGGTCCTCCGGTCAGGATAGGCAGCGCCTAGTGGTCTAGCTTGTAGAAGGCTACGGGTAGCAGCAGAACAGGCAGGCCTGGTGGTCACAGGAGAAGCATGGAGAGTGTCCGTATGGAGTGCAAGGATCAAAGCCAGGATATCCGTCCGAGGGTGGTCAGCTAAAGCAAAGGTCAGTTCCAGGTATCAGTCCAAGCGTGGTCAGAGCAAGCAGAGGTCAGTTCCAGGTATCAGTCCTAGTAGGGTCAGTAGCAAGCAGAGGTCAGTTCCAGGTATCAGTCTGAGCATGGTCAGTAGCAAGCAGAGGTCAGCTCCAGGCAGTGGTCCAAATGTGGTCAGAGGCAAGCCAAGGTCTGTACCATGTATCAGTCTGAGAAGGTACAACCTGGGTAGCGGAACGTGGAACAGGAAACAGGAACAGATACTGGAACACAGGAAGGACCACGGGAACACAGGAACACAGGACGGCAACTAGCTTCACACAAGTGTGACGACCCGTTTGCCAAGGCGAGGAACTGAGGGAAGTCCCTCGCCTTATATAGGACGCTTATGTGATGTCATCAGGAGGCGTCCGGCCCGAGGTTTCCGCCCTGAGCCCTTTAAATGAAAGAGTGCTGGCTGCACGCGCGCGGCTAGGGGCAGAACCGAGGATGCCGAGGACACGGAGCCCCTGCGAGAGCTCCGCTGAGAGGCCTGTGAAGACGGAGGCGTTTGGGGTAGGTGATGGGGATGCCAAGAGCTGGCTGCTGCTGCTAGGGAAGACGGAACGGAGCCCGTGCAGGGGAGCCCGGGGTGAGCAGGCCAGGTCGTGGCACCAGCGAGGCCGGGATGTGCAACACTAACTGCACTAACCACATTCCCTGGCAACAAATTCCAGAGTTTAATTGTGCGTTGAGTGAAAAAGAACTTTCTCTGATTAGTTTTAAATGCCACATGCTAACTTCATGGAGTGCCCCCTAGTCCTTCTATTATCTCAAAGAGTAAATAACTGATTCACCTGTTCATTCACCCGTTTATTTACCCGTTCTAGACCTCTCATGATTTTAAACAACTCTATCATATCCCCCCTCAGCCGTCTCTTCTCCAAGCTGAAAAGTCCTAACCTCTTTAGTCTTTCCTTATAGGGGAGCTGTTCCATTCCCCTAATCATTTTGGTAGCCCTTCTCTGTACCTTCTCCATCGCAATTATATCTTTTTTGAGATGCAGCGACTAGAATTGTACACAGTATTCAAGTTGCGGTCTCACCATGGAGCGATACAAAGGCATTATGACATTTTCTGTTTTATTCACCATTCCCTTTCTAATAATTCCCAACATTCTGTTAGCTTTTTTGACTGACGCAGCACACTGTACCGATGATTTCAATGTGTTATCCACTATGACGCATAGATCTTTTTCCTGGGTGATAGTTCCTAATATGGAACCTAACATTGTGTAACTATAGCATGGGTTATTTTTCCCTATATGCATCACCTTGCACTTATCCACATTAAATGTCATCTGCCATTTGGATGCCCAATTTTCCAGTCTCACAAGGTCTTCCTGCAATTTATTACAATCTGCTTGTGATTTAACTACTCTGAATAATTTTGTATCATCTGCAAATTTGATTATCTCACTCGTCGTATTTCTTTCCAGATCATTTATAAATATATTGAAAAGTAAGGGTCCCAATACAGATCCCTGAAGCACTCCACTGCCCACTCCCTTCCACTGAGAAAATTGTCCATTTAATCCTACTCTCTATTTCTTGTCTTTTAGCCAGTTTGTAATCCATGAAAGGACATCGCCACCTATCCCATAACTTTATACTTTTCCTAGAAGCCTCTCATGAGGAACTTTGTCAAACGCCTTCTGAAAATCCAAATACACTACATCTACCGGTTCACCTTTATCTACATGTTTATTAACTTGTTGGATCCTTCTTCCAATTTTTGAATGAAGATCTTTTGGCTAAAATAGCTTCTTTCACCTCCCCTTTTAATCATGCTGGTAATCGTTTTGCCTTCTTTCCACCTTTCTTAATGTGTGGAAGAGCCCTATCCTCTTTAGCCTTTCCTCGTAGGGGAGCCATTCCATCCCCTTTATCATTTTGGTAGTTTTTTTCTGTACTTTTTCTAGTTCACTATATCTTTTTTGAGATACAGTGTCCAGAATTTCATATAGTGCTCTAGGTGTGGTCGCACCATGGAGCGATACAGAAATATTATGATATTCTCTATTTTCTTCTCCATTTTCTTCCTAATAACTCTGAACATTCTGTTTGCTTTGCTGATCGCTGCCACACACAGAGCCGAAGATTTCAACATATTGTCCACAATGATGCCTACATCCTTTTCCTGGATGGTAACTTCTAATATGGAACTACAGTTTGGATTATTTTTCCCTATGTGTATTACTTTGCCCTTGTCTGCTTCATAATTTTCCGAGTTATAGGCCTATTTCTAATCTTGGCACAATTAGTAAAGTCCTGGATAAAGCAGTCCTTAAATAGTTAACAGATTTTCTAGAAGAACATCAGTGTGGTTTCAGGGCCAGATACAGTACAGAAAAATTGTTGGTCTCACTGATTTCCTTTTAAGATCAAGGCAACCAGTTATTGTAATTCTGTTGGATATCACCTCTGTGTTTGACACCATTAGTTACTCCATCTTGCTTCAAAGATTGTGTGAGCTAGTGTTAGAAGGGGTGGTAATCCATTGGTTTAAAGCCTTTTCTAGATTGGTGGCAACAACAGATTAGAGTAGGAGATAGCAGTCCATCTGGAATCAGATCAGCACTGGGGTCCCTGATGGATCCATCATGTTCTCTGTTTTATTTGATGTATATCTACAGCCATTCTGTGGCCTCTTGGATAATCTTGGGCTTTATTAGAAATTCTATGCAGGCCACATCCAACTATATCTGCTTATTCAGGCCAATTTGTCATCCAAACGTATTTGACTTTCACAGTGCTTAGAGACTGCATGCACTTGGATGACACAGAATCAGCTATCATTACATTTTTTTAAAAATGAGGTGTTATGGATTAGTTGTACCCCATTCCCTGATAGTGGTGTCAGTTTGGTTATTGAAGGAACATTCTTAACTTGTTTTGAGGTCATGAAGGATTTGAGTGTAAAACTAGGTATCCACCTTTCATTAAAACCGAATATCGGGTCAGTTCTAAAATCTGGATTTTATTAAACCGAGGTTACTCATGGTACCTTCCAATAGATTAGCCATCTAACTGAAACTCATCAGTAAGCCCTCTCTATTGTAGGGATGATACTCTGGAATGTATTGCCAGATGAACTGTGAGTAATTACCGATTAAATTCAGTTTCGTAAAAAAATTGAAGATCTTCTTTCAGGAGACCTTTTATTAGGGGAAGTTTATTATGTCCTTTCAACAGTAAGAAAAGATTTTATTCATTACTCCATCAGGGAAACCTGTGAGTTATCTGTCTGTCTGTGTGTTATTTTGAGGCCAATATTTAAAGATAGCTATGTAAGTAAGCCAATTAAGACTTATCTGGCTAACTTACATGGGATATTCAGCAGTTCGGCAATGCCTCTGAATATACCCAGATAAATATTAAAGTTAGCTAAATAAGCTTATTTGGCTATCTTTAAACCTGTTATGGGGGCATGTTTAACTTATCCGTCTAAGTTAGACGAATAAGTCCAAATATTGGCACTTATCTGTTCAAGTTAGCTCTGCCCTGTTATGCCTATTCCCCACCTGTGTCCGGCTAACTTATAAGTGACTTATTTGGCTAAGTGCTGCCCATAGAAACTAGCAGATAATCTGTAGCTTCTACTTAGCTGAATTAGTTCTACTTATCCGGCTAAGTCCCTTTTGAATATTGGCCTCATGATTTTTATGTTGTTCGGCCAAGAACTTTTGTATTTTATGTTTCAGTATAATCTACTTAGGATTGCTATATGTGGAATATAAAACTTTTTCAATAAATAAATTAATTAAATTTCATCTGCCATTTGAATGCCCAGTCTCCTAATCTCGCAAGGTCCTCCTGCAATTTCTCACAATTCTCTTGTGCTTTAACAGCTTGGAATAATTTTTTGCCATCTGCAAATTTGATCACCTTACTCATTGTTACCTTTTCAAGATCATTTATAAATATGTTAAAAATCACTAGTCACAGTATAGATCCCTGGAGCACTCCACTATTTATTTTCCTTCATTGAGAAAACTGACCATTCAGTCTGTGTCCTATCTTTTAACCAGTTTGTAGTCTACAGTAGGGCATTGCCCCCATCCTGTTTTCTTAAGAGCTTCTGATGAGGGACTTTATCAAACACCTTCTGAAAATCCAGATAATACTATATCTACTGACTCACCATTATCCACATGTTTATTAACCCATTTAAAAAAAATGTAGCAGATAACACTTATCTTGAGATTGGCTGTGTCCCATTAAACTATATCTATATGTTCAGTAATTTTGATCTTTAGAATAGTTTCTATGATTTTCCTGTCACTGACATCAAGCTTAACTGTCTGTAGATTCCTGGATCATCCCAGAGCCCTTTTTAAAGATTGGCATTACATTGGCCATTTCCAATCTTCATGGTCACTAGGCAATTTTAATGATAGTTTACAAATGATTAATAATAGGCCTGTAATTTCATAGTTTGAATTCTTTCAAAACTCTGGAGTGTTTACTATCTGGTCCAGGTGATTTGCTAATCTTTAGTTTGTCAACTTGCTCTATTGCATCTACCAGGTTCACCCTAATTTGTTTCAGTTCCTCTGAATCATCACTATTAAATACCATTTCTGGCACTGGTATTTTGCCAACACCAAAGCAAAGAATGAATTTAGTCTTTCTACTATGGCCTTATCTTTAAGTGACTCTCTTACCTCTTGATCATCTAATGGTCCAACCAGTGCCCTCACAGGCTTCCTTCTTTGGATGTATTTGAAAAAATTTTATTATGAGTTTTGTCTCTATGTCCTGCTTGTTTTGAAATTCTATTTTTGCCTGCCTTATCAGTGTGCTGCATCTAACTTGCCATTGCTTATGCTTTTTTTCTCTTTTCTTCATTTCAGTCCTTTTTCAATTGTTTGAAAGATGTTCTTATGGCTATAATAGCTTCTTTCACCTCATTGTTTAACCATGCCAGCAGTCATTTGGCCTTCCTTCCCTCTCTTTTAATGCATGGAATATATCTGGTGTGGGCTTCTAAGATGGTATTTTTAAATAATGTACATGCCTAATATGAACTAGGGATGTGAATCGGATCCGATATCGGATCCGATTCTGGTTCCGATTCTCATCTCTATAGATGTGAATCGGATCCAATATCGGATGTGAATCGGATCCGATATCGGATCCGATTCACATCTCTAATATGAACTCATAATCTTTGCAGCTTTACCTTTTTTGTTTTTTTTTCTAGTTTCCTCATTTTGTGACAGCCTCCCTTTTGAAAGGGAGATTAGATTAGACTAGATTTAGAGAAAGCTTGGTAAATCCCGTTTACTGTAGGCTGTGCATGCACCATCCTACTGTATGTGCTGCAGCTGTAAAGCTGTGAACCTGCCCTTGACCTCGATCATACTCAGTTGTGTTGTCCCCCACAGAAGTTTAAAGGTTCCTGGTATGTATTTGTAAAAATGTAGAATATCTTTTCAATTTCTGGTTACAAAGCAAATCTTTTTGTCTAAAAAAAAAAAAAATGCACAAATATCCCTGAGAGATTATTATTAGAGGGAAGGGCAATTCTGAAATAAAATCTGGCAAAGCAAAAGTTGAGATTTGAACAGCTTATGCTGATTTTCCCTCAATAAAAGGGAGGAAAGGAAAAAAAGGGAAACAAAATTTAGGAAAAGAACTAAATTTCATTTTTGTGACCACAGATGGTCTGTGCTGCTACAAAGACCAGAGTGCTTCAGGCTAGGAGCACAAAGGGTGTCTTCAGTCCCTTGTGTACTGCTCCAATGTCATGTGCATATTAAGCTGTATCAACCTAATAAATGAAGGTTGACCGACGTGCCGAAAATGCGCAGTAGAGAGCAGCTCTACTGCGCATGTGCGGGCGAGCACGTCGGTCTTAGGCAGCGTCAGGAAAAAAAAAACATGGCAGCGGGCGGCGGCCAGTAGCGAGGGAGGGAGGAGAGAGAGAGAGGGAGGGAGGGAGTGACTGAGTGAGAGGGAGGGACTGAGTGGGAGGGAGGTAGGGATTGAGTGAGGGGGAGGGACTGAGTGAGAGTGAGGGAGGAGTGGGTGAGTGTGTGGGAGGGAGGTAGGGGGTGGGGAAGAGTGAGGGGAGAGGGAGAATGAGGGAGAGGTGAGAGACAGGGATGTGAGTAAGTGGAAGGGGGAGAATGAGGGAGAGGTGAGAGACAGGGATGTGAGTAAGGGGGAGAGGGAGAGGGAGAATGAGGGAGAGGTGAGAGACAGGGTTGTGAGTAAGTGGAAGGGTAAGAAGTTGTGGAGCAGAGAAAAAGGGAGTGGAGGAGGGCTGAGGGGGAGGGGATGGGATTGAGAGAGGGTGGGGAGTGACTGAGGGAAGGGGAGAGAGGTGGGAGTGACAGAGGGAAGGGGAGGGAGGTGAGAGTGAGGGGAAGAAGGCAGTGGGAGACAGAGGGTGAGTAAGACTGAGTGGAGGAAAGGGGAGGAGTGAACGAGGGGAAGGGGGAGAGAGGGAGAAAAAGTGTAGAAGGGTGCTGTGTTAGAAAATGGACTGAAAACAAAATGTAATGTAGCCCGTTTTAACGGGCTTAACGGCTTGTAGAGATATAAAAGAACATATAAAACAGAAAGTTTGAAGATGTCAAGGGAAAGAGATCCATTGTCCTTTAGTGCCAATCAAATTAGGATTGCAGTTTCCTGCTAAGTTCCGGAAATCGTAGTTAAATAAACATGTATTTTCACAACACGAAAAAAAAAAAAAAGCAACTTGGTTTTTGCTGAACCGTTGTAGATGTTTGTTCTGTTTTCTCTCTCACTCTCTCTTCCAGTATGCCTTGACATATTTACCTCTCTTTTGCTGGAAATAAACCTTAAGGTGCAAACCACAAAAAAAAAAACAAAACAGCAAAGGGGCAGTGGGACACTGCTCAGAAATTAATCAATGCTGTTCTGCTCAGGACCTGTGAAAACAGTGCAATAAAAGTAGAGTCGGTGTTTGTCTTGGCTAATGAAACATTATGATAACAGTGATAAACAGGTCGGGAGCCAAGTGATAAATGTTGCTAAGTAACTTTTCAGTGTTTTGTTTCTGGTGTGAGGGAACAGAGGGCCTGTCAGTGCATGGTCAGATAGGGCAGACCATTTGCAGGAGCAGGAGCAGAGGGGAAAGTGCACACACAGTCTTCTTCAGAAAGCAGGGAACAATATGGCTTGTCTCAGACTGCAGTCTTCTTGCTTCCTGCTGGTCTCTAAGGATGTGTATTCCCAAAATTTTCATTTTGGTTTTTTTTTTGTTTGCATTCAGTTTGTTTAATTTTTTTTTTTCAGTTTATTTGCCAAACTGAAAAAAAGCATTACATTAGACAAGAAACCCCAAAAGAAAAAAAAAACCAAACCTAAAATCACTAAAAAAGAAAGATAGGCCTCTGGCAGCCCTGGCTGGGCCGTTCTGAGCCAAAAAATGGTCTAGGCCTGGTGCTGAGGCCTGGTCCTGGCACTGGGACTTAGTACAGAGACCTGGACCCAGTGCCGGGCTTGACTGAGGCCTGGTCCCGTGCCAAGGTCTAGACCTGAGCCAGGCCAAGACCCTTGGCGTGGCGCCGGGGCCCTTCCCAGAGGCCTAGTTTTCGTGATTAGGTCTAGCCCTGAGCCGGGTCCTGAGCCATGGCCCCAGCACTGGACCCTGCCCTGAGGCCTAGACCCTGGTCTCCAGATGTCTTTTTCATACCTTAGTGTTTGAAAAATAATGCCATCCACTTGGAAGATGGCATTGGAGTGACATCACTTGCTGCCTTCCACCGGCATGGTTCTGGAGGCCTGGGCGTAGGGCTCAGCATTGGAATCAGGCCTCGGTGCCAGGTGCAGGCTTCAGGGCTGGGCCCTGGCACCAGTTCCAGGTCTGGACCTAGACCAGGCCTCAGGGTTAGGCAGCAATGCCAGGACCAGGCCTAGGTGCCAGGACTATGCTTCTGGGTCTAGCACTGGCATGGTTCTAGTCTCGCCAGAGGCCCATTTTTTTTTGTTATATGTTGCAATTACAAAAATACTCTAAAATTTGTAGGTATTTTCATAGGAAGCTATTTTCGGTTTTTTCCATTCAGAATGAACTAAACATGGCCTCATCTGTTGCATTTTTTGGATTTGTTAAAAATGAATGCATATCCCTTCTGTGCCATGGGCAATATTTTCAGGTTCTTCTGAGTTTTGTTTTTTTTTTGACCCAACAATATTTTCCTCCTTGTTTGGGCTTCCAGGTCAATCAGAACCAGGGCTGGGATCCAGCACCATGAGCCTTCACTCACAACCACTCAGGAAGTTTTTCTGCTATTTTATATCACCTCCCACTTTACTCTAGTCCAGTTATTGCAATGATAGTTCTGGGCCAGGATCATGCATCAGGGCTCCCTCTGGAACCCTGCAATCATAGACCCATAATCTGGCCACTGAGTGCTGCCATTGCATACTGGACTTTAACTCTCGCTGTGAGCACTGCCTCAGCAGCATCTCTGGTTCACCTGGGGAGCAGAAGACCTGCTCCAGGAATCAACCCCAGAACCCACTGAATTAGCGAGCCAGCCCCACAGCCTTTTGTTTTGTTAGCATCTGCATTTGTCAGACAATTTATATTACTGGAGGTGTTTTCCTTACAAAAAGAAAAATACAGTTCAGTGGCTTATTGTGAGGCAGATTAGACTCTCAGCCTCAAGACACTGACCATAATTATACTGACTTCAGCTCCTTGCATACTCAGAACGATTCAGGAGTAGTAAATTGCCTGCATGTGCAGCATACATATCTGAACTAGCATCAGCTGAAAATAAACTCACTAGGTTCAGCTGGTGCTGTTCTGCACAACCAGGTACTTGCCAGGTTCTTATGACCTGGATTGGCCACTGTTGGAAACAGGATGCTGGGCTTGATGGACCCTTAGTCTGACCCAGTATGGCTTGTTCTTATGTTCTTATGTCACTATAATAAGATATGAGCTTCAGTGCACATTTGCTTTACTCATGCGCTAAAAAAAATAATAATTTAACTTCTGTGCAGTAAACTAACGATATACTATTTTATTTATTTTATTTATTTAAACGGTTTTATATACCGACAACCGTTTGCACATCGTGTCGGTTTACATATAACTTAGAACCATGGTATATATAGGCATTGCCTTTACAAGGAACAAAGAACAGGTAAACACAGTGGTAAAGCAAAAAAAACTAGGAAACTTGGAGGAGGGGTTCAAATGGGAGTAATGTGAGTTGGGAAGGGGTAGGAGCAAAACTGAACGGATAGGGTTATGTACAAGGATTCTGGGGGTGGGAGCAAAAATGAAAGGATAGGGTTATGTACAAAGGTTCAACATATGTATGTTGATGTTACATGTGCTTGTTAGAGGGTTATGTACAAGGACTCCAACATATGTATGTTGATGTTACATGTGCTTGTTAGAGGGTTATGTACAAGGACTCCAACATATGTATGTTGGTGTTTCATGTGCTTGTTAGCGGGAAAGAAGTCTGGAAACAGGGGCGCCGGTAGCATGCAATGGCTAGAGGTGGGTCACAGGTGGAGAGGGGTTAGCTATCGAGGGTGAAGGGGGGTAGGCTTGAAGGAAGAGCCATGTTTTGAGTTTCTTTTTGAAAGTGGGTGTGGAGGTTTCAGTGCGTAGGTCGCTAGGCATGGAGTTCCAGAGGGATGGGCCAGCAAGAGAAAGGGCTCTGTTCGTGGTGGAGATGAGTCTAGTAGATTTTACAGAAGGAGCACATAGTGTTCCAAGTAGGGAGGTACGAGTTGGTCTTGAGGAGGTCCGAGGGAGGAATGGAGGGGTTAACCAGTTGTAATGTTCGTTGGTGATGCTTTTGTGAATGAGGGTGAGAGTTTTGTATATTATGCGTGATTGTATGGGAAGCCAGTGGAGATCAATGAGGGTGGGAGTGATGTGGTCTTTCTTACTGACATTTGAGAGGATGCGTGCGGTGGCATTCTGAAGAAATTGCAGTGGTTTGATGTGAATAGCAGGGAGGCCAAGGAGGAGAGCGTTGCAGTAATCTATTTTTGAAAATATGATAGCCTGGAGATGATGAAGGTTCAAAAGATGAGAGACGGGTGGGTGTGTGTAAACTGGGGAGGGTTATATATATATATATTTATATATATATACTAGTGCATCATGAGTTAAAAATGCACACTACAGCAAAATGTACACACAAAAAAATGCTTAGCATGCATAAAACATGATGTATGCACAAAAACATTTTTTTTGCTCATAAGTCATGCTTTCAATGCATAAAATATGTTCTCTGCACGTAAATCCTGATTATAGAACTCCTGCACCAGGAATTCCAGGTCCAGCCACAAAGACTAACATTAGCCCTAGAAACTTTATGCCACCTCTGACTAGGAGTTAAATTTCCAGCATTAAGAAAACATGAGTTAAACCTAGGCATGTCTCTGCATTGGGGGAGTAATAGCTAATCTCTTGATTACCATGGGTTTTGAATGGGGAGCACTAATTTGTGCGCACATTTCTACTCTTATTTGTATGCACAATTTTTAATCATTTTGTGTGCACATTTTTTGTGCACTAAACTCCTTGTGTAAGTAGTAGTAAAGTTGCATGTAGAAAAATATGCGCACAGCCGAGGCCACCTTATTAGATCAGTCTATAAGTGAGCTGCTATCTCCTCCTCCCGACCCTGACCAGTTATGCCTGCTCCTTTCTGTTATGGTTTAGCGGTGTTTGGGTGGCGTCTTGGGTACTGTGGCAGATGACCACCCCCATGGGGAGGGGCCCCGTGGGGAGCCACAGTATTGGGCTAGACTCAGGACGCAGAAACACAGAATTAGTTCTTTTATTATACAGCTTTATGGATACCACCAGAGGTGGCAGTAGTGAGGTAGTCTGGATGTAGCAGTCTCGGGACCCTCGGCAGAGGGAACCCTTCTCGCCCCGTTGGTATAGGGGACTTCTGATGTAGGTCTTCCCAGCAAGGCAATGCTGTAGATGAGACAGACTGAGAGTTAGATTACTCAGTAGATGGTATCTGTAGGTTGGTGATCCTACCAGGCTGAATTAGATGGTACTGGCACCGAGGCAGGGAGAGCAGGCCCTCGAGGAGCGAGTACCTGATCCCTGTAAGACACCTGAAATAAAGCAGAGGGCCCCCGAGGAGTGGGTACCCAGGTTAGCAATACCCTGAAGGGCAGAAAGAGAGCTTCCAGCGGCAGCAAGGAAGCGGCCGAGTAGCTAAGACCGGCCGAAACCAATCCTTTTCTAACTCAATTAGCTAGCAACAAAGTACAGGCTATATATCCAAATGGCGTGACGTCACTAGAGGGGGATGCCCCCGAGGTTCGCGCCAATGCTGGAATAAAGATGTGGGGAGCGCATGCATGCGCACCCTAGTAGGCCCTTGGGAGGAGCATGGCGGGAGGCAGCACCATAGCCGTTCCGGGGATGCCGGAGAGGGTGGCTTGTAGACGTGGCGGTAGCCATTTTCCCAAGGTAAGCGGAAGGAGCCATGAACAAGCTGAGACAAACGGGGCGAAGCCGTCTAGCATTGATGGATGCAACACTTTCTGGTTGACTTTGCCTCCTCTCTCAGAAATCTTTATGTAGAACATAAGAACTACCATACCAGGTGAGACTAAGGGTCCATCAAGTGCAGTATCTTGTTTCTAATAGTGTCCAATACAGGTCAGAATTACCTGGCAGGTCCTCATTTAGCAAGTCTACCTGTTTAATAACAGTTTATGAACTTTTCCTCTAGGAACTTGTCCAAACCTTTTGTAAACCCAGCTATGCTACCTGCCTTCACCACATCCTCTGACAATGAACTTCAGAGCTTAATTGTACAAAAGTCATTTCTCCAAATTATTTTAAATATGCTACTCAGTAACTTCATGGAGTGTCCTGTACTCCAGTTTGAAAAAGTAAACAACTTATTTGCATTTACCCTTTCCACTCCATGATTTTATAGACCTCCTACTACCGCTCCAATCAAATTGGCTTTGTTGACCTTCTACTAGTTTGACTAGATTGGCGTATGTGTTTCTGCGCAGTGCTGCAACAGGTTTGCCTTGCCTCCTTACATAAGGAGCCCAATTTTATAACATGGCACTTAGGGGCAAATTATGGAGTTCAGCCATAATTTTCCAAAGTGGATGTTAGTGCCCTTGGGAATCCGGCGTGTACAGGGTTGCACGGCCTGCACGCTCACATTTACGCCTGCATGGGGATGGGTGCAAATGTTCATGCCTACATTCACCTGCATGCTTTCGATTTTAGAAAGTACGTGTGTAAATGGTTTCCTCGCCCTAACTCCTCTCTCAGGAACGCCTCTTTCGAGTAAGCAGAAAAGTAATTTTCAAAAGGCCTGCATACATGTGTGAAATAGCATTTTACACGTTATGTGCTTTTGCAAATTCAGACCATATTCTGTCACTGTGATTGCACAAGGTCAAAATATGCCCAGGTGCCGGGAAAGGAAGGTAATAGACACAGGGACCATGACTGTGTACTGATGGGTGGTCGGAGGTGTTGGTTTGCATATTTTTACCCCTCAGGTGAGCATAGGAAATGTTATGGTTGTTTTCCCTGTTTTGTGAACATAAACAAATTTGGCATGAAGCTGACTGGGAAATATCGCTTTAATGTTTTGCCATGAGATACGCCCGTTTGCAATACTTTGGTGAAGGGCAAGGCCGAATGAGGAGGGGAGATATAAACGAGCTTCACAGGTGGAAAATGATAACTAGCAGAGACTTTTCCCAGTTCACAGAAGTTAGAATCGGGAGGATATTTGCAATCACATTTCAGAAAGTTTTTTCTTTTGTTCTTGTGCTGCTGCTTCCCAGAAACTGGACATACCTTGCACGGCCTGGATGTCACGGTGTGATCTGTAAGTGGTAGCAGTCATGGTGCATTGCAGAAATCACTCAGCTTAATGTTTTTTTTTTGTCTGGAAAGGATGATTATATAATCCCTCTGCCATATGCTAGGCAGTTTAAAATCATTGTATTCAGTTTGTTTGTGTGTCTGAATAAAACGTTTCTCAGATCCACATACAAATTCCCACCTGATGCTCCTCTTCCTGTCCCCAGCTTAGAGGAGTTCCATGTGCCAGATGAGCGGACATCTTCCCTGCCCTGCTTAGTTGACCTGGACCTGGACCTTTCCAGCTTGTGAAATGCATTTTCTTTTCCTATGGGGCATGACTGACTGGGCACAGTCACTGGAATTAGGGGGTGCACAACAGCAGCACCTCATGACTGGTCTTCATGTACACACAAGAGGTTGAGGAGGTTTCGGCATCTGCACTGCAATATTTGCTTCTTCCTCCCCCTTCCCCCCGCCCCATCTATTCCCCACCCCCTCCCTAGCCGTCCTGTTCCATTTCGGACATCGGGCTCGGAGCCTGAAGTACCATTCCCTATCATGGCTATTGATTCCCGGTCACATACTAAAACCAGCAGTGCAAAGTTTGCTGACACCACTAGAAGTTTAAGTAGGATTCTAGCCTGAAATGCAAAACTTTTGATATGTGATCTTAGCAAACAAACAAACAAAAAAAAAAAGTTGGTTCTGCTTCATTTCCCATCCTCACAGTTTCTGTGGAGCTCACTAAAGACTGAGCCACCTTTCAGTACATTAGGATTATAAAAGTTATTGAGGGTTTGTAGTTTCAAAACATAACCTTTTCTTTCTCTAAAAAGCAGGCATTTGCAGCTGTGCAACCGCTAACAAGTCCTGTTGAAAGCTGTGTCCAGGCAGTAGATTTTAAAATGTAAGGTTTGTTTTTCTTTTTTTTTTAATTATTAATTTTATGAAGGAGGGTAGGCCCAAGCTGTGCGAAATCTCAGAACTGTACTTCCTATTATTTGTTCTGCACTCTGGTGCCAAATCTTATTAGTGCTGAGCGCCAAATCATGCTAAATGACAGTAGGAAGGCAGAAATGTCGTGTCTGATCGTGAAGAGTCGGAGGCAGGGCCACTATGGGAGGTTGGACTAGCAGTTGCCAGACTGCAAGAACTACCACTGAGATGAGCAGAGTCGGTGCATGAGAAAGATGAGGTCCTAGATCAATATATAAAGTATATACACAGACAACACTGTGCCAAAAAACCGTATTTGAAAAAGAGAAAGGCAAATAAATATACTGGCTCAGTAACCCGTGACTGCAAACAAGAGCTCCCACAGTTATCATCTGGATAGCATACATGCGAGGAGAATGTTCAGGCAGTTGGTGCAAAGGTTTGCAACACCTCTTCTGCTAGCGTGTTTTCAGCGTGAATCAATTAGAATTGAAATGAAGCAAGGCCAGCCCTGAACCGCCATATGCAGCATTGTGTATCAGTAACGACTTGGGAGATAAATCCTCCGGGTTCATAGGCTAAAGGGGTGAGAGCAGGATGATGCACCGTCAGATGTGTTAGCTCACTGGACAACACTAGATTGCTCCTTGGAACTGGCCGATTATGGGACCGATGCAATTAAGTGCACCCAGCCTAGAGCACAGGTTAACGAGAGGTTGGACTCGCGTTTTGGATGCGCTAGACCAGCACCCAATGCAGTAAGGGAATTAGAACATCCAAAACGTGCGCCCAAACAACTGCATAGCTGATAACGCTCATCACATATAAATTCCATATAGATGATGCTATTAGTTATTACCCCCTGTTGAAGTAAATTCCTGGGCACCCAACGCACATTTTTTTAACACGGCAAATTTAATTCCAGCCCCGGAGCTGGCGTTAAGTCATACCACAAGTCAAGGGCTCTTGAGAAAATCAAAAATATTGCCCTCTGTGGTTCCTCCACAGAGGAGGAACCAGAGACAACAGTAGATCTACTGTTTGCATTGATTAAGAATTAAAAAAATAATGTAATGGATTGATTAGAAAAAAAAAACCTGTATGCATAATATACATGCACAATATACATGCTCCAGGCCGATTTCGCCCCTTACAATTGTGCATTTATATTGTGTGTGTAATTCAACTGAGGCGGGATAAAATGGACTCTCCTATTGAGTGCCTGTTGCAGTTGTGGGCGCACAGCCACATCGCCTGGGTGCCCGATGCATTTGAGCACTAGGGATGCACAATTTCTCCCTAGTGCATCCATTTTAACGCAGCACTTCATTTTAATATTGCATCAGTCGCCCAGGAGAAGTGATTGAGCATGTGTTAGGAAAACAGGCGCTCAGTACGAGTGTCCGTTTTCCCGCGCATCTTTTTGCATCGGCCTGCCAGACTTTTCTAATGTAGAAGTCCATTATCTGCATTACCTGCTATTAATCAAGTTGTCTTAGGGAACAGCCACTGCTATTACCTGCATCAGTAGCATGGGATCTACTTAGTGTTTGGATAATTGCCAGGTACTTGTAGCCCAGATTGGCCACTGTTGGAAACAGGATGCTGGGCTTGATGGACCCTTGGCCTGACCCAGCATGGCAGTTTCTTATGTTCTTATAAATATATAGGGTTTCCAACTCTTAAGGGGGAAAAATCCCTGTTACATGCACGTTCTTCTCATTGGTCTCTCCTTGCTCCTCCCCTATCCCCTGACTTCCAGCATTTACCCCTATTCTCATCCCCACACCCAGCATTCACCCCCTGCTTACGATCACCCCAGCTTTCACCCACTCCTTGTGAGTCATTTTATTTTATTTTTTATTTATTTAAAGATTTTATATACCGACATTCATCAGTGATATCACATCGGTTCACAGCGTAACATAAAACTAGTGCTTGGAGAGCGCTTTACATCGAACAGGTTTAACAAAAAACAAGTATAACATATTAAACAAGAGGATAATTGAAAGGAGGGGGAAATATAAAGGTGGACATAAATAAAATATCATATTAACAAGAGATTAAATGACTGGGGGGGAGAAATGAGAAGGAGAATTAAGAATTAAGTTAATCCTTAAATTATTGTAAGCTAGGATTGCAATTATATACAATATATACAGTAAAAGGGGATAACATATAATGTATCATTTGTGTAGAAAAGGGAGGGGGGAACAGGGATAGGAAAGGGGTTAGGGTAACACAGTAGTGAATAAGGGGAAGTTTAGGGTATATTTTAGAGGAAAGCCAGGTCTAGCAAGGGAACATGGATGAGAGCGAGGAGAATTTACGTGTATGCTTTAGAGAAAAGCTAGGTCTTAAGCTTTCGCTTGAAGGTTTTTAGGCATTCTTCTTGTCTTAATTCGACTGGCATTGTGTTCCAGAGGGTTGGCCCAGCGATTGAAATGGCACGTGTTCTAGTGGAAGTAAGTTTGTAGAGTTTGGGCGAGGTGGTAGGCATGGTGGCGAGGTGAATCTGTCTGGTAGGTTTATTAGATTGGTGAAATCGGAAGGTGTCATTAAACCTAGGAGTCATCATCTCTCACGACTAATCATCCCCAGCATTCAGCTCCTCCTGGTCATTGCTGTCCCCTCAGCACACACCTCCACCTCATGACTTGTCACCCGCTCGCCAAGCATTCATCCCTTCATCACCATCTCCATCCTCAGTATCAGGGCCGGTGCTAGAGTATGAGGTGCCCTAGGTGACCATATAGACTCTCTCTCTCTTTCGCCAATGACAGCGTTCTTGTTGTCAGCTGTGCTCCCCCCCCCCCCCCCCCCGAATGATGCTGCTGCATCTTGTACAATGCCGCCGCTCTGCCTCCTTCCATCCCCGCGGCTGAGCGTCATTCAGACCGTGCCAACATCAGCTGTTTTGCCTCCACAGCCGGTGGAAGCACTATGCCGGCGCCCCCACACTTCCACCTAGTACTTCCACCAGCCCTGCCTAGTATTCAGCCCATCTCACCAGTGCTCCAGCATTCACCCCCTTCTCATCTCCCACAGTCTTCATCCCCTCGTCTCCACCTCTCCCCCTACATCATTCACTGCTCGTCTAGTTCTTGTGGTGTTCCCCTTGGAGCACCCCCCCAATTCATGCACATTGCTTTGTGTGCATGGAAGTACCTTGCACCTCCTCCCCCCCCCCAACACTGTGCATGCGCTGAAGAGCAGGGTCTTTTGGGCTGCTCCTTCCCAGGCGGGTGGTTACCTGTGCCATACCCAGGTAATCTCCTATGTATGGTAGTTGGCAGATGGCAGGGAGGGAGGGAGCAGCAGGCAATCTTCAGTGAGGTAAGTTGACTCAGCTCTCCCACCCCAAGCAGCCCTGCTCAGTAACCTGATTTCTCCTGCTGGTTCCTGCATGCAGCTCTGACCTGGCCTCCTCCTCTGGCGGCAGACTTCCCTCCTCCTCTGCTGGCGGCAGACTTCCCTCACTCAATAGAAGCCTCACCTGGCCATGAAGGAGGAAGGGCCTAGAGCCCTGGACTTCTAACTGTAGTGACAAATGATGTGCCGGGAGAGCTACAGTAGCCTGCCCAGTCCAAACCTCTTAAATGCAGTCATTGTTAGCTTTTACACTGCTGTTTTTTAAACATATGCTGGCAGCTGGCAGGGCAGAGAAAGTCCAGGCTAGGCTGGGTGAATATTGGCCGGTTGGCAGACCTATAAACACCTGATAAGCAATAGTGAAGAACGTGTTTGAATCAGCCCCTAGGAGAGCGAGGGGCCCAGACTAAACTACCCCAACTGCAGCAGGGTTGTGCGCCTTCATAGTCTGCTGAGAAGACAATGGCACTGATCTTTCTGATGTAAGGATACCATCTGGTACTGTGCTTGCTTCCTCGTGCCCCTGAATTTCACTGTGAACAGCCTTGCTAGAAAGAGCACTTTTCAACATTCAGGCCGCCCAGTTTCTGGGTAACTTCTTAAAATCTTTCTAGACTCTGTTCCCTTTGTGAGTTTGTTTTTTGGGAGTAGAGGGGATTTGTTTTAAGGCAATCCACTACAGTCACAGCAGGAACTCAGCTGACCTGTGAAGTAACAGGAGGATAAGAAATCTCTTCCAAAGCTATCCTAGCTCCTGAAATTGTATTTTATTTATTTATTTATTTATTTGTTTGTTTGAAAGGTTTCTGTTCTGCACGTAGCCTCAGTTCACAGCGGAGTACATATTAAAAGTGTGTCTTTTCTGATCACCTTAATTACATGAAAATCCAACTCCTTGTGTAGCTCATAATATGTACCTTTGTGCTTTTTTACTGAGCCAGTAGATTTTTACAAGGCAGGTCTGAAAATAATGCAGAAATCTTGGCAAATAATTGCAACCTGAAACTTCATAAAACAATAACAATAACTGCTAGATTACTTCCACCCACTGTTAGCCGTTAAAAGAGAAGCTTTATTATTTGCTGTGCAAAAGAAAAAGTTAATAATACATGTTTTTATTATATGGAAGAATTAAACTGGTATCATGAGCTGAGCGCTGTTATATATATATATATATATACACACACACATATAGATAGAGAGATATAGATTTACAATTATTTTTAACTTTACATTTTTCTTAGTTAATCAGAAGTCATGCACTATGGTAGCCTTTTTTGTTTTGATACAACTCTCTATTCAATTTTTTCCATACCTGGGACCTCTCCAGATTTCACCTGGAAAGTCAGGAAAACTGTATCAATTGCCTGGTCTTGGGAGAAAACACTAGAAAGCCTTTGGGCGTCTCTATTTACTGCTCCAGCCATTTCCTTTCAGGAAGCCTACAGGGAACAGGAGGAGGGAGTGAGCCTGCAGCACAGACTTGTAGACAGCACGGGGGGGGGGGGGGGAATACTGGAGAGGACCTACAACAGACACAACTCAGTCTGCAGCTGTGATTTTATATAACCTGGAGCTCACTCAGCTGAGGGTAGAGTGAGGGTGCACAAGTCAGGAAGTTGTGATTTATAGGGGGTAGGAGCAAAGAGCATGCTTTGGGACCAGGGAGGGAAGAAGAAGAAGGCTGCTAGGGATCATCCCTGGTGATGGTAGTTGTGAGGAAGAAAGAGAGTGTGGATGAGGGGTGGGGGGGGGGGGAGGGAATGGTAAAAGATAGAAAATTGATACACATTATTCCTACCCCCCCCTTAATAATCAACAGTAATCTCAGGGTAATCACAACTGAACAGTTCACAGATATGTTAATATCTAGGAATTTCTTGTCTTATGTTCCTTTATGCATATGTGATTATTTTTAGGTGGCCACCAGTTTCCTCCTCCACCTTTGGGCTTTCAGCTTGATTGGAACTGGCCTCTACTGGGCTATGGCACCATAAGCCTTTATTCAAAGTTACCTGGATATTGAATCAATTGTATAAAACATCCTCCCAAACTAGCCCAGTTGTTACAGCAATAGTCCTCAGTCAAGAGTCCACAAGACCACAGCTCCTTCTTGAACCTCATATTTGTGTAACCTGAGTCTGACCACTAGGTGTTGCTATTATGTGATGGCTGGCAATCCTACAAGTCTTTACCCCTTCACACACCCACTCAGAAGCAATAAATTCTATGTCCACAGCATCCCAAGCCTCACCTAGAGAGCCAGTGTCAGGCTCAGATATTGAATCAAAGTCTACCACTGAGCTTTCAGGGCAGCCCTTTGAGTGCTTCCACCAATCAATCTTATATAGAACAATAGTTTACTGAATCTAGTTGTGGACTAGTGTGTCCTAGAACAGCGATTCTCAACTGGTGTGTTGCGAAGTACCGGCAGGTGTGTCGTATGCAACCAGCAGCTGGTGGGGCTGAAGAGCAGAGTCGCTGGCCGCTGCTGGAGACCTAGTTAGATCGGAGCAGCTGACTGCTGCCAGAGACCAGTTTGGCGGGGCTGAAGACTGGAGCTGTTCAGCTGGGGGCCGGTGTGTGTGTGTGTGTGTATGTATTTGAGATGGGGAGGGTGCTTCTGCGTCTGTGTGTGTATGTATGTGAGAGAAGGAGGGTCCTTGTTTGTGTGTGTGGCGTGTATGTGAGATGGGGAGGGTGCTTGTATGAGTGGTGTATATGTGAGATAGGGAGGGTGCTTGTATGTCTGTGGTGTATATGAGATGGGGAGGGTGCTTGTATGTGTGTGGTGTGTATGTGAGAGGAGGAGGGTGTTTGTGCATATGTGTATGGTGTGTATGTGTGAGGAGGAGGGTGTTTGTGCATATGTGTATGGTGTGTATGTGTGAGGGGGAGGGTGCTTGTGCATATGTGTGTGGTGTGTATGTGAGAGGGGAGGGTGCTTGTGTGTGTGGTGTGTATGTGGGAGGGGAGGGTGCTTGTGTGTGTGGTGTGTATGTGGGAGGGGAGGGTGCTTGTGTGTGTGGTGTGTGTGTGGGAGGGGAGGGTGCTTGTGTGTGTGGTGTGTATGTGAGGGGGAGGGTGCTTGTATGCCTGTGGTGTATATGTGAGATGGGGAGGGTGCTTATATGTGAGCGGTGTGTATGTGAGAGGGGGAGGGTGTTTGTGCATATGTGTGTGGTGTGTATGTGGGAGGGGAGGGTGCTTGTGTGTTTGGTTTGCATTTGAGAGAGGGAGGGTGCTTCTGTGCATGTGTTGGTGTGTATGTGAGAAAGGGAGGGTGCTTCTGTCTGTGTGTGAGAGATGCAGCATGTTTCTGGCTTGCTGTGGCTGTGAGAGAGAGAAGGGGCATGTGTGTGATTGAGAGCTTGTGTATAGGTGAGATAGAGAGAACATGTGTGATTGAAAGTGTGTGTCTAAGTGAGAGAAAGCATGTGTGTTATTGAGAGCTTGTGTGAAAGTGAGATAGAGAGAACATGTGTGATTGAAAGCCTCTGTATAAGTAAGAGAGAGAGAGAGAGAGTATTGTATGATTGAGAGAGACTGGTTAGAGAGGTGACGTGTGTATGTGTGAGAAAGACTGATCAGGGAGGTGACTGGTGTGTGTGAGTTTGTGTGAGAGAGAGAGATACAGAGACTGGTCCCTAAAGAAGAGGACTGTGAGGACAGCTTCAGCAGTTACTGCTGCTTCTGGTGTGGCCTGCAAGGGAAAGGAGTAGGAGAACTGCTGGAGAGGATAAGTAAAGGTGGCTTTTAAGTTCATTTTTCTTGATTGACTACCATTTTAATTATTGGGTATTATGTGATGTATCCTCTGTTTTGAAATATTTTATTGGTGTTTGGAGAATTTTTAATAATTTTTAAGAGTTGTTAATTGTTGGATGTTATTCTGTTCAGCGTCTAAGATGCTGAAATTTAAAGTTTGAATGCCACAAAGAATTTACTGTTCCCCCCCGACGCAGCCGAGTTTGGCGAAACACGGGTCCGTGTCGGGGGACCCTGTGTCGAATAAATTCTGTACCTTTTGAGCAATGGAGTTGCCGACTTGATGAATAAAAATATTTGCATATTTAAAATTTGGATGCTTCGGGACTGATTTAATTTTCCTGCATCTCCGTGGTGACTTAAATATTGATTGTGGAGAGCAGCACTTGCTCCTTTTGATGTTTATGGACATCATCTGTTTTGAAACATTTATTCATATAGTTTTACAATTATTTCAGTATGCGGATCTATAGTAGTTTGACTTTTTCTGTTTTTCTAATTGAAGGTGTGCATTGGTGTTTAGGGCCTGGTTTAATATTTGTAGTGTTGCCTTTTTATAGGTAGGGTTATTCCATTTGAGTGCATGCCATAATGTAGGTGTGACTTTGTGTGGATTAGTTTGTGTGCATTATTGCAGATCTTGGTACTGTTAGGTGCTATTTTTTCTGTTTCCATTTCTTTAGTTTTATACTGCATGCAGAATGGCTTTTTTGGTTTCCCATTCCAGTTTCTGTCTCCATGTTTGTAATTTGTGGTTTTTCTGTACTTGGTGAAGGTCAATCTTGTGTGTATGACCGAGATGAGGTTATGTAACTAGCATGTAGGCTAGTAAAATACCTCACCTTATTTGTTGTGTTTTCTCAATTGGACATGCATTGGTGGTGAAGTGCTGTCTTTTAATAAGTAGGGCTATTGCGCCTGGTAGTAGAGGGAGTTTGTGTTGCTGTTATTGAGATAATACCAGAATATCTTTTTTGTATGGTGAGTTGTACGGGGAATGTTCTAGTTTTGCTTTATACCCATTGCTGAGGGTCGGGGATAGAGGTGGATGCAAAGTGTACATTTACATTTAGCCTTGTGACTGTCATGTGTTCAGTGTGTCACGCATTTGAGAGCCATCTATCAGGTGTCTCCCGACAGAAACAAAGGTTGAGAACCACTGGCCTAGAAGACTTACCAGGAGGTTGTAGGATAAATGCTATTATGACCGCTCAGTCGTAAAAAAATCAAAAGTACAAAGTTGTTGAGCAAGGAAATGGTTGGTAAATGATTTGGAAGTTTAAGGGCCTTAGATTTTCAACCTAGGAAACTATGAAAATTTGTCAGATCCGAAGGCATTTTGCTTTGCTATGATTTCTGTGGTTATTATAATTAAAAGGTGGGAACATTTCTTGATAGCACAAAATTTTAAAAGGAGGATTGTTCACCAGGATGTAGCAGCAGTTTATCTCAGACAGCTTAAGGTGAAAAAGGGGAGGAAGGTAAATCCACATCCTGCAAGTGTGAGGACAAGCTATATTTTCCTGCTTAATACAGCCCCGATCTGAGCTTTTCTGCTCCTAGCTGGTATGTCTCTGTTTAGTATCATCTTAACTGAGAGCAGTGGAAATGACTTCCCTCACAGGCTTGCATCAGGTGCGGTGATTCTTAAGGTGCACATTTGCAGAGAGCGTGCATTATATTTGTGTCTGTTTTATTTGGATTTAGCTCTCGTCTTTTCATTGGTAAGCTCAGGTACTGTAGGTATTTCCCTGTCCCCAGAGGGCTCACCATCTGTCGGCCTCGTTTTCTAAGCACTTTTCCCATAGATGCAAAATCAGAGAAAACCTTTGGTAAACAGGGCCCTTAAGTTTGTACCTGAAGCAACAGTGAGATTTGTCCAAGGTCGCAAGGAACGTGGGTGGGAGAAGCAGAATTTGAATCCTGCCTTCCGCGGTTCTCAGCCTGCTGTGCTAACCATTAGGCTACTCCTCCACTCCAGTTACCTAAAGCGTTAGGGGTTTAATCTTGCTACTCATCCTGTTTTTATGGCTACAGTACTATAGATAGGGGTACGGGCTCCATTTTACATCAACTTGGGGGTTTCAGGAATGGCTGAAGGCCACCTCTGGTAGGGGTTAGGGGAGGGGGATTCTCTCACTACACATACTCCAACAAGGTAAAATAGAGTCTTTAAAAGCAGGCGAGGTGGTTGAAGAAAATGAGCATAGCAGCACTTTGGTAACCAATAAAAATTCTGATCTAGAAGGAAAAGGCTAGAATAATAATCGGCACCAATGCCTGGAGATTGCTATTACCTCCAGCACTTCAGAGTCATTATTGAACTCTTGTGTGTCTGACGTGTGCATGCAGAACGCCTGCAAGCCTGGTCAGTGAGCTTTTTTGCTCTGCTTTAGACAAAGTAGCAAAACACTGAAATGTGGTTAAAGTAATATGATCTTAATCAAATCTTTGTTCCAGTATCATTTGAAAAAAAGAAAAAAAAAATCTTGCAGTTGTGCCAGCAGTTACAAGACTGCCAACTTATATCCTGAAGAATGGCATTTGTTTTTGTTTTGAACATTTATAAAAGTATCATTGTCTTTAAACAAGATATTATGCTGGTTAGCTAAAGCCAGCAATCGGACTGATTCAGTGATTTTCCCACTGACACAAAATGGAGGGGCAGGAGAGGCATTCATAAATCTTGCCCCTTTATCTGTGCAGTAAAATGCTAGATGCACAATAAGCAATTTTGTTGACCACACAGTAAACTTTCCTGCCTGCATGATAACTTATTTGAATTCAGTCTTATTAAGTCCCTCATCTTTTGTCTTCCTGTCTCATTCTTCCGTGTGTACTTTGAGGTGGCAATGAGTGTGCCATGGACCCTAACAACCGCACACCCACCTGTTTCCTTGCCTGCTGGGGAACTGCCAAGGAACCCAATTCCTGCAGGAAGATTTTAGAACAGGAATTTGTGTTTGTTTTATAACTACTTCCTGTTGCGATTTGCAACCAGAAGTGCCAAATTCCACCGAAGAAGTAGGACTACAGGTACCACAATACAGGTTAGCTCAATTAAAAATTAAAAAAAAAATATATATATCTATATATATATATATAGATATATATATAGATATGGAACTAACAGCAAGAGGTGAGGGAAATGAATGACTGTGATCCAATGTGTGATCACGCCCCCCCTGACGTCACTGGGAGCTCCGGCGACGGTTGAAGAGCGCCTCACCATCAGGCGCCGCGCACCGTGCGTCGCGCACCAAAGGGGCTCTCCCCTTTGTGCACCCCTTCGTGCAACCCTTGTGCTTCTAAAAAAAAAAAAAAATAAATAAATTTATATTTCTGTTATTTAACCTTTATTCCAATTCTTTACCTTTTCTTTTCGCTTGTTAACAATTTTAATTAGAAATGTTCATTGTATTAGACTATGGAAATTTATTTCCTGCTATTCTGTTTAATGTAAACCGGTATGATTTACATCGGATGTAAGAATGTCGGTATATAAAAATTATAAATAAATATATATATATATATGAAGTCCCCCAGAACTTGTTTTTTGACATTTATTTGTAAAAATATCCAAAGAGGACTAACTGGGCAAAGACACTACTTTATTCATGGTAAACAGAATATCAGCTAAAAATTCAGGACTTGCCAAAAGGCTTCCTGTAGAAAAGGGAAGTTACCTGGCACCACCCGGAAAAGCAGGACCCTTAGCCAGGAACCAAACCTAAAATCTCTTCTTTGGTAGCATGGAGCACTAATTACTGAGTCATGCCTATCATGTATTCAGAAAGTTTGCATATTTGTATTTTCACAAGTTGAAATTTAGTTCTGCATTATCTTTGCCTCCACATATGTAAGAATCAAACAAGAATGCAGTGGAAGGGAAAAGCATTTCTTAGAGGAGTTTTAGGAAGTATTTTGACATTTCTAAAAATGAGAAAACATAGTAAAATAAATTTGAAACATCCTTTTTAGAATATTCTGTTGAAATATTATGAAAGCGAAACTGGAGCTTTCAGATTAATACCACACATGAGATTCTTTTTTTCAATTAACTGGCAAATTTGTCAGCATTGAATGGTTTCTTTGAATTCGGGTTCCGTGATCCGAATACCTTTTAGGATACAGGTGCATAACCCCTGCTCCTCAAAGGCCACAAACAGGCCTATTTTTCAGTACATTCACAATGAATATTCTTGAAGCACTCTGTTACGAGCGCGCGCAGAGCGCGGTCGTCTCATGCGGGTGGTGAGCCCTTGGGCCACGACAGGACTCAAGGAGGAGCCCCAAGCCACACCGTGGGAGGTGAGCTGGGCAGGCATGGTGAGCCAGGCGGGTACAAAAGCAGGGAGAAAGGAGTGGAGTCTGACCCTCAGCCGGACCTGCACGCCCATGGCAACCAACACTGGGAAGTTGATTGATGAACGGTCCTCCGACTGTTCCCGGCCCTTTCGGACCTGCCGCTGGGTACGGCAATAGGCGGCAGGCCGGACAGAGGCGAGGGCAGACAGAGTCCTTTACACTGAAGACATCGTAGACAAGGCAGGTGCAGACACCGTAGACAAAGGCTAGTGCAGACATCGAAGATGAGGGCTGGAAGGAAGACATGGCACTGTCCATCAGGGCGCCCTACTCAGCCCACCCGTGGGACTGAGTCGCGGACCACCCCGTCCCAGACGCGCCCTACACAGCCCAGGAAGGCTGGTCGCGGACCACGCTGAGGATAGGAGGGTGCTGGGAAGAAGAAGAGGCGAAATACTGCACTCCAGGCAGCACAAGGCAGGAACGCTGCTCTCCAGGCAGCTCAAGGCAGGACATCAAGGAAAAGCAGGAACTGGATCAGGCACAGGATCAGACATCAGGTAACACATCAAGGCAGACATCAGTAACATCAGGTAGCGGACATCAAGGTAAAACAGGACAAGGAGCCATCAAAACAAGGTAGACCATGGAGGACCTGGATCGAGGAAGAGGTACAGGCAACTGTAGCACTCAATCCGAAGGCAAGTTGCAAGTGACAAGAAAGTCCTTATATACTGGAGGTTGTAGGCAACTCCCTGGGAGGAGTTTGCCAGGACCGCCCCTCGCTGGCCCTATAAGTGGGGTAGAGAGCAGCGGGCCGGCCCCTAGGAGAAGGGCGTCACCAAACAGGAAGTCCAAACGAAGGCATGCAAGCCACAGGCAGGCCTCAGGAACAGCTAGGCCTCCCAGGCCCTGGAGCAAGTCCCGGATGGTGCACAGGAGAGGCCCTGGCTTCGAAGCAGCCTCCGGGAGGAAGGTAAGATACCTCCTGTAGCGCAGCAACAGGGGGGATCGCAACACACATCTGCATATATGTATGTGGTGTGAGAATCAGGTTAATTTATATAGCTTGGTGAGCTGAAAAACCAGGCCTATTTGCCTCACAAGGTAGTACACCTCTGCTTTAGATCTGTCATACCGTGCCCTGACCGAGATGGGTGTGGTTCACCTGTGTGATTAGCGGGTAAGTGAGCAGTCATAGGGGGTCAATAGATTATTATTATATATAGTCAACGTTTATTACCCAGGCACTTAACTTCAGTTTCTGAGGTGGGATCAGTGGAAGGACAAAAGATCAACCACTTTCCCAAACAATATATGGTTCATGTTCATATTCCGAGCACAAATGGTCACCAGATAAGATAAAAAAAAGTGTTATAAAGGTGGGGCTTGATCCCTTCTCCACCTCTTCAAAGGGGGCTTCTGATAAAGATGCACTGCCCTTCAGCTCAGGGTTCTGAATGACTCTAGTTTTTAACCTGGAGAGTTAGGGCTCAACTTCTAGCCTGAGGCAGTTAAGACCCTTGTTAAAACAGATTGCGCTATGCCCATATATAGTTCTTCCTGTGACCATATAAGGCCTTCCTAGTTTGGTTGCTCCTCCAATGACATGGTTCTAAGCACTTTCTTAGTACTTATAGCTAAGGTGGCTCAAGGGCATAGGTTCCGAACCATCATGGCCCCTGAGGGTTCTCAGGTTTGGCTGCAGAGCTCTAGATGTGCACAGTTTTGCCACAAGATGGCTACCACGCAGTGACACAGAAATGCATATTACATGAGAAAATGAGGACTTCATGATGACCTGGTTAGAATGTTACAGAATGTCACTACAGCATCTTAGGTATAGTATCCTATCGGACTCTTGCAAACATTCACTTTTGAGTCCTGCAGCTGCTTTTTTTAAAAGATCATCCTGTTTCTATTTTGCCCCATTACGACCAAATTTCAGGTGACAGTGAAGTATCATCCCTTTCTAATGGGGTGATGACATTTCTTCTTACCCTTGCTCTCCATAGAAAACAGCTCGCTCTCCTCTCTCAACTACCCGCTGAAACCAACTCCTGCATCTGACTCTTGTATTCTTTCGCCTTCTACTGGCACATCCCATGTGCGTAACCATCCCGGGGGTGCAATGGGAATGTATCAAACCATCCCTTTGCTGAAGTAATTTACTTTTCGTAAACTAATGAGGCTATGGATTGTTAAAGAGTTTTTGTAGATTCAGTTGACATATGCTTCCCATGCATTTTTTTTTTCAGATTCCCCCTCCAGATTTTAGCTTCATGCTGTATTTTGTATTACAAAACACAGGCTTGTATTGGTGAAACAGCAACTATGAAGAAAGAAACAAAAGTGATGAGATCTTGTGTTCATTAAAAAAGAAAAAAAAGAAAAGCAAATGTTGCGTAATTTCTCCAAGGTATCACAGTCCAAAATATTAAATTACTTGTTTGTGGTGTGCTGGCTAATCAGTTTTACATGACAGAAACCAAAGTGACAGAATTTAAACTTCAAAATCACCACTAAAGATACATGAGTACATATTGCAAATGATGTTTGCACACTAATTATTATGTATCTGGAACAACTTCCAGATGAGAATAATCTTCTGTAATACATTTCAAAGAACCCAATTATCCTGCTTGCCAG
Source organism: Rhinatrema bivittatum (assembly GCF_901001135.1). Classification (NCBI taxonomy): domain Eukaryota; kingdom Metazoa; phylum Chordata; class Amphibia; order Gymnophiona; family Rhinatrematidae; genus Rhinatrema; species Rhinatrema bivittatum. Next base: position 491,888,293 of record NC_042615.1, on the reverse strand, counting down.
TGCAACTGGATAAAATAATACTTTGTGACTCTACAGTAAATATATTTAAATCCTTTGCATTCTGGGGACAAACATTCTAGCAAGTTGCAAAAACGATTCATCGTAGTAGGGTGCAAAGAAGAACTGCACTATTGTATTTTGCCAGTGTGTGCTAATATATGGAGAAAAATCAATACAATCTGTGTGTAAAAACTGCTGTCCATTCTCCACGCTTGCAAATAGTTTAAGTGGCACACACAATAAATCTTCATGACTGCTAATGTAAGGGAAGCATCCCGGGAGCAAATTTCAGATCTTTTGAGTGCTGTTCAGTCCTTGACTCGCTCTTATATAGCAAGGTACAGCAAGTACATTAGAGGCACTGATTCAGACATGGATTGTGGGTTGGACGGGGAGGTAAGACTGAGAAGCGAGGAGTTACTCAGTCTGAGATTAAGATTGGAGTCCCGGACAAATCCATCTCATCTTGATTAGAGGTGTTTGGAGGGCATCTTGGCTGGCTCTCTCGCTTTTCAGGCTCAGAAATGTTGAGAATAAGAAAATCTGCAATCACCATTGAGTACAAAATAGTATGTGGGGGTGAACCTCCTCAATGGACCATTACCGCATTTTCAGATAAGCAATGTGATATTTTATTTATGAAGATGGCACGTGCTGTTCACCATGGCATATTTTTATTTCCATTAAATGAGATTGCTGAAAACATTGTCGAGGACCGTTGGATGGCATAGTATCGGCATTGCAGTTCATTGAATTTGTACATCTGTACTCTATAATCTGTACACATTGATGTTCTGTAGGACATAGGCTTGGCGGCACACACAAGCCCTGGGACACGCGTATGTCCCGGGGCTTTCAAAAATGGGCGGTCCGGGGGCGGTCCCGAGACCGCTTTGCCGGAAGTTTGTGCGCCAGCAGCTGTCTGGCGCGCGCAAGTTACGTCTGCCAGAGGCAGGCGTAACTCGGCGAAATAAGGTGGGGGGAGGATTTAGGTAGGGCTGGGGGCTGGGTTAGATAGGGGAAGGGAGGGAAAGGTGGGGGGGGGGGGGGAAGCTAAAAAAAAGTTCCCTCCAAGGCTGCTCTGATTTCGGAGCAGCCTTGGAGGGAACGGGGAAAGCCATCAGGGCTCCCCTTGGGCTCGGCGCGCGCAAGGTGCACAAGTGTGCACCTCCTTGCGTGCGCCAACCCTGGATTTTATAACATGCACGCAGCAGCGCGCGCATGTTATAAAATCGGGCGTACATTTGTGCGTGCCGGGTAGCGCGCCCAAATGTACCCCGAGCACGCAGGTTAGAAAATCTTCCCCCGTATATTCACTAAAACAAAAAAATAAATCAAAGCACACCTACAGTATAACAAAAGACGTGCCTCAGAATAAAAGTGATGATAAAAAGTAAGGTATTAATCTGCTTTATCAAAAGCTTTTTTAAAGAGGTAAGTTTTTAGATTCTTTTTAAACTCTTTAGTATCTGGTGTTAAGCGGAGAGAGAGTCAAGTAAAGCATTCCAAAGGGTTGGTCCAGCAATCGAGAAAGCACACGGTTGTGGAGCATCCTCAACAAAGGCACATGCAATCATGACTCTTGTTAGAGTAGGCTGGAGAAAATGCAAAAGGCAATGCTTTGTGTCACTCCTGAAATTCTTTTGCTGATCTTATCTTCTTCCATGCCCTCCCTTCTAACCTCAAAACGAAACTCACATTTTCTTTCTCATTTACAATCCCTGCAAGTCAGGCAAGGGTGTTTTACTTGCTTTTTTGGCACAGCAAGACCCCTTTTTATTGGGACACAATTCAGAATAATGCAGCAAAGCTCTGAGAAAATATTAGTAGGTATCTTCCATGGGAATAGCGGTGGTATAAATAAATAAATAAAGTAATATGTAGTTTGCAGTTTTCTTTCTATAGTAAAATCATATTGAGAGACTACATATCCTGGCTGGGATTCATCAGTTGCATTACACATATACATTTCTGCCAGTTTTTGCGTGCATTATGTTTCCCAGTTTTTCAGTGCAGGAAGACTTCTAGGTGTGATGCAGAGAAAGGTTCATCTGATTCAAAGAATCAGTTTTTGAAGCTATAGTGTACGAGCTTCACCAAATGAACATGTGGCCCATTTTCTTCACAAAGGTAATTGCTGACTTCTTATTACTAAACCTTGTAAAATGACGTTGCTTTGTGAAGCCAGCTTTATAATAATGTTGTGGGTTTCTTCAGTCCTGGCTGAGGACAGTGAAAATTCATGCTATACCTTACCAATCAATATTTTCTTTTACACGTGGATAGAAAGTTGATCATTTTTAATTATTTTCAGTAGGTCTCTCTTTCTTGTTTTGATGTCCTCAAAGTCTATCCATGTACTATGGCAGTGTGTGTCCACCCCTCCCCCCCCCTTTTTTTTTTAAATAAAAGAATATACATTGAAGATGCCCTAGCAGAACCACCCAGATCTTGGAAGCTAAGCAGGATTGGGCTTGCTTAGATTTGGCTGGAGGACCACCATGGAAGACCGGGTAGTATGGGCTGCAGAAGGTACTGGCAAACCCCTGCAGGCCCTGCTGAATATAACACAGTTACCTAATGGGCTGGAATTGCCAAAGTCTGTGAAAAATAGACCAGATGTACTTACCACCACCACCGAAGATGCAGATATGCTACCTTGACATTCAACTTGAATAGGCTGTCTTCCTCTTTTTAACCCCCACACCAATGGATATAAAATCATATGTAGATAAAGTTACTTTTTTTCTATCTACAGATTTGCAATACAGTAAGATTTTACTCTCTCTCTCTCTAAATATATATTTATTTATTTTGCACATAACCTTATGAAAAATCAAGTGCTAAACATACAGATATAAACCCTTGAGATTCATATTCAGAACTAATAGGCACATCCTCACACACACACACACACACACATAGTGTAGTATACTAATTGACCTTCTCAACCACTGTCAAGGTTATCAAGAGCCAGATAGTTTACAACTCACCAAGACAGTCATAGACTGTCCCCTCGTCACTATCACAACATACCCTATAAATTGATTCTGTGTTTGTATGCATGTATTTATCCAGCAAATGTACCTAAACTCTGTTGTAATACGCTTTGAACTCTTCTGCTGGAAAAGAGTGATATAAATAATGATAATAATGATGATGCTCCAATAAGATTTAAAAATAGATTTTTTTTCCATCATGCACAAAGAAGGGTGCACGTTGCCATCTTTTTAAATGTCCGAATGTGGACTTAAGCATTACAAAGACCTTTCTTATCAAGGCTTTAAACCCGTTTTCCTAAAATCTGCCAAGGCTTTATTTTTCTCCATTCTGAGGCTTCAAAAAAACCCTAAACCTGGCAAAAAAAACAACAAAAAAACCCCATGATGGCTGGCAGGTTCTGGGGAGAGAGCAGAAATGCAGACAGAAACAAAGAGGGCCTGAGAAGACAGACGATGGGGCTGCTATTGCTTGTGGTTTTCCAGTACAGCTGGTTTCAGATGTGTCGGCCTTGCTCTGAACTGGTTTCCCCTGCCAAAGCAAGACTGTCACAGCTGGTAGTACTTACTGTACTTGCGGGAAAGTATGTGATTCATTAGTTGGAACTGCATGTTTTTCACCAGGCTCTGGTCATGTTTTTGTTAGGATGTGGTAACAAGGCCTAGTCAGGGGTGAGGGGACAATGGAAATATGCAACTTGTTAACGACTGACCCCGACTAGTTATTAGCTAAATTGTACAACATTAAAAAAAAAAATCAAAAAAAAATCCAGTGTTAACTCATAAGACAAATGACTTATTTCTTATTCTTCAGTCGAGGTCATTTAGTCATAAGTAGTGAGAAAAAAAGATGAGTAACTCCATGTCCTTTCTTTCACTTGCCCCCTTCCCTTTACCCCATTCTTTAAGTATTGTGAGCCTTTTAACAAAAAAAAGAAAAACTGTAATATGTTTAGAAGCTGAACAAATGGAAAGCAGTCATCTTTTATTTTTTTTTTTAGAAGAATTATATCAGCACGGCACAGTTTATAGGAGCTGTGACTGATGAAATGTGAGCATAGCCAAATACTGTAGCTACTTGTGGAGGATGTCGTTCTGTTACTTTTGTAGGTGGAGAGCAACAGAACAGACAGGAACAGCGTGGATAAAAAGAACGATTATTATAAACTTCATGGAAGGTTTAGCCTGCTTCCTAGCAGTCAAATTGGTTGGCGCGCAGGGCACTCATTCCCTGAAAGCGTTTGCAGTTTTCCTTACCCTCTCCTTTTGTTTCTGAAAATATATCATACTAAATATCCTAAAAATAAACTTAATAACAATAATTCCTTCTGGGCGGGGGCATTTACTATCAGTGCGTGTATTCTGTCTGGCTTAAAGGTTCTGGAATTCAAAAGGGGGGAGGAATAAACACAACGCAGAGGTTGTGTGTGGCTGAAGGACGGAAAAGAAAAATCCGGATAACCTATGGTAACTTTTTGTTGAGATTTTTTTTGCATGGGGGGTAAAACCTGTACCAAGCACTAGCTACAACCAGCCAGTGGCGCGTTCAGGGGATCCATGTGGGCATAACTTACATTGAACGTACGGTTTAGCTATCTGGCTGTTTATCTTGCTTCAGTGAAATCCGATCGAGTTCATGCATGATGATGTTAGGGCAGGGGCAGTCTGCTTTTATGCTTCTTGTGCACCACAAGAAGGGGTGAATAAATAAAAGTTGGGAGAAAGAGGTCTGGCCATCACCTGCTTTTATGGCTTGGTTGAGGCCCTCTTGCCCTGAGGGTAACCTGCACGGAACAGCAGTTACGACATTAGACACCTTCCTGGGCAGACTGGATGGACTATTTTTGGTCTTTATCTGTCGACATTTTCTACTTTACTCTAGATTTTGCTAGTGGGCCTTGAGCTTGTCCAGACATATTCACTGCCAGTTAAGTACCCCCCCCCCTGCCCGTTGGTGGGTATCGTGTGACCAAAGGCCAAATTCGGTGGAATGCAGCAGGTGTGACTGGTTAACAGACACCTATAAAGTCAGGGCTTGGATGTTTTCCCGAACGGAACTGCATACATATCCACAAAAAGGTGCACTAATCGTTAACAAGACAATGCTCAGAGTGATTTGGCAAGCTAAATAATAATAAATAGGTATTTATTAACTGGGTTGCTGAATGAAAACTGAGCCTGTTCAGAATGGCAGACCGCACACGGGCATTCACATTTTCAGGTGGGCGTTCCTGGAGTTGAGGCTGGGGGATGGGGTGGGGAGTAAACGGCATGCATTCATTTGGATTTTGAAATGTCATTTGTGCTGCTTTACCTGCGATCCTCCATCAGCACAATATACAGGCACACTTCACAACATGCCCATGTGCAGACCTTGTAGGCAATTTTCAGACGGAAACTAAAATTAACTGTAGAGGGTCCATGGGTATGCCTTGCAAATCCACGGGCTCCTCCAAATTTCCCACCCTCCACTCCTGGAAAGGCACATCAAGAAGCGGCAGTTGTGTTCCCGATGTGTAAAGGGAAAGGAACAGAGCCCTAAGAAGATCTTAAAAAGACAGACAAGCTGAACTGCACTCAGCCATTCATAAGAACACTTAATTGCACTTAACCCTTCCTGTTATTCTTGCTATTATGTCTTTGGAGCTAATCGCTACCTACTTTCACACCTCTTTTGAGTCTGAACTACTTTGATCTATAACACCAACCTGCGCGGCCGTCCTATGTTTACAGTCCTCGCTCACACATTTCCATAGCACCAGAAGGCATTAGCTGCCAGCATGTAACCGGTAGAGGAGGGAAAGTTGTTAACAGGAAACAGTGTTTGCAACAACCATAAAAATTATATCGATTGGAAAAACCTTGCCCCTTCCAACAGAATTTTGCTGGCCATTTGATTAGGTTGATTAGGTTGCATTTGTATTGCAATACTAAAATGTATTAACGTGCAGTTGGACGAGGGTAGAACAGGCGCTAATCAATCCCCTAATGCAATAAGGGGATTAGCGCCTATTTAACGCACGTCTAACGCCGAGCGAATGTAATAGCGCTCTTCACATGCAAATGCGTGTGAATGAGGCTATTAGGCATTCACTCCCCATGCAAAATATTGCATGGCCGCCCCCCCTTTGGGGGGGTGCCTTTATTGCATCAGCCCCTAAAAGTTCAAAAAGGAGGGAAACGTGCAGCATGTTTGTTGAGCTTCCTTTCTGTTTGGGCCTGAGGAAAGGGAGCATTAACGCCCCAAAAGCTAGTAGAGAAATGTTTTAAATTAATTCAGTAAAAAGGTAGCACCTTTTATTACTTTGGTTTGTTAGCCTTTATTATTTTTTTAAGAATTTTCACAAAACCTTCAAAAACGTTTCTTTCTAAAGAAGGCCCCCGTCCGGCAGACACAAGTATGCTTTACTCCTCTGCCATCCCATCACCTTTGCCCCCCCCCCCCCCCGCCGCGGGCTGGACACTTCTAAGGGTTAGGGGGGAAAATGACTTGCCCCTGACCATTAACTTAACCAGCTGTAGCATAAAGACAGGAACGTGCTTAGGGGACTTGACAGAGCATGAAAGGAAAATCCTACCAGACTCTGGCCACCTTGCACAGTTGCCTTCCAGAATGATAAAACATATATATATATATATATATATATATATATATATATATATATATATATATTTTTTTTTTTTTTAATACACATTATTTGTGCGATCAATAAATTCGATGGAAGGGTTTTGTTTTGTTTTTTTTTAAACGAGCCTCCCCTCCAGTTCCTGAAGGTGCAAGTCGTTGCTTAGGCCAGACTGCCCTGTCTGCTGACAAGAGGCGTCAGTGGCGTCCAGCCCTCTCCTGTCGCTTAAGAGAAATGACCTGTGGCACAGAAGGCTTCAGCAGTTCGTCTTCGCCGCGGACTAGCAGAACTGACCTTTGACAACTCGAGAAGGCGCAAAGTGCTGGGGGGGGGGGGGGGGGAACCAGGCTCGTCTGGACAGTTCACCCACAAAGAGGCTCGGGAAGCACACGGGACGCCTAACAGCTTCCTTTTTAAGCATTTTGTGTCACACCCCTGCTTCTTACGGGGAGGGCCGAAATAATGAGGGACCGTGGGACGCGATCAAAGTTGCTCCTTGCCCGCTGGCTGCAGCGGAAGTCACGGTCCGTGTGCGCTCGGTAAGGCGACAAAACAGCTTGTTGTAATGTGCTCAGAGGTAATACAATCGCACTTTTGTTATAGACTTGAAATGTTTATGGGCTTTTGCATTTCTGATAGCTGGAAGATATTCTACATCCTTGAAAACGCCTTGTTGGCTTTGGGCAATCTTACGGCGTTGGAGGGTTATTATTATTATTTTTTTTTTAAAGAATGCTTGGAGCTTTCTCGTGTGCTGTCATGGTCACTTGATTGCTCCCAGAAGCCTGGCTGCCTGCTGGGATGAGGAAAGGGAAAAGTGGGACTTTGCAGGGACCCCCAGAGCCTGCCTTGCACCCTTGCTGGCTCCAGCTGACCCGAAAGCCCAGCAGGGTCCCTGCCGGCCGGGCCAGCCCCGCGTTTCTCCGCCGTGCGGCCGGAAGGGAGCTCCCCTGCAAAATTAAGATTCCTCCCCCCGATGATATATGGCTGCCTGCCGGTCCTTCCCCCATGCATATTTCTTGCAGCCACACCTGCATTCCTCCTGGCCAGCCCCAGCCATCGCTCTGCTTGCAAGAAGCCGAGGGGGTTGTCGCGGCCACTTTCCTCTTTTGACTAGAGGAAAGAGGGAATTGCAAGAAGAAGAAAAAAATCCACCTGAAGGATCGAGAGTCTCTAAACTTCTAGTACAGTCTCATCCCCATACAATATGGTTATAGTGAAGCTCCATAAACCAGCAGTGAATTATTTCTTCCTTTTAAAGCGAGTCCCGAGTTCTCTTGATTTTTTTTTTGTTTCCCCCTACGAGCTCCCAGCTCCCCTCTCCCCTCTCTCCTCTCTCCTCTCCCCCGCATTATCTCAGAGGAGTTTCTGGAGAGGCCGAGCCTGCTCTCCAGTTGAGGTTTATGTTAGAAGAAATTAAGGTTAATGATCGCTGGCTCATTTTCCCTGTGCCGTGGGTGTGGATGGAGGAGTAATCGGTGCAGGTGGCCCCTGCCAGTTGGGAATTTTTTTTTTCTTTTGTCATCAAGAAAATAAGGAGAAGTGCGGGGATTAAATTACCGCAGCCATGTGAAGACTAAACATATTTCATTTCCCATCGGGGCTCTGGCGTGAGGACAGAAAGTTGATGTTAATTTTATTGGGAGAAGGCACTGTGCTCTGCCTTGTTTCTTTTTTAATATAAGATTTGACCGAATTCACGGACTAGTGTGGCTTGTTCAGATGTACATTTTACAAACGGTGCCTTGAAATGCTAAATGGCTCGTGATTCACTGTGACAGCTTGCGTTTAGTTTTGTGTTTGTTTGTTCTGCTGAGTCACTGCTCGCTTGATTAGAAAGTTTAGAGAGAGAGAGAGATGCTGATTTAACTGTGCCCTTTGCGTGAACCGATCGGTTTGCCTGGCGCTTGCAGCACCGGTGCGTGTTAAAAACTTTTTTTTTTTTTTAAAGGCTCAGAAGAGTTACAGTCTGTTCCTTTCACAGAGGAAAGGAGGTGGGGCGGGGAAGGGATTTGGTTAAGGAAGTAGTGCACGCTGACCTTGGTAAAAAATCAGAGCATTGACAGAATAGCTCGTCGGCGTGCTTTCCCTATTTTGCAGTAGCGTACTACGTGTGATTTAATTTGAGGGTGGGAGCCCTATTACAGAAGGCAGACATAATCTTATTACTTGCTGGCTTGTAAAAGTTATGCCTTCTGCTTGTCACCCCTAAGCCTTAGTTGTTTTCTTGCCTACTGAAGGACCGGCAAACTTGCAGCTAGATTAACTAAACCGCGATAAATTAGCATCACGTGTTAAACTGCGTGTAAGGCTGTTCATCGCACAGTATCTTCTATGGGTTCTCCCCCTAAGGAAATATGCTACTTTGCATGCATAAAATCATCTAATTCATGCAAAATAGTTTATGCATAGGCAGCTCAATGTAAATGAAATAACATGGCTGATCTAAAAAAAAAAAAAATCTGCCCCACTATTTTAGTTAGGTAAATGTTGATAAAAACCACCGTGGGGACATCAGGACGCTAACATGCCTCCCTGATGTTTGTTAAAGGGACGAACAGTCCAATTCTACACCCATCCCTGAAAAGCATGGAAAAAGCCCCCGGGATTAATAGTGACCCCTCACCACCACCATCTGTAGAAACAGCAGCAACCCCTATAAGGTGTGAATGGATGTCTCTATGTCAGGGTGATGAGTGTATGAGAGGGTGTGTGGTGTTGAGTGGGTTTGTGAATGAATGAAAGGGGTGTGTGTATGAAAGAGAGGGTGGGTGTGGATGGGTCTCAGTGTGAGTGAGTGTGTGTGTGTATATATATCCCCCCAAAAAGGCATTATATCTACCTAGCTCATGCTTATTATATTACACAAGACTACCCCCAAAAATTGGAGAAATGGAAAAAAGCACTTTGGTTTGTTTTAGTAAACACCATGCATCAAAACTTTTGATTATATATTAAAACAGCTTTTATTTTAAATATAAATGTAATAAAAACATTTTTATTATCATTATCTTCTTATGGATATACTCCACTTATTCTTTTAAATGAAGACCACACTTGAACATACTTCAAATCATGTGCAAACCTGCATCTACCATCATTAATAACCTTACCTCTATACTATTGCTAGACTCATTCTCACCCTCAAATATAATATATATCCTTTTAAAACATAATATTGGTCACTGTTGATAAAGGACATTCATCATCATATTCACATGATAACACTATTGTTAACATTCAACATTCATTAAAAAAACGTTTTGTTCACATTTTAACCCTCATTTTATAATCTATGGTATCACATGTGAATATTTAAGATGTAACACATAGTACAACTCTCATCTGTAGTGTTCCTGATTACATTACATTATATCCTTTCCTGAGAGGGTGGGTGGGGTTGTGTGTGTGTATGAGGTGGTGGTGGGTGTGTGTGTATGAGGTGGTGGTTGTGTGTGTGTATATATGAGGTGGTGGTTGTGTGTGTGTGTGTATATGTATGAGGTGGTGGGGGTGTGTGTGTGTGTATATGTATGAGGTGGTGGGGGTGTGTGTGTGTGTATGAGGTGGTGGGTGTGTGTGTGTGTATATGAGGTGGTGGTTGTGTGTGTGTGTGTATATATATATATATGAGGTGTGTGTGTATACATATGAGGTTGTGTGTGTGTGTGTATATATATGAGGTGTGTGTATGAGGTGGTGGTTGTGTGTGTGTGTGTACATATATATGAGGGGTGTGTGTATGTATGTATATATATATATATATATATATGAGGTGTGTGTGTGTGTATGAGGTGGTGGTTGTGTGTGTGTATATATATATGAGGTGTGTGTGTGTATATATATGAGGGGTGTGTGTATGTGTGTATATATATATATATATATATATATGAGGTGAGGGTGGTGGGGTGTGTGTGTACATGAGAGGGTGGTGGGGTGGGTGGGTATGTGTGTATATGAGAGGGGGGTGGGATTAGTGTGTGTGTATGTATGAGAGGGGGTGGGGTGGGGGTGTGTGTGTATATGAGAGGGTGCTGGGGTGTGTGTGTATATGAGAGGGGGGTGGGGTGGGTGTGTGTGTATATGAGAGGGGGTGGGGGGTGGGGTGGATGTGTGTATATGAGAGGGTGCTGGGGTGGGTGTGTGTGTGTATATGAGAGGGTGGTGGGTTGTGTGTATGTGTATGCATGTGTCTATGAGAGAGAGTGCTTGCGCACATATGTGTGCGTATGTGAGAGTACCTGTATATATATGTGTGTGAGAGAGGTTAAAGTTTGTGCACCCTCCTCCAATCTACGACAATCTCAGGAGGACTGGAAATCTAAAGTTCCCAGGTATGGAGAGTGGGAGATTTTATTTTTATCCTTGTTAGATTTTATTATTGGATGTGATGTATCTGCTGTTTTGAAATATTTTATTAGTGTTTGGTAATATTTTAAACATTTTTATACGTGTTTTTAATTGGCTGAATTTATCAGCAGATTTGACATTCTTTTTATTGGTATGTTTAATGTTTTATATTTCCTGATTGTGTTTGCATTGGTTACAGAATTTGACTTCTTGTGATTTCCAGTTTAGTTTTTGTCTGCACGTTTCAATTTATATTTTATGATCTCTTTATTCTGTATTTGGTGAGAGTCTATCTGTGTTCTGCTTGTGTGACTGAGGCTTTAGGTATTCTGCTAGCATTTGGTTTCTGTGTAGGGATTTACAACAACCTGGCTGTAATCTGTTTTCCTAAGAGGAGGTGTATTGGTGTTTATGGCCTGATGTAATATTTGCAGTATGGCTTTTTCATAGGTTGAGTGTTGGCAATTGTGATATGGAAAGCTTACTATATTGGAATTGTAGTTCAGTTCATTCCTGGCTTTCTGTGGCCAAGTCCACACCCAGTGCACTTTACCATAGGCCTAATATTTATTTATTTATTTATTTGGACATTTAGTTGTTCCATGTAAAGATTACAATGGTTTACAAACATATCATTCATAGCTATAATCAACAAATAATGATGGGTTACAGAGATACCATATGGGATCCAGTAAACCACCTTGATTACTATGAGAAAGGTAGTTTATTAAGTCTATTGAACTATTATTACTGAAAATATTTTTTTTTTGCAGTGTATGCCTGTATAATATATATCTTGTTGTAAATGATATTTTTATTTCAGAAGATTGTACTTTGAATGTTTATTTTCCATATGCAATCTGTCTTTTTAGGTTGGGGAAGTTAATAAAATTTTAAAATGGAAAATAATTCATAAGTTTTAATTATGTGGGGAGGGAAGGGGGGCTGTAAAGTTTGTCTAGGGCATCTAATACCCTTATATCAGCCCTAAGAGAGAGTGTGTCACACACACACAGACTCTCACCATTCACCAACCTCTCACACCCCCAGGGGGCAGATCCTGGAGAAGGGTGGGAGGCAGGCAATAGGAAATGGAGGAGTCCTATTTCTAGACTGCCTCACCCCATTAAACATTTCTCCAGCGTCCCTTAGTGTGGACGCCGAAGACTGAGAACAAAAAAATAACAGGGCCAAAAACTGAGTGGTTAGAGCAATGGGCTGCAAACAAGGGAAGCCAGGGTTCAAATCCTGTTGCCGTTCTTTGTGACCTTGGGCAAGTCACTTCACCCACCATTGCCTTCCCCCTGCCCTGGCCCTCGGTGATTTCACCTGCACCGGGCCATGGAGGCGGGGGCGCCATTTCATCCTTTGCCTCAGGCAGCAGATTGCCTTGAGCCGCCTCTGCCCGATAGACTTATGCAAAGCAGCCACTTGGTCTTCTGTGTATCCTTTCTCAAGGCCTTATAGATTAAACCAATATGAGAGGAAGGAAACTTACGTTGGCAACAGGAGTCCTGGAAGTAGCCCTGGGCATCTTCTTTCTGGGATAAAGACAGCTGAGGTGTAACCCGCTGGTGTTGACTGGTCTGGCGGGAGGTAGAGGAAGGTTCAATCAGAACTTAAATGGCTAACTTTCTTTCCTCAAGCCTGGTCCAGTTCCCGCCCCAGACACAACTAAAGGGAAAGAGGGAATCAGGAACAGAAGGGGTGGAAGATCCACCAACACTGGAGAAACAGAAGGTAGGGCCACCGAAAGAAGCTTTAGGGGGATGCAGACCGAGTAGATATTTTTTTCTTTTTCTTTCTTTTTGAGCAGAAACAAAAAAAAAAAAGAGGAAAAAGATATATATATGAAGGAAAAGATATGGGGGTGAAAGTACACCCTGGGGAAGGAAAGATCAAGTTTATGCAAGGGAGCATTGTTTAAGTTGGGAAGGCAAGAGAGCATTGCCTTACCCGTAATATTCATTTTTGGGTTATGTATTAAAAAAAAAAATATAGAAGAGCCACTGGGGAATGAGAAGCTTTGACAAACTCTACTGATTACTGCCCTGCTGCACCCCTAGATAGGATGGTAACGTCAGAGAAGAATCTGGGACTCTGCCTCCATCTGTTAGTTGGAAGGGCACATCTCGCTGTTATTGACTGGTCTGGCAGGATTAGAGGAAAGAAAATTAGCAGGTAAGCTCTAATTGAACATTTTTTTAAAGCTTTTAAAACATCCTGTCTCAATGTGCACTTGAAATGAAAGTCCACAATTAAACGTGGCAAGTGAACATTTGAAATAGGACATTCTAAAAGTGGGTTATGAGTTGTTCTCTTCCTTGGTCAGTTTAACAAATCCGTGAATGTAGGGTTTAAGAACTTTAAGTGGCTGAGGCTTTCATTTCAAGTGGACATTGAGACAGGATGCTTTAAAAGTTTAAAAGAAAATTATGTGGAGGCACCTTTGTATAATTAAGAGCAATTAGTAAGCATGAATGTGTTTAGCAAGGTGTTAGAGCATTAACATTTAATAAGGTTTTGTATTATTGTGTGGGAGATATTATTGGTAAATATTACTACCCTTAGCATAAGGCTTGGGGGTAACTGCACGGAGAGGCTGTTACTATCCTTCGGGCCGATACAGTAAAGTGCTAGCCCGGGTTTGGAGGCACGTTTTCGATGCGCTAGCTTTACCCCTTATACAGTAAGGGGAAATTATGCGTCGAAAATGCGCGGCCAACCCTCCCCCCCCCCCCCCCCCCCCCGAAACTAATAGGGCCATCAACATGCAAATGCATGCTGATGAGCCTATTAGTTATTCCTGCGCGATACAGAAAGCAAAATGTGCAGCAAAGCTGCACATTTTACTTTCAAAAATTAGCGCCTGCCCAAAAGCAGGCGCTAATTTCGGCCGGCACCGGGAAAGTGTACAGAAAAGCAGAAAAAACTGCTTTTCTGTACACCCTCTGACTTAATATCATAGTGATATTAAGTCAGAGGACCCAAAAATAAAAAAAAATTTAAAATTTAAAAAATGTGCCCACGGCCCGCGAGTCGGAAGATGGACGTTGAATTATGCCCCTGTGACATAGTAAGGGCAAATGCTATCGGCGCCATTTATATTACTGGCAGCCGACGGTCCGAGTGCAGGAGGTCGCTCCTGGACCCCTGCTGGACCACCAGGGACTTTTGGCAAGTCTTGGGGGACCCTCCTGACCCCCACAAGACTTGCCAAAAGTCCAGCGGCGGTCCGGGAGCGACCTCCTGCACTCGGACCGTCGGATGCCAGTACTCAAAATGGCACAGATAGCCTTTGCCCATACTATGTCACAGGGGCTACCGGTGCCATTGGTCAGCCCCTGTCACATGGTAGGAGCACAAGATGGTGCCGATGGCCATGTGACAGGGGCTGACCAATGGCACCAGTAGCACCTGTGACATAGTAGGTCAAAAGCTATCGGCGCCATTTTGAAACCTGCTCCGAGGGTGTGAGTGCAGGGGATGGCTCCAGGACCCCCACTGGACCACCAGGGAGTTTTGGTAAGTGTTGGGGGGTTTGTTTAAATTGGTTTCTTTAGGCGGCCGAATAATTTGGCAAAGATTCGTGTATTCGTGGGGAATCGCGATACGTTTCACTTCCCCACGAATACAACGAATATGGCCACATCCGTTGCGGATTGCAAATACATAGGGACCGAATGCACACCCCTAGTAAGGACTGCGGTCAGGCAGGGAGGAAAGGCTGCTCTAAAATTATTCATCCTGCCTAGGGTTCCCAACTGGCTCCAGGTTTGCAGGACAGGTTGATCCAGTCCTGGTTTTACCCCTTTTGCGTGCTTGGATTTATTCTGATTTCCCTATTGTATTCCCTCAGAAAAGCAAGAATATAAGTACCTGTATGCGGGTGGGTAAAAGCAGGACTGGATAAACCTGTCCTGAAAATCTGGACCCAGTTGGCAACCCTTGTCCTGCCCAACAGCGTAGCAGTATGGTGTTCTGAGAAAAAGCCTCAAATGACTTTCCCAGTTGTTTACCTTACTTTGAAAAAAAAAAAAAATGTTGTGCTGTGTTTCTAACTAGCGAAGGCAGTGTTTGCACATACAGCTAGGGCAGTGTTCTGAAAGATGATGATGAGACATGGTACCAGATACAGTGGCTCCCTCATTCCCTGACTTGGAGGGTGGAGGAAATTCAGTCTGGTACAGGTCAGGTTGTGGCTGTCCGCCATCTGTGTGAGGAATGCATATCTCTAGACAAAAAAAAAAAAAATAATAATAATTGGCAAAGGCTTCTTTCTGTCTGTTTTCCAGGGTTTCAAGATAGCCATAAAACACCTGGACAAAATCAGCAGGTGATGGCAAGGGAGCAGGGATGATCAGTCACAGGCGCTGCTAAATCCTTTGAACGTTACTTATTGTCTGGACACAGCCATCAGCAGACATAGTTTGATCTTCAGTGCACTTTCTGGAAGAGCTGACAGCTGCATGACATTGGAGTTGGGGGGGGGGGAAGGGTGTAGGTGGGAAAAGAACCAGATTTATGCCGAGGAAGAAGGCGCAAATAAGCTGTCTTCCCCAGATGCCAACTCCTACTCGTAGCTTTTCTTATCTGTAATTATTATCTACAGTCGGTGGTATGCTGGAGGAGGGGAGAGAGGAGCCCCTGGTTAATTTATTTTATGAAAGGAGTGTCATACCTACTGGACCAGATTTGTCAAGAGCACCCTCTCTGCCCCTCCATAAGAAAATGGTAGCACAGCATGCGTGCATACATTTTGCACAACAGTGTTTCTCAAGCTGGTCCTGGAGTATCCTCCCTAGTCCTGGCAAATCTGTTTTTCAGGATATCCACAATGAATATGCATGAGAGATATTTGCATGCACTGCCTCCACTGCATGCAAATCTATCTCACGTATATATTTATAATGTAGTTCCTGAAGAACAGATTTGCTAGGGCCTGGATTACTCCACATCCAGTGTGAGAAAAACCGGTCAAAGACACATACATTTGGCAACAGGTTTATGAAAGGACATATGAACTCATGAGTTTCAAAACTGACAATTTCTCTCTGTATAATACACTTAGAAGCGTAGCCATCTGGCTGTCCATGGAATCCTGCTGCCTGTCTGCGCTACTCTAGCTTCAGTTACAAGAAGGTGTCCCCCTGCTGTAGAACTTGTGCAGGTTGTTGAACAAAGCCAAATGGGACAGTTGCAGTGCTGGATGTGAGGCAGCTGGACAGACAGGCAGAAAGAGGATGCTCGTAGTTGGAGAGAAAAGGAAAGAGTGCTAGTGTTGGGCTGGAGAGGTGAGGGCAAGAGTGCAGGGCTCAGTCTGGAATGAGCGGGGTGGGATCAGACTACCAAAATCGAATTGGGAAGGCGGGGGCCATGTATCCTCTGCCGAACTCTCAGTGGGTTGCAGCTAGTATGATTCCATGCTAAAAGAAACATGAACGCACGTATTAAATTCAAAAACTGCAGCTCTAGTTATAGGTGGAGTACTATATGTTTGATAAGAATTCTGCATTTCATCGGTGCAGATGAAGAGAGGATAACTCTGGAAATCTAAATGTATTAAGTTGTTGAGCGTTCATTCCAGATAAAAATGTTGAACATATTTTGAGGTCTCCCTGCGGTGCTGCAACTTGTGAATGCCATTTCGAGACTCCAGTCCATCAGGGCTGGCAGGGTGCTGATACGCTGCAGGTGATATATTTTGTGCCCTGTGAGATTGGGAGGATGATCAGTGCTCAAGTGGTGGACTGCTGCTAGAACATGAGTGGCACAGGTGTGTGTGTGTGGGAGGGTTAACCTGCAGTCAGCAAAAGAACCTAATATCACATGAAGCTTTTGTTTTGAGGATGTAGGGTTTTAGAAGAAGGGAACACAGCACCTTTGGCTCTAGTCGAATAATCGAGGACCCTACTGAGATTTATTATGCTGTTGCTTATTTCACAATTTGGTCTTGCTAGTTGTATTCATTCATGTCTGTTCATGCAGTTTTGTCCTAAATCTTTTGAAGAGAGAGGGTATTGGTCTCTGGTGACTGGAGCATTCAGCTGTGAATCATGAAAAATCATGTGGTCTAAATTTGAGTCTCCTCTCTTCAACTTACAGTGTGACCTCGAGCCAGTCTCTTCATCGGTGTGTAGCTCAGTTTACCCAGATGCAGCCTGGTAATAATAAAGCTAGTGTACCTTTTCTTCTCTACTTCTGTGAAAACTTTGTGCTGTATGGTCTCCAGAGATCTGCTGCAAGGCCATTCACCCCTGAGGCAGCTGCACGTGTGGTGAAGAAGTATTAAATGTTGATATCTACCCAGATGATTATGGTAGTAAAAAATACCCTTTGCTAAGTGTTTGGTGCTTTTTATAATTAAAAGAGCAAAGCACTGTCTTGTCCTTGGAATTTATATGGAAGCTTTTCCAATTACCTTTTTTTTTTAAAAACACATTTTTTTCACCAGCTTTCAGAAGCTAACATTCCTTTCATCTGGCTTGACTTACAGAGTGATGGCTTTGACAGCACGGTCGCAGGGTTATGAAGGGCAGCCATTTTATATGTGCTTCAGTTTTCATATAGGATGACCCAGGAAAAACAAAGAGCTGAATCAGGATTATACCTTTCCACCTCCATCCACCTATATCTTACTCATCCTCCTCGAGTACCCGTAGCTGGTGTAACTCTGTAATAGATTCAATTCTGAAAGACACACTATAGGTTAGGTACCTACCCATTCTTGCTCTTTGCTCTTCTGTTCATGTATTTGCCTCTGATCCCCGCCCCTTCCCTGCTAAGTATGTTTTATCTTCTGTCCAATTTGTTATGGGTACTTTGATCAAAGGCGTTGTATAAATTAAAATAAAATCCATGAAGTGTCACTGTTATATATTTGGAAGTAGTATTTCCCTCATTTTTATTGTAAGACTAAAGGACCGGAAGGCTCATGTGCATACTGCTCCCTGCATCTCCCAGGAGAGGACTCCAGAGGTCACAGTAAGTGATCTAGGCTTCAAGCTCCAGAGGCCTGCATCCTTTACAGTAGAAGAGGACCAGAAGGATTATTTGCATACTGCTCCCTGCATTCCCTGGGAGAGGACACCAGAGGTCACAGTGAGCAATCCAGGCTTCAAGTTCCCCAGCTTCCAGAGGCCCCGCACCCTTTGCAGTTGAAGAGGATCGGAAGTGTGCGGGCGTATCTTATAAAATCCGGGGTCGGTGCACGCAAGGGGGTGCACATTTGTGTACTTTGCGCGCCGAGCCCTGCGCACGCTGCCCGTTCCCTCCGAGGCCGCTCCGAAATCGGAGCGGCCTCGGAGGGAACTTTCCTTCTACCCACCTGTACCTTCCCCTACCTAATCCACCCCCCCAGCCCTATCTAACCTCCCCCCACCTTTATTCTAAAAGTTACGCCTGCCTCCGGCAAGTGTAACTCGTGCGCGCCAGCGGGCTGCTGGCGCACCATCTCCCGACCCGGGGGCTGTTCCGGAGGCCTCAGCTGCGCCCCCAGAATGCCCCCGGGCTGGCACCATGCCCCCCCCTAGCGAAGCCCCGGGACTTAACGCTCATCCCGGGGCTTGCGCTCGCCGCCGAGCCTAGGCAAAATAGGCTCGGCGTGCACAGGGGAGTTTTAAAAGGGTTACGCGCGTACCTTATGTGCGTAACCCTTTTAAAATCCGGCCCTAAGTCTATTAGGTTGACTAGTATTTACTTTCAGCCTCCTTTCCAATTTCGCCAACACAGGAATAGAACCTGCGGCAGCTCTGTGTTCTGGAGGGCAGGGCTTTTAGTGCAGAGCCACTGGGTGGGATATATTCTTTAGTTTGTGTCTGAGATAATAAGCAAGCCAGAGGGAGTTAATTCTAGTGACTGTCTTTCCCAGCCACCCACCCCTAGCTCAATCCTTGATTTTTTAGGCAAAAGATACTTTCTCATTAAAAATCAATTAGGCTCTTATCTAAATCATACTGTTGCACCAGCCCTTATTGAGAGTTTAATCATCCCCTTGTAGATCACTAGCAGATTAGTGATTACACCTATAAATTTAAAGTACTCTAATTCCAACTCCCTTAGAAACCTAAGCTTAACTAGGAACTCAACAAAATTAAGATGAGGGCAGGAGTCCAGCAGCAAGAGGGGATCTTTCCAGTCTTTTTGAGTGTCACATGTATGATTTTTTTTACCCGCTGGTGAGAGATTATATGTGAGCCCCGGTGCAAAGAAGTCCTGGCTTTCAGAGAATGAGTCCGATCTCTGGAGGCTAGAGTGACAAACCTGGAGAAGCTGAGGCAGGCAGAGAGGTACATTGATGAGACTTTCAGGGACATAAAAGCCAAGTCCCAAATCCAGTCTGGCAGCCCTGGTGCTGCCTTGTTTTAGAAAGGTCTTCCGGTTGGAGAGCATCACCCTGGTATAGCGGGAAGTGATCCTTTAACAAGGATCTGCTCTCCAGGTGATTCGTTGTCCTCTCACACTGAGGACATAAGAACATAAGAATTTGCCATACTGGGTTAGACCAAGGGTCCATCAAGCCCAGTATCCTATTTCCAACAATGGCCAAACCAGGCTACAGGAACCTGGCAAGAACCCAAACACTAAGAAAATCCCAGGCTACTGATGCCAGTAGTAGCAGAGGCCATTCTCTAAGTCAACTTGATTAATAACAGTTAATTGACTTCTCCAATATCTTATCCAAACCTTTTTTAAACCCAGCTACACTAACTACATCAACTACATCCTCTGGCAACAAATTCCAGAGCTTAATTATGCGTTGAGTGAAAAAGAATTTTCTCCAATTAATTTTAAATGTGCTACTTGCTAACTTCATGGAGTGCCCCCTAGTCCTTCTATTATCCAAAAGTTTATATAACTGATTTGCATCTATCCATTTAGACCTCTCATGATTTTAAAGACCTCTATCATATGCCCCCTCGTCTGTCTCTTCTCCAAGCTGAACAGCCCTAACCTCTTTAGCCTTTCCTCATAGGGGAGCTGTTCCATCCCCTTTATCATTTTGGTCGCCCTTCTCAAGTCTCTCAGGGCTACTGCCCAAGAAGGAAGGGTTAGGTTGGCCATCATAGTTGGTGATTCGATTATTAAAAATGTAGAAAGCTGGGTGGCTGGTGGACGAGAGGACCTCCTGGTAACTTGCCTGCCAGGTGCAAAGGTGGCAGACCTTATGTGTCACCTGGAGAGGATTATAGACAGTGCTGTGGAGGAGCCGGCTGTCATGGTACATGTGGGCACTAACGACATAGAAAAATGTGAGACGGAGGTTCTGGAAACCAGATTTAGGAATTTAGGTAGAAAGCTGAAAACCAGAACCTCCAGGGTGGCATTCTCTGAAATGCTCCCTGTTCCACGTGCAGGTCTCTGAGGCAGGCAGAGCTCTGGAGTCTCAATGCATGGATGAGACGATGGTGCAGGGAAGAGGGATTCATTTTTGTGAGGAACTAGACAACCTTTTGGGAAAGGGGGAGACTTTTCTGAAAGGATGGGCTCCACCTTAACCAGAGTGCAACCAAGCTGCTGGCACTAACTTTTAAAAAGGAGATAGAGCAGCTTTTACACTAGAACAAGGGGGAAAACCGACAGTCACTCAGCAGTGCATGGTTTGGAGGAATGTATCTTTGAAGGATATTAATAAAACAGGAGAGTTAGGGCATCCCAACAGAGAGGTTCCAATAAAAGCAAAAGTAGTTCATGTGCCTATTAGTAAAGAATCACTTGAGCTAAAGAATTCCAAATTATCCCTATCAACTGAAAACAGGTTATTAATAAAACAAAAAAATGCACTTTGAAATCTCTGTATGCGAATGCCAGAAGTCTAAGAAGTAAGATGGGAGAGTTAGAATGTATAACAGTGAATGATGAGATAGACATAACTGGCATCTCAGAGACCTGGTGGAAGAAGGATAACCAATGGGACAGTGCTATATCAGGATACAAATTATATCGCAGTGATAGGGCGGATCAACTTGGTGTGGGTGTAGCACTTTATGTTTGGAAGGATATAGAGTCCAACAGAATATAGATCATCTAAGACACTAAATGCTCAGAATCTATATGGGTAGAAATCCCATGTGTGTTGGGTAAGAGTATAATGATAGGAGTATTCTACCATCCACCTGGCCAAAATGATCAGATAGATGATGAAATGCTAAGAGAAATCAGGGAATCTAACCAATTTGGCAGTGCAGTAATAATGGGAGATTTCAATTACCCGAATATTGACCGGGTAAATGTAACATCAGGACATGCTAGAGATATAAAATTCCTGGGTGCAATAAACAACTGCTTCATCGAACTATTAGTTCAGGAACCAATGAGAGAGGGAGCTATTTTATATTTAATTCTTAGTGGAACACAGGATTTGGTGAGAGAGGTAATGGTGGTGGGGCCACTTGACAATAATGATCATAACATGATCACATTTGAACTAATGACTGGAAGGGGGACAATAAGTAAATCTACAAATCTAACACCAAATTTTCAAAAGGGAAACATTGATAAAAAGAGGAAAATAGAAAAAAAAAAGAAAGGTGCAATTGTAAAGGTTAATAGTGTACAACAGGCATGTACATTGTTTAAAAATACAATCTTAAAAGCACAGTCCAGATATATTCCACACATTGAGAAAGGTGGAAGGAAGTCAAAATGATTACCAGCATGGTTAGAAGGTGAGGTGAAAGAGGCTATTTTAGCCCAAAAAATATCCTTCAAGTATTGGAAAAAGGATCCATCTGAAAAAAAAAAAGGAAAAAGCATAAGCATTGTCAAGTTAAGTGTAAAACATTGTTAAGACAGGCTAAGAGAGGGTTTGAAATGAAATTGGCCATAGAGGCAAAAACTCATAATAAAAACTTTAAAAAATATATCCAAAGCAAGAAACCTGTGAGGGAATCACTTGGACCGTTAGATGACCTAGGGGTTAAAGGGACTCTAGGGGAAGATAAGGTAATTGCAGAAACAATAAATGAATTCTTTATTTCTGAGTTTACTAATGAGGATGTTGGGTAGATACCAGTTCCGGAGATGTTTTCAAGGGTGATGAGTCAGATGAACTGAATCAAATCACTGTGAACCTGGAAGATGATGTAGGCCAGATTGACAAACTAAAGAGTAGCAAATCACCTGGACCGAATGGTATGCTCCCCAGGGTTCTGAAGAAACTAAAAATTGAAATTATAGGTTTATTAGTTAAAATTTGTAACCTATCATTAAAATCATCCATTGTACCTGAAGACTGGAGGGTGGCCAATGTAACCCCAATATTTAAAAAGGACTCCAGGGGCAATCCAGGAAACTATAGACCGGTGAGCCTGACTTCAGTGCTGGGAAAAATAGTGGAAACTATTCTAAAGATCAAAATCACAGAGCATATAGAAAGACATGTTTTAATGGAACACAGCATGGATTTACCCAAGGCAAGTCTTGCCTCACAAATCTGCTTCATTTTTTTTGAAGGGGTTAATAAACGTGGATAAAGGTGAACTGGTAGATGTATCGTATTTGGATTTTCAGAAGGCGTTTGACAAAGTCCCTCATGAGAGGCTTTTAAGAAAACTAAAAATTCATGGGATAGGAGGTGGTATCCTTTTGTGGATTACAAACTAAAGACAGGAAACAGAGAGTAGGATTAAATGGTCAATTTTCTCAGTGGAAAAGAGCAAACAGTGGAGTGCCTCAGGGATCTGGACTTGGACCGGTTCTTTTCAATATGGGGTAGATTTTTAAAGTTATGCGTGGGCGTAGATTTGTTCGCGCAACCCGGCAAGAACAAATCTACACCCAATTTTATAACATGCGCGCGCTACCGCACACATGTTATAAAATCCAAAGTCTGCGCACGCAGGGAGGTGCACAATTGTGCAACCTGCGCGCGCCAAGCAGGCTGTCTCTGTCCCCTCTGAGGCCGCTCCGAAATCGGAAAGAAATCTGAAAAGAAATACGAGTGAAATAATCAAATTTGCAGATGACACAAAATTGTTCAGAGTAGTTAAATCACAAGCAGATTGTGATAAATTGCAGGAAGACCTTGTGAGACTGGAAAATTGGGCATCCAAATGGCAGATGAAATTTAATGTGGATAAGTGCAAGGTGATGCATATAGGGAAAATAACCCATGCTATAATTACACAATGTTGGGTTCCATATTAGGTGTTACCACCCAAGAAAGAGATCTAGGCGTCATAGTGGATAACACATTGAAATTGTCTGTTCAGTGTGCTGTGGCAGTCAAAAAAGCAAACAGAATGTTGGGAATTATTAGAAAGGGAATGGTGAATAAAACGGAAAATGTCATAATGCTTCTGTATCGCTCCATGGTGAGACCGCACCTTGAGTACTGTGTACAATTCTGGTCGCCGCATCTCAAAAAAGATATAATTGCGATGGAGAAGGTACAGAGAAGGCCTACCAAAATGATAAGGGGAATGGAACAGCTCCCTATGAGCAAAGGCTAAAGAGGTTGGGACTGTTCAGCTTGGAGAAGAGACGGCTGAGGGGGGATATGATAGAGGTCTTTAAAATCATGAGAGGTCTAGAATGGTAGATGTGAATCGGTTATTTACTCTTTCAGATAATAGAAGGACTAGGGGGCACTCCATGAAGTTAGCATGGGGCACCTTTAAAACTAATCGGAGAAAATTATTATTCACTCAACGTACAATAAAGCTCTGGAATTTTTGCCAGAGGATGTGGTTAGTGCATTTAGTGTAGCTGTGTTTTTAAAAAAGGTTTGGATAAGTTCTTGGAGGAGAAGTTCATTAACTGCTATTAATCAAATTTACTTAGGGGTAGATTTTAAAAAAGAGCGTGATCGCGTACTTTTGTTCGCGCAGCAGGCGCAAACAAAAGTACGCTGGATTTTATAAGATACGCGCATAGCCGCACGTATCTTATAAAATCCTGGATCGGTGCTCCGATTTCGGAGCGGCCTCAGAGGGAACTTTCTTTCGCCCTCCCCTCACCTTCCCCTACCTAACCCACCCCCCCCCCCGGCCCTATCTAAACCCCCCCCTTACCTTTGTCCCTCGATTTACGCCTGCTAGAAGCAGACGTAAATATACGTGCGCCAGCGGACTGCTGGCGCGCCGTCATCCGACCCGGGGGCTGGTCCGGAGGCCTCGACCAAGCCCCTGGGCTGGCACCACGCCCCCGGTCCCGCCCCTGAAAGGCCGCGTCCCGCCCCCGAAATGCCGTGTCATTCGGCCCCGCCCCGACATGCCCCCAGCGCGCGCGTCCCGGGGCTCTGCGCGTGCCGGCGGCCTGTGCGAAATAGGCGCACCGGCGCGCGAGGGCCCTGCTCGCGTAAATCCGGGCGGATTTATGCGAGCAGGGCATTTAAAATCCGCCCGTTAGGGAATAGCCACTGCTATTAATTGCATCAGTAGCATGGGATCTTCTTGGTGTTTGGGTAATTGCCAGGTTCTTGTAGCCTGGATTGGCCATTGTTGGAAACAGGAGGCTGGGCTTGATGGACACTTGGTCTGACCCAGCATGGCAATTTATTTTGTTCTTATATTCTTAACAGAGAATATGCTGTACTTCTCAAACCTCTGTTTTAATCATTTTAATTTTCAGGTTTGTGCTTTCTGGTTGTACCCTTTGGAAAACGCACCCTTTATACATGTCAGTGTGGTGTGGTTTGTACTACCCAGCTCGTGGCAAGGGCTGAGTCCCTGCTGACAGCAGGCAGACCCGCTCCTGGCTGGGACTAAGAGCGGGTTTCACTTATACCGGTCTCTTCCTCGCAGGTTGAGCCCTTGGGTTCTGAGGCTGGCAGGAATGAAGGAGATCCGAGGGTCAGCAGAGGCAGCAGACAGACCGCATTGGAATCCAGGCAAGGGTCAAGGCAAGCGGCGATCATGCAGGGTTGGTATCCAAGCACAGTTCAGGGCAGGCATCAGTTAGGCAGAGTTAATGTCCAGGCACGTGTGAAGGCAACCAGAAATCAGTCCGGGGGCTAGGAGAACAGAGACTGGGGTACCAGAAGGCCGGAGGAAGGCGGACAGGAACAGGAGGAGATGGAACCGGAGCAAGGCAGAGCTAGAACAAGGCATGAACAGGACCGGAGAGGAGCAAGGCAGAAGCTGGACCTAACAGAAACAAGTGCAATGAACACCAGCAGAACTGCAAGGGACCTGTGGCAGAGGTGCAGCTGAATGCTGGGCTGAGGTTAAATACGAGACCCCCCCGTGATGTCATCAGGAGGCGCTGCAGGTGTGTTTCCCACCACGGGTCCTTTAAAAGGCGATGGATGGCGCGCGCGCATACGTAGGAGGTCAGCGCAAGGTTGAGCAGTGGCGTCCTGCTAGTCGGGAGGTAAGGTGCGCCAGCTGTGGACTTGGAGCCGCGGTTGTCGCGGCATTACAGTAAAGCTTCTCCAGGTTTTTTATTTTTCCCTGTGCAGAAAGTTCAGCCCACAAGGCAATGGCCAGAAGTCCTCCCCACTCAGTGAAGCTGCATTCTTTAATACTCAGAGATATTTTTCACAGTCCCTTTTTTTTTTTTTATAGTGCATTTCTTTGTGTCAGAAAGTGTCACCAGCTTGAAGCAAGAGAATTCCTAATCCCTTGAATGCAACCTAATCATGTGCTAATACGTCCGTAAAGTAAAAAATATTAGAACAGTTCAAATTCATTTTCTAAGGTCACTTCAGTTTAGCGGTTCAGCTGCTGTAAACCTCTAACAACAAGACCATCCACTGAAAGGATCGTTTAAGGCAGCCTGGCTACTTGTGTGCTGCCTGTGTGGAGGAGAGGTTTTTCATATAAGCAAAAGCCCATACAGGTCACTTTAGTGTCTGATGCATTTTTGTGCATAAAACCCCTCTTACATTGGGGATATGTGAACAAAAAGAAGTGTACCTTAGTCCTATGCAAGCTTTATCTGCATATCAACTGAGGTGAAAGAAGGAAGTTTGGCCCATCAATTTCCTCCTGCTCCTTTTTGCTTCTGGCTCAGTCAGAATCATTCTTCATTGTGCCATGATCCTTCATTAACTCCTCTCTGTGGTTTTCCCCTTATTTCATATCCCTCTCCCAACTTACCCAGTCATTGCAGTGACAGTCCTAAGCCATGGCCACAAATAGCAGCTTGTGCCACATCCTGGCTAACATGGACCCTAAGTCTGACCACTAGATGTCACTGTTTAGCAATGGCTGAGACTCCCTTCTCACCAAGAGGCTTTGAACTCTGCCTGTACAGCATTCCGAGAACCTGGGAACCTCTCTGCATGGCAGCACACAGGACTGTGTCTCCTCAGGCCTGCCCATGTTGGCTGGATTAAGGGATTTCAAAGCCACAATTGGTGGCCTAAAACCTTTATATATTTCTCCTTTTGAATTTCCAGCTTAATCACAATCTGTCCTAACTGGGCTACAATGCCATGAGCCTTCATAGACTGCTACCTGGTGATTTTCTTCCTTTTTTTTTTTTTGCTAGTTTTACTGCCTCTTCTGCCTCCCCTCTTGCCCAGGGCCAGTGCTAGGTTTTTTGGTGTCCTGTGTGAGCAATTACTATGCTGCCCCCCCCCCCCCCCCGATTAATTCAGTCTTTGAACCGGGCCTGTCAATAAAAGCCCAGCTCCCTCCAGCAATTTATATTTGTAATAACTGACACCTTCCTCTGCCCCTGGCTGGTCAGTGGAAGGGCATTTATTTATTTAGTTAGTTTTGTATACCGATATTCTGATACAGTCATACCGGTTCACAACAACATATAAATAAATGAGATTAAAACATACATAATAACATAATAAAACAACATCAAATGTATATAATCTAAAAGTAATATATATATATAAATCAAATTACATAAAATTCAAGTATTAACAGATAAAAACTTCAGTGTGACTATATATCAGATCTAAAAAATGCTCCTAAAATCATGTATGAAATTAACACGCTCACTTTTCAAATGCCTGTTTAAACAGCCATTTTTTAAATTTTCATATCTTTAAGAAGAATTTAATTAGGTAACCTAGCCAAACTTTACAGACTGCACACAAGGCCCACCACCACCACCATCTACAGACACCACACACACACACACACACACACACACACACACACACACACACACACACACACACATTATGCATTTATAACAGATTTTTGAAAAGGAACATTCAAAAGTGCAGTCTTCTGAGGCAAAAATATCACAAATTATTTCTTCTATTTACATGCACTCTTGTGGTGCCAACCAGAAAACTCTGCAATAAAGACACTTGGAAGTCATATGGCAATAGACCTTTTGTACTGCATGTTGGGTGTGGGCTTGGCCCTCAGAAAGCCATGAATAAACAGAATTAGCATTACAATTTAGTAAACCTCCCATACCAAAACAAACCTAACTGTCAGCACTCAGACAGTAACAACCATATCTATGAAAAGGCAACACTGCACATATTACACTAGGGCCTAGAACACCAAGTCATCTCCTATTAGGGAATCAAAACAAATCAGACTGCTATAGATTTCTACACAGAAACTATATGCCAGCAAAATACATCACTTCAGTCACACATGCAGAACATAGACACTGACCAAATACAGAATAAAGCGATCAGAAAGTATAAATAGAAACGTATAGAGAACTGAACTGTAACCCACCACAGGCCAGACTCTATATGCATAGCAACAATGGTGAAACAGAAAAGTATTTATTTATTTATTTATTTATTGAAAAGTTTTTATATATCGCAAAATAGGACAGGAATCTGACCGTCTAAGCGGTTTACAGTAAGACATTCACAGTTAGAAGACAAACCAAGTTATCATAAAATTAAATCACATTTACAGTAAAACATTATTAAAACAATTTCTGCTGCGAGTATGTGGTAAATAATTATTGAATTTTGTAAGCAATGGTATAAAGGTGGGTTTTCAGAGCTTTCTTAAATTCTTTATTATTAGCGGTTAGGCAAATTTGTTCCGGGAGAGAGTTCCATAGGATGGGGCCCACAACGGAGAAGGCCCGCTTTCGAGTCAGCGCTAAACTTGCGGTTTTTACAGATGGTACTTCTAGTGGGCATTTGTCCATGGATCGAAGCTGTCTAGTGGGTTTGTATATTCTTAGTAGGGAGCAGAGCCAAATTGAGTTACAATTATATAACAAGTTGTGGATAATTGACAGAATTTTATAGGTGATGCGATAGGATACTGGTAGCCAATGGAGCTGTTGGAAGATAGGCGTGATGTGTTCTCTCCGAGGTAGGTTAAACAGGATCCGAGCTGTGGCATTTTGGACAAGTTGCAGAGGGTGGATAGTTGATGTGGGTAGTCCCAAATATAGTGAATTACAGTAATCTAAGTTTGTTAGAATTAGAGCTTGTGTAACTGAGCGGAAGTCTGATGGTAGTAACGGGGGTTTTAGTTGTTTCAACATATGTAATTTAAAAAAGGATTTCTTTACTGTGGCTAATATGTTATTGGTCATTGCGAGTCTGGAATCAATAAGCATACCTAGGTTTTTTGCATATGGCTTTATAGGTATTGATTGTCCTTCGAATGTAAAACTTTGTGGGGGTTGTTGAATAGAGTCCGGTACTGTGGACAGATAAATTAACTCTGTTTTTGAGGCATTTAATTTTAGTCTGTTGTGAGAAAGCCAGATTTTTATTGTTGTTAAGTAGAGTTGGAGTAAAGCAAAGGTTTTAGACCAAGATTCAGAAAAAGGGATGGTGAACTGAATGTCATCTGCGTAAAGGCTACATAATGGTAAAAGATAGATATTAAATAATAGTGCAGAGAATGATGATCCTTGAGGTACACCCGTCTTGGTGGTGTATCATTCAGATTTCGAGCTTCCAATTATGATTCTTTGCAGACGATTTGATATGAAAGAGGAAAACCATTGAAACACTGATCCATTGATACCTATTTGTGTTACTTTAAATCATGATATTTTACTTTCTAATTTATCAAAAGCTGCAGAGATGTCAGTTATTACCAAAATGTAGTTTGTGTTTGAATCAAATCCTCTTATGATGGTATCGAATGATGAGATGAGAAGTGATTCCGTGCTATGGCCTTTTCTGAATCCATGTTGATTGTTGTATAATATATTGTTGTCATCTATGTAGTCAGAAACTTGACGAAGTACAACAGATTCAATAATTTTGGCTATTGAGGGTAGAGAAGCAATGGGTCGATAGTTGGACATATCTGCAGGGTCTTGGTTTTTCTTTTTGGGAATGGGTAAGATAGATTTTCTTTTGATGGATTCTGGAAATATGCCTTGTGACAGTGAAGCATTTACTATATTAGTGATTGAATGAGCAATATGGTCTTTAATGTTTTTCAGTAAGTAGCCAGGACAAGGGTTAAAAGGGCTTTTTGATGGTTTTGAAGTACCAATCTTCATAAAATATTAAACAATAAAATCAAGAAATATAAAACCTCAATCATAATAGTAAAATCATATTCATAAAAAGAATAAATATTTCAAATCAGTTAACGAATAGAAATATTCTAATAGCAGATACATATTTTAATAGCAGATACATCAAACACTAAATTCCTCTCTCCATACCAGGGAACTTTTTATTTCCAGAAGTCCTGAGAATTTTATGAATTAATGAGGGAGAGGAGGGGAAGACTCACACACACATAACCTCCTCCTCTCCCCCCCCCATCCCAAGCATGTTCCCTTTGACATACAACACATCCCAGACAGGCTCCCATTCATTCACACACAACCCAGGCAGGCTCTTATTCATACACACACTCACACAACTCAGGCAGGCTCCTACACACACAAAATCCAGGCAGGCTTCCATTCACACACAAACATGGAGGCAGGCTTCCTTTCTCACACACACATCAGGCTGGCTTTCTCTCACTCACATACATACATGCACAACCCTGGCAGGCTCCTATTCACACACACACACACACACACACACACACACACACACACACACACACACACACACACACACACACACACACACACATAGCAACAGAGAAAAATGATGCAGAAAAAAGCTGTATGGCCCATCCAGTCTGCCCATCCAATCATTTAATTTTGCATTATAATTCTCAGTACTTCCTTAGAGATCCCCTATATTTATCTCATGCTTTCTTGAATTCAGATACTGTTTTTGTCTCCACCACTTCCACTGGGAGGCTGTTCTACACATCTACCACCCTCTGTAAAGAAATATTTCCTAGATTACTCCTACCCCCTTTCAACCTCATCTCATGAGACATTGAAAAAAGCTCACATCCTGTGCATGGAAACCTTTGAGATATTTGAATGTCTCTATCATATCTCCCCAATCTCGCCTTTCCTCTATGGCAGTGGTTCTCAACCTTTTTTCTGTCGGGACACACCTGACAGATGGTTCTCACATGCGTGACACACTGACCCATGATCGTCACGGGGCTAAATGTAAAAGTTCAGTTTGCATCCACGGGAACCCCCCTGACCCACAATAATGGATGTAAAGCAGAATTATGACATTCCCCATACAACTCACCCTACAAAAAAGATATTCTGGTTCTGGTGTCATCTCAGTAACAGCAACTCAAACTCCTTCTACTTCCAGGCTCAATAGCCCTACTTATGAAAAGACAGCAGTTTACCACCAATGCATGTCCTCTTGAGAAAACACAACAAATAAGACTGATAAAACTCTTACATGCTAGTAAAATATCTCATCTCGGTAACAGACGCAGAACCGACCTAACATACTCCCAGGATCTGTAGTAATGCACATAAACTAATCCACACACATTTACACTTGTATTATGGAATACACTCAAATAGGAGCAACCCTATCTATGAAAAGGCAACAATATAAATATTAAATCAGGCCCTAAAAACCAATACACCTCTTATTAGGAAAACAGAACTAGCAAGCAGCTATAGATCCCCACACAGAAATAATTGTAAAACTATACTAATAAGCAGAATAAATGTTTCTAAATAGCTATGAACAGAATAACATCCAACAATTAAAAACTATTAAAAAATTCTCCAAACACCAATAAAATATTTCAAAAAAAGCAGACACATCACATAATATTAAATAATTAAAATGGCAGTCAATCAAGAAAAATAAACTTAAAAAGCCACCTTTACTTACCCCCTCCAGCAGCTCTCCTGCTCCTCTTCCATGCAGGCCGTAGCACACAGCAGAAGCAGCAGTAGAGGCTAAGCTCTATACTCATGGTCCTCTTCCTTAATGCCCATGTCTCTCACACACACACACCATACCAGTCATGCCCCCATGACCAGTTTCTGTCTCTCACACACTAATCATCTCCCAGTCTTTGACACACACACCAGTCACCTGATCTCTCTCATGCATACACACACACAGGCTTCCCACTCCCATGTTCTTTCAGATATACAGGCTTCTCACTCCCATGCTGTGTCTCACACACACCCAGGTTTCTCACTCCCATGCTCACTCTTCACATGCACAGGTTTCTCATTCCCATAATCACTTTCTTTCACACACACACACACACACCAATCACCTGATCTCTCTCATGCATACACACACAGGCTTCCCACTTCCATGTTCTGTCTTACATATACAGGCTTCTCCCTCACATGCTGTGTCTCACACACACCCATGTTTCTCACTCCCATGTTCACTCTCTTCACATGCACAGGCTTCTCATTCCCATAATCACTTTCTCTCTGTTACACACACATACATACACACACACACACCAGTCTCTCTCTTATTTCCATGCTCGCTCTCCACTGCACAGGCTTCTCATTCCCTGAATCACATTCTTTCTCTCATACTCACACACACCAGTCTCTTTCTCTCAACACCCCGTCACCTTACCAACCAGTCTCTCTCTCATACATGAACACACAGGCTTCCCACTCCCATGCTCTCTCTCACATAATCAGGCTTCTCACTCCAATGCTTTCTTTCACATACACCCCCCACAACACCAGGCTTCTTACGCCCTTGCTTTCTCACATACCCAGATTTCTCACTTCCATGCTTTTTCTCTCTCTCTCACACACACACACACATCAGTCACTTCCTTGACTAATGTCTCACACTCTCACATACACATCAGTCATCTCCTTGAGCAGTCACTTTCATTGTCTCTCACATATACACCACATCAGCTCTCTGACCAGTTTCTCTCACTCACAAACGTGCTCTCAATCACACGCAGGCTGGCTGCTTCTTTCTCTCACTCACTTCCTTCCCCCCCCGGAGCACAAATGGAAACTGCAGCAGCCTCCTCCTCCAGCCCCCGCAAGCCAAGAAAGTAGAATCCCATCGACCGCGGGAGGCTCAAGCTGCTCTCTTTTTTCTTGATTACCGGCTGCTTCGATTGCCCGGGGGCCGATGACGCTGCTGCTGCTGCTGACGCTGCTACTTTATCACGCGGCACGGGCCGGCTCTTTCTCCTTCCCGCGCACCGCGTATCACTTCCTGTTCCGGGTCATGGGGGGGGGGGGGGGGCGCGGGAAGAAGAAAAGGCCCAGCCACAAGTGCCACAGCTTCTTTTAGCGCCGCTGCCGTTCCCGCTGGGCTTGAACGTGCTGATAGCCCGGCGGCAACGGCAGCAAGGAAGAAAGAGCAGCGGGAGAGACCCGGAGCACGCGACACACTACCCGGTGCTTGGCGACACACTAGTGTGTCGCGACACACCGGTTGAGAACCGCTGCTCTATGGTATACATGTTTAGATCTTTAAGTCTATCCCTACACACACACAACCGAACCAGGCTCCTATTCACACACACACACACACATATAACCCAGGCAGGCTCCCATTAACATACATGCACAGACAGCCTTCTTCTTTCTCACACACCCACACATGCAGGCAGGCTTCCTTTCTCTCACACACACATATGAAGGCAGTCTTCCTTTTTCACACAAACACACACATGTAGGCAGACTTTCCTTTCATACAAGCCCATCTCCCATCACGGTTGGAACAGAAAAATACCTGAGTGGCAAGGAATGGGTTTTTTTCCTCATAATGGAACTACCCTACAGCCAAAAAGAGAAGTGCAGGAATGGGGTGAGTTAACCAATTGGGATACTGTCCTGTAATATTCCTTATGGGGAGCCTAGTGTAGATGGAAAGGGGAGGTTTCCTCCAAGGAGTTTACCATAATGGAGAAGAGGAGAAGCCAGTGGCAGGTGTCTGTAGTGCATTTATCCTCCTCCAGAGGACTGATTTAAGAGGTGCAGGACAGGAGGCTCCCAGTAGGGAAGAAGCTGTGTGCAAGAGTGGGTGAATTGTACTGAGGTGTTGCCCAATATATCTTAGCCAGTGTTGTGTCCAGGGAAGCCAGCCCTGAAGGATGGTGGTGTGGAATTGGGAAAGAGTTCGGTGAGCAGTGAAGGGATGGTGTATGGCACTATCATGAAATTTTGTGCTGATGTATTTGATGTCTATTGGATGGGAATTTTGGTGTGTTTGAGCCAATAGCCCTCCTTTAGGGTTGAAGGAGAGAAAATACAGTGGAGAGGATAACAGGTTATCCCCATTTGGTCATCTGTAATTGCTCTGTATTCCTCTGTATGCTGGACAACCATTCTACTTTTCTGTTATACTCTGTAGGATCTTCATACAGATTTCTCCAAAACTGTTCTGTTTCTTCTTTTTTTCGGCGGTGTTTTGACTGCACTAATGTTCTTCCCCAGTTTCCTATAAAACCAATTTGGGTTCTTTCTAAGTATTTCATTTTGGTGCTTCTCCTTTCTGTTTTCTTCATAATTTTGCAGCTTCTGCTGTTATTTTCAATTTCTTATTAAATAATATAAACTTAAGATCTTCTTCTGTTAAGGCAGCCTATATTAGCTTTATGTTTTGGATTTTCCTCAGTACTTTCCTCGTCCTTGATCTTTTGAGGTATGTATCTACCAGTGGTACCTTTTGCATGCAGTGATTTAATTTTCTCTATTATACATTTTTCCAAGGGGCAGTTGTCATCTTTCTCCTATTCTTCTGGCTGTGTGTCCTTGTTGCTAGATTCTCTCAGTAGTAATTTTGCTGTGCAATATTGTAGCTGATTTATATCTGTAATATTGATAGAGGAACCTTAATATGGATAAATTTGCTTTTGGTAGTCTTTTCCTCTCCCAAGACCCCAGCACACCTATCCCTTTCCATGTAAACCAGGAGTCTGACTGCCAATTCTTCAATCTCCTGTTTCCTTTCTTCACCCTGCCTCCTGTCCTGTCTACTCCAGCCATCTCCCAGTTACACCCCATCAGTTACCGCTCACTCCTCCTCTTGTAATATATGGGGTGTATGTGCTTAGTATGACTTAAAACACCTTCTCATCCATGTAAATTGTTCTTAGCTGGCTAGATATGCCAAAAGTAATGTAACCCCACCCAGGGTTACTAGTGTTTCTCTAGGGTCTAAAAGCTTTCTGGATGGTTCCTGCTGTCCAGGGTTCACCCAAAGTTTAGAGAGTTTGTGTGAAGTGCAGAATTCTTGCCCTCTGCAAGCATTCTCTGTAAGGAAGGGGATTGAGGGGGGTGAGGTCATGCTGTTTCGGAGCTCATGCTGTGTGCTTTACTATTACCCTTCTTGGTTACGGGAAGGAGAGCATAAGGGTACATGCGAGTTGCTACTGTAAAGGATGAGTTAAAGAAGAAGGAACGTTTCTTCCACAGGGGGATGGGTAAGGTTTGGGAATCTATATAAGGTGCCTCTCAGGCACCTAGGGTTGTTGTTGTTCTCAGGAGTCTTGGGACTAGAAAGGGCTTCTGAGGCATCCAAGTCTGGTGAAGCAAGAAACAACAATGTTTCCAAGTTGCGGTTCAGAAAGTGTGGGGCCCTCCAGGACAGGACAACCATCGAGGGGAAAAGGATGGAATTATTTCTGAGAAAGCGCCAGCAGCAGCGTGTTCTGCGCATTGCATAATATTGCCCTGAAGGGTAGAGGGCTGAAGATTGAAGTTGACTAGAAAAGAAATAAGTGGTTTTGTCAAAGGGATGGTGTGCTATCAAGAAATACGAGAATCATTGGATTTGCTCATTTTACTTCTTGAATTTACAGGGAACCAAACTTTGTGTGGACAGTGGACTTTGTTGAGGCCATGTAAGTCTTCCTCCCGGTGGACCCTGATTTGATCCTAGGCTGCAGAAGGAAACACATGACCTCTGCAGTCCCTGAAGGTGGCCCCCTTTAAGGAGGGGGTTACAATAAAGTTGCAGTTTTGTTTGGACTTTGATACAGTGTGGTGGTGTCCATTATTGAGCCAGTTTGGATTTATGGATAGAGTTAGAGATCATGGAGGGGAGTGATGGGACATCCTCACAGTCCATTCAGTAACGAGCAAAAGAGAGCAGTATTTGGAGCGGGCTGTACCCATTGGGTCAACTTCACCATCTACATGATCAGCTTTGAAGAACCCACACAAAAGACGGAAGGAATGACCCTTAAACAACAGGGAATTCCCCCTCCCCCCCCACCATCATTTTATGTTCCCAGTCAGGGGGTAACAATAGGAATTGCCATGCTAGATCAGACCAAAGTCCATCGAGTCCATCTGACAGTGGCCAATCCAGGTCGCAAGTACCTGGCAGATCCCATAAAATAGATCAAATTCCTGTAACTCATGCCCAGGGATAACAATAGCTTTCTTTAATCTACCTGGCTAATAATGTATTATGGACTTTTCTCCAGGAACTTGTCCGAACCTCATTTAAACCCCATTTCCACAGCTTGATAGTACATTGAGTGAAAAAGTACTTTCTATGATTTGGTTTGAATCTGCTGGTTGTTAGTTTCATGCAGTGTCCCCTTGTTTTAGTCTTATTTGAAAGGGTAAATAACTGTCCTTTATTTACTTGTTCTATCCCATTCATGACTTTATAACCATCTATCATGTCCCCTCTCAGCCATCTCTTTTCTAAGCTGAAGAACACTAGCCTGCACAGCCTCCCATCATAGTAGAGATGTTTTATCCCCTTTATCATTTTTGTTGCCCTCCTCTGCACCTTTTCTAGTTCTGCTATGTCTTTCTGGAAAGGGGGCAATCAGAACTGCACACAATACACAAGGTGCGGTCGCACCATGGCTCAATACAGAGACAATATATTTTTCGTTTTATTCTCCATTCCTTTTTGGATCATTCCTATGTGCATCTCTTTGCACTTTCCCACATTAAATTTTATCTGCCATTTAATTGTTCAGACGCCTAGTCTCGCAAGGTCCTTTTGCGGTTTCTCTCAATCTCCTACTTTTTTTTAACAACTTTGGATAATTTTCTCTCATCTGTAAATTTGATCACCTCACTTGTTCCCTTTTTCAGATTATTTATGATTAAGTTAACTCAGCACGGGTCTCAGTACTGATCCCTGTCATACACCACTAACATTTTTTCTATTTGGAAAACTGACTAATTAGTCCTGCCCTCTGTTTCCTGCCTTTTAACAGTTACAATCCAGAACAGAACACTGCCTCCTGTCCCATGACTTTGTAATTTCCTGAGGAGTCTGTCATGGGGGCCCTCGTCAAATGCTTTCTGAAAATCCAAATACCCTATATTAACTGGCTCATGTTATGTTTGGCGGTCCGTGGGCTGTCCCTGCGAACTGCCACACTCACGTTCTCAGCTGGGCCATCCCTCGCAGGCCCCAATGCAGCCTAGTGCCTCTGACGTGGCAGGAAGCTGCCAACACACCAATGCGGCAGGATGCAGCCAGCACCTCACACAGCAGGACGCTCCCAACTTCACCCTATTTGGAGGGCCTGTGATGGGAAAGTCCTGATGGCGCGTGAGGATGACATCACACGCTCAGGCTTATAAAAGGCCTTTGCTGGCTCTCCTTCACTGTCTCAGCAACAGGTCCAGCTACGTTTCATAGTGCATTTTATTTATTTATTTTTTTTATTTATCTGATTTTTATATTCTGCTTTTTGGCACTTCAAGGCAGATTAGATTCAGGTACTCTAGTTATGCTTCCCTGCATCTTGTCCTCATTCCAGCCTTGTCCAGCTTGTTTTCAGTTCCAGTCCAGCCTGTCTACAGTTCTGGTTCAGTTTGTCATCTTTTATGTTGCCCACTTGTTCTTATCTTTGCCTGCCTGCCCTGCCTATCCGTCCCTCCTGTCTTCCTTCGGATAGATTCCCAGTTTGACCTCGGCTTTGGATCTCCGATACATTTGATTGCTGCTAGCCTCTCGACTATTGCCTGGATCTCCAAGAAGTCTGACTGCTGCCTGCCTCTGATTGGACCCCGGACACCTCTGATTGCTGCCAGCCTAAGACCCAGCTTATTACGGACCTTTCCTAATATCAGCAGAGACCCTACCTGAGTTCTGCCAGCCCTGGCACCCAAGGGCTCAACCCGGGGGGGACGGGACGAGGGACGGTATAGGTAAAGGACCTGACAGGTCTCTGCTGACAGTGGGAACCTGCAAGGTTCCTCCCTCCAGGTAGAGCCAATCCTGCCTCTGTCCAAGGGTCCACGGATGCAACAGTTCACCTTTATCTACTTGTTTGTTTACACCTTCAAAACATTCTAAAAGATTGGTAAGAAAAGGCTTCCTCTTGCTAAAACCATGTTTACTCTTCTCCATTAAGCCATGTCTATCTATATGGCCAGTGATTTTGTTTTTAAGAATGGCTTCTACCATTTTGCCTGGCAACAATGACAGGCTCACGGGTCTATAGTTTCCCAGATCATTCCTGGAGCCCTTTTTAAAAATCAGCATCGTATTTGCCCAGTATTCAGGAGTATGTGGCTGTTTTAAATGAAAGGTTACAGATTTCATGTTTTAGTTCATTTAGAACTCTGGATGGATTCCATCCGGTCCCAGTGATTTGTTACTCTTTAATTTGTTAATCTGATCTATTATGTCCTCCATTGTCACCCAGCATCCTTCTCTATAAAATTGAAGCCAAAGAATTAATTCAGTTTTTCTGCTGCTTCTTTGTCCTCCCTGAGCATCCTTTTTGTCCCTGGCCATCTTGCGGCCCAACTGACTCACAGGCTTTTTGTTTCAAATGTACTTGAAAAGGTTTTATTTCGTTTTTGCCTTATTGGTAAGCCTCTCTTGACCTGTCTAATTACCGTTTTACATCTTACTTGCCAGTGCTTATGCTCTTGCCTATTTTCTTCATTTGGGTCTGTTTTTCCATTTTTGTAATGATGCCCTTTTAGCTTTAACTGCCTCCTTTCCCTCATCATTATACCACACTAGAGGTTGTTTGGTCTTCTTTTTGTCCTTTTTTTTAATGCAAGGAATACACTTTATCTGGGCTTCCAAATAATATTTTTTAAAATAATGTCAATGCCTCATGCAAAATTGTAACCTTGCAACCGCACCTTTTAGTTTTTTTCTGATTTCTTCATTTTTCATAGTCTCCCTTTATACAGCTATATTCTACCATAGGAGTTTTATTTAATGTCCTCCCTCCAATGATTTATGTCAAATTTGATTGTATTATGATTGCTGTTGCTTAGCAACCCCACCACAATAACCTCTCGAACCAGGTCCTGAGTTTCATTGTGGAGCAGGTGTAAAGTAGCTGCCCCTCTTGTTGGTTCTAGGACCAGCTGTTCCATGATGGTAGTCATTTATAGCATCTAGAAACTTAACTTCTCTAGTTTGTCTATGCCTGTACCTTGTCAATGTCCTTTTGTAGATGTGATCTCCAGAACTTTATACTGGGCCTGCACAGCTACAATTTCTCATGGCATGAAGACAGAGTTGCGAAACATTGAGCTGCATTCTCCAGAATGTTCTGCTAGAACTAGGGCTCATAGGCTTTTCAATGTTATGGATTAAGACAGATAAATAAAAGAAAAAGTTTGTTTTATCTGCATTAATTTTGTATTCAGAAAAAACCCTAGGATATGCAATTAAGAGAAAACACATGGATTCAGTCAAAAAAGGATAGGGAGTTTGTTAGTTTCACCCTGAAAGTTCAAGTCTAGAGAAGGGCTGGGAAATGAGCTGAGAATACTCTCTCCTGCAACTGATCCTCTGCAGGGCCTTCAGCAAATCACATTGCATCAGTTTTTCAAAATGTCATTAGGTTATAATTGCAACAATATTCTTTCTTCTCTTCCTCTCTCTTTTCTGAGCTCACACACAGTCCATGCATCAGAAATGGGGTCCACATGTATGTTTCTGAAGTACCAAAAACTGTAGCACAAATTGCAATCCTGTTTGCATGAGAGGAATTCTGATAAATCCTTATTATTAAAACACATATAAAAGCAGGATTTTGAAAAGTCACGTGAGCAAGAGATTTTGAGCTGATTACCATGTTTGGAATTGGGAAGGAATTTTTTTTCTCTGTTGTAGAATTGGCTACAGGTTTACAATGTGGTTTTTTTTTCACTTCCCCCAAATTACCAGATAGAGCAGTTGGACAATTAGAGAAAAGTTGATGTTAATGGACCTGTGATGGTCTTTCAGTCGAAACTGCTGTCAGCAAGCATGGTCAGGGTGAAATGCAAACTGCAGTGGTGAGTGGGTAGCAAGTAGGCTTAAAATTTAAAAGAAAAAACAAGATTCATAAATTTAGGTGGCACTTGGATTTTTTACGAGTTTTTGGTGATCAGAAATGCACACCTAATGAACCATAAAAGAGATGAAAATGCAGAAAGAAGCACTAAAAAGTGTGTATAAGACTGGATGCCTTAACAATAGCTTATATAGAGCACTATGTACCAAGTATTGTTCTTGTGGTAGGCTGCCTCCCAAATGACCCTACACACAGATGGTTCGCCACAAAGTTGCTGTCACCTGATGCAACCCAGGGCAGTACCTGTGGAGTGTTGAGTACGAACAAACTCTCTTCACTGGTTGTTAAACCCTGGGCCCCTCCTGAATAGAGGGGGAGCTTGACTTCAAGGCCCTTAAGTGCTGGATTCAAAATTGCACATCCAAAAACTACACTGGACGCTGTTGTTTCAACAGAACTGAAGTTTTACCAAATTAACTGTCTTCAAATTTGATAATCTGACAGTAGATATGTTTTACAATAACTGAATCCATATTGGTTACAGATGTTTCAATACAAGAGATTAATCCAAGGAATCCCCTGAAGGTGGAATTACTTCTCATTCCTCTAAGATAATGATTTTAGGGTTCCCTATTGTATTGGGGCAATCCCTTATATTGTAATTGAAACATTTCACTTGTGTTGATCTTCCTTCCTTTTTCTTTTTTTGAATTGACAATTTTATTGGTGGAAAAAAATGATTGATAAAGTTTTTCCATTACATTGCCAACTGATAGAATTAATACAAAAGTAGATATTATGCATGTAAAGTCTTACAAACCTCAGATATCCTCTGATAGATATGCTACTACAGGTGACTGCCTATATACACTATGTATCTGAGATGTGTCTCCGCACAGTGATACCTTCTCCTGCCAGTTCACCCTTCCCCCCCCCTCCTCCATTTTCCACCCCTAGCCCTAGGGAAGGTGCCCGCGAGGCAATTATAGCTACCTTAGTCTTACAGGTAGCGCGCCAAACGGGACCACACTCTTTCTAAGTTTTATAGAGTGTCTCGTCGGATAGCAGACAAATACTCCATGCAATAGATCTGTTGTAATTTGGCCTGAAGCTGTGAGTGGCTTTGGTACCGTTAGGGATTCCCATTGAGCTGCCACCAGCAGACGCGCAGCTGTAGTCACATAGAAAAACCGCAGCTGTTGATCCTCTGTAAGGTCTTCCCCCGGAAGCCCTAATAACCGCGGCTCTGGTCCTTCCTTCTTCTGTTTGTGCTAGATTAGCACTCTTCTCTCTTGGATATCCTTAGGCTCTATCTCCTTTGTAGCACATTACGGGTTAGGTACTTGGTACACTCTCTTTTACCTCTCTCTCTCTCTCTCTGAAGGAACCTGGATGATACCATGCGCACTACCTGGACTAACTCTCCTCTCTTAAAAAAAAAAATCCATAAGGCCCATTGAGATTTCTAAACCTACACTGACCAAAAAAACAAAAGGTGGAGAGAAAAGTAAAAAACAAATGTTTTAGCTGCAGTTCGGTCTCCTTATTCTCCGGTTCAAGGGCCAGAATGCCCACAAAACTGTTTTTCATTGAGTCTACAGATCTTGTCCAACACACTGCAAAAAAAGAGACAACAGTCTGTTCCACTCCATTACTCTTCTTTAGGAACGTGAATGGAAATTTTTTTTCCCAGCAATATTTTGCTTTGGTTTTCTGCCCATTTTTGTATATGTCTTGATTTCAGGAATTAGCACTTATTTTCCAAAAATAAATAACCCCCAAATTTTGGGTCTTTTTGGAAGGATTACTCCATTCATTTTGTGGTAAAATGAATCAAAACAAAATTGCCTGTTTCAGTTCAGATTGCCATTTCTTTTTAAATGAATGCACATCCCTGCTCTTCTCACCAAACTCAAGAAAACCCTTTGGCACACTCTAGGGAGGGATCAGTATATCAAAACTCTGGAATAACTCATTATGGCAGAACCCTGTGTGCAAGGTTTAGCAAATGGTAAATCATATTGTCTACTCTGCAACCCCCCATACTCTGAATCTCCTGTGAAACTGAAGTGCACTCGGGTAAAGCGCGAATGGGTCCTTACACTAGAAAATCTTTAGTACATCTAGCTTCTAATTTGTGTCTAAATTTTCTTTTATTTAGTTAATCCTATCAGAATGCACCCAATCCTTAGTGATGAAACATTGTTTTGTTTAATGAGTGCTTAGAAAAAATGCAAATGTCTTCCATTAATTGCAACAGCTATTTGTTATTTTGACTTTCAAGTAGGTTTAAAGCTATTTTGTTTTCCTAGAGAAAATGGCAAGTGTAATCCTAGAATGTTTTATACACCAGCTCTTCCTTCTCCTCCTCCTCCTCCTCCTCCTCCTCCTCAAGCTGGTTTACAATTAGAGCTGTTGGACCTTATTATTATTATTATTATTTTTTTAGAAATTCAAATATCTATGAATAGCGATGAACGTCTTCCCCAGAATGTAAATACAGATTAAATTGAAACTGCTAGTCATCAGATTTTTAAGGAAACAGTTTTCCTGATTCAGTCCAGTGGTGCGGCTATTGCCATTTTGATATACAGCTCTCCCTTTCTACAGCCGTATATCAAAGCGGTGCCAGCCGCACCAGTGGAAGCTGACAAAGTGCCCACTTTGATGCCATCTCCAGGTGGACGGTGCTATTTATAAAGTGCCAGGAGCCAGGTAGGATCAACTAGGAGTCACTCTTGCTTTTTTACTGGCCAGATTCAGAAACAGGGTAAGGAGGAGGTTGTCGGTAGGAGCTCCCCAGCTCCTGCAGAGAGATAGATGGGAAGAGTACAGCTTTGGCCTCTGTGGTGGGGCTAGGTCTCAGCATCAGCCCCGGCTTGGGCTGTATTTTTGCCTGGTGAGGCCCAGTCTCAGCAATAGGAGACCCATTTTTATTTTTAATGCCTTGAATAGAGCAATTTTATGAGTGATATTATTGTAATCTGCTTAGAACAGTTGATAGGCGGATAATAAAGATTTAAAATTCCATTTGGAACAAAGCAAAAATGATCTCATTTGTTGCATTTTTAGAATTCGTTACAACCTAATTGAAAATGAGATGACTACCTCCCAGATATTTGGGAATGAAGGCTGATAGTGTCAGAACCTCAGTAGAGACTATTTCTGATTGAGCCAGAGTTCCAGAGGTGCCGAACACAGCTGGACTAAAAAAAAAAAAAAAAGACAGAGAAAAAAAAAATTACATGTCAAAATTGTGAATTGATGAAATTCACGTTATAAAGAGGTCACTATTCACAATGCATTGAGTAGACAGTTTAGCTAGCTAGTTAGCTGGATAAATTCACAAATATTCAATAGACCGCTGCAGATTAGCTGCTCTGCTGAATATAGCCAGATCAAGTCCTACTTAGTCAGATAAACTTATTTGGGTGATTTTAAGACTGATCTGAAGCACATCTAGACTTAGCCGGAGAAGTTATCATCTAACTTAACTCCGTCCTGGAACACCCCCAGAATGCCTCCATCTTATTCAGCTAAATCGGAGTTATTTGGAGTGGTGGGAAATTTAAAACCTGCTCTTTGTCTGGCTACATCACAAAATTAGCTGGACAAAACAGTCTGGATTTTGGCCAGCAAAGTGTTCTGCTTAGTTGACAAAAATAATGGGAGCGATATTTGCAAATGCAATAAAAAGAATGAGTTTTATTTTCTTATTTTTGCCCATTTTATCACAGCTCTTCCCAGTGCGTTCCATGGCAAAACATTTCAGGGAGATTGACGGTTTTTTTTCATAATTTTCTGTAGAAAAAATGGTGAAGAAGAAAGTCATAGGTGAAACCTTGTTATTGGACCAACAACTCGATACATCTGTGCTAGTTTTCAAGCATCTATAAAACTTTCTGTAAAGAAGCCTGGTTGTTGTCATAATTTTGCTTCCACTCCAAATATTTTCACACATCTCTAGTCACAAGATGGTGTTTTCCTCTCCCCCGTACATCCTAGCAAGAAGAATTTGGGCAGGGATCAGTTACAGAGTGGCACGAAACCTTGAACAGAGGGATAGTGAGGGGTAGGTGACTGTAAAACAAATAAAATAAAACTTAACATCCATATATCAAAAGGAAAGCAAGATTATTTCTTGGTTTTAACTAAGGAATTTATTGGTTCTCGCAGGCAAAATATCCATGCTTCACGTGCAACTACCCCATGTCCCCTTCCAAAAAAAATAAGGTTGAAAAATACAGACAGAAAGGCATTTAATAGAAATACTACGGGGTCAGTTTTCAAAAATCCACTGATCAGGAAAGAATTGGATCATTTTACCTGGTTATCTTTAGCCAGATTTCCAGCTGTACCAAGCTAGCTTTCACTGAAAGTTCCCTAAATCTAGCAGGTTTACATTTGCCCACCTAATGGAGTTGCCCACCTACTCTTAGCTGGTGAGTGCTAGAAATTAGTGCTAAATCCTTAACTTGTAAACCTGTCCCACGAATGCCTCTGAGGCCACCTCTTATTTTTTTTTTTTTGCCTGGCTAAAATTAAGCACCTATCGATTTTTTTAGGGATTTTAAATTTAGCCACTCAGAGGAGAATTTTTAACTGGTTAGGTTTAACTGGCCAACCTCCAAAGTTAGCCAGATAAGCCTTTTGAAAATTAACTCCTGTACCAATAGGGGTGCTAATTATAATAAGGTAGACGTTTTTGACACTTTATATACAGTCAATGCTCAAACCTGAATGCTCTGTTAACCAACATCTTGTCCGGGCGGTGCTCTCGGTGGGGATGACAAGAGGGGAAGGGCTTGGGGTATGGAGCTCAGTACTTTTCTCTGCCAGCCTCATCCCCCGTTTCCTCATGTTCCCTGCAAAGGGGCAGGAGGGGAGTGGAGGGGAATTGAAAGGAAGAGAGGGAGTGGATTAGGGAGCAGAGTGACGGTGTGCGGCTCTGCTCTGTGCTCTGTGCTCTGTCCACTGTAGTATCTCTTCTTCCCCTCCACATTAGGGACAAGAGGGAAGAGGATGGAAAAGGATAGGAAGCAGAAAGCTCTTAGATAACTGACATGTTTGATTAATTGGCAGCCGCTGTTCCCATGGACGATGGATAAAAGAGCTTAGGGACAATATCTTTAAAACAGGTACATAGGCACCCAGATACGGGTGTACATGGGTGTGCGGCCAGAAGCGATGCAGTTTTATGTAATGCGCACAGGTACACGCACATGTTATGAAATAGGCCAGGAGCATGTACATGGGCTCCCCATTTTAAGCATATA
Source organism: Rhinatrema bivittatum (assembly GCF_901001135.1). Classification (NCBI taxonomy): domain Eukaryota; kingdom Metazoa; phylum Chordata; class Amphibia; order Gymnophiona; family Rhinatrematidae; genus Rhinatrema; species Rhinatrema bivittatum. The sequence goes on along the minus strand of NC_042615.1, from coordinate 491,843,615 downwards.
CGCGCACAGCAGGGAAATGTTGGCTTTGAGGCGCGCAGGTGAGAGAATTTCAGAACAGGCGCGCATCCAGGACAAGATCAGTTTCAGCAGTTCACCCACCAGTTTGCCCAGTCTACAGCTAGGTCCTCAAGACCCCCCCTGGTTCTTTACCCAGCACTCCCCCCCAGTTAATCTAATTCCCTCAAACACTTCATAGATGGCTGGAAACAGTTTTATTCAGACTTACACTTCATCCATAGCATAAGTAACTTTACGCTGAGAAGGACCTGGATATGCCCTCATGCCCATAGCTACATATATGCATGTCTCATGGCTCCTCCCCAGAATGCCCATGGCCAACCCACATCTGTACTTGTGCACGCATGTGGCCAGTTTTATAAAATCGGGTGGCCGCGTATAAGCATTGCATCCGCCTCCATTGCCGGTTTTGGCACGCGTATTGCTTTTAAAATTAACTTTTAACTGCATATGTATGTGACATTGTGACGCAATAACAGCAGATGACGGCCGGAAAAAAAAGAACAGGCCCATCCAGTCTGCACCATTATTACTGTCCACACCGCCAAGGATATATCCCGGCTGCCAGCCATAAAATGTGACCGCATGTAGGATATCACTCCTTATGCTAGACAGTTTTTTACTGTAATCCGCCCTTCCTGGCTAGCTGAGCATGCAAGATCCCCTTTTTCAGTTCCACCCCCAGCACCCCCTCCCTTCCTGTGTCCAGTCACAGCTGTTACCTAAACATCCAGCCTCTGAGGTCCCCGCATCATGTGGTAAACCCCTGAAATGGTGAACCTGTCCATGAGATCTCTGGTCCTCTTAGGAGCTTGGCAGTTAAAGCAGATATTACAGATGGGAAGATGAATAAAAAAACAAAGAGGCAGAGAGAAAATTCATTACGTTTCCCTTTGTCTTCCAATTATAGAGGAGCAGATCACTTTTTTACATGTCTCATTATTATTATTATTATTAAGTTTTCATACATGGTAACAGACTAGCAGATTAGGTACTCCCCTGTCCTGTGGCATCGTTACATAGATGTAATAGTTACATAGATGTAATAGTAGGCATAATCATTTCATGATTTCTTGGCTTATGGTGCCATCTAATAAATGCAGATACAATGTTAGGAATGATCCGAAAAGTGGAATGGAGAATAAAATGGAAAATATCATATTGCCTCTGTGTCGAGCCATGGTGCGACCACATCTTGAGTCTTGTATGCATTTCTGGTCGCCCCCATCTCAAAAAAGACTCAGGGGAACTACTAGAAAAGGTGCAGAAGAAGACGACGAAAAATGATAAAGGGAATGGAAGGACTCTCCTGTGTTGAGAGGTTTAACAAGCTAGGGCTCTCTTATGATAGGCCACGCAGACTAGGGCTCTTCAGCTTGGAAAAGAAACAGCTGTGAGGAGACGTGACAGAAGTTTATCAAATCACGAGTGAAGTGGAACGGGTAATTAATGGATGGTTGTGGCCTTTTCCTTCAGGAACTTGTCCAAACCTCTGCCCGTAACACATGATTAGCCAGGTACACTAGAGAAAGTCGTTGCTATCCCTGGGAGTGAGTAACAAGAAATAGATCTATTTGTTGATATATGTCAGATATTTGCGACCCGGACTGACCACTGTCAGAGGCAGGATGCTGGGCTCGATGGACCTTGGTCTGACCCAGCCTGGCGCATCTTATACAAGGTCACATAGCAGAAATACATTCTTATCAACTTTCAGTGTATAAACTGTGGGCCTTAAAGCAATTAATCTCTCAGATTAGGGCTTGGCAAGATAAAAGACACATTTCAAAAGCACAACTGTCAGGTTGCTAACCACCACAGGATATGAAACACAGGTATCTTCTCATTCAATGCAAGGTTTATTCATAACATGAAAGGGAACAGGTTCTGCTTGCCTTCATTGATTTCAACATAGCATATAGTATAACGGCAAATTCACAGTATTTTCAGTCCAATTAGGGTATTCTGGTTCAAACAGGGTCACCACAAAGCGACTTGGTTAGAGAAGGTTCTGGATGTTCTGGATCTGGGATCCAGTGGTACCGTGTGTGTGCGCCCAGCTATCAAAAACAGGAGAGGGAGTACAGAGACCTGACTCGAGGCTGGAAGTGCTCACGGTTTGGGGTGGGGGTTGAGGTAGGGAAGGAAGCTGCTGTCGTGGCCGGGAGTTATGACTGATCTGGGGCTGCAGGGTGGAAGGCAGGCAAGGAATTGGAAAACCGGTGCTGGTCTGTGGTGCAGGAGAGAAGGGATAGGAGGAACTAGTGTGGGAGAGTGGGGCTAATGGGGGAGAAAAGGGATAGTAGGAACTAGAGGGGAGGGATTCAGAGATCGGGGACAACGAATAGGGAAGAGAGGGGGCGGGGGAAACTGTGCAGGGTGGGGGGAGAAGAGAGAGGGGTTTTCTGGCAGGGGAACTGGGGCTGGATAGGGGAGAAGAGAGAGAGAGGGGTTTAGGGTAGGGAGAACTGGGGCTGGGTGGAGGAGGAGAAGAGAGAAAGAAAGGATTCAGGGAGAAGGGGTGCTGGGAGGTGGGGGAGAGGGGGGAGAGCACAAATGCACTGGCCCCAGTGCGCCAGGGACCCACAGTTTGCCTCTGCCAGGGCCCACAGGACAGAGCACAACTCTCAAGCCCTCAAGTTTCCGGGAACACTGGGGTAGCCTCAGTGATCCCTTATGAACCTCGGAGGACCAATCCGAATTCTCAGGGGCAGAGTTCAGGTCTAGGCTGGAAGCAAGTATGCAGCCTTCTCTGTGGCTCATGGGTGGAGTGCAAACCCTCTAACAGGGCAGATCCCAATTCCAGACAGGGCCTGCAAGGGGATTGGGCACCCTAGGCGACCCTTGCGCTGCCGCTCCCCCCCCCCCCCCCTACCTGTTTCGGGGCAGACTGTGTGCATTTCATATTATAGCTTACAGTAGTTAACGTAAGCGACAGAGCTCAATAAATAGTGTAGTACAGTCCAAGTCTGAATAGTGCAAAGACGCTGTCAAGTATAAGTAGGAAATTACAGTCAAAATAGTGCAGTAACACTGTCTAAAGAGTTTTATATGCATAGTTTTTAGTAAGATTTGTGTGATTTGCTTGGCACAAAATGCTGCCAGGTGTTCATTAATTTCCTGAAAGTTAGAAGATCCGGGGCGAGTCTGATGTGAGATGGTAAGGAGTTCCACAGTGTTGGGACTGAACCTACAAAGGACTTTTTTTTCCTGGTGAGGCTCATTCAGGCCAATGCAATATCGGGCGCTCGGGTCAGCTCGCCGCTTAACACGCGGTTGGACGCGCATTTTGGATGTGCTAAACTTACATCTGATGCAGTATGAGGATTAGCACAGGAGCAGGCGTAAAAGCATGCCGCGCTCGTGAAAAAAACCTAAAAAAAAATCCTGCTTTCTGTGATTTTCTCCTATCAGTATCATCGCGATACAGCAGGAGGAACCTCAGAAAGCACACATCCCCCAAGTTCTGGCCTGATTGAAGGAGGAAATAAATTAATTTTAAGTGTCGGGCACTTAATATTAATCTAGTCACTCCTTCACTTACTGCTGATTGGTCTATTTACTGTCACATGTCAGTGAAAGGACCAATTCCCTTTCAGAAGGCTGTCCTGAAAGGGAATTGGTCCTTTCCATTGACAAGTGTCAATGAAAAGGACCAATTAGGAATAGCCTTGCCGAGGGGTGGGGTGGGGAGGGAGCTCTGGCCAGGCTATTGTGGACACACAACCACTCTCCTGGGCGCCCGATGCAGAGCGCTAGGAACGTACAGATTATCCATTGCACGTCCCTTTTAGCGTGGCAGCTCATTTGCCTATTGCATCGAGTGCCCAGGAGAGGTGGATGTGCACGCATTTTATTTATTTAAATCTTTTTCTATACCGTCGTTAAGGTGGGTACCGTCATAACAGTTTATAGTAAGGCACAAAAAGTAATGCTTTTAAAATCTATCAGTTTACACAGGTGCCATAAGGTTCGGTAACATAGTTTTTAATCAATGTTAGTTGTTAAATGAGTGTGAACACTATCATGTCCAGGTCAATTCTATAGCAGTTTTGAGTCTAGGACTCATTCTATAAATGTAACTTATCCTTTAGTGATGAATTCTATTAAAAATTACACCCTTAATGATTACTGTTTGTGTGGGTGTTTGTTTGCATTTAAAAAAAAAAAATTGCACCCAGTTTGGACGCACGCTTTTTACCCAATGATATTGCACTGGCCTGATGCAATATCATCGGGAATGGCCCCTCCAGGATTTCTAGAATTTGTGAGTGCATGGGGCGTGTAGAGGTATAGGAGATAGGAGGTATCCTGAGGTAGGTTGGTGCCAAGCCTTTCAGTAATTTATAAGCTTAGGAATAAGAGTTTGAATTTAGTGCGGTAGAGTGTCAGGAGCTAGTGAAGTGTTTTTATAACAGGGGTTATGTGGTCAAATTTGTCACCTAATGAACAGGGCATAGTAGAACTGTTTTATGGCTAGGAATATCTGGGTACTGTCATCTTTCCTACATGCTTCACCGGTTCCAGTTAGACAGGTGCCCCTATGCACAACTCATTGTCTTTATCTGGTACTGCTAAACTTTCAAGCTTGTCCTGTGATACTGCAGGGTATGGGCCATAAATTTTCCTCTGAGGAGTAGAGATCTGTGTCGGCCTGTGCCAGTTCTGTGCTCAGAGAGGAGAGCGCCTAACACTTCACAGACCTAATTCTTTTATTCAGTGGGACATTTCATATGCTTTGGAACTCTCTAGCTGAGACCTTACGACTGACTCCTGAAACGAAGAAACGTGGTTATTTCAAAATGCCTATAACCTAACTTAATCCTGTATGAAATCAGTACTTGCTCCCACATGGATGAATTCACTAAGAACCTAACTATAGATCTCATTGCCATTGTACTTTCCAACCCTACACAATTAAATATATTTGAAACATCTTCTCTCTACTCCCAACTTTATATTCCTCCGGCACCATGAGTTAAAAGTGCTACTTCATTCCTTCTACCTCATCCCTAATCACCTTAGTCAATGTATGTATCTTTCGCTGAAATGTATGTTATATGAACACATCAAGTGAATGTAATTGTCCACCGATTATATTTATGTCATGATGCAAAATGCTGTGATCTTCATTTGGAACAACGGTATACAAAATGGCTGAATAAATAAAATTAAAAATATTCTCTGCAATCCTTGGTCAAAGTGATATTCAGAGGTGTCTCTGGGCTTTCTTTGGTCATGCCTCTCTACACCTTTCTAGCTGGTGCTCCACCACACTAACCCAGTCAACACGAGGAGTTCCTGGCCTGCCAGACAGACCCGGCTACTTGTGTGCCTGCACTTCAGCTAGTTATGTTACTGTTATATTACTGTTCTTGCAGTCTGCCAGATAAATCTAGCTAGGAATTTAATTCTTCCACTCTCTCTTCGCTTTTTTGCAGCTTAGGACTTGTTGTGGTTGTCCATGCCCTCTTCCAGTCTAGTAGTATTTTAGCTTCTATCACCCACTCCAGGAGGACATTCCAGGAACCATTTCCTGACATTGCTCTCGAGTCTCTCCCTTGGAGCCTCTTATCAAGATTCTCTATTCTAGTATTCCCTTTCCATTCAGAAACATTTGGTTCTTCTGTGCTATTTAATACCTTTTAAGTATTTGAACGTTTCTTATCATATCTTCCATCTCACTTATCTAGGGTAGTGCTTCTCAACCATTGGTCTGCAGACTGGTGCCGGGCTCATGGTAGCATCTGTTCTGGTCCCAGCCAGCCATTATTTCCCCTAACCTTCTCCCCACCTCCTCTCTTCCCCGCAAAACTTTTTTTTTTTTTTAATTGGGGGCTGTCTTCAGGTGGGTAGCTGGGAAGGGAAAGAAAGGTGAGAGAATAAGCAATTTTTTGGGAGGAGAATACTGGTGGCTGACTCTCAGATCTGCCAAGTCTCTTGTACTGGGTAGGAGTCTCCCACTTCCACAGCCCATCTCTGGCAAGCAGGGCTGGTACTAGAGAGAGGGGGTGGCTGCCCCAGAATTCAAGCCCGAGGGAGTGTCACCAGCAGGGCCGCTTTTACCTATAGGCATAAACAGACAAGGCTCTGCCCCAGTGACTCCATTGACCAGTGCCCTGAATCTCTGGCAGCAAAGAACAGCATTCTGCTTCCTGCTTTAGCTCCTCCCCTTCCAGGAAGCAAGCAAGAAACAGGATAGGGGTGTGGGGTGAGCCTGGGTCACACAGAGCACAGGGCAAAGCAAAGAAGAACCCCCTGTTCCCTAATCCAGCCCCTCTTTCTCTCTTTTCCTCCCCTCCCCCTCCTGTCTGCAGGGAGCAGGAAGGCTTGGAGGAGGGTGTGTGAAACTGGTGTGGATAGGAGAATAAAGAATAATTCAGCTTTTGTCTGAATATTTCTGTTTCTTATTTTTGATCCTTTATTCTGTATTTGGTGAGGGCCTGTGTTATGTATGTGTGAAGTATCTTATTAGTGCATAGGTTCTGCATAAGAATCTTTAGTAGTTCAACTTGTTTGTTTTCCCAGTAGAAGGTGTATTGGTGTTTTAGGACCAGGTGGAATATTTGCATTTTTGCCTTTCCATACAGGGTTGTTGCTGTTTGAGTTCTGGGAGGTAATGTTGTTTTGGTGTGGCAGGTTTGCTCTGTATGTTCTAAGTAACCTTTCTCTGGTTTTTGTGTTTCTTCACAAAGTGCCTGGTAGTAGAGGGACTAGTTGCTGCTTGGTTTACCTAAAACTTCTCTGTAACCATTACAACTACTATTAAATGCAGCTGCCAGACTCGTATCAAATAAAAAACGCTTACACCTACTCTACATAGTCTAAAATGGTTGCCAATGTTTGAACGCATGTGGTATAAAATTGCCATGACCACATTTAAGCTGCTTAGTCCTGATTCTCCTTCCTGGTCTAATGCTTTGTTAAAGATATATAAGCCAACCCCGTGATTTAAGATCCTCTCAATGCGGATTATTAGACATACCTTCTGTACGTCTTGCTCGTTTATCCTCAACTCGAGAAACTTCATTCTCAGTAGCAGCTCCATCTTTGCAGAACTCATTACCTTACGACCTTCGTATACAAGATAACTTAAAAAAATTCAGATTCCAACTGAAGTTTCCTCTTACAGCAGGCCTATGGCTAGTCTTAAGTTAAAAGCTGCTGTTCAGATGATTTGTCTAGCTGACAATTATTGTAAAATTCTGACTCCCTCTGAAGGTTGCTTCCTCCTTAACATTGTTATGTTTACCTTGTGCCGTCATTGTATAATCTTTATTTATTGTTATGTTTTTTATTATGTATGTGATGTTATTTATTAATTTTATGTATGTTTTACTGTAAATCGCTTAGACCTATTTTGCGTTAAGCGATTTAATAAATTTTAATAAATACAAATAAAAAATTATGTCACTTTTACTGAGGTGACAACATAATTTGAATGCTTTTCCTATAGGGGCTGATGTAATAAGACCCATGGTGAAATCTTTTTAGTGAGTGTGGCAAAAGCAGGCGCTTCCGTAGGATATAATAGGTCGGCATGCAAATGAGATATGTGTAGAAAATCCGTGCAAAACAAATATCCGTGCAGATATGAATGCGCTGAAGGCCCTATGCAATAAACCGCGCATAAACCTGCATTGATGTGGTGACCCTTGATTGATTCGTGGTTGAAAGCCTTTAAGATAGTAATGAGTTAGTGGTCCGGGAGTGGGATTGAAGGTGGCTAGAGCAATGTCTAAACCCTTCATGATTCATCACTGACTGCTTGTGAACTATAATGGGGGATGCAGCAGAGATTTGGAAGGAGCTACAGAAGCATTCAGCATTTCTGATATGTGCCTGTTCCCTCTCTAACCTCTCTCTTGGCTTCTGCCGCTTAATTTTTCGACATCTAGACAGGCGCTTACACTTAACTCCTGCCCTGACCCAGGTGCTAAATACCCCATTTAAAAAAAAAAACTTGCACTAACACCAGAGCAGCTCTCTGCATTGCCCATGAATAGCTAATTGCTTCCTTTGCATGGCATTAGCATAGACTCGCTCTAAACCAGCCAACTGCTTTTTGAAAGAGTTTGTGCATATGTTTTTCCATGCTAACTGCGTCGTTATATATACACTTAAGATTAGTGTGGAAAAATGTGCATAATACCAAGCGCAAAATCCCACAACAGGTCTACAGCAGCTTACTACATTGGCCCCTCAGTGAGCAGTAACGGGGAAATATTACAGTTCAGCCCAGCTAGCTGTTTCAGAGAGTGTTTTTAAGCAATAAAATATGAATTTGCTTTAATTGATAAGTTTAGGGATTTCTTTTTCAGTCTTGTCTCCAAAAATCACAGCTAACACACTCATCTGACAATGTGACAGGATTTCTGAAACATATTTGTATTTTATACACACGTTCACACACAAAACAAAGTTTAATATTTAAAAGTATGATGTACAATTATGCGGTTTTACAGAATTATTCTGGGAAGGGTTGTGGTGAGGACATAATTATTGAGTTTAATTATCAGAGTCTTAGGGGAGGGTCCTGTGGGCCTGAAAATTATGTGGCATGAAAATTGTGTGGGTGTGAGAAGAGAGAGAGGGGGACATGTTTGAGAGCCACTTCTCCAGATCCTTCAGCCAGTCTGGTTTTCAGGATCCTCTAGTGAATAAGTTTATGCGGGAGAAGGGTTGAGGATGACTCCTGGTCCAGTGGTGCTTGATGGCTTGTAGGCCTGGTGCTGATTTTATTTTAAATCTTGCTGCAGCTGCTCTCCAAAATCCTACAGCATTTCAGCCCAAAAAGCTTAGGAGGGAGGAGAGAAAAAGAAAGGGGGAGAGGGAAGGGGGGCCTGCCCTGGGCAGTAGGTGAAGGGAGGAGCCAAAGGGATTGGTGCTGGGTAGGAGGTTGGGGGACAGAGAGGGAGGGAGGAGGGCTGCTGCTGTTGAGTAGATGGGTGGAAGTGAAGTGACTGCTGTTGCTGGGCAGGGGTTGAGGGGAGAGGGGCCTGCTTTTGGGCAGAGGGAGGGGAGGAGAGAGAGGGAAGCTGCAAGGCAAAGGGTGGATGGTAGAGAGAAGGTGCTGTTGGGCAAGGGGGCAAGTGGGAGAGAGATTAGGTATGCCGTTGGACAAAAAAATTAAAAGGAAGAGAAAGAGGAGTGGGAGGGAGAGGGAGATGCAGGGCAAGGAGTGGAGTGGGAGGGAGAGGGAGAGGGAGATGCAGGGCAAGGAGTGGAGTGGGAGGGAGAGGGAGAGGGAGGGCAAGGAGTGGAGTGGGAGAAGGAGGGCGTGGAGTGGGAGGGAGAGGGAGAAGAAGATGGAGGATGGAGGGCAAGGAGTGGGAGGGTGAGGGAGAAGAAGATGGAGGATGGAGGGCAAGGAGTGGAGTGGGAGAGGGAGAAGGAGATGGAGGGCAAGGAGTGGGAGGGAGAAGGAGATGGAGGGCAAGGAGTGGGAGGGAGAAGGAGATGGAGGGCAAGGAGTGGAGGGAGAGGGAGATGGAGATGGAGGGCAAGGAGTGGAGTGAGAGGGAGAAGGAGATGGAGGGCAAGGAGTGGAGGGAGAGGGAGATGGAGGGCAAGGAGTGGAGTGGGAGGGAGAGGGAAATGCAGGGCACGGAGTGGAAAGGATGAGAAACAGGGATGCTGGGCAAGAGGTGGCGGAAGAGAGAGAATGGGGAAGCTGGGTAAGGGTGCTGTGCTGAAGCCACCGGCACCGGAGAGACAGCTGTACCTTTGCCACAAAGGAGAAAGCACTGTGCCTGAGCAGCTATTGGTAAATTGTTTTGGTTTTTTTTTTGGGGGGGGGGGGGGGGGGCAGACATAATTGTGACTATCTGCGCAAGAGTAGAGAAACTCCCGCCCAGCACAGGAGTCTCGGAAGGCAGGTTCCCCGGTCCCGGTGAGAGAAGCTGCAGGAGGCCCTGCAGTGCCTGGGCTGCTCCTGCAGAAACCGCAAGCAGGTTCAAAGCTCATGAGGGGGCCGGCGCACTTCCCTCCCTGCTTGATCTCACGGTGCATGACATCAGCAGCCGCACGAACCCTGAATCTGCTCGCGAACCGGCACAGACGCTACAAGGCAGTTAAGGTCCGAAGTCTCGGGGACGATGCGTCCCCCACCGCCACGGTGCTGCTGTGCAAGTCTCCGGAAGACAGAGATGACTTTGCCCCTGAGGTCGTGAGGATGGGCTTCTGTTTCCCAGGTCTCTGTACCGGGAGTATGCTGAGAAGGGGAGGCTCTGTGTCAGATCTGAGCAGTTCCGTGGGGCTTCTCCCCTCCGTTTAGCAGATATCGGGAAGGAGACTGGAAGGAAGCAGCAGCGGGCAGATGTTAAAGAAGGGGGACGAATGGGGAAGGAGGCAGGGGGGCAAATACAGGGCAAGGGGGTTAAGAGGCAGGGGAGAAATGCTCGAGAAGGGAGAAACGAAAGGAGCAAGATGGCACACTCTTGTTCTTAGCAGCATGGGCTGCAGGGATTTTTTTTTGCTTGGAAGAGGTTGCCGAAACAACAGGATGGAGTAGGGAAGAGGAGGAGGCATCAGGATGAGCAAGGCAAGGTTGGAGAGAGAGAAGGAAGGATGAAATGGGTGGAGGAGGGATTGGAAAAAAGAAACGAGGGAGGAAGTACAGCATGATAGCTGAGGGAGTGATGGGGAGAGTGAAATAAGGGGTGGGAGATAGATGAGGATCTAAGGGAGAAGAGCTGAGAGTGGGGGAAGGAGAGATGGAGGGAGGGTGGGGTGGAGGAGAGATGATACAAAGGAGGAAGAAGTGTAGAAAGAGGAGGTTGTGTGAGAGGAGGAACAGGAGAGCAGTATGAGAAAAGAGGAACGGGATGAGTGTGAAAGAAAAGGAGATGTGTGTGTATAGAGGAGGAGGAGAATAAGGTGGGTTAGAGAAGGAGGTACATGTGTGTGAAAAGAGGGTATAAGGAGTATGAGTGAGAGGAAAAGAGAGAGAACTTAGGGGGTAAGATAAAGAGAAGCAGAAGGTTAACAAAATAAATAACAGAAAAATATGTTAGGAACACAGCTTGCGAGCCGCTGTGCTCACTCCAATGCCACCGTCAGCGCTCCAGGACACAGTAAGCATGCTCCTGCAGCCTGGACACCGCCGTCTCCTCACACGGCGCCATGCTGCTCCAGTCCTGGAACCACCTTAGGCGCACGTGCACATGTGCATGCATTATATAGGCCCCGCGGTGGGAAAAACTGTGCGACACCCTCCAATGACGTCAGGCCGATCAGCCTATATTAAGCCAGGACCTCGCAGCAGTACCTCGCCTCGGCAAATGGGTCTTCTGCCTTGCAGTGCGTATTGCCTAGAATTCCTGATTCCTGTGTTCCTGTGCCTCGTTCAGCCCTGCCTCATCCTGCCTTGCCTCTTCCAGCCTTGTCTTCTCCAGCTTTCCTCGTCCAGCCTACCTTATCCAGCCTCACCTTATCTTATCCTTGTCCAGTGTCTTCAGTGTGTCTTCATCCACCCTTGGCCTGACTCTTGAGATCTTGCCTGGACCTGACCATGATTGCGTACTGCCTGGATCTGATCCCTTTGCTAGCTGCTTGCCCTGACCTTGGCCTGTCTCTCAATCTGTTAGGTCTGCCGCCTGCCCTGACCCAGTATTGCTTTTGGACTTTAGTTATCTTCATCGGCCTAAGGACCCACCTAAATCCTGCAGGCCAGCAGGACCCAAGGGCTCGACCTGTGGGGGAGGAGGCTGGTAAAGATGAAGCTCCAGACTGTCCCGCTACAGGGCACGTGCACCAGCTGCCGGCGTTTGGCCTCGTGGGTTCGCCTTCTAGGCTGTGTCAGCTATGCCACAGCACAAAAGGCTCACACACACACACCTGCTGCCCTTCACATAGTGACATCAGCGGAAGGAAGGTGTCAGGGCAGAAAAATGTGGAAGATAAGTCGAGAGAATAAAACGGGAAATGGACAAGAGAAAAGGAAACTTGATATAGAAAATTGAAAATGAATGAAAATAATTCTAAAGGCAAGAATAAAGAAACATGAAAAATTGAGAAGGATCAGGAGAACTGAACAAGAAATAACCATGGTAAGAAGGAGAATAAAACAGGACAGGAACTTGTGCAAAGAAAAGGTTTAAGGACTGTCTTTTGGTTTAACCAGCCCTTCCTGATGCAGCCTTGGTGAAATATGGTCCGTGTCGGGGGACTGAGTTTTGATTGTCACCGGACGGGATTTCATTCCTTTGGAAACATTTTATGATTTGAAAGCTGAATAAATATTTTGGAACGTTTTCTCTGTAAAACTGTGGATTATTACCCTTCAGATAAGGCAGATCGTTTAATTTGACATTCCACGCTGCCATACTGTTTTACCTTTTTTGTGTGTTTTCTCATTGGTCTCCACTCCCATTTTGATGAAGGAGGAGAATGAAACCTCAGGAAACAATGCTGAAACTCTTTTTTAAAGAATGGATGAGTTTTTCTTTTTAATTTTTAAAGGTTTGGATTATGTGGTTCAAGAGACTGTACAGTGACATCGGTATAACTAATGTATGTTTCTGGAAGGGGTGGGAGTGTGGATGGGGGCGTGCTGTGCTGGAAATCTTCCTCTGAAATATTGCTCTCCCTTGGGGCAGCTTTGGTAATTGGGAAGGGAGGGGTTTGTTTGTTTTTTAAGAGAATACTGGTGGGTGGCTGGCTAGTTGGGGGAGTGCTTTTTTTTTTTTTTTTTTTTAAATAAAAGCAACTTTATAGAAAACACAAGAAAAAAATGGACTAACTACCACCTTAAAATGATGTGGACCAACTGCAAGAGGGCTGGGAGGGGTGCAAAGGGTGGAAGAAATCTTCTCCTCCCCTCCCCCTACTCTTTAATAATTTATCTTAAAGGGGGAGTGCCCCACCCATTCCCCTCCTGCTCCATCATCCCTGCAGCTGGTCTGTATAATTTGAGGAAGGTAGTAAGCTGGTCCCTGGCATAGAAAAGGCTGAGAAATGCTGGTCTAGGATACACACATTTAAATCCCTAAATCTCATCTCAAAGGGCTTCTAGTGCAGATTCAGCACCATTTGGTAGCCCTTCTCTGGCCAACTTTCCTCTGTTCCCATCCTTCTGCAAGTACAGCCTCCAGAACTCATCACAGTACTTCAAATGAGGTCTTGCCAACAACTGGCATAATCACTTCCTTTTTTCTTCTAGTTATGCCTTTCCCTGTGCACCCTAGGGTCCTTCCAATTCTTCCCACTGCCATGCTGCACTGTTTTGCTACTTTGAAATCATTGGGTATAATTACCTTGAAGTTTCTTTCCTGTTTTGTTGGTGTCAGGAGCTTGCACTTCATTGTGTACCACTCCCTTGGATTTCTGCAACCAAGATGTATAACTCTGGATTTTTTATTATTGAAATCAATTTGCCAAATAGTCGACTACTCCTCAGTTTTCTTAGATCACTTCTCATATTGTCTTATCCCGTGGGTGTGTCTATTCTGTTGCAGATCTTAGCATCTTCTGAATGACAGACTTTTTCTTCTAACCCCTCCATCGTATGATGTACCCACGAATACCAATATAAAAAAATCTGTTAAATAAATAAATATTGCTTGCAAAGATATTGAACAGAACCCACCCCAGAACTGATCCCAGAAGCATTCTGTTATTTATTTATTTATTAATAAACATGTGATATTCCGCCTTTTAGCAAGAATGGCTTCAAGGCAGATTTCACTCAATTTAAAAACAGATTGTAATTGAGATAATTTACAGTGGTGTTGACAATTTACAGTAGACTAGCATTGAGAATCCAGGGATATAACTTCAAGTCCTTAGTTGGATGTCCAGGGAATTAGGGTGGAGAGCAGTCCCTGCAGGGAAGACCTGATTGTAAAACCAGCCTTAGTTATTTTTTTCCTGAAGGCTCAAGTCATAGGGTTAGTGGTATCTTGTTCTAAATTTTCGGTGCATAACAGCGGAAAGCACAAAGACTATACTGCAGGACAATCTGGCAGAAGCCAGAGGAGGAGAGAAAGGAAAAAAAAACATTGGGAGGACTGGAGACCTCTTGTGGGTGTTTAGGAGGAGAGAAGTTGGGAGAGATACTTGGCTGCTTGTTTATTCACGCACTTGTAGCAAAGCAGTGTGTCTTGAACGTTATCCTGCTTTTGACCGGGAGCCAATTCAGATGGTGGAGTACAGGCTTTACGGCCTCACACACATATTTCATATTTGTATTGTGTGAGGCCATTAAATAGGGAGTTGCAGTAGTCAGTTCAGTTGGCGATTACTGCATGGATCACAGTAGCAAGATTTGTGTTTGTCGAGGCAGTTGGTGGATCTGACACAGGTGCATGAAAGAAGTCCTTACCACCTTCTTAATGTGAGATTCCATGGTGAGGTTTTGGTCACGCTGACGCCCTAGGCTTCATACTGACTCCGTAGACTGTAACAGGGTACCTGACAGGAAAGCAATGATTGTAAGGTTTAAGGTTTATTATCATTTCTATACCGTTGTCTCAGCATAGCCTTCACAGCGGTTAACATTTCAATAAAATAAATAAAAGCAACGAAGTTAGTCATATCATAAAATAGAAATTAACAGCTAAAATAATTAAAGAAAATCAGAAATTACAAAAAACACATTAGCTGTTAAAAATAGAGAAAAAGTTAAAATTAAAATATTCTAAAATAAGTGTTAAATAATGAAAATGACTAAGAACACACATTTATCATTTCAAAAGAAATACTTTCACTCAAGTATTCAAAAAACATCTCAAAACCTGGCTCTTCAGAAAAGCCTTCCCACCAGATACTTAGCCACTCCCCAGACTCATCCCTCCCCTGAAAACGAAACCCACTACCGCTGCCACTCTCTGCCCCTCTCCCCTCGCCCTGCCTTACCAACCCCATCCCCCCCTAGCCGCATATTAATGCCCTACGTCATGAACCCCCCCCAATTAACCTCCCTAAGACTCTACTAGATCGCATCCTATATCTTATTTCCCAAGTTGCAATGTTTGTTTTCTCTTCTTCGTTTATACTAGTTACCATGTTACAATGTAAAAATAAGCAGATCTTGCCTTATATGTTTAGTTATATGTAAACCGATGTGATATCTCGATCGAATGTCGGTATATAAAAGCAATAAATAAAATAAATAAATAACTAAAGAGAAAGTGCTGTAGATGTTAAGTTAGTGTGCATGCCTATTTCTCATTTTCGGTGTAAGCCACATTGAACAGCCATGTCAACTTTGAACTTCTTTTTATCCTGTTTCAGCCGTAATTGAGATGGTAGCGTATTTCACAGTTTTGATCCCGCTATTGATTGAACTCTATCTCTTACTTGGCTAAGACGTGCAGATTTAATTGTAGGGATTGATAAGAGTCCTTTATTAGCCGATCTCAAATTTCTTTGCGGAGTATGCAGCCGTAACGCGGTATTCAGCCATTCGGTTTTCTCTCCATAAATAATGTTATGTACTATACACGCTGCTTTATACTGAATTCGAGAGTTAATCGGTAGCCAGTGTAAAGAAATTAGTGTAGGTGTATGTGAATGACCCTGTTGACTGAGCCAGAGGAAATCTGGTTTGGAGCAGCTTAGCTTGAGTTTGTGGTAATTAAGCCATTGGGCTAATGCTGTGAGACAACTGTTGAGGTTTGCAATGGATGTAATTTGTTCAGGTCCCATTTTTGATGCACAGTTGGATGTCATCAGGAAATGCAATCAACAACGTTGAAAGATTGAATAAGGTAACAAATGGGACAGATGTAAATATTGAAAAGGCTTTGGGTGGGACTCCACAGATGAGATCTCTGAGATTGGATGATTCGTTGGCTAATGTGGGTTCTGTTGGATAGGAAGGATTCAAACCATTTTAGAGCTGTGCCTTCAACGCCAATGCCCCTTAAGCGTTGGATCATCCCCTTCTTTCTACAGCATGAATTTCATTTACCAGCACACTCTGTTGTCTGTCCCTCAATCAGTTTCTAATCCAGTCAACCACTCTAGACTATTCAGTTTATTTATGAACCTCCTGTGTGGGACAATATTACAAGCTTTGCTGAAATCTAAGTGCATCCCTGATCTAATTCTCTCATTTCCCAATCAAAGAAATTGATCAGATTTGTCTGATACAATCTCCCTCTGGTAATAAACCATGCTGCTTCGGGATCCTGCAACCTACCAGATTCAACATGTTTCACTATGCTTTCCTTCACTTTAGTCTCCATTAATATTTCCCACCATTAAAGACATCTGGAATGCCATGCCTCCGGACCTCAGGCAGGAAACTTGTCTACTAACTTTCAAAAAGAAACTAAAGACATGGCTGTTCTGCCAAGCCTTCCCCGCCACTAGTCCAACAGCCTGACTTAGAACTGTTCCATCACTTATGTAAATAAACAAACGCTAATTACGCTCACAAGTTATCATGAGGTCGGCTCTTTGCCTCCCTCCCATACTCTATTGTATATAATACTTTATCTTCGTTGTCCCTCTCTTTTTTTCCTACTCCCAGTTAAGGCATCCTTGTTATAATGTAACTTTATGCTCCTTTTAAATTGTCTCTTGTCGATTGGTTGGTTATAGTTACTGCTTAGTTCGATGTAAACCGAGTTGATTTGATTTGTATCAAGAAAGTCGGTATATAAAAGCCTTTAATAAATAAATAATAAATAACTAGCCTGTAATTTCCAACCTTCTCTCTATTTCTGCTTTTATAAGGAGAGACAACATATTGTACGGCCTAAAGTTGTTGCACTGAACCACTCCTGTCTCCAAAGATCTATTGAACATGTCCTTTAATGGACTTCCCCTAGAACCCCTTTGACCTCCCTTAATATTTTAGGATGTGTCCTGAATGACCCTATGACTTTGTTCACTTTCAGTTTTTCTAGGCCCACACAAATCCTCTTTTCCATGAATGGTCCAGTATCTACCCCATTACTATGCTTAGCATTGCCAATAATCAGCGGTTCATCTCAAATCCATTCTTCAGTGAACACCCAACAGAACTGTAACTGAATAAAGTCTTTGTCACCTCTCTTTACGTTTCAGCTATCTTTCCTTTCCCTTGTGCCTTTGCCATTCTGACTTCTAGCCCTGCCTCTTTTCAGATAGTTTTCCCTTTTGGTTTTCTTTCTGAGATCCTTTATATGTTTTTGAATGCTAAATCTTTGTGCCCTTTCAGCCACTTTATTTTTTAAAACCCTTTTGGTCTCTTTTTCCTCTTATTTTATTTACTTTCTTAGTATATATATATTTGTTGCTCTTCCTATAGCTCCTTTTAGTTTAGCTCACTGTTCTTCAACTTCAGTTACCTGTTACCTTGGATTTGTATTTTGGATTTAATTACTCGCCGTTCCAAATCCAAGCTCAAGGAGAGTTGCCATTCATGTTCAGTCAGTATTTCTCTGCCACAGAGGGCTTGCAGTGTGCATTTGTGCTTGAGGCAGTGGAGAGTGAAGTGAATTGCCCAAGGTCATAAGGAGCATTGGTGAAAGAAGTAAGATTTGGACCTTGGCTTCTCTTTTTCTCTTCTATAACTACTAGACTATTCTTCCACTCCCTTAAGCTTTTTCCCATTTAATAAAGTTAATATTTTTTTAAATCCAGGGCTTCGTGCTTTGTGTGACTCCTTTCAACCTAAGGTGTTATATCAAACCACACTGTCTGATAATCATAGATGCGCAGGAGAGTATTTACCCAAACATTAGAGAGGATTTCTCTGTTTGTAAATATTACATCCAACATTGCCCCTTCCTTCCCATTACCCCTTGAAGGGAATCTAGGCACTTGCTACTTCTAACTAATTTTGCAGACAATATACTCCAGTCCACATCTGGCAGGTTAAAATCGCTCACCAGCATCATCTCCCCCTTTATTTATACCTTTTGGATGTCATCGTTCATTTCTTTGACCAGTTTCTCTAACAGTCGTTAAGTTTGTAGACTACACTGTTGTGGACTGAAGAATCTTCTCCCCTTTTCAAGAGGGCCCACAGTTCTTCTTCCTTTCACCATGCTCTCTGTTTTTCAATTGCTCTGGATATATATATATATATATATATATATATATACACACACAAGTATATATACATATATGTATGTGCATAATGCATTTATCTATGTACAGAGATATATGCATGCATTATGCTAATGATGGTTATTCAACTGACCCAACATTAGAGTTTTTTGCAGGGTATGATATATTATTAGCACCTGGCCAAGTCAACGGGCAAGTATGCTAAGGTCATCTTCCTAAAACAGTCACAGTTCATCACTGCATGAAGCCGCAGTTGCAAAAGTCATGCTGCGTTCTCCAGTCTTTTGCTAGAGCTGAGACACCTTGTTTTTCCATTCTCATGGGTTCAGACAGTTAGACATAGTGACACACACATGCTCATGTACTTCTTTCTTTTTTTTTTTAATGAAATTACTTGAAATTTTTTTTTCTTTTTGACCCCTGGTGAGCAATGGAAATGAAGAGTCTGACAAGGAGGCCTCGGAAGGCATTGGTTGGAGGTGGACAAGGTCAGCTGCAGCGGGCACGGCTCATTGGTGTACAGTCCGGTCTTATCTCCACAAAAGTAAAGCTAATGCTAGGAAACAGCTTAACGCATGAATGAGTTGACCATTCCCTTAACTGTTTGTTTGTGAACGGAAGGGCTAGTCGGACAGAGTGTTGCTTCAGATCAGGAAATTGCTGCAGCAAAGGAGTTCCAGATGTGGGGGGCAGAAACCACATAGTCTCATGTCCTTGTTATATCATGTGCTGAACTGCTGGGCATGTTCATAAAGTGCCAGGGTATATTTTGCTGGTATTTTTTCCTGACATTTCTATTCCATACGCGGTTTATCTGTAATTTCATATTCGCAGATTGAAGCTTTTACATTGGTAGCGAGTCTGAATCATCTGATGGTTTCATGTCAGTGATGCCATGCGCAAGATAAGGGATCGTCTCCTGAACTCGGCTTCAGCTTTTTTTGGGTTCACTGGAACTGAGTTTTGCAGAGGCAAAAGCTCACAGCCCCCAGGAGAAGCAGGGGAGAGAGGAGGTGGAGAAGAGTTGACGATAAGGGAGAGGGTGCGCACGTGCTAGAAAACCATGGATCTGTAGCCCTGGCTGAGGACTGTCACACTACTGGTTGAGTTAGATTGGAGGGTTAGTGTAAACCCCCAAGGGGCGGCCCAGGAAGTGGACAGCTTTAAAACTGTCATGGGGCCAAAGCAAAAAAAAACAAACCACTCTCCCTCATTTTCCTTCAATGGCAGTCACACATAAAAGACCACTTTTTCTCTATATTGTGATTATTAACAATACAAATGGTTTCCCCTGAAGTGTGGGAGAGAAGTAAGTTCCATAAGATTTTGTTAAAAAAAAAAACAATCCTGAAATACAATAAAGTGTTAATTCACAGTAACAAATACCTTGACTCAAATTCTCAAAGAACCATGAATTGAAGAAAACTTATTTTGGTAACAAGTACAATTTTTCTTTAAATACTTTCCAGGAACACATCTTAACCACTCAACAGGTAGATAGGTTTTCTGTAACTGTTACCCATCTCTAGTACTTTCTGTTGCGCTGGAGGTGGACCCTTAGCCTGGTGCAAGATTGGTACGGACCTCTGGTTGGACCCAGAGAGCACCTGCCACCAGGAGGCAGAGCAGACAAGGAGACAGAGGCTAGCTGGAGCTTTGCCAATAGCAATCTGGGGTTTCCGCAGATTGAGCCCTTGGGTACCCAGACTGCCTGGATTTAGATAGGCCTCAGAGGGTCTCCCAGAGAGATAGCGAAGAGGTGTGCCCACCATGAGCAAAGGTGCGCGGCTGGTGAAGATAGGGTCACCGGAGACCTCTTGAAGGAGACAGGAAGTGATGGTCCTCCGGGCGAGATAGGCAGCGCCTACTGGTCTAATCAAGTAGGCTGTGGGCAGTATCAGCAGGCCGATCTGGTGGTCAAAGGAGTGAACAGAGTGTCCAAATGTAGCGCAAGGGTCAAAGCCAGGGTATCCGTCTGAGGGTGGTCAGCCAAAGCAAGGGTCAGTTCCAAGGTCAGTCCATACATAGTCAAGGCGAGCAAAGGTCAGTTTCAGGTAGTGGTCAAGCGTGGTCAGAAGGCAGGCAGTGGTCGGTTCCAGGCAGCGGTCAAACGTGGTCAGAAGGCAAGCAGTGGTCGGTTCCAGGCAGTGGTCAAACGTAGTCAGGCAAGCAGAGGTCAGTACCGTGAATCAGTCCAAGAAGGTATGACAGGAGGAGGAACGAAGAGCAGAGATCAGGAGAGATGCTGGAACACAGAGAGGAGCACTGGAACAAGACAGGAACACAGGAGCACTGGAACACGACAGGAACGCAGGAACACTGGAACAAGAGTGGATTAAGGAAGCAGGAGAACACAGGAACAAGGAACAGCAAACTAGCTACACCGAAGTGTCGACCCGATTGTCAAGGCGAGGAACTGAGGGACAGGCCTCGCCTTATAAGTGGTGCCTAGGTGATGTCATCGATGGCATCTGACGAGAGCTTCCCACCCTTGGCCCTTTAAATGTTCTAGTTTCGGCCGTGCGCGTGCCTAGGGGCAGGGCCAAGGAGGTCGAAGACACGGAGCCCCTATGGGAGCTCCGCTGAGAGGCCTGCAGCGTGGAGGAAGCCGGAGAGGGCTGCGGTGAGCTACGGGGACGTCGGGAGTTGGCAGCAGCGGCCAGGGAGTAGGAACCGGAGCTGGTGGAGGGGAGCGCGAGGTGAGCAGGCCTGGTCGTGGCACCAACGTGGCCGGGACGCGCAACACTTTCCTTTTCCTTTTTGGGTTTTTCTTAGAACTTCAGGTATTTAACTTTTTTTTTTTTTTAATTTGCAGGTACCAGAATTCGCCAACAGCAAAAAATCAGATAAGTTTCAGTTCAAGTGATCAGCACAGATTTGTAGTGCACATTTCTTAAAACAAGAATATGACTTTTTTCTGAGTATTTTCACTTCTTGTTTCTTACAGGTTTCAGTTCTTATTCAGAAAATCAGTTAAATATAAATTATCTTCACTACTCAAGAGGGAGAGCACTACATTTCTGTCAGTTTTTCCTTGTGCCTCACTCTGTCCCTCACTCTGTTTGTCCCTGAGTATTTCTGTTTGTATTTTCTGCCCGTGCTTCTCTGTTTCTGGCCAGGCATGTACTGTCTGTGTAACAGATGTGCAAGAAATAGTTCACAGTTCTGTAGACCTTTATGGCGCTGCTGGAGTGTGTTGGAGCGCTTCCTTTTTCTTGAGATCTTTGATCATCTGGTCTGCGTCGGGCCTCACCACCTACTATCCTGAGCTTTTCCAGATCTCAATGACTATCTGTTCTCTACGTGAGTCAACTTCTGGCAGAATCTAGGCATATGTGTGTGTGCCTCAGTCGCTGGAACCACTAAACCCGATCGTGATTAGCTAATAAAAGAAATAAGTCATTAAAATAAAGTGTCCTTACCTGATTTTTGCCAGGTACTCAAAAACATTTTTTTTCTCTATGTGTCAGTACACAGCTGTAATAGAGAAGGATTTTAGTTAGCAAAGGGATCTTCATTAAATTTTCTCTCTCCAGTTATTGACTTGGAGATATAGTTCCAACCAAACATTGTATAGGACTCAAAGAGAAACTGCCTTTTTACAACAGCAGGTCACCCTGCCAGGATAACTTGTACTTCAGTCAGTTGTTAAAGCTTCTGGATTTAACACCAGACCGTAACTGAACAAATCATTGGATTTAATGTCCAAATTGTCAAATAAACAGATTTCCTTCGAGCTCTTCTTCACTCTACTATTTCTGTGCATGGTTGTTGGTAAACTTTAAAATAGATTTCCTTCCACGCAGGTTTCTCCTCTTTTCGTTTATGTTGAGATTCTACCTTTCTGCCCTTCAAAGTGGATTACATTCAGGTATTGTAGATGCTTCCCTATCTCCAGAGGGCTTATGATCTAATTTTGTACCTCAGACAACAGAGGATAAAGTGAATCATCTAAGGTCATAAGATGTGACCGCAGGAGATGTGTCCGCAGGATTAGAAGCGTAGTTTTTCCTCCTTTGTAGCTTTCTGCTCTAATCACTAGGCTACTTTTCCACTCCTAGTAGAGCTGTATCACTAAGTTAAAATGCAACCCATATCTGCTAGGGTTGAGGATTTCCTTAACCAATTTCTTTTGCTCTCTGACCAAAAAAACCTACTTTTCTTTCTCAATAGCTACAGCTATACAGGAATGCTTCTCCTCCTCTCCAAATCTCTCTGCAATCTGGCTCCAAATTGTTCCTTTCCCAAGTGCAGAAGAAATAAACACCAAGTATTTCTCAGCTCAACTGCTTGCCTACTTTTCTTACTTGGTGCTTTTTTTTGTTTACTTTTCCTTCCTGGTAGCAGGATTTCCAGGTCACCAAACAATTAAAAAAACAAACCAGCCCACACAGGCTTTGTGTTAGGGCTAAATGCAGCCCTGCTTCTCTCTCTCCCAGTGCCATTCTTCAGGGGACCAGAGAAATAATTTATTTTTAACTCTTTTATAGTAGTAAAATTGAGCGTGAATAAAAAAACAAACAAAAAGACTTGGATAGCTTGGAATGAAAGCTCCTGGGGCTGTCCCCTCTGCAGAGGCTGGTTGAGTAATCTTGCTGCCTAGAAGAGCAGGAGGGAAAAAGTGGTGGAGAGTCTTTGCCGTGCGATATTTTATGATGCAGTTGTAGTCATCTTTGAGAGAGCTTTTACATGATGTTTCAGAGAGTAAAAGCATTGCATTTTCTTTACTTGAAATCAGGAAGTCCTTGGAAACATTCAAATGGCTGGGATTTGAAAGTTCTCAGTGAAGTAGCACATAGGGGAAGCCTCAGTCATTTGTTGTTGTCCTCAGCAGGCTGAGACTTCCGAAGGGAATGATGAACTGAATTAGATATTATGAAGCAAAAGGATGTAGATGACTTTTGCTTATTATTTTTGGGGAGGAGGAAGGAGGGTGGGAGAGTGCATGGAAATATACGGTACATACTGCACACATCAAAACCTCTCTGCTAAGTAAGGCCTTTCCTTTGAAGTTGCAAGCTTCATACAACCTGTGGGCACTGAGCACCTTGCTAGTTGTAGGCAGAGTCATGTAGCTGCGGATGGAAAGTGACAAGCCAGATGCCCTGGGGACTTGAGTTCAAGCCTTTCCTCTGCCACCATCTTTCTGTGCAACCTTGCATAGGTTACATACTAGCTCTTTGGATCCTGTTGAAAACAAGATATTTCTGACTTTCCTGGTTGCCAAAAAATAAGTCCCATTTTTGCTTGGTCTAGTGTGGAAAGGAAACCTATACAGCAGATGCAGATTGGTTAGTCCTGAAGCCAGCAACCAGTGTTCCTCCTGCAATAATTTACTTTAGGCTTGTGTTAAAGGGTTTCAGTTCCAGTCTCATTTTACAAGTGAGTGCACACTTTTTTTTTTTTAGTCAGCTGCAGTTTTTTTTCTCCTTATCCACAAATGGCATCCAGTGTGTGTGTATGTTTTATCATCATTATGTAAAATGCTCTGGACAATTTACATGACCAAGTGTTTCTAAATAAGATGTTGGCACGCTGCTCAACTGCTTCGATAGTTAAGTTAGTCCTGAAGTAAGGCACCTCAAAAAAGAAATGCCTACTAGTTAGTGAGCATGAGCCAGCCAAACACAGCATTAAGGGTCCTGCTGGACTGAGCATTTTTCCCATAAATATGAAATGGGGGGAAAAAACCATTTAGTATTTCTGGCCCTTTAAATTTGACCCAGGGTCAAATGGTCTGAAACACTGGAGCAGTGGAAGATCTGCCTCTTTCTCTGGAGAGGAAACCTTTCCAATAAGCTTATCCCCTGCATATGAGGGTCAGAGAGGAAACCCTGGCTAGACGCTTGGTGACTAATTGAGAATATCTGGTAGAGGGATTTGATAGCACCCTTACTTTGTATTGTGACAAATAAATTTCGACTGCAGGCTCTATTAACATAATCCAGCACAACCACAGACATGCTGTATGCATTATAGGGTAGAATTGGAAACATTTTCTGCACATCCTTATTCCTTTTTTCCTTTTCCCTTTTTTTTTTTTTTTTGTTTGACAAGGATCCAGATAATTGCCTCAGCAAATGAACTGCTGTGTTCAGTCTGTTTCTATAATTTCAGTAATTGTTTTCTGTGCTTAGAACCAAGCAAAGCTTTCATTGAGTTAATATGAAGAACCACAGTGTAATTACAGGAGCGGTGTTATTAAAAAGTGTGACAGGAGTGGCAGCCTAACTGACAGCTACTTTCTGTTTGCTTTATTACGGGAAGTAAAGTATCTCATCAGATGCCAGTTAGTGACGAGCACCGCTGCTGCCACCGCCGCCATCATCCTGTGCAAGAGTTTTCACTGATGCTGCCGCTGTGCCACCGATTAATTAATGAGGCATGCGCCTGCCGATTGCATTGGCTAATGGTACTAGAAAACAGCCAAAACAAAGGGAGCGTCAAAAAAACTGTAGAGGGGGGGGGGGGGGGAGTGTGACCGCTTACTATGAGAAAGTTCATTGCGAGTCCATGCTGCATAGCACTTTGCAGCTTGTCATGCGTACCATGCAGGGACAGAGGATGTTGCCAATTTGACTGGGGGAGGTATCAGAGTGCAGCCTCTCCTAGTTTGTTGGTGACATGAGTATTCTCTAGGGTGGCTCTAGAGATGTCTTAGACACAGTTATAGATATCTGGAAGGGGGAAAATTGAGGAGTGTTTCCTCATGGTTCTGTGATTTGTGTCATCAATATCGTTTGCTGTATTATGTTTGCTTGTCTGTTATCGGCAAAGTTTCATATTGTGTCTGAGGATCACTCAATAAAAATTGTATTACAAAAAAAAAAAAAAAAGTACAATTCAAATGGAAAAACGACCATTGTCGATGGTCTGTATTGAAAACTTGTGTTCCACAGGGCTCTGCTTTATCAGCTGTAGTGTTTAATATTTATTTGGCCCCTATTTCCAAATTGCTTGCATTTGTGACCACTATAAATTCTATGCCAATGACCTTCAATTACATTCACCTTCATACCACTTAGAAGGACACTTTGGGACATCTGCAAATATGTATGTCTTCTATTAGAAAATGACTATATTACAACAAATTATCCCTTAATATGGCAAAGACTGAATTCTTATTAAATAATAGGACACATTCCATGAGTCTTCATCCTTCCATATCTTTCGAGAACTTGATGTTCTCAATTTGTGATCCAATTAAAAGCTTGGGAATTTGGATTGATCCCTATCTTTCTTTCAAACCCCAAATTGAAGCTAATATTAAATCAGTGTTGTACAAACTTCGAGTACTTGCAGGATTGAAACATTTATTACACTGTTATGACTTCCAACTGTTGTTCAAGTTTCTAATTTTCCGGTCATCGATTATTGCAACAGCCTCTATCTAGGTGTTGCTTACCTCCTTTTTTCCTACAGCACCAAGTCTAGGGAGGATGGCTGCCTCCACTTCCATACGCGGACCCCCATGGCGTGCCCGGGATGGCGTGGGTGCTCCCAGAAGCCATCTTGCATCCGGGGTAACCTAGGGCACGTGCGTGCGCGTATGCCCCCTTCTTGTACGCGTCATGGCGGGAACCTCGGGGGCGTCCCCACTGCATGATGTCATCCGCTTACAATACTTAAACTCTGCTGACCATCCAAGCTATGAATTAGCAAGGATTCCTGTCCTGCTCAATTCCGCCATTCTGGGACTTGTCTTGCTGTTCCTGTCTGGGTGATCTCGGGACCTGCTCCTCGGGGGGCCTTGTTACACCCAGGGCTATCTACTCCTCGGAGAGCCATCTTACCTATCTCACCTTCCTTTTAGTGAGTTTCATCACCATTTCTCGGACGACCCTCCAGTGCTCCTGTTCCGGGTCTCTTCGCTGCCTACTCTCATCTGGCTTCCTCTAATGCTGAGTGAGTACTGGACCTACTTCTCCTTCATCGTGTGGATTCTCTGGCTACCCTGCTCTGCGGACCACTACCGGTGATCGCCAGCTCAAGGCTACATCCAGAGAAGGTACTCTTGGGTTATCCTGTGCTGCGGGACACTACCGGATCTACATTGTCTTGTGCAAACACCAGCTTCAGTCTCCGGCTTACCCCACACTGCAAACCACTACCGGAGACCCTCAGCACAAGTCTCGTCTAGAGGAAGTATCTTCCAGATTACCCCGCTCTGCGGACCTCTACTGGAGAAGCCTGCTTGCAGGCTATTTACATGGACTGAGCTTATTAACCCGCTCCTCGGGTTATTCTTGAGGTATAATAAAGCTACTGCCTCTGTTGTCAATCACTGCTGAGATCCTGCCTGTCATGGTGAGTCCTCACAGGGCTCCTCTCTGTGGATGGAGTCATCTCTTAAGAACATAAGAAATTGCCATGCTGGGTCAGACCAAGGGTCCAACAAGCCCAGCATCCTGTTTCCAACAGAGGCCAAAACCAGGCCACAAGAACCTGGCAATTACCCAGACACTAAGAAGATCCCATGCTACTGATGCAATTAATAGTGGCTATTCCCTAAGTAAAATTGATTAATAGCCATTAATGGACTTCTCCTCTAAGAACTTATCCAAACCTTTTTTGAACCCAGCTACACTAACTGCACTAACCACATCCTCTGGCAACAAATTCCAATGCTTTATTGTGCGTTGAGTGAAAAAGAATTTTCTCCGATTAGTCTTAAATGTGCTACTTGCTAACTTCATGGAATGCCCCCTAGTCCTTCTATTATTTGAAAATGTAAATAACCGAGTCGCATCTACTCGCTCAAGACCTCTCATGATCTTAAAGACCTCTATCATATCCCCCCTCAGCCATCTCTTCTCCAAGCTGAACAGCCCTAACCTCTTCAGCCTTTCCTCATAGGGGAGCTGTTCCATCCCCTTTATCATTTTGGTTGCCCTTCTCTGTACCTTCCCCATCGCAACTATATCTTTTTTGAGATGCAGCGACCAGAATTGTACACAGTATTCAAGGTGCGGTCTCATCATGGTGCGATACAGAGGCATTATGACATTTTCCGTTTTATTAATCATTCCCTTCCTAATATACAGGAACTTCCGGTATATAAAAACCTAATTCCTAAGATTCTGTTTGCTTTTTTGACTGCTGCAGCACACTGAGCCGACGATTTTAAAGTATTATCCACTATGATGCCTAGATCTTTTTCCTGGGTGGTAGCTCCTAATATGGAACCTAACATTGTTTAACTACAGCAAGGATTATTTTTCCCTATATGCAACACCTTGCACTTGTCCATATTAATTAATTAATTATTAATTATTTATTTATTAAAGAATACTTCTATACCGTCTTTCTCAAACAAAGTTTGACCAAAACGGTTTACAAAGTTACATTATAAAAGAAATCCAAAAATAGATAACTAAAATAAAAGTGTTTTAACTAAAAACAGTGAGGACTAAAAATAAAATAAAAATAAAATAAAACAAAAATAACAAACAAAGTAGAGTAATAGAAGGAAAAAAAATACAATATATATTTGTAAACCCTAATCCTTTAAGAGTAACTATACTATTTTTACAAAAGCAAGTAAAAGCCAGAAAAGATAAAAGGAAAATATTCTAGAAACTATATCACATAGTAACCAGAACCATAAATGGTAAATAGCTGGGTTGTTAAGTAAAAGTAGATAGTATATAGCTTATTGGGATTAAGTGTTCAAACTATCAAGGTCTCCAAAAGCTATCTTGAATAAATAAGTTTTTACTGCCTTCTTGAATTCTTTATGATTGGTGATTTGACTTAAAGTGTTGGGAAGTGAGTTCCACAACAAGGGTCCTGCCACTGAAAAGGCTCTTTCTCTGGTTATATTTAACCTCGCCAATCTAACTGTGGGAACATCAAGCAAATATTTATTAGCAGATCTAAGATGTCTAGCAGGTTTGTATAACCGTAGTGAGGTACAGAGCCAAGTTGAGTCTGGGTCGTGTATTAAGGAATGAATTATAGACAATACTTTAATTTCACACGGAATTTAATGGGAAGCCAGTGTAAATTGGACAAAATGGGAGAAATATGATGTCTCATAGGTGAACCTGTTAACAGTCGAGCCGCGGAATTTTGTATCTGTTGTAACGGTTTTAAAGCGGAGTCCGGAAGACCCAGAAATAGGCTATTACAGTAGTCTAAACCAGCAAAAATAAGAGATTGAAGGACTGTTTGAAAGTCAGCTTTGAATAATAATGGTTTTAATCTTTTTAAGGTATGTAATTTGAAGAAGGAGTTCTTTACTAAAAGAGAAACATGTTGTGTTAGGGATAGATTAGTATCTACTTGTATTCCTAAATTACGGGCAACTTTTTTAACTTCAATTACCTCATTACCTAATGTAACCGATAGTGGTGGACAGCAAGAGGAGCAATTCTGTTTTTTTGGCATTGAGTTTAAGCCGACTATGGCTTAACCATTGCTCGATCGTCCTTACATAAACATTGCACAATGAGATAGTCTCAACCCAGGAAGATCTGTAAGGAACATAGATTTGAATGTCATCCGCGTAGATCTTAAATTGGACATCCAATGTAGCTAAAATATGACACAATGGTAGAAGATAAAAGTTAAACAAAACTGGTGACAAGGAAGACCCTTGCGGGACCCCAGTGGTTTGAGTATAAATTTGTGAGGATTTGCCTTTAAAGTTTACTTGACAACAGCGATTAGAGAGATAACTATTGAACCAATTTAGTACCGTGGCTTGCACACCGATCATTTGAATTCTGGATAATAAGATCTTATGATCAAGCGTATCAAACGCTGCAGAGATATCCAGTAAAATCAATAGGAAGTCAGTATTTGAGTCAAATCCTCTTACATACGTTTCAAGGAGAGTAAAAGGGTTTCAGTTGAGTAGCCCTTTCTAAATCCATGTTGGTCTGGGTGTAGTATGTCGTGCTCTGATAGATAATCTCTCAGTTGAAAAAGAACAAGTGATTCAATAGTTTTTGATAAAGAAGTAAGGGTAGCAATAGGTCTGAGATTTGAAAAGTCTAATGATGAGGATGACTTATTTTTTTGAATTGGAGTAATGGAGGCTAGTTTCAATTGATGTGGAAAAATACCAGTTTCCAATGATTGATTTATGATTGAGCAAATTACATCAGGACAATAGTCACCTAATCCTTTAAAGATGACACCAGAACAAGGATTTAGAGGGGAATTAAATTAAATTAATTTCATCTGCCATTTGGATGCCCAATCTTCCAGTCTTGCAAGGTCCTCCTGTAATGTATCATAGTCCCAAGGGCCCACTGCCTAACTTTACACACAGAACGTAACACTAGATCTGCTGTACAGTTCTTTGTATCCTATACAGCTTTTAATAAATGCCACTGCAGGATTAATTTCTGAAACAAAACAACGACAAAACATTACCCCTGTATTTACAGGCCTGAAATGGCTTCTGATAGAGCAGCGGCTTGCCTATAAAGTGGGCATGATTTCATTTAAATTGTTAAACTCAAGTACAGGTCCTTGGGCCAACACACTTCTGTTGTGTATCATGTTTTGATTTACGAGTGTTTTTATTGCACATCGCTTAGGCCGCCAGTGTTAAACGATTAATAAATTGTAATAAATGAAATGAAGGTTCTAGGTGTACAGTTCAAGCCAGCTCTGCTTCTTCTGAGGTGCAGCCACGAAGCATGAAGTGTCAAGTGCTATATTAGGTAGGCACTGGCCAGCAAAAAGTGAAGGCGACAATCGAGGCAAAGATATTACCATATAAGCATAAGGCCAGGAGTGAGGGCAGCCTAGCCCAAGGCTAAGCCACAATCCCAAGGTGATGTTCACAGCAAGTCAGGCAGGTGACACTGAACTGAGGTGAGAACTAGGCTAACGTCAACCAGGAAGTCAGTCCAAGAGGATCTGGGCTAAAACTGGAAGGTATTGGCTGAAATTCAATATGCAGGAGTAGACAGGAGCCAAGAACAAAGGAGGAAAGCAATAACAAACCGAAACAAGGCTGGTAGGAAGGCAAGTGCAGCAGCAGAAAAATAGTTGCATTAGCTGGAAGTCAGTGCTGACCTGGAAAGGATATAGTCCAACCGGTTAAAGCCAGCTCCTGAAGATCCAGTGAGTCTGCTGAGGGGATGGGTCTAAAGCAGGGTTATAAAGAGGTAATGTGTTATACCTGAAACCTTCAAGAGACACAGAGAAGGGATGATGGGAAGGAGAAGGACAGAGGAGAGGTAAACTGGGGACATTATCTTGCATTGATATGGTGCTGGCTCCCTTAAACTGAAGTATAGACACAAAATAGCTAAAAAGAACACTTACCTTCATAGGCTTCTGATTGGGCTTGGATATATGAAACCCTCTTTGACTAATTAGGAAAACTTTTCTCTCTCTTTCTTCAAAATAAACACTTGACTTTCCTCTTTATTCACAACAGCCATTCTTTATTTTATCACAACAGGTTACAGGACTATGCACATCCTTAGTTTCTACAATGTTGTTTTTTGCTTCTTCCCCAAAAGAGCAGTCACCCTACCGCTTAATCCAGATTTCTTGGCCCTTAATAAGCAATGGTGTACAGATTCAAAACAATCCTTTTCCATCTACCCACATTCCTGCAGCACAGTACTACTACTACTACTACTACTTAACACGTTTATAGTGCTACTCGACATAGTGCTATACAAAAGACATGTAAGAGTCATTCCCTTCTCATTAGAGCTTACAAAATGGTTAAAACATTAATGAGGCTGTAAGCAGGCTATTCAGGGGTTAAGATCTAAAAGCAGCCTCAAAAGGTGGGTTTTTAGTCAGGATTTAAATAAGACAAGAGAGGGAGCATGACGCCCCAGCTCAGGAAGTCTATTCCAGGCATACGGTTCAGCCAGGTGGAAAGCACGGAGTCAGGAATTGGCAGTAGAGGAGAAGAGCACAGATAGGAGTGACTTTCATGATGAGTGACATACACGAGGAGAGGTACAGAGAGAGAGAGAGATAAGATAGCATAGAGCGAGGAGCTGTAGAGTGAAAGCTCTTGTAAGTGCGACCACCCCTTGAGTGTTATGTGCTGTTCTGGTCACCACATCTCAAAAAAGACATAGCAGAATTAGAAAAGGTACAGAGAAGGATGACCAAAATGATAAAGGGGATGGAACGATTCCCTTATGAGAAAAAGCTAAAGAGGTTAGGACTCATTAGTTTGGAGAAGAGACAGCTGAGGGAAAATATGACAGAGGTCTATAAAATAATGAGTGGAGCGGAACAAGTAAACGTGAATTGTTTGTTTATTCTTTCAAAAAGTAAAAAGACTAGGGGACATTCAATAAAGTTACTAGGTGATACATTTAACACAAATTGAATAACAAAATATTTTCTTCTATGCATAATTAAACTCAGAATTTGTTGCCAGAGGATGTGGTGAAAGATGTTAGTGTAGCTGGGTTTTAAAAAGTTTTAGACACGTTTCTGGAAGAAAAGTCAATAAACCATTATTAAGGTGCACTTGGGGAAATCTATGCTTATCCCTGGGATAAGCAACATGGAATCTATCAACCTTTTGGGATCCTGCCAGTTACTTGTGACCCTGATTGGCCACTGTTGGAAACAGGATACTGGGCTTCATGAACCCAGTATGGAAAATCTTATGTTCTTAAGAGGAGCTTGAGCTATATACAGGAATAGGTAGGGAGCCAATGAATAATTTGAGGAAAGGTGACTTTGTGAAAGCTAAGTTGTGAAGCTGGATTTTGGATGGATTGTTTTGAATAGAGATGACTCACTATGAGTCTTGTGAAGAGCAGGCTGCAATAGTCTAAGCAGGAGGTAATTTGCCTTTCCCTTTCCTGGGAGCTATTTCTCTGTGTCTTACTCCTTGGTAGGCTTCCCTTCTTGTCATCCCATCCCTCCTTGGGAGGCCTATGTCAGAATTTTCCTAGCTTCTAATTCATTCTGAGCTCACAAACTCTTCCCCTTGAGTGGTCCTTCTGCCATACACTCCCTTATCTATTTGTTTGAGTTCTTGAGAATACAATACTGTCAGAAATTACCTCACAGGTGCAGTTGAGATCTGGTTGGTTCATATTGGCTATTATGTTTAGAATTACACTTAATCCTCACAATCTCCACACAAGGAGTGTAATCACAATACCAACCCATCTCTTGCTCCACTCCTCTTACCCTAAGCTTCATTCATTAACTATTTAAAAAAATATAAGTGAAAAATGGTATTTTCATACATTGCCATACTAAGTACCATCAACCTGGTATTCAAACAGTTAATTTTTCCAAAATCCTGTGTTATATTTGTTTAAATAAATTTTCTCACATTGCATATTAAAATCAACTTGAAACTTCCATCTTAAATGCTTTCCAAATGTAAATAAGAGGATACTTAAATCATTCCTGCTTCTGTACTATCCCGCTCGAATTTGTAAACCCCAACATGACCATGTTTCAAAACTTAATCCTTCATCAGGGGATACTCATCGCTATTCTTGGGTGGGTGAACCTCATCCTTCCGGAGGAGATGGTAAAAACCAAAACAATGAAAGAATTCAAAAGGGCATGGGATAAATATTGTGGATCCCTAAAGGCTAAAGGATGGAAATGAAGAAAAGAGTGCATGGAGTAACTTGCTCGTGTGGTGGTTACTATCCTTTAACCAATAAGCCTTCATACTGTTGATGCAACTCCATCTTTGCTCTCTGCTTCAATGGCAGGAGAAAAATGGGAATTGGATTCATTCAGCAAGCCCCGACTTTTACGGTCTGGGGAAACAAGTATGGAGGTAACTTGCTGATGCAGCCATTACTACCCTTCACCAATAAACCTTGATACTGTTGATGCAACTCCCAACATTGCTCTGTGCTTCAATGCCAAGGCATAACTGGGAATTGGAATCAGACAGCAACCAACGAGGGCACTGACGTTTACAGTGTGGGAACTGATAAGCAGGGGATAGTCTAAAAGGCGCAGCAGATATTACCATAAGCTTGCTAGACAGTTTGGATAGACCATTCGGTCCTTTTCTGCCTTCATTTCTTTGTTTCTATGACTTGTAGCACCGTTCTGAAGCTCAGGGTGGAGATGCAGAGGCGATGGACACTTAAAGAATTCCACTTAGCACAACTTTAAACCTCACATCCCATAGTGATTGGATACAATTGTTTGCTGGCTGTAGGGCCCAGTTCTGGGGGTAGGGGATCCTCATAAAGAGGAGGGAGTGGTTTGGGTCTGCCCCAGGTTGCCTTTTGCATGGATGCTGGTGGAAACCAGAAAATGAGGGGAGCTGCTGAAATCGTGAGAACCTGATCTGCCAAAGCCATGCTCGCAAGGGTTCTCTTTAGTACCAGCAAACATGACTACTTTTTTTTTTTTTTTTTTTTTTTTTAACATTCAAAGTACAGATGCAAACTCCATTTCACTCTCAGCTACCAGATTTCAAAGAGAGAGCCACAAGTGATTCCCGAGTCTCTTCTTACAAAAAATTATGCGTTTGCCATATGTGTGCTGCATGTGGCACCAGACATGTTTTTAAGTTTTGAGGGGAATGCTTATCCACGAAGCACGTATTCCTGTTAAGAGTCTGGGCCGAGATCACCACTGTCTGCTACAGATTTATTCATTATACTTTTTTCTCCTGCATGTGCTCCTGTGAATTACTGTTGGCCAACAAGGCCTCATGTTACAGGTGTATCAATAGTATTAACAAATTAAAAGCCTAGCTCTTTCACTTAGTAGTATATTATTTCTGTCAGTCCCTAGTAGATCATCTCTTCTTTGAGTCTAGATAAATGGCTGCCTCCTTTGTACCCGATTTTCCATTTCCTCACTGCCGTTGCCTTCCCGATGTTCCCCACTTACTGTGACAGGCTGCTTGTATGGTGAGAGGAGATTTAGTGTTAAGTTTCATGCTGTATCAATTACTTTGTGTCAAAATGTGGGGGGGAAGGGGGAAAATAGGATTAAATATAATGTTTGAAATAGGTTTGGGATACTAAATTGCTAGTGTAAAACAGATGTTGAGCAAAATGCATTGTACCAGATATATTCAGCTCAGGGCAAAAAAGTGAAATCTGTTCTGCTTTCCTTTGAAGCACTTACAGCCCAAGCGATGGGAAATCTACTGCAGAGAGGGAAGAGCATGCACTCGAAATGACATTTCTGCCAGAAGACTGCCATGAAACTGGCTGCTTTTGCCTCTCTGTTGTAGAGGGCAAATCTCATATTTGAGGATTCTTCTTTTAAAAATGCCAGTTGCATGACTTGATATGAAAGGTCACTAGGATATTGTGGAACATTTTATCTAAAAAATTTTAGGAAAATTAAGGGGGATTTATTTGGGTTCATTACCTACCAGAATGTTTCTGGATTACCTTTCCTGTGGGGCTGAAATTGCTCTGCCCTGTCCCCTCATTGCTGGGGGTTATTTGCCCTGGGGACTAATTGTTCGGCTTCAGGGAGAATAAATGGCCCGGGGCTTTGATCCAGTACAGATCCGATAAAAGCTGCCAGAGACAATTACAGCAAAATGGAAAAAGCAAATTAGCAGGAAAATATGATCAGCAGACAAAGCTGTAGGTGATGTCTTTTTCTTGGGCTAACTTATTACATCTGAGAGCTGTTCTCCCTTCCTTGGATCTAGTAGGGAATAGCCACTGCTATTAATTGCATCAGTAGCATGGGTTCTTCTTAGTGTTTGGGTAATTGCCAGGTTCTTGTGGCCTGGTTTTGGCCTCTGTTGGAAAGAGGATGCTGGGCTTGATGGACCCTTGGTCTGTCCCAGCATGGCAATTTCTTATGTTCTTATGTTCTTAGTACCACAGCTGCGAAACTGCAGCACACCAGGAGACCCGAATATAACCCCAGGGCTCTGGAAACTGCCATGTGCCCCCAAACTTTCCACATTTCCTTGAACAGAATGGTGAGGCTGCTGCGTTTTTCACTTAAGTAGGTAGAAATAAAGCCCAACAAAGTTCTAGGCGAGATAATTTTATTGGGCTGACACTGGTGGTGTTGGGTTTTCACAGCTGTAAGGAGCTCTAAAATAACAAGATTTTGAAAAACCGACATCACCCTTGTCGTGCACCCTGTAATTTGCTTGAATACTGCGGCAGCTTCATGCCTACCTATCTCGTTCCGCATTGACCTGGCGAAGGAGGGGGGCACGGCTTTCAAAGTGTGGATTAGCCCAATAAAGATGCAGTACCTAGAGCTTTTATTATTTGAGCTTCATTCTACAAAGCCAAGTGAAGCACCACGACGGCCACGCTACTTTATTCAAGAAAATGGGGACAGCTGAACTTTTTTGAAAAATTTTTTTTTTTTGCCATTTCCTTGTACATGGTGTGTCCAATACCCCGGGTTATGTTCAGGACTCCTGGTTTACTGTGATCCTGCAGCCGTGGTAACTGCCCCCCCCCCCCTCCCGCCAAGCTCTCCTGCCCCAGAACCTCAGTAAACTGGACTAACTTAATGCATTTGCACCTAGCTTTGCAAATGCATTAAGCACCTACAGCCTCTTGGTCTTTTATCTTTATTGTAGAGCAGAAAATGGATAAATTGGCTACAAATGCTTAAAAAGTCCTCTTCTATACCATCAGATGATGCTTTTTCATCTGCATACAAATTGTAGCGAAGTTATGTTCACTGTCTAGCATGTGCATACTTACATTTTTTGCTTTGACAATAAGTCATGGTAAAAATATACCAAAGTACATGTTGCAAACTGATAATTCCTTTTACTGGGTTTTTTTTTTTTTTTAAGTTTTGGCATGTCATGAATACTAATGCTACATCACTTTCCTTTTATTTATTTATATATATATTTATTTATTTACCTTTTGACTGAGACAGCACAATAGCAAATAAGTTAATGAGGTTAGGAGCCATAAATTGTAGGTGGGAAATAAAAGCACTTCTTTTTTTTCCCCTGCTGCCTGCTCTGGTTACAGAAATCTAAGAGCAGTAGGAAAAGTGGGAAGGTTAACGTGCTTTCCAGAGCACTCACGACATCCTGAAGGTGAAAGTGCATCATTGTATGGAATCCCCAGATCCCACACGGAAAAGCATGTTTCGTATGTTTATTTTACTGGGTGATAGGTGTGTGGGCATTTCAAAGAGCAATCGGAAAGAGGCAAAAACGCCCTTACAGCAAGAAGAACTGAATTCTGTGGTGCCTTTCCAGCTCAGGCTGCAGATATCAAAATACAAATGGCAAAGCAAAAAAAATTGAAGGAAGCAATGGGACTGGACAGGATGCATTCCTCAGATGTTAAGGGGGTTGAGAGAGAGCTTCTGCCAGCTCGACTGACGGTCCTGTTCAGTCAGTCTTCGGAGAGAGAGATGTGGCTTTAGAGGAGCAGGAGAGAGGCACATGTCCCTCTCTCACCTGGGGGGAGGTCTTGTCAAACACATCTGGTGGATTTTCTTTGACTGAAGAACCAGGAAATTAGATAAGGGAAGCTGTGATGTGATTGGATTTCACTAAGGCCTTTAATAACTGTTTCTTGATGAAGGCTTACTAAGAAACTGGGCAGCCTGAGGATGGATTCCGAAGGAGTAAATTGGGTTAGAAATTTGATTGAGTGATAGGCGACAGAAGGCGATGGTAAATAAGAAGTTCAGTCTGAGAAAACCATGGTGACCAGGTGGGAGCGCTGCAGGAATCAGTTCTGCTGTTGGTTCTGTTAAGTAAGTTTTTTTTCATTAGTGATACTCGCAAAGGGGCTCACAGAAAAAGTTGTTTTTTTTTTCCTTTGCAGATGACATTAAGGTCTACAAGCGCTTTGACATTCCAGAGGAAGAGCAAAATAAAAAAAAAGAACAGAGTCATATAAAAGTCTGGCAATTAAGATTTAATATAAAAACAGCAGTGTCCCAAATTTGGGTGTAGAAACTGGAAGGAAAAGTCATGAGGAGGAGCATGAAACAGGAGAGGGGTCTGAACTGATCCTAGCTAAAGTCCTTAAGATTACCACACAGTATGGCAAGGCATTAGGGCCCAATATTCAGAACTATCTGGTTAGCTAAGGTATCTGGATATTAATTATCCGGTTATCTTAGAATGGATAGTCAGCAGCATGTCTCAAAATTGCAATACAGGAGCTGCCACCCTGCTATCAGAAGGCAGGTGCTTTGTCATGCAAGCTGGGTGTGCTAAGTTAGATAAATTGTGCTGATTATCATGTTACAGTTATGAGTTTGTTTGTTTTTTTTTACTTACAAACATACAGGATGTGGTTTGATTGGCTATAAACTGTGAAACAAGAGTAAATGTTTCTAATCTGTTTCCTACATCTAAACTTCTCAGTAGTGAGAAATTTCACCCTAATCCCATGTGGATGATTTCATTTTTCCTTGGTGAAGCTGTCAATGGAAAGTTCTCTGTGTACACTGCTGTTACGGGCCCCGGAGTCCAGGAAACCCACCGAGGGAGCAGCATGGGACTGCAAGGCAGGACTTGAGACAAGACAAGGACCAGTTCTCTGCCTAGCCAGTCCCCTTCCCCGTAGTTTGAGCCCTTGGATTATGGGGACAAGTTGGTCTCTGTGGCAGCGGTACATCATAGTGGTGAGTCCACACAGGCAAGGCTTGGGCAAGTCAAGCTGTGGACAAGGCAGGAAGGCTGAGCAGGCAATACAAGGCAAGGCTGGATACTAAGCAGGACCTGGAACTAGACAAGACCCTGGTACAGACAGAAATAGACAGGCTACTGGAACAGACAGGACAAGACCAACAAGGCAGATTAGAGCAGGAGTTAGACAAGGCAGACAAGGGAAACACCGAACAAAGAACACAAAAGCCTGAAGGCCTCAAGGCAGGATACAAGAAAGAATAGGCCACAGGCCTCAAGATAGGCTCGATAGCCTCAAGGCAAGGTAAGAAACAGAAGGCCTGAAGGCTGCAAGACAAGGCAGAGGAATGGTCAAGTTACGGAGCCAGAAATGATATTATGGGAAGACAAGGCTACTATGCAAGACAAGTTTACATAGGGCTGAGACTTGGGCATGGCAAGGGCAGTGAGGAGGAGCTTGGCAAGACCAGTGATGAGGCACATTGAGGGCCTCTGCTGGTGGGAAGGTGTCATGAAGGTAGGATAAGAATGTAAAGCAGGCGAAATCCTAACAACTGCTATTCTGGTGGCATCTCGTCGGTAGCAGTGAAGTAACATCATTTTAGGGGGTGTCTGGGGAGAAGATGTTCATGCAGCAGAGCCGTCAGGGTGCAAAGTCTGTAGGTATTTTCAGACCATTTCTGGTGCTGACAGAAGTACACATTGGGAATTTTGCATAATACTTTTTAACTGCTCTGGTGGAGGGAGCTTTCAAATCAGCCAATCCACCTGGCTAAATGACTTGGAAAATTGCCCTCCTAATTAGCAGGTACCACATTTATTGTATTTAAAAAAAAAAAATCTGATAGTCCTGCTTTATCAGAACTGGCAATGGCACCATGAGCCTTTATTCCCAATTACAGATTTCCCCCTCCATGACCCCCTGCCCCCAATCTTCTCTTTATCTGGCTCAGCCATTAGAGCGATGATTTTGTCCTGTGGCCACAGACCACATCTTCCTCTGGAACCCTGGACCTTGAGTATGGCCATGAGGTGTTGCAGTTGTGCGATGGCTGGAACGCACTCCTTTTTCCGGGGGGGGGGGGGGGGGGGGGCGCATGAACTTTTTTCTCTGTGACAGTGCCAGCCTCAGCTCCAGCCAACCAAGAGGCACAGAAACTGTGCTCAGGAATGAAATGCAGGTTTCTTGAACGACTGCATGGAGCGCTACCACCCGTCACGTTTCTGGTATACCTTGACCGTGCAATACGACATTGAGACACTTCCAGTGACCATTTCTAGTAAAGCAGTCAGTTCCCTGTAGGTGCTGGGGTAGACATCACTAACTGTAAACCACTCCTTTCTCGAGGTTTTGCCGTGATAATTGCCAGAGCCCCTTGTTTCATTGATTGACCGGTTACACACACATCTGTGGGCTGCGTGAACGTAATTATCCAACGCTGCAGCCAGGTGTGTCCTTCAGGAGGCAATGATCATTCTCCTAGTGCTGGGTGCACTCTGCAAGCACCCTGCGGAGTTTCCTCTTGAAGGTGCACTGGACTTCTTACCTCTGTTGCAGCAGGTGCAAAGCACTCTCTGGGAAGTTTGCACGGGGTCTTCCGCGGGCAATCACTGTATATGCTGTTCCTCCCTTTTCCAACCCCCACCCACATTTATCCACACGAAGGGGCAGTCCTCAGAAGGCATTTTCAGGTGCGTAAAGGCAGGTGAGAATCTTTGAAAGTTTTTTTTTTTTCTCCCCGAATGTGCCCAGGATACATTGTGAACCTGAGTGGCTGTTGTCTTGGAAGCTGAGGTGGAGTTATGGCATTAGACTGTGCTGCACACACGTGCCATCGATTTTCTGTATGGTACCACCTAAAGATAACCAAATTGTTTTGCTGCAGCTGCTGCTGCTTCTCTTTTCTTAACTTTTTATGGGATAATTTTAGGAAACTTCTCACCTAGATTTAAAGTCAATTACCTGCAGAGTTTACAGCACTTTTCCAAGGGAAAGTATGAATGTACACTCCCTTTCAAAAAATGTATCCCAACAAAACTGCCCCCACACATTTGCAATTGTGCCATTGTTTGCACAGAGTGTTTTTTTCCAGGGTAAAAAAATAGGCACGGGCTTTTTGAGAATGCAAAATTTATACATTTCAGAACAAGCCCTTTCCCAACCCGAACCATGAAGAATGTCTCTGCCACCTGCAAGTGCAGACGGGTGACCTCTGTACTTCTACCCACATCGGGCATGCACATTTGGATAAGGCTAGGCTTTACCTTGC
The DNA here is from genome assembly GCF_901001135.1 of Rhinatrema bivittatum. Lineage (NCBI taxonomy): Eukaryota > Metazoa > Chordata > Amphibia > Gymnophiona > Rhinatrematidae > Rhinatrema > Rhinatrema bivittatum. Next base: position 491,803,787 of record NC_042615.1, on the reverse strand, counting down.
AGACGTGGCTTTGAAACTTAACTACCTTATGGGGACTTTTAGGTTTGGGGAGCTTCATTTTCTGGAGATGTGTTGTGGAAGGATTGCACTCCTTCACTCCTGTCATGGTACAGGCAGTGCTACGACCAGCATCTCTTTATTGCTTTCTTTTCCTTGCATCAGTTTCATTCAGCAACATGGACTGTAATGCCTGAAACCTTCATTATACTTTTGCGACACAAGGGTTTGTTGGAAAAATTTTATTAGCAGTCTTTGCAGTTTTCACTGGCTCATTTAGGCAAAAAATGCTGTAGCTTTAGAGAGTTCAGTTTTCAGACTGGAACGGAGTCCGCTGGTGCTTTTTACCCATGGAGTTTGCGCCAAGTTTGCAAGAGAAAGTACATGCATTATTTTCCCTTTGGAACTTGGCATGGGTTGCGCCTGCTTTTTCCAAGGATAGATATTCTATGGAAAATATTGGGTGCAGACTTTGAAAATATAATTCATCACCTTGTTTTACAATCCTTCCCAAAACGTGTCCCCAGGAACACTTCGCCTACTTGCGGTGAAAAGTATGCATGGTGTGGAATGGTTTTAGACAATTTGAGGAACAGTAGTTTTCAGATACCATAGAAATGGCTTTACAAATTGTCCTCAATGAGGGGGAAAGAGGCACAGATCTAACTAACCAGTGGAGGGCATTTTCACACTGGGCATGATATGTTCTGCATTTTGCCATGGTGGGCCTTTAGCTCGCGTTTGCTGAAACTAAGCGACAGGTTTTTAGAGTGATGATATTTTTAACTGAATGTGTGGAAAAGATTTTTGCGATTTGTCAAAGCCCAAGAGATTTTGCTGGAGCCGGCAGTGAACACACAGCTTTTGATATGGAAGATCATTTTGTAACTTTGTAAAAGTGATTGCAGTGTGAATTTTATGTTTCTGGAAATTTTTCAACTTTTGTAAGGTCTGAAAAAGTTAAGGATTTTGTATTTCCTAATTTGCAAAGTTCTTTTAAATTCGGGAATGCTTTGGAACATCTATTTTGGCAGCTTTGTTAATTATTGTTATGTTCCTTTCGATAAACTACAGACCTGGTTATATGTTTAATAGATTAATTACAGTGGCAAGTGTAGTTAATTGTATTTGCAATCAAAATAGCTGTATTCAGGCTTTAAGAAATCACTACAGATTATACTGAGTATACATTTTAAAGTAATTCAAAGGCCCGCGCGCACAAATACCGGGGTTTTCACGCGTGGCCGGGCCTTGCGCGCATTTAATAATGGGCCTGGACATGCATGTAAACCCCGGTACGTGCACAAGTGCCTGGCCTCTCAGAAGGGGCTGGCCGGGGGGCAGGGGCTGGGCGGGCCAGGACAGCGCCATTCGACGCTGTCCGGGGATGCGCATGCCGGAGCAGTAAGTACTGAAATAAAGATTTTGGGGTTAGGTTAGGTTTGGGGGTGCACTGCTTTTAAAATTGACCCCTATAATTGCATATATTGACGGTAACTTTGAAAGAGCTGCGCAGGCGCACATGTGCTAAACATACGCCGGCTCGTGCCAAAGGATGCAGCCATTTTATAGCAAGCGAGCGTGTATACATGCACATGGTATAAAACAGGCTGTATGCGCCTACATGTGCGCAGAAATGCTGCGGAAGTGGGGGGGATTTTGGTAGGCACGCATGCCAACACAATTACCGGTTTCCCCCGTCCATTCCCAGTTCGCCCAGGTAAGGGACAGGACTTCTTAATCCCCCCTAGTTAAATAACCTCCCTTTTACCCTGTTAGCATCAACCCTAAAAACTCCCCTGACTAGCCTAGATTTTTTTTTAAATTTTATTACTTTACACGCCATCCATAGCAGAAGTAAAGTTACGTGGCAGGGGACCCCGCGCACGCTTCTGCACGTAAATACTTACACGAGGACATTTCGTGCTAAAGACCTGGATTGCCCATGCCCTGTCCACGCCCGGCCCCTTTTTTTGCAACTTCTTATGTGTGGCGACCCGGGAGAATCACACACACACCGGTGACTTTTAAAATCCACTCAGTATGTGCCAGCCAGACATACTCGCGTATCTCCCGGTTTTAGCATGTGCCGGGCTTTTAAAATTCACTCCACAGTACCCATACTTCTAACTACTCTTCAGAAGTAGCACCCACTAAAAACGATAGAAAATAAATGAAATGTTGTGGGGGGGTTTCTATTGGTTTTTTTTTTTTTTTTTTTTTTTAAACAATAAGAAACGATATAAGACAGTGTTCTTGACATTTTCTGTCATTTCAAATGAAAGCACTTCCTCTGTTATATTTATACTTGTGCTTTCTGGATTCTTTTGCCGGTAATGACTTTTAATGGACAAGACACAGTGGGATAACTTTTAACTCATGATAGAAGAAATTCCCCACCTGTGAGAGGTGAGGGCCATTGATAGAGCCTTGTGTATGTTAATAACACAAAAACCTAATATGAAGAGAAAAGCTACCAGATGTGCTTGACTTTGCGGAATTATACCAGATAAAGTAGTGCGGGAACTGTTTTAATCCACTTCAGTGCATGTGAGGAATAGCCGAGTAACTTTCAGGCTGGAGACACAATTCAAATAGGACTCCAGCCTTTCTTCTTAAGGATTCTAGATTTATTTTTTATTATAATCAGCAATCAAAAAAGTAGATTGCTTACCTCTAGCAATGTGCCCACACCATTACCTAAATACAGAGAGGATTCAGGAGCGGCCTCCTGTTCCCATATGGGCTCCGCCTCTTATCCTGCCCAGCAGGCTCCTGCCCACAGAGCTGTCGCCCTCTATGGGTTTTAAGGTGGACGAGGCTGGATGCCTGGTCCCATACAGGTTAAAATATATATAAAACATGGTGATATAATTTAATACATTTTGAGGTCCATATTCAAAAGCATTTAGCCGGCTAACTCAGAAGTTTGCCAGCTAAATTAATATTTGGGCACATATTCGACTAAATTCTAGGCAGCTAATAAGTTAGGAGGATAGAATTTAGCTGGATAACTTAGAAGCATTTTGAGGGCATAACTGGGAGGAGTTAAGTTGGTCTGCTAAGATAACCGGCTAACTCCAGTATTCAAAGTTAGCCAGATGATTTAGCTGGCTAGGTCTGGTGACGCCAAAGACCTGTCCTAAGGTTAACCGGCTATCATTAAGATAGCTGACTATATTCAATTATGTGTCTGTATTATTGAGTATACCTCCAAAGTTAGCCAGATAAGTTTATCCAGCTGTCTAGATTTTCTAATGTACCGCGGCATCATGAATCGCGCGGTACAGGGGGGCGGGCCTGCGATAGCCGGCAATGATCGCACCCAATACCACCATTGTAAAAGGTGATGCTATTGGGCGCGAAATTGGAAGCAAAAAGGCTCCTTACCTTTTTGTCCGCCCCGACTCCTCCTCTTCCGGGGCAGACGCCGCCCCTTTTTAACTATCGCACGTGAAAAGGGACTTTTCACGTGCGAAACGTCCCTTTTCGCGTTCGCTAGCTTTAGAAATGACCCCCTAAATTTGCTACCCCAACTGTGTCTGAATATGGCTCTCTTCATGGCTAGTTTTTGGGAGTTAATACTCCCTTCCTCCAATCCAAACAGAATGGGCAGGTCAGAGTCAAGAATGACCAGATTATTCTGTTTGAACCCAAGGAAGAGAGTGTTGATTCCCAAAAACCTAGTTATGAAGTGGGTAATTTTCAAACAACCTGCCTAACGTGAATGTCTGTGCATACATGCAGACTTTATCAAGGATTTTCAAAGTAAACATATTCATATAAGTTCACTTTGAAACTTTGTGGGTAATTGACCAGATTTGTGCAGAGATTCATTTGTGTAAAGTTAGACCTCCTCTTCGGAGGGTGTAACTTGGGTGCATCCACTTAAGCATAGACTTTTAAAAATCAACGCATCTGCTCAGTTGATTTAGAAGAATGCACATGTAACCCCCTTTTTGGAGGATTGTTCCTCCTAAGGGCCCACAACTAATTTTTTTCTTCTGCGGCTGTTCCAGCTAACTATTCCATCCCATGCTGACTCTTAATCTCTGGGGGGGACCATTTTTATGGAAGGAAGCTCTCTCTTATGCCCCAGACACTGAGAAAAGGTTGCCAGTGTGTGTGTAGTCATTTGGTGCTTCAGATGAGGTGAGAGGCTGTAATAACTCAGACAGGATTAGGTCTGGGTGTTACATAAAAGTTTACTGATTAATACTTATACATTAAAGTCCATTATCCAGAAGTTTGAATTTACTTCTGACTGATGGTGCAGGTATTATTCTGGGTAGGTAGGTGTCCTTTTACCAGACCTCTGGGTAGAGCCCATGGTGATCTTAAATATACAAACTCTCCCAGCGGCTGTGCGGGAATCCTAATGGAGGTTTCTCCAGCTTTACTGAAAAAATCCTACCTTTAGTCATCTTCTTCTCAGACACCCAGCCCATCCTGGTCCTTTGCTTGTAGAGATCTGGAAGGGTTCTCCTGCTCTTATTCTTCCTTCTCTAAAGATTCTTTCATCCTTGTACTCTGATCTTTCTGGGGAACTTCTCTTGGGGAACAGTTAGTGGGATCAGGCAAGTTTTCCACTCTGAAATCCCAGTGGGGAAGGGGGATCCGAAAACCTCCCCACTCTTCTTAAGTCCAAAAAATACTTTAAAGCTTAAACTGGAGATATCTTCTGCCTTCACGGTTTCTCGTGGCAGGACCCATCACTGGTGCTTGACTACCTAGGGTTTAGAGTAGGCTCATAGGTCTTTGGTCCTCTGGTGAGAGCCCTTTTGCCCTAAAAGGTATCAGGCTTACAAATCTAACTCTCCATAAATTATAAGAAGGACCCTCAGGCAATGAGTGCACTGGGAGGTATCTCTTCTAACATAAACTCCTTTGCGTGAAACTGGGTGGCCCCACCAGAGTGTGAAAAAAATACATCTTTACTCCTTGACTGCTTCCTCAAACTGAACCCCACGGTGTAGTAACATAGTTGGGCTAAATAGTCTTCAGGCATCCAGTCCAGACTCTCCAGGTGGGAGGGACTGAGGGGTAGGGATGGCTCCTTACTAGAGTGTTAGATTACAGGGAATGTGATATCTGGTGGCCAGACTGGGAGGGTCTGCCACAAATATATCTGGGTTGCACAAGTACTTTTACATAAACGGAGCCCCAGACGATTTTTTAACATGTAAAATCAGGTTTTATGCACGTAAATAGGTTTGAAAATTACTCAGACTTTAGTCCAATAAAATGGTATCAAAATGGTATCACCTTTAATATATATATATACAACAGAAAAACACTATATATAGTGTGGGGTACAAGCATAACAATTATTTCTACAGACATTTATTTTTTATTTAAAAATACTTTTATTACAAAACCATATTATTCAAAGATACTCATTAGAAAAATTACTTTGAGATCATTGCACATTACATTAATTGGATATGTCTCCTTTACATCATCAATTCATGAATACCATCCAGATACATTTCTACTATACTTTAAAAGCATTCATACCCATACACAACTCCATACACAATCCTTCATTCTAACAATTCAATCCTAAAAAATACACATTGATCTCCCACTTATTGCACAAATCAGTATCTCACAATGGATACTACAATAATTATATCCCTTGTTTTAACAAATTCTTAGAACAAATACATCATACATTTCCCATTCCCCTTGTTTCTCCCCACATTATCAAATGTATTGCAATATGTCCCACCAACACTTCAGTATGTTCTCTTAGGGCCGGATTTTCAGAGGTACGCGCGGGCGCACGTTTGTGCGCACAAATGTCCGCCAATTTTATAACATGCGTGCGCAGCCACGCACATGTTATAAAATCCAGGGTCGGCGTGCACAAGGTGGTGCACAATTGTGCAACTTGCGCGCGCTGAGCCACGCAGCCTTCCTCTGTTCCCTCCCGCCTCCCCACCTTCCCCTATCTAACCCGCCCCCCAGCCCTACCTAAATCAACCCCCCTACCTTTATTTAATAAGTTGCGCCTGCCTCCTGGCAGGCGTAGGTTGCATGCGCTGGCCAACGGCCGGCCCGCGATCCCAGGCACAGCAGCAAATGGTGGCTGTGCCTAGAGGCTCCGGCCTCACCCCCCTTTTTCAAGTCCCGGGGCTTGCGCGCGTCGCCGAGCCCTTGCAAAATAGGCTGGGTGCGCGCAGGAGGGATTTAAGAGTTACGCGTGTATCCTTTTTAAAATCTGCCCCACAGTGTGTTGCAATATGTCCCAACAAGGCCCTTGTTTCGCCGAAACGGCTTCTTCAGGGGAAATAAATTATTGAAGAGAACCGCACTTGTTGAAAGGAGCCACTTAGCACTTTCGTATTATGCTGAGAATAACCAAATGTGTATTCATTCCAAGTCTCTTTTACCTTCTCCAATTCTTACTGACCATGCAACTATCTCCGCCAGAAGATGATATTTATTAGCCTTTGACTCCACCCACTCCTGATTTTTCACTGCTCACCTATGCACTAATATCACTTCTTCTTATAGACCTTCAAGGTTTAATCTTAACAGACTTTCAAAACCACTCCAAATATCTCAGTGCTCACCCATGTACTCCTACAACTTGTTCTCATAGGCCTTCAGGTTTTCAGCGTATAGACTCTCAAAACCTTAACTTGCCGCAAGTCCTGTTTGCTTGCTCCTTACATCTGTTTCATCTTCAGCATGCTGACACTCACTAGTTTCAAAGCGAGGTTTTGTTTTATTTATATATATATATATATATATATAATTCTTATTTTTTTTTTAATTGATTTCCTGGGGATTGTCTCCAAATTAAGAGGTCTGTCAGTGGATATTTTTTGTTTTTTCAGTTTTCCAGCTCTAGCCTCTTTTGCCCCTCCAGGGAAAGGTGAGGCTAATTGGTGCTGGATAAACAGGGTTCCCCCTTTTCCCATCTCTGGGAAGGATTGCCCAATCAGTTCTACTGAGGTGCTGGGAGAGGAGGGTAACCACAGGAAGGCTTTGTGCTGTCCTTGAGAGTGTGGAGGATTTTCCCTATTTCTTTGAAAATACCTCACTTTTGCTGCTTTTGCTGCCATAGAGGGGTAGAGATCCTCCCTGTCCCTAGGAGTATGGTTCTGTGTGTCTGCCTGTGTGTGTGAGAGAGGGAGCATGGTTCTGTGTGTCTGCCTGTGTGTGTGAGAGAGGGAGCATGGTTCTGTCTGTCTGCCTGTATGTGTGAGAGAGGGAGCATGGTTCTGTGTGTCTGCCTGTGTGTGTGAGAGAGGGAGCATGGTTCTGTGTGTCTGCCTGTGTGTGTGAGAGAGGGAGCATGGTTCTGTCTGCCTGCCTGTGTGTGTGAGAGAGGGAGCATGGTTCTGTGTGTCTGCCTGTGTGTGTGAGAGAGGGAGCATGGTTCTGTCTGCCTGCCTGTGTGTGTGAGAGAGGGAGCATGGTTCTGTGTGTCTGAGCAAAGAAGCATGGTTGAGTGTAAACTGTTAATTATACTTGCTTGTTACCCTACTTAAGCTGATAATTGTACTTAGCTAGTTATCCAGTTTAAGCTGTTACACTGTACCAAGTCATTATAAGGCGAGCCTTAGACTTACTGTTATATGTAAACCGATGTGATATGGCAAATCGAATGTCGGTATAGAAAAATAAATAAATAAATGTGTGAGAGGCAGCATAGTTTTTTATGCATGTGTGTGAGAGGCAGCATTTTCTGTATGTCTGTGTGTGAAGAGAAGGGAGCATGGTTCTGTTTGTCTTCCTGTGTGTGTGAGAGAAGGAGTATGGTTCTGTCTGCCTCTCTGTGTGTGTGTGTGTGTGTGTGTGAGAGAGAGAGGGAGCATGGATCTGACTGTCTACATGTGTGCATGAGGGTGCATGATTCTGTTTGTGTCTATGTGAGAGAAAGGACAAGTTTGTTCACCTCCCTCTCTCCTGCGAATCCCTGACAATCTTAGGATGACTGGAAATCAAATGTATGGAGAGCACAGGATTTTTTTTATCTTTACTGTTTTTAATTATTGGGTGTTATTTGCTGTGTCTCTCAAACACCAAAAACATATTTCAAAATAGATAATTTAAAAAAAAATTGAGAGTTTAATTATTAGATATTCTAAATATCTGTTTTGAAATATTTGTTCATTTTTTTTACTATTATATTTTATATTTCTTGATTTTTTTTTTTGATTTTTTTTTTAATGAGGAACGGTGATGTTTGTTTTTCCATTGTTGCACTGCATACAGAATCTGCTTTTTGTGGTTTCCAGTTCAGTTTGTGTCTGTATGTTTCTATTTATTCTGTGTTTGGTGAGAATCTGTGTTTTGCCCATGTCAGACCAAAGTGAAGTATTCTGCTAGCTTGTAGTTTCTGACTTGGGATCTGTAACAGCTTGGTTTGTCCTGTTTCCTAATTGGAAGTATACTGATATTTTAGGCTCTGGTGTAATATTTGCAGTGTTGCCTTTACATAGGTAGGATTGTTATTATTTGAGTGTTGACAGTACTGTTTTGGTATGGGAGTTTTAATATATTGTAATTGTAATTTAGTTTACTCTTGGCTTTCTGAGGGTCAAGCCCACACCCAATTTATGTTAGAATAGGTCTAATACCATATGGATTCCAAGTGTCTTTTTTTACTTTTTTGCAGGGTTTTCAGGTTGGCACCACAGCAGCGCATGTAAATGTAGTAAACAAGTAAAAATATTTTTACTTTATAAGACTGCACTAAGAATGAACATTTTTCATGTAAAATCTTATTATAAATGCACAATTTTTAATTGTGTGTGTGGAGGCTGGGGCTGGAGGGGGTTATTAGCAGTATGGGCCAGTCTTGTGGAAGACACTTCTTACTGTGTTTGTGTGATCCAGACTGCAAGGCAACCCCCCCCCCCAATCTTTCCACCCTTTACAAGGTGCAAGGCTGTAAGGTTTTCCTAGGGTTCCTGATGGCTCCTTGGAACTGGGCTGTTATGGATCAGACTCTCCCTAGTCTCGGCTGTAGCAGTGATGCATATAGTCTGGGCCAGGGCTTAATATTTCTTTTTCTTAAGCCCTGGAGGAAGCTGACAGTATGGATCGCTTCTGGTACCCAGTATCCCCCACCCCCCAACCAGGAGTAGGTAGACAATAGTAGAGCCTAGCCAACTAGTGTGCCTTCAGATCTGATCAGGTGTGCCAAGGAAAAGTCACCACTGCCTGATTCTCCAATCCAGACCACCGCCTAGCTCTGCTGTCAGCACCTTGCAGTAACGAGAGTCACTAGCAGTAGCTCTTAAACTGATGGGAACTCCTTTCTGAGAACATGGGTAATTATGCATGCCTCTTCCTAGCTACAGCATGAACCCTGGCAATTAATGAGTGGCATGCAGGGCAAAGATAACCAGGACCCGCTTTGTGTGGCACATGCAGTGCACACAGCCTCTTCTCATCTTCCCCATCTTTGAATCCTTGAAGCCTTTGTCTTATACTCAGTCAAGTAAGATGGAGAGAGGGGGCCCTGAGCTCTGGATGTGACTTATTTTGAGTGTTGTGAGTAACAGTGAAGGAATTCTGTCAGCCATATGCGACAGAGAAGGTAACTAACTGAACCAGTTGCTCACACCACACTGATTCTCCCTTGGGAGCTGATGCATTGTTACAGGTTCATGTGTTTCTTTGCCCTGCGAGTCTGGTGGGGCTTTCGGTGCTTCCCTAGATCTTTTGGCCATATGAGTCCTCCCCATGTCTGCACTGCCTGCTCCATGGAGAGGTGAGAGTGCCACACAACATTTTCATTAATGTAGGTGCGCCTTGGGTGTGAAAAGGCTGGGAAACACTGTCCTAGGGAACCATAAAAGCAGCGGACTCTGTGTTGCACACAGTCAATGAGATTACTCTGGAATGAGGGAGGCCCTGAGAAGTGGAGACCAGCTACTGTCATAGCAACGGAGGGAGGGAGCCAGAAGGAGGTGCCTGTGCAGTGTTGGGTGAGGCTTCTGCCTGAGATGGCTTGGTTGAGCTCTGAGATGGGCAGCTGGCCGTGGAACCAGTGAGTTTGCTGGAGAGTGAGAGTGCCAAGAAGGTGTGAGAAAAGGAGGGTGGTTGCTGCAAGTTGAGGAAGGGCTAGTGACAAGCATCGACTTTTACATCATGATACGGCGGCACTCACTGAATGAGCAAATGAGCAGCAGCACAACCGCAAATATCTTGGTGTGTGTGTGTATCTTTTTCTGCGTCTGATTGTGTGTGCCTGAACTACTGACTGGGGGTATGGTTGTCTCATTACTTGGCAACTGGTTCAAGAGCTGACTGATTGGCAAAAGACTTTAATACCCGTCAAGGAATCCAGGATGTATGAGAGATGTAACCAAACTTGTGGTGAAGGAAGTGGGACTGCAGCTCACTTTGCTTACCCCTGGTCTAGGATGTGCTCTACTTAGTTGTTTAGAAAATACATGAAATTTATGTTAGCGATTTTTGTCTCATTTTTGCCAGCTCCAAGTACCTCTCAACGATTGGCCTGGTATGCTTTTGGGAGCTGTTGAAGCACAGGCGCCACAGAATGCTTATGAGTGAGTCAGGTACCCCATGGGCTGGTTTTGAAAAAAATCCTCCAGGTGGATATTTTCCTGCAATCTGCCCCAGTCTTGTCCTATCACCTCCAGCATCTTCAGGAATATCCAGGTTATTGACCATGGCATCCTCCCCAGTACTGTCTCATCTCTCCTCTCATCTACATAATTCTGTTGATGAGGCCCTTCTTTTTAGAACACTATTCCATCCTCTGCTTAAGTCACTTTTGCTCCAGCCTTCTGCTATCCTGTAAGACATGCCAAACCCAACCTTGGCTCCCCTCCAGAGTTTGCTTCCTATGTTCCTGTGCTCACTCTGCAGAACATCTCTGGCTGAAATCCTGTTCCCATGCTGACTTCATTTCAAATTCCTGCTTACCGCCTTCCGGTCTGCTGTTACACTTGCCAAGCAAGATTATTATGTTCATCTGACAAACACATTTTCCTTCAACCCTCACTGTCTCTTCTCTTTACTAGCCTCACCTCCCTCCTCAAACTCCCTTCAGCTCCCCTCCCCATTTCGCTCTTTGCCGAGATTATGACTGACTTTTTTTTTCATGAAGAGGCTGACTAGATTAATCGTGAATTCTCCTCTAGACCATCACCTCCTCCCCACTTAATCCACCTCCCCTCCCTTTAGCCCCTGCCACACTTTCTTTCTTTTTTGAAATCAGGGAGGAAGAAACAACCCATCTTCTCTCCTCTTCCAAACTCACTACTTGTTACTCTAATCCCTTTCCCACCCTCTTCCTTCTGTGACATCCTCAGTCCATCACGTGCCACTGTGACTGCTTCTCTTCCTTCAGACATGCTGTGATGATGCCACTTCTTAAAAATCCTTCCCTGGATCCTACCTGTCATGCTATTTGTTGTCCTGTTCCTCCCTCTCCCTTTTGCACCCAAGCTGCTTGAATATGCTGTTCATCCTAGCTGTCTTGACTTTTTTTTCACATTATTCTGGATCCACTTCAATCTGGTTTGTGTCCTCTATATTTCACAGAAACTGCTTTTGCCAAAGTCTCCGGGGATCTCTTTATGGTCAAGGCCAAGGGTCTTTACTTCATCCTCATCTTCCTTTATTACTAATGATCACTGTCTACTCCTTGACACACTGTACTCGATTTGGTTTTTGGGATTCTGCTCTATTCTGGTTTTCTTCTTACCTCTCCCATTGTACTTTTACTTTATTCTCTGGTGGTTCTTCCTCTTAACACTATTCTGCTATCAGTTGGCGGTGCCTCAAGGCTCTCTCCTGGGCCCTCTTCTCGTTTCCATCTACACTTCTTCCCTCAGTGCTTTGATCTCCTCCCTTGACTTTCAGGACCACTTTGATGCAGATGACTCTCAGATCTACCTCTCTATACTAGAAATTTCATCACAAATCCAGTCCCAAATTTCAGCCTGCTTGTTTGACATCACCACCTGGATCTCCTGCCACCACCTTCAACTTAACATGGCCAAGACAGAACTTCTTGTCTTCCCCCAAAACTTGGTTCTCCTGTCCCCTATTTTTCTGCCTCTCTAGATGGCACTCTTATCTTCCCAGTTTTCTCGGCATGTAATCTTGGACTCATCTTTGATACCTCTTTATTTCTCAACACACATCCAAAACATTGCTAAAGTATGTTGGTTCTTCCTCTATAACATCAATAAATCCGTCCCTTCCTTTCTGATCATGCTACCAAAATGCTCATCTTCTCTCTTAGCACTTCCTGCGTAGACTATCGCAACTTGCTCTTTGCAGGCCTCTTGGCTGGCCATCTTTCTACACTGCAGTTTATTCAAAATTCGACTGCAAGACTTATCTTTCTTCAGTGTTGCTATGAACATGTTCGTAAGTCACTACATTGGCTGTCCATCTGCTTCTCTTAATTGCCTGTGAATTAATTTACTCTGCAAGTCCTCACTGCCTCCCTGTTTATTCTTATCTGTGCCCTTCTCCTCTACCGCTAGCTCCCGGCTCTGTAATTTCCACCTTTCTGTGCTGTATACCTGGAATAGACTTATGAATTGGTGCGTCATGCTCCCTCTCTGGCCATATGCAAATTCAGTTTGAAAACCCGCCTTTTAGAAACTCTTTTAAATCCTAAGTATGCATTTACAAAAAATACTCTTCTCACAGATTCTTGCTTGTCATGTATGCTTGTTTTGACTAGATTTTAAGCTTTATGGGGCAGGGACTGTCCTTTGTGTGTGTCTGTTCAGCACTGGGTATGTCTAGTAGTGCCTTAAAAATGAGAAATAGTAGTAGTAGAAATAAGAAGTGCTGGAGGAATAGCAGGAAAAGGAATGAAAACTACATTGGTAAAGGAGAGACAAAGAAGGACTCGAGAGGTGAAAAGAAAAATGAAGCAAAAAGAGAAAACAAAAAAGGACAGAAATGAAAACTGAATAAGAAGGAAAAACGGAGAAAAAGAAAAACCAGAGACATAAAAGTTTGGAAGACTATATTTTATTTTCTGAAAGAGAATATTAAATAACTAATCAATGTACAAATTCCTGTGACCTGCTTCAAAGCATCCTGGCTTGCATACATTTTCTGCATAGAAAATTTACAAACTGGAAAAGGCTTAATTTGTTTGACAGATTTTTGGCTTTCTCCAGTGCATAATTCACATCTGTGGAAGCACGTATGCCTGAAGACTTGTATTGGATTGTCCTAGCTCCACATGTGTTTTACTGTTTGTTTACTGTTATCCTTCTTTCACGGCGGCGTTCTGCTACCACAGCAGCATTTTCTCTTTCTGTTGCTAATGCTATTGCTTATGCGTTCACTCTGCATAAAGTTTCTTTGTTTTCTGTTATGGTGTCAACTGGTGGTTGGCCTGAACATTCAGTGCTTCTGTGGCATTCAGTGAGCTGGCTCTGGAGGGTTAACTTCTGATTTGAAAGCAGGGAAACCTGGGAGTTTTTCCTTGTGTGCCCAGGCAGCTCTGTTGGGCCTGGGTGTTTTAGCAACTGACCTGCCTTAGCCTTGCAGAAGAATCCTCTTTGTACCTGCCTTTATTTCTGTGACCCAGACTACTTTGGTTGCTCTTTTCTCCTGTTTCTTCACACTAAGACTCTGTTTACCCGTTTTACCTTTTAACAAAGACGCAGCCTCCTCTATCTGCGAAGTAAAGGCTAAGTTATGTTATCTGTATAGTTGCACATAGGAAATGTGCCACTAGGACAGCATATGGATTGCTAATAGTTTGTGATAAGAAAATACAAAGAATGTGCTTATTAGGTATCAGAAAATTTCTTGCATTGAGACAAATTTGCTAATATTTTTCATGGACTTCCTGTAAACTACTTGCTGTACTTGCTTGCTACTAGCACCTAAAGAATAAGCATTTCAAATTTCCCCCCAAAATTCTGATAATGGTATCTTAGTTGTATGTGTTTGTCTTGTAGGATTTTGCTTTTGCTTTCAAGGATCAGTATTTTGTGTGCATATTTGGTTGTCTGTGTGTGTGTGTATACACCTTGATAAAATGGTCAGAATAGATCAGAAACAGAAATTGGCAGTATAAACTTCCTTACGTGGTCTCTTCCTTGTTCTGGAGGAACTTTAGTACATCTAGTGATTGTGGAGCTAACCACTGAAAAGAAATAGTTTCCTCAGCTATTCAGTACTGGGTCTGTTTTGCTGAGGTTTGTCAGGGTATCAGATGGTTAGGGCCAGTCATTAGTATGTGTTATGAAATAATAAAAGGACTCATGTTTTCAGTTTATACATCTGTCTGACCATATGTCTGTGACACTGTTGTCACAGGCAGGGACTAGTGGTGCCAAAACACAAATAGGACGCATAAGTGACAGAGTGGCCCCATTGCAATTCTACATTTGTTTTCAGTTTAAACTTCATCTTACCAAAATAAGAATCTCAAGTTTTCCAAAAAATGATTGCTTTCCCCAGATTTTCACCCTAATTTTGTGCCATTTGACATGCAGAATTTATTTTTTTTTGGGAGAAATTCTTGCAGAATTTGTGACTGGCCTAGACTCACTCTTACCTCTCAAACTGCGTTGTCTTAACTGCACCGTCTCCGTAGAATCCCAAGTCCTTGGTTCCCACTGCCTGTCTCATGGCACAGAGAGAGAGAGAGAGAGACTGAGCAGCGCAGCAAATATAGTCCTCGATACATCATTGCGCTAAAATTATAGCGAAACGATTGCCCGCAGTAGAAAAAAGGGTGGGGAGGCAAATGAGCAGCCAGCCGCATCACAGCTTAATGCAGCACTCGCGGCCTTGCGTTACCATACACGGCAATATCGGCCACGCTAGTCACTGTCACCCCTGCAGCGCCCGGGGAAAGGAGTAGTTATTTCCCGTGAAATTGCTCATGCTAGAGTGCGATAGTTTAGCGCACATAGCGCTGGCAGCCTCTAATCTCCCTAAACCCCGCCCAAACGCCTCCCTGTTTAGTAATACATTTTAAATTTGCATACGCGATTTACGATACGCCGTTATCGCGGGTGTTACGGCGTTGTCGCGTGCGATCATGCAGTAACGCGCATGGTAACGGCCTATCGTAAAATGATGATAGATAATTACCCAGAAAATCCCAAGTCTTTTTTTCACACTTACTTCCTCCCATTTTTGTCGTTGTAATAAAACGATGTATTCCCAGGTGCCAAATGCTGGATTTGATGACCCAATCCTGTATGAATCAGGTCAAGACACCAGCTTGATTCACATGCAGGTGATACGACTCGGTCACTCTCAGTTGGGTTAGGATAGCTGAAAGTCCAGCCCCTACAACTACATAAGCACCTCTAAAAACTGGTAAAAAATGTTGATATTTTCACCATTTACTGTAGCACTAACTCCCCCCCCCCCTCAAACTGGAGAGAAGAAAGAGTAAAATAGTTTCTTCTGTAGTGTATATTAATGTATTGGAAGCTTCAGTATTGTACTCTGCAGAGCAATGGGAAGAATGAATTTTTCTTTTCAAGATTAATGAATAAAGTGAACACAGATTAAAACTTGTGCTCCTCTGTGTGTCAATACACATACACAATACAATAGAATATATGTATGTGTGTATGCATATATATATATATATACATACACATGCACGCTTCTTGGAAACATTTTAAAATGTAACATCTATGCTAATCTGCACAGCCAGAGATACCTTCTTATGAAATGAAGCATTGCCTTTTCAATTTCTCTAGACAACTTTGTGTTTTTCTGTTATAAAGCCTTCCGATTGTAACCTTCATCAAAAGGCCAGCTGCAGCGCTGGCATCTGACTTTACATATGCATTATAAAAAAAAAAAAAAAGGATCCCGTTGTAATTACCAGTATGTAGAGCGAATTCCTGCAGGGTTTGTCCTCTTCCCCATTAGCAAAAGAGATAAGTTTAAATGTATTACAATTTCACTGTACAACTGGGAGTTTGTTTTTTTTTTGTTCACTGTAAATGTGTTAATGTTGCTTCGTTGCTTGACTGTTTGTGTTTAAATTTAGGCAGTTTGCTTGGCAGGGACAAAATTATAGACTAAAATTATGTATAAAAGAAAATCCTTTAGAGAGCACCAATAAAGTGTTTTTTTTTTCATAAGCTCTTGTATGTAATGGTGCAGTCGTGTGCAGAAGAGTTTTATCTGTCTGGTTTTAAAATTATTGGAATTCTTTTCTTTACCTTCTGCCAGAGTGAAGATGGCACAGTCTGTATTTTTATCTTGTATAAATTATTGGAGAAACAGTTGATTCTCCCACAAGGAAATATGAGAAAAGGATGTAAAGCATTTTGTGGGCATAACTTGACAACTCGTGATGGCATAAAAGAATATTATAAATAGGGCTTCTGTTTTGAGGTTGTAGCCGATAAACACTGATAAAACACCCTAATGCAAAAAAAAAAAAAAAAATGTTTATTGCATAAAACACTGTAAAAATACCAATTTCCGTAGTAATCTCTCACTCCTCCCCTTGCCTGCCTTGGATCTTCCATTCTGGTTTTGTACGATTTTCTCTCTGGCGACTCCTCAGCCGCACACGTTTCTAGCAGCCGATGGGTCTCCATTCTCCTTCTCTTGCTGGCTCCGCTGCCCAGCTCTTCGCAAAGATGCACATCAGAGCTGATGGCAAGAAGACAAAATGAGCAAGGGTGGGGGAGTTTCAGAGTGGTAGGGGCAGGGGAGGGGAGAAAGTGGAGGAAAGGCAGGTGGAGAAGAGTGAGTGGTGTGAAGCTGGGGCGATATGAATGGAATGGACTAGGGTTGGGAGTGTGTGTGGAGGAGTTCTAGGTTGGGGGGGCATGTACTGGTGATGAATGTGAATATTATGTTGTTATGGCAGTACCAGGGGCTGGTACAATGGTATCGGGTGTCCTAGGCAAACGTTCAGCCTTGTGCTTTCCCTTCCTCTACCAAGATTTTGATGATTAAACGTAATAATCTTGATGACTATCACTACCACCCGTCCCAGAACAGTCCTGTAAAAACATAGTAAAGGACACCATATTTCTGAATCTTAAAAACGTTGTTTCATATGTATTTGCAAGAGGTCTTCCTGACCTGGGTACAGCACTGGGCAACTGGGCAGTGGTAACTTCCGAAACTCCCACCGCTATAAGCAGATCAAAATATCCTGGACAAACCATGCTAGGTGGTACTTTAAACCAGTGGTCGTCAACCCGGTCCTCAGTCGGGTTTTCAGGATATCCACAATGAATATGCATGAGATAGGTTTGTGTACTGTGGAGGCAATGCATGCAAATCTATCTCATGCATATTCATTGTGGATATCCTGAAAACCTGAGGGGCTACGTGTGTCCTGAGGAGGACTCCCTGCAATGAACCACCAAAAACTAAGATAGATATATATATATATATATTAACCCATTTTTTCTTTTAAATAAAGGTGACCCTGGGGGTTAAGGTGGCAGTGGAGGCATGAGCAGCTGTGCTTACCTCCTTTTGGTGGTTCTGTTACCTCTGGTTAATTGGAATTTTTTTATTTCCCACACCTGTGCTAGGCAAGTGAACTTTTATTTTTGGTTTCTTCTGCTGCTGTTGGGCTTTAAAAGACTGTTGAGGTTATCAAGATTCAAATAATTTACAACAGTCTAGGGCAATTCATAGATTGTTATAGTCACCATCACGTGACGTCAGGACAGCACTTTCACTTAAACTCAATATTTTAAAGAGCAATCAAATTCAAGAATAACTTATATTAGGGACCATCATACTACCCCACGGATACCGAGACCAATTTTTAGGCTTTCAGTTTTTTTCACCGCTCTGGGTGCACTTTAATCATAGGTCCAAGCAAATATTTTAAGAACTTTTTTGTTTCTTTAAACTTTTTTTTTATATAAAAAAGAGATACTTCCCCCACGTGGCATAACCCGACACGATATCGCGTTTCGCGCACGCTGCCTCGGGGGCTTGCCGGTATTAACTTCTTCAATCGGCGGAACGACGTATCTCACAGGATTATTGCTTCACGGAAGTGGAGCGTGTCATGTAAACGTAAGCTCGCTGAACCGACAGGCAAAACGCTTGTCGGTAAGGGGTGAATGAGCTGGTTCACGACACGCTCAGTATCACGTGCAGAAAGGGAGAGGCTCTTCCCTGTCCGGTGCACAACTTGCCTGGAAGAGTTTGCCTCAGGTTTTTTGGAGGAAGTAAATTATTTTTGCAAAGTAATTTTGGAGCCCCCCCCCCCCCCTCCCCGTTTGTGAATCTCTGATCTTGGCTTGGGAAAGCCCAGGAGCAGGGAAGATCCTCTACGCCCATCTCACAACCTGTGATCGGCCACAGGAGAGAGTTTGCTTGCTGGAATTTTGAGAAGATTTTTTGCCTTTTGTCCTTTTTCTGAGTTGGGAGGAAATTTTGCTGCCACCACTTCCTATCCATTGGTTGGGGAAGAAAATATCTGACTTTTCTAACCAGGTGACATTTTCATCAGTGAGGAGACAAGGAAAAAGAAGACTGAGGCTTCTTGGCAACTCCCCACTGGAATATTCATCCTGGGACCCATGAGAAGGACTGGTTTATGGACATCTGGAGTTCACCTGGACCTCAGGTACTGTTTGGGGAAGGGTCCTCCCTACACTTAGGATACCTCCCCCGACCTGCGATACTGTCCAGGACCCTGTTCCGAGGGACCTATTCACAGCGATAGAGAAGAGATGCATGATGACATACACCAGTTCTGGGACATGGATGTATCGGAGAACAACATTGTTGATGCAAGTTGATTACATTGAACTAATTACATTAAAGTTTTAATTTGGAACATTCAGTCGGAGTGCCCTGCCTTTTCAGTTCATTGCATCTACATTAAGTGTCAAGTCCATGCAGTGAAGAGGTTTCCACTCTTATGCCTTGGGTCTTGGAGGAACAGCCTCCATCCCAGTTTGAAGAATCCATGCCATGGGCTGAAAGGACTGGTGATTGCAAAATGGGACTTAGCCCTGGGACTGAATGTGTCCCTTGCACATTTCTGAAATAGAGGCTCCATATAAATAAATAAAGATGACTTTGGGACAATTAATTGTCCTGGCTTCCATGACCCATCCCTCCACCTCCAGGACTCTCAGGTACAGTATATTAATCGACACATCTCGGGCACCTGCCTGTTTGTATTTTCAACAAGATAGTTTTACAGAGTTTATTGTGATCAGATCATGTTCTTTGACTTTGGCATGCAGTACCATGGCGATACTTTTGAAAATGGCCATTGCACCTCCAAGGTATATAAATATAACATTATTTCCAGCTCAGTGGCAGTGCTGTGCACTGAGGCACAGAGCACCTGGGTTAACTTCCTGGGCCAGCTGAGGTTGGGGATGCTATGAAGGCAGCATTCACTGCCCCTCAGAGAGAGGGAGTCCGATCATCACACAATGGCAGTGCCTGGATTTGGGGGTCTTATGGTTGCAGGGTGCAAGGAGGAGGCCATGTGCATGTTTTCCCTGCCGAGGGCTATAGCTGAAATGACTGGGTGAAGTGAATTGGGAGGAAATATTAAATAAGGAAAAAAAAAATCCATATGGATGGTTGGAAAAAGAAGGCTTATGATGCCATAACCCAACTGAGGCCAAGCCCAATTAATTTGGAAGTCCAAGAGCAGGAGGACACTGTCAGGCCAGATAACACAAATAAAAAAGGCCATTGCTGGTATTTTAACTTTATTCGATTATACATTTTAGTTACAAGTTACACATTTGTTGTAAGAAAAAGAAGCTGTGAGAAAATTACATTTGCAAAGAAAATGAAAAATGAAACAGAAAAAAACATTTCAAGCATTCTTCAAGCCCAGAGATTATGAGGAAGCTCAAAACTCAAATATTAAAAAAATTAAATCAAGACATAAGAATCAAATAACATGACCAAATACAATATTGCAGTTAATTTTTCAGTCTTCCTAGAGAAGAATTGAGCAAAGAGATCTAAAAATTAGGCAATTTAAAGCAGAGTCTCTGCTCCTGAGAAATGTGGATAATTGAGGAGGAACAACAAATATATATATATATATATATATATATCTAGTACCTTGAAACTTAATTAAATTTTTGCTGGGAAATCTTAAAAAGACAAAAGACCACCCCTTTGCAAAACCCTTTCCTTCAAAAGAAAAAAAATTGCTTCTTCCTCTTCTGGGTTTCCTTTAAGACATCAGGAAAAATCCGAACACTGCAATCCCTAAAAGAAACATTGCTCACCTTTTAAAAACCCATTTTCAATAACCAGTCCCTATCAGGGTCTACAGCACAAGTAATAATTTTTGCCAAAGTCGCTATGCTCTCATAACCCCTCTTCTGAAGTCACTATTGGCTCCCTATCCGCTCCTGCATACAGTTCAAGCTCCTCTTTATCACCTACAAACGCCTTCACTCTGCAGCACCTCACTAGCGCTTCTCTCTTATCTCTCTCTACACCCCTCCTCAAGTACTCCGCTCATTGGATAAGTCACTCCTATCCGTGCCCTTCTCCTCTACTGCCAGTTCCAGACTCCGTGCTTTCACCTGGCTACGCCGTGTCCTTGGAATAGTCTTCCTGAACTGGTGCATCATGCTCCCTCTCTTGCCATGTTTACATCCCATCTAAAGACCCACCTTTTTGAAACCACTTTTAAATCGTATGCCTGATTGTCTGCTTTCTAGTCTTGACTAACTTTCTTTTCCTTTAATCAAGTCTCTTGTCCTGTATGTTTGCATTAGTAAATTGTAAGCTCTATTGAGCAGGGACTGTTTTTTTGTGTTTGTACAGCGCTGTGTATGTCATGTAGCGCTATAGAAATGTTAAGCAGTAGTAGTAGATAATACCACTTGATCCATTCCAGATCCCTCCTGTAGGCTCCAACAAACTATCAAAAGATACCTAAGTGGGTTGTCCTTGTTTCTCCATCTCATGTTTTTTTTTATATGAAGCAGAATAAAAGGCCCTGGAGAGAGGTGGGACAAACCCAGGTGGTTTGTTTTTTTTTAAACTGTAGTGGCATATAGGCATTTCGAGTGCCTATATAGATAGAACTCTAGAAAAGTTTAAAAAAATGCAAATTGCACCTTGTTTAAAGCATTTTCATAAGTGTCAAGCTTATTATGAGTGACCCCAAAATCTTTACTGAAACCCTCTATCCTATGACTGTTTAATTTTATCCTCCACTGAATCCAGCCAATGTTTAATATTAGTTATTTCCAAATCCTATGCTTCAGGTTTCTCCAAGACTCCATTCAGTGAGTAGACATATCTAAGATTTGGAAGAATAAAGATTTTTGCATAGCAAAGTCTCCCATATTGTTTCAAAAGTAAAATGATCCAGTCTCACCAGATTCATGGGCTCTAGCGAAGGAGGTCCTCTGTTGTCCAACCCAGAGGGAAGCTTCAGTCTCACTGAAGAAGCTGAGCGAGTCATCAACAAATAATTAATGCTGCTCTTCAGTACCACCACCTCTGACCTTTTTCCCAGCCGTCGGGTCTCACCGCTTCGGCAGGAACCAGGTTGCATTGCTGCCGACCTGGGCTCTCTCCCTCCTGTAAAACTCCTCACTGCCTGTAGAGCGCTGACTTCAGCTACTCTCCAGCCTCAGAGGCCTGTGCTGCTATGGGAGGAAACCGCAACTCCGGGCTCACGTTGAGCAAGTCAGGGGTCGTCGGTGGGCCTCTCTCTGCTCCTGAC
Organism: Rhinatrema bivittatum; assembly: GCF_901001135.1. Classification (NCBI taxonomy): domain Eukaryota; kingdom Metazoa; phylum Chordata; class Amphibia; order Gymnophiona; family Rhinatrematidae; genus Rhinatrema; species Rhinatrema bivittatum. The sequence goes on along the minus strand of NC_042615.1, from coordinate 491,782,132 downwards.
ATCTCCAGTGACCCTTGCACCGGAGTCAAGGCCGAGTCCAGCTGGCCCTTAAACTGCCCTGATAGGAGCATCAGGCACAATCCTTAGGTGGCCCTTCCATTTCTGACTCACAGGGATAAGGTGAGAGCCAGCAACCTAGATGCTCCTGTTCATAGGAAGCACGCTTCTGCCATCTTGGCTACTCCTCCCAGTGTTCCTGGCAAAATACAGTTGATTACATAAATACAGGTACAAGTTCTGTGGCTAATGTGATTTTTGCATTCTAATGTATTGGCATTCAGTACTGTATTTAGAAATCTTTTGTTTGGAAGCACATTTTTGGGGGCTTGGTAATCTTAACTGTAGAAGTTTTCTGAAAGTAGATGGATATGAATCTTTTTTTTTTTTTTTTTTTAAGGCTATATTTTCATCAGGGGAAAAGTCCCATAGAAGAAAAATAGGTTAAAGTGGCTACTAATATGTTTAAAAGATCAAAAAAACTATATATATATATATATATATATATATATATATATATTTTTTTTTTTTTTTTTTTTTTTTATTTTTTTTTTTTGTTGTCTGGCAATGTCCTCTTCCTCCTTTTTGAACTTCCAGCTTGGTTAGAACCAGTCTGAGCCTTTCTGTTAAAACTACCGGGGTGAGAGGGGTTCCTGTATTTTATTGCCTCTGAGCAGCCATTGCAGGGACAATCCTCTGGCTGACAGGCATGGGCCACGTTTTCCTTGGAAGCCCAGCACACATGCTCTCTTGACCCAGGCAAGTGGTGCCACTCTTCTGCAGGGGTCAAGACTTCTAACACCACCTCTGCAGCACAGAAACATATCAATAAAACCACTGTTTAAACATTTCAAACCATGCAAAGAGTATGGATTAAATTTAAATATATTAATCTCTCTCTCTCACTCTCTCTCTCTCTCATAAAGTCCTGGTTACATGTCTGTGAGAAGGGATGCAGCAGAACTCACGGATCTCATGGGAGTCTGCTTTGGCCCTCAGAACTGAGCATCGTCTCATTTCACTTTGGCCACCTGAACTGGAACTTCAACCAGTGGCCTGAAATTGAAAAGCTCAGTTAGGCCGATCCATCAAGTCCCCACATGTTAGTATATTGATATGGACTGACACTAGATTTGACTTGCATTTCTGCTTTCTAAGACACTTGTACTTGTTTCTCAGAGGAGAAGATTTATTTTATACGCATGCTGTCATTTGATAATTCCTGCAGTTTGCCGTTGCCATAGGCACCCAATTCTTTAATGGGCAGTTCAGCACATTGCAATGTTATAGTAACAAATAGTAATACAGTAAATGATGGCAGATAAGACCCAACTAGTCCAGCTAGTTTGCTCAGCAAATTGTTTAGGGTTGTAACTGCTATTTCATGCACATTTTAGTGTCATCCGCAGAAAAGGTAATGTTTTCTTTCTAACCCTAAGCGTTATCACTCACAAAGATATTGATCAGAACTGGCCCCAGAACCAATCCTCGAGGCACATCACTTATCACACTTCTCTCCAGTTACCACTTCCTGCTGTCGTCTGTCAGTCAACCAATTTGTAATCCATTCCACCACCTTGGGGCCCTCTCCCAGGCTTCTCAATTTGTTCCTGATCCTCCTATCTGGGACTCTATCAAAAGCTTTCCTGAAATCCAGTAACTCATGTCAAGTACTCATCCTTGATCTAATTCTCTTGTTACCCAATCAAAAAAATTAATCAGACTTTTTGGACACCACCTTCCTGTGGTAAAATCATAGGGGTCGATCTTAAAAGGCGCGCGCATGGCTCCCGGTGCACGCACATGCACGCGGCTATTTTATAACATGCGCGCGTCGGCGTGCGCATGTTATAAAATACGGTTCCCGCGTGCACGTGTGCTGGATTTTAAAATCCACGCATGCATGCACGCGAGCGTAGGGGGGGATTTTAAAAAGCAATGCGCAGCGACACAGGTAGGCCTTTCCTAGTTCCCTAACGCTATCCTTCCTCCTCTCTTCCCCCCTCTTCCCCTAAACCTACCCTAGTTATCCCCAATGTTTTTGTTTTAATACTTCCTGCTCTTCTGGAGCAGAAATAAACTCCCACGCGCCGGCCGGCACAGCATCTAATGGCGCTGTCCCGGGCCGCCCCCAGCCCACCCCTTTCTTCAGGCCCGGCACTTCTGCGCGTATCGGGAGTTATGCACATGGCCGGGCCCTTTCTAACATGCGCTCGGCGCACGCAGGGCCCCGCCATACGTGTAACCCCCGGTATTTGCTCGCGGGGGCCTCTTAAAATCGACCTGACATTGCCTTGTATCCAGCAACCCATCAAGTTGTAGATGGTTCACTATCCTTTTCTTCGTCTCCATTCATTTTCCCACCACCGAGGTGAGGCTAACTGGCCTGTGGTTTCCAGCCTCCCCTCTGCTACCACTTTTGGGAAGTGGGACCACAATCGCCCATCTCCAGTCTTGTGGCACCACTCCCGTCTCCAGGGATCTATTGAACAGATCCTTTAGTGGATTCCTCAGTATATATCCTGAGTTCCCTGGGTATCCTGGGATATAACTCATCTGGCTCCATGGCCTTGTCCTCTTGCAGTTTTTCTTGTTCCATCCAAACACTCTCCTCTGTAAATGGGGTGATATCTATCCCACCCCCCTCGGTACTTTTGCCTACTAGCAATGTCTGTTCAAACAAATATTTGTTTAATATTTCAGCTATTTCCTCATCTTTCTGGCCTTCCTCCTTTCTCTGATATTTTTTATTTATGTATTTTAAAATTTTTTGTATACTGCTTGTACAATGTGGTTAGATCAAAGGGGTTCACACAGAGCACATTCATAATAAAACATAAGCAATATAAAGTCACACATTAAAATAAGGTAAGAACAGAAATCACACATTTAAAATAAGATATAAGCAAAAACAAAACAAAACAATGTATCATACCACTCATTGAAGTGACAGAAAAATGTTTTGTCACCTTGCTGTGCCTCATTGGCAGTCCTTTTTTCCCAGTCGAGCTTTTGCTATCCGGATTTCTTTCCTCATCTCTTTCAGCTTCACTAGATCTTCTTCCTGTGTTCCTCTTTTCGAGTTCCATTGTATTTTTTGAATGCTGATCCTTCTGCTTTTGGTTTTTCAGCCACCTTTTTGGAGAACCACATTGGTTTCCTTTTCCTTTTATTTCCTTTTCTTACATATAGATGTGTTGCTGTTGTTATAGCTCCTTTCAATGTGGTCCACTATTCTTCCACTTTACCCGTTTTCTCCCAGCCTTTTAGCTCCTTTCCAGGGTACCATCCCCATTTTACCAAAGTCTGTATTTTTCAAATCCAAGACTTTGATCTTTGTGTAATTTCTCTCCATCTTGGCTATTATATCAAACAACACCATCTGATGGTCACTGGTGCTCAGGTGGGCACCTATCCAGACATTAAGAGATACTATCTCCATTTGTGAATACCAAGTCTAGTAGCTGTCCTCATCTCCATTTGTCTGAGCAGACCTCCTTGAAAGGCATCCGCAGTGTCTCTGTTTCTTGTAGATTCTGCAGAAGGAATACTCCAATCCACATCTGGCAGGTTAAAATCTCCAACAAGCAATGTCTCTCACCTTTCGTTCTGGCTATGTTCGGTCTCATCGCTATTCAGTTCTTCTGTTTGAGTCGGAAGTCTGCAGACTATACCAGTATAGATGGTAGTGCCATTGTCTCTTTTCTTTTTTTTTTTTTAAGACAGCCTACAGTTTCCTCTTTTCTCCACTTACCCTGTATTTCAGATGCTTGGATATCATTTTTGACATAAAGAGAATCTCCTCCCCCTTTCCTGTCATCTGTATCCTTCCTCAACAAGTTATAGCCTGGTATGACTATTATCTCATTCATGAGCCACACTGAGTGATGTCTTTGTATTAACAACATATTCTGACAGTTCTACATCATACTGTGTTAGTAGTATGTCTTTCCACTAATACAATTTGAAAAGTGCTAATGTCATTATAATTCTCTGTGGTGCTGAAGGAGAAAAAAAGCAACTGCTAATATAATATGATAGGATGTTGCTAATGTGACAGAGAGCTGCAAATAGAATATAATGGATCCTAATTAAAAATGAGATACTCATAGATGTTTTTTCTGTATTTTGCTGAACCATTTGATTGGGAAAAGGGCAGGGCTTCCCCAACCTGTCCTGGTGCCCCCACCCCAATTGCAAGATAAATATGTGTATCCTGAGTCTCCAGTGTATGCAGATCTCGTGCCTATTCATTGTAGAAATCCTGAAAACCCAACTGACTCTGGGGTTCCCAAAGCAAGCCTGGGCAGCCCTGGGATGGGTGGAGAATGGACGATGCCAGGTGGAAGGAAGCCTGGTGGTCTCAGGCGTGTCTGGATTCAGATTAACGCCATCGGCTGCTGTACTGAATAATTCATGTGCTCCTCCTGTCTTCGCCCCAAAGGGTTTACGGTCCTGAGTGTGAACTTGAGGAGGTTACGTGATTATCCCAAAGTTACACTGTGTGTGGTGAATGGGGGGCTAAATAACTGGAGGCTCTGAGGTTTGTAGTTCTCTGCTTCAGGGTCTAGGAACCTTGCCAGTTGTTGTGTCTGCAAACTGCACTGTCATTCCTAAGACATTTCATTTATCCTTTTTGGTTTCAACTGCGCATATTTACTTTCTCTATGTGTGCCAAATTGCTAAAAGTTTTTTGTTTTGTTTTGCCCAATTGGCTAGCCAGCACTTCTTCAAATGACACAGGATAGTGTGATATATCATGTTGCTCATATCAACATGTCTTTATAATACAATGGCAAAAATAGCAAACATTTTTATTCTTTTAAATAGTAAAACCATTTTACTAGAAACTGGGCTTGATGTACTTTTTCCTGTGGGCACCAAGAGCTGTAGTTTTTCTTTTCCCCCACCTATTGGCAGAGAATGGGAGAAAACCTTTGATGACTCAAACCCAGAGGCCTCTGGGTTTATCTAAAAGGTTTCTCTTATTCTGAGCCCCTTTGCAAACTTTTCCAAAAATAAAGCTCAAAATGGGTAAATCCTCTTAATAGCTCTAGTCTTCCATTATTTATTTTTAAAGGCTAATATTTTGATTAAACAAAATATTTGTTCACTAGAACCTACCAGTCTTATAATTGTAAGCAGGCATTTTCTGTTTACACTGCCCAGAATTGATTTGACTTTTTCATCAGTCTCAAACGTTAAGATTAAGTATGGGATGACAGCACACAGGATTTATTGAAGGACTGCTGTGACTGAGGCTTTGTGTCCTGTGTACATCCAGTGCCAAATTCAACCAGGCTTAAAACCGAGTACAAACAAGGGAAGCACAGGTCAGACCTCCATGGGCAAGGCTGTAAGACTGAATAATAGCACAAATATTCTTGGTGGCAATTAATGTACCATGACATATATATTTTCTCCTTTGTTTTTCAGAGTTATGTACTGTATTATAGTAGGGGTCAAGCACAAAGAGATCCGAGGGTTCCATAGAGCGAATACAGAGGCCTCATTGTCCATCAAGCCTTTAACAGTGTCTTCCCTTCACACCCTGCACAAAATCTCCTTGGGCTCTGTGCAATAATAATAAGCCAGTGAGGTGTTTGTGTTTTGTGATAAATCCCATTGCTAGCACAAAATTGACAGATAGAATTGCATACCGGACAATTTAATGCCAGGCTTGTTAAATCAGTCCCACTGTAGGTCTGCTTGTTTAGCATTTGATAGTGTCATGCTGGTTAGTTGACTGTATGGAAGAGAGAACAACAGGGTATTAGGGGTTTCATTAGCAAATCATGTGACTGGCATAGTAATATTATTCAGCATCTTCTCTGGAAACCTTACAACAGTACTGGTAGATAGATACTCTGAGATACTGGATGTATCAAGTGAGATCGTTACAGGTACCGTATTGGGAAATAAGAATAACTTGTGGATGTTTTTACCACATAAATTATAAAATTTCATGCTTTTGTTTTGGCATAAAAAGGTACTCTGTCAGGTTAAAAACTTTCATTTTGCTTTAAAACATGCTTTCAGGTTTGCAGCCATCAATTAGAAGGACTAATGAAATTGCATTTGTTTAGTTGGATTATCTTGAAGTATACTTTCACAAAAAATGCTTGCGTAATTATAATATACTTTTATTTGAACTTGCTGCCTGCTTTTTCACTAAATTAAGCACATTTCTTTTATAGAGTTTATTTGTGAAGATCTCATCCCTTATTTCTTGTGTATCCTGCTTTTCCCACGGGTCACCTTCAGTCACTGCAGAGGAGGTGGGTGACACCTCTGCAGCCCTGGAATAGTTCCACACATTCAAAGTTCATCATGCAGGGACCAGATATCTTCTGAGAGACCCAAGAGGAGACATATAAATAAAAGATCCCCACCTCTGATATAGATCCAAAACAAAGTAATTTGTTGCAAAGACCAACTTAATATCCAAAATCAGGAAGCAAAATTTGGAGTTTTGCAGAATACAGTCTGAAGAGTTAAAAACAAACTCTTGAAGGAAGAACAATTAGTGTTAAAAAAAATAAAATAAAATAAAGGCAGATCAGTTCAACACCCCAAAGGCTGTTATCTCCTCAGTTACTCCTCCACGGTCTCCAACTTTTACCCCAGAGTCTTTGGGGCAATCTACTCGTCTCCTTACCTGTGGGCATCCCCAGCTCACTCTTGCTACTTTCCTGGATTGAGTCCTTTTTGGAAGGACTCCAGATGCTCTGTACGGAGTTCTCATCCACTCCTGGGAGGATGTAAACAGTTATACTCTCTTTCTCTACAACTTACTGGTTCACTTGAAACCTACTTGGTGAGAAATCCCCTCCCCTTTCTCTGTCCTTTTCAAACTCCACTCGTCACCTGGATCACCTCAGCTCTAGCGCTTACCTCATGCTAGAAGCACTATTTATACTCCACATCCCCACCCCATCCTTCAAAGGGAAGGAAGGAAAGCCCACCTCTTCCATCTTATAGAGCACAGAAAGCTCAAGCTCCTTGCACGCTTACTGAATTCTCTTGGGAGAGCAAATACTCCAGAACTCAAAACGTCTCTGTAGAAACCCTAGGCAGGGTTACCCCTGGAGGACTGCAGTGCCCCATAATAGGACGTAAGAACAGGAGAGTGTGGAAAACGGCTGTGGAGATCCAGATCCAGAGCATTGGAACTTGTCTGTAACTGGAGAGGAGAACAACAGGGGGAATTTTAATTCACCAATCATCCTTTTAAAGAAGAAACAGTATCAAATTATACTGGGTCATCCATCTTCTAATCCAACAAGTAACTGTTAATTAGTTTTGTATATTGCTTTGATGCTTTTTATGAAATTGTATGCTAAATAATAAATTAAACTAAAAACATAACTCTCACTGATTCTGCACATATGTGGGAGTTGTGTTTATTTGGTCACTTTCCCAAGTAGTAATGGGTTTGACGTGCACAAAAAAAAACCCCAGTTTAGTGTTCATAAACCCTGTTTAGTTCAGGTAGCAGGCCAGTAGTGTGCACTAATGCGGCCCGGAACATAAGCAAAGGCTAGCAAGTGACCCCCTCACAGAACTTTTCAAATATCACAGTCGAATGAACTACCTCTCCAAGTGCCTTATTTCCGAAGGCTTTTCTACCATTCTGTGTCTATGGGAAAAATGCTTAGTAAATGAGGCCCCCAAATGTGCAATCTTAAATTTTAGCTCGATCCATTCTGTGGTTTGTCTGCTGAAACGAAGTCACAGAAAGAAAGACAGGCAGACAGATGGCCACGATCTTTCCATTCACTCTTTTATTTTGTAAATGAATGCCTAAAAAGTGAGGGTGTGAGATTAGCCTGTCATTCATAATCATGCCTTGGCAACCCTACCCCTCTCATCCATCATCCATGACTAGTTGACATGCTTCCACTTTATAATAGCCGCCAGTTTAATTAGTGGCTTAAGAAAATATACATAAAGCCCATTGGCATCTCATTCCCTTTCCTTCAGCCAATCACATGCACATGTGGTATTCTTATCCGTTTGAATGTTCATGGGGGTTTAGTTACATTTTCAATTTTTAAAAGCTGAAAAAGAATTCTCTATATTCAGATTTGAAAGTTTTGTCATGATTTTGGAAGCCAGTTAGTAAAAGCCCTGTACATCCTTTACCTTCCCTGAGCTGTGGACTTTTATTACACAGGGAAGCATAAGTACCTGTTTACCTGCATAGCAAGGTTTGAAAATTGTGCTCGCTCATCTCTTTAGGCAGTCTTAGGTAAGCCATTAAAGGCTGAACAAAATACTGCAAACAATAGAGAGAACCTATTCAAAAATACGGAGAACACATGCCATTCACCAGAACCTCAATCCTAAGGGACTTATACTTAATGTCTATCCAATTACAAAAAGTTTCCTCTATTCTAAAGGCTTTCAGCATCTCATCAAGGAAGAGCCACACCTTTCTATTAAAGGCTTTCTCAGTGTTTAACACAGTCTTTCCCAACTTTTTCAAGCTAAAGGCACACCTATGTTAAAAAAAATGTTGTGTGGTGCACCAAACTACACCAAACAGGTAGTGTGGACATGAAGCAGACTCATGGCCAAAGAAAAAGCTAGGGAAGCACGGAAAGCCCCACCAGTTTTCTTCTAAATTTTAAAAGAAAGGGAGAGAGCGAGCGGAGATACACAAGAACATGTCACAATGGACCAACTCCCTCTATATACACATGCAGAAGAAGGGAGTAGTCAGGATGATGTGGAAAGCCGGTTTGGTTAATTACTGTGGGTGCTTCATATAGTCGCCAGAGCTTCTCCAAAACTGCCACTTCCAACACGATAGCAGAATATCTAATCTTGGTCACACAAGTAGGACACAGACAGACTCTCACCAAATACAGAATAAAGAGACTACAAAGCACAAATAGAAACATATAGACAAAAACTAAACTAGAAACTACAACAAGCCAGACACTGTATGTAGTGAAACAATGGAAAAATAAACATCACCAAATCTCATAAAACAAACAACAAAATTAAGAAATATAAAACACCAGTCATAAAAGTAAACACATGCTAAGAAAATCATTATTTCAAAACAACTGACAAATAGAACACTCAATAATTAAACTCATATAAAAAAATTTTTAAAGTTCCTAAATATCAATAAAATATTTCAAAAAAGCAGACATATCAAATAACCTCCAGTAATTAAAACTAAAAAGGATAAACAAAATCCCCGCTCTTCATACTTGGGAATTTATAATTTCCCATCACCTCGAGATTCTTGTGGATTAATGAAGGGAAACTTTGTCCTCTGTCTTATATACACACACTAACATACACGTGTTCATTCTCTCACAAGTACACACTCACAATTCTCACACACACACACACACACACACACACACATACCCTTCTCCCTCTCCAGAGTGACTTTTCATATGTTGTCACCTCTCCAGTTCACATTTGAAAGGCACTTCATTCACATACATGAGATGCAGGGGTTTTGATCAACCTGCTTCTTACTGCCATTGTTTTCTACAATTTAACATCCTTCTTCATACATTAGAATGGTGCTCTTCCAATTGTAATTGGTTCAAGCCCCCAAATTATCCCCTGGAAATTCCCCTTGAAGTATCTAACGGGACACATTTCTCAAGAATGTAATGCCGCTTTATTTTACCAGATGTAATTGGTCCCTCCCGATGCAGCCCTTGCGAAACGCGGCCCGTGTCGGGGGACTGACATTTCAATAAAGATTTGGCATTTTGGAATTATTGAGCTTTTCCTGTTTAAATTGGGTTTTTTTTTGTGGTTTGTTTTACATGGACCTTTGCAATTGATTTTACTACACACCTGTTGGATTATATCTGAGAGGCTGGCAGGCTTCCCCTTAATTACCTCACTCCAGGGCTTATGCTGAAGCTAGGATGAGGAGGCATGCTTGGTTACATATGTTCTCAGAAAGGAGATCATACGTCTTTAACAGCCATCATTGGTGTCTCTTGTGCTGAGAAGAGAGCCCAGGTGCTGGTCTGGATCAGGCAGTGGCGTCTTTTCCATTGCACACCTGATCAGATCAAAAGGCACACAGTTTGCCATGTCATATTAGTTGGGAAACACTGATCTAACGACACCAAAACAGATTTGGAGGAGCCCCTGCCTCTTGCAGTCTGGATTATCTCCAAAGTCGTAAAAGGAAGTAATGATAGGAGTCCTGGCCTTTGATAAAACCTACTTGGTCTCTGTTTACCAGAGTTGGTATAAGATGGCCCAGGCGTCGAGGCAATGTTTTAGTGAAAAATTGTAAACCTGCATTCAGCAATGTAATAGGCCTCTGTGATGTACAAGCTTTTCTAAGTTTCCCTTCTTTATGAATCACTATAATTATCACTTCAGGCGGAGAAGCAGAACTCCAGAAGTCTCAATATAAAGTAGCTAACAAAAGGGCAATATGGAGTCCAAATGGGGTTTCAAAACCCATCCAGCCCTGCCACCTTTCCTTATTTTAAGGCTCCAATGGCTTCCAAAACTACTTATAGTTGGGGAATCCAACACTCATGACTCGTCTGCAGACAGTTTTTTTTTCCAAACCAGCCCTGGGAAATCCTATATCTTTTATGCATTACTCCCTGTAGAGTGTGTATAGATTTATAAAAAGTGCTAAAGGTCAAAGCAATCTTCTCAGTGGAGGCGATCTGTCCCCTTTGAAGTGCCAAAAGGCGGAATATAAATTAAATAAATAAGTAAATCGGCTTTATTCTGGATTTTATCTCTGTAATATTTCTAACTACCCTGGAATTCCTCAAAATGCCTTGTGCAGTTCTATTTATAAAGATAGAAACCTTCTGCCCTATTTAATTAAATTTATTTTTGGATTTCTGTTCCATCCTTTGTGGCTGGTCTGTCACTTCAAAGCAGATCACAATTAAAAATTAGAGGTAAAGGGGTAGATAACATTTTGGATTACTACAAGATAGCACGAGGTAAAAATTGAAGGCATGGCATACTGTCTCCTCAGTCATTTCTTTTAGTCTGCTTTCTCATTCTTTCCATTTTTTTTTTTTTTGTTCATTAACAATTTAAGTTGACTACGAAGTTTACCAAATTCTTATCTAAGCTTTTTTACTTCTTGTTCTTTTGAGCAAGCTTTCTGCATGTTGGATCTCTTTTTCCTAGTGTCAGATTTCTTCCTCACACTTTTTTTTTTTTATTCGTTACCAAAGAAATAAACGGGCATGCATAACTGCTTCTTTTGCCTCCCATATTGTGTATGGTAATAATGTCCCATCTTGATGATTAATCAACAGGTATTTTGGCCAATTATCTATTAAATATTGACGTAATTCAGTCTTTTGTCAGAAAGAAAGTTTTAAATTCCAGTTCTTCATAAACATACTCTCCTGCAGTCCGAGCTCCACTTGCAAGGGAAGAGGAAGATGATCAGAAATTCCAGTAATCCCAATCTCACATTTTTAATCTAAACTCGCCTTCCTTCTGGGATCCACCATCTGCCAACCCTTAAATTGGAGTCGTGAGGAGGGAGGTAAAATGCAAAGACACTAGGATTTAACAGTTTCCAAATATCCACTAAACCCACCTCTTCTTGACAGCCCCTCAAGAATCTCATCAAGCCTTTCTTCTTAACACGCACAGCATTAGGTCCTTTTCTATCTAGTGGATAAACCCTAGGTAGGACTGAAATCACCACCCATGGAAACCAGTCCTTTTACTTCCTGACTGAGTCCCGCATAGTTGTAAAAGAGAGTTGCGAATGATTTCGTGGACCATAAACTTTTAAAGGGCTTTGCTCAAGTAAGAAATGCCCTTCAGGATCTGTAAACTTCTTGTTTTGTTTTATAGCTAAAGGAAACCCCATTTAGCAATGAAGATCACCACTACTCCTCTTGTTTTATTTCCTCCAAAGAAGGCAGCAAAACATTCTTCTACCTAGCCCATTTTTAATGTGGCAAACTCTAGAGGGGAGAGATGTCTCCTGCAAGAATATTGTATCAGTTGTGATTTTTTTTAAGCTTCAGAACAGCTTTTTTTATTTCTGATAATGTTCTTAAGCTAGCTCCTTCACATTCCAAGAGCATAGCCGAACACAACCCGTTTGCATAGTCATTGTTTAAACTCTCAAGAAAACAACAGCAAAAAAAATAAAAAGTGGCATGAATAATAGCCATGTATGATCCTGAAGTAGAGGAAACCCAAACTGTCCTCACCAATGAAGATTTACTATCCATGCAACAAGGCCCTTGTACCAGCATATCACTTTTTCCACTCCTCACTTTTCTGCCTTAGAGGAAAGATGCCATTGCCCACACTGCATAACAGAACCTAGAATAAGATACATGAAGACCAAGACTTTGTATGGACACCCCTCCTCAAAACCCATTTCATGCTCTCCCAGCAACCAAATAACATTTTTGCTTACCCAGCCTCACAGAAGCAAAAACAGAGCACCAAATATTACAACAACTCTCATTCAAACTTCTCGCTGGCATGCTAAAGATGATTCAACCCTTCTTCCCTCCACTCTCTCAGATCTTGTGCAAATATCAAAGTCAACCTTCCAAATAAATTGGGTGATGTAGAGTTTGCTACTATTTACCGGTAGTTCTTAGGCACAGAAGAAACCTTCCTTGCAGATTCAATTAAAATATCTGTCTCAAGCACATAACTATATACATCTCCCCTGGCATCAGAACTCACTGTCACGTTCCCCTTGTTTTCCCTCCCTTTGAGACAGAGCATCTGGACTGGCACCTTTTTCCATTCTCTCTGAACCCTCACTGTTGATGTCACTCATTGGGGAGCGATGACCAGCTTCACTGTGGGGATGAAGCACAGGCCACTCATCTTTATCAAACACTTTCTGGACTGGAGTTGCAGGTTTTCTTCTCCAAGGTTTCTGCCAAAACTCCATATTTCTTTTTTTTTTTTTGCTGAATCAACTTCATCCACTGTGGTGACAGACAACCAGCATCCTCTGTTTAACTGCTTTAATTTTGCCAGATGTAACAAAGTAGTAGTACTCATGAAGTCTCTCGTGAATACCTGCAAAAGCTGCACGCTTTGCTATGTTGAAATGTTGTATCCAGGAAAACCCTGAATCTTTAGTTACCTGAGCTTCTTTGCAAAATCCATTCTTTATCCTGAAATGTATTCACTTTCACTAGGATATCTCTGGGCTTACATCTTGAAGGTTCACTCCGGAGGAGGAGTATCATGGGCCCTGTCCAGGTCCAAAGATTGAGAATTATCTCCTGCTCCTAACAGTTTTTTTTAGTATCTCACGCACAGTGGTCATGGGTTTCTGCCCTCCATGTCTTTGGGATCCCCAATAATTTTGAAATTTAGAGCGATGATCTAAGTTTGTAACTTTTTTTTTTTTACCAAAAAATACATTTACTTCAGCAACACTTACATCTTTTTTTCAGTGAATTTTCTCTGTCCTGTTAAAAAAAAGTGGTTCTCAACCCAGTCCTCGGGACACACCTAGTAGTCTGGTTTTCAGGATATTTACAATGAATATACAATGGAGATAGTGCATGCAAATTTATCTCGTGCATATTATTTGTGACTATCCTGACAAGTTGACTGGCTAGGAGGATCCTGAGGACTGGGTTGAGAAGCCCTGCTATATAAACCCCTCTATTCTCTGCTCGGTTTCAGACAACCAGGGGCCAAAAGAATCAATTTTAGAACTGAGTCCTCCATGAATTCCTTAATAGCTTGAAATTCCTCAGTAAAATAAGCATGAGGTTTTGAAAGCTCTGCTTCACTCTGCATGGGAGAGCTTTTTATCGCCACTCTCTCCTGCCTCCTAATAATAGTTGGTAATTCTGTCCTGACTTCTTGAGACCATGACAGGTCTGTCTCCCACTGTCTGTACGCTTACTAGCCATGTTAACCGATCTTATTAACTCAAAAGGTTGGACCTGGACAGGGCCCATGATACTCCTCCTCCGGAGTGAACCTTCAAGATGTAAGCCCAGAGATATCCTAGTGAAGGTGAATACATTTCAGGATAAAGAATGGATGTTGCAAAGAAGCTCAGGTAATTAAAGATTCAGGGTTTTCCTGGATACAACATTTCAACATAGCAAAGCGTGCAGCTTTTGCAGGTATTCACGAGAGACTTCATGAGTACTACTACTTTGTTACATCTGGCAAGGAAATAAAAAAGGGGCAGGGGAGAAAAAAATTGCAGAACACCCATTGGAGCTCAGCAGCAAGCGACCAACTCCAGCAATACTCCGCAGGGCCAGATTCATGATTTTCTGCAGAGTTGCATCTATCTTATTTTTCGGAGCTATTTGAATATTTTTAAAATCCTCTTCTAAACTGGTGTGAACAGGATGTGTGGACCTTGTTGTAGGCATCATTTTAGGGAGGTATTTTTGGCTCTCCCTTTAGTGGGAAAGAAAGAAAGGAAAGGGAGGACAAAATCCCTGGATACAGTTCTAAACTTTCTTGGGGTTTTCTAAGAACTGGGATTTAGCACTGAATGAAGAAGTATCCTCCTCATCCCTTTACCTACCAATGTATTTTCTGTGAACCTGTTTCTGCATAGATTAGGTTGATGATTCCTGTTCATCTGTCTGTCTGTATTGATCAAGAATTATTATAGTGTTATGTGAAAACTAAAAACGTACTTCTAAATTGTATGTAAAAGATAAGAGGCTATTTTATGCCAAGTGTATCTTTTCGGGATCCGATGTGCTGTAAGGGAACAATGCTTTCTACCGCTTCTGTTCCTGTGCAGGACAATTAATTACTGAGTTCATTAATTAATGAACATATTAAAGGGAGACACCGTTAATGACAAGGCCTGACCTGATATAGTAGTGAGTCAATAAACTATTGAACATAAAATGGGACCCTGCTCTCCCCCCACACACAGGCACTCATTATTCTTGCTTTGCTAGCGTTTCTTGGCTGCCATATTTCTTGTTGATAGTTCTGCTAATCAGATGCATGCAGTAATGATTTATGGCACGGCCAGTGAGTTCCTGGAACCAAACCCCAGAAATGCCAGGCATACTTTGTCTTCCCTAAGCGAGTATTTGAGAATTCAGTCATACTGGAATCCCAGCATCAAGATAAAGATAACTTTTTTTGTTGTTGGGTTTTTTTTCTTTATGGCCAGTGAGCTTAAATTATTGGGCCCTGTTTTAAAAAGGATAGTTTCTATTTTGTTGTCTGTGGCAAAGCTCTTTTGAAAATAGGGCCCGCCGTGCCTAATAATTCAAATCCTTTATTGATCTTTAAATCCCCATTTAAGCAGCCATGGAATTTAGTTCACCGATGCTCATCTTTCAGTGCAATATGTCTAAGAGACAAGGTGCAGGGTATATGCAGTGAAAGTGATTTTGGTAAAGTGAGGATGCTATAATTCTTGTAGCAAAAGAAACGAAGAGCCTTCAAGGAAGCAATAGGGCCTGATTTAATGAAGCCATTCCCTCAATCTACCCGGGGTGGGGGAATCCTTGAAAACTCAGGCCCAGGATGTTCATGGAACCCCACTTGTTGATTATAACTAAATTTGGACTGTGTCGGTACTTAGTGTCAGTGCTTACTATGGGATTTGTGGCAAGATGCTCAAGCACTATGGAAATATCTATGCATGTTTTAAAGTAAGTTGTTTTTTTTCCTTAAGCTCCTTAGTAATAGGCAGCATCTTGGGATAATTTATATGTCGACACAACAAAAGCTATCATAACCTGCAACGAATCCATGTTATGTTTTATTTGTATTGTTGATTTTTAATTTGTGATTTGTACACCACCTGGTCATCCTTTTTTTTTTTTTTGGTTGGGAAGGCAGAATAGAAAAATATTAAATAAATAAATAGCTTCATTCATAGATTAGTTCAGCTAGCGGTGTTCTACACTGCAGATTGCAAAGAAGAGCATGCAGTACATTTCTTAACTCTATATATGGCCAGTGCAAGGTTTCTGGCTTCCTGTGTGACTTCAAACTTGGTTGCCTCGCGACCCAGCCATGCGCCCTATCATGGCACTATTGTTGATGAAGCCTCCCTTCTACACCCTATTGATGGTGCCCAACCTGCCCTTCCCCCGCTGCTGAAGCCTCCCTTTCCATTTTATTTTTCCTTCTAAGACTCTCCCATGCCCTCCAGCTGACATTGCTTCTCTGATTGCCACTTCTCCCTTTCTGCCTCCTCTCTGCCTTTCTTCCATCCATTGGCACTTCACACCCTTCATTCTTTGGTATGTCATACATTGTTCACCTCTCACCAGGGCCAGTGCAAGGGGATTAAGCGCCCTAGGCACCTTCTGCCTTGCACTCGTCCTCCTCTCGTTATGCCACCCCCACCCAGTCGCGCCGCCACCACCATTAGGGGGTGCGAGCCATGTGGGGCTGCGAGTGGTGGCGCCGTGGCAGCAAAGAAGAGTGGAGATTGGTGAATCTCCGCTCCTCTTTGGCGACACCGCTCGCACCCCCTTATGGTTAGATACCCTAGGCCCAGGCCTATTTCACCTAGTGCTTCCGCCGGCCCTGCCTCTCCCCCTTCTGTCTACCATCTTATAACTCTGTCACCCATCCTAATCTTCCCTCGCCTGTCTCTCAGTTCTACCCAGCTATGTATCCCTTCAAGCTCCCAGTCCTCTGTCTCCCCTCTCCTTAAACCCTTCCCAGTTTGCCAGCGCTATGTCTCCCTTATGCTTCTTTACTAGTAAACTGTGCACAAAGCAAGGTACAACTAAATGATCCCAAATATAAAAATACCAAGAATATTCCATTAGAACGGTCAGGAAAACTACAATTAATTAACAACTGCCACCCCCACCATGAGGAAAACACGCATTCGATCTGAAGAAGAATTACAAATACTTATCACTTATCAGGTCACACAAACTTTTCAGTAACTCATTAAATCTATTTTGCCCCATTACTGTTGCTTATTCCTTGAACCAGTGATCAGTAAGATACAGATGAAGGCAGATAAAGCCCAAACTGGTGCTTCCAGTCTGCCCAGTTGAGATTCCTCTGCTTTGGATATGTGACCATACATATTCCCATATGCAACCTGACAGCATCTTCCCCCCACTTTCTTTTCTTTTTCACCTATCACACCCCTTTACACACCACTACCATTGCAGGGCTGGTGCAAGGGTAGTAGGTGCCCTAGGCAAACCGTACAGCCTTCTGCGAGCCCCTCCCTCACACACAATTAAAAATTATGCAGTTATAACAGATTTTACATGGAAAAGGACATTCAAAGTAAAGTCTTCTGAGGTTAAAGTATGACTTACAGCATGCATATTATATTTACATATACCACTATTGTGCCAAATAGAAAACCTTGCAAACAAGACACTTGGAATCCATATGTTATAAGGTATTTTGGGTGTGGGCTTAGTCACCAGAAAGCCATGAGTAAATTGAATTACAATTACAATATAGTAAACCTCCTAAACCAAAACAACGCTAATTGCCAGTATGTAAACAGTAAAAACCCTTCTTAAGAAAATATTACACCAAGCCCTAAAACACCAATACAACTATTAGGAAAACAGAACAAGCCAAGCTGCTGTAGATCCCTACACAGAAATTACATGTTAGCTGAATACCTCATCTTGGTCACACATGTAGAACACAGATAGACCTTCACCAAATACAAAAAAAAAAATGAACATAAACTGCAACAAGCCAGATTCTGTGTATAGTGCAAAAATGGAGAACAGAAACATCATCATTCCTCACAAAACAAACAATAAAACATCTTAATAGTAAAACCATATTTCAATATGGTTCATAAAACTTCAGTATGCCTCATAACTATTTCAAAAGAGCTAATGAATAGAATAACATTCAGTAATTACCAAACACCAATATTTGAAAACAGTAGACATACAAATAAAGTCCAATAATTCAAACAAATAGGGGTAAAAATATCCCAACTTTCTATATTTGGGAACTGTTGATTTCTAATCACCTTTAGATTGTCATGAATTAGTGGTGTAGAGGGAGAGTGCACACTTTATCCTCTTTCTCTCATACACATACACTTCCTAACATACAACTTCTTTCTCTCTGTCTCTCACACTCACAGATATTCACTCCCATGCATACCTTCTCTGTCTCTGACACACACACTCACACATAAAAATACAGGCTCTCACATATACAATCCCTCTCTTACATGATCACTCTCTCACACACACAAACAAACTATGGACAAACTCACACACACACACACACACACACACACACACAGGCTCTCTCACACTCACTGGCTTTTACACACACATACACAGGATCTCATGCACTCACTGGCTCTCTCCTTCTCACACATACAGGCTCTCTCACATTCACTGACTTTCATTCCCTCACATACTCACTGGCTGTCACATACAAACACACAGGCTCTCATACCCTTACACACACACACACACACACACTCTCTCTCTCTCTCTCATTCACTGGTTTTCTCTCCCCCCACCCCCCACAGGCTCTCACACACTCACTGGCACTCTCTCCCTCACATATATACACACAGGCTCTCTCCCCCCACAGGATCTTCTCCTACCACACACACAAGTTTTCTCACACTCAGAGCTCTTTCCATCACACACACACACAGGATCTCTTACACTCATTGGTGCGTTTTCCCTCTCTCTCTGTCTCTCTCTCACACACACACACACACACACACACACACACAGGCTCTCTCCACCCCATTCACAGTCAAAGGCTCTTCCCCTCCCCACACACAGACTCTCACCATGCTATGTACCTCACATACATGTTTCTCCCCCTCCCCCGGGCTCTCTCATACTCACTGGCTCTCACATACACACATGCTCTCTCTCACATTCTGGGTCTCTGCTTCAGCACACCCACGGCCCCTCGGGCCTCTTGTGTTGTCGCAGGAGGGGAGGTGCTAGTGGTGTTTACCTGTTGCACAGTAGGCAGGAGGAGAGGTACTGGCTGCCCTACATCTTGTGCCACGAGCAGGAGGTAATGCATCAGCGGCCTCGCTGGGCTTGTTGCATCATGGGTGGGTGGGTGGGTAGATGCCAGTTGCCAGCCATGTTGGACCTTTGTTTGTCTGCGGGCAGGAGAAGAGTTGCCAGTGGTCCCATGGGGCCTTTTATTGTTGTCTGTGGGTAAGAGACAAGGTGCTGGCGGCTCTGCTGAGCCTTTTCTGGAATTTGGGCTGCAGGCAAGAGTGTAGGTGACTGTAACCAAGATTGCAGCAGGGAGAGGGGGTGTGCATGCATATGTAGACAACTTTCTGGAGGTGTAGTGCCACCACTGGCTGTGAAGTTAAACTACAACTCCTTCAGGCTGTCTGAAATGCAGATGCAAAAATAGTTGCTGTGCTTGACTGGAGGGTTAAAATCCAGACAATTTCTGGATATTTTAGCCCTCCGTCTGACTTCTGGACCTTACCTTAGAATTCTGTACTGTCCAGAGAAAATTCGAACAGTTAGCAACCCTATATCTTGGGGAAACTTCTGAATTTGCTATAGTTTGGAAGCTGAACAAAAAACAAGTTATGAGGAGAGACAGAATAGAAGTGCTATAGTTTGTTAAATACTTTCTTCTTCAATGACTGTGGCTGGCAGAGAGAAAAGAAAGTGCTCATCAGTTAGGGTATTTACAGTCGAAGGTCCTATAATGTGGAATCAGTTACCTAAGAACTTGAGAGTTAAGACTTGTATAAAAACTAGGTCTCAATTTGTAGACAAAAAGGAAGTGGAACTGTAGAATAGAGAGAAGGGAAAGCGGATCTGGGCCTGTGACCTGTGTGGGGAAGCGGGACCAGGTCCGATGTGCAATCTTTCACTCTCCCAAACACACACTCTCTCATACACATATGCAAACACTCTTTTTTTCCTTATCCCAATCATCCTCCATCCCCAGCCATTCTTCATTTAATGAGACTGGTGAGGAAAGGATGGCCGGGGGCTTGAGCATTGCTGAAGGCTAGGGATGGAGGATCACTGGGATAAGGAGAAGGAGGAGGAGGAGAGTAACGAGATGAGGCCCTTTCTCTCTGTCCTCATCCTTCTCCCTGCCTTAGGGATCTTAGTCCTCCATGCCCAGCTCCCCAATCCCTCAATGGTCCTTAGGCTCAAAGTCTCACCCCTAATCCCTAGTAGCCCTTGAGCTCTCCCCCCACCACTGTAGAAATTTACCCTCTCCAGCAGCTCCTCTCCCCCCTTAGCCAGTAAGGCCTTCTTGAATGGGAATCAGTTGGATTTCCTCAGCTTTGGGGAATGAGGGACTGATGTGTACTGCCTGCTCTCCTCAGCCTCCTTGGACTAGGGGGTCTAGAATTCAAAAGTGTTATCTGTTCTTGGCCTCCTTGGGAGAGAAAGGAACACCACATGCTTTCCTTCCTTGCTACTTCAGTCCTCTTTGCTCATTCACTCTGTCCCCAGCCCAGCACTCACACCTCAGTCCCTCTAATCTCCTCACTTACTCTCCACAGCACCTTGAATCACCTCACTCTCTGTCCCCCCCTCTCTCATCCAAACACCCCACAGTCCCTCATTTTTGCCCTTCCACATCCTCCCACTCACTGTCTTGCCTCCTGTGTAACTCCTCACTCACTCTTGCCCCTCCCTGTACTATCTCCCCTTTCCCTCCCTTTGATCACTAACTTTCTCTCTCCCCATTGTAGTCACCAGGGGCAGAGAGGAAGGGACCCAGGAAGCCAGCATGATAAGCAGCAGTGGGGGCTAATAAACCAACAGACTAGTAGTGGCAGAAGTAATGGGCCTGACAGGGATTCACCCCATGTGTCTTCAACCTTGGCCATTTTCCCTTACAGCTGCCTTAATTGTTCTGGGAGATTCCACAAAAATCAAGGCCATGTGACTGCCCCTGTCTCAGGGTACCTAATACCAATCCCCAGAGAAAATAATACTTTTACATATTCATTATTCAATTTTATTTATTAGAAAACTAATACAAAATGCTACTTATACACATTAAAAACTAACTATCACATTCATTTCTCCCCATTCACACACATTAAAAATACCTTATGTCACATGGTAATATCCACTCTTAATCATCACTAACCAATTTTATCTCTTATGTTACATGACTTTAATATACAATGTCATTCAATATTGTTCTAACAGATATTATAAACCATTATATTTTTCATAAAGGTGATTTTCTATCAGATATAATATCTTCCTTGTTCTCAAAGTTCACCGTCCCAAATCTTCATGTTGTCCGACAAAGAATTCTCTGTTTCACCCTCTCATATACGGGCTTCCTCAGGGCAAATTATATCTACTGATATCCACATGTTACTTCATTCGTGCTGTTTCCAAATCTACTCTCTCGACCAATTCTATAATATCAAAGAACAAATCTCAAATGACTTCCCACTTCTATCACACAACATAACATCCCTACAAACCTATTAACCCCAAAAACTCACCTTCTCTTTCAAATACACGTTATTCTTTCATGTTCTCAATCATCTCCAATGCGATTCATCAAAACCACGTTTGAATTTCTATAACGTTTTTCTTTGTTTCACTCATTTCCAATGCGACCCGTCAAAGCCGTATTTGAATTTCTATAACAATTTACCTTTTTTCACTCATCGCAAATTTCATAATGTATGTGCATGTTAAATTCCAACTGCAACTCATAACTTTACAACTATACCGATCTAAGCACAAACCTTAACCCGTACTCACCCTGATACCGGAAGTGACGCTATTCGTAGACTCTGCGTCCACATCGTATCGATGTTTCAATGTAACAGGAACTATTTATATCCTAATTAAATGACCAAACTACTCATTACCACCTACCACAAACAATTTTCCCCACAATAAAACAATCATAAAATTATTCTTAAGGCTATATAAAATAGCCATTTCTCCCCCAACCTTTGCAACCAGCTGTACTAAGGTAACCTCTAGGCAAAATTTATGTTCTGTTTCAATGTAAACCGATGTGATCTGTATTTCATACAGGAACACCGGTATAAAAAAAATCTAAAAATAAATAAATAATAAATAAACTAAACCTAAACTGGAATGTCATCTAGTAACCCCCTAAATCATGTCCAGAGTATCTGCAAGATTCCTTCATAAAAAGGCAGACCATTCAAGTCGGCCATTTAAACCAAACGGTGACATCGTTTGCCAATAAACAAATGAAACACTGTTCTAAGCGTCTCAGCGCCAAAGATAAATCCCCTCCATTTTTCAATTGTACCCTTTGAATCACAAATACTTTAAATCCTCCGAGTACTCCCTTTCCATCCAGTGTTCCACTAAAGGTGCATTCTCCGTCAAAGACCTAATTTGACTTTTATGTTCAATAATTCTGCACCTAACAGTTGTTGCAGTCTGTCCAATGTAAATCAATCCACCCGGGCATACCACTGCATCAGAATTATATGTAAACAGTCCAGGTAACTTGTAATCCCGTCTCAATTTAGGATGATGCAAAGTATCTAATGTAAGCACATGGGGACACACTGAACACCTCCCGCAAGGCACCTGTCTCTTCTCAGTATCTACTGTATATAAAGGATTACTAAATTGCCTCGAATTATCCCGCAAACTGTGGCGTTTCCTATAGCAAATATCGGGAGTTCTGAGAAATTCTTCAATGGAGATAAAATGTGCCAATATTTTAACTTTATCTCCTTAATTAAAGGGGTTTTAGAAGAATATGGAATGGAACAAATCATTCTGGAGGGCACTTCCTTCCTAGTCTTTATTAGAAGGTTCTCTCTGTTTGCATATAGGGTCCGCTTATACGCCTTCCGATTGGTAGCACGGGTATACACACGAGCCTTAAATCTGTCACTAAGTTCCTGTGCTTGAACACAGCCTTCTGCATCTTAAGAATTGACCAATAGGTATATTATTCCTTAACTGATGTGGATGAAAACTCTGGTAATGCAATAAGGTGTTCTTATCGGTGGGCTTCCTATAAACAATGGTGGCCAATGTAGTATCATGGCACTGTAATTCTATCATATACCAGTGTAAATGCCAAATTCCTGTCTCTAGAATTTATCTGCTAATAAGCGCAGTATTTTTCCCAAGAAAAATTAGACACATTTTTTAAAATTCAAAAGTATGTCTCTAAGTGCAAAACCCCTCTCGGCGACACCCCTGGGAACAACTCCTTACTGCAGGATTAAAAAGGACGCACATAGGGGCATGGCAGTGCAGTGCAGTACCACTGAGTCATAAGGCCAGGCCCCCGCTCCCTCCCCCTCCAAAAAAAAAAATTTCAGATCTTTTGGGGGTGGGGGAAAGGGAGGGAATTATATCAGGAATCTACAAATAGTCTATTGAGCCTTTTTTAGAAAGATTCTGACATTTCTAAATTTGAGGGGTTAGTTATGGTCCTATACCACCATTTTAATTATTGCTGGTGCTGTTTTGTTTAAGAAAGAGAAATAATGATCGCTGATACTTAATTGATGAATGGCAACAGCAACTGATTCAAAGTTTGCAAAGTGTAGCAGACTGTAACGCTTTCTGAAACCCCACTGGAAAATTCAGTGACAGCAGTAATGTGTCCCAGAGCCATGGAAGGTGGAAGAAATATTTAAGAGTTCATATAATCCCAACTAAAGGTGAGTTTAAATGTGGAAATGAGTGTTCAAAGTCAAGTCACTGAGACCTAGGGAAGAATGGATGAAAATCAACAAGAACACAGGGCGCATCCATTAAAAGGAAAACCACATGCAGGAGCAGATATAACACTGTTGAATTTTATTTTGCGTATCTACCACCCTCGCAGACTTCTATAGGTGCCCTTATTGCAATCTGCACTTTTTGGAAAAATTCACGTGTGCCTTTTCAGTCACAGGGCCTCTCTACTGGAATTCTCTTCCCAAAGAGCTTAGTTTATTAACTTGCACCAGCCAGTTCAAAAAAACATCTGAAAGCTTTCGATCTTGAGAATTAACGTATTTGTTGGTTGAAATCCACCAACTGATGTCTGTGAGACCGGTGGAAGCCTTTTATATTGGCTACTAGATTTGTGATTGTTATTTTGAGGACTGGTTACTGGCTTTGGCAGTGCTGTTGATTTCTTGTTAGTTGTTTGTTAGATGGGTTTTATGTTCATGACCTGGCCTGGTAGGTCTTGCCTGTTTTAAATCTTGTGTATGCTTGATTTGTTCCCCATCATGAACAAAAGAAATGTGCAGGTTATACATTTTTCTAAATAAATAAATAAATACATCCTCATGTATTTAATGCATCTGTAATATGATGTATGTTTCAGTTCCACAGTTGTATCCCTGAGGAAAATTCTGATGGTGAAGCCAAAGCAGTCAGTGGTGTACATAAAAAAATCACAGTAAATTATGGATTGGTGGTGGGGGGGGATTCTGGTTTTCTTTTTTAATATTTTTTGTACCTAAAATAATAATATATATGATTTGCTGCTGCTATTTTTAATAGTGCTCCTAGATGTATGCAGAACTTCACTGCTTCTTTGCTGGTGTCTCTTCTCCCTTTGTGTCCTACTTAGAATTATCAGGCAACACCCATGAGTGTTGCCTTGCCCATGGCTGGTCACTTGATCCTGGCCCATCTGACTCATTGCCAGGGTCCTCCCCTGAAACATTGAAAATTGTACATATTTTAAACATATATATATGCAGTGTGATATCTCTCTTCACACTCAATTGACACAAAATTATGCAGAGTAGTTAAATTTCAAGCAGATTGTGATGAATTGCAGGAGGACCTTGCGAGACTGGAAGACTGGGCTTCCAAATGGCAGCTGAAATTTAATATGGACAAGTGCAAGGTGATGCATGTAGGGAAAAATAACCCTTGCTGTAGTTACATAATATTAGGTTCTATCTTAGGAGTTACCACCCAGGAAAGAGATCTAGGCGTCACAGTGGATAATGTATTGAAATTGTTGGCCCACTGTGCTGTGTCGATCAAAAAAGCAAACAGAATGTTAGGAATTATTAAGAGGAAAATGGAAGATAAAGCGGAGGATGTCATAATGCTTCTGTATCGCTCCATGGTGAGACCGCACCTTGAATACTGTGTGCAGTTCTGATCACCGATTCTCAAAAAAGGATATAGCTGCACTGGAGAACGTGCAGAGAAGGTTGAACAAACTGATAAGGGGCATAGAACAACTGCCCTATGAGGAAAGGCTAAAGACGTTAGGACTGTTCAGTTTGGAGAAGAGATGACTGAGGGGAGATGTGATAGAAGTCTGCAAAATCATGAAAGGTCTTGAACAGGTTAATGTAAATCTGTTATTTACTCTCTCAGATATTAGAAGGACTAGGGGGCACTCCATGAAGTTAGCAAGTAGCTCATTTAAAACAAATCGGAGAAAATTCTTTTTCACACAGTGCATAGATAAGCTCTAGAATTCATTGCCATAGGATGTGGTTATAGCAGTTAGTGTAACTGGGTTTAAAAAAAGGTTTGGATAAGTTCCTAGAGGATAAATCCATAAACTGCTTTGACGGTAATTAATAAGCAGTAGTAGCTTGTGATTTATCTAATGTTTGGGTACTTTCCAGGTACTTGTTCTTGGATTGGCCACTGTTCGAAACAGGATACTGGGCTTGATGGACCCTTGGTCTGACCCAGTATGGCATATCTTATGTTCTTATATTCTAATGATCTTCTTTTCTCCAAGATCCCTAATATAGCACCATCTGCTACACCACAAACTATATATAAAACATTCCTGTGGTACAAATATGTACACCAATAAACCACCAGCATGCAGTGCCAGAGAGAGGACACTGTAAATGATGTGGCTCTTGAAAAGGGTTGCTTTATGGCTCTAGGTGTAGAGAACTGAAGAATACGTTAGAAGCAAAGTTTTAGCTACTGGGGGATGGGAGGTGCCTAGGGAGGGAGTGGTAGCTGTCCCAAAAACTTGTCCTGTGTTGTGAGGCTAGTGGTGACAGAAAAGTGGGTTCTAGTTGTTCCTGTCTGCATACAGATACTGAGGCTACATGATACAGAAAAGGTTTCGAGTTAGACATTCCTTTTCAAACCATCTATCCTTATAGCTTCTCCCAGACCATCAGTGTACAGAGTGTGTTTTAGAGAGTTTGTGGAGCTAGAAAAGTCTGCATTATGGCTAATACAATACTCAGCTTTTCAGCCTGTCCAGAAACCCTGGGAGGTCAGGAAGCCTAGGGTGCTTATAGGCCCTTCCCTGTATGTACAGTTGCATAGGATCTTCTCAGGACAAGGACCCATATCCAAAAAAGTTACAATATACACTATTTATTTATTTTATTTATTTAGCATTTTTTATATACCGAGGTATAGCAGGGTTGCCTTCACTCCGGTTTACATACAAAACAACCAGTTACATTATAAACCATTCCATACTGACATTTTTTCAGCATTTCCTATATACATTAATCACCTTGCTGGCATTTAGGTTGTGAGATGTCCAATTGACCAGCCCTTCCCACAGCAGCTTCCAATATGGTGTTCAGCACCAGCCATTCTGCTGCAGTGAAGCTGACCTGACTGTCCAGCCCCTCAGCGTCCCGGCCTGTCTCCTCTTGAGCAGATGTGGCTCAGTTCATGTGCATTGCAGTTATGGTGAAATACCAAATTCAGCTTGTGGCAGATCTTCTCCCACATGATCTCCTTCCTGTAGGACCCATCTCTTTTGGACTGGGGGCCATACAGGAGATGCTGGACTTTCATGATCCCAAATGATGGACAAGAAGGTCCACCATTTGGGTAGGAAGTTAGGTTTCCTCACAAGTGCTCCACTTCTTTGGGACATGGTGAAAATAGGAAGACATGCACTGGGAGCCAACCCTTAATACCTCCATACACACGTAAATTGAACATATTTGCACATATTAAGGGGTGGCATGTGCAATAAAATCGTACACATGTATATCATTAAATGAGAAATAGCTACTGTACCTGAATGTAATCTACTTTGGTTGAAAGGTAGAATACAAATAAATGTAAAAAATAAATAAGAGATAGCAAATATACACATGGTTGTTACTACTTGCATATATAATGGTAACTTTCGTGCGTATATACTCTGAAGCTGTGGTACATGTATATTTTGTGCACTATTGGTATATGTGAATTTTTTTCTCTTGTGAGTGCAGTGAATCAACACATGATACATCTGCTCAGGGACTTCAGTAGCTGGCCCAGTGTTTCTTCCTGTAGTTTACTATGTGCGTAAGACCTGGATTGGACTAGTAAATGTCTGATTCCATGGTACCAACTGCTGTTACACCTCCATAAGGTATATATTGGATATTAGGATAGAATGGAACATGTGAATGAATACATCATCAAAGGTCTGGATGATTACTATATAAGGCTTGCTTATATTCTCAGTGAACCAGCATATCTCTCCATCTGGAAATGGACATTATATATGACAGAATGTCACTCATAGTTTTTTTTTATATGTGACCTGTGTCTTACAATATATTCAGGCCATGTTTTCTAATTAGAATGCCATTTCTTCTATCCTACCAAACCTTTTTTCCTCTTAGGTGAGTTTGAATGGGAAATGCCTGACGAGAATTATACTTCAAGCCTAGTTCTAGGTGCTAGACAAGCTCTGATGATTCCTTTAAATCAGGTTGAGGTTCTAGTCCATTCTAGTTAGCAGTGGTGGAAGTGGGTAAGGGATCCAGCTAATTGACAGGCTGATACATTAAAGTATCGCGCATAGGACACTCTCCTGTGCATGCAATACAATAAAGTCATTTATTTAAATTAGGGCCAGTGGTAAAAAGAGGCGCTAGGGACACTAGCGCGTCTCTAGCGCCTCTTTTTGGACAGGAGCGGCGGCTGACAGCCGTTGCTCAATTTTGCCGGCGTCGGTTCTCAAGCCCGCTGACAGCTACGGGTTCGAAAACCGGACGCTGGCAAAATTGAGCGTCCGGTTTTTGAGCCGCGGGCCCATTTCAAAATTTATTTTTTTTTAACTTTTTTTTAACTTTCGGGACCTCCGACTTAATATCGTTATGATATCGCTATTAGGTTCTGAAAGTAAAAGCCGCACATTTTACTTTCTGAATCGCGCGGGAATACCTAATAGGGCCATCAACATGCATTTGCATGTTGCGGGCGCTATTAGGTTGGGGGGGGGGGGGTTGGACATGCGTTTTCGACGCGCTATTACCCCTTGCTGAATAAGGGGTAAAGCTAGTGTGTCCAAAACGCGCGTCCAATCGCAGGTTAACAGTGCGCTCCGCCAGAGCGCACTGTACTGTATCGGCCTGTTAATCAGCAAGGAGTGATTGACTGATCTCAACTGGGAGTTCAAAAGGCACATGATCCTGGATGTCTTGCAGAACAGAAGGCTAGCACTCTTCTAGCAGGCAAATGTAATTTAAAAGGTAAGTATTTGAGAGATCCCTGTTTGGTTTAGTCTTTGAAGGGGTTTGCAGATGGGAGCTTGGAGTTTTCAGCTAAAAAGCAAGCACTTACCTGTAAGGATAGCCAGTGTGAGCATGGAGAGGGACTGGCTGGGTGCAGATTATTAATCAGACACCTCTTTTAAGGCATTGCATCTCTGTAATATTAGAAGTATTGCATTTCTTATCAGTTATATCTGAACTCTATGGGATATCGAGTTTACTTAATAGACCTTTAAGCAGGAGTCTGCTTCAGGTGAATGCAGCTTCTAGCAGGTCATACATTTCAAGTGTAGTGATTCAGAAAGGGCACCTCATGTATGCTCCTAATCTCCCTGTACTGTGATTTTATTTAAGGGGGATATCTAACATACTAGAAACTTTATACACATAACCCCTTCTTTGGCATAGCTGTACTCATATCTGGTGCCTTTTGGGGAGGTAAGTGGCACCTGTTGATATATATATATATATTTTTTTGCTTTGTGGTCTCCCTTACTGATAACAGTTTTAGGGGTGCAAAGTTAACACAACTAAACTAACTGCATATGCTGATGTAAGGGTAGATAAAAAAAAAAGTCTAACAATTATTGGACAAACCAACATGACAAACGACATGCAGGGCTAGGTGTGGTTCAGAGAGTTATGGATATAGTAGATTCCTAAAGAGACTTTACTGTTGTACAGATTAAACCAAAGTATGTAGTAAATAATGTAGAGACATAGCCAAAGTAAATATACAATTATAAAACTTTTATATAAATTTTAAAATATGTCTAACTTTGTTAAAACTATTTACAGTAAGGGAATGGTTAATAAAACGGAAAATGTTATTATGCCTCTATATCGCTCCATGGTGAGACCACACCTGGAATACTGTGTACAATTCTGGTCGCTGCATCTCAAAAAAGATATAGTTGAGATGGAGAAGGTACAGAGAAGGGCAACCAAAATGATAAAGGGGATGGAACAGCTCCCCTATGAGGAAAGGCTGAAGAGGTTAGGGCTGTTCAGCTTGGAGAAGAGACGGCTGAGGGGGGATATGATAGAGGTCTTTAAGATCATGAGAGGTCTTGAACGAATAGATGTGAATCAGTTATTTACACTTTCGAATAATAGAAGGACTAGGGGGCATTCCATGAAGTTAGCAAGTAGCACATTTAAGACTAATCGGAGAAAATTCTTTTTCACTCAATGCACAATTAAGCTCTGGAATTTGTTGCCAGAGGATGTGGTTAGTGCAGTTAGTGTAGCTGGGTTCAAAAAAGGTTTGGATAAGTTCTTGGAGGAGAAGTCCATTAACGGCTATTAATCAAATTTACTTAGGGAATAGCCACTGCTATTAATTGCATCAGTAGCATGGGATCTTCTTTGTGTTTGGGTAATTGCCAGGTTCTTGTGGCCTGGTTTGGCCTCTGTAGGAAACAGGATGCTGGGCTTGATGGACCCTTGGTCTGACCCAGCATGGCAATTTCTTATGTTCTTATGTTCTTACAGTTGGAAAAATAAAGGGGACGGGTGAGACGTTCTAAGGTGCAAACTAAATACAGAAAAAAAAGGCCCAGGGACCTAGTGAGGCCCAGGTGATGCAGACTTAGGAGTCTGGTCAGTGTGGTAGTGGGCCTCATGCTGATGAGGTTAGGAGGTGCCATGAGGTTGTTAGGATTCATGGGTTTCGTGGACCCTTGGCCTGAGGTGAGGGTTGATACCACCTGCGGGGAGGAGCCCCACAGGTCCTCACCGTCGGGAGGTGAGGTCAGATGCAGCAGGAGACACAGTGGTAGAGAGGTATGACATTCTGCATCACAGCCACGTGATCGTAGGAGATTGTAGAGAGAGAATACTGTGAAGTGTCCCGTGGAGTGGGGTAAGAGACACAGTGCAGAGGGAGCAACAGTATTCAGGCGAGTTGGAGATGCAGGTTCCAGAGCAGGAGCCTCCGACAGAGGAGCATTAGGCAGGCCCCGAGGAGCGGGGAGCACCAGACAGGAACTACTGGAGGAATGCAGCGGAGGCTGTCCCGAGGGGTGGGGCAGTGCAGCAAGAGAGGCTCTGGTGTGATGACGTAGGCTGACCCGAGGAGTGGGGGAGCCCGAGTCGAATCTCCGAAGTAGTGACATAAGCCGCCCCGAGGAGTGGGGCTGCGCACGATGGAATCTCTGGTTAGAGAACGAAGGCACTGCCCTGAGGAGCAGGGAGGTGCTGAGTACAGGCACTGGTGTAGAACGTAGGCACTGCCCCGAGGAGCAGGGAAGTGAAGGGAATAGTCACTGATGCAGAACATAGGCTGTGCCCCGAGGAGCAAGAAGTGCAGGGTAAAGTCACTATTGTAGAATGTAGGCACTGCCCCGAGGAGCGAGGGAGTTCAGAGTTGAGTCTCCAAGTAGTAAGGTAGTTTGAAGGACCACCCCGAGGAGCAGGGAAGCCAGCAGGCAGGAACTCTGGAAGGCACAAGGGCTATCCCGAGGAGCAGTGAAGCCTGGAAACAAGGTCTCCAACTGGAGTGTGAGCAGGCCCTCGAGGAACGGGTACCCGAGCCTGGTTTCAGAGTCGCAGATAGATCTAGTACAGGAACCATGGGTCCGAGGAGACAGGAGCAAGCACCATGCGAAGAAACTCATTGCCAAGTCAACCAGCAAAGGGCGAGGGAGGTGCTTATGAATCCCAACCTTGTGATGTCATCAGTCAGGGAACTCCCTGAGGTTCCTGTCATTGGGCCTTTAAAAAGAGGCCTGGTGGCGCGTGCCTAGGAAGGCCTGGAGTCAGCGTGGATGGTGGTGGCGGCGGCGTCCCAGCACCCATGAAGAACCTAGAGAACCCGGAGATATGCGGTGGTAGCGGCTAGCCCCAGCCGCGAGTTGACTCGGAGAGGAGAGCAGGGCAACGCATGACGTAAGTTGAATCGGTCGCAGCCGTCTGCGACCAACGGTCATATCAGAGGTGCTCTTTAGTCTCGTTGAGGCAGCCCACTAAACCAAGCAAACTCTTAAGGTAAGTTTGGATCCCTCTTATCTCCACCATCAACTGCATACCTTCCCAAAAGCCCACTGAGATAGTGGTTCATCACCTGGAGTGGGTGCTCCAGAAAATGAGCCAGGCTCAGGAGCCCTGGGCAGGGCAACAGATAATGATGGGAGGGGTAGGGGGGAACCGCATCTTCCATGGCCAGCAAGAGGTAACCTGTCTGAATCTCAGCATTCCTAGATTCCAGAAGAGGGAAGAGGGCCTACTGGGATGGGGAGAGGGATATTAGTATTTTCGGGCCCAGGGCCCACCAGTTGGTAAAGGGACTGGACTGCCACCCCTGGGTCCCCCAGGTTGGACGGAGTGGAGGAGGAATAGGCAGTGGGACGAAGCAGCCTGATCCTCCCCAGTGATGCTGAGACCTCGCTTCTGCCTCTTCCTATTCTTACTCCTCAGATGAAGAGTTCTCATCTGTGAAGAGATCAGAAAAAGTGTATCAGTTCATGTACTCATATGATCCAGGATGTGATGTGCATGATCAACATTAGTAATACCATAGAATGGTTTGTTGAAATACATAAACTTCAGTTCTGCAATATTTTACTTTATACCTTGCATGTGATATGGGCTCAGAGATAGACTCTGTCAGGGTTAGAGTTGGGTTGTGGTCTACATAGCAACATTTCAAGGCCATGACGCAGCATATAGTTGTATAGGATAGGGGACATATATGCATTCATTGGTAATAAATTTAGGAGTGGCTGCGAACACCCTGATTGGTTTCCAGCTAGACCTGAAAGTACCTTCCAAGTAACACTTCATGACAGTGCTGTCCATGATGTAGAGAAATGTCAAGGTCTAAGAATGTTTGCATGAAGGTTTTTTTAAGCTCAAGGCAGAGACAGGGTGGTGCTGAGTGATAGGCCAATATTGTGGCTGCTGATGGAAACAGGACATAGAATGATCTTGTGTACATCTCTCCCTGATGGCCATGTTATAAACCTACCTTCAGCCCCATCCCTTCGGGCTCGAAGCTGGTCCAACCACCTACTCTTCTGGCATAGCTCCCGGGCTACCACCTTCTGGTCCTCGTTTTATACAGAGAAATACGAATACAGTGTGCACTGTAGCTGCTCCTGTGACCTCCATACTGGTATGCATCTATGTATGCAACTGACATATGGAATACTTAGCATGGCTCTTTGCACTCCCTTAATGCGCCTAGAAGTGGTGTGCTGCTGCCAGGCCCCAAAGTTCCCCAGAAAAGAGACCCTCCATGAACCGCCATGGTACCCCTTTTCATGATGAAGCAAGCTGGGCAGTCTAGCCAGTGGACGCCTATAGAACTCATCATTTGGGAAGTAACAAGAACCATGTGACTGGACCAAATCTCTCCCTTCTGAAATGAAGCCATAACTTTTCTGCTATTGTGTCCACATTAAATCTATGACATGTGCTAGAGAAAGTTCTAAGTTATAATAGCATCTTTACTATACTTGTGATTATTGATTTAAGTCATCCCTTGTCATCTTTGTCTATAATTTCACTCTTGCATTATTTTATATTGGCAGCATATGTGCATTCTGTAGATCATGGTATTAATGGATTGTGCATCTGATTCTGTATCCAGACATACCTATAGACTCATGCCCTGTTTGTAAACCACACCGGTGCCACTCCTCTAGTAAATCTTGTCTCCACCTAGACTGACTGCCTCAGTCACAGTGAACCTAGAAGATATGGTAGGCCTGATTGACAAACTGAAGAGTAGTAAATCACCTGGACCAAATCATATACACCCCAGGGTTCTGAAAGAACTAAAAAATGAAATTTCAGATCTATTAGTAAAAATTTGTAACCTATCATTAAAATCATCCATTGTACCTGAAGACTGGAGGGTGGCTAATGTAACCCAAATATTTAAAAAGGGCTCCGGGGTGATCCGGGAAACTACAGACCAGTTAGCCTCACTTCAGTGCCAGGAAAAATAGTAGAAAGTGTTCTAAACATCAAAATCACAGAACATATAGAAAGACATGGTTTAATGGAACAAAGTCAGCATGGCTTTACCCAAGGCAAGTCTTGACTCACAAATCTGCTTCACTTTTTTGAAGGAGTTAATAAACATGTAGATAAAGGTGACCCTGTAGATGTAGTATACTTGGATTTTCAGAAGGCATTTGATAAAGTTCCTCATGAGAGGCTTCTAGGAAAAGTAAAAAGTCATGGGATAGGTGGCGATGTCCTTTCGTGGATTACAAACTGGCTAAAAGACAGGAAACAGAGAGTAGGATTAAATGGACAGTTTTCTCAGTGGAAGGGAGTGGGCAGTGGAGTGCTTCAGGGATCTGTACTGGGACCCATGCTTTTCAATATATTTATAAATGATCTGGAAAGAAATTTGATGAGTGAGGTAATCAAATTTGCAGATGATACAAAATTATTCAGAGTAGTTAAATCACAAGCAGATTGTGATAAATTGCAGGAAGACCTTGTGAGACTGGAAAATTAGGCATCCAAATGGCAGATGAAATTTAATGTGGATAAGTGCAAGGTGATGCATATAGGGAAAAATAACCTATGCTATAGTTATACAATGTTAGGTTCCATATTAGGTGCTACAACCCAAGAAAGAGATCTAGGCGTCATAGTGGATAACACATTGAAATCGTCGGTGCAGTGTGCTGCGGCAGTCAAAAAAGCAAACAGAATGTTGGGAATTATTAGAAAGGGAATGGTGAATAAAACGGAAAAAGTCATAATGCCTCTGTATCACTCCATGGTGAGACCGCACCTTGAATACTGTGTACAATTCTGGTCGCCGCATCTCAAAAAAGATATAGTTGCGATGGAGAAGGTACAGAAAAGGGCGACCAAAATGATAAGGGGAATGGAACAGCTCCCCTATGAGGAAAGACTAAAGAGGTTAGGACTTTTCAGCTTGGAGAAGAGACGGCTGAGGGGGGATATGATAGAGGTGTTTAAAATCATGAGAGGTCTAGAACGGGTAGATGTGACTCGGTTATTTACTCTTTCGGATAGTAGAAAGACTAGGGGACACTCCATGAAGTTAGCATGCGGCACATTTAAAACTAATCGGAGAAAGTTCTTTTTTACTCAACGCATAATTAAACTCTGGAATTTGTTGTCAGAGGATGTGGTTAGTGCAGTTAGTGTAGCTGGGTCCCCCAGGCTTTAGGACTTGGGAAATTTTCCGGGAATCCAAAGTGGATCTTGAGCATGGAAAGGACCAAGTGGTGATCCGGAGGAAAAGGGGAATTAAGTCCCATACTCCTCTTATTACCTGCAGGTTCTGAGGACTGGATTTCTGATGGGAGTCATAGTGAGGACTGTGAACTTGGGAAATCTAATTGCAGAGTTGCTGTTGCAGGAAGTTCTCAACAGGGACTCATCTGAAGCGTTATCAGGAGAAGTCTTCAGTTTCTTGTACTGGGAAGGAGTCTGCATCCAGTTTGCAGGGATCACTGGGGAAGTGCCCAGGGAGGTTGCCTTGTGAATAGTGCCTACTGCAGGGAGTGCAGATTTGCCAGTGACTGTATCTGTGATTTTTTTTTTTTTTGTGGTGAACAGTGGTCTATTAAATCTTAAACTAAACTAACTTCCCTTTCTGGATTGAAGTTAACTATTCTAGAGTGTACCCTCTATTAATTTTCTTCTTCATTCAAGTAACCTGTAAAATAATTTATTCTTGAACAACAGTTCACTGTGCGCAGTGTGTTTCTTTTACTGGAAGTTGCAAGAACACATAGGGGGCCTTGAAAGATTGACTCTTTGCCCCTGATCAAGAAATAACCCAGAAGTATGGGTGGCAGTCTGTTAGCTGGCAGGACAGGGCTACACCTTTAAGTATGTATTCAAGCTTACAAGAGCAACAAGCTGCATTAGATTATTGAATGAACCTTTTTCATCACAGCTAGTTGGGGATATTGATTTTTTTTTTATGAGAAAAAGTCTTCAAAGAATGTACAGCTTTGCATTTTAGCATTTCATTTCTTTTCCTTTTTTTTTTTTTCACACCTTCTCTCCTTGGTTTGTTTGTTTTTTTTGCACAAAATCATAAAGACCGTTCTGAAACAAAAAATATGGTAATTGTAAATCTGGATCGATTTTATTCACAGAAGATATATTTTTCCTTTTTCTCTTTTTTTTAGGCCATCCGTTGTACACTGGTAAATTGCACGTGCGAATGTTTCCAGCCTGGGAAGATTAACCTCAGGACCTGCGATCAGTGTAAACATGGCTGGGTGGCTCATGGTGAGAAATCTTTATGCAACCTTTTTTTTGTCTTGTTTTTAATGCAGGCACTGAAATGATGAAAAGGAAGGTCAGGAGTATTGACCATGGTATGAAAGTAATCCTGAATTTGGTTAAATGTTCTGCTTGCAGCTCAGCGTACATTCTAGTCTCTGGGCCATGCTGCCCCCTCCCAGCAGAAGGGCACACAATGCTTGTCAGTTGTTTGGGCTACCAAGTTCATAGTCACTGGGCCTGGTGGAAACTCAAAAACACTTAGGGGTGAATTTTCAAAGAGTTACACGCATAAAAATGAGTGCATGTGCTTAAGTAGCCTGTACTCTCGTAATCACTATTTAAAAAATATTGAAAGTAGGCGCGTGCTTTACATTTCACGCGCACATATAGACTTGGGAAAAGAAAAGGATGGTCTAGGGAGCATTCTGGGGCAGGGCCAACAGATATAGACACTTACATGTGTACATTTAGCAGCATACTCGCGGAATTTTCTACCCTCTAATTATCTTGCACAGTTGATATGGAACCTGTTTCTTGTATAGTGTTGCCTGGATAGGAGGTCCGGGTGAACTGGGGGGAGCTCAGGCTGAAGAATCAGGAGGGTCTCAATGACCTGGAGAAGGACGGGGGGAAACTGATGGACTAATGGGTAAACTGGTGATTTCAGATCTGTGCGCATGTTTTCAGATGTACCGACTTAATACACGCAATTGAGTTTCACGCATGCAAGTGCTACTTTACTTTCCCCACGTAAAATACGTTTCGTATTTTCTGAAAATAGGTAGGAAAAGTGTGGGTCCAATGGATTGAAATACTCACTTTCACGTGTAGTGCTTATGTTGCAAGGTAGAGATATATATATTTTATAATACACGCGGGTTATAAAATACTAATACTATTATAAATCTATGTGCAGCCATATATGCATGCATATGCTGCTGCGCACACTTGTTTGAACGTTATTCTCTTACGAGCCAATTTTAAAAGGCCAGCGTGCATAAGATCGGGGGGGGGGGGGGGTTACACATGTGACTGGGGCCCTGTGCATTCCGCACGCATTTTCTAAAGGGCCCAGGCATGCGTGTAACCCCCGATACGCAGCAAAGTGCCGGGCCCTCGGAAAGGGACGGGTGGTGGGGCGTGGTCTGGGTGGGGAGGGGCGGGCCAGGACAGCACCATTAGACCCTGTCCCGTGGAAGCGCGCGCCAGCAGCCGGCCGGCATGCGGAAGAGCAGAAAATAAAAAAAATTGGGGTTAGATTGGGTAGTTTAGGGGTCAGGGGAAGAGGAAGGAAGGGAAGAGGCCACCCGCCCGCACGTGTGCGCGGATATTAAAATCCGGCACACATGTGCGCACGGGAATTCTATTTTATAGCATGTGTGCTCCAGCGTACGCATGTTATAAAATAGCTGCGTCCATGTGCGCGCGCTAGGAACCGCGCACATGTTTTGTTTTGTTTTGTTTTTTTTTAAATCTATCCCTTAGAGCTTGCCTTTTAAAGGCCAGATGTCAGAAGAAAGCTTTTGTGACAGTGGATCCTCATAGGATGTAGCAGCTGAACTTGTCCTGCTCATTAAATTCGTTAATGAGGGGTCATCTGCCAACATAGATGTTTTGGATCAATATAGATGTCTATTCTGGTGGCCCTGGGTCCTAAAAGATCATATGTCACAAGTTATAAATATGGTATTAGTTAGCCTTTTATTTGTAGGGTTTATTGCTTCCAAGCACACTTCCAGATTAGAGGATAGAAATAATTACCTTCCAAAAATCTCTCTTTAGTAGTAATTTGAAGTCCCTAAACCCAAGAATGTGTTCATTTTCTGATACATGGAATGTTTTATTAAAAAAAAGAAAAAAAATTAACTTGAGCCCTGGTCAAAATTTACAGTGCCTTTGTACAGATTATGTGTTGTCCAAGCTGGCAAAGTTAATGATAATGCAAGGAAGACATAGCCAGAGATATTTTAGTTTTTAACGGATCTTGTGAAGGTAAAATTTGCTGAAGACGTGTTTGAGGTTGTTACCAGAACAAACTATTATTTTAAGTCCTGAAGCAAGCATTATGTTGCTTAAAAAGGCACCTTTTGCTCAAAATAGAGGTTAGAACCTTTTGCGAACAAGCACAACCATGGTAGCAAAATTAAATAATAAAATTGGACATGCCTTTGGCAGGAAAAGATGTCACTTTGTACGATAAGATAGTAAGGCCTTGGAAGAGTTGTGATCCAGGTACTTCAGCCATAGTTGGAGGTCAATAAGGAGTTTAGTAAGATATTCCCTGCCCTTTGCTAGAGAATTAACTGGAGGGTTTCCCCCACTTTCCCTGGATTGCCAGTGCCATACAGTGATTGCTGTTAAGCAATGAGGAGGAGGTTGGGCTTGATGTGTGGTGGCCTTCTTCCTAGCTTACCGATTGTATCCCTAGGCAGTTGTTCTTCTTGAGTGCCAGTGAGTCATGAAAGCCAATGCAGCAATTTTTTTCATCTTCTTCAATAGATTTTTAGTTTTTCTTGATTCTCCTTGTCAAGTGTTACTCCGCTCCCCAATCCAGCCCCTCCCCTCCTGTCATTTCCCAGGAGACGATGCAGAGAGAAAAAAGAAAATTTGCCGAAAAAAGAGCCCCAGGCTTCCAAGTTAATGAGTTTCATCTAAACAGCTCGTGTGTTCCTAACCGCAGAACTCTCTAAGGCCAGGGCCTCCCCCCCCAAACCGTCCTGTGAGCGATATCCTCAGTGAATGTGCAGGAGATACATTTGGAGGTCCTGGGTCTCTGGTGATATGTTCACTTTATCTGCTGCATATTCATTGAAGGTATCGTGAAAACCCGACCGAATGTGGGGGGGTGGCCAGGGCAGGTTTGGAAAGCCCTGGCCTTAACTGGTTTATGCTTGATGGCCTGTCTTAAGGGTACTCGGCTCAGATGCCCCCTTGGAGTGAGCGGGGAGATCCTGTTAATGATGTCTTGCCTCCGGATGCTTCATGTTCAATATTACTAACTGCCTGGTCCAGGCTAAAAGCAACTTTATTATTTGTGGAACTGCCTGGAGTTCCACTGTGGGTCTTTTAATTGACTTTTTTTTTTTTTTTTACATTTTTCTGTGCCACGCATAGCAGTAACTGCCTGTCATACAACTTTTGTAAAAAAAAAAAAAAAAAAAAGGTATAAATAAATAAAAGGAATGTTGCATGGCAAATATGCAGGATGCCACAATTCTGCAAATGCCTTGTCTGTGGGGTGCCTTAATATTAGCTGTATCATAGTTAACAGGGCTGATAGGCTCTCTCTTCAGGATTTGGTGCTAACAGCTGCTTCAGACAATATTGTTTGGATTTCAAAAGAGCGTATGCATAGAATTTTAAAATTTTGTTAACCACCCCTCCCCCCCTACTGATTTGATGTATTTTGTTTGGAAGTAAGGGCCATGATGTCTGTCAAGAAATTGGCATTTTATGGCTCAGGGAGAGAAATCAGATGTACAGTGCGTGTGTGTATGTTTGTACACTCCGTGACTCTTGGCTTCTAAATTAGAGCCTTAGGACTACCTGAGCTGTTGACCTTAGATGCTTCAAAAAAAAAAAAGCATAAAAAAGGAGGATGATTAATTCATAGAACTGTGGTACCTGCACTCCTGATGTGTTCACTGAATTAAGCTATTATTCAGACCTCTTTAATTTTTCAATGCTTAGTGACAAAATTTTGAAAATGTTTTTGGAATACAAATATTTGCCTACTGCAGTAATTAGAAAGATATTCAATTAATTTTGAGAGGGTAATTTTCAATAGTCTGTGTTGCAGCAATATTATATAAACTATGTGGTGGAAGCCACACAGTTTATAAAATACCACATATTTCTGCCACAAAAATATACGCATATGTTTCAGTACACGTGCATATTTGAAATGCAGGAAACCGCATGCTTTCTCTACCCATTTTATAAAATGGGTAATGTGTTATAACAACCCTGAGTAATAACCCTGACTTATACATGGAGGCATGCATTTTATAAAGAATAGAAACATCGAAACATGATGGTAGAAAAAGACTGTATGGACTATCTAGCCTTCCCATCTGCCTAACTAATTTAACTTTACAATTTCCATCTCTCCTCAGAGATCCCTTGTGTTTATCCCTTGCTTTCATAAATTCTGTTTTTGTCTTCACTACTTCCACTGGGAGGCTGTTCCATGCACCCACTCTTCTCTCTCTAAAAAGACCTCACTTGGAATACTGCGTACAATTCTGGAGACCGCACCTACAAAGGGATATAAACAGAATAGTGTCAGTCCAGAGGGTGGCTACTAAAATAATCAG
The DNA here is from genome assembly GCF_901001135.1 of Rhinatrema bivittatum. Classification (NCBI taxonomy): domain Eukaryota; kingdom Metazoa; phylum Chordata; class Amphibia; order Gymnophiona; family Rhinatrematidae; genus Rhinatrema; species Rhinatrema bivittatum. The sequence continues at coordinate 491,742,214 of NC_042615.1, read as the reverse complement.
TGGTCTTCATTCTAAAGCATATGGGGATAGACTTAATGATCTAAACATGTATACCCTAGAGGAAAGGCGAGGTAGGGGAGATGTGATAGAGACATTTAAATACCTATAAGGATTCCATGCACAGGAGCATGGTTTTACCAATGGTAGATCTTGTCAGACAAATCTGATCAGTTTCTTTGATTGGGTGACTAGAGAGTTGATTGAGGCCTTACTGAAATCCAAGTTCACTAGATCTAACACTCTCCAGAATTGTACGCAGTATTCCAAGTGAGGTCTCACCAGGGACCTATACTGGGGTAATTCACCTCTCTTTTTCTGCTGACCATTCCTCTCCCTATGCACCAAAGCATCTTTCTGGCTTTTACCATTGTTTAGGCCACCTTAAAATCATTAGATCCTGCTCTTTTTTCACACTTAGAAGTGTTTCACCCCCCTATTCTATACCTCTCCCTTGGGTTTTTGCACCCTACATGCATAAATCTTCATATTTTAGCATTATATCTTAGCTGCCAGATCCTAGGCAATTTCTTGAGCTTCGCGAGATCATTCCTCATATTTTCTATATCTTCCTGGCTTTCTATCCTGTTGTAGGGTTTGATATCATTAGCAAAAAGACAAACCTTTTCTGTAATCCTTCCTTAGTATTGCTCAAATGTATATTGAAAAGAACTGGCCCAAGGATCGATCCCTGAGGCACTATTGACGCCCCCTCCTCGGACTGAACTCCATTTACCCTTTCTCACCTCACATTCAACCAGTTTCCAACCTAGTCTGTCACTCTAGGGCCCATGCTCAGTTTATTTATTAGTCATTTATGTGGAAGTTCACTACATCTCACACTCTGGTCACCCAGTCAAAGAAAATGATAAATGATCAGATTTGTCTGACCAGATCTACCTGTAGCAAACCCATTCTGCCTCAGATTTTGCAATCCATTGGATTCCAGGCACTGTACTATCTTCTGTTTTAGCAGCGATTCTATTAATTTGCTCAGCACAGAGGTCACATTAACTGGTCTGTAATTCCCAGCCTTCTCCTTACTTCCTCTTTTACGAAATGGAACCACATCCACCCATCTCTAGTTCTCTGAAATTACTCCTGAGTAAAAAGAAGCATTGAAAAGGTCAGCCAATGGAGCTTCCAGAGCTTCTTTACGTTCCCATAGTACCCTCAGATGTATTCCATCTGGTCCTATTGCCTTAGCTACTTTGTTTAGTTAGCTCCTCACGAACACACTTTTCTTAAAATCAGTTGAGGTTTTCCGTCACTTCCAATCTTATTTGTGTTTGTTTTATGTGGTCCTGCTCCAGGCCCTTCCACGGTGAATACCAAACAGAAATATTTGTTAAGCAATTTCATTTTTTCCTCATCAACCTCTACATATTCCTCCCCTTCACCATGGAATCTCACAAGGCCACTTTTGCATTTTCTTCTAACACTAACATATCTAAAAATAAAAAATAAAAGTCTTGTCTCTTGTTATATCATATTTGCTATTTTTAAATCCAGTTGAATTTTTGCATTCCTGACTACTTTCTCAGCTTCTGTTAGGTTTTCCAGATATTGTCACCTGTCTTCCTCTTTCCGCAATCTCTTGTAGTTTGAGTGCTAACCTTTTTTCCCTCCCTTTTCAGCTACTTCTTTAGAAAACCATTGTGGCTTTTTTTCTTTTTCCTTTATTTACTTTCCTAACAAAAAGGTTAGTTGCCTTTATAATATCTCTTTAGTATTGCCCAGTTCTCTTCTACTTTCCTTAGATTTTCCCTTCCAGCTAACAAATCCTTGAGGGGCTCCGCTTGTGAAAATACTGGTGTATGTACTTGGAATCACCAGTTAAGCCAGACCCTCCATAGCAGTTCACCCTGACTCCCCACCACTTAACCCAGAGCTTCTACCCAAAAAATGCAGACAAAAGACAAGTGTACTTTCACTTTCATGATTTAGGCCTAGATTTATAATTCTGCTATAAAATTTGCAAAATATAGTGCTTGCGATTTAAAAAAAAATAAAAATGGGGGGGCATCGTTAGGGTAATTTTCCTGATATTGCACAGTGAGAGAGAGAGAATATCTTTTTATAAGACTCTCATATACGTAAACTATTTATACCACTGTAAGAGGGACAACTAGCATCTTTTTATACCTTTCATCACTCCAAATCACATAAAATCTTTACTGATGTGTATACTGTGCATGTAAAACTACCCCTTAAAACCTAGCCCACCACCGAAACCTCACCCTGAGTTCAGAATGGCCCCTCTTACAGTGATATAAAAAGTTGACTAATATGTGTGCCTCCTCAGTGGTGCTCTCTCCCTCTCTCTCCTCGAAATGGGATTTGTGATAAATACCACAAATCCCATTTCAGGCATTACGCCAGGAAAAAGGTGTAGTTATATCCCACGATAGCATGCACTATGCTGTCGCACGCAACGTAAGCCCCTCATTTTCATTTGCTCTGCCCAAACTCCTCCCACTTGACTACATTTTTAAAATCTGCATACGTATCTCGCGATGCGTTATTTATCGCATGCGTTAGGGCCTTATCACCAGCGGTAGAGCCCTAATGCCCGCGATAAGGCCCTAATGCGATTTGAAAAATGAACCCCTAAATTAGCAGGTAGAAAAGTGTGTGGACAAGTCTGGTAATGTATGTGTGTATCCCACTCACAAAATAACAACTTGTTCATAGACGTCTGGGCCCCTACCCGGAGCACCTCTAAACCACGCCTTTTGTTTTCTTTCACAGTTTTGTGCGGCATTGCTAGTATGTGCCTACTTTGGGCTTTTGCAAAATGTTACATGCTACTTTCATGCATAACTTCCATTTTTACTTGTGTAAACATTTTCAGCATTAATTGAATAGGCAAAATATGGGCTGCAATTGCGATTTCTCTCTTTTCCCAAGTCTGAAACACACCATGTTAATGCATGCTAATAATTTCTTATGTCAAATGTTAGAATTTTTGGACTGAAAACTAATGACACACAGCCATCCCAGTGTTATTTCCTATGGTAATTGCTTGCTGCTTTATTGTTTCTTTATTTTGTTTTCATGGCTTCTCTTCGCTGTATTTCTTTGCTTTCCTAAGTCAGCTGTGAGCTTTTTGGGAACTACAGTTTCCTACAAGTCTTGCTGTTTTAGAAGTAGGAAAAGCAGGATGTCTGTGCAAGAGCAGATTAAAAGCTTTATTTTGGGGCAAGACAAGTTGTTCTTATAGCAGTTATTTAGTTTGCCTTCTTATGATGACCTTGAAATGACAGTGCTACAATACTGCATGTGTTAAAGCTGAAACACAGGCCCACATATGTATTTATGCACAGAGCGGCACTTAACGCCATAAGCAGTTTGCTGGACAGACTGGATGGACCATTTGGACTTTATCTGCTATCATTTATCTGCTGTCATTCCATGCACCCCACCCTTTGTGGGGTGCATGGAAATTAGGGGATCACAAAGTTCCCAGGCTGCTCTTCTACGTCCGGGTCCTCTCCTTTTCTCATACATGTCTCACTAGAGCTCTTGGAGACACCAGGGTTCATGCAATTGGGGGGGAGGGGGGGAATAAACCTTGTGGGCAGTGGCAGTCGTGAATAGAGATATAAAAATCATACTTGCCCCCAATCTTCTGGATCGCTGGTCCATGGTATTCTTAGATGGGAAGAATTTCTACTGGGGATTCACGTAGCAAATACCCACAGAGTCCATGAATGGTATTCAAAGAAAATGTATTTAAAGTTTGACAATAGGAGTCCACACCAGTATGGGAAAAAATAGGAACAGTACCAGAAAATCATAATTAAAAAGGCAACTGTCTCTTTGTCTATGGTAAATCCCTCTAGTTGTTCTCCCAACTGAACCAGGGCTCAGCTCTAGAATTCCTTCTCCTTGTGTTAGAGTTGCTGCTCGGAGTTAGCAATCTGTTGACGGTTAGACTGCGGAGTAGCAATCTGTTATAGGAGCTGCTAGGAATTAGCAGTCTGTTAGGGTTTGCTCCACCCAAGGGGAGGAGTTAGAAATCCTGTTGAGCAACTGTTATAGTGTTGCTCCCTAGAGGGGAGAGGTCAGCAACCATATAAGATCTGTTCTTCCAGAGAGGAGGAGTTAGTATCTGTTATGGATCTCCATACAGAGTGGCAACCTGATATACGAGAGTTCCCCTGAAGGAAGGTGTTGGCCATCTGTATGGTTCCTGCTAAGAAGTAGCAATTGGTATGATACAGTTCCTGAGGAAGGAGATGTTAGCAACAGGTGAGGGTTAGACTGCAAGGTAGCAGTTTGTTGTACTCAGCTCTTGAAGTGTGAGAGATGAGCACTCTAATGTAGAATGGTGAATCCTTGGGCCGATGGCAGATGACAGCACCCTCGGGAGTATATCAAGAGAGGGACCACCGACTAGGCTGGAGTATGGAGACAGACACAGATAGTTCTTTATTAGACAGGTAGTAGAACCACCAGAGGTGGCAGGAGTGAGCTGATGTGCCCGGCAGGGCTGAAGTCCCTCAGATCCTGGAACTGCTATCTCCGGGTTTGCTGAGCTTTAGAGAGAAACTCATAGGTAGTGAGTAGAAAGGGTATGCTGGATACATAACCAGAAGTAGATGATACACTCACATAGATAATAAGAAGGCTTAGTAGCTGGAGAGAGTTAGGCCCTCGAGGAGCGAGTACCTGGTTCCAGGGACAGCTCTGAGAGAGCGATGATAACTCAGTTATCTATCTCTGTAAAGGTTTCTAGGCAACAGAGAGTCTTCAGTATATTCAGGAACAGGAGCCTCTAGGTGAGTACTGGTTCCTATATGCAAACTGAAATAAGAACTCACAATATCTGTATATGAAATAGCTTCTGAAATAGAAGAGAGTCTTCGGAGGGTTTTTAGGAACATGGGCCCTCGAGGAGCGAGTACCGGTTCCTATCTACAATCTGTAATAACTCACGATCTCCGTAAGCATAAGCAAAGACCTTTTATGTTGGAAGCGGATGACGTCACTATGGAGGGACGCCCCCGAGGTTCGCGCCCTTGCTGGTACAAATTACAGAGTGCGCACCCTACATCATCAGGAGCATGGCGGATCCGCAGCATCAGGCTAGCCCGGGGACTCCAGGAAGAAACGGCGAGGAGAAGCCGCGGCAGCAACTGTCCATCAGACCCGAAGGGAGTCGCCTCAGAGGTAGAGAGGGTGGAGCGAGGACAAGAGCAGGCACGAACCAACACCTTGAAGGGGTAGGATAACCTCTTTCAAGTTCCAGCATGAAACTAGGGCTGAAAACATGATTGCCCTCAACAGTCTTTACAAAAATCTCAAACGCCCCAAAACTCCAAAATCTACAATCGCTGCTGATGACTGATCCCAAAGGCAAAAGCGATAGAACCCAGCCCTTCTCTCAGGAAACTGGTTCAAAAAATCCAAACTTCCAAAATTTTTTTCCAAAACTCCAGTGCTCTTCCACTCTCAACATCTCCACTCTCCTTGGCACTGTCTTCCAGGGAAGCAGACAGACCCATCTTGATCAATCCCCTTGGGGAGAGGCAATGTCCATGATCACATGCTCAGGGGGCAATTTATATCCCTGAGACGCAGCCCACAAAAAGGTGGGGGATATAGAAGGGGGAGGAGCTCAGAAATGCAAAAAAAATAAAAACCACTAGATGAATACAGGCCAAACTATTGATGGCAGGCAAAGCCTGGTCACATGGAGGCCCATATTCAAAAGCAGTTTAGACGGATGAATCAAAAGTTATCCATCTAAATGGCAAAAGAGGTATATTCAGCCACTTGTCCGGCTAAATTATAGCCAGATAAAAAAGGGACATTTCAAGGGCGTTCTGGGGAGGGGTTGATTTATCCAGCTAATCTAGCCAAATATTGCATATATCCGGCTAAGTTAGCCAGCCTTATCCACATCTCTCTGCAGAGCTGTAGCTTAGTCTATGGCTGCAGCCATAGGCGCCATTCACCAGGGATGCCATCGCACTGCAGCAGCATCCTTAACACAGAATCCCTCCTTCTTTCTTTAACGGACACCATCCTGATGGGCCTTGACAAGGGACAATCTTACCTCCTAGCCCTACTCGATATTTCTGCGGCGTTTGACACGGTAAATCACGACATCCTCATCAGCCGTCTAATGGAAATAGGCATCTCTGGCTCTGCACTGCTCTGGTTTAAATCCTTTCTGAACAACAGGCACTACAAAGTTAAAATAAACGACAAAGAATCCCACCCCGTCCCATCAAAACAAGGAGTACCACAGGGCTCTTCTCTGTCCCCTACCCTGTTTAACATATACCTACTTCCTTTATGCCAGCTGCTCAATAGCCTCAACCTCACCCATTTTATATACGCAGACGATGTGCAAATCATAATCCCCATCTCGGACCCCATCTCCTCAACTCTAAATTTCTGGAACGACTGCCTACATGCCATCAACCAGCTTCTCACGAATCTCAACCTGGTCCTAAATACGTCCAAAACGGAACTCCTGGTTATCTCCCCTAGCGATAACCACCCCTTCACTAATAACACAATAACCCCACTAGCAAGCCATGTCAGAGACCTTGGGGCCACCCTTGACTCCAGAATGAATTTCAAAAAATTCATTAACGCTACAACTAAAGAATGTTTCTTCAAGCTACAGGTCCTGAAGCATCTAAGACCGCTCTTACACTTCCAGGATTTCCGTTCTGTGCTTCAAGCAATACTGTTTTCAAAGATTGACTATTGCAACGCTCTTCTACTCGGTCTCCCCGCCTCTTCGACCAAACCTCTACAGATGCTGCAAAACGCAGCAGCCAGGATCCTTACAAACACACGGCGCAAGGACCACATCACACCTATCCTAAAAATCTTACATTGGCTTCCTATTCAACATAGAATACTGTTCAAAGCTCTCACTATCATCCACAAATCGGTCTACCAACAATCCTCTCTCCAACTCACCTTCCCTCTGGAACTACTTACATCTTCAAGACCAATAAGAACTGCCTACAAAAGTAAGCTCAAGGCCCCTCCCAACAAATCATCAGTTCACAACTCCATCCACAAGCGAGCTTTTTCAACAGCAGGTCCCCTACATTGGAATTCGCTTCCTCAAGACTTACGCCAGGAAAAATGCCATTTAACCTTCAGAAAAAAACTTAAAACCTGGCTGTTCACACAAGCCTATCGTTGAAGGATTCCATATTAACCAACTCTCTCTCACCCTCCAACCCACCCTTCTCCCTCCCCGCACTCCCAAACTTTTTTCACTTTTTTCCCTTTTCCACTCGCAACCTCAACCCACCCTTTTCCCTCACCCCCGCCACTCCTCCCATCTGACATAACATGTATATTCCAGCTGTATATATTCCATATATATATATTTCCATGTATATTTCCGCTGATTATAATCCATGTTTTCTGTATTATTAATTTATTGTTTTATGTTAATTTATAGTTTGTAATTTTGTTAACTTATTGTTCAATTACTTAATTCTGTCCTATCTTCCGACATCCATGTTTTTACTCTCCCTGTTTTAATGTAACTTCTCTTTTCCACTTATACGTTAATTGATTTTTCCCCTTGTTCTAATGTAAACCGGTACGATAAGACCTGGTCTTGAGTGTCGGTATAGTAAAAGAAGTTAAATAAATAAATAAATAAATCCTTCCCCCTGCAACGAAAAGTAACGTGGCCCAGGGGGCCGTTAGAGGTATCAGACGCCTCCTCCCTCTCCCCGCCCTGTTATTGAGGAGCATAGGGCCACAAGAAGCTTCAGATTCATTTTCCTTGCTCTGCCCTGGCAGTGAGGAGCAGCTTGGCCCACGGGGCTGTGAGACAAATTGACCTCCTCCTCCCTCCTCCTTGCCACTCTGGTAATGAGGAGCAGTGTGGCCCTTGGGGCCACAAGAAACATCGGCCTCCTCCTCCCTCAGCCCGCTTCAGCTGTGAAAAGTAGTGCGGCCAACAGGAGAGAAAGACGCACCAGCCTCCTCCAAGCTCACCTCCAACCCCTGGCAGGCAACAGCGGCACAGCCTATGAGGTGCAAGAAGCATCGGCTCCCTCTGCATACTCTTGCTCCCCCCCCCCCCCAGCTGAAGAGTCATATGGTCCGTGGGGGGCTGAAGGAGGAGGCTTCTGCTGCCCTTTGTGCTTCCAGAGGGGGAAAGCAAAAATCAGGTGTGTGTATGTGTCTGAGCATGTGAGATAGCATGTAAGTGACTGAGCATGTGTGAGAGAGCATATGATTGAGCATATGAGTAGTGGCCACTGTGTTTGACTGAGTACTTGAGAGAGAGCATGAGTGTATGTGTGAGAGATTGAGCATGCGAGAGAGAGAAAGAGTATGTGTATGTGTGTGACTGAGCATCTGCGAGAGCATATGAGCGTGAGTGTGTGATTGAGCTTATGAGAGAGAGAGTGAACGAGCATGTGTGTGTATGGTTGAGAATGAGAGAGGAAGTGTCCAAGCATGTGTGTATGTTTGAGCATGAGAGAGCATATGCGCATGTGTGTGTGTGTGTGTGTGTGTGTATATATAGTTCAGCATGTGAAACAGGGAAGGAATGAGAATATGTGTATGTATATAGTTGAGCATGAGAGAAAGAGCAAACGAACATGTTTGAGTATATATGATTGAGCATAGGAAAGAGAATGCATGAGTGAGTGTGTGTGTGTGTGTGTGTGTATGGTTGATCATGTGAGAGAAAGAGAGCATAGAGAAAGTTTGTGTGCAACAACGCACTCTCCCTACCCCACCTGCTAATCCATGATAATCTCAGGGTATTTAGAAATCAAAAGTTCCCAGATATGGAAAGCAAGGGATTGATTTTATTTTTATAGTTTTAATTATTGGGTGCTATTTTATGTCTCAGCTGTTTTGAAATATTTTATTGGTATTTTGAAAATTTTATATGAATTTTTAATTATTGGTTGTGCTATTTGTCAGGATTCTTTTAATATTTATAATTTTGTATTTATATTTTTTTATTTTATTATTTGTTGTTTTATGAGGTATGATGTTTCTGTTTTTCCATTGTTGCACTACATACACAGTCTGGTTTTTTGCGGTTTCTAGTTCAGTTTGTGTCTGAATGCTTTTCTCTTTGTTCATTATTTAGTGAGGATCTGTTTGTGTTCTGTATGTGTGAACAGTTTTGCCTTTTCATGAGTAGGATTGTTACTGGCATGTAGTACTGTTTTGGTATGGGAGGTTTACTATATTGTAATTTAGTTTACTCATGGCTTTCTGAGGGCCAAGCTTATACCTAACATGTGTAACCATAGGCCTAATACCATAAAGCCTTTGGTATTATGTTGTTGTAAGTGATTTTCTTTACGTCAGAATGTCATTTTTCATGTAAAATCTGTTATTATGAATGCATAATTTTTAATTTCCCAAATTAATGCCTATTTTATCACCCATAGCTGGGACAACAGGGATTGGCTTGTGCCTGTATCCAACAAAGCCTGGGCCTTTTGTCCATTCATCTATACCTGTATCAATTCTAAACAGGAAAGGAAAGGAAGGCCTCTATCTCCATGAAGTGTTCCATGAGAGAGAGATGGCCATTCCCAATATAGAGGCCCCCTGTCTCAGCAACCATTCCTTCTTTCTGACTGGGAGTGCCATAAGATAAAGCTCTACCACTGTGAGCACCTCTATGGGGGACTTTCTGGCTCTGACTGCTTGCATGCTAACTCTTTAAGGTGCTGGGCCCATGCGAGTCACTCTAGAATGTTGTTTATAGGTTTCCCTGGTGGGTCCCAAATGGTTCTTAAATTGGCTTTCACTGACTCGTAATCAGAAGCCAGTTCTGTGCCCAAGGCCCTATGGCCAACGTGGGTTTTGCCTGGTTAGGCATGAGGCCAGTCTCACCGCCTACTGCAAACATGGCCACACTGCAGCCTCAGCAACCCTCTGGCAGTGAATTCCAGAGTTTAATTTTGCATTGATTGAAAAAATATTTTCTCCAATTTATTTTAAATATGTTACTCAGTAACTTCGTGGAGAGTCCCCTAGTCTTTGTATTTTTTTGAAAGAGTAAACAACTGTTTCACATTTACTTATTCCATTCCACTTGTGATTTTATAAACTTCTGTCATATTTCCCCTCAGCCGTCTCTTCTCCAAAATGAAGATCCCTAACCTCTTTAGTCTTTCCTCATAAGGGAGCCATTCCATCCCCTTTATCATTTTGGACACTCTTCTATGAACTTTTTCTAATTCTGCTATATCTTTATTGAGATGCAGTAACCAGAATTGTACACCTAAACTGTAGTCACACAATGGAGATATACAGAGGTATTAAAAATTATTGGCCAAATAGATTTGTGGTAAGCTACTGCTTATCCCTGGGAGTAGCAAGAAATAGATCTACTCTTTGGGTTCTGCCGATACTTGTGACCTGGATTGGCCACTGTGGAAGACGGGATTTCAATTTGATGGACCTTTGGTCTGACGCAGCATGACATATCCTATGTTCTGAACTGCTTCTTCTCCATTCTCTAACAACCGTTTTGAGCTAAGGTCCTCTTATAGAGAGCTTGATTAATAGATGAAAGTGTGAATGGTACAGTTCATCTTCCTGCTGGAAATTTTGTGGTATTAAGATATGCATTTACTTAAAAAAAACATGCAGGTAATCAAACAGTGGAGATCTGACTTAGGCTTTCCATTCTTCTAGGGTGAAAATGACTCTCTGGATGTGAGGAAAGCTATTAGGGATGTGCATAAATTTGAAATAAATCTGTAAAATGAGCCATAATAGCCCAATTTGTGGTTCATTTCAAATGAACCAAGTAAAAAAAAATAGTTCAAATTTAGTTTAGCTTGTTTTCGGCAAATAGTGCACACTATTTTTAAAAATGAAGTCAAACGAAAAAATTAAAATCCACAAAACAAAACACCTGAAAAAACCCCAGAAAAAACATAAACAATTTTTTTTACCTTTGCTCATCCCTAAAAACTAAGGGGGCGGATTTTCAGAGCCCTGCTCGCGTAAATCCGCCCAAAACCGGGCGGATTTAAGCGAGCAGGGCCCTGCGCGCCGGTGAGCCTATTTTACATAGGCTCACCGGTGCGCGCAGAAACCCCGGGACTCGCGTAAGTCCCGGGGTTTTCGGAGTGGGCGTGTCGGGGGGCGGGGCCGGAGCGCGCGGCGTTGCGGGGGGCGTGTCGGCAGCGTTTTGGGGGCGGGTACGGGGGCGTGGCTACGGCACGGGGCGGTCCGGGGGCGTGGCCGCGCCCTCCGTACCCGCCCCCAGGTCGCGGCCCGGCGCGCAGGAGTCCCGCTCGCGCGCGGGGATTTACGCCTCCCTCCGGGAGGCGTAAATCCCCCGACAAAGGTAGGATGGGGGTTTATTTATTTATTTATTTATTTATTTTTAATTTTTATATACCGATGTTCCTGTAAAGAATACATATCGCACCGGTTTACAAGGAACTGAACAGTCACCTCCAGGGCGGAAATACATTAAAACAGGTTTAGACAGGGCCGGGCGGATGGGTTAGGTAGGGGAAGGGAGGGGAAGGTGAGGGGAGGGCAAAGGAAAGTTCCCTTCTAGGCCGCTCCGATTTCGGAGCGGCCTAGGAGGGAACGGGGGTAGGCTGCGCGGCTCGGCGCGCGCAGGCTATACGAAATCGATAGCCTTGCGCGCGCCGATCCAGGATTTTAGCCGATACGCGCGACTACGCGCGTATCTACTAAAATCCAGCGTACTTTTGTTTGCGCCTGGAGCGCAAACAAAAGTAGGCTGTTCGCGCTCGTCTGAAAATCTACCCCAAAATGTGAATTTTCAGACCAATTGGACCAAAATGCCAGTACTGTTCTAACTAGAATCAGGATGAATACTTTCCACAGCAACCTGCTTCATCCGACACAATTTCCATCATCACTGCTACTACTTGAAGAAAAGGAATTTGTTTTTCTAGATTGTAAAAAGTGCCTTTCAAACAAACACATACTGAAGCTCTTTAAAGGCCACAAGGACTTGCAACAGCCATTAGGTGTAGGTTGCAACATTATAGAACAGATGCAGAAGAGAGTTGGTGCATGTGTGTGTGTATGTGTAAATATATGTATAAAGGAAAATAACAGGGAACGGGTGAGACACTTAATGCCATAGGTTGAATAAACAGGTTGACTGATTCTACTGATGCCTCAGTCTACTGATTTTTCTTATTTCTGCCTGAATCTGTTAGGTGGCCCCACGCTGCCAGCCAAAGTTCAAAACCTTTCCGCTTTGCACATTCAGCTTTTTAGAGATGCTTGGCTAATAACGAAATGATTTTTGATTTGTGCAACAGTTGATCGCTAATAATAGGTAAAGTTCTGAGATTTTTCAGGCATTGTTACATTATGTACCAATTTTCTCCTTGATGGGGATGAAGTAGGATGCTAGAGCATAAATGAGGCATGATCTAGCAGCTCCTAGCACAAACTGTCCCTGAAACCGAGGTAAAAAAAAAATATTTTGAATGTAACTTTCTCATTTTTTTAATAGAATTTTTTTTTTATCTCCACATGACGTGTAGATAAAGTAGCACTGAACATGCAGGGGGGAACATTTTAAAATCCAGCTTTTGGGTTGCTTTGATGGAATAGAGCTTTAAATATTTTTTCTAAATCTGGTTCTAATAAGAGATATTTCTTTTTTCTTTAACTAATATTTAGTTAATTTATGGATTGAAATCAGCAAATACTACTGATGGTAATGCCTTCATTATATGCAATGTTTATGAGGCAGTTTTTATTTTTCTAGATAAAAATGTATTCTACTACTTGAAGTAGATTTCGTAAGTTAATATCAATTACTTGATAATTATAATTATGATATTTAAAGGATGGGAAATAAATTGCAGATATGTTTTATTGACTTGCTCATAGACATTTATCTTGCACTTGCAAATATTTTATAGTGCACTGACTCGATGTAGAGAGTAACTCTCAAAAGTTAGTTGCAGATGCATTAGCCCGGTCCAATACATAAAGGTGCTGTATTACCTGCAGGTGGTTTGCTGACTTTCATGCCTTCATCTGAAAGTAGAGCAACATAGTTGCTGTATTACTTCATTGAACAATTGCAAAAAAAAAAAAAAATAAATCTAAGAAAGTGTTAGCCTTTTTCTGCAAAACCTAACCTGGAGTTTGCATCAAGTAAGTGCCATATAGCTCATCACACTTGTCCAGCTAGCAAGAAGCCAACAGCCGAGCACAGAAAGCAATCTAGTATTCTGTCATTAGCAGAAATGCATTAAATGTCTGTGACTTGATGTTTCTTCCAACTGGCTGAGCAGCAGTTTCTCTATGGTAATTTGTAGTTGTCAGTAACGTGCCTGGGAGAATGAAAGGTGGGCGAGAGTGAAGGAGGAAGGCTGGCCATGTCATGGTTATCTACATCAGGCACAAAAAAATCTTAAATGTTGCCTCTTTAACCAATTTTGGGAGCGCTGGGCCATGAAATGTGGATTTAATTGCATTGAAACAAAAATAAGCAAATAAAAACTTTGCGATCTTGAAACAAATGGGTATTTCAGCATAAACTCGTTAGTTTAAATAAATCCAGAGCTATAAATTTTAAACATATTTATTTCCACACACAGACTACTGCACACCAACTTCTTTAATGTGATAACCACTTTATCATTTTATTACATCATAAATTTTTATATCTTGCTAACGGTTGCACAGGAAGCTTAATTGTTTATAGGAGCATCTTAATTAGCTTAGTTCACAAGGTTAAGCAAAACATAAACAGAAGTTGCTGTAAAGGAAACTGTGCAGTCCTGTTGAATTCAGTATTATACTGTAAGGTCAAAACAGGGAGACCCATTTGATCAAGGAGATTGAAATTGATTTCATATTGCTTTTTTGCATCACAGTTTTGTGCAGCTTCTTACCAAGTGTGCATCTTACAACAATATAGTGGATGGCAATATCATTACATGACATTCAGTATTTCCTCAGCTCTCATTGACCAGAAGAGCATGGACTACTTTAATTTGGAGACTGCAGGCAAAATTACTAGGGATCTTTGGAAGTTTTTAATTCATTGATTTAAGTGTAAGAGCTTCCCCTAGGCTACCTATGTTTTGTAAATCTGAAAATATAAAAGACTTTTCCAATGAAAGATTTTAATTCATTACAGTTAATATTATAATTTCACTACCATTCACATGTTTCAAACTTGTTACCGTGTGTTAATATATGCACGCATATTTTTTTATTATCACATCAAAATTTCAAAAGGGTTGCACATCAATAGCTTTTTTCCCCCAAACATTACTTTAGCCATCTTGATATTCTCCTTTTTTTTTTCTCAAGCCTGAAATAAATGAGTCTCACAGATGGAAATTAAAGGGATTGAATAATAGTAAATGCATAAAACAAGGTGAGCCTTTGGTACCTTTAATGAAATAATGAAATACAGAGATGAGATTGTAGAAATGAGAAGTGAAAAGGAGAAATGTGTGGACAGGGATCAGTGTACTGAAGAAGGGATTAGTGAAGGGACCACAGAATGGCAGGGAGGTTACGTACAACAGAGAGGGTTTTTGTGGAACTCGCAAAGCTGAACGTGGGCAAGCAATGGGGCCGCAGGGGATAAATCCTTGGATGTAAAGGGATCTTAAACAGATATTGGCAGGTCCACTAACAATTCTGTTCTGTCACCTCCAGAGGACTGGAGGTGGGCAGATGTCATCCCTCTTAATAAAATAAAAAAAATAGGGAGAAGGCTGGTAACTACAGTCTAGTTGGCCTGACTGCAGTGATGGTAAATGAATGAAGTCACTTCTAAAGGAAAGGATAGTGGATTATCTAGGATCCCACAGATTACAGTATGAATGGCTGTGTGGTTTTATGAGAGCGGTCAACATCAAGCAGGTCTGGTCAGTTTATTTGAATGAATAGGGACTTAGAGGATGGGACTACACTGAGGGGCAGATTTTTAAAAAATACTCGAGAGTGTACTTTTGTTCGCGCACCCGGCGCAAACAAGAGTACGCCGGATTTTAATAGATACGCGCGTATCTTTTAAAATCTGGGGTCGGCGCGCGCAAGGGGGTGAACATTTGTGCACCTTGTGCGCGCCGAGCCCTGCGCGCGCTGCCCATTCCCTCTGACTCCCCCCACCTTCCCCTCCCTTCCCCTACCTAATCCACCCCCCGCCCTATCTAAACCCCCCTACCTTTATTATAAAAGTTACGCCTGCCTGCGATTCCCCAGCCCGGGAGCAATTTCGGAGGCCTCGGCCACGCCCCCGAAACGCCCCGGGCCGTAACCACGCCCGTGGCCCTGCCCCCGGATGACGCGCTGCCGCAGCACACCCCCAGGAAAGCCCAGGACTTACGCGCGTCCCAGGGCTTGCGCGCACCGCTGAGCCTATGCAACATAGGCTCGGCGTGTGCAGGGGGTGGAAGAGGCAGCTTTTCAGGGGTTGCGCACGTATCCCTTTGAAAATCTGCCCCAGGATGTTGTGCAGTATTGCCCAGCCTTTCCTAGGCACACCTACACTAAGAAAAATGTTGCATGGCACACCAATCTCCATGGGGATTGGTGTGCCACGTAACATGGAGAGGACTCCTATGGTCAAAAGATGAGCTAGGGAAGCACTGAAAAAGGTACAGATAACTGGGTCCTGCTTTGTGTGGCACATATAGTGCACACAGCACCTCCTCATCTTCACCTCCTCTGTATCCTTCCAGCTTCTGTCTTATACTCAATCTGTGAGCACCCCACATTAGATGTGGCTCATTCTGACAGTGGAAAGCAGCAGCAGTGGAGGTGATCTGGTAGCCACATGTGGCAGCCAAGGTAGTAGAGCTGGTTGCCCACAACACGCCAACTTCTACCTTCTCCTGTTCTTGATATAGAGGGAACTGTCTCTCTTCCAAATTTTAAAACAAAGGGAGAGAAAGGTGGAGATAGACACGAACCAATCACAATGGACAAGTTCCCTCTATATCAAGAACAGGAGAAGGTAGAAGTTGGCGTGTTGTGGGCAACCAGCTCTACTACCTTGGCTGCCACATGTGGCTACCAGATCACCTCCACTGCTGCTGCTTTCCACTGTCAGAATGAGCCACATCTAATGTGGGGTGCTCACAGATTGAGTATAAGACAGAAGCTGGAAGGATACAGAGGAGGTGAAGATGAGGAGGTGCTGTGTGCACTATATGTGCCACACAAAGCAGGACCCAGTTATCTGTACCCTGCATTCTTCCCTTTAATTACCACACTTTGGGGCTCATGCTGTGGCTAGAAAGAAGAGGCATACATGATGCATACTTTCAGAAAGGAGTTCCTATCAGTTTAAGAGCCACCACTTGTATCTTTTATTGCTGCAAATTACTGAAAGCAAAGCCCAGATGCTGGTCTGGATCTGAACATCAGGTAGTGATGATTTTTCTGTGGCACATTTGATCAGTTCTGAAGGCATACTGGTTGGAAAACTCTGATGTAGTGTACTTGTATTTCAGTAGGATTTTGGACACTGTTTCTCACAGGAGACTCATAAATAAACCTAGGAGTTTAAGTGAAGGTCCTAAAGTGGTAAACTGGATAGGCAGCAGAGGGTAGGAATGAGTGCAGAAAAATAATTTGGTTTGGTTCATTCTTTTTTTTGTTTTATTTGCTTCCATGATTTGTTTTGTTTGTTTCAACTGAAAATCTTTTTGTTTATTCATGTCATTTGTATATTTTTTTCCATCTAAATTCAGTGGGGGGAAGAAATGCATCCTATTTTGAACTCAGAAATAGGGGTTTTGTATTCAGGTTTAGTGAAACTTGCAGGCAGACAGCAGCAGATGGACAAACACTCCAAGAATAGGCCAAAACGTCAGCAAGAATGGCATGAAAGGCCCAAAGCACAGTGACAGGCAAAGTAGCCCAAACAGAGGCATCAAGACCCCAAGGAATTATGAAAGGGGCAAAGCAGTACCAAGAGTGGTAAGAACATCCCAAGGCTCCAAAAGAGGGGCAAATACCAACAACAGCAGTGTCATGAAGACCCCAAGGGACCATGGGAGGATCTGCAAGCGTGTAAAGCATAATAAGACCAAGAATTAGGAAGCACCTTAAGAAAATTTGAAAAGAACTTTGAAGGCAGCAGGAGCAAAAGCAGAAATAGAGAAAGGCAACATGAGAGGCTATGAGCAGCTAGAACTCTAGCATTGAAATCCCAAATCATAGTTGAAGTGCAACTTAGCAAGGAGAGGGACATTAACACCACAAGGCCCTCATGGGACATAGGAGTTGGGAGGGTGAGAGAGGGAGGGAGGGAGCAAGTGAGCGAACCTCTGTATAGAGGCAGTCTGACACTCTCTATATGTACCATTCTAGACGGGCACTTTGAATTGGGGTGGGTTTTCAGGAGCTGGATTGGGGTTAAGGGGGGTGTTACAGACACATTCACAGGTATTCATAGTAAAATTGACATCGGTAAAGAATTATAGTCCTTATAAGTGATGAAAAATCTAATAAGAGGAGTTGATTTGTACACTGCAGTGCTACTGCATTTCTACTCCTTTTCGTCACTTATAAGGACTATAATTCTTTACTGATGTCAGTTTTACTATGAGTACCTCTGAATATGTCTGTATCAATACCCCCCTAATCCCATCCCATTTCCCAAAAACCCACCCCGATTTAAAGTGCCCCTCTAGAGTGGTACATATATATAGAATGTCAGATTAATTCTATACAGAGCCTCTCTCTCTCACTTTTCTCATGTGTAAAGGCTGTAGAAGTATGTGTGGCAACAGCATTTTAAATGCTACATGCAGACTTCATATTTTTGCTTGTGCGTTTATGGGCACATACGTGTCCCTTTTAAAATTTAGCTGTTAATGAAGGAGTATGTATAACAAAACCCCCAGAACAGTGTAAAAAACTGGTCCCAGCCATTTCTGATTCAAGTCCACCTTAAGACAGAGCATTATGGGTACCAGGTGGCTCCCAGAGCAGGATATAGCGCAGGCTCAGAGGGAAGCAAGGGGGAGGCCCAGGAACTACAGGAGATCTCATCTGTTCCCCAAAGAACTGTAAGTAAAGAAGGGAAGTCGCCTTGAGATTGAAATGCTTAAATGTTTTGTCACCAAGAATGCTTGTAAATGCTGAATACTGAAGCACTGTAAATAAATAGCATTGAGAAAAGTCTTAACAACTCATGCGTTGTACGACAATGAGGAAATAGACATAGGCATTTCAGAGGTGTACTGAAAGGAGGAGAACCAATGAAACATTGTAATACCAAGGTATAAACTATATCAATATGATAGGGCAGATCGAATTAGTGGAGAGGGTGGCACTAAATGTAAAAGGTGAAATAGAATTAAGAATGATAATCCTGCAGGGAACAAAATGCATTGTGGAATCCTTAGGGATAGAAATTCCATGTATGATGAATAAGAGTATAACAGTGGTAATATAGTACCTGCCACCTGGCCAAGATGAAGAAATAGACTATGAAATGTCAGCTGAATTAATAAAGCAAATAAATTTGGCAACACAATAATAATGAGAGATTTTAATTACCTCACTATCGATTGGGTCAGTGTCTCATTGGGACATGCTAGAAAGGTTAAGTTTTTATATATCATAAATGACTGCTTCATAGAGCAGCTAGCCCAAGAACTGTTGAAAAGGCAGCTGCTTTAGATCTAGTCCTCGTGGAATGCACGACATGGTGTAAGAGGTTACTGTGTTGTGATCACTAAGCAATAGTAATTGTAATAAAATCAAATTTGACATAATCTCTGCAATAGCATATAACTTTAAAAAGATAGACTATTTCAGAATGAGGAGATTAGTTGGAAAAAACAAAATGGAACAGTTGCAAAGATTGAAAATTGCATGATATGTGGACATTGTTTAAAAATATAATTTTGGAAGCCCAGATAAAATGTATTCCATGCATTAAAAAAAAGTCAAAGGAAGACCAAACGACTTCCAGCATAGTTTAATTATGAGGTAAAGAAAATAGATAAAACTAAAAGAGCATCATTCAGAAAATGAAAAGCAGACCCAAATGATGAAAATAGGCAAGAACATAAGCCCTGGCAAATTAGAAGTAAAACAGTAGTAAGACAGACCAAGAGAGAATTTGAGAAGAATCTTGCCAGAAAGACAAAAACTAATAATAAAAACTTTCAAGTACATTCAAAGCAAAAACCTGTGAGGGAATTGGTTGGGCTACTGGATGACTGAGGGGTAAAGGAAGTTCTCAGGGAGGCCAAGGAAATGGTAGAAAAACATAATGAATTCTTTACAAAGGAGGATTTTGGGAACATTCCCACACCTAACATAGCACTGATGGCTGAAAAAGACCAAATGGTCCATCTAGTCTGCCCAGCAAGTCACCTGAAACATTCTTTATTGGTGGAGATTCTGAGCAACTAAAACAAATATCTGTGTTAACGGAGGATATAATAGATCAGATTGACAAATTAAAGCATAACAAAACACCAGGAACAGATAGCATCTAAGCCAGAGTTCTGAAAGAACTAAAACTTGAAATTGAAAACTTGTAACCAGTAACCTATCATTTAAAAGTGCCACAATTTCTGAAGTCTAGGAGAAGGCCAATGTCTCATTGATTTTTAGAAAAGGACTCCAGGGGTAATTCGGAAAACTAGTGAGCCTGACTGGTACCAGGCAAGATAATAGAAACTATTCTTGAAAACAAAACTGGCCATAAACATGGCTTATTGGGGAAGAGTCAATATATTTGTTTAGCAAAGGAAAGTTGTGCCTTACCAATATTTTATATATTTTTTAAGGTACAAATAAACATGTAGATAAAGGTGAGTAGGTTATTGTAGTGTATTAAGATTTTCAGAAGTCATTTGATAAAGTCCCTCATGAGAGACTGCTCAGGAAATTACAAAGTCATGGAATAGGAGACAATGACCTATTGTGGATTGGTAACTGGTTAAAAGATAGGAAACAGGTAGGGCTAAATAGACAGGTTTTCATATAGAGAATGGTCATTAGTGGAGTACCACAGGGATCAGTTTAGGAACTTGTGCTATTTAACATATCCATAAATGGAAAAGGGAACAATAATTGAGAATTTCAAATTGCAGATGACATAATTATTCAAAGGTGTTACAACAGCAATGGATTGTAAGGAACTGCAGAAGGATTTTGTGAGACTACGAGACTGATATCTGAATGGCAGATGAAATTTAATGTGGAAAAGTGCAAAGTAATGATTATAGGGAAAAATAATCCCATCTAAATGTACACAATGCTGGGTTCTATATAGCGAGTCCTTGGGGTTCTTGTGGATAATACATTGAAATCCTCAATTCAGTGCATGGCAGTAGTCAAAAAAGCAAATAGAATGTTTGGTATTATCCCAAAAAGAATGGAAAATAAAACAGAAAATATCATATTGTCTCTGTATTGATCCATGGCACGACTGCAACTTGAGTATTGTGTGTCATTTTGGTTGCCTCATCTCAACTAGAAAAGGTGCAGAGGATATGGTCAAGGCGACTAACATAGCAGGGTTTAAAAGAGGCTTGGACAGCTTCCTGGAGGGAAAAATCCTTTAAAACACTATTAGACAGGTAGATTAAGGAAAGCTATTGCTATCCCAGGGAGCAAGTAACAGGAAATAGATCTGCTTAATGAGACCTGCCAGGTACTTGCAACCCGATCTGATCACTATTAAAGACAGGATGCTGGGCTTGATAAACCTTGATCTTCCCAGCATGGCATTTCTTTCTTTTTTTTTTAATGTTTATTTATAAAGATGCAACATTACAATACAACATTTTGAATAGACCAATCAGCATGGCATTTCTTATGTTCTTATGTACCTCAAGGCATATGAGAGGGGCAAAGCAGCATCAACAGTGGCCTGGACATACCAAGACTTAGGCCTGGATTTATCAAAATGCGATAAGTATCGTATGTGATAGCAAAAGGGGCATGTTTTATGCTAATATACAGTTTATAGCAATTTGTACTATTTACCTATGTGAAGAGCTACATTAGTGCAAATTGCGATAACATTTTCAGACTTTGCAATAAGTGCCAGACCTGTCGTATGTCCTGCATTCAACCACTGGGGGACCACTGTTAATGGTCCTTGGGGGGGGGGGGGGGGGAGAGAGAGAGAAGCCATAATGTCTTCTCCCTAAATAGGTATTTGTATCCCTATGGTAGGCCCACCTAGTAACTCGAGGTGAGGTGTAGGTATTAGTATAGGGGGTTAGGGGCCACTTTGGCCTTCAACGTGAGACGTACGAACAGAACAGTGGTCTCTTGTGAAGATTTGATGGCCTTTGGAGTGAGGAAACTCACCCAAAGATGAGATTTGTGCAATGTTCTCGCAACCTAGATTGATGGACTCGCTACCTGGGTAATCAATCTAGGTTGAGAGAACATTGCACAAATCTCATCTTTGGGTGAGATTTCTCACTCCGAAGGCCTTCAAATCTTCACAAGAGACCACTGTTCTGTTCGTACGTCTCACGTTGAAGGCCAAAGTGGCCCCTAACCCCCCACACTAATACCTACACCTCACCTCGAGTTACTAGGTGGGCCTACCATAGGGATATAAATACCTATCTAGGGAGAAGACATTATGGCTAGTCTCTCTCTCTCTCTCTCTCTCTCTCTCTCTCTCTCTCTCTCTCTCTCTCTCTCTCTCTCTCCTTCCTTCCTACTACAACAGGCCTTTCAGGAGACAATGCAATAAAACTGCAACACAAGCTATCACATGGCTTAACACTACTAAAAAAGGTGTAGTTAAAATTGACAGTAAGTCTGTGCAATAGCACTTCACAGACTGGCAAACCCAGCCCACCCCTAACTCCTCCTGTTTTTCAAATTTCCATCGCACCGTACGATATGGTGCTATCACAAGCATTAAAGACGTTTTAGCATGCGGTAAGGGCCTATCGCATGCATTAACAGGGCTTTTCGCATGCGAAAATGCCTTGGCGCATTTTGATAAATGACCCCCCTTAGAGTGAAGAGTAAAGCAGAAAACTAGGGGATTTTATCATTACATTACACTCAGTAGCGTGAACTCATCTTATACACACACACAGCAGACAGTCACTTTTGTTAGAAAAAAGCCCACCTGTAGCGTCAACAACCCCAGGAATTGAGAAAGGGGTGAGACAAGAAGCACGGTGGTCAAAGTTCCAGTGGTCTAAAAACCACTAAGCATGAAGTGCATAATGGGGCAGCCAGCTTAGGCCTGGATTTTCCATTCTCGCAGAGAATGTTGAATCCAGTGGTAACAGGGTGTGGGGAGGGGGCGAAGGGGGGGGGGGCAGGCCTGCGAAAGCCGGCAGCGATCGCACCACCGCGGTGTTATCGCTGCCGGCTTTCGCATCCAATAGCGCCACCATGAAAAGTGGTGCTATTGGGTGCGCTACTTGCAACGATAACCGTCCTTACCTTATCGCCACCAGCAAAGATAATGCCGCGTCCGCCTCCTTGCCGCCCCGACTCCTCCCCTCCCCGCCCTTGGCAAGCTATCGCACGCAAAAAGGGACTTTTCGCGTGTGATAGATTTAGAAAATGACCCCCTTAGTGACAAACTCCCTAAGCCAGAATGATGGGTAAGACAGTGAGCACAATAGCATCAGAATCTCAAGGCATAGAGTGAGTAGTAAGGCAAACGGAACAGTGGCATCAAAACACAAAGACGGTAACTTTTCAGATCAATGTGCAGGTTCACTTTGGCGTGTTTGCGGCGGCGGCATATGCCCATATGCGCTGCTTTTTTTTTATAACTTGCATGCTCGTTATAAAATATTTTATTTATTTATTTGTCCAACTTTTCTGTACCATTATACAGAAACGAGTTTCTATCACTACAGTGTACATATTAATAGTAAAAAAATAAAAAAAAACATTAAAATATAATAATTAGATTAAAATTACATAAACCATCTAATAAAAATAAATAGCACTAAAAGATATCTACGTTCATTATTTAAAAGAAACAGTAACAATTAAACAGTAAAATAACACTCATATAAAATAGAACTCATATAACGACCAGTGTCTTATGGATCAACCTTATTCGCTTGTTGTAGCCTGGCTGCACACACATGTGCACACAATTTTAAGTGCACACAATTCTACCACGTAAGTCAGGGTATTTTATAACGGGCACACGTCCGCGTCACTGCCAGTTTCACAAGATTGTCCACCAGCTCTCCCAATTAAGAGGTAGCGATAGCCTGCACTCTATCTCAGTTATCCTAGACCCTTTAAACCTTCCAAAATGGCTGTTTTATTTTTGTATTTACAGCTACAGCTCCTCCATAGCAGAAGTAAAGTTACGTGGCAGTGGACCTGGGCGAGTGCTGGGGCGTGTTAGTATTTAACTGCTCATCTCTTGGCCATACCCACGCCCTGCCCAAACAGTTTTGAAATCGAGTGAGGTGTGTGTGTGTGTGGCAGGTGATATGCTCGCAGCTGGGTGGCAAGTCCAATTTATGCGCGCATCTCCCAATGTCTACGTGCGCTGGGCTTTTAAAATCTACCTCAAAGGCATCGAGTGAGGAGTAAGGCAAATAAGTGTCATCAAAACCCCAAGACACTATGAAGAGAGGGGACCAAATGATACCTGCAGTGGCAGGATTTCTCATAGCGACCAGGAGAGGGCCAGGAGCAGGCTGGACAGTAACAATGGAAGAACAACACAGTATAGAGCTGAACCAGGAGAAAGGCAGGGCATGAGTATTAGGCTGGGGGTGTAGCATCAGTATTAGCAATTCGGAACAACACAATAAAGTACTGAGGGCCAAAAATGTGGCATTGTTCATTATAGCTGTGCATTCAGTCCTTAGTTATTACACTTTATAAATCACCTTTATTATTATTAGAAAATCAAAATGATGTACAAACAAAAACATAAAATACAATATCAGTGCAATATAAATAATAAATAAAACTGTTTAATAAAAAGCAAACAAAACACAATTAAACTTTTAAATAAGTTAAAAGAAAATAAATAAATATGGTAAAATAATATCAAAATTGTGGACCTAAAAAATCAGAAGAAAGCATGGATTAAATACTAGTTTCATGTATCAGGATTATAATTTGATGAAAAGGTGACATAATTAAGAAAAAAAATTTAACCATGCCATCAACTGTTTCTGAAATTTCTGATATTCCTTTTTAAGCCATAACAATAAAGGCAATTAATTCCAAAGTGAAGGGCCAAACAGGAAAAGCTCATCTCACATGTTCTTTCAAATATTATCTCTTTGAGTGAGGAAAGTTTCAGGAACTCTAAGAATGGATAACACAACCTGATTGATATGGAATAAGATGGTAACTTTTAAACAGATATGCTGGTGCACATGTGCATGCATTTACTGACTCGCGCCCAGTGATGTGGCCTATTTTATAAAATATGCGCATATATGCATGCATGTTATAAAATAAGCTGAACGCGTGCACATATGCACACAATTTTAAGTGGATGCATGCCTGTGTACACAAATGCTTCTAGCGAATAAGTGGGGGGATTTTAGTACACATGTATGCCGACGCAATTACCAATTTTACCAGTTCGTTCCAAGTTCACCCAGTCAAGGGATAGGACTTTCAACCGCACCCTAGTTTAATAGCCTCCCTTTTCCCCTGTTAACCCCAACCTTTAAAAGCTCACTGATCTGTTTATTTGTTTTTTGTTTTATGACTAGCGAATAAACAACAAGACCACCCTAAACTGTTCTACCTAAGATAAACCAAAAAGTACCAGCCAGAACAGTATCAATTGTACCAATCTATAACATTATTGTAAATACATTCATTAATATGTATGTTTAATATATCTCTTTAATACCACTTTATTCACAAAGGCCTTGATACATTATATAATAACATAGAAGAGAAGTCATAAAACACTTTTTAAACCATCTAAACAACCCCTCTCATACAACCAAACATACATTCACACACATTATAAGCAATATATCTCTAATTTTCTAAGAACAACTCTAGTATTCCTAAATCAGACTATACATGTGCTCCATTCATCTTCTTAATCAATACACGGAACAGACAGACACAACATATTAATAACAGTATAATTTAGTTAACACCGATGACATTCAATCTTCTTATGCTCTTCAAGACAGTTACCAAATCCCATACACAGGCTTGTACTTAATTTGTGGAACACCATCTAAATGTATCAGTAAAATTTTTTCACAATCTGCTTAGTTACCCACAAGGGGGAAGCAGTTTCATAATGTTGTTAGCACAGACAACATTGAAACAATTAGGCATTGGACTTCCCAGCCTGGTTATTCATCTCTGTCAATGTTCTTCAAAATAATCAGGCGTTACAATTTCCAGCCTGTTTTTATATGTATAATCTTATCCCTGTCAATCATGTATATCAAGACACTCCAAGCAACCTTGTCATCAATTGCAAGTCGACAAATATAACGCTTTCCCGAATGTCTCAGTATTTAAGTCTCCCAGCTGTTTCAGTATTAAACAATCCAATATCCTCCCAAATCCTTCCGATGCTGCAGCGTTTCGGCACTAATATGTGCCTGCATCAGGGGAAATATCTTTTATTCTAAAACAAAATATAAACAACATTAAAAAAACCCTCTTTTTAACTAAATATATAACTGAAGCATATTCTTTATAAAACATACACCTCCTTAACAGCCATCTCCTCAATCACACACCATACCAAAATGGCGAAGTGTAACTCTCTTATACCTACAAACCCCATATTTAAATTTAAATTCTCCAATCATAAAACCCATTTCTCAGACATAGCAGCCCACATGAGGAACACCTTCTCTCTAAGTACGAGCCCTCATATAACATATGGACTTAATAGGGAACCTTTAAATAGTAGACCATATATAACAATGGATCTGATAGAGATAGATGGAAGATAGATAGATGGAAGCTAAGAACATAAGAACATAAGAAAATGCCATACTGGGTCAGACCAAGGGTCCATCAAGCCCAGCATCCTGTTTCCAACAGTGGCCAATCCAGGCCATAAGAACCTGGCAAGTACCCAAAAACTAAGTCTATTCCATGTAACCATTGCTAATGGCAGTGGCTATTCTCTAAGTGAACTTAATAGCAGGTAATGGACTTCTCCTCCAAGAACTTATCCAATCCTTTTTTAAACACAGCTATACTAACTGCACGAACCACATTCTCTGGCAACAAATTCCAGAGTTTAATTGTGCGTTGAGTAAAAAAGAACTTTCTCCGATTAGTTTTAAATGTGCCCCATGCTAACTTCATGGAGTGTCCCTTAGTCCTTCTACTATCCGAAAGAGTAAATAACCGATTCACATCTACCCGTTCTAGACCTCTCATGATTTTAAACACCTCTATCATATCCCCCCTCTTAAATAACTGCAGACTTGAAAGAAAAGTTCTAAGAGGAAATAAACAACTAACGGCAGATTTGATAGAGACACTCAAGAGGAAACCTCATATAACTGTGGCCGTAATGGAGAACCTCTAAAAGAAGGCACTCCATTCGACTTCTTTATTCAATCTCTTAGGAGCCACCGTAAGCCATTTAAAAATATATGACTGTTCTTTTTGAATCAGCAACTTACCAAAACCTCCAGCCCTGCTGTATTTCAAGACCTTTTCTAAAACTACAAATCTCAACTCATCGATCTTATGTCCCTGTGCAGTCCAATGTGTAACAAGGGGCATCTCTACCCTCCCGCACTTCATGCAGCTCAAATGTTCCTAAATCCTTACCTTCACTGCCTTAGTAGTTTTTCCTATATAAGCTAAATTGCAAGGGCACCAAACCAAGTAAATAACGCCTGTCGACTCACAGGAGGTATGGGAAAATAGACAAAAAGAATGGCGGTTGGATAAATAAAAAAGCTCCCCATTAAAAGAAAAGGGGCACATATTTTATCGTCCATAGGCAAAATGACCCTTCTGTTCATCAGTTTCCACAATCCTCGGTTGTGCAAAGAGTGCACCAATCTGTCTCATAGATTACGGATCCGCGTTAACGCAAAAGTGGGGACATCTCAGAATACTGAGTGTAAACTCAAAATGTTGCAATGAAACTTAATGCTATCTTGAATGCTCTAAGTATCCTGAGAAAATGGAAGAACAAAACTAGCTGAGAATCTTTACAAGAAGGTGAAGAAAATGATAGGGGTTTACACAATGATACCACACAATCTTTTTTAGGGAGTTCGGGGATACGGAGAACAGGAATGTTACAGGATAAAAAGGGGAGTGGCAGAGGGACATAGAGGTTTTCCACAAGAACATTACTTGATGAGGTCCTATAAGAGGGGAAATTGGGCCAGTAGGGATTTATTGTTACAAGCTACCCCTTCTTGTAAAGATTCTCGGCTAGTTTGTGTTCTTCCATTTTCTCCAGATACTTGGAGGGTTCAACATAGCATTAAGTTTCATTGGAACATTTTGGGTTTACACTCAGTAGTTCGAGATCGCCCCACTTTTGCATTTTGTTTGCTAATTTCAATGTGAAATCTAGGAACGCTCATGCTCCACCCAGACCACCCTCAGTTCCCTCCCCTTTTCTGAGAAATTATTTTGTATGCATAGTGGGAGATAAGCACGTATATGGGCACCTTTCAAAATTTGCTTGGCGTGCAACTGTTATAGCCCGCTATGCTGGTGGGAAGAGCAATCAGATAGGGGTGCCAATCTGATGTATTCTGTAGGTGGAGTTAGCAATCTGTAATAAATCTGCTGTTAGACTGCGGAGTAGCAATCTATTATGAATGGCTCCTAAAGAAGGAGGAGTCAGCAATCTTGTAGTGTCTCAGATATCATCTTGCTAAGGAGTAGCAATCTGTAATGAACCTGATATAGTTGTGGGTGGATCCCTGGGCCGGTGGAGATGACCACCCCCCGGGAGGATATCCTGAGAGGGACCACCAGCTAGGCTTGAGTATGGAGACAGACACACATTAATTCTTTTATTAAACAGGTTTTTGAAACCACCAAAGGTGGCAGTAGTGAGCTGATATGCCCGGCAGGACTGTAGTCCCTCAGGTACTGGAACAGCAATCCAGGATGGCTGAGCTGTTGAGAAACTGTAGAAAATGAGTAGGCAGAGTAAGCAGAGTTCATGAACAGAACTAGATGACAAAACTCACATAATGTCTCAAGGAAGCTCAGGAGCTGGAAAGGTTTAGGCCTTCGAGGAGCGAGTACCTGGTTCCAGGAAAAGCCCTGAGAGAGCGACGGCAACTCACAACTGTTTGTAGCAGCGATAGCTTCCAAGCAGTAGAGAATCTTTAGAGTGTCCAGGAACATGGGCCCTCGAGGAGCGAGTACCGGTTTCCATCTCTAATCTGAAAGTAAAGAAAAAAAGAGAGGCCCCCGAGGAGCGGGCACCTCTGGTAAGCCTGAGGAGGCAGAGTAGCTTGGGAAGCGCAGCCGAAGCAATCCCCCTGCTAACTCAGATAATGAAATAGAGACCTTTAAATATTGGAAACGGATGACGTCATCTCAAGGGGACGCTCCTGAGGTTCGTGCTCTTGCTGTTACTTCAATCAGAGCACGCGTGCGCACCCTAGGTCTTCAGGCAACATGGCGGAACTGCAACGTCGAGCCGGTCCACTGGAGGGAGACAGAATGGAGATGCTGCGGCAGCCAGCCGTCCATCAGATCCGAAGGGAGTCGCCACAGAGGTAAAGAGGGCAGAGTGAGGACGTCGAGCAGCGACGGTCGCAACAGCAACTGCCTGACTTATGTGCATAACTCCTGGTTTTAGCACATGCTGGACTTTTAAAATTCACCTTTAACTGCAATAAAGTACAATATCTTAAACTGAATCTGGGAAAATATAGAAAGCCAATGAAATTTCTGTAACAGTGATGTCACATGATCAAATTTTCTTTTACCAAAGATATTCTTAGCGACCATATTCTGAACTAATTGCAAATGATGAATATAATTTAACATCAGATCGTGAAATAAAGCACTGCAGTAGTCTAAGCGACTTAAGGACTAGCGCATGGCTTAAGTTTTTCAGATCTGATGAATCTATGAATGGCCAAAATCATCGAATAAAATGCAAGTTACAAGTTAATTTATTATAGTACAAGCCGTTAAGCCCGTCACAACGGGCTACATTACATTTTTGTTTTCGGTCCATTTTCGAAAACAGCACCCTCCAACACTTTTTCTCCCTCATTCCCCCTTCCCCTCAGTCACTCACCCCCTTCCCACCCCTCAGTCTTACTCACTCTTTGTCTCCCACTGCCTCCTTCCCCTCCCTCTCACCTCCCTCCCCTTCCCTCAGTCACTCCCACCTCTCTCCCCTTCCCTCAGTCACTCCCCACCCTGTCTCAATCCCATCCCCTCTCCCTCAGCCCTCCTCCACTCCCTTTTTCTCTGCTCCACAACTTCTTACCCTTCCACTTACTCACATCTCTGTCTCTCACCTCTCCCTCATTCTCAGCTCTCTCCCCTCACTCTTCCCCACCCCCTCCCTCCCCCTCTCAGTCCCTCCCTCACTCAGTCCCTCCCTCCCACTCAGTCCCTCTCCCTCCCCCTCACTCAATCCCTCCCTCCCCCTCACTCAGTCCCTCCCACTCAGTCCCTCCCTCCCTCTCACTCAGTCCCTCCCTCCCCCTCACTCAGTCCCTCCCTCCCTCCCACTCCCTCCCACTCCCTCTCACTCAGTCCCTCCCTCTCTCTCTCTCCTCCCTCCCTCTCTCTCTCTCCTCCTTCCCTCGCTACTGGCCGCCGCTGCTCCTCGTCGTCGTTCGCTGCCGTAACTGCCGCCGCCGCTGCCACCCGACGCCATCGCCGCCGCTGCCACCCGACGCCGCCGCTGCCGCTGCCACCCGACGCCGCCATCGCCGCTGCTGCTGCCACCCGACGCCGCCATGTTTTGTTTTTTTTTACGCTGGCTAAGACCGACGTCCTTGCCCGCACATGCGCAGTAGAGCTGTGCTCTACTGCGCATTTGCGGGCCGTCGGTCATGGCCCATTTATAAGGTAGATATAAATATAGCGTAAAACTCCACAAAATAAAATAATGCAAGTAATATAATACAGATAATATAATGCAAGTAATAAAATTAGAACTGGATAAGATGAGAGATGTGGAAGAAATGACAAGGATCAAACTTAATGCCAAGAGTAATAACAATCTTTTTCAATGCAATAGTAGAGCTTGCCATATTTGGAGCTGAAGAAACAACAGGAGTCTCATAGCTGGAAAACCACATGGCTTCTAATTTATCAGAATTTACTATGAGTTTCTGGGTAGAAAGCTAAGCATCTACCTAACAGGCCTATACAGTAAAGCGCGGCCGCAGTTACCCTGTTTCTAACCCGCTTTGTACCCATAATTTGATCGCGTAAGTCTAACCCGCGATTCACTATCCGTTTTTACCAATCCTTACCGCTTCTTTAAATCGACGCGTATCCCTTTCCGCCCGCGGCATGTATATGATATGTAAACGATCGGATTAGCTATTCCCTCCCATACAGTAATGTGTGGCCCGATTATCGCCTTTTTAACCAACTGTTTTGCCGAGTTTTTAACCCGCTAATTTACCGCCTACCCTGACCCTGGCGTTAGAGGGATGTGACAGCAATAGGCAGGCTCCGGTCAAATAAGTGGGTGGGTTGGAGCAAGCAAGTAACATGGTGTGGCCTGGTTCTCCTACGCTTGGGCCTGGTTCTCCTACGCTCGGGCATCGGGGATTGCCAGTCCTCTCTCCCCCCCTCCCGAAGCAAGGCGCAGGGCGAAAATCGACTCGACATGTTATTAAAGCAAATAGAAATTGTAACAAAAGTAAACTTACTGCATGCTTCCAGTAGCCCTAGTCCTCTCTCCCTTCCTCCTGAGGCGCCCACTGCGGCTCCCCTGCCTCCCGGGGGCAGCCGACAGCGAAAGCGGCTTCCAGCAGCCCCGCCAGCGAAGGTGCATGAATGCACATCCAATTTGGGCGCTCAAGCTGCGAAGGCGCATGAGCGCACACAGTGACCTCGGACGTCCATCCAGGCGCTCTCTCTCTCTCTCTCTCTCTCTCTCTCTCTCTCTCTCTCAAAAATGGTCCACCCAGGGGTCATATGCAGGAAATACAACAGGTCTGACACTTATCGCAAATTCAGATAATGTTATCGCAATGTGCACTAACTTAGCTCTTCGCATAGCTAATTAGCGCAAATTGCAATAAACTGAATTTTTGCATAAACCATGCCCCTTTTGCTATCACATGCGGTACTTACCGCATTTTGATAAATCCAGGCCTAAGTGAGGTATCTCTAATGCCAATATTGGCAAGATGCTTAGGAAAAAGCTGGTAATTAACTGTTTCAAAGGCTGAAGTCATATCAAGATAAACAACCAAAACATCTTTACCTTTATTTATGCTGATCTTATTTAATAAGGTGGTCAAAGTGGATTCTGTGCTAAATCTCTTCTGGAAACCCAATTGTTTTGGGTGGAAGACAAAGGGTTTGTTTTTTTAGGATAGTCATGTAATTGAGTCATCACAACCTTTTCAATTATTTTAGACAAGGTGGAGAGAATAGAAATAGGCCTTTAGTCATTACTAATATCAGGGACAAGGTTAGGTTTTTTTTAAAAATAGACGGGATTTTAGCAGCTTTTAAATTATCAGGAAAGATTCCTGTGCTAAGACTATTATTTACAATACATGTTAAATAAGAAAAAAGTTCTAAATCTGGATTTTTCTATGAATTTAAAAGATAAGGAATCTAGATCTGAGATGGAGGAATTAATCCAGCAATAGCAAATGTATTAAAATTGGAAAAATTACTAACCGGTAAAATTGAATCACTAAGGGGCGGATTTTAAGAGCCCTGCTCGCATAAATCCACCTGGATTTACGCGAGCAGGGCCTTGCGCGCCGGTGCGCCTATTTTACATAGGCCTACCGGCGCGCGCAGAGCCCCGGGACTCGCATAAGTCCCGGGGTTTTTCGAGGGGTGCGTGTCGGGGCGTGTCAGGGGGCGGGGCAGATCGGCGCGGCGTTTTCGGGGCGGGACGTGGCGTTTCGGGGGCGGGCCCGGGGACGTGGTTTCGGCCCGGGGCGGTCCGGGGGCGTGGCCGTGCCCTCCGGAACCGCCCCCAGGTCCCGTCTCGGCGCGCTAGAGGCCCGCAGGTGCGCGGGGATTTACTTCTCCCTCCGGGAGGCGTAAATCCCCCGACAAAGGTAGGGGGGGATCTAGATAGGGCCGGGGGGTTGGGTTAGATAGAGGAAGGGAGGGGAAGGTGAGGGGAGGGCGAAAGCGAGTTCCCTCCGAGGCCGCTCCGATTTCGGAGCGGCCTTGGAGGGAACGGCGGCAGGCTGCACGGCTCGGCGCGCGCCGGCTACACAAAATTGGCAGCCTTGCGCTCGCCGATCCAGGATTTTAGAGCATACGCGCGGCTACCCGCGTATCTACTAAAATCCAGCGTACTTTTGTTGGCGCCTGATGCGCCAACAAAAGTACGCTAAGGCGCGCTTTTTGAAAATCTACCCCAAACTGAAGGAAAATCATCTTCAGTCGCAAAAGAAACAGATTCATTATTACTGGGAAGAAAACTAGCTTGAATATTCCTAATTTTATCTTTGAAGGCAGGTGCCAGTTTTTCAGCTGTGACTATTTAAGAATTTGAAAGCGATATAGAGTGAATGGAGGAAGCTTGTTCTACAAGTTGCTGAGGCCTGTTTTCAACTTTTCTTTCTGAAAGAAATCCCTTTTTGCCTGTTTGAATTTCAAAAGATGTTTGATACTATTTTTGAATTTCAAAAGATGTTTGATACTATTTTTTAGGATTATTTCATTCTCTTGTGATCTAGTTTTATGCCAGTGTGTCTCATAGCGCCTAGATTGTTGCTTTAATAAATGAAGACCTGAATGAAACCATGTGAAGCCATCTTGATTATGCATTGAACAAAAAGTGAAAGAAGCAGTCTGGTCAAATGCTTTCTTTAAATTGGTATTCCATAAGATAACTTGATCATCAAAAAAGAGCACACCAAAATTATATGGGAAAGTCCTCCTTGCTACTAGTATGGAAATTCCAGGAAACCCAATAGAGGGACGTTTGTTTTAATGAAGACTAACGTTTCCTCCAACTCTTAGCTGTGAATAATGTGGATGCACAATGTTTCCTGCCATTGAGAATACTCGTTTAATAGCATACTGGTTGGTGGGTAAGTGGGGAAATGTTGGACCATCTTGGCATGCTGGTTGCTGAGTAATTAATTAAGGAAATGCTGGACCATCTTGGCAGTGTCTGGCCAGACCATAGCTTTCTGTGCCCAGTATGCCAACGGATCCCTGGCTATGTCCTTACAGTCTCTGTGAGATAGCATGTGAATGAAATTTATGCTGGGGGTTATCTTTGCTAGGGAAGGATAATCTCCTCTTCTGCCAATTACTGTAGCTATGGCCTGTGGCAGGAGAGCCCATTCTGCAGTGGCCATGGCATTTAGCGGATAAAGATAGGGGAGAATGTGATAACTGACAGGCTGATGCTGATGCTGACGTTGACGTTATCCTGTGGAGTGCCCACTCTTTCCTATGCTGCTTCCTCACTGTCTCTCTACCCTTGGGGCTCCCATTCCTTGCACCTTAGCATCTCCTTCCAGTAAATCAGATTGTTTGACCAGAGGGCTATAGTCCCTTTCCCCTGTAGGTCACACACCATGGCCAACTTGCAAGTATCCTTTTCGATGAGGGGTTCAGCATATCTTGCACCGGCTGCTGCAAGAAGTCCATGAACAGCAACCTCTCTGGTGCTAGTCCCTGTTCTTGATGGAAATCCTCTAACTTCTCTTCCAGGGTGTTGACTTACCCCCAGGGTAGTGCTTGTGGAACTGAGATCTTCCATGGCATCCTCAAAGGGCTTCATGATTTGTGTTATGTGTAGCCAATCATGTTGCCCCAGGGCATAATCCACATGAATATCGCTTTCCAGAGACAAGTAATGATGGACTGTCCATTGTTCCATGAACCTCTGCAACATTAACTAGGTATAATTCCACCTGGTGCCTACATCTTGAATGAGCCATTGGATAGGTGCCATCCGACTAGAACATCAGTGCTTTCTGCGGTTCGCAGTTCTGGGGCGCCACTTTCCGTTTCAGGCGCTGCCTTTTGGTCTGGCCACAACTCGCAGAACCTTTTCCAAGGTAATGGTAGTTGTTGTGGCAGACTTGAGTACACCCGTATTTGGGTGACTGGCTGATTCGAGCCAAGTCACCAAAAGAGAGCCGTCTGGTGATTCACAAGGAGATTTCCCTGTTGCAGGAGCTCAGCTGGGTGGTGAACCTAGCCAAAAGCAGTCTTTAGCCTACTCAGTTGCTGGAATACCTCAGGGTTCAGTTCAACATGAAGCAGGGCAAAGTGTTCCTGCCAGAAGCTCAAATTCAGAAGTTGCTAGCTTAACTCCATCTATTGTTGAACCCTCTGTTCCTGACCGTATGATCTTACCTGCAGATACTTGGCTTAGTGGCAATGACCCTGGATGTGGTACTGTGGGCATATGTGTCTGCTTCAGCACTTCTTGTTGTCTCAGTGGAACCTGCAGTCTCAGGATTATTCGATTTGGCTCTACCTGCTGATGGAGGTCCCGTCCCAACTGCAATGGTGGCTGCAGGTGGATCATCTACTGAAGGGAGTTTCCCAGATCCCACTGGACTGGCTAGAACTGACAACAGATGTGAGTCTCCTTGGTTGGGGAGCTTACTGACAGGAGCTGATAGCTCAAGGGCGCTGGAGTGCAGAAGAGTCTCTCTGGAACATAAATCGGCTGGAAGCCAGGGTGGTCCGGTTGGCAAGTTTACAGTTCCTGGATAGACTGCAGGGTCGATTGGTCCAAATAATTTCAGACAATGCAAGACTGTGACTTACGTCAATTGACAGGGAGATACGAAGAGCCAACAAGTGTCACAGGAAATAAATCAGCTTGGGCAGAGGTGCATCTCCAGATGATCTCAGCCTTGCACATTGCAGGAAAGGACAACGTAAGAGCAGATTTTCTCAGCAGGGAGAGTCTGGACCCAGGAGAGTGGGCGTTGTCAGTTGAGGCGTTTTTGCTGATTCAGGATCACTGGGGACTCCCAATTCTAGACCTGTTGGCGACTTGTGCAATGCGAAAGTTCCTCAATTCTTCAGCTGAAGGAGAGATCCAAAGTTTATTGGGGATTGATGCCCTAGTACAGAAGTAACTGGAAGACAAATTGCTGTATGCCTTTACTCCATGGCCCATGTTGGGCAGATTGTTTTGGAGGATCAAACGCCACAGAGGGTTGGCCCAGAAGACCATGGTATGCAGATCTGCGGAGGATCCTGGTGGATTCACCTCTTCGACTTCCAACACACAGGAACCTGTTGCAGCAGGGACCTATTCTTCACGAAGATCTGATTTGATTTTTATCTTATGGTATGTCCCTTGAAAGGGCTCGCTTGCTGAAATGTGGATATTCAACAGCAATGATTTTTAATTTGCTAAGAGCTAGAAAGTTTTCCATTTTCTTGGCCTATGTGCAGGTTTGGAGAGTGTTTGAGGCCTGGTGTGAGGATCGAGGTATTCTTCCTTCCTTGGTCAAGATTCCACTCATTTTGCAATTTTTGCAGGATGGCTTGAATAAAGGCTAGGTTCTCAAATCCTTAAAGGTACAAGCATTTATTTAGACATTTTATATACCGTCGTTCCATGTCAAGATCACAATTGTTTACAATGATGTATTTATTTACTTATATATTTATTACTTTTATATACTGTCAATCTGTAGACATTCTTAATGGTATACAATAAAATTGATTAAATAAAAAAATCAAATTAAAATACAATTATAGAAAACAATACATTACACTAAAATAACATAAAAATTAAAAATAATAAAAAATAAAATCGGATTTTCATATCAAATTGTTCTGACCATAAAAGTAATTCAAAACATGCATCTGACTACTACATAATACTCAACTGTCATAGGCTTTTTTAAATAGCCAGGATTTAAGGTTCTTCTTGAAGGTTAAAAAATCTTTCTGAAGCCTTAGCTCACATGATAATGAGTTCTACAGTTTTGGACCCACAATGGAAATTGCTCTCTCCCTAATTTCCAATAAATGAGCAATTCTGAAAGTTGTCCTTTGTTTGCTGACCTGAGATTCCTTTCAGGAGTATGCAAATGGAGGGAAGCATTTAACCATTCAGTTTTGTCATGATTTAGTGATTTGTGAATTAGACATAGAACTTTATAGTCAATTTTATATTTGATAGGTAGCCAGTGTAATGCCATCAAAGCTGGTGTAATATGATCATACCTCTTCCTCCGCATAAAACTAGCGGTCACATTTTGTAGTAATTGTAAAGATCTTAGACAATTGGCAGGTAAACTAAGCAAAAGAGCATTGCAATAATCAAGGTATAAATCAGCAAATAATGACGGATTACATAGGGAGTATCATTATCAGGCATTGACATCTATCAATTGAATTGTTCTAATACATATTAATTAAAGATCAAGGACATAAGATGTGACTTACAAAAATAAAATAAAATACATTTCACATATTATTCTGTATTTTGTATTGAGATTCTTAAAATCTCTCATTATATTTGTTTCTCATGCATCTATTAGTATCTCTTGCCTTTTTATTGAAGATCTCTACATTCTGATGTTTTAAATTAAGTTGTATGCGTTTTTGAATAGCCATGTATTTAGTTCACATTTAAATCTTTTTTTTATCCAGTATCAAGTGTAGCATTTCAGGTAAAGAATTCCACAGTTTTTGGCTTGCTGTGGAAAACACACGATCTCTTACATGTGCCATGTGTTTGCTCTGTATTGTTGGAACAGTCAGTTGTCCTTTATTTTGGGATCTTAGTGTTCACTGCGGTGTGTATGGTTGTAATGTCACACCTATTATATTGGTGTTAATAGAATGAACTATTTTGAATATTAGCATTAATACATTAAAATAGGTTTGGGATTGTACTAGCAGTGTAGAGAAATTAGCAAGGGTGTAATGTGATTGAATTTCCTTGATCCTAACAAGAGCCTTGCTGAGGCATTTTGCAGTATTTGTAATGGTTTTAAGAGGCATGTGGGAAGACCGAGAAATAAGGAGTTGCAGTAGTCTAGGTTTGAGAAAATTAGAGTTTGCAATACCGTTCTGAAGTCATCAAAAATTAATAGAGGTTTCAATTGATGTAATATACGCAGCTTGGCATAACCTGTATTAATTTGTTGATGTGCATTTTTATAGTAAGATTCTTATCTAGCTGGATACTTAAATCTCGTACTTGATTTGAAGGAGTAATTTGGAAATTACCTAGATCTTTAGCCAGTCGTTTAGCTATCGAAGAGTTTTTTCTTAACCAGATAATTTCAGTCTTTTTAGGGTTTAATGTGTTATGTGCGTGACTCACGGAGGTCCGCAGGCCAGTCCTCCACTCACCCTGGAGCGTCTGGTGGCAGCGGCAGCATGGCTGAGGCCTAGTTGGGCCTGCGGCCTCCTTCGTGGAGTTCCCTCAGCGAGGGAGATGCCGCAGACGTCTTTGCAGGCCCCGTCCCTAGGTGCATGCACGCGCAGGGGCTCGGCCATTTAAAGGGGCCAAAGCGGGAAAGGACGGCTCCGCCCCCAGTATGTCAGACACCCGCCGGTATTTAAACTTGCTTGTCAGTCTCCCTTGCCTTGCAACGAGGTTCACTCTCTGTTGAGAGTTTCTAGTTGCTGCTTTTGACTACTGGCTTCTGACTCCGGCTTCCGACTACTGGCTTCCGACCTCGGCTTGTCCACTGGTTCCTGATTCCCGCTC
Source organism: Rhinatrema bivittatum (assembly GCF_901001135.1). NCBI lineage: Eukaryota > Metazoa > Chordata > Amphibia > Gymnophiona > Rhinatrematidae > Rhinatrema > Rhinatrema bivittatum. The sequence continues at coordinate 491,704,446 of NC_042615.1, read as the reverse complement.
TTCCAGGAGGCCTCTCCTAAGTCTAAGCGGCTCGGGTCCTCACAAGCTCCTTATCGGGGGGACCGCGGGCTTCCAGTGGTGAAGATTCCTCCGGTCTCCTGCTCATTGCCACCTCCCGGCTTCGACATCCACTGTGGGCCTTCCCACGGTGAGTCTTCATCTGTCCCAGCCAGCTAAGGGTCCACGAATCCAACAAATGTTAGTTTAAGTTGCAATAGTTCCTGCTTTATTGCTTTCATTTATGTTGAAAGTGACGATACTGTATTTTCTACAGATTTGGAGAATGGAATGAAAAACTGTATGTCATCAGCGTATAAGAAGAATGTAATTCCTAAATCCGCCAGTTGTTTGTGTTATGTTTTGGTATGGATGTGAACCCTGGGCCAGAGTGAAAAGTGTCACCGCCCACAGGGAGGAGTCCCGTGGGCCTCACCGCTGGTAGGCGTGGTCTCAGTAGCTAGGACACAGCTGTGGTATAGACTTTATTATGGGAGAAAGAGAGAGCATAATCCTTGGAGTGGGGAATGTGGTAAAGGTGTAGTTCTTGAGCAGAACCCATGGAGCGGGTACTCAAAGTACAGTTCTTAGCTGAGGGGTAAACCCAGGAAGGTACCTCAGATGAGACAATCCGGTAGTGGTCTCCAGCGAGGGGATACCAGATAGTCTTTCCAATGGAGTAGTAAATAGCTCTGGTGAGCAGATCCATTAGTGGTCCGCAGCGCGGAGTACGCCGAGCATGACTGTACAAGGCAAATGGTGTAGAGGAGATCTGAGATCCTGGAACCCAGAAGTACTTGAAGAAGAAATAGCAATCTTCATGTAGCACAGGGTAGATGTAGCGAATCCTGCTGGTAAGAATGCGGTAGTGGCCCAAGGCCCGGGGTACACCGCAGAGAGAGAATTCTAGCAAGACTTGGCAGAGATGAAGCGAGTGAACTCACAAGGCTTGGTTCCAGAAGGACAAGGCAGGAAGCCCTTCCAAGGAGCGGATAGCCTAGGAAAGCAGAAGAGCCCCCGAAGAGCGGGTACTCAGAGCGTTCCCCACCGAGACAGGAACAGGAAGTCCAAGGAGAAGCAGATTCAGCAATGAGGAGAACTCTTTACTAACTTGTCTGAGTGTAGGGCCAGTCAGCTTAAATATAGCGAGGCAGTGACGTCATGCGGAGGGGACGCCCCAAGGTTCCCACCATGATGTGTATTAAAGATGGCCCATGCGCACACGCGTGCTAGGTGACTCCAGGAACAAGATGTGGTCGGCATCGCCCACGCCGTCCCGGGGACGCCAGGGAGGTTGGCGTTCGCTGGCAGAAGCCGCCACTCTTTCGAGAATTGACTAAGTAGTAAGAAAAGAGGTGAGCATGAGAGGTCACAGCCATCTGAGACCGATGGGTGCAATAGTTTGCACAGTGGGATCATATAAATATTGAATAGTGTTGCCAAAGGTGCTGAGCCTTGAGGGACACCTGTATCGATATTTATTTATTTAAAGCTTTTTATATACCGGCATTCGTAGGACACATCATGTCGGTTTACAGGTAACTGTGAAAGGAAATTACAATGAACGATGATAAAAGGTTAGCTAGATAATACAGGAAAGTACATTTTTATAGAAGGTCAACGAGCATAACAAAACTTGGTTGAACTATTTGGATTTTTATACAATCAAAAATTAAATAAACATATGAACTTATGTACAGTTAAAGGCAATGGCAAAAGGGGGCTGAGAGGGAGGGGGCAGGGGAGGGAAAGTATCAGATATATGATTGTCTAATTTGACTTGGAATGTTCTAAGAAAGAACCATTTGAGAACACTGCCTTCAATTCCAATGTTGTTCAACTGCTGGTACAACAGGATATGGTCTACAGTTCAAAGGTGGCTTTTAAGTCGATTAGCACGAGAAGATAGGATTCATCAGCATCAAACCCTCATAACACAAAGAGGAGTAATGTCTCAGTTGAACGTTGTTTCTTAAATCCAAATTAATTTGGGAAGAGAATATCTTGGTTGTCCAAGAGATTTACAAGTTGGGATAATACCGCTTTTTCAAGTATTTTAGATAGAAAAGACAGATTAGATATTGGCCGATAGTGGTCCCAATCGTCAATTCTTCCAGTTTTATTTTTAGGGATCGGATTTATCGCAGTTTGTTTTAACTCATGTGTACAATTCCTTCTGAAAGAGAGATTAATTAAGGTGGTGATTGTTGGAGTGATAATACCATGTACTTGTTTCAAGGAATTGGCGGTATTAGGTCACGTGGGTAGGTGGCAGGCTTAATTTTAGCAATGATGTGACAGATTTCAAGATTAATTACTCTGCCAAACATGGACCACCTAACCAGGCCATTTGAATTATCAGGTGCTTTTGTGGGAGAACAGATAGGGAATTGCTTTTTTAACCCATTGATTTTATCTAAAAAGGATGTGACCTATTCATTGGAAGCGGTCTTTGAGACGTTATAGTTTCTCAAGATGGTGGATGACTGATCCTTAATTAAATTTTTAACAACATCAAAGAGCGTTTTGAATTAAATATTACTCCGTGAATCTGTTTGGCATAGTAATCTTTTTTTGCTTTATTGGTTAGTACGAGTATTTTGTTAGCAGAGATTTATATTTTCCAAGGGATTCAGTTGGGTTTCTACCATTGTTTCTCTACTTTTCTAAGGTTCTGTTTAGTGCATCTTAAATCATCATTTTACCAGGGCTTCTTATGTTTAGAGATATTCTTTTCTTCGTTGGATAGTTTTTGTCTGGATAGGACTAAGGTTTTCAGCTATATCATTTACATTCTGATCCCAGGAATCAAATGCTGAGGGGGGCATTGGTTTGGTGTAGTTCAAGGAGTCTCTTTTCTATTGCTTCTGTAAGTACCTCTATGTCTATCTTTTTCCTGAATGTAAAAGTACGATTATTATCTGTACTTTTATGAGTTGGGTTAAGGAAGGTTATTTCCGCCTTTATTAATTGGTGATCAGACCAGGGTAAAATGGTGTTAGAAGTATTGATTAGATTGTTACCAGTATTGGCAAATAGGTCTAGAATATGTCCCGCTTTATGAGTAGGTTTGCAAACAAATTGAGACCATCCCAAAGCTTCCAGTGTCTCTAGAAATGTTTCACAAGCAGCAGTTCTTGGTGCTTTATCTATATGGAGGTTAAAGTTACCTATAGTTAAGGTAGTTTTTGGTGATGGGAACACCTTAGTGAATAATTTAATCAATGGTAAGCAATCTTTTTGTAGTGTACTTGTAGGACAATAAACCAGACCTATGTTTAGTTGTGGAGATTTTAGAATTGCTACTTCATAGGGAGGGTTGATATCGACTTTGTAAGGAACTAGCTTAAGTTCTTTTTTACTAATTATTAATAAACCCCCACCTTTTCGTTTAGGTCTAGAAAATGAAATACCTCATAATTAGGGTGGGAAATTTGGTTTAAGAGAACATTATCTGTTATTTAATCAGGTTTCAGAGATGCAAAAAATCATGGGATGTATATCCTCTAGCAGGTCATTAATTAAAGGGATTTTTGTTTTTGTTACATAGACTGGACATTTAATGGTAGAGTATACATCAGACAGGAAGAGATATTGGTACTTATTGTTGGGAAGACCAGGTTTGTGAACCTTCTTTCTTTCTTTCTTTCTTTGTGCACTCCTTAGCTCTCCATACAGCCCCTGTCCTAACATAGGCTCGATGATGTACATCTGATCCATGTTTGCAGCAGTTATGTCCAGGGTGCAATGGAATTAGGCACTTCGGATCCACACGAAGGGGCAAGCTCCTTTGTTGCACGCCAAGTGTGTGTGTCCCACGGCACAGACGTCTTCAGGTGTTAGTAAATGATGGATCCTTGTCGGCTCATCCTGATGAGGCCCATTTTCTGAAAGGAGTGAAACATCTTTGTCCTTCCGGTGCCCCTATGGAGTCTTAATTTGGTTTTGGATTTTTTGGCAGGCCCTACATTTAGACCGCCGTGTACTCTGTCCTTGTTGTTGCTGACCTTGAAAATGGTGTTCCCTGTGGCAATTTGTTCTGCATGTAGGGTTTCCAAACTGCAGGCCTTGTGTTGCCGGGAGCTATTTCTCCAGATGACTCCAGGGGCGGTGCAGCTGCATACTGTTCTTCCTTTTTACCGAAGGTGGTCACTGAGTTTCACTTTAATCAGTCTATCACCCCGCCATCTAGACAGAGAGAGAGATGTAGAGGAGTGTTGTCTGTTGCAACCCTTGAATGTCAAGAGACATGTTGTCAGGTATTTAGAAGTTACTGAGACTTTGCAGAAGTCGGATTGCCTGTTTGTCCTGGAGTCATCTGACTGGACTATAAGAAATGAGAAATTACTACTTACCTGATAATTTCCTTTACTTTAGGACAGTCAGATGAATCCAGCTTCCCTCCCTTGGCTGATGAATGATTGCATAATGATCCTCCTGTGTGCCTAAGTGTTACAGGGAACTGGTAAGTGTCATTCCAGTCCCTAGACTAGTGTTAAATTCTTGTCTGAGCTCAGTGTTGCCTGTTGACTGAGTATTGAAGTGGTTATCTGTTTTTAATCAAGTTTTTTGCTAGTCTGTCCACAGTTGCTTTTGAAGAAAATACTGGCAGGCTGATGTCACTGCAGGGGTGTATATACTGTGTCGTCAGTTTGCTCCATCTCCATCTGCTGATAGAGGTGCATAACCCACTTGTTCTGGATTCATCTGACTGTCCTAAAGAAAAGGACATTTTCAGGTAAATAGTTTTTTTCTCATTTCTTCTTTTACACACACTGTGGGGTAGATTTTCAAAGGGTTGTGCGCGTAAGATGCGTGCGCAACCCCCCAAAACCTACCCCTGCCTCCCCCTTCGCGCGCCGAGCCTATCTTGCATTGGCTCGGCGGCGTGCGCAAGCCCCAGGACGCGCGTATGTCCCGGGGCTTGCAAAAAGGGGCGGAGTGTGGGCGGTCCGGTGGCGGGGCATGGCCTGAGCTTCCAGGCACAGCGACCATTTGCTGCTGTGCCCAGGATCGCGGGCCGGCCATTGGCCGGCGCGCGTAACTTCTTCAACAAAGGTAAGGGGGGGTTCTAGATAGGGCTGGGGGGTGGGTTAGGGAGGGGAAGGTGCGAGGGGGAGGTGGAAGGAAAGTTCCCTCCGAGGCCACTCCGATTTTGGAGCGGCCTCGGAGGGAACGGAGGCAGGCTGCGCGGCTCGGCGCATGCAAGTTGCACAATTGTGCACCCCCTTGCATGCGCCGACCCTGGATTTTATAACATACACGCAGCTGCTCGCGCATGTTATAAAATCGGGCGTAGATTTGTTCACGCCGGGTTGCGCGAACAAATCTGCGCCCGCGCGCAGGTTTTTAAATCTGCCCAGTGTGACAAGAAGAAGCAACGTAGCCCACTTTACTTTAAAGTTTTTTTTCCTTTCCTTTCTAAATATTTTTCTACTTTTATTTGGCTATGAGAGAATTTCAGAAACACAACTTTTCTGCCTGAGGTCCATCAGACAAATGAAAGAAAATGGTGACTGCTCCAAGGCTGCTTTCAATTTCAAGTTGGAAAAAAAAATGAGAAAATCATTGTCAGTCTCTGCAGGTGCCAACTAGGATACGCTGGTTGAATTGTATTTGATTTTGATTGGTCCTGCTGCTTCCTTGTGTTTTCCTACCCAAGCTCTGGTCTGTCTAGCTTCAGTGGATTCACTGGCTTGCGTTGAGTAGAAAAAATACTAGTTTTGTTTGGCCCATAGATTTGAATAGGATCTGAAAATGAATAAACATTTCATTTTCATTCCCATTAATTATAAATAAATGCATATCCCTAGCAAAGGATAGTGAGTGGGTAAATGGACATTATGCCTTGGAAAGAGGGGATGTGAATGGAGAGTCTCTAGGGACCAATTCTAGGTCCAGTTCTTTTTACTATTGTCATAAATGATATTGCAACAGGGCTTATAGAGAAGGATTTTCTTTTTTCAGATCAAATAATCTGAAACAAAGGAAAGATCCTAGATGGAGTGGAAAGATGAGGCTTGAGCTTGTTTTTGTGACCTAAGATTTAATGCAGAAAGTTGCATTTCGAGTGTGGAGAGACCCGAGGGAGCATAGCATGATGGGGGAAGAGGGCTACTAATGTGCACTAACAGGAGAGGGATCATATAGAGCAGGTGTAGCCAACTCCAGTCCGCGAGAGCCACAAACAGGCCATGTTTTCAGGATATCCACAACGAATTTGCACCAGGTAGGTCGGCATGCACTGCCCCCATTGTATTCAGATCTGTCTTATGCATATTCGTTGTGGATATCCTGCAGACCTGGCCTGTTTGGGACTCTTGAGGACGGAGTGGGGCTAAATTTACCTCTGATGGCATGGTTTCAAGTTTATAACACTGCTGTTAAACAGATATGAACAAAACTAGTCTGATTTCCAGTGAAACTAATTTCCTGCTCTCTACGGCTGTCACTTAGGTGATCCGCATTGCTTCCACCTTTGGTTTGCCAGGTTAATATTTAAGAGTTGAGGAAACACTAGAACATCTGACACATGTTTTCCCGCAGTCTTTAAAAATGATATTACAAACCAAACTTATCAAGAAGATAAGTTTGGATTGCATGAGCTGGTCAGATTGTATTTTTTTTTCTTTTCTTCCCTTGACAGGACAAAAGTGACTGTCATTGGGCCCCTTGGGGGAAAAGAAACATGTCAGGATTTTTTTTTTTCCCCCTCTCTCATGTGAGCTTCATCAGAAAATACCTGACAAGCAGGTTCTTCACATTTTATTATGTTGCTGCCTGGCAGAATCTCTGTCAGGCAAAAACCTTGTCAGCGGAAAATCTGTCGTAGGATCAGAAGAGACAAAAACAGGTGTCACACAGGCAGTCAAAACTGAAGGCAGAAAAAAGATTAGGCTAAAGAGAGAAAGGCAGACAATTACATTAATGCCATTGCTTTTATCTTATAGTTGTGTGTTATTATCTCTGGGTGCTGAGTGCGCAATTGCCTTAAAGAAAAGTAGACAGGAGACAAGAGGGGAAACTTGATAGTTATTAACTGAAGAGGCAGTATGTCAAAGCTGGATGGGGTTCAAAGTTTTGCAGAGGAAAGAAACAAATTTCTTTTTTTTTGCAGACAGCAGCGTCTGCAAACAAACTGTGGTTCTGCTTTCGGCTACCTAAACCTGGTAGCAATCTAACATTTTCAGCTTGGAAACAGATCAGAGAGAGAGGGGGAGAAGAAAATTAATGAAAGATTTCATTGAGAAGGACTTTTCTCTTAAAAGAAAAAAAAAATATAAATTTTAACATGTTTTTTAATTTTCGGAAACTCTTTTACAAAGTGTGAACGTCTGTACGTGTGACAGACATAGGGGTAGTGATGGAAAAGCAAAAAAAAAAGTGCAAAACCTTGCAAGTCACTTAGGCCTGGATTTTCTAAGGTCGCAGGGGCAAGGGGCGGGTGGCGAAGCGGGTTCGGGGGGCGAAGCGGGAGGCGGGCCTGCGAAAGCCGGCAGCGATCGCACCTCCACGGTGCGATCCCTGCCGGCTTTCGCACCCAATAGTGCCATCGTAAAAGGTGGTACTATTGGGTGCGAAACTGGCGGCGAAAAGGGCCCTTACCTTTTCGCCGTCAGCAACGTCTTCGCAGTGTCCACCCCGGTGCCGTCCAGAACCCGCCCCCATTTAGGTATCGCACGCGAAAAGGGACTTTTCACGTGCGATCCCTTTTGAAAATGACCTCCTTAATTTGCACATATTTGAAATACTTCATCTTTGCCCAAGGATTTCATTTCCTGAAATTTCAGAAAAGGGGTTACAAAAAAACCCAAAAACTAAAAGCAAAGACTTGTGTGAAAAGCTTTATGAGAGGAAGGGAAGGCCTCTTATGGTTCAGAGACCATAGCGTTGTAGTGTGGGGGATCTCCGTTCAGAGCCACTCAGGCCTGGATGAACCACGGATGTGGTGCCCTCATCCGGAGGGAGGAAGGGCGGATAGCTGTTGCTCCAGTGACATTCCTGCAGGCCGATGAACAGCCCTGAGGTTGCTCCCCTGAGCTGCTTGGGAATACTATTTGGGAGGGGGGGGGGGGGGAGAAGGGATGGTAGAGACTGTTAGAAAGAATGAGGGCAAAAAAGAAACATAAACATAACATTTCTGCCCAAAAATGCAGATTTTTTTAAAGAATGGGGCAAAATTTCTATAGTACATTTTGCAGAAGTTTTTGCTGGCCCAGAAATTGCTGTGGAATTTATTTTCTTTGCAAAAAAATTGAAATCTTGGAGTGAAAACTACATTCTTTCAAAATGCACAAGCAGGCTAGCTTGCTTTTTGCAACTTTTTTTACTCTACTTTTGCCTGAAACGTGACTGGCCCTAAATGTGTGTAGCAAACTGTTTCTAAAGTTGGGTTTTAAAATACTGGAAAAGAAATCTGAAAAGAGACAATAAGTGTGTATTACCCTGTAAATCTGAAAGTGCAAATTTTATATTTGTGTAAATTAATAGAATTAAAAAAATATTTTCCTTTTTTTTTTTTTTGCAGCGAGTAAGTTATGTTTGTTCTTTGCCCCATTAATTTTCTCCAGATGGGAGTTTCTTAATATTGTGACCCTGGTCTAAAATCTGTTCCTGCACGTAACCACTGCCTAATGTTTACTTAATCTCTGCCCATGTAAAGCAGTAGGTTGCAATAGATTCAGTGGTGGATGGTACAAAATGAGGATTGTGCCTTTAAGCCTTGGTGATGTCATATGAGGATATCTAGTGGTATAAAGGGTGAGATATGCGAGGGTGGGTTCTTTTTCCCCTACAAGGGACACATTTGCCTGCTTGCTATCTGTTTGCATCCTTGTGCAGAGACCAGAAAAGGTAACATTTTTTATCGTAAAGGGAGTACATCTTTTGCTTTCTGCCTAGATCTAGTTTCTTTTGGAAGAGCCCTAGGAGGAATTATGGGGATACGAACAAAGAGAATGACTTGCCTTTTGGAAATCTCATCATTTATCTCAGCTTTAGAACTGAGGGGTTTTTTTTGTTTGTTTTTAAGATGAATGGCAAGGGTATGGGTCAGGAATGAAGTCACTATGCTAACAAGTTTGCAGAACAGACTAGATGGGCCATATGATTTTTAGTTAGGCAGGGTTTTAATGAGTTTGGTTGATTTATACTTATTTTATTTTTGTGACTGTTTGAATGACTAATTTATTATTGTATTGATTTTTTTTAATTTGTAAACTGCTGCTTGGGTCAACAGGGTTTGAACCCACAGTCCTAAGAGTTTTAGGTGGTGAAGTTGCAGAGGCTGCTGGTTTTCCAGACAATCCTAGCACTTTTACCCTCTCACCCATGGAGAACTAGACATGCCTGTGCCATAGTCCAATTGGACCAGCACTTGGTGTGCCTCAAATTGATACTAACATAAAAGGAATGTTCAGAAGGCATGCAGTGCAGGTCCAACAAACCTTCTCAGAATCCACCCTGCAGAAGCACTTATCTGTCTGGCCTGGCCCTGTTTCCAGTATTCCTGCCTGGTGATCTTGTTTCAGTGTTCCTACCTAGTCATCGTGTTCCTGCTCTTCTATCTAGTTCCTGAGCTCCTGGCTCTCTCCAGCCCCTGGGCGTCATCACTATCGCTTCTCCATGCACACACCTTCCCTCTAGGGTGGCCTCCAATTGCCAAGCCCTGATAGCCCTGACAACTGCCTTGCCTGATTAAAAAAAAGTGGAATAAGAACATAAGAAATTGCCGTGCTGGGTCAGACCAAGGGTCCATCAAGCTCAGCATCCTGTTTCCAACAGAGGCCAAACCAGGCCACAAGAACCTGGCAATTACCCAAACACTAAGAAGATCCCATGCTACTGATGCAATTAATAGCAGTGGCTATTCCCTAAGTTAATTTGATTAATAGCCGTTAATGGACTTCTCCTCCAAGAACTTATCCAAACCTTTTTTTAACACAGCTACACTAACTACACTAACCACATCCTCTGGCAATAAATTCCAGAGCTTTATTGTGCGTTGAGTAAAAAAGAATTTTCTCCAACTAGTCTTAAATGTGCTACTTGCTAACTTCATGGAATACCCCCTAGTCCTTCTATTATTCAAAAGTGTAAATAACCAATTCACATCTACTCGTTCAAGACCTCTCCTGATCTTAAAGACCTCTATCATATCCCCCCTCAGCCATCTCTTCTCTAAGCTGAACAGCCCTAACCTCTTCAGCCTTTCCTCATAGGGGAGCTGTTCCATCCCCTTTATCATTTTGGTTGCCCTTCTCTGTAACTTCTCCATCGCAACTATATCTTTTTTGAGATGCGGCGACCAGAATTGTACACAGTATTCAAGGTGCGGTCTCACCATGGAACGATATAGAGGGATTATGACATTTTCCGTTCTATTAACCATTCCCTTCCTAATAATTCCTAACATTCTATTTGCTTTTTTGACTGCTGCAGCACACTGAGCCGACGATTTTAAAGTATTATCCACTATGATGCCTAGATCTTTTTCCTGGGTGGTAGCTCCTAATATGGAACCTAACATCGTGTAACTACAGCAAGGGTTATTTTTCCCTATATGCAACATCTTCCACTTGTCCACATTAAATTTCATCTGCCATTTGGATGCCCAATCTTCCAATCTTGCAAGGTCCTCCTGCAATGTATCACAATCCGCTTGTGATTTAACTACTCTGAATAATTTTGTATCATCCGCAAATTTGATAACCTCACTCATCGTATTCCTTTCTAGATCATTTATAAATATATTGAAAGCACCGGTCCAAGTACAGATCCCTGAGGCACTCCACTGTTTACCCTTTTCCACTGAGAAAATTGACCATTTAATCCTTCTCTCTGTTTCCTTTTGCTGCTGTCATGTTTCTGTGAGCTGCTAAAGTGTTTTATTTTGCTACTGGCTGTTTTTGTAACTTTGACTGTGGAAGCTTGTGGAACTACTTATTTTTCATGTTGAATAAATTTGGCATTATTGGAACCACTAATCCAATTGTTGGACTGAATCCTTTATCCCTGGGTTTGAGTTCATTTAGTGTGAAAGGTGCCTGTGAAGAGTGTCAGGTCTGAAGAGTTAGGCAGTTTCCAGTAAGGGAACAGTCAAGACACAGAGGGGAATGGGGTTCCCTCTCCAGTCAGGATAATCCCAAAGAAAAGCTTCTAGGAGCCTAGTGGTTAAAGCAATGGAGTACAAACCAGCCACCCTACGGTTCAAATCCCACTCCTGCTACTTATGACCTTGGGCAAGTCACTTTAACCTCCATTGCCTAGGCCTAGATTCACTAAGCTGCAATTTTTTTTATCACAGGAAGGGTCCCACTGTTGCGGGAATGTTTCTCCACGATAGTTGGGGTCCCTCCCTCCCAAAAAAAAGTTGTGGCTCTCTGGCTCATTCTTTTGTCTTGTGGCCAAACACCGTGAGCCAAAAGATCGCACCCAGCAACCCTTTAACCTGATGGTGGCCCCAACCTCACAGGACCACTATCACCTTAAAGGGTCACTGGCCCAAAAATAAAAAAAATGGCTGACCCCATCACAACCCAGGACTGCCACTCGAGGCTGCCTCGACTCCCCTAAATAAAAAAAAAAAAGGCTAATTGGAGTCGCACGGCGATGGCCCCCCTCACAAAACCAAAGGTAATGTCCCTGAGCCTGCCCCCCCCCTCCATTCTCCCAAAAACCAATGATAAAATCACGCAGTCCAGAACCCCCTTTTCCCATGCCCACCCCTCACCCCCAAGTTAATAATAAGGTCCTGACACCACCCACCCCCAAAGAGCAAAAAAGAAAAAATTAGGGTCCATGTCCCCCACCCATCACCATGTGGCACCTTCCCGCATCCCCAGTATCTTAAATTTAAGATGTCTGACCTGCGGTGGGGCCGGGGCACATCCTTGCCCCCGGCCTGGCCTGCGCCATTTTCCAAAATGGTGCCAATCTGACCTTGCCCTAGCCATGTAACAGGGGCAAGGTCCAGGAATCTGGTTGCGCTGTAGGGCTTTCCTAAAGTTAGCCGGATATGCTTATCTGGCTAACTTTAAGATAGTTGTGTATATTCAGCGGCAATCCCGGTTAAGTTAGCCGGATAAGTGCATCTAGCTAACTTACAGGTCGATACAGTTATGCCGCGTTAGAAAGAGTGCGGCAGTGCCAGGCGCACCCTCGTTCCCCGCACGCACAGTTCTCTTCACCTACCGCTCGATACTCTCTTCAAATTGCATGCAAATGCATGCTGCGTCTGCGAAGCGTTAGGCGAAGGTTAGGCCCACGTAACCCATTTTACTGTATAGAGCGCCTATACAGTATCCTGGGTGCGCGGGCCTAACGCTTCACGGCCGCGCTGGTATCTGTCATTTCAAATGTCATTTCAAATGACATTTGAAATGACAGGTACCAGGAAGTGGACAGTTATGTTCTCCGATGCTCGGCAAACTTTCCCCCAGCCCCCGCTCACCTGCCCTGGCCGCGTCCGGTCTCCGGTGCAGCCCCAGTCCTGTCCCCTCTTCCCGAAGCAAACCCGAAAAAGTAGCAAGAGAGCGAGGGGAGAGACGGGCAATCCTAGGCTCGGGCCTGCTAGTCCCTTCTCCTCTCCTCCCGAAGCAGGGCGCAAAAAGCAGCCTTGCTCCGGGAGGAGGGGGGGGCAGTTTAAAGCGACGAAGCGACTTACTTTTGCAGCCCCCCCCCTCCGGACATCGGCGACGACCGCAGCTCCTGCCTCCAGCTGTCAGACAGACGCATCGCATGTGGGAAAGCGGCCCCTATGCGTGCAATTGGCTGCTCAAGACGTGACGTCACGACTTTTGGCGTCACGGCATGTGACGTCACGTCTTGAGCAGCCAATTGCACGCATAGGGGCCGCTTTCCTACGTGCGATGCGTCTGTCTGACAGCTGGAGGCTGGAGGCAGGAGCCGCGGTCGTCGCCGATGTCCAGAGGGGGGGGCTGCAAAAGTAAGTCGCTTCGTCGCTTTAAACTGCCCCCCCCCCTCCTCCCGGAGCAAGGCTGCTTTTCGTGCCCTGCTTCGGGAGGAGAGAAGAAGGGACTGGCAGGCCCGAGCGTAGGATTGCCCGACTCTCCCCTCGCTCTCTTGCTACTTTTTTTTCATTTTTTTTTTTTTTTTTGCTTCGGGAAGAGGGGACAGGACTGGGGCTGCACCGGAGACCGGACGCGGCCAGGGCAGGTGAGCGGGGGCTGGGGAAAAGTTTGCCGTCTACCCTTACCCCTGCCTCTAACGCTGGGGTAAGGGTAGGCGGTAAGTTAGCAGGGTAAATGCGCGGCAAAACGGCAGAGTAAAAAAGCGATAGTCGGGGCGCTCGTTACTGTATGGGAGGGAATAGCTAATTCGCTCGTTTACATTTAATATACATGCCACGGGCGGAAGGGGTCACCCGGGGATTTTAAGAGGCGGTAGGGATGAGTTAAAGGGGATAGTGTATCGCGGGAAGGGCTAACGCGGCCGGAAAGTGAGTAGAAGGCGAGTTAGGAGCAGGGTAACCGCGGCCGCACTTTACTGTATCGATCTGTTAACTAGCCATTCTGCAGCTGACTGTTGGCTCCATTATGCCTAAAGAAAGTGATTTCTTATGAATTCAACACAATATGTGAATGTTAGTTCCCATCATTAGGCGACAGCTAACTACTTTAACCAAAAGCACTCTGCATCTGTTTTACCTTTCTATTGCAGGTGGAACTGTGGTGTTATACATCTGCTTCTCCTAGCTGACACAGTCCCTGATGTAATAAGGTGCACCAGGCTGTGTGCACATGTTCGTGTGCATGCCGATTTATGTCTAATTTAACAAAGAGTTTTGTGAACAAACATGCGTGTGCATACATGTTAGCGTGTCTCCATGCAAGCTTCATGATAAGGAAGTCATTAGCTATTATTCCCCAATGCAGCAAGATGTGTAAAGGCCCTGAAGACTTAGCACAAGTTTTTTTAACGCTGAAAATATTACTCCTGGTCAGAGGTGGCATAAAGATAACTCACATTTCAGGGTATAGTGCTGTGCACCAATATGATCGTGGACCTAGAGTTTAGGGGCCCTGGACTCCAGTTTTGTCTGCACTACTTTTAGGAGCGTAACTTTAACGCACACAAATCATGTTTTCTGTGCATAAATCATGCCTTGTGTATGCTCACCTTATTTTTGAGCATCCATTTTTTTGGGTTAATGTGCTTTTTTTTTAAACTCCTGATACATTAGCATATCATTCGCTTACTGCAGCAGGAGTGAACTCTTTTTTTTTTTTTTTTTTTTACCGTATGACTAAAGAAAATGTACGCTGAAATATAGTGAACATGTTTTTTTTTAATTTGTCTTTTTACGTTGGGCCCCGTTAATTTGGTGACGAGGGCGAGATCTCTTGTATCAGCCTAACTGTAAGCAGTAGGGGAAGAAAGAACTGAAAACTACAAATAAAATCAGCCTAATATGTAACAGTGATTCTCTGTCTGGAAAGCACTTGACCTCTCTGAAAGAATCCCAGTGAATCAGGATAAGTAAAGAGTCTTTTTTTTTTTTTCTTTCTTTTCTTGAACGGATTGGTTCTCAAGATTTTAATACTGAGCTTTACTGAAGAGTCTGACCCATAAAATCCAGCCGTGCAGGATGTGTACACCAAACGTCTCTGTTTCTAAGCAATCTCATGGATGAAACTGAAAAGAAAGTTGTTCTGCCTTGTTTTGATTTTGGGTTTAAGTCACCGCAGTTTCCTCCTGCTCCTTTTGGGCTTCCAGCGCAATCAGAATCAGCCTCCACTGGACTGTGGTGCCGTAAGCCTTGATTTGCAACTACCTATGATCCTGTCCCTATTTTTGTATCCTCCTCCTAGATGATTTAGCCCAGTTTGTGCAGCAATAGCCCTCAGTTGGGGGCCACACATCAGGAGTCCTGGAGGCTCTTGGCAATCATGAGCTCTAACCTCAGCCATTAGATGTTGCTGTTGTGAGTTGACTAGGACTCCTAGCCCTGACTGGCCCAGGAAATGGAAGTCCTGGCCTGGGAGCTGAACTCCAGTTTCTCCCCAAAGCAGCCTACAGTACTGTCACTGAGAGCCATCAAGCTGTTCAATTGGCTGTAATGAGATTAGTTACATAAACAGTTTTACACTCACAGATGTCACTGGTGTCGCCCAAAGATAAATGTTGAAATGAGATTTTGGCTATGCTAAAATCTCATTTCATGTCTAGGCTATCTAGAATCATCCATCGTTTTCAGTTCAGCAAGTGGGATCAATGCTCTCACAAAAGTGTTACAGCTTACATTCTTAACTTTGAGAGTTGCCCAAACTACAGTTTCAACAGTAGTTTTAGGATTATTTTGCCTGTGAAATCAGTGATGAAATTCTGCAGTTTTATCTCCTTGATAAAACCAGCCTTGAGAAAAATCCATTGTAGCTGAGACCAACTTACAGCATACAAACAAAATCTAAATTTGCAACAACAACCAATCAAATTACCTGTCCCAAAAGCACAAGACAAAGCAAACTCCTATTTCACTGTGATGGAAGTCACATACCAGATTCATTCTGATTTATGGATTCTTTGTGCTTTTGTAAGAGAAAAGGACACATAAAGCATGATTGCTGAACCAAGTCCAAGATGTCAAAAAAGAAAGAGTATCCATGTGAGCAGCCACAGGCCTCTTCCATGCATGGTTATTGACATAGACAAAAGATCAAAGTAGGCACAACACGGATCTTGAGGGTTGTTTAACTATTGTTTCACAAGAGATCCTATCATTCTGATTGTAGCATCATTTGAAGTTGCAACCATTAGCAAATATTGTGCTGTGAATTTGCCAAGGTTCACTGCCACTATTGGTCCTACGTGGATGAAGTATAAGCCTCCTTGGAAAGAATTATTTCCAAGCATGTTGAATTTGACTGCTATTTCACCAGCTTCAGTGAGATCTGATTAAGGCTGTACTCAATTAATTCACCCAAGTCTTCACAGAAGAACTGATGAACTAACAAGGGCCAAAAGATTGCTAGTACTGGACCCATCAGTGAGACCAATCAGAATGAAAGTATGCAATGTTCCATTCTTTTAAGAACCTTTTCTTTGACGCTAAGTAAGCTTCTGAAAAGACAAGCTGATGCTTAGACCTTTCAGTAGGAGGACATCAGCATCACTTAATACACATGGCAGATATAGGCTAATTAAAAAAAAATATGCTTCACCTTAATTTCTTCTCTGTTTTATTTGTTTCTCTAGGTGTCCCACCTCGGCATTGACCCAAGTCCTATGTCACAGGAAAGGGTTGGTTGCTATAGCTACTAGTTAGTCCTTGCAGCTTTCTGAAATGCTGAATATAATTATAATAAATAAAAATAAAAAATAATATAATATAATAAATAAAAATAAAAAAATAAAAAATAAAAATAAATATTATAATAAATAAAAATACCTACAGTACCTGAATGTAAACAGATGTGATATTTCAGATCGAATGTCGATATATAAAAATAAGTAAATAAATACATAAAAAATGACTAGAGCATTTCTGAATGTGCCATAAACTTAAATCAGAAACATAAACAAATGAAACTAAAATGTTTGTTAAAATTTGTGGGCACCCTTCATTTGTTTCAGGGGTCCATCAATGAAACAAAAATGGTCTCATTTTGTTTCAAACAAATGCACATCCCTAATTCCTAACAACGTAATGCTAGAGAGCAGAGAGGCATGGATCTAAGCCTGACCACTGCTTCGCCTGACTTCGCCTGACCTCTGCTACGCCTGACCAAGCCTGCCTTCTCCAAGCCTGACCTCTGCTATGCCTGACCATGCCTGCCTTCTCCTTGCCTTGACCATTGCTACTTCTGACCCAGCCTGCCTTCTCTGTGCCCTGACCATTGCTATGTCTGGCCACGCTTGTTTTCTCTGTGCCTTAAACTTTGTTATGTACAACTTTGGCGCAGACTCTCTTGAGTCCAGAGTTCCACGTTGCTTGCTACACCTTCCAAGTGCCGCCTGCTTCTTCTCAAGTTTGACAGTGACACCTCTGTCCCTATCCTCTGGACATGGACTATTAAAGCTTCGGCCTTCCTTTGCTCAGGCACCTTCAGTATCCTCCTGTTCCTTGGTGCTTGGGTTTCCATTCCGCATCCTGTCCAGGATAGGAACACACCACCTGCTGGCTGCTGTCTCTGGGCTGAACCAGCTACTACTGATACCCAACCCCGAGGCCCGCCTAAGTCCTGCCAGCCCTGGCACCCGAAGGAACTTTTTAACTTTTTTTTTTTCATCTTATATATTGTAATTTTATTTTATGTGCCTGGATGTAAACCATTGTGATGGTAAAATACTTAATGACGGTCTAGAAAAGCTATTAAAATATTAAACCCTAGGGGAACATGGGCTAGTATAGGTGAAACTCCAGTGGCCTCCAGCTTCAGCCCACTCCGCCTGCTGTCGGTGGGGACCCGAAGGGCCTCGCCTACGGGTTGTGTCAACCCCACCTCAGCCCAAGGATCCACCTCCTACGCAACAAAACCTTAAAAGATTATTTGCCTTTTTGAAAGGCTGTAAAGACCTGGCTTTTTTAAAGAGCCTGTTAAATGATTAACTGATTGATTATTATTTTAGTGGTTGAGGTTTGGATAAGGAAATCTGTAAGAGATAGAACAATTTATTAAGTATTGATAGGATAATTTATGTGGTAAGATGTAATTTGGATGTTAATGATTGTGTGTTTGTTGTACATATCACTCCCCTGCTAGGGGCAGATAAAAGAGAGTCCTGATTCTGAAGTTATGCTGTCCTGGGACCAGCATTGTGGGTCTCTAGTGCATGTGGACCTATCTCCCATATACTGATGATGGTAGAACACCTGAAAACATGATTGACTATAGGGTCTCCAAGGCAGATTTTGGAAATCCTGCTCAAAGATCTCTTTCCTGATTGGCAGTGTCAAAAGTAGAGGCTAATACTGCGCATGGCAAGTTCATATTGGGGTTTTTTTTTATGTGAATTACTTTGCATTTGTCAGTCTTGAAATTCATCTTCACTTTATTGTATACACTCATTCCTTTTTGTGAAATCCCTTTTATAGTGTTTCACCATCAGCATTGGTTTTGATTATCCAGAAAAACTCAGTCTCAGTGGACTTTCCTGTTTCTTGCTTTTCCAGATTATTTATGAATATATTGAACAGCCCTAACCATAGAACAGATCATTATGGAATACTATTTACCTTCCACAGTATGAAAACTAACCATTTAGTCCTACCCTTTGTTTGATGTTTTTTAATAAGGAAATTTTATGGGAGCGCCGGGCCCAGCCTGGCAGTTTCCTCCTGCTCCACTGTGAATCTACCTCTGCCAAATCAGCTTCTATTGTGCTGCAGCACATGAATCCATTCACAACCACCCAGGCTTTCCCCCCTGTTTTATAACCCTTCCTAACCTAGACAGTGCAGTGATGGTCCTTGGCCAGAGTCATTCCAGAACCCAGTCCATTGTGCACCCTGAGTCTGACCAGCAGGTGTCACTGTTGTGCAATGACTGAGATCCTCTCCCCCTTCCCTAGGTGCTGCCTCTGCATCAGACCCAGCCCTGTCTGACCTGGTAGTAAAATATAGACTCAGGAATTGAACAAGATCTTCCACACAGCAGCATGCAGCACTGCAGCTGGTCTACCAGACCAGGCTTTACAACCAATATTTGATCCCTCAAGAGGACAATTTCAAAAGCCATTTATCTGGGTAAAAGTGGTTGCCTAAAATTACCAGCCCTTAACCCAGCTAAAAATATGTACAGGGTTCCACACATATTTAGCCTAGTTACTGGAATCCCTTTTAGCCCAGTTAAAGGGAGGCAATCCCATAGGCTTATTTTGGGGGTGGGATTAGGAAATAGCATGAGTACATTGCATTATCAAATATATACATACTGTTTCCCAGACAAAATCTGTGGGCCAGTGGTACCCATGGGAAATTTCAAAGAGTAAGTATATATAGACTTTGAAAATTTGTACAAAGTTCACAAGTGCAAAGTACCCAAGAACTTTGCACCTGGGTGAGCTGTTTTGAAAAACTGACCCTGAAAGGACTTTTCATTAGTTTCATCAAAAGCATTTGTTGTGGGACCATATGAGTAGTTTTTAAAAAAATGTCAACTGGAGCTCCTTTATGCACATATTTGTTTACACTCTTAAAGAATACCCTCAGAATAATTAGATTTAGCTTCTCTTTATAGAAGCTCTTTCCCAAGATATGTTTGTTTATATGACTTATAATTCTTTTTATTTATTATAAATGGAATGAGCATATAGCTTAGATAATGTTTATTGTTTTTATTGTATTATTTACTTGTGATTGTTATTTGATTGTTTTAAATTTTGTTGTAAATTTCTTTGGAAGATTTGATCTGGAAAGTGATTAATAAATGATTTTAAATAAAATAAATAAATAAATGCTACTAATTTTCTCCAAATAGAAATTGGATTTATATGACTGGATTTCCTTGGGTCACCCCTACAATCCCATTTAGAGGTGAATGTTATTTTTCCAACTCTACAGTTCCTTGGCATCAAGGCTGATTCTATTGATAGGCTACATACTGTTATTAATAGTACAAAATTTGAATAAGAAAAATTAGACTACTTTTAATAAGAGGAGTTAGACTGCTTGATGGGATCTGCCAGATACTTGCGACCTGCATTGGCCACTGTCAGAGACAGAATACTGGACTCGATGAATCTTGGTCTGAACCAGCATGGCAATTCTAATGTTGTTATGTTATGTTCTTATTTAATTTGCTTTAGTACTCTTGGGTAAAGGCTCTCTGGTCTTGGTGACTTGCTATTGTTTAATTTATCAGTTTGTTCTAAATTTTCTTGTACTGTCTAATCAATTTGACCCATTTCTTCAGATTTGTCCCTTGAAAAGAATGATGCTGGTTAAGGGATCCCCTCACAATCCTCTGTAGAAAAGACCTTACCTTCTCTGCTATAGTTTTAATATTTACATCCATGCTGCCTGCAGATATTTTACCTTCTTTGTTGTACCTTTTTATTTCTTTCCAAGTAGTTTCCTCATTTTGGTCTATTTCCCCTAGAAGCATTTCAAAAAATGTTAAAATAGAGGTCCTATACTTAAAAATTCTTCTTGACAACCTCTGTTTCTCTATTGACAAGTAGGGCTGAATTAGCTATGACACATGGTGACATCTTTCGACTGTACCGAACAGATCAGTCTCTCTAGTTCAGTAAAATTTTACTATTCAGCATACACGGGAGTTCCTCATGAGTCCTTCAATCTTTATTTTATTTTTGTCAGAGCTTCCGCATGAATGTTAACTTTAAGTTTAATCATTCTTGATATACCACCTTTCTCAAAATGCAGTATACATAAAAATTACAACTAATACAAAATGCCACTGAAACGAAATATAATACAATCCAGACATGAATATACCAAAATTCTAAAAAAAAAATAAAAAAAAAATAGTGAAGCCTCTCCTAGATCCATAAACCCCAGCTTTTCATAACTCTCAATACCTGTATAGTTCCCACTTCTTATAAAATATGGGCCCACAATAAAACTGGCATAAATATGTGCTCAATCTAAGCATTAAAAACATGATTATAACACCACTATCTTCTTAAATTTAAGATAATCTAGTTCCAATCTTGCTTGAGGCAGCATAGCATTCCACATCCAGTGAACCTGATACATAAAAGATGCCAGCTGTGTAGACTCTACACTAATCTCCATTATTGAAGGTGGTCTAAGGTAAGGCCTGATGTGATGACTGCAAAGGATTTCCTTGTCTCGTATTTAATAAGCAAATTTGCCAAATACTGCTGTCAACCACTCTAGTAATTTGAAAGCCAGATATGAAATCTTAACTTTGAGTCTACATCCTATAGGCAGCCAGTATAATCTTGCCAATAAATGGGTAACATGGTTAAATTTAGAAGAATCAAAGATCACCCTGGTTACTGTGTTTTGTAATAATAATCTGGTAATCACACATGTAATGCATTACAATAATTTTTTGAGAACCAGCAAGTGGACTAGAGTGGTAAAAATTAATTTTTCTACAAATAGTTTGAGGCAGTGAATAAGCCATAAAGAAAAAGTATTTAAATCCATAGGATCCTTCTTCAAAAGAGGTCTGATCCTGGCAACTTTCATTGATAGAACAATATAACCTTCAGTAAAATGAGTATTAGTAATAACTGTGAAATACCTAACTAACCCTAACTCCTACTTTTTCATGAATTGATTAGGTAAGGGATCTAAAGAAGATGTACTTGATTTTAATTCAGACAGAATTTTCTCCACTCCCATTTTAACCACTGGGTTAAATGCTGATAATTGACTACTTAAGGAATACCCATAAGAACCCAAATCTATGTTCCGCTTATCCTCACTCTGTCTAGACAGATTGTTGCATTATCAAATCTGTCTAATAGAAGACATTTTATTATCAAAATAATCAGCAAAATTCTCTGCTGTAAAAAGTGATAAATTCAGATCAGAATTCAGATCTTTTGTAGAAAATTGTGAAACTATTTTAAAGTTGCTTAGAACGGTTAGCAGCAGCCAAAAGTTGTCTAGAGAGAAATAACTTTCTGGCACATTTAATTCTTGCCTGATAAGAGTCAATAGATGTTTTACACATTTAGCATAATACAGTTCATAAATAAGAAAGTCCAGTACCACTGGCCCATTTAGAATCATCATGCAGTATAATAGAATATGAGATACAATATGCGATGGGGAAATATTCATTCCTCAATTTATAATTGAGCCATCAGTCATAAACAAGAAACGACTTACTTAACTAGCAAAAAGAGTGTGGAACTGCACAGCACTTTATTCTCTTCTGATTTATTCTTGAACCATCTCAGTTCAAAATGTCTAACCTGGCACTAAAACAGTACTAATCCTGGATGGAACCAAATTTGCCCAGAACAAAACAAACTGTTCCTGATGTATCCTCTCTGTTTCTTAACATTTTTTCATTTACTGCCTTTTGGTGTTGCTTATTGATAACTTTTCCTCGCTGCCTTAGTACTGTATAAAAAAAAAAAAAAGAAAAAAGAACAGACGATGTCTGGTTCCAAGTAAGCCATGGGCAGCATCAAGGACTATGTCTGTGGCCACAGAATGTCTATCAACAACGGCCAAAACATCTGCTACAAATGCCTAAGGATAATACTTATAAAATGGAGGAGCTCTGCAAGTCAAGATGTGGAGCTGTTCCCTCTTCCCGGAATGCCAAGTAGAAGAGAGACTCCTTGAGCAGAGCTTCCCCCTCCACAGTGCCAGACCTCAGATCCACCGCGGTGTCAGGGTCGAGAAAGGCACAAAAGCCCCGGATGCTGGGGCTATATTGCGCCTTCCCAAACCTCATCTCCAACTTAAGGCTCATTGCATCAAAGAAGAAGCACCTTGGTGTCATTGCACCATTGGTGCCTTCAGCGCTGTACACACACCACTGATACACTCAGCACCAATAATGCAGTATTGGTGCACTCTGCACCACTGGCGCAAAAGTCCTCAGTGCCATTGGTGCAGAAGTTTAGATCTCCCAATCCAGGATTCCTCTTTACATCTGGAAATGCTCCACACAGAATCACAGGTCTAATGAAGGCATTTTTTTTACCTCTTTGGTGGTCAGTGACAAGAAGGGCACACTTTATCTTTATTTAAATTTCTTAATTGCCTAAGGGAAATAAAACTAGGTAATTTACAAAATTACATTCATAATAAAACATTCAAAACATAGAACAATAAAATAACAATACTTATAAAAGACAAAACCATAAAATACATAATATAAATTCTCACAAGAAGTAGTCCCTCCTGCATCCACACTATTCCTATTAGGCCCGCCAGCCATAGAAGTTAGTCTTCCTCCATCTAGCAAATCATGACCTGATACTGGGGAGTCCAGACATTTTTCAGAGAATGACGAGCTGAACAAGACTGATCCAAACCTCCCCTATTATTTTTCCCCTCCGAGGCGACCAAGATCTTTGCCTTGTTCACCATCTTCTTTATTGGGGACATGGGTTAGCATATCCCCTCCTTACAGTTCTGAGGAATGGTCCACAGGGAGACCTTCAGTCTCTCAACCTGACCTGCTGCATCATTTTTCCCAACCAGAAGACATTTGTTGATCCAGGTTTCTGAAAGTTTTTAGCATTCTTTGGAAATGCTATTGGAATCTCCATTTGATATATGCCTGCCAATATATCAAATTCTTTGGGACCTGCAAACGAGAATATGAGACAATATAATCTCCTACCCCAGTAGCATGAAACTGGACTTTAAATACAGAGTTCAACAGACTTCTTGGTTTGGATATTTCAACTACTGCACCAGTGTGTGGTAGTAGAGTCGGCATTAAAATGAACTAAAGAGACCATAATTTTTTCCAGCAGTAATCCCAGGTTGTTGGACAGTTTTAGGAAGAAAGTCTTCTAGAGTCCAATGCTCAATGCCCACATTGCAGTTCATCAAATGATTATAGAGCAATACTTCCATGACAGGTAAGAGAAGCTGAAGCCTCTGATAGAGCTTTTGGATTTGACACTATGGCAAAATCTTCTCCAGCAGCTATTGGGGCATGCCTGGTTGAGATGGTCTGGTTGAGATCAAGCAGCCTATGTGAGGAAGTTTATGACAAGTTGGCCAATATCCTTTGTTCTGGGTACAATCTCTTTGGGGATAAAGTCAGGGAGACGATTTCCTAAATTAAGGAGCAGCATGTGGCCATTCAGTCTTTGTCAGTAGGAGCCAAGCACCATCTTCCTCTAGACTTTCTTACCTTGCTTTTAAGCGCTTCTTTTTCCAGACATACTCCTTCTGTCAATTTCAACAGTATCTCACTCCATCTGTGCGGTTGCAGTAATAGCTTCCAGCATGTGGACATCTACCCGAGAGACATTAGCCTAAGAAGCTACAACAAACCCAGGCAAGCCTGGGCCTAGTATTTGATGAAACTCGACCCTCAGACTTTCACCCCTTTGGTGGAATAAAGGATTCCTCGAAGAGTGGTGGAAGATTATTAAGGACTATTGCGTTCTCAATATTGTGGAATCTGGTTACCATTTGCATTCCTGTCATCCCCCAGTGCTACATCAATGTTTAGCCTTCAATCTGGATCTGTCTCATTCATCCCAGCTCCGTCTTGAAGTGGATAGTTGCTTCTCAGTCAGTGGGCAATGGCATGAGGTTCTAATCTGCTATTTTCTCAACTTCAAGAAGTCAGGGGGATTGAGACCTATTCTGGCTTTTTGAAGACTGAACAAGAACCTGTTGCAGAAGAAGTTCAAAATGAATGCCTTTCACACCATCCTACCCTTCTTCCAAGTGGGAGACGGGATGTGCATCATGGATGTGAAAGATGTGTATGTTCACATAATCATCAATCCATCTCATTGGAAATATCTCAGATTCTTCTCACTACCAGTGCAAAGGTATCCTCTTTGGGTGCTCTGTGGGCCTGAGGGATTTAGTTAAGTGCCTAATAGTAGCGGCGGCACACCTTCATCATCAGGGAATTTGTGTCTTTTTTTCTTACTTGGACAACTGGCTGGTGGCAGATTTTTTCTCAAGCAAGGATGTTGGACTCCCTGCAAGAGGTGATCCATCTTCTTCATTCTCTAGGTTTCAGTTATTTTTACCAAGTCGATCCTCATCCCTACCTAGAAAAATAAGTTCATTGGGGCATTGATAGACTCATTGTAAGAGAAAGCATTCCTTCCATCACATCAGGCTTTTTGTCTTTGAACACTTATTCTGAACTTGCTGCAGCCTGATCAAGTACTGACCCAAATAATCCTGGCTGTCCATGGACACACAGTGGTAGCAGTGCATGTAGTCCTCATGACATGCCTCAACATGAGAGTTCTCTAGTGGAGCCTCTGCTCTCAATGGTGTTATGAACCTATGAAAATTTGGGAATGGGCTTGTAGTCACAGAGCTTTTCTCCAAGCAACTTACTTTCCTGGATTGCCAACAGGCTAGTGGATTGCCTCAGCAAGGATTTTTGACCCCATTAGTGGTCCCTGGACTCAGGTATGGCAGAAGGGCTAATCAGCCTCTAGGGTTGCCTGCCAGTTGATTTATTCACATCAAAAAATAACAGAAATGGTAACAAATTCTGTTGCATTCTTCAAAAAATATTCAGATCCACTCCGGATTCTTTTCTTCTCAAAGTATATAGCAGATGCAGATTTGCTATATACCTTTCCTCCACTTCCATTGGTGGAAAAGACAATATAGAAGGTAATCATAGACCAAACACATCTTACTCTCATTTCTTCAACTTGGCTCAAGCAAGTGTAGTTCTTTTACCTCATCAGGTTGTCAGTCTGCCCTGCAATTCTTCTGGGATTTAATCCAACTCTATTAACTCAAGAGGGAAATTGTCTGTGTCATCTGAGCCTTCTCTCACTCATCTTGACGACATGGATGTTGAGCACTTGATAGACTTTTCATCATCACTATTTAAGGAAGTTGAGGACTTTGTGATTTTAGTCAGGAGGCTGTTTATCAGAAAGTACAATTTTAAATGGAAGTGTTTTTCATTTCATGTCATGCTGATTCCCTGAAACCATTTACCTGTGCTCCAAAAGACTTGCTTTGATACTTGTTCTCCCTCTCCTCTTCAGGCCTCATTATGTCATCGGTTAAAGTACATTTCAGTGCCATTGTTGCTTTCCACCCTCATGTGAATGGAAAGCCTATCTCCATCTCTGGTATTGTAGTCCATGAAGGGTTGTGGCATACAAGACTTCCGGTTGCAGAGCCACCGGTGAAATGGAATTTCAATGTTGTCTTGGTGAAACTGATGAAGCCTCCCTATGAACCATTGGAGTCAGCATCCTTAAAGCTTCTTACCTGGAAAGTGGTATATTCATCTTCACTTCGGCTAGAACAGTCGTGAGCCTCAAGCATTAGTTCATTATTTCCCTCAAAAGGATGGTGCTCTGCACTCACCCTGCTAAAAGTGGTTTCTGCTTTTCATTTGAATCAAGCCATTGTTTTAGCTATGTACTTTCCAAGATCTCATGTACACCAAGGCAAGAATGCCTTACATTCACTGGACTGTAAAATGGCCTTGGCCTATTATCTGAAAAGAACTCAGCCACATCATTAAGTTTTTCAACTTTTCATCTCCTATAATACTAAAAGACTGAGAGTAACTGTTGTCAAACACACATTGTCAAACTGGCTAATAGATTATATTGCACATGCTGTATTCTGACTGACCTCCAGATGACAGCACTGTCAAGGCTCATTGAGAGAGAGCCATGGCTACCTCAGTGACTCATTTAAGAGCCATGTCCATTGAAGACATCTTCGGGGCTGCAACTTGGTCATCAGTTCACAATTTCATGTCCCATTACTGATTGCCAGTCTCTTAAGAAATGAAAATAACTTTGGGCAAGCAGTTTTGCACAGCCTGTACACCCTGTAGTCTTTTCTCCACAGGAGGTCTGGGTTGCTATTTCAGTAAGTGCTCCATTACGCAACCCTCAGTTTGGGAGTCCTCACCTGTCATGTTTAGTGCAGCCCTGCTTATTAACAGAGAAAGCAAGACCGCTTACCATAAAAAGGGTTCTCCATAGATAGCAGGATGAATTAGCCATGCTTAATATCAGCCTGCTTTCCTGGAGAATCAACTACCTAGCTAAAACTAAGCTCTACAATCCACCGAGGGGTTCACAAGGCAACGTGCGCATGCTCAGTAGTAAAACTTTATTGAGCTATAGAGATGGGTCCGTTTGGCGCTATCAGATGTCACATACTTGTCATGGCTAATTCATCCTGATGTCTATGGAGAACCCTGTTTGCAGTAAGCAAACATGATTATTCCCCCAGGTAATGGTAATATTTATTTTGATATACTGATTTTCATTAAAACTTGAAAACAATGTACAATAAATATACCAGAAACTGTCTTTTACATCTTATGTCGTTTGTCGATACATAGACTATGACCATTGGCTCTTCTCCAGTACTGTTAAGGAGAGAGGGAGGGTCTGCAAGGTACTTTGGGGCCGACGCAATTATTTTCGCGGAAAGCAGGCACTGATTTTTAGCGCCCGCTTTCTTAATGCACGCATGGCACCCGCAAGGGGGGGCACCATGCAATAGGCAAATTAGGGGGTCGCTGCCGGTTATGAAGACCGATGCCGGTAAACTCGGCATCGGTTTTTATAACCGGCCATCTGCCAGTAATGAAAATGGACTCTGATAAACTCGGCGTTCGTTTTCATTCCTGGCAAACGGCCGGTTATGAAAACAGATATCGAGTTTATTGGCGTTGGTCTTCATAACTCTGCAGTCTGCCGAGGTTTTTTTTTGTTTGTTTTGATTTTTTTCCCATCGATAGCAGGGCTGAATTAGCCATGCCGTCATGGGAACTGCCAATCAGGGCCTGGGAGGCGGAGCTTAAGTAGCAGAGTGTAGATTTTTGTAGTCTCTGCGGCTGCGCGTGTGTTCCCGCGCAGGAAGTAACAGATTCTCCTCAGTCTGTTTTTTCCGCACGCGGGAGCGCACGCAGAACTTCTTTCTCCTCACAGTTTTGTTTTTTGTGACAATGTAGAAGAAACTGTCCGGGTTTAAACCGTGTCCCTGTGGTAAGATCATGTCCATCACTGATGGGCATGATCGTTGCTACCACTGCCTGGGACCAGAGCACAATCAGTCTGACTGTGCTTTTTGTAGAAAAATGTCTCCAAGAGCCCAGCGACACAGGGCCTATAGAATGCTTGAGCTCAAGCTCACCAATACACCATCGACTACTCAGTCTTCGCCAGGCAGGTAGCGAGGACGCCACCTCAAAAAATAAGATCTTCTTCCTGTGACCAAACCTCCGGGACCGGAGGTAGGACCAACATTCATCAAAAGATTCACGGATCAGAGTCGCACATCGATGATACATGGGGCGCACGATCTTCGGAGAAAATATGAGAGCACCGTGATTCCAGAACACATTGCAGACCACTCGAAACATGGAGACTCCAAGCGACATCGCTCGACGGGCCAAAAAGGGTCGGAGCTGTCGCTGAAAACATCGACTCAGGTACTGAGAACCCAATCGGAGCTGACGGAGCCGACGCCGAGGACACCACACTCAGCACCAATGGGACCGGAGCCGGAACAACCAGCGCCGCAGGAGCCGGCACCGAAGCCGAGACAGCACCAAAACGCCTGGCGCCGGTGTCAAAATGCTCGGCGCCATCAGGGTCGGAACCGACGCCACAGACTCTCGAGCGGATGCCCAAGCAGTCTACATTGGAACCGGCGCCGCACAAACAAAAGTCACGACAACTCTCTCCAGACAAGAGGTCGCACCGGGCTTCACACAAGCAAAAACATCTAAGTAAACATATAGAACCACACTTGGGATCTTCAAAGGATAGAAGTCTATCATCCTCTAAGAGTTCACGATCCGCAAGGGATTCTCCTAAGAATAGTGACAACTCGCATGCATGTCAGAGGTCAAGGCATCATAGCAGTTCATCATCCTACAGACATATTCATAGGCCTAGACGGCCCTGGTCATCAAATGATACGGCAGACAGATCGCCAAGGTCATTTTCTTCTATTCCAACGAGAAAGTCAGCACGGTCAGAGAGGCGAACAATTCCAATTTCATTCTCTAGTTCCTCTCGTTCCCTCTCAAAGTCTTCTAACAAATCCTTGGGAAGACATTCGAGACATAAGGATGAATCACT
This sequence comes from Rhinatrema bivittatum, assembly GCF_901001135.1. Lineage (NCBI taxonomy): Eukaryota > Metazoa > Chordata > Amphibia > Gymnophiona > Rhinatrematidae > Rhinatrema > Rhinatrema bivittatum. The sequence goes on along the minus strand of NC_042615.1, from coordinate 491,675,739 downwards.
TGAAGGAGATATTGGTCCAAGACCGCCCACTCAACAACCAATCCAACCAAGAGCTGTATCGCCACGATTGGACACATCTCATTCCCGCCGGGCCATGCCTATGCAAACCACAAAGGCATTTTGGGAATTATCACACTCCCTAGCGGGATTTTTTGAATCCCTGCAATCTTCATTTATTTTTCCACTAGAGGACAATCAAAAGGAACCGTCTGCACAGCTGTCGATACTGCCGGTGAGCCCAAAACCGGATTCAATGCCATCAAATTCTTAGTCTCCAGTTTGCTCACAAACCTCACAAGACGAATCAGTAGCATCACAATCTTCACCTTCATCATCCACGGGCTACCCCTCAGACCCACCAGAACAACCATCCGAACCGTATTCTCCCCATGAGGATCTTTCATACCCCAAGTTTGTAGAAAAGATGGGAGCCATCTTAAAATTGGATGTACAAAAATTGCCAGAGCCCAGAGCAGAAAACCTGGGACTTTAAAACATTTTTGATACACCGGGGGAGCCTACATCGCTGCCACCGCACAATGTGTTGCATAGCGTGCTTCAAAAATCATGGGAGATACCGTTTACGATCGCAGCGATTTCTAGGAAGACGGACTTGAAATTTAAGTTGCAAAAACCGTCTACATACTCCACCCCACAATTGCCACATGAATCCATTGTGGTAGAGTCAGCATTACAAAGGGCTAAGAAGTCAAAGATTCATGCCTCAAACCCCCCGAGCAGGGATAATAAATACTTGGATGATTTTGCCAGAAGGGTTTACCAAAATGCTATGTTAACATCTCGCATTTGCCATCATCAATTCTACATGGTATAGTACATGTATGAATGCATACAAGCAACAAAAGATATGTTCACCTTGACTGGAGATGACATTCCGTCTCCCATCTTAGACATGGAAGAATGTTCCCGTCATTTGCTGCGGACGGTCTATGAAGGGTTTGAAAACTCCTCTAGAGCATCAGCCACAGCAATTGCAGCACGTAGACTAGCTTGGTTGAAAGCTAGTGCTATACAGGACGAATTACACGAGAAATTAGCTAATCTCCCCTGTTTGGTGATCGTTTCCACGATACAGTCAGCAAATTGAAAGATCAAGCTCTTGCAGTTCAATCCTTGGCGGCACCAACATCCACCAAGAGATACTATCCACCGGCTCGTAGACAATCTTTCTCTAGAAGACCGTATAGAACTTACCAACCCTTCAGAACGCAGTCTTCTCCTGCTTATCAAAGACAACAGGCTCAGCCTCATCCTCAACACCAACAGAGGAGAGGAAAGCCAAGATCGCAAAGACAGCAAACACAACAACCAACAGCTGCCCCAGTAAAGACAGTACAGTATTTTTAAGGACCAGGCCACCACCACCCTCATTAGCAGCACCTCCAGGAAGAATTACAGCTCACTTTTCGGCGTGGGAGTCCATAACATCGGATCAGTGGGTGTTAGGGATAGTGAAGAATGGGTATCAACTTCAGTTTCTCACCAATCCCCACATTCCACATCTAACACACCGATGGAAAGAAACCCTACAGCCTCAGCTAGCCCACGAGATCAATCAACTCTACCACCAAAGGGCGATCCGGTACGTTCCCCAGCGGACTGGAACAAAGGGTTTTACTCCCCTTACTTCCTAATTCCAAAGAAATCGGGGGGCAACCGACCCATCCTAGACCTCAGGGAATTGAACAAATGGATGGTTCGGGACAAATTCAAAATGGTTTCGCTGAAGTCCATCCTTCCCTTATTGCAACCCAAAGACTGGATGTGTTCAATAGACCTGAAGGATGCGTATACACATATTCCAATCCACCGGTCTTCCTGGCAATACCTATGTTTCCAATATCACAATCAACATTACCAATACAAGGTTCTTCCCTTTGGTCTATCGGCAGCGCCGAGGGTTTTCACCAAATGTATGGTAGTGGTGGTGGCCCACCTTCGACAACAAGGTCTCACAGTGTTTCCATATCTGTACGATTGGTTACTAGTAGCGCCGAACCCGAGTCTCCTAAAGACTCATCTCACCATTGCAATCAGTTGCCTTCAGAGCTTGAGGTTGCTCATCAATTACCCAAAATCCATGTTACAACCTACTCAGGTTCTACACTTCATAGGAGCTCACCTGGACACTATTCACACACGAGCATTCCTTCCGGAGGACAGGAAGGTAACAATACATTATCTCCTTCGGTCACTCAAGGAAACCCACCACCCGACGGCTCGGAACAGTCTGAGAGCCTTAGGACACATGGCGGCAACAAATTTCATGGTGCCGAACACAAAACTCCATATGAGACGCTTGCAATGGGGGCTGAAGCGCCAGTGGAAGCAGCATGTGCATCCATTACAAACACGTGTAACAATGACGTCTCAAATGAAGAAGGATATCGAGTGGTGGCTCCTAGATCACACATTAAACAAAGGAGCCCTATTCAGTCCTCTGCCACACAATGCAGTCCTCACAACAGATGCATCTCGGACAGGCTGGGGAGCTCATCTGTACCTCTTAGAGACACAAGGTCTCTAAGAGGTCTAAGAGGTCTAAGAGGACACCGGCAGAACAAAATCTGCAAATAAATCTACTGGAACTCAGAGCGATACGCAATGCCCTGCAGACCTTTCAGCAACACCTTCAGGGTCGACGTGTCATGATTTATACCGACAATCAAGTGGCAATGTTTTATATAAACAAGCAAGGTGGGTCCGGTTCATGGTCCCTCTGCAGGGAGGCTCTGCAGATTTTTCACCATGCACACAGACAATCTTCAAGCGACCTACCTGCAGGCACTAGCAAACACCAGAGCGGACAGATTAAGTTGCATTTTTCACCCGCATGAGTGGTCTCTCAACCCAAACGTGACCAAGCAGATCTTCGAGCGATGGGGAACCCCAGCGATAGATCTCTTTGCAACGGAAGAGAACACGCAACTTCCACGATTCTGCTCGATTTGACTGAGCTCATCACGAATCGCCCAGGATGCCTTCCTCATACCATGGACGGCAAACCTACTATATGCTTTCCCACCGATTCCGTTGATCACCAGAACACTTCAAAAATGCATAGCAGACAACAGTCAGTTGATCCTCATTGCCCCAGCTTGGCCCAGACAACCGTGGTACAGTTATCTCTTACATCTGTTGATAGCCGATCCAATCCGTCTTCCAGTCCGACCAGATCTGCTACTTCAGGACGGAGGAGCCCTCATCCATCCACTCATTCCTCCCTCCATCTAACTGCGTGGAGATTGAATGGACACTTCTGACGGCACAGGGAGTTTCCGAAGTGGTGCAATCCATTCTCTTAGAATCCAGGAAACCATCTACTAGACGCAGTTATACATTCAAGTGGAAACGTTATTCCAACTGGTGTACAGAGAAAGGTATTCCACCCATAGATTGTTCACCAAACCTCTTATTAGATTATCTACATACACTCTATCAGGCTGGACAGGCAGCAACATCAATAAGAGTTCATCTCAGCGCGATTGCAGCATATCATCGCCCAATGAATAATCACTCCATAGCTGAACACCCTTTGTTATCCAGGTTTATCAAGGGGTTACTACATCTTCGTCCACCTATAGCAAAGCCTCCGGTTCCTTGGAACCTCAATGTTCTTCTGGAAGAATTGATGCTACCACCATTTGAGCCGATGGAATCCGCACATCTTAAATATCTCACTTGGAAGGTAGTACTTTTAGTAGCGATAACATCGGCACGTAGAGTGAGTGAATTACAGGCACTCGTACATTATGAACCATATTTACAATTCCACCACAATAAAGTAATTCTGCGCCCTCATCCAGCCTTCCTGCCCAAGGTGATTTCGGCCTTCCACCTCAATCAATCAATCGAGTTACCCATCTTTTTCCCAAGACCTCATTCAAACGACAGAGAACGTTTGTTGCACACCCTGGACTGTAAATGAGCACTAGCTTACTACAAAAGAAGAACTCATTCCGTAAACCGAGTCTCTCAACTATTCGTTTCCTTTAACCCAAATGCCCTGGGACTACCGGTGACAAAAAGAACAATTTCCAGCTGGATAGTACAGTGTATCCAGTTTTGTTACAAGAAAAGGAATCTAACACTCCCCTCGCTTCCACGAGCTCATCAAGCTCATGCCATGGCTACTTCCATTGCACATCTTAGGAATGTACACCCAGTGGACATCTGTAAGGCGGCTACATGGACCTCCCTGCATACATTCACTTCTCATTACTGCATAGACAAACAATCAGCAGCAGATGCGAAACTGGGACAGGCGATTCTGCATACATTGCCTATTTAAACCAGCGACTACCACACTCACCCATCACGCGAAGGTAATGATAAGCGTGATAGTAAGCTTAGGACTCCCATAACAGCATGGCTAATTCAGCCCTGCTATCGACGGGAAAAAGCAAGTTTGCTTACCGTAAACGGTGTTTCCGTAGATAGTAGGATGAATTAGCCATGCGGACCCACCCACCTCCCTGGTAGCCACATGTCGGACAGCTACGCTCAAGCTTAATTACAGACTGAGGAGAATCTGTTACTTCCTGTGCGGGAACACACGCGTAGCCGCAGAGACTACAAAAATCTACACTCTGCTACTTAAGCGCCGCCTCCCGGGCCCTGATTGGCAGTTCCCATGACAGCATGGCTAATTCATCCTGCTATCTACGGAAACACCGTTTACGGTAAGCAAACTTGCTTTTACTGAAGAAGTAAAGAAAAGCAGTTTTTTTCTGCTTTTCTGTACTTCTTTTACATGCGCTCAGCTATTAACTCCTGCTCCAGGCAGGCGTTAATATCGTAGCGATAAATGTGCTTCTGAGACGCACATTTATTTTATTGGATGCGGACTGAATGAGTAATAGGCTCATTCATATGCATTTGCATGTGATGAGCGCTATCTCATTCACTCCGCATTAGACGCGGGTTAAATAGGCGCTAATCCCCCTATTACATTAGGGGGTGGATTCGCCTATTTAACCCATGTCCGACAGCGGGTTAAACAGTGCGCTCGTGTGAGCTCACTGTATTGCATCGGCCTCTTTATGCCTGCAGACTTTAACCAGAATTTTCAGAAATTTGAAAATTCCCGGGTTATGCCACGTGTAGAAATATACAAAGGAAGTTACACTTGCTTACAAAGGCATGTGCATAAATGCTTCCCCCACCCCAGCTTCATTCCCCCGGAATGCTTACTGTTAATGTGGTAAAAAGCATGAAATCACATTTTGTGCATACTTTTCCCCGCACAATCCCCAAATTGATATGCAAAAGGTAAATTACACATATAAACTGGGGCTCATGGAGTGAATTTTCAAAGGGGTTTTCTGTGTAAAAATAACATATACTGCATACATGTAAGTAGCATGTTTACACGTATAAACTATTCTCTAAACTTCAAAAGTATGCATGTACTTGCAGTATGATGATTACATTTTACTGGGGAAAAAGGAGCGGTCTAGGGTGGAGTTCAAAAGAATGCATTCAAGTTGCTATTTTGTACGAGGAATATGCATATACATTACCGAACTTCTCTGAGCATTTTCACATCTGCTAATGAACTTGCATACTGAAATTGGACTTGTTTGCAGTTTTTGGGTGGGAGGTTTGGTAAACTGGTTAGGGATTCAGGTTAAAGTGCTAGAGGATCTGGATGAACTGGAGAAGTACTAGGTAAACTAGTATACCCAAGTATGCATGCAAGTATTTTTAGAATGTTATTCATGCATACCTTATAAACTACCTGCTTCCGCATTTAAATCAGTGTAATTAGGCAGATGTGAAATATTTCTATGCGCCTAAAATATACACCTCATTTGTTTATAAAATAGGTAGAGAGAGTTAGCATTTTCTGGTATTAGAAATATATGCATTTACCACAACATACGCATGTACTTTCAGGGCTGAAATATGCAGAATTTAATAAACGGTACAGCACCCATCACACATTTTATAAAATACATGCATAAATCTTACTTGTTCGAATTGGGTACAAAAGACACTTTTGAAAGTTGGGCTCTAAAATATATAAATCTTTTTAAATATTACCCCCTTAAGAGACTTTTCATACGTCTTGGAAAATCCACTTTTTCTGCCCTGCAGGCAAGTCACCATACTTTCTTCTTGGACATTGTAACCCAATTATCTATAATTTTATGTTTAAATCTATAAAGAATCTACAGAACAAAACAGTAACATGGGATATGATTGTTTTTTTCTGTCATAGCCCATGCCACAATGAGTACAGCAGCATATTCCTCCCTTTTTTTATTTTTCATAAACAACCCCCAACAGCATCCTACTCAACCTGTCTTCCCCCTCTCCCAGTAGTTTGCCTTCCTCTGAAACAGCATGTCTGATTCTCAAATACTCTTCGAATGAAATCCCTGACTACTTCTTCCTGCTTCTTCCTATCTGTTTGAGTCTCTTCTATTGCAAGGGTGGCTTTGGTGCAAGAGCGTTATCAGTATTTCACTCGGAGGAAGGGTCCAAACTAACGGATGACTTCTCTCTTCCCCAGCTTCCTCTCCTCTTGTGTTGGGATTATCATCTGCCGCAACAGCACTAGAGCTGGGAAAATGGAATTGGGACTGCTCCATAGTATCCTGGAAAGTTATGCCTATAAAACTCTGGCTGTCTCCCTTAGCTGCTCCAGTTCAGCCACTTTGACTTGGAATCTCTTTCTCATGGCCAGGAGCTGCGTGCACCTCATGCCCACATATGCTACCTACGTATAATGCAAATCGTCATACATGTAACTGTTAGTGTAGTAAAGTGGGTGGCACCCATACTGAAGTTGTTTCTGTTTGCTATCAAATATTTTTGATTTTGTAGATTTTTTTAATGTGTTTTTTTTTAAGTAGGTTAGAAAATAAGACTTAAACAGTTTGGTTTTCTTTCTTCTGTTTACATTTTTATATATATTTTATACTGGGTTTTAGTTTACAAATATAAATTAAACCTTATTAAAATGTTATTTATATTGGCCTGTAACATCTTCGTTTGGCCAAAATATTTACTGACTTCGGAGTGAATTTTCAAAGGAGTTAAGTGCATAAAATTAGCGTATTTGCTTGTAAGTAGATTGTACTCGTGTACCTGCTGTTTTCTAACCATAAAAAATAGACATGTGTTTTTTGTTTTTCGTGCACATTTCCCTGCACAAATAAGCTGCGATCTAGGAGCGTTCTGGGGTGGGGCCAGTAGGTACAAGTGAAAATTACACTTTTATAAGAGATTTACGTAAATACATTATGATGTTTATTTGTGCAATTTTATACCTGCTAATTAATTAGCACAATGGATATCAGACTCGTCTGTTGTCTGCTACTGACTGGGTAGGAGGTCAGGGTGAAGAGCCAGGATGGTCTCAATGACCTGGGAAAGGACTTGTTGAACTGATGGAGGTATCAGCAAACTGGTGATTTGAATTACGTGCGCATGTTTTAAAATATACTTACTTTAGTGTATAAATCAGGGTTCTATAGTAGCAAGTTACTTTTTTCTTTTGTGTGTAAAATATGCACATGTATGTTTATAAAATAGGTAGGAAAGGTATGTGTTTTCAATGCACATATGAAGGTATGTTGGGGTAGAAATACTTGCATTTTATAATGTGCACGTACCTGATATGTGCAATCATGAAATAATGTAGTAGATCTCCATGCCGCCATATGTGCACATATATGGGGCCGAGTGGATTTGTTTGAAGGTTATCCTCTTAGGGTTTGAAAAACCTACCTCTTATGACAAGATGAATAAAAACACTTTACTGATGCAGAATTTTCCCATATTCGGTCACTTCTACATTTATGACTCACATTGTAGAAGCTGCAAAAATCTTCTTTCATATGTCTTACTCAAAATAGATTCCTGGTCACTTACTCTCTTACAATTCTATAGTCCCAGTTGGAATATGAGAATAACAATATGTCCGCCATACCTCCCACTGGGCACAGGCAGTCACACGGTGATGGCATAATTATCTGAATGTCTGAAAACAATTGCAGGAAAACAAACTGTGATGTCATGAGCTGTGAGACGAGAGAGACCTTTGCAGTGATGGGAGAGAATCCTTTAATAACTTTCTGTTTTTTTGAATCTGGAATAGTAACTCTCATTGTAATTAGCAAGCACAGTACTTCTGCTTGGCCAGGTTCACTAAAGACAGATGTGGATCATATTTCCCCAGTTTTAGAGCTGTGCTTGAGGAATTATATATTTATATAATTTCTCCTTTGGAAAGTAAAGAATGTACTAGGGGGAGTTAGACTTGCAAAAATCTGAGAAAAGCATGAGCAGTGCAATGTCTCACAAAGACTTGCAAGTTAATACATCATTGGTGTTCAACCAAAGCAAACTTATAACATTTATTTTTTCACCAGTCAAAATCTATGAAGTAAGCACTTCAAAATTAGAATTTGCCACAGAAATGCTTGTCATTTTAGTAAAATACAAGGGGCCCTTTCAAGCCATTTCCACTTGGATGTCAACTTCTTTACTCCGCAGAGTATGTGGTTTGGAGATTCATTAAGCCTCTTTCCGCCTGCTCATAATTGGGCAGTTTTTGGTTACTGCACACACCCAGAAGAGTGAAACTTCAAAGCCACTAAAATCCCAGGGATGTGCTCCCATATAATCCCCTTAAAAAAAAACATTCCAACAAAGAAGGGAGAAACATTTTTAGAGAACATTTGTGCAAGTTCTTCAGATGGTTAGTTCACCATAAAGTTGCCTCATTTCTGTATAGTTATTTTCTTTATTAATGAAGACAAAATGGACAGTTATGTTAATCATTAATTCCATTCTTTGTTTATTCCTTGAGATAGAAGGAGCACCTTTTTAAAATATATGCTAGCATGTCATGCACATCTTCACTAGCGGTCTTTTCTTTGTCGGGAAAAACTGATGTTCCAACAAACGCAGGAACAATCAAATACTTTGTAAGGGCCATATCTTATTTGTGTGTTTTTTTTTTTACTTTTCTTTATTTATTTTAGGTAATTTTTAATGGAATAAATGTTAATTACATTTTGGACATGGGAAGTGAGAGAGAACAGTTAGGTTGCATCATAATAGTGCAGCAGGCCTTCACCATCGAAGCTGTGGATTCATATTTAGATTTGCCAGATATGAACAGAGAACAACTCTTATTTGAGAGGAATTTTACTTCTCCCTTTTCTCCCTCAAAAAATATGATGAATCTAAAAAAAAAAATTAGTAATACAGTGGAAGTATTTGATAGCCAAAAAAATGATTCTTCATTCTCTCAAAATTTCACTTATTTTCATTATTTAAAAAAATAAACAGTCACAATCTGGTCCCTGGGCAGTCCATGTGAAATAAACTCCTCAGGAAGGTCCCAGGATGAGAGCAGCAAGATTGCCATTGGTCACGGTGCAGTTACATGGATAGATGTGCCTAACTCAAGTTTGAGCTTCTGTTGGGGAGCTTGTACGGAGCCTAAGTTTTTGACTGGTGCTATCTGCTTATCTACAGTAATTACAATGAATTGGAAGATGCCATTCAAGAAATTAATAATGGTATTGTTTAGTAAATGTAAGGTGCACTAAAAATCTGGTGTCGGTGCACCAGATTAATAATATCCAAAAAGTGCTGCTTTTCAGGGGTGAAGGATGGGGATAGAGAAATCACCATTCCAGCATGAAATAAGTGTGAACAAATCCTGGTCTTCCTCTTTATATTCCTGTTGAGCACGCACAGACACAGGCACACACAAAGAAAATTGTACCAATCATTTAAAAAAATATCTTAAGAAAACCTGTTTAATATTACTTGATGTGTTGCTGGTGTAATTCTGGTGTCCAAGAGTGGGGAGAATAAGAGGCATTGTTTTAATTGTTCAGAATTAAGGGGTCAAGGGGTAATTTTTAAAGGTACTTGCACAGAGGAGTAAATTTTCAAAGGAGTTTTGTGTGTGTGTGTGTGTGTGTGTGTGAGTGTGTGTGTGTGTGTGTGTGTGTGTAAAAGCAGTATATATATCCTAGCAATTTCCAAAAGCCCATTTACCCATATAAAACCTTTTGAAAATTGCCTCCATAGATCCCAACTTTCAAAACTGTCCATGGTACACAATTTAAGGTGAATTTTCAAAGAGTTGCGCGTGCACATTTTAGCAGATGTGCGCGCAAATAGCACATATTCGTGCATGTGCCATTTTCTAAACCTCAAATATACACGTGCAGTTAATGGTGCGCGAATAAATTTGCTTGTATAGAAAAGGGGTGGGCCAGGGTCAGAACCAACATTTACACATCTTGCTATGTTATAATCTGCCAAAGTAAGTAAGTGAGAATAAAATTCTTTATAGCCAAATATTGACTGGGTGAGGGGGTGTGGGTAAACTGTGGGGCGTGCAGGCTGAAGAACCAAGAGGCCTTGATGACCTAGAGATAGATTGGGCAAACTGGTGGATTAATTGGTAAAACTGTTAATGTCTTTCACTCGCGCATATTATAAAACTTGATGACTTACAGGCGTAAAAGCCAACAAGTGCCAAGGAAAATATGTGAGTGAAATCTCCATGTGTGAATACTTGAAATTAGAAGCACAAATACTCGCATACAGGAGATTTGCACCGCTTATCCGGATACATTTTTGACTTCGTTGGGTAAGTAGTGGCTTTGCTGCCACTTAGCCGGATAAGTCTCAAGAACCGCTACTTATCTGTCTTAAGTAAGATAGCCATATTAATGTTAAAACTCTATTATCTGGCTATGTTGAAAATATATACCACGTACCTTTTAGACACAAAGGGGTAGATTTTAAAAGGTTGCGTGCGGGCGTACATGTGCGTGCGCTACCCGGCGCGTGCACATGTACACCCGATTTTATAACTTGCGTGCGCAAGTTATAAAATCCAGGGTCGGCGCGCGCAAGGGCACGCACCGAGCCACGCAGCCTTCCCCCGTTCCCTTCCCTCTAACCTGACCTTCCCACCCCTTCCCCTAACCTTCCCCCCCAGCCCTACTCTAACCCCCCCAAATTTTTGTTGTACCTTTTGCGCCTGTCAGCCAATTGCCGGCACACAATTTCTGACAGCGGCAAATGGCCGCTGTGCCAGGAGCCGCTGACCCCGCCCTGCCCCTTTTTGCAAGTCCCGGGGCTTTACGTGCGCCGCCGGGCCTTTTGAAAATCCGGCCCAAAGTATATTGGGTAGATTTTAGAAAATGTTATATTGTGCATGCAAATGCACACACAATACAAAATACATGTTCAAGCGTGCACGCATCCGTGTAGCTGTTATATGGGCGCACTGCACATGTTTTAAAGTTATCCTCCCTGTGTGTTAGTGAATGTGCAGAGATTTATGAAAGAATTTTATAAACTGTGTGACAGGGCGCACACAGTTTATAAAATATCTTCTATTTCTGCCCTGAAAGTATGTGCATGTGTTGTACTGAATGCGTATGATTTCCAAAGCCAGAAAAATGCTTACTTTCTCTACCTATTTTACAAGGTTATGTCTATATATTTTAGGTGCGTAAAAATATACAACATGTTTGCCTAATAACTCTGAGCTATCATGCAGGTCTTTTACAAAGTATGAGATACATTTTAAAAGCTGGGTGCATGCCAGAATTGGAAGATGTGCATGCGTGCAGGACATGCAAGTGTCCACCTAATTTTAAAAGCCACCTACATCTCCCAATATGCGAACGTCTCATTTCGAATGAAAAAAGGATGTGGTGTGGGCGGGGCGTGAGCGTTCTGGGGCGGGTGCCAAGAGATGTGCGCACAAGTTACATACGCGCCTGGGCAAGTGCCTGGGTCCAGTGCCGCATACGTTTACTTCTGCTATGGAGGAGGTGTAAGTTTAAAAAAAAAAGCAAAACAAGCATCTGTGAGGGGTTTGAGGGAGCAGGGTAACTGGGGGTGGGGGGGGGGGGTTGAAAGCGGAAGTATGAGGGAGGTTTGAAGGCTCTAGCTCTAGACTAGGCGAACTGGTGGATGAACTGGTGAAACTGGTCATGGTGTGGACGTGCACCTGTTATAAAATCCCCCCTCTCGCGTGGCTCAAATCTTGACTTTGCGCGGCTGTGCTTGCCCACTTGCAAAACTGGGTGCCCAGATACACTCACCTATGCTATTTTATAACTTGTGCGCATATGAGCGAGAATGTTATAAAGTGGCAACATCTCTGTGTGCGCACTGTCGCATACATGTACATGTGCGCTTGCACGCACATTTGAAAGCTACAGTCCCTGTGCGTATACCATTCTGAAAATGCGTTTTTTTTGCATGCACATTTTGGGAAAAACATTTTTTATTAGTTTCAGATAAACAAAAACAGCAGTATAGTGAGGAAGGTGTACCTGCAACCTCACCATATCCATGAACATGAAATGGCATAAACAGGCTCTAAAAACCCCCCTCCCTCTCCCGCACCCCCCCCCCCAACCAATATTCCGAGACAAAATGGTCCGATGGTAGTGGATGCACGCACATTTTGAAAGCTACAGTCCCTGGGCGTATACCATTCTGAAAATGCGTTTTTTTTTGCACGCACATTTGAAAGCTACAGTCCCTGTGCGTATACCATTCTGAAAATGCGGGGGGTTTTTTGGGCATTCTTGGGCCTCACCAATTCGCCGATACCTCCTTCCGTTGACCTAGTCCTTCTCCAGTTTACCTAGAACTTCCAGCATTTCACTTTGATCCCCCACCAGTTCACCCAGACCTTCCACCCAAAACTGCAGGCAAAAGACAAGTCCGATTTCACTTGTGAGAGTCCATTAGCAGCTATAAAAATGTTGGGACAAGTTTGGTAATGTACGCATATATACCACCTACAAAATAGCAACCTGAGTGCATACTTCTGAACCCTACCCTGGAAAAATGTGTGCACCATAGTGCAGGTTCGTGCATACTCCTGAGATTTCAAAAATATCATTTGTGCGCCTGCGTGCTATTTTTCATGCAGAGCTCCTTTGAAAATTCCCTCCAGAAAACATGTTTTTATATGGCAGGTATGTGCGTAAAAGTATGCAAATACTTAAATAGGTGTTCCAAGGGGGCTGGAATTGGAGTTGGGATCAGGATTTCTACAAATACTTTTGTCGAACGTATGCATGTAAATCCACATGCACAAAGTGGCACCTGCTCTCCAGCTGTTCTGCTCTCCGGCAGGTGTACGTTTGTGTGTGCATCCACAAATTTTCCATGAATTTATGAAGTCTGCAGGTAAAAGCACCCCCAGACTTTAGCTTATGCAGCCTGTTTGAATGTTAACCTCCAAACATACTAGGAGGTTATTTTCCTTATACACAAAAAGAGAAAACCCTTCAGTACATCAGGCTTTTTAATCTGATACCTCATTTTTTTTTTGTGGCACTTTCTGCAAATCTACCTGCCTCTTTTAAGGCCCTTTGTAGCAGAAATGCATTTGAAGTAGAACTACACAGTAAAGGATAAATGCCCCGCAGATAGAAAGAGGACTTAAATCCCTAGACTTACCAAGGCCTTATCTTTTATGAGCATTAAATTAATTTTTAAAGCTATTTATTCAGTGTTGACTTAGCCACTAGAATAGCAAAAGATCAGACAAATCAGTTTGCAAGAAATGAAGTATGAGGAAATCAGAACTCTTTGACAAAGTATTCCTCTGAGTGAGTGTGCTGAAGGAAGCCAGTGGGTAAATGATAAGACCTTTTACACTGTGGATGTAAGAAAGCAATTTATCAGAAGTACATGAATCCTCATGTGACCATGAACCAAGAAGAAGCCAAAGTACAGGAGGATGAGCTGTGAAACGGTGTTTGTAAGACCCCAAAACTTCGGCTAAAAAGCCAACAGAAAGCTATAGTAATTGGAGGGGAAAGAGATTAGTAAGAGATGTAGAGCCAAAAAAGAAAATAAGAAGCTTAGGCCCTTATTCAATAAGGATTTTTTTTCCCCCTTAGGCATTAAGGATGTGCTTTTGTTTCATTTCATTTTGAAAATGAAATAAAGCAAAAACAATCAAAATGTTGTTTTTCATTGTGTTTCAAATGTCGGCCACCAAAGCCTGCCAGAGTGCCCCCACCCAAGACACCCCCCCCCCCCCATGGATACCTGTCCAACAACTTACCCCTTCCATGGGTCCAAGGGGTAGGCGTGATCCCCAGTTGTTCCAGCCCTGCCAGGTTTCTGTTTCAAACTGGCGCCAGTGGACCTTGAGGCTGGCACCATTTTGTTGTCCGGAGGTATCCCTATACCTCCCTACGGAGGCACCGAGGTACAATAAAAGGATGCCAACCTCAGCTCCCAATGATGCCATTTTGAAATGGAGAGCCAGCGGGGCTGGAGCTCCTGCTCCTTAGAGTCACAGATGGGTAAGAGATGGAGGTGGGGGGAGGAATCAGAGAAGTCAGATGGAGGTGTGGCCACTGTGGGGTCTTGGCGGTGGGGCTGCAGCCAAGGAGAAGGGATTGAAAAGATACAACTTTTTTCTTTTTGTTTTGTTTTTCATTTCATTTTTCCATTTGTTTCATTTTATATAAAATAAAACGAACTATATAAAAAAAAAAAAAAGAGAGAAAATAATGAAACATAAAGCAAATTGAAACAAAAAAATATTCTGTGCACACCCCTACTAGGCATTGAATGGGAAAAAAGTCATTTTTGAATAAGGCTCTTACTTGGACATATATGCAAGCTAATAATAGACTAAAAGCTTTGGCATAGTACTTTTTATATATCTAGATACATAATATATATCCCCCACACAAAAATAACACTTGTGAGGATAACTTTAAAATGGGTGCGCACAAAACTGCTGTAGTATTTTATAACTTGTGTGTATACAATGTACACAGGTTAGAAAATATTTCTAAATGTACCCAGGAACATGAGCATGCATGTTAAAAACATGCAAATATATTTTTGCACTTACCTGGATATATTCCAAGTTATCTAGCTAAATAGCGGCACTTATCCAGATAAATACCAGTATTTCTGGCTAAGCAGTGGCAAAGCTACTATTTAGCCAGATAAGTCTTACAGTGCTATTTTCCAGCTAAGTGAGAAGGTCATTTTCTAACCCTATCGCACGCGAAAAGGGACTTTTCGTGTGCGATAGCTAAATCGGGGCGGAGTTGGGGCGGCTTCGGCACCGGAAGAGGAGGAGTCGGGGAGGCACCGGGGCGGACGCGGCAAAACATCGCTGGCTGCGAAAAGGTAAGAATCCTTTTCGCTGCCAGTAGCGCGCCCAATAGCGCAACCATTTACAATGGCGCTATGTAAAGCCGGCAGGGATAACACCGCGGTGGTGCGATTGCTGCCGGATTTTGCAGGCCCGCCCCCTGCTTCGCCCCGACCCCCGTTACCGCGCGATTCAAAGAGCTCTGCACTGTTGGAAAATCCAGGCCTAAGATAGCCAGGTAAGTCTAAAAAGTGCTACTTATTCAAGTGTTATACAAGTGTTTTACAATTGTATTTAACAACCTAGTTTTCTACTAGTTTTGTTTATTATTACCTAGTTCTTTAATTTTTCAATTGTAAAGCTCTGTTGCTAAGTTATGTTAAATGGAAACCGATATGATGTTTCTAAATTAATGTCTGTATACAAAAACACGAAAATAAATAAATAAATAAATACTTTTCCGACTATCTGATTTAGCTGTTATTTAGCTGGCTAACTTGGAACTTATCTGGCTAAGTACAGCAAAGCCGCTACTTACTGGATAATCGGAATTTTGCTGGATAAGTATGCGCAATTAGTATACCTGTGTGCTTTCACATCTAATTTTAAAATGATATGCGAGTAAATTGAATATGTCTAAATTAGACACATTTGCTCTCTGTAAATTGGGAGATTTTCTAACATGTTTGCAGCAATGAAATTACCATTTTACCAATTAGTCTTCCAGTTTGCCCAGTCCATCTGCAAGTCATCTAGACCCTCCTACTCTTCAGCCTGAAGCCCCCCATTTCACCCAGATCCCTCACCCCGTCATGTTTCACTTTTAAGATGTAAAGGATCACTTACACCAGATATTGAGCAGGAGCAAATATATGCGGGTAGGTTGCCAAATTCACAGGAGTAAATGACTTACTTGTGTAAATGTTGGCCCCTCCCTGGCCCACCCCTTTTGTACACGTGCACATTTTCTCATGGACCCTGATTGATGTGTGTACGTTGAGGTTTCTAAACTAGATAATACGCATGTGCCATTTTATAGGTGCAGGTACTATATTTACGTGTGCAACTTTTGAAAAATCAATTTTTACCTGCGCAGCTTTGGAAAATTCACCTTTGTATCCTGTAATCTTGGCAACCCTTTTGATCCTAACAAAAACTGGATTCTTTACAAGGGGTGACAGTTTTCACTGGTAGATGACGACGTTCACACAGGGATGCAGTGAGCCTTTGGAATCTCAGAGGTCCCTTCCTCAGTCTGAGAAGATCTCTGTTACGCAAGTGTCATCGGGCTTGAAAGAAGCAAAACAAACATTAAACAGTGGCCGAGGGGATGATCATTAATAATAATAATAATAATAATAATGATGATGATAATAATGATCGTGTCACAGCATGAAGGCTGTAAATATCTTCTTCCTTTGGGGAGAAGCTAGGTCATTGTCAGTTGGATACACACAGGTCAGATGTCTTGCCATGGAGTGTTAGGTGGACCAATGTGTATGTAAATAATGGTATTCTGTAGTGAACAAATGGTTTACTAGAATCATTTAGGTCCAGATACAGCCGGTGAAAGCTCCCCCTTCAGGCATGAGAAGGATGATTTATTGAACTTTAAAGGGGGGCGGGGGAAATGTTTGGGGACTGAAAGCCCATTAATGAATATTGGGATGCCCATTGTTGGTACAGACTGGAAGGCTATGATTGTGGGGAGGTCCCCGAATTGTGGTATTGTATAGCGCACTGTTCACCACCGTAGAATTGGGATGTATGAAATTCTGCTAATTCAGTTACACAGAAAGGCTTCTTACAGGTTCTTTTCCTTTGAATTACCGAGCTTTTGCTATAATTTCGTAGATACCACCACATTTAATGGTGACATTAGTTTACTGAAATGCATGAGATGAATTCAATGACTTTACTAAGACAAACCCATCTGGGCAGCATCAACTGAAATTAAGCAAGAGTATTAATTAAACGAATCACTTTCAACATATATCTACATTTTGTCTAATCATTTTTACCATGCATTTATTGTTTACGCCTTTTTTTTCTCTCTTGGCTATACCACTTCAGCTTTGGACAAGCTTAGCACCCAGCATCTATACCATCCAACGCAAGTGGAGATTGTGCAATCCAACGTGGTGTTTGACATCAGCAGCTTGATGCTCTACGGTACCCAGGCAGTACCAGTGCGGCTTAAAATCCTGCTCGACCGGCTCTTCAGTGTGCTGAAGCAAGAGGAGGTGCTGCACATCCTACACGGGCTAGGCTGGACGCTCCGAGACTACGTCCGGGGTTACATCCTTCAGGTAAGAGGCTGTTTACTACGACAGTCTAGTTTAATGACTAACATTTCTCTAAAAGCGCACTGAGCGGTGCCCAAAAAAATAATCTTCAGCCTTTTCTCCTTTAGCATCATTCATACATATAAGAAAATGATGTGTTGTAATTCATGTGCGTAATGCTGCAGGACATTCTGAGCACGTTCGGGGTAGGTTTAGTATGCTGAAATACCCAACCCAACCCAGGTCTTCCAGCACACAATTTTTCTTTAATTTAAAAAAAAATAAAATAAATAATAATAATAGATTTTTCAGTTTAAGTAAAATATCCAAATTCATGATTATGAATTTCTGTCTACGGGAAACTGCATCTGTTCTTTCTGTTTCGAGCTAATGGAGATCTGCAGATATACACAAGAAAGTGTACGTTGAAAGGAAGGTGGGCACTCCTGAAAGAGAAACAGTGCAGTCATACGTGGACTGCGCCCCGAAAAGCCTCATTCCAGCCGCCATGGTAGGCAATAACCGTAACTAACGGGAATGGAAATGAAACACGGGGCATGCAAGTTTACTGTCCGGTGAGGCCATGGGGAGGGGTGCAGGGTATGGGGTGCATCACAAAGGCAAAGGCACTCAAGCCCGGAGGAAGGAGGAGACAAGATGGCAAGCGCTGTGGCAGCTCAGCGCCCCCTCCTGGCAATAGAGCAGTACTGAGCGTGAGTCTTGGAGGAAGCTTTCCTGCCAGCCCCTGCTGCCAGCAAAGGTACCTGAGTCACCCAAGCATAAAGTCTGGAATGGGGGGGAGGGCAGATAAAGAGGAAACGAGATGTAAAAGCAAGAGCAGAGAGAGGAGTATAATCTTTCATTTTTACTCTGTTAATTCAGGGGTGCGGAGCTTTTTTTTTTTTTCCAGTAGGCAATAACTCTCCTGTTGACAGAGTGATGTCCCAGGAAAATTCTGAAACACCCACTGCAAGCAGCTTTTCTACTGGCTTTTTATGCATTTATTAAATAAAAGGAAACTTAAGTCAGTAAAAATCATAAGTCCAGCCGATATTAAAAAAAAAAAAAATAGTGATGACCTTAAGCAGGCAAACAAGTTTTCTCTGTCTCATGTGGTAATAGTGCCTTCAACAACTTACCTCTGTGTTTTCAGTTTATTTATAGTTAGAAAGTGTTCCTTGTGACTGTCCCTTGTCTTGGTGCAGTGGGAAACCAAGACTCGGGTCTGTTGCTCATCTGAGCGGTCGGGGTTGAGGTTCATCACAGAGGCAAAGCTTTCAGGCTTCAAGAGAAAGAGCAGAGAGCGACACACACCGTGGCAGTGGTTCCCACCCATTTGCTGGCGAAATACCTAGCCTGTCTGGTTTTCAGGATATTTAGAATGAATAGGAATTTTGAAATACTTGGGTCGAGTACAGATGTCCTGTAAACCAGACCAGTTAGGTGTGCTGCCAGGGACAGGGTTGAGATCTTATTGCTCTGTGGGTACTCCTGGAGGGGTTCGGTCATTAGTCCCTTGGCACCCTCTTTCTAGGAGGGATGTGGGTGGGCTGAATCAGTGCTGTGCTCATGGGAAATTGGTAGGCCCTCCAGGAAAGCCATAGGTATTCTGAGTCACTTTCCAGCTCGGGGGGGTGGGGAGGGGAAGCTAGGATGAAGGGAAGGGAACACTGTAGATTCCTGCGAGGAAGACCTGAGACAGAAACCGGAGAAGGTGGTACTACATGGAATCTGATGGCAGACAAAGACATTACGGCCTATTTAGTCATCCAACCACACCAAACATTCGGCTTTGCAATCTCTACAACTCCCTCAGTCATCCCCTGGATTTATCCCATTCTTTCTGGAATTTGGACCCAGTCCTTGCGTCCCCCATGTCCACTGAGAGGCTGTTCCATTACTTTCGTTGTAAAGAAATATTTCCTTAGATTACTCCTGAGTCTACCCCCTTTTACCCTCATTCCATGACCTCTCGTTTCAGAGCCTCCTTTTCTGTGAAAAAGTCTCATCTCCTCTGCATGGAAACCTTTGATTTATTTGAATGTCTCTATTAATTCTCCCCTATCTCGTCTTTCCTCCAGGGTGTACATGTTTAGATCTTTAAGTCTGCTCCCATATGCTTTAGAACGAAGACCACTGACCATTTTAGTAGCCTCCCTCTGGACCGACTCCATCCTGTTTATATCCCTTTGAAGGTGCAGTCTCCAGAACTGTACACAGTATTCCAAGTGAGGTCTCACCAGGGACCTGTACAGGGGCAGTATCACCTCCCTTTTTCTGCTGACCATTCCTCTCCCTCTGCAGCCAAGCATCTTTCTGGGGTTTGTTTTTTTTTATAATATCTTTATTCAACTTTTTAACAGGTAATAACAACTTTCAATATCTAGTATAATATTGCACACTATATTGTCTTTCTGGCTTTTACTGTCACCGTAACCACCGGGTTGGCCCCTTTAAGATCATCAGATGCAATCACCCCCAGATCCTGCTCGTCCTTTGTGCTTAGAAAGAAGCTCTTTTAGGTTTTTGCATCCTCTGCATTTTCTTAGCATTACATTTTAGCTGCCAGACCTTAGACCATTCCTCAAGCTTGTTTAGACCCCCTCCTCATGTTTTCCACCCCTTCCTGGCTGTCTACCCTGTTGCAGATTTAAAATAACCCAGAGAGGAACATCCAACCCGCTATTGCTAAACCCCACAGAATGGATATTTTGTATGGGGTTAACCAGCTTAGCCTGATCCTGGAAATAAGAGAATTGCTGTTGTCATAAAGTGAGCTCAAACAGAGCTTAGGTGTGGTGTTTCCTTTTTGTTTCTGTTTCCTTCATGTATGGACCACCTTCCCCTCCCCTGATGGTTGATAAATAAATATAGACCCGCATTCTGCTGTGATTGATTGCATAGAGAGGGAGCATGAAGACCCTCCTGAAATGGCAAGGAGCTTTTGTCAGTACGATAATGCTGCCTCTTTTGGCAATAAAGGGGGCACTGAAAGCTTAATCCTCAGAGTGGGTTAATTTCCTTTCAGACCTTTGTCAATAAGGGATTTAGGTTCACTTAGGGTAACTGTGGAGGAAACTGGGAGGGAAAACCCTGGAAAAATTAAAACAGGAATGAACTGCATTATCTTACAGTTGCATGCATGATATCCTAATGCAACAGCAGACCTACCACCATCTGCCAGGAAGCAAGGGGTATAGATTATAAATAATGGGAGAAATCTGATTTGCTAACAGTTCTTCAGTAATCACTTTTGAACAGGTAAATATCTCTGTATAAGGCTGGACTAATTTGGTATTGCTTCATTAGAGCTTGCCAGTCGGCTCTGTATTCACTATTGCTCTTTTGGTGTGAATGCTGCAGGGTGAATACATTCATGATTTGTTATCGAAAGGATGTACAGCACCTTGTAAAAAAATGGCATTGTACTCAATATATAGATAGATATATATATCTGTTCTAAGGTGCACATCTAAGATCATAACAAAACTAATTACTCATACAATTTAAAGCGATTCCATAAACACAAAAATAATAGTTTGTACTGTGAGAACATTTTCGGGATAGTTCTAGCTATTCAAGTTCGGTTTGTGCCTCGGTGCTCCTGGAGCATGTGGTTAAATCACCGAGAATGCAGACTATTTCAGCCGACAGGCGGGGGCGGCAAAATGTTGATCTTAAAAAAAAAAAAAAAAAAAAGAAATGTAACCCCAAATTAAGAAAAGCAAACAAAGTTAATAGACAGCATTGCTAGCATATGGAATAATATTCCAGCCTGTCTTGGATGATCATCAGCCGCGCAGGATCACTTTTAAAATAATAACCACACTACATTCTAGAAACCTCTGGACTGGAAACTGCATCCGAGCAGTGTAAAGCCCCTCCTGTAATGCACTAGTAGCGGGAAAATCAGTTTATCTGGCTAAACTTCAATGATATCGCAGTCCTCAGGACATCAATATTACCGTGATTGCCCTCAACAACAGAATATTGAGCATTATGTCAGTTAAAGAAGAGTGATTATTGAAGCAAGTTAGAATGGCTGTTAAGGTCTTATATATCGATTTGGTTAGCAATTGGCTATGGATTGTGTTACCGGGCAAATGAAGACATACGTGGGCCCGATCCCAGGGATGTTCACGATGCACAGTAAAGCAGGCTTGCTGATTTCGCTTGTGCATGCATGACGGTGGCGGGTTTTCACCAAAAAAAAGGTCCCTTCTCGCTAATTGTTTGGTAATGAGCTTTTTGGTTTCATGCTTTTTTTTAAAAGGAGGATTGCTAGAGGATAAGAGAAAATGTGTGCCCACATGCACCTTGTTCCCTCTGTGCAGGTGGTGAGTGCGAGGCAGTTTTACAAAATCTGTGGTGAACCAAATTCCTGCAAAGACCTAACACTGGCGTGATCTTTGTGAGGGGCTAGTTGGGTTTCTGTATGCAGAAATTCATTATTTTATTATTTATTTTTATAAATATGAATTTCTAATTACTACGTAATTGTTTTCAGGCTGTAATGTGCATGCTTGGGTTTCATACTTTTTCCCAATGTATATTTTGTGATTATTTTGTGTTGGAGGCTGTGAACATCGGTGGATGTTGCAATCCACTCCGAATTAATAGTGTAATAGCAGAAAATAAATTTAACATTAAATAAATCCAAAATAAATCCATACAACGCAGGGAGGGTAATTTTGAAAACTGTTTCACAGGTAGAACAGGGCTTTGCTGGTGGAAATGGGGCTTTTATTTTGGGAATGGCCCTTCTGGTTTGTGCTCAGAGCAGCGCTATATGCAAGACTCGACCCTGCATTGCCATGAGGCATTTCCCAGGGAGTGGAGTTGGGGAGTGAATTGCACTTCTGCACACATGTTTTGGATTTTCAAACATAACGAATGTAAATTTACCTAAAAAAACCCCCAAAAACTATCTACCCCTGCACAAATTAGTGGGTATAAATGCATACAGGTAGTATTCCTGGGATAATTTTTAAAGAGAAGGTACATGAATTTTGCCTCAGTATGAGCCATATTAAAATTATCCCCCAGAAATGAACAAGTCTTAAACAGTAATGTAGGTTATATGTGGTTTCATAGGCATTCGCAAGTAACTGGGACATCCAGGACCATCCTCCCCCCATCCTACCAATAATCTAACAGTGTCGGACTATGCTAACAGAATATACACGGACCATTAGATCAATTTGGAATATATAATGGCTGCTGCTTTATTAGCAAAGATGCGAATATCACTCCAAACTCCTCCCCTCCTGCACTCTCCGTGGGAGGGTCCTACACCTGCCCTTGATCCAGGTGCAGTTTCCAGAGCCGACAAGGAAACGAGCCCTGACCCGACTGACCGCTTCTGCAGCAAGCTTTCTGGCCACACGCAAGCATTAGCCCATCCCTGCCCAAGGAGGCACCTTTCCAAGGCCTGCTGTGCATTGCATGACCTTGCTCCTCGATTGCCTGAACCAGGAACCACCCAAGCTTGCTACGCTGAAGGCGGCTCATTGCGTATTGGCCACCAGGTCCCGCCCCCTCACAATTCCCCTCGATACTCACTTCAACAGAGTTATACTTGATCAATGGCACTTTAATTCTACCTAATATCTAACACTGTATGCCTCATGCTAATGTGAGCTAGCAAGGAGCTGAACAGGGTGGGCAGGAGAGAAAGATGACGCGGCTGGCAGTGGAGACAACGATCCAAAGGGGAGTGGGACAGGCTCCTATCTCCTTCATTCCCCTGCCTGCTCTCCCCTCTTCTTGGGCAGCTGGCCAATCACGTCCCTTGCTGGAGCCAGCTGCCCTATGAGGTCATTGCGCAGCATACCGGGAATAGGATCCGAAAGAATCCGTGCAGCATGGTCACCATCTGTGTGGGGGTGAGGCTGCCCCCATTGGCCTCATCCCCCTTTCCCCCCTCCACCCACTAGAAGGCCCGATCGTCGGACTAGTGAGTCTCTTGCTTTCCTTCCCCCCCTTAGCCACGACCGGGTGCCACCGGGGGGATGGTGGCAGTGGGGGCAGTGCAAAAAGGCTCGGGTGCCCTGATATTGGCAACTGCAGCTGCCCCATATTTCAAGTAATAGGAAACCTATTAGAACGCTCCACTCTGTTTTGGACTATGATCCAGATAAGAATCAGAAGCATTTCACATCCAGAATGCCTGTCCCTAAACACAGTCTGCTCACGGAGTGCAGGACATCTCAGTCTCTAAACCTGTCCCAGACTTCCCTGCCTCTGTTCTTTAAAAACAAACCACAATAATCTAAGATGTGCTTAAAAATGACAAAGATATTTTAGATTTGTCTGTGCACAGAATATTCTGCACCCCTGAAGCAGATTTTCACATCCTGCAGATCGATTTGCACAAAATCTGTCAGGATCAGCAGGGATAGAAAAAAAATTAATCGAGAAAACAAGAAGGAAAAACAAAAGTGGAAGATGTGGCAGAATACCAAAACGTAATGTTCCACCTCCTGGTTTGCAGTAAGACTCCCTTTCCCCTACCAGCCCATCCCATCCCAGCTCATGCACACTTACTTTCCTCAAGCACAGTCAGAGTTGCTAAACGATTGGTATTCTGTCTTGAAAATCTAAAAGGTGCAGATGCTGTTACTTCACAGCCTGCTAATGGATGTTATCTCTCAGCCATCCGTCCTTTGGGTGCGTGGCAGCTGGGGTGGAGGATCCTACAGGAACTAAAATAACTTTTAGTAGAAGTGAAAACTGTCAGGCTAAAATTGTGTGTAGAAATCAAATATTTTACATTAAAGATGCAGCCCGTTTTATGGCGATAACACGGCCAGCAAGCCTGTTTTCCCTGTGGACTCAGGCCTGGATTCAAACTGTACTCTGTAAAGAAGAATGTCCCATCCATTATCTCTCAAGTCACAGTGCAGAAAATTTACAGACCATTGTAAGTCACTCTTGGAATGAAATTAGATTTTATTTCCTGGTTAGGATTCTTCTCCGCCAATCATTTTTAGGGTTTAGTTGTCTGGTTTATTCAGATCTGGATTCAAGCACTCACAAAAGCCGTGGGAATGGAGACCTGGTTATCAGGAAGGGCCTGCTCAACTCCTTGAAGAGGGGGGAGAAAGTGTCCTGTTTTTATTAGAGAACTTATCCACTAGCAGCAAAGAAATGACTTCTGGCGAGATAGGAATGTTTTTTTTTTTCATCGTTGAGTGAGTGAATGAGCCCTGCTGAATGGGTGCGAAGTCCTTCGGCAGCACGGATCGGAATTTTCTCCAATAGCAGAGCTTTGCTCTGTTCGTGCACGGGATTTCCCATGTGCGTCCCTCGGTCATCAACAACAGTTTTAGTCAGTTGCGGGTTTTTCCGCGCTGCACGTGAACATGAATTTTTTTTCTCCTCCTCAGTTGCATTCTTTTGTCATTAATGTCGACAACAAAGAAGGCTCTGGGCTTCAAATACTACTCCTGTGGGCACATCATGTTTGCCATGGATGGACGCAATTACTGTTATCTCTGCCTTGGTCCAGACCATGACCAAACTTCCTGTAGGGACCAAGGCCGCATGTCCCCTCGAGCCTGGAGACAAGCTCAGCAGAGTGTTTCATCCACACGAGTGGTCCCTCGATCAAAATATGGCAGACAGGCTCTTCAGCGAGTGGGGAATGCCTTCCATAGACCTGTTTGCATCCCAGTACAATGCGAAAGGGGAAGCCTTCTGCTCTATACTTCCTTCTCCGAACAGTATAACCAGGATGCCTTTCTTCTCTCATGGTCTGAGGGTCTTCTCTATGCTTTCCCCAACAATCCCACTCATAACCCGCACAATTCAGAAGTGCATCCTCGACAGAGCGGACATGATTCTCGTGGCCCCAGCATGGCCGAGACAACCATGGTACGCATATCTAATACAATTATCAGCGCAACCACCCAGACCTCTAAGTTGTCAACCAACACTTCTGACGCAAGAATGGGGAGCCCTTCTACACCCTCTTCTCTCATCTCTCCATCTCACCGCTTGGAGATTGAGCACCAAGTCTTAGAATGCTTGGACCTCCCAAAAGCTGTTCAGGATGTTCTCCTTTCATCTCGGAAAGCTTCCACGCATCATAACTATTCCTTCAAATGGTCCCATTACATACTTTGGTGCCAGGAACAATCTCTTAACCATTTTAATTGTTCTCCTAAATTCATACTCAACTACCTATACCACTTCCTTTAGACAGGTATCCAAACTTCCTCAGTTAGAGTCCATCTGAGTGCTATCGCAGCATACTATCATCCAGTACAAGAGAAATCTATCGCTATGCATCCACTAGTGTCTCGCTTCATGAAAAGACTTTTACACATTTGCCCACCGATACAAAAACCTCCGATCCCGTGGGATGTGAACATAGTGTTAACTGCCCTCATGACCAATCCGTTCGAGCCCCTTACTTGGAAGGTACTATTTTTAGTGGCAATTACATCTGCCTGACGAATCAGCGAACTGCAAGCATTGGTACATTTAACACCTTGCTTTCAGTTCTTGCGTGAGAAAGTGCTATTGCGGCCTCACCCAAGTTTATGCCAAAAGTGGTGTTGGCCTTTCATTTAAATGAATCTATTGTTCTCGCGATGTTCTTCACAAAGCCCCATGCTTCGCAAAGGGAAAAGACTCTGCATACATTGGATTGTAAACGAGCTTTCTGGAAAAGTGAAGGCACACCAAATAAGGGCCTCAGCAACCTCACTGGCACACTTGAAGACATTCCCATTGCAGACATCTGCAGAGCTGCAACATGGTCATCAAGCCATACCTTCACAGCACAATACTGTCTGGATAAACTTTCTGAGTCTGACTCTTCAGTTGGGAGTGCTGACTTAGCCAGAATTCCAAGTGCACAGAGCTTGCCACCTAGGTGATTGGGTTGTGATTTATAGTTGAGCATCGCCATGCTTCTCTAAGTAGAAACCCTCAGCTTGGGACTCCCCATTCAGCAGGGCTCATTCACTCACTTATCGACTGAAAAAAGCAAGTTTGCTTACTGTAAACGGTGTTTTCTGTAGATAGCAGAGTGAATGAGCCATGCTATTGGAGAAAATTCTGATCTGCGCCACCAGAGGATGTTGCACCCATTTAGCATGGTTCATTCACTCTGCTATCTACGCAAAACACCATTTACAGTAAGCAAACTTACTTTTATATGATCACTTCTTTGTTAGCTTCCAGGTAATAAGGATACAGAGGTTGAGTGTAGGCCCTGAAACATGTACACATAAATGTACACAGGCCCTGAAAAATTAATGGAACAATGTCAATGACCAAGGGAAGTATCTCAGATTTATCCAAAGTTACCAAAACCATTACTCTGGCTGCTTCACTCCAAATGTACCCCCCTTTCAATCTATAGTAACTGAGGCAAGGAAACCCCAAAGCTGCAGAAAGACAACACGCAACAGCAAAAAAAGAAAACGTGTACTTTTTCTATATATAACTTAACTAACCAAGCAGAACACTTAGCAAGACTTAGTAGGATAAGCAGCGGCCGCTGAAAGTCTGGCTATGCTGAGCAGTCGCCACTTTGTAGTTAGCCGGATATCTAGAAGACGGGCAGTGGGCGGTGCTACTTATCTAGCTAACTTACTAAGCTTTTTCTCATAGACACAGAATGGAAGAAAAGCCTTAGTGAATCAGAGCCTTAGCCGGATAAGTGCCGATATTTGGATTTATCTGGTTAAGTTAATCGGATAAGTTAGACCTGTCATAAAGAGCAGGTATCACTTAATCGGATATAACTTATCTGGCTAAGACGCGCTAAATATGGGGGATATTCAGCAGTATAGCTACACTACTGAATGCAAGTTAGCCAGATAAGTCTTATCTGGCTAATTTACAGAAATGTTGATTTATTGATTTATTGATTTATTTATTTTGGGGTTTTTTATATACCGATCTTCTTACATAGTATGCAAATCAAATCGGTTTACAGAGAACATTTTAACTTGCTTGAAAGCATTACATATAACGAAGATTTCTGAATATCTACCTCTTATTCCTTAATAAAAATAATCATCCAGCTAGTGTATTTGGATGTTAAATTTAAAGAAGTTCCATATCCATATGGATATGGAACTTCTTTAAATTTAACATCCAAATACACTAGCTCAGGGGTCGGGAACCCATGGCTCGCGAGCCAGATATGGCTCTTTTGAGGGCTGCATCTGGCTCGCAGACACCTGTCGCCATACTTCGCGGTTCCCCGCTGACCCAGCTGCTCCCCGGTCCTCCGCCGCCCGGGCTTAAAATGCTGTCAGCCCGGGCGGAACGCGGCAGGACAGCTGGAGTCAGCGGCACCGGCGTGCTCTCTTCTCCTCCCCCCCCCCCCCCCGCGGCCCGGAAGAGGAAGTGGAGAGCATCGGGTGCCTGCGCGGGAAGAAGAGACCACACTAGCGTGGTCTCTTCTTCCGCGCAGGCACCCGATGCTCACCACTTCCTCTTCCGGGCCGCGGGGGGGAGGAGAAGAGAGCACGCCGACTGGAGTCATCCGGGTGCCTGCGCGGGAGTCATCGGGTGTCAGCCGGGTGCCAGCGCTGGAGTCATCGGGTGCCTGCGCGGGTCTTCCCGCGCAGGCACCCGATGCTCTCCACTTCCTCTTCCGGGCCGCGGGAAGAAGAGAGCACGCCGGTGCTCTCTTCTTCCCGCGGCCCGGAAGAGGAAGTGGAGAGCATCGGGTGCCTGCGCGGGAAGACCCGCGCAGGCACGCTAGTGTCCGACGGGAAGAAGACTGCAGCGCGGCTCGGAGGAAAATGAAAATCTTCAACCGCGGCCGATGGGACTCCGCCTTCGCCACCGCGAGGGCTGAAAATGAAGGAGGTTAGCGTTGGGAGGTGGCGGCTGCTGCTGCCGCGAGTTCCCGGGGGGGGAAGGGGGAGAGAGAGAGTGAATGAGCGAGCAAGCATGTGTGTTTGAGATCCTGTGTGTGTGAGTGAGAGATTGCATGTATGTGAATGATTGAGAGCCTGTATATGTGAAAGAGAGTATGTCTGTGATTGAGATCCTGCCTGTGAGAGAGAGAGCATGAATGTAAGTTTACCATTGGGACCCTGTATGTGTAAGTTTGTAATTGAAAACCTGTTTGTTTGAAAGAGTATGTGTGTATGATTGAGATCCTTTGTGTGTGAGAGAGATCATGTGTATGTATGATTAAGAGCCTGTGTGTATAAGTAAGAGAGAGATCATGTGTGTCTGTGTCTGATTGACAGCTGGTTTAGGTGATGGAGCATGTGAGTATGTGATTGAGAGCCTGTGTTTAAATGAGAGAGAGAGACCATGTGTGTCTGTGTGTGATTGAGAGCTGATTTAGGTGAGGGAGCATGTGAGTATGTGATTGAGAGCCTGTGTTTAAATGAGAGAGAGAGACCATGTGTGTCTGTGTGTGATTGAGAGCTGATTTAGGTGAGGGAGCATGTGAGTATGTGATTGAGAGCCTGTGTGTAAATGAGAGAAAGAGAGGACATGTTTGTAAGCATGTGAATGAGAGTCTGTGTGTGAGAGAAAAAGACAGCATGTATTTATGTGATTGAAAGCCTGTGTGTGTGTAAGCGTGAAAAGATAGACAGCATGTGTGTAAATGTGTAATTAAGAGCCTATATAAGTGAGAGAGAAAAAACATTTGTATATGTGAGTGACTGAGAGCATGTGTGTATAGGTGTGTCATTGAGAGCCAGTGTGAGAGAGAGCGCTGGTATGTGACTGAGAGAGGAGAAAGTTCCAAGCAAACCACCCCACCTCCTGCTAATTCAGAACAATCTCAGGACACCTGGATATCAAACGTTCCCAGGTATGCAGAGCAAAAAAATTTTTGTATTCTTATTATTTTTCATTACTGGATCTTTGTGTCTGCTATTTTGAAATATTTTGTTGGTATCTGGAAATGTTTTATATGAGTTTTTAATTATTGGATATTCCACTCATCAGCTGTTTCGAAATATGTTCTTTTTGTTAGTACAGTTTTACTGCTGATGATTTTATATTTCTTGATTTGTTTTATAAGGATGGGTGATGTTTCTTTTTTCCTTTGTTACACTGCATACAGAGACTCTGGCTTGTTGCAGTTTCCAATTCAGTTTTTTCTGCATGCTTCTTGTTATGCGTTTTGGTCTCTTTATTCTATGTTAGGTGAGGGACAGCACGTGATTCAGGTGAGGTTTTCTGCTGGCGTGTAGTTTCTGTGTAGGACTCTATAGCAGCCTGACTTGGTCCGTTTTCCTAATAGGAGATGTATTGGTGTCTTAAGGCCTGGTGTAATATTTTCAGAGACTTATTGTACTTTAAAAGTGTGATCTTACATAAAATGCACACATTTACTTGTATTTAGTTTTAAACATATTGTATGGCTCTCATGGAATTACATTTTAAAATATGTGGCGTTTATGGCTCTCTCAGCCAAAAAGGTTCCTGACCCCTGCACTAGCTGGATGATTATTTTTATTAAGGAATAAGAGGTAGATATTCAGAAATCAACGTTTCTGTAAATTAGCCAGATAAGACTTATCTGGCTAACTTGCACAGGATATTCAGTAGTGTAGCTATGCTGCTGAATATCCCCCATATTTGGCACGACTTAGCCAGATAAGTTATATCCGATTAAGTGATACCTGCTCTTTATGACAGGTCTAACTTATCCGATTAACTTAACCAGATAAATCCAAATATCGGCACTTATCCGGCTAAGGCTCTGATTCACTAAGGCTTTTCTTCCATTCTGTGTCTATGAGAAAAAGCTTAGTAAGTTAGCTAGATAAGTAGCACCGCCCACTGCCCGTCTTCTAGATATCCGGCTAACTACAAAGTGGCGACTGCTGAGCGTAGCCAGACTTTCAGTGGCCGCTGCTTATCCTACTAAGTCTTGCTAAGTGTTCTGCTTGGTTAGTTAAGTTATATATAGAAAAAGTACACGTTTTCTTTTTTTGCTGTTGCGTGTTGTCTTTCTGCAGCTTTGGGGTTTCCTTGCCTCAGTTACTATAGATTGAAAGAGGGATACATTTGGAGTGAAGCAGCCAGAGTAATGGTTTTGGTAACTTTGGATAAATCTGAGATACTTCCCTTGGTCTCTTAATTTTGGTTTCATAGATTAATTTTTTTTTTTAAAGCTTTGACTATAAAAGGAAAAGGCATTCGATACCTGTTTAAATAAAGAAGATGTTTTGGAGTGAAACTGATTAAGCCACACATATAATTTTCTACATTTAACTTCATGGTTGCTGTCTGCTGCCTGGCCTCTGGTTGCACAGTGGCTTGGCTGCAGTTAAGTGCAGTTTTGTCAGGGTATTTAGTGACAAGGCTGTTCTGGTTAGAGTGCAATCATTATTAGTATTATTATTTTTTTTATTATTATTATTTTTACATGCCCAGAAGCCATTGTTTTTTCATGAAAACAATTGCTTCCCTATTTAACTCCCATTTAATGTCACATAATACTGAGCAAGCAGCTTATCATATTAAATCATATTAAATTGTAAATTAAGCTGTGTCAGTGGCACAGTGGAGTATTTAGTCTCCAAGCAAGGAAGAGAGCAGATGGAGGCTTGCTTTTGCTTTTTCTTCGTTTTGAAAGCTGACATGTGGGTGTACTGGGCTGTATGTACTGCTCTATTGTTTTACAGCTGCTAGCGGCTTAAGGCAAGGGAAAGCCCTCAAAGAAGTTTTAATATTTAACTGATAAATTCTAGGCTTTACGTAAAACACTGCATCGGATTTCTACAGATCTTCACCTGAATGACTGATGCATTTTCCCTGATTTAATGAAAAATGTCTATTTTTTTTTTTTTAAGTATTATTTATCGATTTGCAGACAAATTTGAGAGGCACGGGGGAGACAGTTGAAAGACACCAGCACTGTGTCGTCAGATTTCAACAGTAATGTTCATGTGATAGCCTCATTTCTTAGCAGGGGGAGGGGAAACAGATCATTCTCTTTTACGTATGTATTTTTCCTTGGAAAACCTGTTTCTTCTTGACTTTACTTTAAAAAAAAAATAAAGATAAATGAAGAGTAAACACTGAAAATAAAGAGCCCTGATAATATAGCATTTAGCTGATCCCTTCGATCTTGGCGTTATTCAACAAATGTCCTAAACAGTAAATGCAACAAACCCCTGTCTCAGAAAGTTCCTGTACCACACAAGCACTGCTTTTACACCAGCCATCCCATTAAATGGATGATTTCTGACTAAATTTCCAAATCTTACTTTTGCCCTGCTATGACTTCTCTATAAAAAGTTATCTATATATCTATCTATATTTATATATGGCTGTATATCTATATATGTGCATGAGTGTGGTATGTATACTCAGTCCTGAGTACATGTTATTATTATAATCCTGAGTATATGACCAGATATTATTTTCTGAGTTAGCCATGCCTCTGGCTCTTCCTCCTCCCAGTTCAAGTGCCCCTGTTTTATTGTAACTTTGCTCACTTTGTTCTCTCTTCGCCTATTGTTCATGTTGATGTTAATGTTATTGCACCGCTGTTTATTGTAAACCGATATGATATGATTGGTATCATGAATGTCGGTATAAAAAAGCCCTAAATAAATAAATACATAAATGTATATATGTTGAGAAAGAGAGACAGCGACAGATGTAGAAAGGGCAATTTTCTGAAATTTTTATGCAAGTAAACATTGGGGGGCGGGAAAACCACAATTCCATGCCTGTTCATTGTGGAGAGTCTGAAAACCAGACTGGCTAGGGAGTTTTCCAGGACTGGCTTGAGAACCCTTGCTGCAGCATTTGTGACCTCTGTACACCGTGCGCTGTTCTCCTGCTATCTGCCCGCATCGCACAGTTCCCACTGCAGCACTTGAGGGAGTGGGGCCGCCAAATAAGAGCTGGGGGGGGGGGGGAGAGGGAGCACCGCTGGGGTTGTGTCTTTAACTGGTCACAGTTTGGGCTTAGTTACTGCCCTGGGCCACAAGAGGAGGATGGTGGGTTGGGTGGGACCTCCCTCCTGATTCCAGATCCTGTTTTCCTGTCTCCTCCCTAATCCCGTCTTCTGACTTCTCCTTCCCCAACCTTCTCCTACCCATTTCCAATAGAGATGTGCAGCCCCAAAATTTTCAGTTTGTTTTTTTGTTTTTGGAGGAGGGGGGGGGGGTTTTGGTTCATTTTTTTTTTTAAATTCAGTTTGTTTCCTGAAGTGAAAAAAAAACCCACATTAAAAACAAAATCCCAAAACAAACAGAAAAGAACCTATTAAAAAATAAATAGAAGGGCCTTCCGCAGCCTTCAACCACCTTCTCACCCTTCTACAATTTAAGCTGGGGTCTTGGCCTGCCCGGCTAGGCTCCCCTTGGCCCCTCCGATCCCAGCTTTTTGCACATTTCAAGCCCAGCCTGGGTCTGAGTCTTCCTGACTGGGCCTCCCCAGGCCCTTCCCGACCCTCCCCCCGTCCAAGTTTTCCAATTCTGAGGAGCTCCCACTCCATCCCCTGCTTACCAAACCCTTCCCGGGTCTTTGAAAAAGCCTAATTGTCAGGAGCGAAGCCCACTAACTCCTACCCCAGGTCTGGAACTTTAAAAACGGCAATATCTGCCTGGAGGATGGCACCAATGGCGCCATCCACACGGGAGGAAAGTGCTATAGTTATGTCACTTTGGCACCATTTTCTGGGTAGACGGCACCATTTTTAAGTTCTTGGGCAGGAGTGAGTGGGCTTTGCACCTCCCTTTTAGGCTTTTCAAGGACCCGGGAAGGGGGTAGATGGAGGCTGGCATGGGAGCTTCCCGGCCTCAACAAATTTGAAAAGGAAGACGAGGGAGGCCCAGCCGGATAGACACAGGCCCCAGATTGGATTTGAATTGTGCCAGGAGTGGAGGTCAGAGGGGCATGAGGTAACCCAGCCAGGCAGACCCAAGCCCTAGGATAAATTACGCAACACGGGAGGGTGGTCGAGGGCTGCAGAAGGCCTGATTATTTTTTTTAATGTGATGAATACGAAAAATATTTGAAAATTTTTGGATATTTTCATAGTGGTCCATTTTTGGTTCATTCTATTCGGAACAAACTATAAAAGGCTTCATTTGTTGTATTTTGTACATCCCTAATCTCCAGTTCCTCTTTTTTCCTCTCCTGCACCAATCCTTGAGATCTTCTACCCCACTCAATCCTCCTCCCCTCACAAAAGAGCAAAATCAATGATCAAGATGCTCATAAATATTGGAGACACGTTTTTATTTTTATCATTTAAACCAAAATGTAAATAATTTAATATGCAATACTGTGTACATTTATGTGTACATGTTACAGAATTTAGACAATTTTGACTTAAAAGTTTCTAACTCTTGCTGCAGGATGTACTTCCTGAACTGCCACGGGAAACAGGGGGCTATGTCTATAATATAAGTTGATCTGATAATTGAGAAGTTCATTTGCCAGTAGCCCAGCAACTGAAAAGTTAGTTGCTGAATGTACTCAGCTATCTGAAAGTTAGCTGAATAAGTTTGTCCAGTTAACTTTAGGACTACTCTCCAGCATGGGTAATGCCAGCGATAAGAAAAAGGGATGTGTTTAAGGAAAT
Organism: Rhinatrema bivittatum; assembly: GCF_901001135.1. NCBI lineage: Eukaryota > Metazoa > Chordata > Amphibia > Gymnophiona > Rhinatrematidae > Rhinatrema > Rhinatrema bivittatum. The sequence continues at coordinate 491,641,748 of NC_042615.1, read as the reverse complement.
TTAAAAATTACTGCACCATGCGATAACATACCACTTTATATCAGTAGTCTTGTGTGGTGCAGTAAACTTATTGTACCCTGTGATAATTCCTATTTTTTCATAGAGAGAGAGAGAGAGAGACACTATCTACAAGGCCTTCATAGTAGTCAAGTATTTATATCTCTATAGTTGGGCCATCTAATAGGTCGAGGTGAGGTGTTGGTGGTGGTTTAGGGTTTAGGGGCCAGTTCTGCATGTAGAGTGAGATGTACGAACAGCATAGTACACCTTGGTGAAGATTTGACATCATTTAAGTGTTATTTGATATGTGTGCTGTTTTGAAATATTACATTGGTATTTGAGAAATTAAAAAAAAATGTATATGACTTTAATAGATGTTATTCTGTTTGTCAGTAAGTTTGAAATATTTATTCTTTTATTAGTATGATTCTACTCTTATAATTGATGCTTTATGTTCTTGATTTTATTGTTTATGAGAACTGGTGATTCTTTTTTTTTCTGTTACACACGGAGTCTGGTTTCTTGGGGTTTCCATTTCAGTTGTTGTCTGCATATTGCTGGTTCTAATTTGTGATCCTTTATTCTGTATTTGATGAGAGTCTGTCTCTGCTCTGTGCAGGTGACCAAGGTGAGAGATTCTGTTAGTGTGTAGTGTCTATGTAGGATCGACAGCAATCGGGTTTGTTTCGTTTCCCCAGAAGGGGGTGTATTGGTGTTCTGGGACCCAGAGTAATATTTACAGTGTTGCTTTTTTTTCCACAGGTAGGGTTTGTGTTGTTTGAGTTCTTGCTGTTGCTACTGTTACATCATAAGTTTCCTGTATAGATTCTGAGTGTCTTTTTTGCAGGGTTTTGTGTTAGTTCACAATGCGCCTGGCAGTGGAAGTTTGTGCTGCTACCTCTGTGATGTGCCGGTCTGGATGTGGTGTGGTATCTGCCTCTCTTTGTGTTTGTGTGTTCCTGATTGCTCCTTTCAGCAAACTAAAGAGAATCAAAACTGGAATTTTGAGCTTCTGGCTGGCAGTGTGATTGCCTGCTTTTTGGCAAATGGTTCAACAGCTGATTGGTTGGTGAGAAGCTTTGAGATATCTATTTATCTCTCTCTCTCGCTCTCTCTCTCTCTCTCTCTCTATATATATATCTTTTATACACAATGTAAGCCAACTTTGGTGGGTGGGAGGCTCAACAAATTGTATGGGTGGAAGGGGGAGCCATGGCTCAAAATGTTTGCTCACCCTTGCTCTATCCTGTGATCCCTGCTTTTCTCAGTCTCTGGATGTATTGATTTCTTCTTTCTGGTGGTTCTGCCACTCTTTTGCTAATGACACACATCTATCAATCGTTTTCTGATCCTTCTTCATCACGCTTCCTCCCAGCTATCTTTTTATCTCTCCTATATGTCATTCTGGATGAGTTCTCACTTATGCCGAATCCCACCTAAACCAATGTTCGCTGTATCTCCTGGCAATTTTCATTGTCGTCCTGTTTTATTTGGAATTGATTGTGTCCCCCCTTTCTCAGTACTCATTTCTCGAAACTCTGTTTCATAGGTTTTTTTTATCAACTCCATAAAATTTTATATAATCTGGTCTAAACCTGTCATCGTCTACATCCTGAGGTCGATATTCAAAAGTTACTACTCACCAGGCTAAGTAGCAGCTGCTGAATATCCGGCAGAGTTCAGGGCTGCCACTTAGATGGATAAGTCACTTCAGCCAGATAACTTGTGGGCGGGCAATGAGCATAACAGGGCAGAGCAACTTAGCCTCCTTGTCTGTTTTCCACTCTAAACTAATTTATCTAAGCAGGCTTATGACTATATCTGATTCTCTCAGATTTTCCCTTGGCGCTGGGTCATTTACACTGAACTGAATGAGCAATCAGTAATTTCCTTGTATATTCGTGCAACATCATCCCTAGCTCATTCTGCACTGACCTAGTGAAGGGAACACATCTCTTTCTACCTAGTCACCTTAGGGTGAAGAGGGGATGGGATTGGAGTGATCACAGTAGCTTCCCCCCAATATCACTTCTTCTTTTGAGTGCTAGTGGACCAGGAGTTGCAGTATCTTGTGAAGTGGCAGTGGAGGTACAGTGGCAGATGTACTTAAACCTCTAAGGGGACTCTCCTCTTCCACTAATTCACCTCTGAGGGGTGGTGTTCCAGCAGATTCGCACCTGGCCCCACACCCCTCTAGGGTCAGCTCCAAACATATCACCTACAGTTTGTTGTGTGACCCTTTTATTTTGCACATCTGAGTGATCTAGCTTGTCACCACGCCATTTTTGGTTGTAATTTTGTTGAAAGCGCTTTGGCTTTCAACAAAATTAAATAATAATTAAATAAATAAGATTCCTTTCTATCTGCTGTCTCATTTCTCAAATTCTGGCACTTATTTCCTGTGGCTTTTAAATTGTATATAGCACTTTATTTGTGAAGCAAAATATTTGTAAGGTATCATACTTATTATTGCTCTGTCATCATTACTAACCGTTATGGAGCAACATCATTGTACTGTAACGGGAAGGAGAGAGAAAGATAAGAGAGAGAGTATACTAACTTATACAGGGAGCACATAAAATCTAACAGGTATTGTGTTGTGAGATTATGATTATTTTTGAATGTTTATTTTCTTATCTGGATTGATTTGTTTACCATGATTGTTTATATATATGCTAACAAAAAATGCTTGGGTTGTCTGGTCAATAAAGTCTATGGGTGTGGGTGCCTGTGCCTATGGGTGTGGGTGCTTCTTTCTGTGTGTGTATGTATGCTTGTGTGTTTGGGGGGAGTCTGTATGTGTATGTGCCTATGTGAGTGTGTGTCAGCCTGTGTGCGTGCATGTGTGTGCGTGCACAGCTATGTGCTTGTGAGTGTGCCCTGTGTGTGTTGGCAGCAGTGCCTTGCAGTCAAAGCATATTGTCTTCGCACATAGCACCTTCCATTTTTCCGAGTGCCACCTGGTGGCCACAGACAGACACGACTGTTTGACCAACACGATCAATCGACACAAGCCTTTTATATATATCTATCAGGCAAATTTTAAACCGAGCGCGCATGTACCCATAGATGCACATATTGGCATGCAAGCTAGTACACTGGATCTTGCGTGCGTATGATTTAAAATACGCCTACCATGCATAAATATGCTCCTAATTTTAAGAGGTAACTCAAGCAAACCTGTGATAGATGGCGTGGGAGAGAGCTGTAACCTACGAGACCCTACGCCGACAGCTGGCGAATGCGCCCTGTAGTGGGACAGGCTGGGGCTTCCCCTGCAGGTTGAGCCCTTGGGTTCTGGCAGGTGAGCAAGAGCCTGAGATCACACCGGGGGTCAGGATAGGCAGCAGACTGGAGGAGCTGAGGGCAAGCCAAGATCAGGGCAGGCAGGAGGCAAGCATGGTCAGGTCCAAAGCTAGAGGTCAAGTCCAGAAGATTAGGTCAAAGAAGGACGAAGACACACGAAAAGATACTGGAATGAGGAGGTGAGGCTGGACAAGGAAGGCTGGATGAGGAAGCAAGATAGGAACAACAGGAACTAGGAACCCAAGAAAAACACGTTCTGCAGAATGCAGGCGACTGTTGCTGAGGTGATTTGTAGAGAGGGTGGCTGGGTTAAAATGGCCAGAGGGCCTGACATCATTAGGAGGCATCGTGTCTGTGTTCCCGCTGTGGATCCAATAAAGCTGGCTCCTTTGCATGCACGCCTTAACGGCGGGAAGGACGACGGCATTCTTCCTGTGCTGAGTGTCAGGCGGCAGAGGTCAGTGGCGTCCCTGATAGAAAGATAACGCTGGCAGATTTGGGTGAGTGAGGCTGCTCATGGGGCTGTGCTGCGAGCCACAGAGTGTAACAAAATGTACTTCGCTTAATTTTCACAGGACTTTGCTGGCTTTATAGCGAGGTGGATTTTAAAGTATGCTCGCACGAGGGACATGCCCAGTTTTTCCAGTTAGTCCACCAGCTTGCCCATTCAATCTCGAGGTCATCCAAACCCCTCTGGTTCTTCATCCTCTACGCCCTCCCCCGGTTGACCCGGACCCCTCACCCTCTCGTGTTAGGCCTATAAGTGATTTCTGCAGGTTTGCTCCTCATCAGGAGCAGCAGTAAATATACACATCTAACAGGCTGCTGCGCGCTGCGGCCTCTGGTTTTAAAATACAGAATTACGTGTGTAACTGTTGGCCTCCGCTCCGGAATGCCCACGCCTGGCCCCCCCTTATTTTTTTTTCTCCGCCATGTACATGCTTAAATCGCGGCTCTTAAAATCCGCCTTCTCACGCACGGGCAAACATCTTCATGTGTATGGCCATTTTTACGTGAACAGCGCTTTTAAAATCGACCCCTGTGTAATAAGTTTACCTTGCTTCTGCATCCGATGTAATTAAATACGGTTTTATTATTATTGTTACTTGGATAGGCCCTCCCTCATCCTGGCACTTTTTCCCCTCCTCCTCCTCCACATTTGAGCATAAAATCGAAGGCAAAGCTTAGTAGCCGAGGAGCGAATGGCGGTGGGTAGTGCAGCGCGCAGAACTAGCGGCTGGCGATGGGAGCCGTGGCGAAGACTTTTATAATGCTCCGGAGGCTCGGCTAAGAAAGCGTTTAAGAATGTGACATGGATTTCGAAGGTTGCTGACCGTTTCTTTTCACCTGCAGATTTTGGCAGTTCAAATATTGTCCTTTTTTTTTTCGTATTATTGTGCCATTCCAGCGGCGTGCAGTTTGTGTTGTAGAAGCGCTTGTCCTGCAACCAGCAAAAAAATAAATAGCAATGGTGGTGGGGTGGTTGTGAGGGGAGGAGGAGAATGGTTCAGGCATACTTGGACTAAATTACTCCGTTTGTAATGTGTGGAAAAATAAAAAAAAGTTGACCTTATTTTATAATCCATCTCCTGAGCGTTAATTCCAGCTAGACTGCACTGTAAATAATTGTAACTGTCCTTAAATAAACACCGGGGTGGTTTGTACTGTAGGCTTTATAATGATTTTGTGGCTTCTTTTCTGTTTTTTGTTTGTGCTGACATTGATCCTCTCCGATAGCTCTCTAGAAAGTTATGTTTAGAGAAATGCAAAACACACTTGTAGTTTTCATAAACTTGGGCCACACAGAGGGAGTTGTCTCTGGGCAACTTTTGGGTAAAAAAAAAAAAAAAGCCAAACACAATCCCCAGCCAAGCCCTTTCCTGCCCTGGCTCTGGAAATGCAGATGGAAACAGACAGAGATCGTTTATGTGCCCGCGCCTCCCGCACTACGAGCAAAGGCAGAGCAGTTCTCTTTCAAACACTGCATCATGGCTTTACTTGTTAGAAATAGTTAAGCATATATCTGCTGCAAATTGGGAAATACTCAGATTATATCCCCTATCTATCTTCTTGTCTTTCTTTGTAACAGAATGCAAACAAATAACCTGTGGACCCCTGTTTTGCCAAACTCTGTTCTCCCTTAAACAGCTTGGACTGCTGGTTCCTATCAGTCGATTGGACTTTTTTTTTTTTTTGGTAGCGCAGGAAGGAAACTGTGCTGAGGATGCTATTTGAACCCCTCCCGTATAATTTCCAGCTGCTCTGACCCACTCCTCTTCCCCCCCCCCCCCCCACTGCAACAGCAGTCAGCTTTATACATATATTATTATAATAAGGTCAGCTGTTACTCTTCGCGGCCTGGAAAACGAGATACTTTTGTAGTAAGAATCCAAAGTGTGAATGCGTAACCCACTATTAATTGCAAAATGATCCTGCCCATTACTCCTTTATCTCTTTGGAGGACTACTGGTGCAGTCTGGTGCCCCTGAGCTGAAAACATTTCGAGTGGCAGGCGTGCGTAGGAGAGCAGATAGAGATGGGGGGGAGGGGGGGTTGTACCATAGGGGAGAACTCCTCGTGTTTATTCCCTCCTTTCCGCATCTCATTAAGGTAAGAAAGGTGGAGAAGAGAATACTGGGAATGGAAACTCTCAGTGGCAGAGCCCACTGTGGGGCATAAGCAACTGTATGACCTTGTGCGTTGTGAGGCATCTTCCAGCAACTGACCCGAGCAGCGCTACAGGCCCAGATACCAAATGCCTGGGATATCCTTCCTTTATACGACTCCTGCTTGAGAGGAGCAACCCAGTGTAGCGAGGACCCGGTGGCAGAATCCAAGCATGCAGGCAACAGACTCAAAGGGGAGTTTTGCGGCAGGAGGCCGCAAAGGCAGTAAGATCTGTGACGGCACAGTAGGCAGGCAAAAAAGGGCAGACTGGATGGACCAAATGGTCCTTTTCTTCCCGCGTCTTCTGTGGTGCCTGTGGTCATAGTTCATGGCCATGGAAGCTTCCTGGTGAAGGTGTTGATCTGTAAATTCTGATCACCTTTTGCTAAGCAGTCTGGGAAGAAACTCCATTATCCATTCGGTCCAGCATTAAGTTGGCAGAACCGCTCGCCAAGCGGAAGGGGAAATGGAAGTATGTGGTGACACCTCAGCTACTGCTTAGGTACTTAAAAAGCACTAAAAGCTGCTGCTAAATTGTGTTGGAAAAGATTTATTTATAAACATTTCACGTTTCACCTTCACTGAGCTGGACTCAAGGTGGATTACAATCCAAATTTATAATTAAATCCCTGTTACATTTGCGTCTTAGTGTACTAAAAGCTTAGGGAAACAGGGTGGGGGGGCATATTAAGAAGGGGGGGGTATATAAAGTATGATTAGAGTATGAGGAAGATTAAGTGGTCATCTAAGGATTTGCATAAGGTATGTTAGCAATGCAGGTTTACTAGATGGCTTAGAGAGCCAGGAAAGGGAAGATACTATAGTGTAGATGTTTTGGAGAAAGACAGGCACCTAGTGCAGCAGAAGTAGAATCAATAAGAGGAAGTCGGGTAGGGTTGATGATGCAGTTTCATGATCATTTTCCAGTAGTCAAATGATAGCAGGGGGCCTTTGTTGTCTATGTCTTAACTTTTGTGATTAATTAATTTTTCTATGGAGAATAAGTGGATTTTTTTGTTATGGTTTTATTCTGGCTTTTATAATAAAATGGCCTTGAAGTTTTGTGCCAGCAAATAGTTTTTGTCCAGTGATTCCAGCTAAGAAGCCAGGTTTGCTGTATTAATATAAGTGAGGTTGCTCTTTCGGACCTCACAGAACGCTAACCTTCCTGCCTGCAGTAATGGGATATAGCCTGAAGTTGAAACTTTCAGATGTGCCTGGAACTACTTAATATCTCTTAAAATGCCAGTTGACTGCCATAACTTCGATATTTTAAAATAATAACAAAAAAACCCCATGTAAGTGTTACCTACAATAGTTAGCATAGGTCCGTGCATTCAGAATCTAGTGCAGCCTACCATGTAAGGTCCAAATGGACATCTACGCAATTGCATGACTTCATGGACGGTTCCCTCATAGCAGTATTTCTAGGATTAGTTTGGCCTGCTTAATCCAACTGCAAGCTAATCACCAAGGCCGATGTTTCCATTAGGCAAACTAAGCAGCTGCTAGAGTGCCAGAATTTTGGGGGCAGCATAATCCCATCACCGTGAGACACAGAAGGGTGCTGTGCCAGAGCCAATACTGCAAAGGAAGGAAGCGCTGTACTGAAGCCGCTGCCGCTGGTAGGAGGTGGCGCTCTTCTGGAGCTGCCACCAATAGGTAAGCTGTGGGAGGGGATGTATGACCAAAGGTCACCTAGGCTACAAAATACTCTTGCACCGGCCTTGCTGACCACACACTCTTTATTTGTGTGATGGAGTGCCACTTCATGGATAAGTGCCTTTGTTTCCATTTTATGACTTTTGCACCGGTGTCTTTCTATTTGAGAGCAGGCTGTCCTTTGTGTCTATTTCAGTATTTAAGCAAGAGAATCTTGCACAGGGGGTACTGAATAAGTGGTCATATTTGTAGCCTGTGAGCATCAAATAAGGACTGCAAAGGGTTTTCTTCCTCTCTCTAACTAGCTCTTTACTGCTCTGCTGTGGTAGGGTTTTATGGCTACTATAGATATAGATCCAGTTACACTCAGTCTGGAGGTTAAGAAGAAAGATGTGAGTAACTAACAGACAACATTGTTTGGAAAGATTATGGATCTTTTTGATGTCTGATGAGAAATAAGGGTATGCATGAGAAAAATATTTAAGGTGCTTTTTAAAAGAAATGCGCGCGCCAAAAGGCACAGATGCATGTGCATCTAGCACATACACGTGTCCGATTTATTTTAGAAACCTCGCACAAGTACTTAGAAAAGGAGCAGGATAGGGGCAGGACAAAGGAATTCCCGGGCAGGGTCAGCAGTTACACGCATAACTTCCAAATTTATAACCAGCACAAGGGGCACGCATATGGCCATTAGGGATGTGCGAAGCCCGCCGCGGGAAATCTCGTATTTCTCGCGGTTCGGGCCTTTAAAATTCGGGGAGACCCGAATTTCGGTTTAGTGCGCACTAGCGGGGTTAGTGTGCAGTAACGGGGAGTTAGTGTGCACTAACCCTGAAACAAATTTTTCCTGAAATTTCGGGAAAAATTCCTTTGGGTTTCGGACTCCCCGATCCAGGACGAACGCACATCCCTAACGACTGTTACTTGCACTCATGTACTTATGCTGTTTATCAGGTGTAAGTCACAGTAGCAATCTTTATAGCCAATTACTGACTGGGTGAAGGGTCAGGGTAAACTGGGGAGAATGCAGGCTGAATAACCAGGGGTGTTTTGCTGACCTAGGGATTGACTGGGAAAACTGCTGGACTAATTTGTAAAACTGGTTATTTCCTGCACACGTGCATGTTATAAAATTACTTTGCTTGTGTGTGTAGAAGGCGACATTTCCTAAGGAACACTGTGCGATTAGCAGGTGCTGGTGCACATTCATAAAATTAGGTGCACACGTGCATATGCTGGGGTGTATTTTATAAAATGCACACGCATTCATGCAGATCAATCAAAATTTAAGCGTATATACGCTCGCACCCGCATATAGTTGCACGCGTGCACTCAGTTGAAAGTTACTGTCCTTGTTTTATTCTTTCTTTCCTTGTTTTGTTTCAGTTTGTTCCTGCGTTTTAACAAATACTAAAATGCAAGAAACAAAATGAAATGAGAATTTGCTAAGGTTATTTTTGTTTTTTTGATTGGAAAGGAGACAAAGCAGCAAGTGTTGGTGATAGTTTTGGTATTGTTTCAAATGACTGCACATCCCCAGTGAGAACATTTTCAAACTTAGGGACTCCATTAATAAGCATTTTTCCCCTTAAACATTTTTTAATTTTTGAACATCAAAGAAAAAAATTATATATATTTATATATGACCTGACTATACCATTGAGAAACCCAGTGAGCTTTTGCTCTTGCTGACCTGATCATACCATGTCAATAAAGTCAACAACCTTGTGATCCTACGTTATGTGAAACATTATTCTTTATTACTTTCATCCGTACGCTGAGGCGGGAATTTTCAAAGGAGTTACATGCATAAAAGTAGCATATACTGTAGCAATTTTCAAGTCTATTTATGTGAATAAACCTTTTGAGAATTCAGTCCTATGAACAGTGTTACCTCTAATTTTTGAAAGGGCTATGTGTGGAAAATTTTCTTTAGTGCAATTTTTTCTAAAGCTGTGTTAAAGTTTGGGTGCTATGAGCCAGAAAAATGCAAATAATACTGGAATTTCTCGTGCACACCATGTTTTACGGTGTGCATGTGGGTTCATGAGCTGTGTGCACGCACACAGCTTAGAGAGAACAATGACTAAGGAGTTTCACGTGTAAAAATAGCAGTTTTCAAAAGCCCATTTGCATGCATAAAGTTAATTTACACGCGTAAAACCTTTTGAAAATTACCTCCTGAGTGAGTCACGAAACATGGGGTATAATCGAATATCTTACAGCACCAGGGGGGTGCATTAATCAGTTTATAAAATAAACGGGCTTGATGATTAGCATACTTCTGAACTGTCTGTGTGTGTGTGTGTGCTGCACATTAGCTGTGTCCCTTCCCTCGTTCTTCTCTGATTTTGACTTGTCGCTCTCTTTCATATTTATTTATCCAGAAGAAGGAAATATCTCATTGGTCAAAGTGAACAAAATGGCTAGAAGTTCCATTTTGGAAAGTGGTTTTTTTTTGTTGATGTTTCTCCTCTGAAGATGATTCACTCTCAGATGTATTCCAGTCGTCATTTAACTCTCTCTTCATGCAGGAACCAGCTCTCAGCTGCACAATAAACTGCATTCAGTTGTCCTGGATTGCATTCTAAATAGATTTGAAACCCTTTTCTTGTGAAGATGTGGAGAAAGTGAAATGAAATAGTGCTAGTAAATAGCAAGTACTGTTATAGGTAGTCCCTGTCATCTAATGGGTTGTAAACTTCATCTTATGGTTTCAGTAAAACAATTCATCATCTCATTGGACGTCAGATTTATTGTAAGTAGCTTTTTGAGCGTCTGTTCAGGAGCGTTTTCACTGAATTCTAGGCATTGGTTATCCACTTTTCCTTCTAAGCCAGGGATGAAGTTAAATTACGGTCTTCACATGGTGACTGCATAGCTACACATCTCTGTATTATTCACTGCAAGAAGGTAATGGGGGGCGTCCAGCTATGTATTGGGTGCGCAGACATGAAGACATATTAACATAGGAGATGAAGGCAAGAAAATTGACCAACTACCCCTTCCAGTCTTCCGAGCTATTCCTGGTCACATTGCCAAGGAAATATCCTTGCTGCCAGCCACAAAGCTTGACCACTTGTAGGATTACACTCCTTGTCCAACACAGTATCTGTTGCCTTTCTCATTTGTATCCTATCCTATTGCTTAGACCAGCGTTTTCCAACCAGCAACCAGCGTGCCATGGCTGGAGTGCAGGTGTGCCGCGGCTGCAATCTCATTTCCTGTCCCCCCTTCCCCCCCCGGCCTGCAGAATGTCCTCTTGCCAGCAGGGGGCATCAGAGAGCAGCGCGTATCATCAGCTGCTTCTGCTTCCCCTCTGCTGGGACAGAAACTGCATGAGGCTCTGTAGGCTTGTGAGACCTGTTGGCCCCAGGCAGTTCAGATTGCAGAGGGAGGCTGGCAAAGGAGGAAGAAGCAGCATTGGGTAAGCCTGCTCCCAGACTCCTGCTGTTCAGGGATTGAGGATGGAGTGGAGAAAGGGACAGCTAAATGTGCCACAGTGTGTTGGGGGGAGAGGGAAGGTGATGATGATGCCAGGGATTGAGGTTGAGGGAAGCTGATGCCAGGATGTGAGGGAAATGGAAGATTGATGATGATGTCAGTGGAGGAGAGGAAGATGATGATGCCAGGGAGTGAGGGAGAGAGGGAAGAAGATGATGATGATGCCAGGAAGTAAGAGAGAAAGCAAGTGATGTCAGGGTTGAAGGAAAAGGGAACAGAAGGAGATTGGCATGGAGAGTGGAGGGAGAGGTAAGAGAAAGTGATGATGTGAGGGGATGGAGAGAGAGAGAGGGAAATTGATGATGCCAGGGGGTGAGGGGAAAGAGGTGAAGGTAGAAGGAAGGAGATGATATCAGGGGGATGTGGAAGGTAATGATGGGGGGTGAAGGGAGAGGGAAGGTGATGATGATGTGAGGGGATGGGGAAGAGAGATGTTTGCAGAGGGAAGAAGATGATGCCAAGGGTTGTGGGGAAGAGGGAGAGGGAAGGTGATGATGATGTGGCATGAAGGGAGAGGGAAGGTGATGATGTGAGGGGGAGGGGAAGAGGTGGTGATGATGCTTTGGGGTGGGGGAGGGGGATGGAGGGAGAGGGGAAGGTGATTATGATAACATCAGAGGTGAGGAGGTGGTGGAGAGGGGTAGAAGGAAAGGGAAGGTAGTGATGATGATGATGATTGATGTCAGGGGTGATTAGATGGAGAGAGACCCCTGTGCCAGGTATGCCACGAAACAAAAAAGGTTAGAAACCACTGGGCTAGATGGCCATGCAAGATTCCCCCCACCCTCACACTTAGTTAACATCCGGCGTTCCCTCCCTTTCCATGACTAACTACAAAGCTTTATAGTTAAATAACTACTCTGGCTGTTGCATGAACATCTGGCTTACCCTATCACCATCAGCTGCCTACGTGGACCTGGTCAACTAATGTGATTGCCCACATTTCTGCTAGGACTACTTGCAGCCTGCCGAAGTGTCCCAGCTGTTGTTTCTCGTATTGCACTTTGGAACTGGCCCCTTAATAAATGATCCATTACTTTTACTTGCTAAACAAATTGCACTTTTACATTTTGCCTTTATGCACATTATAGGCCACTAACATATGCTGTTGCACCTTGTATATGTTGCCACACATCAAGCCTGAATTTCATTAATACACTTAAAATAAGCAAGTTAACCAAATGTAGCCATTAAAAAAAGGCCCTATCGCGGAACACCAGGAGAGCTCAGTCGGTGGAACTGCATTTATCTTTATCATTTCCGCATTTGCTTTTTTTTCTAAGGACTGAATTTTCAAAGGAGTTATGGGCTTAAAAATAGCGTATATCATAGCAATTTTCGAAAGCTCATTTACGTGCATAAAACCCTTTTGAAAATTACCTCCTCTGTGCACAGCTTCTGAATGTGGACAGATGAAAATAAGTGTGCAATGCCTGTCTGAGGAGAGGAGCGGCATTCAAGTCGTGTTCCTGCATTAACGAAGAGGAGCTGCACTCTTAAATGCGTGCTCCTCACTATCGGGCGGATTTTAAATGCCCTGCTCGCGTAAATCCGCCCGGATTTACGCGAGCAGGGCCCTCGCGCACCGGCGCGCCTATTTTGCATAGGCCGCCGGCGCACGCAGAGCCCCGGGACGTGCGTAAGTCCCGGGGTTTTTTAAGGGGGCGTGTTGGGGCGGGGCCGAATGACGCGGCGTTTCGGGGGCGGGACCGGGGGCGTGGTCGAGGCCTCTGGACCAGCCACCGGGTCGGATGACGGCACGCGTAGATTTACGTCTGCTTCTAGCAGGCGTAAATCGAGGGACAAAGGTAAGGGGGGGGGTTTAGATAGGGCCGGGGGGGGGGTGGGTTAGGTAGGGGAAGGGAGGGGAAGGTGAGGGGAGGGCGAAAGAAAGTTCCCTCTGAAGCCGCTCTGATTTCGGAGCGGCCTCGGAGGGAACGGAGGCAGGCTGCGCGGCTCGGCGCGCGCAGGCTGCCCAAAATTGGCAGCCTTGCGCACGCCGATCCAGGATTTTAGAGGATACGCGCGGCTATGCGCGTATCTTATAAAATCCAGCGTACTTTTGTTTGCGCCTGCTGCGTGAACAAAAGTACGAGATCGCGCTCTTTTTTAAAATCTACCCCTAAGAACATTTCTGCAAAGTGAGCTGCATCAGGTGTGGGGCAAATTGCATGTTTTCCACCTTTACTCGGATAGAACCCAGTGAATGCAAAACAGACTGAAAAAGAAGCATATATACCAAACACATTTAATATCTAAATAAGGCAAACACTGCTCCCTTCTAAAAAAACCCCCCCCCCCCCAAAAAAAAACGGTTAACAATAATCGTGCAAAAACGAAATCTTAAAATCTGCAAGATATTTGGGGGGAACTACAAAACATTTTGCATGGGCAATGCTGTACTGTTGAAGCATTTTCCCAAATGTAAGTTAAAGTTTGAGGACTTCATAATGCTAAATTAAGCTTTATTTGGCTTTTCTTCCTATCATTTTATAAAAAAGTTTCAAAGCTGCCAAACACTTAGAGGTGAATTGTATAATTGGGCTGTAAAAAGCATGCAGTACGTTTTCAGAGCGCATGGAAATATCTGTGTTTCAACTACTTTTGCAAACAGAAATGTTCTGCCTGCATTTATTGAAACACATCTTCGGGAAATGCAGCCCTGACTTGGGTTGACGTAGACCGTCTTTCCTTGGTCAGGGTCCAATACGAATACTATAATACTACACTGAAAATAGGATTCAGGGTCACCCGAACTTAAAGAAACCAATCATTAGAAAAATACAACTGCGAAGAAACGGGAGAGTTGTAGTTCCTGGTAAAAAAAAAAAAAAAAAGAAAAGAAACCAAGGTGTAAATAAAGAAAATAGGTTTTTTTTCTTTTCTTTCATTAAATTAATTTATTCTTAACAGTGCATGACACTCTCAGCCTCTTTTTTTTCCACTAATGCCCTCAAGGTAAAAAAAAAAAAGTCTTTAAAAAGATGTTCTTCCAACTTCATTATCTTCCTTATTCTAATGAATCGGATTTTCAGATCAGAGCTATCTTCTGGTTTGACTCTTAGCTGAGCCCTGAGATGACAGTGGTGGGGCCTTTGAATGAGCCAGCGCTCTGATGCCTCATCTCTCCTCCCCACCCCCACCAACGCTTTCCATTTGTATCCATGCATTGCATTTGGGTGACAGGCTGTTTCGTTCCTGCTTGAATAGCTCGGGATTTGAATCCTTCCAGCATGTGCCATCCATGTAATGCTTAGCAGTAGGTACAGCTGTTAACCATTCGCTTATAAGTACTCCTCTCCCCACAACCCAACCTGTCTCCCAGGTAGTGTACCTGTCACCATTAATAACTCATCGGCAGCTCCCTGGTGGTTTGGGCCCCATCACTTGTCATTCACGCTGGAGCGCTGCTCGGGCATCCCCATCCAAGCTCACACAAGCTCCTTCAGCTATTCACTCATCTCGCAAGCTGTATTGTTTCAGGTCCCTGGCTTACAGGGCGCTACGCTGATAGGCTTCACAGCGGGGCGCCTGTCTCACCCCCTCACACAACTAATTTGACACAAAGTTGGATTTTTTTTCACACACGCACACCGCCACCCCCCTTCCCTGTCATTTTAGAAATGTTGGCTTTTCGCAGCCTCTTTGAGCTAGACGTTGAACTACAATGCGTGCAACCCTGGACAGAATGTGCAGCGGCCAGGCATCGAGTCTCGCCAATTACTTTAAGTTTGGCAACGGTGCGGGTGTTGAATGTTAAGGAGAATATTGATTTTCTGATTTCCTTTCCTTTACCCTTACCAAAAAAAAAAAAAAGATAAACCCTGAAAAACAAGTGTCCCGTACCGTTTGATTCTCATTAACGTGCCACAAAGCATAGGATAAG
Organism: Rhinatrema bivittatum; assembly: GCF_901001135.1. NCBI lineage: Eukaryota > Metazoa > Chordata > Amphibia > Gymnophiona > Rhinatrematidae > Rhinatrema > Rhinatrema bivittatum. The sequence goes on along the minus strand of NC_042615.1, from coordinate 491,626,720 downwards.
TGTTTCCTCCTCAAAATGTTTCGGCGAGGTGCCGGTGTAAAAATGAAACCACTTAATTATCATGCAAGACTTTCTAAAGGAAAAAAAAGACAGTGAAGGGAAGCAAAAATGTGGACAGAGCTCATCAACAAGGGCTGTAGAGGAGGGAGACTGTGTATTAATTTGCGTGAGCAGACGATAAAAGCCTTCATGTGGCCGCACAGGAGAAGCTAGCCCTTTATTTGTCAATAACGTACACTGCAAGCTACAGCAGAACGGCTGTTCTTCCAGCTGTTGCCTGCAGGTATGGCCACTGAGCACACTTCACTTTAAAACCTGTAAAAACTATCCAGTGATTTGGGGCGTGCGTCGTTGGTGGAGGTAGATAAAGCTTTTCGGTGGCTGTGTATTAGGGGACATTATATGGGATTTGACATAATACAGGTCCAGCGTCCCAGCTGTTAGCGTGTGCCTCCTAAAGAGTTTGTTGCCTGCAAAGGGCTTACATGTTCCTTTCATGGGCACATGGGAATGTAGGAGGCGTGCAGAACATGCATAGTAGTAACATCTCCGTGGGACAGAGCTGTATGTCCTCTTGAGTGGACTGAATATCAGTTTGGCAGCCTGAGAACAAATGGCAGGAGCCAAGTATGTCCAGATATTTGGCTTTTGGTTTTTTTTATTTTTGTGCAGCTCAGGAGATTTGCAAAATTGAGGTCCTGGTCTGGGACCAGAATCTCGGGCTAAAAGGACAGAATGGAAAGCTCTGCACTAAGTGCCCAGATTGGCAACCAGCAGAGAGATTTGTTGGTAGAAGAACGATTATGTGATGACAACTTACAGCTGAAAGTGTTAGATGCAGAATCAATCAAATTCTGCTTTTTTTTTTTTTTTTTTTTTTTGTAAAGTCTCCTTTTTTTTTTTTTTCCTTTTGCTCCTTTGAGCATTAAGCTCATTTGGAAACTGCCCCACCTGAGACTCTAGCCCCATGAGCTGTCATTCATAACTACCCATGGTTTTCACTTTAGTTTTTGGTTTATTTTGTTCCCACTCTCCTCTCCTATCTATCCCAGGCCTTTGCAGCAGCCGTCCTGCTGAGTGGCATGGGCCACTGCTCCTGCCAAAGCCTGATATGAGTACATTCTTGAGCTAGCTATAAGCTATCAATCTCTGTTGCAAATGCCGCCGTGGTTCAGGCCCGCGAGCGGCTCACTCACCACCCCGGGACGCCGCCAGGCCTCCCGATGCGGCGGGGAGTGCCGCTGACGCTGCTTTCTTCACGGTCCGGGCCGCCGACTTCTCTCTCTGCTGCTAGATTCTCTAGGCGCGCGCGCGCACACCTCTTCTGAATATTTAAAGGGCCCACGGCGGGAAAAGCCACGCAACCTTTTCTGATGACATCAAGCCTGCAGCCCCACGTAAATGCTGTTCAGTCTGCTGTCCGTTGCCTTCACAAGGAGTTCCTGCTCCTGGAGTCCTGTTCCAACTCGACTTCCAGGAGTCTTCAGTGGTCCAGTCTTGCTTCTTCAAGGCCTCTATGTTCTTCGTCTTTGTGGGAGCTCCTCGAAGTTCTTTGTTCCACGCTTCTGGTCTCTCGATGGTTCCTGTGTCTTCAGACTGTTCCTGAGTCCTGGTGTTCCAGTCTTCATCCTATCCTGTGTCTTCGGTGTTCACTGCTGGATCTAGTCTCCAGAAGTCCACCCTTGATTTTAAAACCTGAACCTGAGCTCCTGAACCTGAGTCCAGTCTCTGGTCTTCGGAGTCTCATTCCGGCTTCCAGCTGGATCCTTAGCCCGATGCCTGCACTGCTATAGTCATGGTCCATAATCAGCCTCGGGTTGTGTAGAGCACACAGCAGTGCCAGACACCTTTGGAGCTTTCGTCATTCCTTGTTCCTGAGCCCAGTGCCTGCATTGCTATAGCTGTGGTCTGCGACCAGCCTTTGGGCTGTGTAGGGCATGCAGCGGTGCCAGTCATCTTCAGTGCCTTTGTCTCGTCCAAGTCTTCAGTACCTTCATGTCATCCTTGTCCCTGTTCTGACGCTCAGCTGTTCCCATGTGGCAGGTCTGAAAGGGCTTTCATGTGGCCAGAGGGCTACCCCAGAGACCAGCATTGCGTTGTTGGGTCTTACTCCTGCGCGTGCAAGTTCAGCGGAGTTCCGAGCATTCCAGGTCTTCAAGCCTGTCCAGCCCGGCTTCGGATATGCCTTGCCCACCCACGCCGCTTACCCTGGAGCCTTGACCAGGGGTTGTGCCACGGCCCAAGGGCTCACTCTCTCGAGCAAGCAGCTGCACTTGACTCTCTCATGCTTGCAACAATTTCCCCTCTTCCATGCGGTTAGGAACGCTGCTTCCTCAACATCCTCGGCCCCTGCAGGCCCTGGGAACAAGAGCGATGTATGATATTTGAATCCATCCACAGTCAGGCTATCCCTTGCAAAGTGACGTTGAAGTAACTTAGAAACTGTATTTATTTATTTATTGATTGTATTTATTTTGGAATTTATGTGCCGTGAATCCAAGGGTCCAGGTCGCTCACAAGGAACTAACATACATAATTTTGAAAATATCAGATATAACAAAATAAAATAAATAATAAAAAGTTTTAAAAAAACAAACATCCATAAAATGATCAGGAACATTTTAAAACTCTTGAAGGGGGGCCTCAAATAGTCATAAATCAAATACTTCCTTAAACAGTTGTGCTTTGAGAAGCTTTCTAAATGTTTTTGTTACTTTCCTTACAGATTGTTACCACTTCAGCCCATAACTTTGGGGTCCCGCCAGGGGACACTAGCCCAGGAATTACACTTGTTTGCATCATGAGGTACTGTATCCCCAGCTCCTGATGTTTAAGCCTTTTAATAATATGCCCTTGATAGATCTAAGGGAAACCCTTCTCTTTGATATAGGGTGGGGTGGGGATCAACTTAGTGCTTTTGAGTGTCCTCACCGTGATGATGGGTGTGTTTGAAAACGAGTTAGAGGCTGCACTTGAGGAGTGTGATCTTTAAGGAGCTGGTCCACTGTAATGCTGGGATAGGGTACTGTGGTATGGATGGGTCTTAGATCACCTTCTTCATCCTACCTAAGGTGGTGTTCTTGCTTTGGACCTCCAAAGACTCTCCGCGCTGGGGTTGCTGCTCTGGAGCCAGCTCCATGGGCTCTGGAAGGATGCCAGATTTTAAAGATACTGGGGTGTCTGGATAGAAAATCTGGAGATGTTTTCGCTTCCTTTTGCCAATTTATCTTTTGACAGTCACTGATTGATCTTCCATAGGGTGTGGAAAAAAGAGTAGTAATAGCCCATATTCAGGCAAAGGGTCCCCCCTGAAATGAATTAAAATAAAAAGGATTGACTATAGATCCAGAACGTATAATTATTGTCTGGCACCACATTTATTATTTAAACAGGTTCACTCACACATTACGAAGGCTTAGCCAGAGCTTAAATCTCCACTCATATTCTCATCGGCGATGGATGAGTTTGTAGGCATGATAAGAGTAGAAAGAGGCGCTGCAGCTAGCAGAGACCATCCCACCAGCCATGGAAGAGCACTAGTGCAGCTGGCGGAGCTCATCCCATTGGCTGCCAGAGTGGCATGAAAGGCACTGTAATGACTGGCAAGATGAGCGCTGCCAAAGATGCAGCTGCTGCCTGCCTGCCTGGGGCGGGTCGGTAATGCAGCGCTGACTATCTCTGATCCGTTCACGCTCCTTCCCTGATGTGACATGTGCAGGCGCATTTGATCTAGAAAGGGAAGCACGTGCTTCCTACGGAGCGGCAGGAACGGTCGGACATGGTGGACAGTCAGCGCTGCTGCCAGGGCAAGGGTTGTTAGGCAGGAGGACCAGTTAAAGGACAGGGGAGGGGGAGCTGACAGGGCCTTTGAGAGGAGAGTGTGATCCGAAAAGGGAAGGGAATTGAATGGGGGTTTGGAGAGGAGCTCAGGGAGTGGAGATGAGGCGTGAGCTGTGAGATGGATGTTTGGGAATGGGGAAGAGGTTAAGAGAGGGGCAAAAGGCCTAAGAGAAAGAAGGAGAACGGAAGATGATTGGGGAGAGGAGCTGAAGAGGTTATGAGAGGAAAAGGAGGGTTGAGGAGGAGAGGTCCGAGAGAAGGAAATGGGGGATGAGAGTGGAGTAGCTTTGAGAGAGGGGCTGAGGAATGCTCTGTATAGGCCAACGTTGCTGATGGCCTGGGAGGCTTGAGAGGGAGGTGAAATGAATAACGACGCAGAGACAACAGAAAGAGATCAGAGGCGGAGAAGCAGGAGATATGAAAGAGAGGATAGGGGAGCAGCCCGGCGCTGTGCATCGCCACAGGGAAGATCTGGGTTTTCTGCTCCCTGGCTGGCCAGGCCTGGGGATGCCGCAGAGGCAGCGTCCACAACCCCTGGGAGGGAGGGAGTCCTTGTGCAGTGGCGACACCCCAGCGGGGCTGGGTGTAGGGGCCCGTGACTGCAGGCCTCTGAAAGGAGCCCTGGTTTCCTGGTCCCCAGCCGAGGACTGTCGCTGCGGTGACGAGTAAAGTGAGTTGGGGGGCGTAAAATAGGCGGAAGATTCCCAGGTGGTTGCAAATGATGAGTCACAGAGCCAGATCCCAGCCCTGGTAGTGATTGAGATGGAGACCTAAAAGGAGCAGAAGGAAACCGCCAGGCACAAAACTAAAAAAAAAAAAAGTCAGAAAGACAGAAAAGAATTAAAGAAGTTGTGCTAGCTGGAAGAGAAATGAAGAGAAGAGAGATAAAAGAGAAAGATGTCAGAGACAGATGGAGAGAGAGAGAGAGATGGGAAAATGAATGATACACACTGAAAACCAGAGCAGAAAGGAGAAGCAGGGAAAGGTGTCAGGCAGAGACTGAAAACCGTATGAGGCGGGAAGCATGCAAAGGCAGAAAAGAAAGGCGCCTTCCTTTTCTGTACTGGAAGATATTAGTTCTGAACGTATTAATTGTCACATGTGCATTGTCTGAATAATGATTTAATCAGGTGAACTTACTGAAGAATGGCACTCGTCAGCTCTGCCTCCTGCAATTATTTATTTATGCATTTATGCAATTAAACGTATAACTCGCTTGATCACCAACAGTGCTCTTAAGCGAGGAACAACAGCTTCAGTATAACAACAATTAAGAACAGTGTGATATGAAACAACAAATTTATGTTAGGACAATAATAGAGAGAGAAAGAGAGAGAGAATTTTCAAAGGGACTTCTGCGTGTAAAACAGTGCTTTATGTGCAGAAATGGCCTTTTACTGAATTGCCTGCCCGACATGCGCAGATGACCTTACTTGCGTGTGCCTGTACGGGTGTTAGGTTTGTTTACCCATCCATTCGTTTGGGGGGGGGGAAGAGTTAGTGTGAGGGGGTTTGTTTCTACATGCATAGATTTCAAAATTCAAACGTGGGCGCGTACATTTTCCTGAACAACGTGTGCGCACCGAATAGCAGGTGTAAACTTGTGGGGGTCAGCTTGGTGGGATGTGGGGTTATGAGTGTAATTCCGCTTTGAGAACTGGTGTAACTATTGTGCGTATTTGCAGCAAAAGATTAAGTACAGTGTTACAAAGTTACTCCCATAACACAAAACAAAAACAGTAACAGCGTTAAAACATATAAGCAATAATAAGTAGCAAAAAGGAAAAACATAACACAATTTAATCTCCCTATACGACCTGCAAATTCTCCCCATTCGATAGGAAAAGCAAAACTCACATGACCTTCAAATTGAATTAACCCCCAAAAAATTACTGAGTGAGAAATGTAAATAATGTAAATCAGCTGAAAACCAGAATAAGACTACATTAGAATTCCACCAGCTTAATAAACCATCTTTTCAGCATTTTGCAAAAGATTGAATGATCCTGATATCCCCCAATATTCAAAGGTAATTGGTTCCACATACGGGGACCCATTCACATTTACAAGTAGCTGTCAAGTGCCCTTTTTTCAGGTAGGGAATGACAAGTAAGAAGACTTTGGAAAATTTAAACAAAAAGAATAAGGCAATAAGAAGAATGGTGATTCCTTAAGAATCCTGTACACCCCTCCCATGTACAGATTTAAAAACTATTATGCTGATATCAGTCCTTTGATATCAATATTCAAAGGACAAGAGCCCCAAACTAGTGCGAGGCCTAAGCTAAAGCCTACAAATATTGTTATCAATGCAGAAGGAGCATCTGAAACTAGCATAGCACTATGTTCTAATATTTATCCTCAGTTTCTATCATAACCCCATGTTTGTAAGTGAATTTTGTGGCAGGGGTGATTTTTAACTTTGCAAAAAGAGTCTCTTAAACTTGTAATCATGTCATATCAAATGAACGTACAGCTTCCTTGTGCTAGTGATCCATTGCAGTTCTTTTCCTGTATGTGACATAACTGCTCTGTCCTGGTTGCAATAACATGGGTTTGTGTGGTCTCAGTCATCCTGGATCCATGGATCTGAGAAGCCATCAGTATCCAATGTCGTAATATGGGGTTCATTCTGTCCCCATGGCTTGCACCTGAAATAACATGGGCAGCTGCGCTCTGTACACGTTGGAGGCCATGACTGTATTGCTTTAGGAAGTCCCATTAAAAGTCTATTGTCATAGTCTCATCTTGTAAAGACCAGGGCTTGAGTTGCTCCTATTAACTGATCCTTGTCTAAGAAGGGCTGTGCCTGTATAAGAAAAATGTATCAAATGATATTTTCAGCAGAATTATGGGGTTTTTTTGGAGGGGTGAGGACCCACTTGCAGCGATGTTTAGGCATTCCTTACAGAAGTGCTGAAGAACACCTTATGTTGACACCAATGTCCATCCATGTTCTTTTTTTTCAACTTGTGCACATAACTTTCAAAATGATGGGGGTCATTTTCAAAAGGATTTACATGCTTAAAATGCACTTTAGCCATGCAAGTGGGCTTTTGAAAATTGCCTCAGTACATGCCGTTGAATTGTCCATAGGATGTACTGGTGTATGTGCACTATGGGGGTAATTTTCAAAGGAGTTGCGCGCGTAAAAGTAACATACTATCATAGCAATTTTCAAAAGCCATTTACTCACATAAAGTGCACTTATGTGAGTAAATCCTGTGGACAATTCAGTAGCATATATTGTAGCAATTTTCAAAAGCCCACTTACTCGGGTAATGTGCATTTATTTACTCAAGAAAAACTCAGTTTTACTCGAGAAAATGCTTTTTAGAATTAGGCCTTTTATGAGCATAAATGGCTCTTGAAAATTGCTACGATAGTATATTACATTTACATGCACTAACTCTTTTGAAAATTACCTCCTTTGTACGTAAATTCTGCAGCATTGGAAAAATAGGTGCATAAGTCGACTGTATCTAATGCAGGAAGATGGCATCTGTCTCTGCATCCAATGCCACATAAGCACCTATTTTTCCTATGCTGTGGAATTTATGCATGTAAATTGGCCTGCAACAGAAAGTTACTCATATACGTTGAAAAAAGAACACGGATGGAAATTAACAAGGACACGGACATATACATACTCCATTTCTCAAACACACACTGATTCCTTTGGTCACACACACACACACATGCGCGCGATATGCATATGTTTAAAACAAACACCTCATCCAAACCAAAAATATTCATGCCTGAAAATACCCAAAAACGTTACCCAAAAATTGTCTGCACATCCCCAATATACACACGCACACCCACACATATACAGACATTCTCTGTTTCACATACATGGCATGTCTGTCACCAACACACACACAAGCACACAAATTCAAACTGTCTTTCAAAAGCACACATAAAGCCTCAATTTCACATACAATCGGCCTCTTTCTGTCAAATACATATAAAACCTCCTTTTCACACATAAACGTATAAAGCCTTACTCTTGCAAAAGAACCACCCTGCACTTTTTGCCTCTGTCACTCACAAACGCACAAAATCAACTTCTTTCTTTCACAGTCACACACACACACACACACACAGACTCACTCTCGGCCATGTACACAAAGGGCCTGATTTTTAAAAGCATTTACTTGAGTAAAACTGGGCTTTATTCGAGTAAATGCACTTTACTCGAGTAAGTGGGTTTTTGAAAATTGCTACAATATATGCCATTGAATTGTCCATAGGATTTACTCACATAAATGCACTTTACGTGAGTAAATAGCGTTTGAAAATTGCTACAATAGTAGTTACTTTTATGCGCATAACTCCTTTTGAAAATGACCCCCAAAGAGCTTCCCATGTCTCACACACACACACGTATTTTGAAAATGTGTGCGCAGTTTAAAAAATGCCTTTGAAAATGTTGCGTTCTTCATGGCGTATGCTTTTCCAGGCTGGTTGCTCCTTTCTCCACATCCCTGAAGTCACCGGTGCAGACCTGGGCTGTCTGAGTAAGGGGGAGGGGAGAGATAAAAGCAGGCCTAAGGAGTGGGAGACGGAGGGGGTTTGGTGATCTGGTGAGGGGAGGGACAGAGAAGGGGAGATGAAAGGGGTGAGACAGGGAAATATGGTAGGCCCGGTGAACAGAAAGACAGGAAAGGGGTGGAAGGGGAGGGATGTGAGCCGGGGTGGTAAGCTACTGGGAGATAAAGGCTGAGAAAGAAGGTGAGGGGACACAGAGGGATAGGAGAAAGTCACATGGAGGGAGGCAGGGACACAAGGGGGATTATGGGGGTGATAATGGTGGAAGGGTAGAAATGGGCTATGGTGAGTGCTAAGATGAAAAAGGATGGAGGTGGAGCCTCCAAAGAGGGGGGAAGTGGAAAGGCAGGGAGGAGCCTGAAAGAAGAGAGTAGGGAGAAAATCTGATTGGAAGAATGATGGTCCCTTGCCCCCCTTTTACCCCCAACTGAGAAGCCTCCAATATTTGTGTTTTTCAAGTCCTGATCTTAGCCAGGCTTCTTATTCTCAGTGCTCTCGGTTTCAAAAGGCTTGAATTATAAGCAGAAAAACGGGAGAACTTTTGTCTGTTTAATTTCTATGAAGAGAGGACATTCATGTATTTGTTTTGGTGAATGATGGCCGGGGATCCCGCCGTTCTTGTTGCTCCGACGCCGGCCACTTTACTAAAGTCCACCTCCCCCGTGCAGACTGAATTCTGCTTGCTTTTTTTGGTTCTTCTGAGTCGGTGAAATCACGTTTGCCAGAATTTAGGGGGTTAAGAAAGCTAGCGGTTTGTTCTCTGGCATTTTCCATCTGCTTCTTGGGAGAATATAAAGTGTCTGTGGAGAGAGTCCAAACCAGTGGATGTTTTAAGAGGAGTAAAAGAAGAAGAAGAAGAAGTAAAAAAAAAAAAAAAAAAAAAAGTTAGCCGAAGTGCATTCTTGTATGACTTAGTTACCTTCTGTCGCGCTGGGAAAAAGAAGTAAAAACACATCGTTTTGCTTTACTGTGATAAACGTCAAAAAAAAAAAGTTAGAAATACAAAATGACCCCCAGGCCTCTTGGCTCCCAGAGCGTAGTTTATCAGATCTGCACCGCCTTTCCCCCTGTAAAAACCCATAGTGAAGTGTGAAAAGCATCAAAAAATCTCACTTCTGCCAATGCAGCCTTTTTTTTTTTTTTTTAGTCGCTTGCCAGCGCCTTCATCTTCTCATATGTTTCTAGCTAAGGTCTAACATGGAACAAAAACCCCGACAGCAATGGAGACCAGATGCCGGTATTTCTTCCCTGTCACTTGGCTGCCGAGCAGATGGAATTCATATCAGTCGGGCAGGCTTAGGGGGAAGAGGGCCGCGGCTGCCAACATGTGGAACTGGGGCTGAGTGACATTTCTGATAATGTTTTGTCCTTGTAGAACATTCTGCTTCCTCTCCGGCTTATGAGCTGCGGTTTCCCTTCCCCTCAGACAAAGTTCCAAGCCCAGCTGGAGCAGGCCGGGCCTCCTCTCCCCCCCCCCCTTCCCGGGGAGTGCTGGGAGCCACGGAGGAGTGGCGGGGCCTCTCTGCACAATGGAGCTCTTTATTAAAATACCTGACATCTGCATGCAGGGCACCCAAATCGTCTTAAGCCCTGCAGAGGAATTCACTAGGCATTACCAGTCATTTCTTTTTTTTTTTTTTTGGTCTGGTTCTCTCTTGCTTCTGTGATTTATATCATGAATAAAAAGCCTCTGGGCAAAAAAGAGTGCTTTTTGAGCACTTTATTGGACAGGAATAATTTTTCCCAAGAAGTACTGTCATGAATGGTCTCTGAAGGCAAGCAGGAGACGTACAAAAAAAAAGGGGCTTTCTCCTTCCGCTGCTTTCAGCTGCCTTGAAAAGAAAAATATTTTGAAGTGCGCTCCTGGAAACACAGAAGGCACGCTCTCCGTGTCTGCCAACCCCGGGCAGTGTGCTGGAAACGGAGGGATCCAAATAGATGGGCCTCAGAGTAAGGCTGAATGCTATCGGCTGGCGGCGGTGAAATTTAGAACAAGAACCAGCACTTTTTAAGCTCTCCAGAAAAAACAGAGGAGGGGAAAAAAAAGGGCAGACGTCTGGAAGACTTTAGTTTACTCGTATGTGAAAACAAGTCACTACAGTGGCTCATACTGTGACAAGATACCCTAATAAACCTGTAGCATAAACTAAGCATTATAATGCAGTACAGCAGAAGGGGATGCAGTTTCCCTGCTTGACACAGTTACAGTTCTTTCCTGCATGACTGAACTTAACTTAGTTCTTCCTCCCAAAAGTACCAATTTTATTTCAGTTTTTTTTCTTTGAAAAAAAATTGGGTTGTTTTCTTCTACTTTTTTTTTTCTTTTCGTCTTGTTCTGTTTTATTAACGATTTCTTATTTTTTATTTCATGGATTGTTGCCAGCCCTATCACAGTGGTATTCTAGCCCTCAAAGGCCGCAAATGGGTCAGATTGTCAGGATATCCCTAATGAATATGCATGAGATAGATTTGCATGCAGCTCTGCCTCACACATATTCATTAGGGATGTCCTGAGAACCTCACCCATTTATGGCCCACAAAGGCTTGAATTGTTCACCACTGATAGGCCTGATTTCACTGGAATATAAACATAAGGCCGATATGGAGGATCATCTTAACAACACCTTTCTTGGAACAAATTTAGGGGCAGCAGGCAAGTAGAAGCGTTGTCTCTCAAAGTGATGCCTCTGTACCAGTGATTGTCAAAGCAGTCTTTGGGACATATCCAGGCAGTCAGTTTTCAGGATATCCACAACGAATGTGCATAGGATCGATTTACTTACACTGGATGGAATGTGCATGCAAATCTCTCTCATGCATATTCATTGTGGATGTCCTGAAAACCAGACTGGCTAGGTCCATCCTGAAGACTTGTTTAAGAGCCACTGTTTGTTGCAGGAATGAAGTTTGTACAATAAGTAAGGATGTTCTGTCATTTTTAAAGGATAGAGAAGACATTTGTTTCATTTTGTAGAATTTCCCATTTGAAGTGACACATAATACACCAACATGTTTTATTTCTGCATTTTAATGTGCACTAAAATGCAGGAAAAAATAGCAAATGGAAAACATAACAAAAGCTTTTCCTATGCACACCCCAAGCTATAACAGATCTTCTTTAGAACAAATTCATTGGCATTCAGCCCATTTGTCATAAAGATAGAGAGGATAACTTTCAAAAAACACCATGCAGCTCCATTTACGTGTGTATATGGCTGCACAATGATCCATTACACTATTTTATAACTTGTGCGTATCATGTACATGCAGATTATAAAATACATGTATTTCTACCCCCCAGCATATGCATGCATGTTTGGTTACCTGTGAATACCTGCAATGCATTGAAAGCCCACACCTTTCCTACTTACTTTATAAAACATTCTGCAACTAAATATAACTTGCGTAAAACCCTGATTTATACACGGTAGTGGATATATTTTAAAACGTGTGCGTAACTGGAATTTAAATAATTCTTGAGTTTAGCAAAATTTTAAATAAATTGACTTGTTCCAGACTATCAAAGAGACAGGATGCTGGGCATGATGGCCCCTTGGTCTGACCCAGTATGGCATGTTCTTATGTAAACAAGAACTACCATGTACTATAAAATTTGATTTGCAGTCCCAAAATTTTTGGTTTGGTTCATTTTTTCATTTTATTTAAGTTTGTATTCAGTTTGTTAATGTTTTGTGTACTTCATTTGGCAAACGGAAAAATGAGATTAAGGAAAAAAAATCCCCAAAGCAAACAAAAAACTTGAACCGATTAAAAAAAAAAAATACCCAAGCCTCCAGTGGTTCTGATTGGGGCCTTCCTAGACCAAAAAACTGCCTGAACCCAGCACCAAAGCCTAGCTCCCACACCAGCCACCACTTACCCCATGTCCTGTGTCTGGCTTCTAATACGGCAGGAGTTGCTCCTGCCCTGGTCTTGGTGCTTTAAACATGGCACCAGCCATCTGGAGAATTGTGCTAAAGTGAACGGGAAGTCCTAGCCAGGGTTGCTGGAGGCCTGTGGTTTTTTTTGTTTTTTTTTAAATACTTTGAATACGAAAATACCCCAGAATTTTTGTATATTTTCATAGTAGGCTGTTTTCAATTTGTTCCATTTGGAACAAACCAAAAATGGCCTTAATGATTGCGTTTTTAGCATTTGTTGGAAACAAGTGAGCATACCTACCAGAGACTGTTCTTATCAGATCGGATGCAGAACCTGTAAGATCCGAACTCTTTTTCAGGTTCTTATTTGTATGATAAGCAGCAATATCGCCCTGTCTGGGTGGTTCCAATCTACCGGCAAAGAGGAACACTGCAAACTTTTTTTTTTTAAATGTAAGATTATGTTATAGCCTCACTGATTTCAAACACAACTCTCCTACATTGTGCTTGTACAGTGCTAATGAATAATTCCAAGCTATGAAACCCCACACATCCTCTTCCGTCTCCAGTCCCCCTCGGTGGATGGTCTTGTGCTGTTTCCCTCCTCTCCTCACCCCCCTGTTTTCTCAGTCTTTGGACAAGGCCCTGCCCTTGGCCGAGAAGAGCTGCCATGTAAATCAGAGCTGCACAAGGAATGTTGTTTGCCTCGGCAGCCCAGCAGTCTGATTCTGATTAGGATGTTTGGACTTAACAGATACAGGCTTGAGCCCTAACATGAGCATTAAAATAACAGCGTAAAGCTGGGCTCGCACCGATCCCAGACTCCGGCTGTAAGCGTCTCAGGTATGGGGCCAGTGTGTTTAATGGCACTGAATGTTTATCAGAAGCATGTGGACCAAGGATTAAGGAGCACAGAGGCGCTCTTGTCTTCAGCGGGCCACCCCGAAATGCAAGAGGGTCTAAGGCACTTACATACACAGTGGTAAGAGAACAGGCAATGTTGTCTTTGAAAAGATTTCATTTTTTCCCTTGAATCAGCTACAGTGTCTTGCATAAGGTCACCGGTTTGCAGTCTTTGGCAGAAGACTTCCATTTTTGGTAGTGACAGTCTAAAATTTCTTTTTTTTTTTTTTTAAAGTGTTTTTCCTCTCATACGGCCATTATCGTCAAACCTGTTTCATGTTATCATTGTCAGATGCCTCTTTTCTGAGTTTCTCAGAACAAAATGTTTTTTTTTCCTTTTTTTTTTAAATCAAGGAGTCCAGAGTCCATATGGTTATGATTTGGGAATGTCAAGCCTGATTTTTAAAAAGCTTAAAAAAAAAAAAAAAGAGTGGTACCTTTTTTTTTCTCAGGGCAGTGAACTTGCAGCAGGCACATCAAAGGGAACGTTGGCTGGATGAAGGTGATTCTCCCCCGCCCTCCCTTTCACCACATCACTGCCAGCTGTGGTGTTTATGATTAGAGTCAGGCCTTCCAGACACCTTCCAGTCCTACCAGAAGTGTCAGATCTTTAACGGGGGATTCATCCCAGCTGAGGGACACAAAACAGCCAGAGGGGAGTGAGGGGGGGGGAGGCTTTCAGTGTTGAGTGCACTTTCCCCCTGTCCAGCTTGACATTTACACTCGCTAGGGCCTAGCTTTAGGCTGCTCAGAGACACCCCCCCCTCCCCCCCCTCCCCCCCTCCCCCCCTGGATCCTTCCTTTCAAACCTGTTTTCAGTAACGGGGGGGGGGGGGGGGAGAGCTGACCAGAACCCAGCCAATGTCATTATCAGTCATCTTTCACACAGAGTGCATGGCCCCGTGCAGCAGTCGCATCCCCCCCTGTCTCTTGGCTTGGAAGGAAGCGAGCTTCGTTTCATGCTGCTGACTGCCCAGGACTGCGGCCCTGATGCAAGGGCTGACGCCACTCCTGCTCAGATCTAGCTCTCTGCTCTTTGAAGTTAGTTTACATTGAATCCCCCCCCCCCTACCCACTCTGAAAATATTAACACTTATTCACAACTCTTATTAACGCAAGGGTTCCAAATAGACAATAAGTCTGATACTGCTCTATTTTACATGCTGCCACTCTCCCCACCCAACCTCCTCCTTTTTCTTGTGAACATAACTGATAAAGATATACTGTAATATGTTTATTTGGTCAAAATATATGTAACCCCTTTTTGGAGGATGAGTTGTATCCCAAAGGAGCCATAAAATAATTTATTTCGGGGGCCTAATTCTTCTGCCACTTCCCTGCATCTAATAGCCTCAAGGCGTGTGTCCTTTCCTTCTTGGCCCAGGCAGTGTACTGAAATCTCTTCCACTTGTGTGCCACTAAACTCCTTTAGGTGATGCTGTGCTTCAGGGCCAGATAGGGCACAGTGTTGGGTGTTCAAAATAAATTTACTGTGATTCTTCAGAACAAACAAATGTCCAATCAAGTAGATAAACTGTCCAATTGACATCTGGGTTTACACTGATTACTGTATCTCTCTGAGTAGGTATCCTTTGTCTCAGGCTCCTGGGATGTAATTTATCATTCCTGACTTGAGTGACCAAACTGTTCCAGCTGGGCAGGGAAATCCTATTATTGAGGGGATCCCCCCAATCCCGTAAAAAAAAAAATCTACCTGAGGTGCCAAAATCTATTCTTCTTCATCCTAGCCTTGTCCCGTGTCTCAGCTTCTTTTCTTTGTTCTCTGGACTTCTTTTGACGGAGCTTCCTGAGGGAAAGGTCTGATGATGATAAGAAGCAGACTGACAGCCCAGCTCCAGTATGAGGAGGGATGGTACTAAACAGAAGGGGAAAATACTTTCAAATAAAAGATGTCCTCTTAAGGTGAGGAGTCACTGAATCCCCCTTCACTCAACAGGAGAGGAGCTCTCAGATGTTCTCACCCACAGCCTCCCAGGATTGGAGCGTGTCCCTCTCCAAAAGGGGCCAGGGTCTCACCACAGGAAAATTCCAATTAAAAAAAATCTTCAGCTTCTACAAAAGTTTCTTCTTCAAAACGGGAGGTAGATCCTCACAGGCGGGGAGTGCACTGAGTGGGATCTCCTCTTTACGGAAAATGCCAAGTGAGGTTGGTAGGCCCAAATTCAGACAGGGAAACCAAAAAGAGATTCCTTACTCCTTGAAAACTAAACCAAAATGACTATACTTTTTAAGGGCTTGACCTTTCCTTCTGGACAGAGATCAAAATGTGCCTCTAGCTGTACTACCGGGCAGGTATCTAGGACCATCTAGTGGACACCAGGTGGTGTCTTTATAGAGGACAGAGAACATATTCAGCTAAAATTAGCTTACGCTCAAATGGATCAATGCTATTAAATATTAGCAGGCAGAAATTTTATCAGCTAAAAACACTATATTTCTAATACAATAAGGCCAGTCGACAGTGAATTTCATCAGTTATGTGAAATTATCTCACATCTTTTCCATCACTCTGTCTCTCTGCTTTCCGATGACCCTTCGTGTTCTGCACACACATTCATGGATCATTTCTTGAACAAAACTGGCGGCTTCCGATCGGACTTTGATTCCAGCATTCCATGCTTTTCACACTGGTCTCCCTGAATGTTTCTCAAAAACTACTGATTCTCTGTATTCCTTCCCGCAACCTCTGGCCCTCCCAGCAGTGTTTTTTCCACCTCCCCTCTCCTTCATTATCAGGTTGGATACTAGGGATGTGAATCGTTTTTTGACGATTTAAAACAATCGTCAGATATATTTTAAATCGTCAAAAATTGTTAAGAGTCGCGATACAATAGAAATTCCCCCGATTTATCGTGAAAAAATCGGGGGAGGGGGAGGGGGAAGGCGGGGAAAACCGGCACACCAAAAAAAACCCTAAACCCACCCCGACCCTATAAAATGAATCCCTTACCTTCCCCCACCCTCCCGAATCCTCCCAAAACTTTTTACGAGTACCTGGTGGTCCAGTGGGGGTGCGGGGACCGATCTCCCGCTCTCGGTCCATCGGCGCCATTTTGGCTGCCACTCAAAAATGGCACCGATGGCCCGATAAAAAAAAAAACCCACCCGACCCTTTAAAAACGACCCCTAAGCTTCCCCCACCCTCCCGATCCCCCCAAAACATACCTGGTGGTCTAGTGGTGGTCCCGGGAGCGATCTCCTGTTCTCAGGCCATCGGCTACCACTCATAAAGATGGCGCCGATGGCCCTTTGCCCTTACCATATGACAGGGTATCCGTGCCATTGGCCGGCCCCTGACACATGGTAGGAGCACTGGCTGGCCGGCGCCATCTTTAAAGATGGCCGCCACCTTCGTAAAGATGGCCGCCGCCATCTTTAAAGACGTGAAGTTCTGCAAAGCAGTAAAAACCGGGCCTGTTTTCTCAGGCCTATGGCTCTTAACATCTTACAGCAAGCCCCTCTTTATTGGACTTCCCAGTGGCCTGCTGTAGGACATCTCTCTTGCTTAATAGTATCTGCCTGTTTAAGTTTGCCTGTTCTGGTGTATTGTAATTGTTTTTATTGTAAGCCGCCTTGATGATAATGTTTTCACAGGCACTACATTAAGCCTAATAAATAATAATAGAAGTCAGTATTTGTTGAATAAAAGAAATGTCCCGGGGGGGTGTGTGTGTGGGGGGGGGGGGGATTGGGGCGCTGCTCACTGCCAGTACTGCTTGCCGCCACGTAGAAGCTCTGGGTTTCCTTCCCGAGCCCAGCTTCTGCGCCTTAAGGCTGTGGAGGCAGCGCCCCCCCAGGGAGGGCATCTCAGCCGGGGGAGGAAGGCTGCCTGTCCTGTAACCTGATTGAGGTCCGTTTGCAGTGGAGCGGAAAGAAAGAGCCGGGACATTTAAAGAAAAAAAAATGTACTCCTCCTAAAAGCTACGATTAAGCAGTTCTAATGAAGACTTTCATACCACAAAGGGGGGGGGAGGGGGTGTCTAGTGGAACATTTATTGCTGAGTAGCAGGTATGGAAATCGGTGCTTAATGGTACATAAAACAGTGCAAAGTGTGGCTGTGTGCTTGGTTTTTGAGACAGGATGGCCCCCTTAGCTTTTTATCTTTCACCATCTTTATTAAACAGTAATAGATATGATTATCAGGACTGAGTCATGAAGAAAACACAATTAAAATCACTTTTTTCTTTTAATTTTTAATTTGTATTATTTATTGTGCAATCTGCACAATAAAGTCAACATAACATTTCCTGTGCTCTGGTCATGACCAATTGTATGGTTCTCGGGGTAAGAAGGGATAGGTTCATCAGATTGTGCCCGACATATGTACGCATCAGTCAGAAGAAGCTTTGAAATGCAGAGGCCAAATAATAAGCCTTGATTTGTTTCCCCTCCCCCATAATGTATAGTACTTTAAAATAGCTCTCCACCTATTGCAAATGTTAGTTGGCTTTATTTATTTATGTGAAATTTCCTATATTCCGCCTATACCAGTACAGCCATTCTAAGTGGATTACAACTATCACAATATACACACAAAAGCTTAAACATACAAGTCATACTTTGGGGAGGAGGCATTGAGCCCGCGTTCCCCTTCCCAAATGCTCATTACCCATTATCTCGTTCTGTCACATGCAGACACAGTCTCTAAAGTTTCACTGCAAACTGATGCACAGCAGGACTGACACAGCAAGCTTGAAATTTGTGAGCAGTAGTGCCTAATCACCGAAGCTTTGACCTTACCCATTATGCCCCCGTTCCAAATTGAGAATTTAGCTCTCCGTTGTGCTTTATTATTTCAACATCTGAACCTTTAGGAAGGAAAAATAACATTTTTGTAGGTAATCTGACCATGGGCCCTTTATGTGGTACTATTACGAGAACTCCACAGCTAACTCCAGACTTTGCATACAAGAGCACGTTGAATTAATGTTAATAGCATCATGGTACTACATTAAGCCTTAGGCTATCTGTGTCAGTCATAGCACTTTCTCTTGTTAAGCTTGAGAGAAAGGCTTTTTCTGATTTCACTCTATCCAGCCTCCTCCTTCTCCCCACCATTATAATTATATACTGTGAAAGGTAAGCTGAAGAGATGGCAACAACAAAACGCAGCCCCTTTCTGGTTAAAAGAAGCCTTTTTTTTTTTATTTATATAACAAATGAACACCTGTCATCTTGAATTCTTTTTTAAAGAAAGCAGGTAGCCAGATGTTTACCTCTATTACAAAAATTAATTTCATTTAATTGACATCAGCACCAATTTACTTTAGATAAATGAGTTGATTTAGTGCTGCATCCAGTATATCTCTCAAAGAAAGAATAAGTTGTGTTTATTATCATTATTGTTTCAGGAAAACATCTTTTACAGCTTTCATGACAATTCAAAGTTATCCTCATCATTAAAGTTATGTAGTTTACCTTTCTTCAAGCTGGATTTAAACAAATATTAAGCAGTGCATTTCTTGAGCAATATAGGATAAAAGTTGGACGTCTTAACAAATAGTTCAGATGAATTTGATTAGCATACTGTGGGTACGCCGGCTATTTGCTTTTAGGATGACTAACTGAAAATATGTTGAGCCTTATTATCTGTGCTTACATATGGGACTTGTGTAAGTAATTATCCTGGAGGCCACCGTTGTTTGTGAGGTGGATTACTGTAGCTGTTTCAGTGATATAGCCATTGCTTAATGTTTCATTGAATAACTGACCTCTCCATGAAATGGGCAGAGGGTGGCCAGGCTAGTGCTTAATGCTATGGAGTGAGAATGTAGTCAATAAGCATGGCATTCTGTAATGTATCTAACTATATATATATATATATATATATATATATATATATATATGTGTGTGTGTGTGTGTGTGTGTATGTATGTTTTCTCTCTCCATACATCATAATGGTAAAACAAAGTTGCCAATTATTAAATATATATAGAACTTCCATTTTTAGATGTTTATAAATTGTAAATTTAGGTGTTTATTTTCCAGCTAGTTAGGTGTTCTTTGTTGATTCAAAAAAACTCAGTGCTTAACAGTTTATATGGCACAGGTACTATTGCTGTACACCTTTTCTGGTTGAAATACATGCGTTTACATAATGCAAATGTACTGCCATAACAAAACTATACTCACATTCCCCCAGTAAGCCGAATTCAAATTCCATCAACACATGCTCCCCCACTCCACTCGAAGCCCCAATCCTCTTCCCTCGCACAACCCCAGTCCCATTGCTTACTTCCTTCACTAGTCTGTCCTCCACTTTCTCCCCACCCCTGTCCCTACCACTCTGAAACTCCCCCCACCCTTGCTCATTCTGTCTTCTTGCCACCGACTCTGATGTGCACTCGTAGGAACAGCTGGGCAGCAGAAGGGCGAGAATGGAGGCCCAGCAGCTGCTAAAAACCTTTGTGGCTGAGGAGTCACAGTGCGGAAGATCGAAGGCAGGCAACAGTAAGAGTGAGAGGCACTAGGGCCCAACATGGCCAAGACGTAGCTTCTTAGCTTTCCCTCCAAGCCCCACCTCCCCTCTTCCTCCTTTCTCTGTTTCTGTCATCATCCCGGTCCCATCAGCCTGTAACCTTGGAGTTCTCTTCGACTCCTCTTCTGTCCTTCTCTAGACATATCCAAAACTCTGCTAAAACGTGTCGTTCTTTCTTTATAACATTGCCAAAATCCATCCCTTCCTTTCTGAACACACTACCAGAACCCTTATCCACTCTTTCATCTCCTCCCGCTTAGATTATTGCAACCTGCTCCTCACAGGTCTCCCAGCAAGCCATCTCCCTCCACTGCAATCTCCCCTAAATTCAGCTTCATAACTTTTCTTTTGCCAAAGTCGCTATGCTCTCATAACCCCTCTTCTGAAGTCACTATTGGCTCCCTATCCGCTCCCGCATACAGTTCAAGCTCCTCTTTATCACCTACAAATGCCTTCACTCTGCAGCACCTCACTAGCACTCCTCTTTTATCTCTCTCTACACCCCTCCTCAAGCACTCCGCTCATCGGATAAGTCACTCCTATCCGTGCCCTTCTCATCCACCACCAATTCCAGACTCTGTGCTTTCCACCTGAGCTTGGAATAGTCTTCCTGAACTGGTGCATCATGCTCCCTCTCTTGCCATGTTTAAATCTCATCTGAAGACCCACCTTTTTGAAGCTGCTGTTAAATCTTAGGCCTGATTGTTTGTGTTTAGCCTCTTAACTAACTTTCTTTTCCTTTTTTAACCATTGTCTTGCGTTATGAACATCCTGTATGTTTGTCTTATTAAATTGTAAGCTCTATTGAGCAGGACTGTCTTTTCGTATGTTTGTACAGCACTGTGTATGTCATGTAGCGCTACAGACATGTTAAGTAGTAGTATTATTTATTTATTTATTTATTTAGTGATTTTTTTTTTTATACACCGCGGCACGTTAAAAACATCACCTCGGTTTACAATGAACAATAAATCAGCAACAGGCTTTACAATTAAATGAAATTAAGAGGAAACATTATAAATACCACATAAAACCAAAACTATTAATAGTAGTAGTATTAATAGTAGTAGTAGTAGTAGTAGCGTTTTTCTGGTGTTTATCCAGTAAATACCTGTTTTATTATTTTTTGCATTTGGGTTGCTTTATCAGTGTTTCTCAGTGAAACCCCAACTAGATGAACTGGTAAGTATATCAGAGCACTAAGAAACAGTCTTGACTAACTGACTAGCAAAAAAATCAGACAAGATGTAAGCAACTGGGTGTTTTATTTTCACTTCCGTTTATACCTCAAATGTTGCCTGCAGAGGAGTGCCCCGTGAAGGTGTTCTCAGCGTCTTGAAGCATAAACTTTATCCTTTTTTTTTCAGCAGGGAGTTAAAGAATATTTAAAAATTACATTTGTTAAAGCTGTATATGCCACATGAATTGTGGTGCAATGTTTGAAGAGAACCATGCTGTCTTTTTGGGAAAAAAAAGATGCCAGCACTCACATGCAGGATGATTTTTTGTGAGGGACCACTAGGCAAATCAAGCAGGTGGAGGGAAAAGGTGCCAGTACTCAGTGCCAGAACTCACCCCCTGAACAAAAGTCCTGAAGATGGCAGAACTCAGCTGGCGTTTCGGGACTTTAACCAAAACTTTGTGCGTAAATACGCGATCTGGTGCATGCCGAGGCCCCCCGTCGCATAACTTTACGTCTACTATGGATGGCGTTTAAGTACCAAAAAAAAAAAAATGGCGAGCCATTTCGGAGGGGTGTAATGGGTCTGGCATAAGTGGGGAGTGTACTAGCTCTCAAACTGGTGGAGGACCTATCTGTTAACCAGGCTAACTGGTAATGAACTAGTAAAACTGGCTAACGTGACTTGGTGTCCCTTTTAAAGTCCCTCCACTTTCGGGGTAGAAGTGGGATATACGCGCATAGGTGTGCACCCACTTACATTTCGGGCACTTGTGCACGTGGCCAGGCTAGTTTATAACTATCTCTAGTCTGGACTACCTCTAGTCCGGAATTTGTTTCTCTCCCTTTAACTTAACTTTATATTTTTCTTCTAGCTTCCTAAGCTTCCAAGTTCACAGTCCTCGTTTTAATGTAACTTTGTTTTTTTTCCTTTATCTAGTTATTTTACCCCTGTTCGATGTAAACCGTCCTGATATGGTATTTTAACCATGAAGGTCGGTGTAGAAAAATGTTAGATAAATAAATAAAATAAATAACACGAGTGTGTATATACATGCATATGTTATAAAATAGCCGTGTCCCTGGTGCCAGCCAACGAATGTGCACACGCGTATCCGTGTACCGTTTTCTAAGAGGCAAAAAGTGATCTGTACAAATAGCATATTTGATTCTGGTGCTTGCTATGGGACAGAAGGTCATCAGGACCTGGATCAGGAGGATGCAATCTGGAGGGTGTTTCAGAATGCTTTTGAAATGAGAAGAACAAAGTACAACTCTTTTTAGTACGTAAAAATAAAACAATAAATTGCTTCTGTGTTCGCTTTGTCTGTCTTTGTCTATGTGTACATTATCTCCCAAACCACTCAACCCACAGAAAGCAAATTTTCAGGATAGTTATACCTGTATAAAAGCTATAGTAGTGTGGTTGAAATGTTAGTCCATTTAAATGCATGGAAATAAAGGTTAACAAACAAAAAAGTAATATAAGGGCTTTCCTTTTTATTGGATTAACTTAATACATTTCTTGTCAAGATTCTGTATTAAGTCCAATAAAATGCTTTCATCACTGTATATTTTTTATTTGTTAACCTTTATTTTTGTATATAGAAGCCAGAAACTTAAACATCATTTTCCCATAAAAGATACGGATCTAGCCCAAAGTTGCAAATAATGAAATACTTTTTTTTTTAAAATATAAATTGCTCTGCAATTCTTTTTTTTTTACTTGTTTTTCTTTCTTTCTAATAATGGCACTGTTTGCTAAAAGGAACAACAGTCCACAATAAAATTTGGGCCTTGCCCAGTTTGTTACACTCAAGGAAATTTGTGTGAGATTTTTGGAAATCTGTCTCTGTGGCTTTACATTTATTGATTGTTGCATAGGTCCCGGAGTGAAGATGATTTTTATAAATTTGGCGAAAAAAGGGTTTATTTTCAGTTTTGGTTAACATGGAAATTGCATTGAAAGATTAATCTTGTCCTTTTATTACTAACACGGCACCCATCAAATGCTGTGTTTGTCTCAGATATAAGGGATGCATTCGTCAGCTAGTGGGTGAACATGGGACATGGGAGAAAAACCAAACAGTTAAAGTGAAATTAATAGTGATGACAGAAAACCCATAAACGTTTTACCTTAATGTCAGAAAAAAATCATTTCATGCAATGTTTTGTAAGTTTTAGAGCTTAAATTGTTTTCCACCTAATGTAAATTGGTTGACTGGAAGAAACATTTTAATATTGTCGCTAGCTGAACTTCTTTAAAATAGGTTCACCAAACCATTTGAAGAGCCTTGACAAATGTTAAAAGTTTTTTTTTTAAATTTGACTCAGATAATCCACTCTGATTCTTAGAAAAATCTGTGGCAGATCTTGCTGGACTGTGGATTTTCACCAGATCTGCAGGGGAAAATCCAGTGCATTCCACACTGGCAAATATCCACAATTTCTGTCACAACTGAACCAGGCTAGAGTTTGCCCATTTCAAGTTTGACTTCAAATTGTTTGTGCATTTCTATTGGTAACATAAAATAAATAAGAAAAATCAGATCCTTGCTACTGCCTTAGCGGTCTTTGGCAGTGCCAGTTAACCTTTCTTTGGGGCCTGTGCAATAAAACTCATGCTAAAAATATTTTAGTGTATGAGTGGCTAACATTTTTAATGTGGGAGCCTAAACAATAGTTAATAGGCTATGCAACAAATTTTAGTATGCTTACATTAAAATACTAGCAGAACAACTTGTAAAAATACTAGTATACACTTTGACTCCCCAGAGTATCGCACGACCACTAGCTGCCTTGGGAGATCCCCTATGCTAACCAGTCCAAGATGAAACGGCCAGTAAATATGGGAGATCTATCTCACAGACAGTGCCAAACTTAGGTACAAGCTGCCTAAGCTACAGCTTACAGCCTCAGGCTGTGAGGGACCTCTAAATACAAAAAAATGACTACATTTCAAGGTTTATGTATTTTACTAAACCTATGGGAAGTTTTAAACGTGGCATAGCCTATAGCCTTAGCATGTTGTAATATGGCCTCACAAATAGTCTTTGATGTGTTGAATAAGAAGTCCGCTCCTCCTGATGCCATCGATATAGAGCCCCATGTTTCCTTGTAAAAGTTTATTAAATGCAATAGTGCTAATTTTATTTTTTATGGGTCCTCCCAACTTCTGAGTTTTTTGAGTGATAAAAAAACCATAGAGTGCTCCTTTTACTGTCCTGCCCAGTATAATGCTATCTACTAGGTGAATATACTCAATAAATAAGGGATTGTAACTGCTACTCTTTTGCTATATTTCAGCTTTTTATACAATGAATGGTATTTTTCAGTTTGGAATTATGAATTTGGTTCTCTTCAAACATTGTGTGGACTGGTTGAACATTGAAACATCAAGATATATATTTTTTTCATTGTTATTATCTAATTATTTCTATTTGGTATCAAGTGTTGTTCCCAACAAGATTTTCTTGGATGCATATAAATTAAGGGCTTAGTTTTCACAATGTTTCCACATGTAAAACTGGCAAATACACATGTAAATAGCATGCATATGATTATATATTATTTTGGAAACATTGTGGGGCAGATTTTTAGAAGAGCACGCGTGGGGTACATTTGTGCGTGCTACCCAGCGCACACAAATGTATACCCGATTTTATAACATGTGCGCGCTGCTGCGTGCATGTTATAAAATCCAGGGTCAGCACGCGCAAGGGGGTGCACACTTATGCACCTTGCGCACGCCGAGCCCGAGGGGCAAAATAGGCTCGGCACGTGCAGGGGTAGGTTTTCGGGAGTTATGCGTGTATATTACGCATGTAACCCTTTGAAAATCTACCCCTGTGAGTACACATGTACTTGAAGTGTCATGTGTCTAAATGTTAACAAGGAAAAGGGGCGATTTATGGGCATCCCTAGGCGGGGTTCTGAAGTATTTATTTATTTCAAATATTTATATCACATTTGTCTACCATTCTTGCAAACTACATCCATAAAATAATACATAAAATCAAACATAAAAACAAAGAAAAGTTGATAAAATCAGAAAACTAAACATTGATTATTGATAATTAATAGTAGCAGGCCCAAGTACTCAATAAAATATTATCTCATTAAAGAAGAGCAAAAATAATGGACAGCATCATGGTTCACTGCAACCAAATGCCTGTGAGGTGGCCTTTAAGCGTTTTACAAAAAGACTTCAAGGAGGACTCAGTTCTTAAAACTAGTGGTGAAAATTCTACATAGCAGGCCCAGCCACCAAAAATGTCCATTCTCTGGTGTCACATAATTGATAGGATCAAAATGATGTCACCTCTAACACTGTGAGTAGCAGATCGTAAAAGGAGTATAGAATTTTAGCACGGATGCAATCTGAGATGGTTCATTTTTCTATAATACTTTAATTACAGTCATTAGGATTTTAAATTGAATGCGCCATGAAAAGGCAACCAATGCAGAGAGTATAACACTGGTGATATATGATCACATCGCCTCATACCCGTTAGAACCCTTGTGGCTGCATTCTGCAAAGGCTGTCATGCAATGGTAATAGAGGCTGGCAGGCCAACATAAATGCTGTTACAATAATCTAATCCAGTTAAAACCAAAGTCTGAGAACAGACTGAAAATCATCCAGTTCTAAAATTGGTTTAAGCCTCCACAACGTGCAATTTTTAAAAAGAATTTTTAACAATAGATTGAACTTGCGGTACGAACGTAAGCAACGAGTCTAAAACAATGGCCAAATTATGGACCTGTTCAGAGACCAAAATGGCTCATTTTTTTAAATTGTAAGATCAATGGAATATTATTGTGTGGAACTCTTGATAAAACCATGACACCATTTTTTTTGACTATTTAGTTACAGTTTATTTGCAGTTATCCATTGTATAATTGCTGAGATGTAAATAGTTTCTGAAAAGGCATGAGAGATTGTCGATAAAACCAGAATAAAAAAACTGTATATCATCAGCATAGATTTGATATTCCACACCTAGGCCTGCCTACAATCTGTAGATTAGATGTAAATAGATATTAAAGAGCATGGCCAAATAATGCTGAGTCTTGAGGGTCACCTGTTGTCATAAGATGCCAAGTTGAAATCATCTGATCATCTCTGAGCTGTTGGATTCATTTTCATATATATTAGATATAAACTATTTGAGCACAGTGCCTGCTATTTCAATATCTGCTAAGTGGAATATTAAAATCAAATCATCTAATGTATCAAATGCTGTGGATACATCCAATAACACTAATATATAACTTTTCCTATTTTCAGATCTTTGGTGAAAAACATCGAGACTTGATAAAAGCAAGATTTATGTACTGTTGTCTTTCCTAAACCCATATTGATGATCTATCATTATCATCAATATAATATTGTAGTGGTTTTAAAGTCATATCTTCTAATACCTTAGTCAAGAATGGCAAGATAGAAATCAAACAATTTCCTAGTGTTTGGACTCAGGACCAGTGAGGTCACAGTATATATAACCCTGCAGTGACTCCAGCCTGCCAGTATTCGCCGTCTCCAGCAGATGGTGGCCGTGCATTCTTTATTTTATTTATTTAGATTTTTATATTCCGCTTTTTGGCACTTTACAGTGTACATCAAAGCGGATTACATTCAGGTACTATAGGTATTTCCCTATCCCCACAGGGCTTGCTATCTAATTTTGTACCTAAGGCAACGGAGGGTAAAGTGACATGCCTAAGGTCAATGGGGATTGCTTTGAGCTTTTTGAAAGGAGAAATCAGAAATTCTAAATTTAGGAAAAGAAAGCCCCATTCTCCTGAGGTGATACCTAAAGGTCCCTCCCCAGTTGAGAATTTTTGAGGCGATTTCCATGGTCCCTTAGAGGTGTACCTTGGTCCGGTAGCTGGGTTTCCCGGCGTGGACATAGCTGCTAGTTCAGCTGAAAGGCAGCAGGTGTAGGAGGCCGAGTGTGGTGGTAGTGACAGATGCCCCTTCCCCCTGCAGCCGGAGACAGTCTCTGTACTCAGCCGGTAAGCACTAAGCCCAGGTAAGGTTAAAAAAAAAAAAAAGGAGAAAGTTTTACCTAAATCAGAGACAGTTAGAGGGGTTTCAGGATTTCCTCTGGTCTCCGTTCTCGGCGCACTGTGCCGACATTCATTCCCGTTCCCGTTGGGGTTGGGGAACTAGGCAGCCTGGCTGGATGAACAGACTCTGGTGAGCTAGGCCCCACACTTAGGCTTTTTTCTTGCACGCGCATGCTAGGCCGTGGCAGCCATTTTGTGCGCTCTTGGGCGTGTTCTGTTGCCCTCTACAGGCCGCCGGTGTGCACAGAGCTCTGCGCACACATTGTGCACTCGGTATTTGGGCAAGCTTTTTACGCGCACAAACTTTTTTATGCAATTAAATTGGCACACAGGTTGTGCATGCGCCTTTCTTCTAGGCGCTTATTTTTTGGGCGCATTTCATTTTTGAGCACGAGCCATTCTGACACATGTTTACTGCAGTGATAGCACCGGTAAGCAAGAAGCCTAAGCGTCTTCCTATTTGTGTTGCCTGTAATATTAGGGCTTCTCAGCCTGACCTGGCTTCTAACCTGTGACAGCGCTGCTCAGACGTTTAGGTAGAGTTGTCTTCCTCGGATTTTGTTAAGCCTGACTCTTCCTTTTCTGATGATGGGTTGGTAATGGCCTTGACTGGGGGGACGACAGACCTTGGTTCTCCCATGACTGGTTCCTCTGCTGGTGAGGGAAGTTCTATGGGACTAGCTCCAGTTCCTTCTGGGCTTGGTCTGGACCTGGCTGCTCTTTCATGGGTGGAATTTTTTCAAGGCTTACACGCCTTTCTTCAGGCGCAGTCCTTCCCCCATTTCTGTCAGTGGTTCCTCCCTCTTCCAGTCCTATGCTTAAGCACTGGAGCTTGCCCCAGCTCCCTGCGGGTATTCCCAACAGGAATCCGGATGGCACTGATGATGAGGTTGATCCGAAATCCCTGGAAGATGGGGAAATTCCTCCAGGGCTGGAACCGCATTGAACCATGTTGCAGTTCTTTCATAGCAATGAATTGCCTGCCCTGATGTCCCAGATCTTAAAACAGCTGGTGTTCCTGGTTCGGATGCTATGTCAGAGCCAAGGAAGAATCCCATTTTGGTTTCTTTACGCAAAGCCTCTTGTTTTTTCCCAGTGATGGATGCCATCCAGGATTTGATTCATCTGGAATGGGATGTCCCAGAGGCAAATTTTAATGGGGGTTGGATCTTGGAAGGCCTGTACCCTCTGGATCCAGCTGTGAGAGAGCATTTGCGTTTTCCCAGCGTGGATGCTCTCGTATGTGCCATGTCTAAGCAGACATCTATCCCCGTAGAGGGAGGCGTGGCCTTGAAGGATGTACATGATAGAAGGATTGAGGCTATTCTTAAGCAAGCCTTTGAGGCAGTGGCGATGAATTTGCAGATTGCCTCCTGTTGTGCTCTAGTGGTGAGATCTTGTCTGCTTCTCTTTTAGGAGGTCGATAAGTCTGGAGGGAATTCCAGAGTGGTTATGGAGTCTGCTGCCGCCTTTTTAGCAGACGCAGGCTGTGATTTGGTCTGAACCTAGGCCAGAGGAGTAGCTTCGGTGATAGCGGCCATGCATCAACTCTGGTTGCGAAATTGGTCAGCTAACAGAGCTTCCAAAGCCAATCTTACCAAGATGCCCTTTAAAGGCTTGTTCTTGTTTGGGAGCGAGTTGGAGAAACTGGCCAGTCTCCAGTGCCTCGGTTGCCGGAGGATAAGAAACAGTTAAAGCGCCCCTTTGGTATGAGGGGTCGTTTCCGGGATTCCAAGCATTTTGTCCCTACAGAGGGATGACCTTTCAGCGGACTCAACCTTTCGGTAGATCTCAGGCCTTTCGTCCCCGGAAGCCCAAGAGAGGAGTGGGTTCTGGTGGTGGACCTTCCCAAGCTTCCCAATGAAGGTTTGCCAACCCACCTTCCAGAACAGGAAATAGGGGTCCTGGAGGTGATACGTAAAGGGTATGCATTGGAATTTCACAGTATTCCTCAGGAAGTGTTCCTGGTGTTTCCTTGCCACTCCCCGCAGAAGAAGCAAGCAGTGGAATTCATGCTTTAAAGGCTCTTCAGACTGAGAGCTGTGGGTCCAGTGCCCACATTTCAAGAAACTATGGGGCGATATTCCATTAATTTTGTTGTGCCTAAGAAGGAGGGCTCCTTTTGTCCCATCTTGGATCTCAAGAGAGTCAACAGTCACTTGAAGGTGACTCATTTTCGAATGGAAACCTTACACTCTGTAATAATGGCAGTGCAGTCGGGGGAATTTCTGACCTCCTTGGATCTGTCAGAGGCTTACCTTCATATTCCCATCCAATTGGAACATGAACACTTTCTACACTTTGCGGTGTTGGGGCGCCATTATCAGTTTTGGGTGCTGCCGTTTGGTCTCGCCACCACTCCTGGAACATTTTCCAAGATTATAGTGGTGGTAGTGGCAGCCTTGTGAAAGAAGGAATCCTGGTGGCTGATTCAAGCCAAGTCTCAGGAAGAGAGCCAGCTGGTGACACACAAGTTTATCTCCTTATTGTAGGAGCATGGTTGGGTGGTGAACCTGACCAAGAGCAATCTTCAACCATCCCAGTCGTTCGAGTATCTGGGGGTCCAGTTCAATATGGGAAAGGACAGAGTTTTCCTACCAGAAGTTCAGATCCAAAGATTGATGTGTCAAGTGCGTTAGTTGATGAACCCCATATGCCCACGGTGTGGTCCTAACTACAGGTACTCAGTTTGTTGGCAGCTACCTTGGAAGTTGTACCTTGGGCTAGGGCGCATATGCTCTTTGCTATCTCATTGGAACCTGCAGTCTCAGGATTATGTGGTTTGGCTCCACTTGCCGATGAAAATCTCTCCCATCTCCAGTGGTGGTTGCAGGAGGATTATCTGAGAAAGGGAGTTCCCTTGTCCTCTGCGGCCTGGTTGGTACTACCAACAGATGTGAGTTTCCGCAATTGGGGGGCTCACTGTTTGGAGTTAATGGCCCAGGGGTGCTGGAATGCTGAAGAGTCCCGCTGGAACATCAGTTGCATGGAGGCCTGGGCAGCAAGACTGGCATGCTTGCAGTTCAGCCACAGGCTGCGGAATCAAGCAGTTTGCGTGATGTCGGACAACGCGATGATGGTGGCCTATTCAATCACCAGGGAGGAACCAAGAGCCAGCAAGTGGCGCAGGAAACAGACGAGCTGATGGAATGGGTGGAAGGTCATCTGCAGATGATCTTGGCCTCTCACATTTCAGGAAAAGACAACGTAAGAGTGGACTTTCTCAACAGGGAGAGTCTGGACCCAGGAGAGTGGGTGCTGTCAGCCAAGGTGTTTCAGCTGTTTGTGGATCGCTGAGGCCTTCCATTCCTAGACTTGCTAGCAACTACTAGAAATGCGAAAGTTTCTTGCAACTACAGTTGCTGGAGAGATCCGTGGACCCTGGGAATAGACGCTCTCGTACAGGTCTGGCCAAAAGACAGATTGCTTTATGCCTTTCCTCCGTGGCCCTTGCTAGGCAGGATAATTCACAAGATCAAAGGCCACAGGGGGCTGGTACTCCTGGTGGTGCTGGACTGGCCCTGGCGTCAATAGTATACAGTTTTGCGACGACTCCTGTTGGAGGCTCCCCTTCATCTTCCACCACACATGGATCTGCTTCAGCAGGGACCGGTTCTTCATGAGGATCCAACTCGATTCTGTCTTATGGTTTGGCCCTTGAGACGGCTTGCCTGTTAAAGCATGGTTATTCCTCTGCGGTGATTGCCATTTTACTACATGCTCACAAGTTCTCCACTTCCTTGGCTTTTGTTCGAGTTTGGAGAGGTTTTGAGACCTGGTGTGAGGAACTGGGTGTTCTTCCTCGTTCAGTTAAGATCCTTCTCATTCTGGACTTTTTGCAGGATGGATTGAATAAAGGCTTGGCCATTAATTCTTTGAAAGTGCAGGTTGCAGCTCTTGCCTGTTTCAGAGACCTGGTGAAAGGTGTTTCCTTGTCATCTCCTGTTTTTTGAAGGGAATAAAGCACCTTAGGCCTCTCTTGAGGTTACTGGTTCCATTGTGGAGTCTTAATTTGGTGCTGGACATTTTGGTGGGACCACTGTGTAGCCTTTCCTTATGGTTGTTGACTTCGAAGACTGTTTCTGGTGGCTATATGTTCTGTCATTGGATTTCTGAGTGGCAGGCATTGTCTTGCCGGGAGCCGTTCCTTCGTGTGGCTCTGGGGGCTGCATACTGTTCCATCCTTCTTGCCCAAGGTAATCTCGGACTTTCATTTGAATCAGTCCATCTCCTTGCCATCCCTGGATAAGGACAGGGATGCGGAGGAGTTTTGCCTTTTGTGCTCCTTGGATGTTAAGCGTCTTGTCGTGTGGTATCTGGAGGTTTCTGAGTCTTTTTGAAGACAGATCACATGTTTGTTCTCCATGGCGGGAGTAAGCAGGGCACTCCAGCTTCGCAGGCTACCATAGCTTGTTGGATTAAGAAGGTGGTCATGGCCATGTATGTGGATGCTGGAAAGCCGTTGCCTACTCAGGTAAGAGCTCATTCCACTAGGGCTCAGGCAGTGTCATGGGCAGAGGTTAGTTTGTTGTCTCCCATCAATATCTGCCGAGCTGCCACATGGTCCTCCTTATTCACTATTTCCAGGTTTTATCTTCTGGACAGGCCCAGGAGGATGCAGTCTTTTCATGTGCGTTGTTGAGTGGACCACAGGCAGCCTCCCATCCTGTTGGGGAGTAGCTTTGCTACATCCCACTGGTCCTGAGTCTGTCTACACACTAGGAAATGGAGAAATTATTTACCTGATAATTTTGTTTTCCTTAGTGTAGACAGATGAACTCAGCTTCCCTCCCTCGGCTGCCGCATGAGTGTGTCAATAGTCCTTCTATGGGGCTCTGGGTCCCAAGGGATTACTGGTAAGTGTTCATCCAGTCCCTAGCTTGGGTACCTAGAATCTTGTGTGAATTCAGTGTTTATGGTTGGTTGAGTACAGTTCTGGTTACCCATTTTTAATCAAGTTTTTTGCTAGTCTGTCCACAGTTGCTTTTGAATAGAATACTGGCAAGCTGGGGTCACTGCAGGGTTATGTATACTGTGATGTCAGCTTGCTCCATCTCCATCTGCTGGTGGGGGAGCATACACCCACTAGTCCTGAGTCCATTTGACTACACCTAGGAAAACGAAATTATCAGGTAAGTAATTTCTCCATTTGATAGAGATGAAGGATCCAAATTTGGTTCCTTTAAAAAAAAGGGGCGAATGCTAGCCTGTTTTAACATGGCTGTTACATGACCAGATCCAAAAGACAGATTAACTATTTTAGCAAGAGAATATCTTAACTCATCACGCAAATTTTTCAAAATGGCTGGTGAGCATAAATTCAAAGGACAATCAGAGCTATTCAGTAACCCCCAAAACTCACAAATTTCCTTACAAGATGTTTAATGTAAAATTGTTCAATAACTAAATACAACAGAACTGTCAGATTTTAAAAGGTTAAGTTGCTGACATTTTGTAACTATTATATGTAGGGCTTATGATTTTAGATGCCTATAAATTATAAATGTAGGTGTTCATTTTCCAGCTAATTAGGGGTTCTTTAAGGGTACAAAAAATTGGTGTTTATCAGTATTTTCACAGAGCAAACACCTTTTCTAGTTAAATTGAATACGTGCATTTGTGCAGCTGAGGAGTTGTTAGCGTGAAACAAGCACAAAAAACAAAGCAGAGGATCCAGGGTAGGCAAAGGAGGAGTGAGAGAGTACTAGGGAAAGTAGTGATTTTTCAGTGTTTTTCTACTAAATACCTTTATTTATTTTCCCGCATCTGGGATTTTTTATTGGGGTGTGTTGGTTAAAACCTAAAATCAGAAGCCCTAATTATATGACATAACTAGCAGAAAAGTCGAGTCAAAAATGATGAACTGCCCTCCTACTCTTGCCTCTGCTTGTCTGCCGGCTTGCACGGTCTCCTTGTCCCCACAGCAGTGTTCTCCA
Organism: Rhinatrema bivittatum; assembly: GCF_901001135.1. Taxonomy (NCBI): domain Eukaryota; kingdom Metazoa; phylum Chordata; class Amphibia; order Gymnophiona; family Rhinatrematidae; genus Rhinatrema; species Rhinatrema bivittatum. Next base: position 491,593,857 of record NC_042615.1, on the reverse strand, counting down.
TGCTGGTGTATTGACAAGGGGTGCAGGGCTTGTGCTGCAGCTGGTGGGGCCTGGATTCCCCAGCTAGTCACACTTGGTTCTGGCACCGCACCGCATGCCTACCCCTCTGCTTTCCCAGAACATCTGTCTCATTGAGTAGTGGACAGCACATAGCGCTGCGCACTATATGCAGTCCACAACATGTACATATATCAGCCAGGTGAGGCAAAGCAACAAGAACTGCACTCCCCACTGCCTTTTATGTCTAGAGGGATTGATTGTTTATGTTGCTTAGTTTCCAGATTGCATTATGGTTTAAAGCATTGCATAACCAAATGGAGACAAAGCACAGGGATGGCATGCAGCTGCAATTGTATTGCCCTCTTGAATTACACAGCTGATCACTCGTCCAGTTTAGGAGGAAGGTTCTCTCTTATTTTCTCAAAATGTTTCCTTTCTGCCTCCTAAATGGAAGCCTTAGACCCTCTTTTCATCTTCAGATCTTCCACTTAGGTGCTGTCAAATGTTGGCCTTTATACAACTGGGGTCGTTCAGTGTCCATTAAAGGACCCATCTTGTTATTGCTTTGCTCTCTTTCCCTGACATTAGACTCATTCTCTCTCTCTTCAAACACTCTAAGCTGCTCCAGGCATCTTCCTTATTTATTTACAGCTTGAGGGCTTGTGCCCTTTCTCTGGCTCTCTTTGCATTCCTACCTGTAGTCATATATATATATATATATATATACACACACACACACACACACACACACACACACACACACACACACACACACTCATGCTCATCTGCAAAAAACAAAAATGTTCATGTCTGTCCAAAACTAAAAAACTCTGGTTTGATATACGGCACAAAGGAGTAGCGTCTTGTTCTGTTTTGCATGTAATATTTGTGTCTCGCAGAGTGCTGCAAAACTGCAGCTCATATTCATTCCCTGTGAAAAGCTGTGGCCCAAGTTTGCTCAGATTGATGACTATTGAAGTTACTCCATCTGACAGTTCTGCTTTCAGTAATACTGCAAGTACTTCTTTTTTTTTTTGTATGGACTTCCACATTCTTGAGCCTTTCATTTTTGCTGTTTTACAGAACATGAAATGAAAGATTTGAAGACACTGGGGTCTGATTTATCAGAGGGTGTTTTTGTCCAATAGACATAGGAATGGAAGACCGCGTGCTTGATAAAGCAGGCCCCCGTATAGTTGGCTGATTATGACATATGGTTTCCGCAGCCAGCTCTTCTTCAGTGAATGTACTGACAGTCCATAAAAAGTCAAATCCTCTGAAAAACTGCCTGTGAAATTGCTAAATACATTTTCATGGCTGTACACATTTGAGGATTCCTGTGAAGTGGTTGTGAGCAGCTACGAATGGCTTTGATGAATTTGCCCACCCGATGTGTGGCTAAACTTACATGCATAATGTTCTGTTCGCACGGACGTTTACCTGGGCTGACTGGAGGCATTCCCAGGGATGAGGCTGGGGAGGGTAACATAACTTTTAGAATTTTCAAAACTATGCATGGAAAGTTTCTTGGCAGTTTTGAGATGGGATACTTTTCAGAGGGAGAGTATGTGTATACTGTCCCTTTGAAAATTGGTGCAACTTATGCCTGCATTTGTTGGGTATGTGGGGTATTACAAAATTACCCCTATAATGGTTAATACACTGTACAAGCGGCAAGTACTAGGTCACCAATAGAATGGCGTGATCCTCAAACTGACATTACATTATCGTTTCTGCAGGTAAAACACTGTTTTCCCCCCATGGGTATTACCCTCCCTATAACGTATAACGTATGAAAAAAAATGTAATCAGCTAACTTCTCTTTTTTTTTTTTTTTCCCCCCACTTAAATATAAGATGTGAATATGCATCTCCCGTCTGTTGTTTTTTTGTATGGGATAAGTTCCATCAAGGACCGAATGCTGCATTTGACTCCTGCTGGAGTACGATTTCAGTGACTGGAATGGTAGTTTCCACTCTGATCTGCTGCCAGCGCTGCTGTGCCAGACTCTCCCTTATCACTGGACCATCAGCCCGGCATGCTGGAACTGCCTTTTGTTTGGAAATGTTACTTGCACTCTAAACAAAGATTAGAAAGGAACATTTCATCACTGAAGGGGCCGTGCAGACCCTGGAAGTCACAGTTGCATGCTCCTCGTGAAGACACGTGGCAGATAACCCTGCACCTTTGATTTTAAGTACACTAGAAATTTTTTTTTTGGCGTGATAAAGACTTGTGAGGGGCTGATCTAAAATGTTTAGGACTGTGAAAGAAAAAAAAAAAAAGCCAAAAGCTTAGATTGGGGCTTAATTCACCCACTTTGAAGCTAGAAGGCAGGCAATAGCAAACAGATTCCCAAGAAGGCATAAAACAATGGCTATTCAAACCTGGAGCAGCGGCAGTGCAAGGAAAGAGAATTGGGCTATAAGGCCTGTATAATGAGGCACTGGGGGCTTGCCAGACTCGGAGCCATGGAACGTGGGTATAGGTATAGGCATGACTCTCATTATCCCTTTCCCGGCATGCAAAGTTACGCAAGTGATGTCAGTCCCCTATAGATAAAGATGCAGAAACTACGGAGCATGCGCAGGCCTTGACTGTGCAAACTCAGGGCACAAAGCCCAAAATGCCTGCCAACACTTCTGTCTACACATCGTCTCATTTCCATATCTTCTCCAAACCTGCTCACCCTGGCGGCTCCAGAGGAATGGATTGCAGAAAGTCCAGTACTCTCATGCACATACTGAACTGATTACTATAGTTAGAGAAAAATTAAAAAAAAAAAAGGCACTAGTGCTTAGCAGGCAAGTGTCTGAGGAACTGCTGGCATGCAAGGCCAACATTTGTCTATATGTCAACAAATATCTGTTACCATCTCCCTATTCTTTATTCCCTGCCCTCCCCTAACATCTGTCATATCCATGAAGGGACAGAATTCATTAGGTTTTAGTTAAATAACCTTTTTTTGTTATATCTTCCCATGCTGTCTTCAACCCCTCTGTTTCTGTCATGACCGCACAACCTCCTTCCATCTATTAGCACAGGGCAGAAAGGCTAGGAGCACTGAGCAACAGAAAGAAAGAAACATGATGGCAGAAAAGGACCATATGGCTTATCTAGTCTGCCATCCACACCAGCTCTACAGTCTCTATCACTCCCTCAGAGATCCCCTGTGCTTGTCCCCTACATTTCTAGAACTCAGATACCTCCATGCATCCACCACCATCTCTGTACAGAAATATTTCTTTAGATAAACCCCTGAGTCGATCCCTCTTCCTCCTCATCTCTTGACCCAGAGCCTCCTTTCCTTGGAAAGAGATGGATTGATGTCTCAGAGGTATTTAAATGTCTCTATTATGTCTCCCCTACCTTGCCGTTCCTCTAGGTCTTTAAGTCTGTCCCCATCTGCTTTAACTACATGGCCTTCCCTTATCTCATGCACAAGGGCTGCATCACCTGATCTGCATCCCCAAATCCCAAGTCATAATAGAGAGGTTTCTACCTGCATCCATTCTACCCCTGCCTGCAGGCACCCTGTCACCTGCTACAATAGCACCATGGGCTGGCAGAGTGCCTTCTAGTCTAGGATGCCCCGAACCTTCTGGGGGGGTCACTGCTCTGATCAGGGATGCATGTCAGTACCCGTGGACGTAACCGTGCCAGGTACACACAAGCAAACATGTAAAGGCCAAAGGGAGACTACTGCCACTCGTGCTTCTTGAAAAAAGGTTGCTGCTTATAATCACAAATGAGCGCAGGAGGCCCATCAGCAGGAACATACGTGGCTCTTTAAATGCTGACAATGTGATCCCCTTTCAGCAGTGCTGGCAGATTTTTCCTGCTGACTCTGGTAAGCCTAGCATCTTACCTCCTGTCCTTCTGCGTGAGAAAAGTGGCATCCACGCTTATTGTGGATGGGCTCGGTGTAAGGCCATCAGGATGAGAAAGCCTTTTCTCTAGACAGGTACTCTGCCCTTATACTCAATTCACCAATGAGCATCGTCCTGGTTGCATGTTTTTTCTGACCAACCCACACCCTGTTGTTGTGACTGATACCCCAGCCTCCTGGATTTCTGGTGGGCAGGAGGAGGCTTAATGGTTCGGAGCAGAGCTGGTGCTAAACAGACCAAGCAATTGCTTAGGACCCTAAGCAGCTCTAGAGGGGCCTTGAACTTACTTATTATTATTATTAATTGTTTCCTTGCAAAACTCAGTTCTTTCTTCCCTCTCCCTCCTTGCTTAGGGCCCCCAGTTGCTAGCACCAATTCTGGGTATGAGGTCCTAGAGAACCAGCAGTGAGTATTTCCCTGTACATGCCTGTCCCTGCCCATCCTGGTGCTGTGCCTGTGTGTCATGTGGCGAGTGGCCCTGTATGGCTTTACCAGCGTGGCTCCTGCTGCATTCTTCTCCGTTGTGTCTGCGTGGGTGCCTATTGTGGCCTTCTTTTCTTTTCATGCTTTAGGTGTGGTCCTCTGTAGCCTGAAGTGGAAAGGCATATCTGTTTTGGTCATCCTTGAGAATTGTCTATCGCAATCCTTGTCTTTGTATTTCTTGATTACATTATAAGTTTGCTCTCATCTGTGCATCCCGTCTTTGCATCCTTTGCTCATGATAATAGGCGTAACCGATAGCCTCTTGTTTCTCAATTTCTTTCTACTTCTCTGTTTTTTTCCCGGCTACCCGGAGCATGCAGCAAGTTCTCCAAAAGCTCTGTGTCCTGCAGACCGAGCATGCCACCAGTGTGGGAATGCGTGCATTTCCTGGGGAAGAGAAGCCCCTGTTGAAGGTGTAGTTGTCTGCGAAGCCTTCTCTTGTGCTTTACACCTGCTGCTTTATATGTTTGTGAGGCATTCGTGACTTGACTGTCCTTTTTTCTCTTTCAGCTTTGCTAATGCTGCCACTTACCTCTTAAAGCAGAGGGAGGAGGAGGAGGAAGGTCCCTAAAAATAGCGCAAGGATACCCCTTCTTCCTTCTTCTCCCACCAAAAGGCACCAGGACATCACCTCCTCTTTTTATTTCACCCGAGGAAGTGTAGGAAACAGAAAACAAAGTTAGTGGGGGGGGGGGGGGGGGGTTTATTTGTGTTTATTTTTGTTTGTTAAATAAATGTATTCTATTTTACATAATTTTACTGTCCCGTGTATGCTAATGAATAGGTTGAGTGACTTGTGACTGAATGATGGGTCCAGGATCTGGAGTGTTAGGATAAGTGGACAGTGTACGACCCAGTGTACTGTAAATGTGAGAGCACTGTATGAATGCTCAGGGTCAGACATGTGTGGTTGGTACTGAGATTTGTGCCATGTAGGTAGGAACTGTCAAAGCCATTTTTCAGTAGAAACGTCATGTGATGTAGCACACAAGGTTGTCTCTTAAAAAGCAACTCCCATACAGGGACCATTTTTTTATAACTGGATTTGGGTTTAATTCCTCACCTTTCCAAATCTAAGCTCAAAGCAAGTTACAATTCAGGACCTGTAGATAAGGGAGTCTAAGGGGGACTATTGCCTGTTTTCCTAACACGTGCCCATCCACCTCTCCATGTTAAAAAGGATTCACCAGGGGAAATTGTGTGTCCCAGGCGCGTCCTTAGCATCAGGCGCCCAGGAACTTAGCTGTGTGCGGATTTGGGAAACGAACGCTCAATGCAAGCGTCTGTTTTATCCCATGGCAGCTAATTGAACAGCACAATGAATAACCATAATAATCACCGCCTGGAGAGTGTATATTTTGCGCCCAGAAATTTTTTTTGAGACAAGCGTTTTTAATTTTGCATGGTACTGCCTTCTGCAGTTCCTCCTGCTTTCTATTGCAACGATACTAAGTAGGAGGACTTGCTGAAAAGCGGTATTTTTTTTGTTTTTAAGTTGAGCTCTTGACGTGTGGCAAGATTTTTGTGCCTGCTCCGGGGCAGGTGTATTATTTTCCATGTTAAAAAGTGGTGCTCCGTGCACGGCGATTTTTTTAAATTGTGAGTAATAGCTAATAGCCTCGTCTAATGGCATTTTACATGTGATGAGCACTGTTGGCTAAGCGCCTGTTTGGACACGTGTTTTGGATGTGCTGATCCCATTACTGCATCAGACGTTACTCTAGCTTGTCCAAAACGTGTGTTCAACCATGCATCAAGCTTGTGCGCTAGGCTGAGTGCATCATATTGCATGCTAATCAGCTCATTACTTGCCTAAAACATGCAAATCAAATAACTAAGCTTGCCACAGAAATCGCAAGCCACTTTATTTGATTCAAGGCTACAACTCAGGCGTTGTAACTAACTTCTCCAAAGAGCATTGGAATGCAAAAATATGTTTTGGTGCTCCCAGGACCGTGGTCTTTAAAGGCCCAAATAACCCCTCCCCTCAGAGTGTTCTAAATCTCCGGAAGTCTATGGAGGCTTCCGGTAGATTTTCAAAAGGGATAATTTAGGGGGCCTAACTCCAAACGTTAGGAGCCCAAACCCTTTTAAAATTAGCCCCCATATACCTGTAATCCTTTGGGGATGGTGCCTGAAAGTGGGGAGGATCCTGATGATGGATTATCTAGGCAGGATCCGCCTTCTGAATCATTGAGTGTTTCAAAATACACCAAATAGTTGCCAACTTTCTCCTTGTAGGAAGTTTTCGATATTTAAAACATATTTTCCCCTTTCAGAAGAAGGGAGAATAACTGAAACACATGCATTGTACCGAGGATGTTTAACTTTTTATGTTTAACTTTCTTACACATTCGAACAAGCAATACTCCAGCTTGACAGAGGACAAGGCCCAGTATTAGAGCAAAAATACAAATCAGCACTAGAGGAAAAAAAAAAAATCAATACAGTGCCCTGCTTCAAGATCGCAACTTAAGGGAGTGAGAAGGATATTCAAATAAAGAAATAAAAGAAGATAAGACTAACCTGAAAGAGCATATCAAAAGCCACTGGGCAACAAATCATGGAGGCAGAGTTCAAAGTGGTTCCGCATTCCAAAAAAACTTTAAGAAGGCTTCGTTTAAAAAAGGTGCATCTATTACTGGCTAACTCTATCAAACATTTCGCAGAATAGCAGAGAAAAAACTCCCTCCCCCTCCCCCGCAGCCAGGACTTAACACTGTATCCCTTAATTGAAGAAATGGTCTCGCTTGCCTGCAGACTTTAGGAAAAATCCAAGAGGACCATAACTTATCTGACTAGCTTTGGAGGTATATTCAGTAGTGAAACTGCTGAATATACCTCCAAAGCCTCATGGCGATATTAAGTCGGAGGTCCCGAAAGTAAAAAAAAAAAAAAAAAAAAAGTAAAACTCAGCCTGCGGGTCGGAAGACGGACGCTCAATTATGCCGGCGTCCGTTTTCCGAACCCGTGGCTGTCAGTGGGTTCGAGAACCGACGCCAGCAAAACTGAGCGTCGGCTGTCAAACCCGCTGACAGCCGCCGATCCTGTCCAAAAAGGAGGCGCTAGGGACGCGCTGGTGTCCCTAGCGCCTCCTTTTACCGCGGGCCCTAATTTGCATAGGCCACCCTCCTGAATCGCGCGCCCAGGAGAGTGGCCTGTGCCCGCGCCGGGAGAACGGGCGCTCGCCAGCTCTCCTGCGCATTTTTCTGAATCGGCCCGAAAGTCATCCAGCTAACTCTAAAATTCGGAGTTAAGCAGCTAACTCAACTCCTCCCTGGAACGCCCCTAACCTAGCCTGCTTATTTCTAGCCAGTTATCTTACCTATTAGCCGGCTAGAATTTAGCCAGATAAGTGCCCAAATATTTATTTAGCAGACTAACTTCTGAGTTAGCCAACTACAGTAAATGGTTTTGAATATGGACCTCCAAATCTTTAACTTTTTAACCATTAAGAAGAGAATCTTCTTTCTATTTTTTTTCTTTTAATTCGTCTTTCTGTGGTTTCTTCTATTTTTTCTTATTGGGAATGGGAGAGAGGGGGTTGATAGGCAAAGGGCCGTAACTAGACTTCCGCCCACAGTGCCCTGACAATGTCTCTGGCGGTGATCTCGGTACGTTTGCTTTTTTTTTCTTCTTTTTTCTGTAAATGTGTTCGTTGAAAGTGCAAAAAATGATAACAGTGAAATGTGCCGTCGTACTTAAGTATTTAAAAAAAAAAACAAGAAGTCAACGGCAAAGCCAATGAGATCTCGGGGCTGCTATGCTGTCTTGGTGGGGCTTTCAAATTGGCTTCACATTCCAAGGCAGGACTGTAGTGAAAGGACAACTGGCGAATGTTTGAAACTCTGCAGGGTGTGTGATGGAAAGGAGCTTAAACTTGGGAGGGGCGAGCAGAAGGAAAAACTGTTAAGAGTGTAGTGATCATTTCGTGAATGCAATGGGCATCACCTTAACCGCAGCGCCTGCAAAGTGCCGATTGAAAAGCGTTCATTCACTCTGGACGCTTTCTTTTGGCCGGGGCAGGTGTGGGGGAGGAGGGGGAGTCTGCAAGGGGGAAGCCAGGAAAGTTGCTAGGTAATTCTATCACATTCTGAAATAAGAGTTCGCAGATCCTGTTGTTGTCCCACTCCTGTTTTTATAATAGGATAAGGGAGGAAGAGGCATTAAGGAGAGCGTGCCTTGCCTGTTTGATACAGTATAATTCCATTTTTTTTTTTTGGCAACGGTTATTTTGAGCCAAATATCCATCTACGGAAACAATGATGTAGCAAAAGTAATTCATTGTATTTGTATTTGACGTTTTTTGACCATTTCCAAGCGCAGCTGGGAAAGAAATTAAAAAAAAAAAAGTACCCAGGTCACCCCTTCATTCCTTTTTTAAAATATTTTTTATTGTTTAATTTTTTTTTTAAAGCAAAAGAGAAGGATGCCCAAGGTAGAGCATACACCCTACTTGTTGGGAAATCTTTGGCGTCCATAGGACGGAGAGGTAACGTTCACTCCAGCGCTAATTTGCTGCAGGTATTCCGCAGGCAGTGTTGGCAGTAGGGCTCGTGTGCTGCAAGTGTGCAGTAAATTTATTATGTTCCTGTAAGGGGCAATGCATCACCCGCTGACTCACTGCAGGGATGAATTTATTCTCCATGGGTCACTATAGTCCCTCTGTCAAAAAGTCAATATTCTCCAGCATTGACCTCATTGGTTGTAAAAGAAGAGGAAGTGGTATTGAGCGCAATGTCAAAGCAGTCTTTATTCTTTCTCAGCCTAAGGCTTAAGTGGGGTTCAGGGCTCACGGGAGTGCTTTTTTTTTTTTTAAGCAGTCAGGAAAAAAGAAAATGTTCAGCTAGTTATACCATTCTGCCAAAGCAGGTTAGAATAAAGATTTAATGTGCCCACTTCGCATTAAGGGTCCGGTGCCCGTCTTGCTTCAGTATATAATAACATGTAAACCAACCAGGCAGCTCAGAGGTAGGGCTCCCTCTGTGGTTTTAGGTCCCTCGTACGTTTTTTATCAAACATGCATCCCAACTTTGTAATAGATTGTTTGGGGTTTTTTTTACATGAAATTTTATTCCAATACACGTCTAAGTAGGAATCTGTTTATTATCAGGGATTACTGACTGCATGCTGTTCAGTGGCACTCTCTCAGATAGGCTAATAGGTCATTATTAGACTTGCTTGACATGAAGTGAGCCTTTGGTTTATTTGATAAAATATGTATTGTGTGGAAGACCACCAGATTGTGAGCGAGAGAGGTTAGCATGCAGGCGAAGGTTTGTGTGTCCGACAGTGATGAGTGCAGGGTGTGGGACTTCAGCCGGCGATAAAACCACAAAGCCCCACGCCTCCTTGTCAGATGACCTGTTACAGCGTTTTCCCAGTTGTCTCCAGTGTCACCAATGGGGTGGGGGGTCCCCTGATATTTCTATTTGCTGGTCACGTGGTGTGGTTGATCAAGCGGGAAAAATGAACAGGGTCAGCCAGATGAGTGAATCCGTAAAATACCTTAGGGAGGTAATTTTGCGGCAGCTCGTTTAAATTACATACCAGAAACTCACATTAGTTATTCCAGTTTTGAAAGCAAACGTATACATTTGGAAATAACCACACTAAAACTCCCCACATGCCATTAATTGCGTTTGCTGTTCTGTGCTCAGAAGGTTTACGCACTTACGTACCTTTGAAACTGCAGACGTGTGGGCAGAAATGCAGCCCCCTTTCCAACCCTGCCCCGCCACCATCACGGGTTAAAGCACTGCTCTACCTGTGGAAATGGCTTTGAAAAGGACTCTCTGTGGGGAGCTTGCCGTCCGGCCGGGTACAGCGTGACTGTGGAGTGTAAGATGATTTTCAAAGGGAAGCCCTGGGCAGGCTTGGCCTTTCAGAAGCTAGCCAGCAGGGTTCAGCAGGGCCCGTGCGCATTTGCACTGGCATTCACGCAGGTGGAGGCGGACGTACCCTCAGAAAGTACGTGGGAGGGGGCTTTAAAATGCAAAAAACCCTGCAGGCCTATTCCTTCCTCCAGCCTCCCTCTGCCCCCAGCTCCGTCCCCTCCCCCCCCATCCCTTTATCAGTGCAGGTTACTCATGCGGTTGCCAGCACAGGGTACTATTACGTGTATGTGTAAGTGGCTGTGGGTGTGTGTGTGTGTGAGTGAGTGTGTGTGTGTGTGTGAGTGTGTGTGTGTGTGAGTGTGTGTGTGTGTGAGTGAGTGTGTGTGTGTGTGTGTGTGTGTGTGAGAGTGAGTGTGTGTGTGTGTGACAGAGAGTGAAATTTCTGCTGGGGCTTTCCCAGCTGGTACACAGCTCTTTAGCCACAGGAAAAGCTTTGAAAATGACCCTCCCTATGGCCAGCATCACATTTATGACATCAAAGCTGAGAAACAGTCCAAATTTCAATGTGGATTTCAAAGCCATTTTACTTTTACGGTGTGTGGTATACAAAATGAAAATGGGAGATGAGTTGCACGTGCAAAACTGAGAGCGTTAAATGCAGAACTGACATGACTAGTAAGTACTTGATGAGTACAAATAATCTTGGAATGTGTTACATTTTTCTGCCCTCTTGGCTCAAGTAAGGAATATCCCCAACTATTTGGGCCATAGCACCACACCCCTGTTTAGGAAGAGGATAGATAAGATCAGTGCCACATTGTCAGTTTTAACTGGCAGCTCTAGCAGCTGTAATCCTGGGCAGATGTGCTTTTTTTTTGTCTCATTATTTGCTTCTCAGTAGTTAAGGAGACAGCTGTTTTGAGGTACCGGGTCACTGAAATGTGGAGATGTGCACTGAACCAATGTATGGCCGCTATTGTTTTAATTTTGTATCTAACACTATTAGACCTGCATACAGGACATGGCACTGGTGTATTAAATTTATTTCTTTGTACTTTTAGATGAGTTGCTAGGATGCTTTGGAATAGAAAGAAGGATTCATTTTTCCTTTAACTTTGACTCTCAGTCCAAGTCCATAAATATTTCTCCATGAAACAAATGATGAGTGAAAACATATAGGGGCATAAATGCTTGTGGGCAGAAAAAAAAAAAAAAAAAAGAGCTCTCATACTGTTTGATGGTTTTCATTGCAAGGCACTTGCTAAAAATGTAAAACTTTGAGCCATCTCAGTAGTCAGCAGAGGAGCCCGACCTCTGGCAGGGGAATGCCACAGAAACAGAAATTTAAAGCCTGCAAGGGGAAGACGTCGCATGGCATTGTGCAAAAGCGGCACCTGCTGCCTGGCTGAAGGCTGCACTCGTGCCAGGGCCTGGCGTGAACCACAGTCCGTGCCTCTTCGCCAGAGGATGGTCACTGTGATGCCCGGGCCGCAGCAAAAGTGGTGTCGGATAGGGATGTGGGGGATGAAAGCGGAAGGAGGCATCAGTAGCTTAGCGATGAATTCAGTCCAGCAGAGGACAGCACGGTCAGGATCACGCCGAGGTCAGTCTTGGCTAGTCATCCTGAGAAAGAAGGAACATTAGGTCTGGAAAAAGCAGGAACAGGCAAGGGTCCAGAAAGTTAGGAGTGTAAGAGCAGGGGAGGATCCAGACTGGCCAGAGACACAGAAACCCGGTCTGGGAAAACTATTGTACCAGTCAGGAGCCAGAGCTACCCAGGAGTTTATATGTTGCAGCTAAGCAGGGCCGGTCCTTGTTAATCCTATAGACTGTCAGCTGATTGGAGCTAGACCAAACAAGAGGGTAGGATAATGCTGCTGGAGGATCCTATAAATACTTACTGTTGTGGCTGAGCAAACAGGCTGTTTGTAGTGAGTCTCTGATTCAAGATCTAAAATGCTTGAGAGGAAATTAAAAATGTGAGAGGGCTTGTGATGTCATTCTGAGCAAACAGGCTGTTTATAGTGAGTCTGAGTGAAGGCCTGAGAGGAAATAAAAAAAATCTGAGAAGGCTTATGATGTCATACTGAGCAAACAGACTGTTTGTAGTGAGCCTGAGTCAAGGCCTGAGAGGAAATTAAAAATGTGAGAGGGCTTGTGAAGTCATACTGAGCAAACAGACTGTTTGTAGTGAGCCTGAGTCAAGGCCTGAAAGGAAATTAAAAATGTGAGGGCTTATGATGTCATACTGAGCAAACAGGCTGTTTGTTGTGAGTCTCTGATTCAAGGCTTGAGAGGAAATTAAAAATGTGAGAGGGCTTATGATGTCATACTTCTAGTAGCATCAAATTTCAATTGAGGTGGAAGCCGAAAGCAGCTAGAGGAATCTGTGGGGCAGAAAAAGAAATTTCCATGCTCCAGGGTGCTTCCATACAGACAACCTGAGTTACTCCTGATTTGGGCTTTTGTTCCTGAAGGCGGCTGCACTTGGAGATGAATGGGTACATCAGGTGCTGTTCCAGGGGGGACCCCCTGAAAGTCAGTCAGATGTAGGCGTTTGGCAAGCCCCGGGCAGGCTGCAGTGTGCCCTCTCAGGATGTTACCATGGTGCTTGGCATGCTGACGAGATGCTGGAAGGAAGCAGAAAGCAGTAAGTAAGGTGGAGGAACTGCGGACGACGGTTCCAGGGGGTAATGCCTTGGCGCCTCTCTACTCCATTGTAACCAGCCTTTAGAGGTTGCTGGAGGAATGGCGGGGGGAGGTGTAGTTCCAGTCCGGTTTCAATTTAAAAAACAAAAAATATAAAGTAGAAGTTTCTAATAAATAGTTTACAAATGTGACCTGGCTTTGCCTGTCACTGGTATTCTCCTAGATTTTTGTAGTCCAGGCAGTGGGAATGGGATTTGCATTTTTGCAATCTGCCCCTAATCTTAACCTCACCTTTTTTTTGTGGGAGGCTTCTGTGAGCCTCCCACCCTGTGAGCCGGGCGGTAGAGAAAGAGTAAGGAGCTTGAGATCACCCCTGGCTCTCAGGAAAGGAGATTTTTGGGGGGCCAGAATGGGAGTTTTTGAAGATTCTGGCGTTGAACCTGTTAACCTGAGAGAGGAGCAAACCCCCAGCGGTCTGGAAGGGCCGGGTTCTTCTTCTTTTATCTTTATGACCAGTTAAGCGCAGAGGTTGGAGGCGGGGGACCTTTCCTGAGTTTCCTGGTTTCTCGACTTGGGATTTGCGCAGAGACCGTTGGCATGATCTCCTTCTGAGACTCCTGGGGGCTTGACGACCTCCTCTCGCCCTTCCCAAGGAAGGACTGCTTGAACAGGCACCGGCTCCGTTGGGAGAAGAGCGCAGGGACTTTGGCTGTTTTCTGATTATGATTTTTCTGATGCTGTTTTGATTTTGCCATATTGGTTTGGACTTTGTTTTTGTTTTTTTGAAACCCTAAGTAAACTTTTAATGTGAACAACATCCATCCTCGGAATCCGTGGTTCTTTCTGGCACTTGGGAATCCCCTGGTTACCAGCTGAGAATACCCCTGAACCAGTGCTATAGACGCCGAGTTGAGTGAGAAGCAGCACCGAGGGGCCCAGGAGGTTATCCTCCCCCTGCCGGGTGAACCCCGGCTCTGTGTAGCTCTCCCCTGTTCCAGATAGCGGGGGGGGAGCTGCTACGATAATAATGTTGAAGTACAGAGTTGGATTGGTTTGTGGTTGAAATCAGCGCATTTTATGTGAGCAAAACAGCGCAATGCTGATGACAGGGAGAAATGTTTAGGAGAACCAACTCGACCATTTTCTCTTTCGTACCGAAGAGCTGGGGCAAAAATAATAGGGCCCACTTGGAAATCGAAGCACTCTACATTTGCAACTGTTGACGCTTTCTTTTTGAAACCATTTTCCATGGTGAATAGTTTATTGAACTATTGGGGGGGGGGGGAAGGAAATGCAGCTGTAGAAAAAAACCAAAAACCATCAGGAGGACTTTAAGACTGAGCCGGTGCCATCTTACTTTCAAATCTCCTTGACGAAACTTCTTCTGACTCCAATCCAGAGCCATTTGTTTGTGGGGGAGACCCGCTTTAGGGATGACAGAACGCAGGGCAGCAGATTTCTAAACCTCAAACCCTGATACACTGCCGTTAGTTTAAAGCTTTCCCTGCTGCTGAGACAGCGTCCCCTCTAGCATGTGTGGCCGCGTACGACTCCCCACTTCTCCCACGCATAGCCTCTGCCTTGTCTGTGCACTCCCCACCCAGCGGTCTCAACCCGAGCCCCGTGTGCGTACTTTTGCTCCTTCCTCCCCTGGCTGGCAGGAGTGTGGTACTTCCCGCTTTTAATCTCTGCTGACTGCCGGACATGGTCGGTTTTCGAGCTGCACGGGGCTCTCTACATCTCACGTCTTGCTTAACGCCAGGTCCAGGAGCCTAATTCTGTTTTCCTGCACTCATGCTGGACCATTAGGTCTGCCCCTAGCCTACCATTTGATGCTGAAGTGCTAGCGGGCCCAAGCTGATTGGCGTAACAAGATGTTTGTCAGTCTGGTGTCTGCTTTACTGCACCTTTGCTTCTGTTTAAATATATTTGAGGCCCAGATCAGTGACATTCTGAAATGTAAGTTATGTTATGTAGGTATATAATATGCACACATGTGGACCATTTCAGGTTTGTTTATTTGACATTTTCTGGTAAAATTTAGGAATTCTGCCTGTTTCCGTCTAGGCAGTTTTCTAATTCTCTCCTACAACCCCCGTTGGCACCAGAGTTGTTTTAAACAGAAATGCACGTCATCCATCTCCCCCCACAGCTTTTAATTGCATGATTATTTTATTTGGGTGTACAGTAATTAAACCTGAAATGAGAGCCTGTACGACATGCAAAGTTGTGTTGGCTGGCGCAGCATTTAAATATTTCAGCTTTTTTTACGTCTCTTGTCATGCTGGCAGCGAACAATAGTGTCTGACTGAAGTCAACATATAAGCACTGCCTGCCATGACATCTGGAAAGCTGCTTTTATCTATAAGCACAGTTGTAGACAAATGAAAGCAGACAGATGTAAGGCTGGTGTGGCATCTTTGCCTGGAGCGTTCTCTGGCTCTACATTTTCTAGTGTGTGGAGAGCTGGGAGTTGGGTTGGTTTTTTTTTTTTTTAACTCTCTCTTTTGTTCTGGAATGAAAATGTTCTGTCACATCAGGGAAGCCACTCCGGTGTACTGCCTCCTGTAAAACATGGATGTCTGAAGTGGAAGATGTTGCTCGGAATTTAACACGAGGCTGGAGGTAAAGCGGCGCACGGTGCGTTGCCCGAGCATCGGAGGGAAAAACATTTGCGGGGGGGGGGGGGGGGAAACAGAAGGAGTTAAAAGTGACACGTTGCAAAGATCTCCCCCCCCCCCTCGCTCCTCCCTCGGTCTTGTTTTCTGCGAGATTAATGTTTTATTAATCAAGAACATGGCCTGCAGGGCGTCTCTGTGGGATCTGTTGGTCTGTAGTCTGGACTTTAAAGTCCAGGTTTCCTCCTTTCAGGCAGAGGATTCTGTTTGTATCTTACCTATCCTGGCGTGAGCTGCGTTGAAAGAAAGTTGCACCCCCCCCCCCCCCCAAAAAAAAAAACAACCAAAAACCGTGCTGACATTTTGCAGTATTTGTTAAACCTGTACAGCACTTTGAGCTGCCCATTTATATGGGGCGGGGAAAGCAGCGACTCTGTAGTTTGAAATAAATACGTTTCCTGCCCACGGTCGGTTCGAGGCATTTGCATCTTACTTCTAAAAACCAAATACAATTTTCAAAACCAGCACATGCAGACGAGGGTGTGTGTGTGTGTGTTTCCCCACAGGGACTCAGTTAACATTTTATTGGGGGGGCAAGGGGGGTTGAAATCCAAATGAATAATACTCCTATGTTAAAGAATAAGCAAACGTGGTGGGGCTCAGGGGTTCTGCTGCTGCCTGACGCCGCTGTGCTGAGGGACCTGGGTCCCATTCCCTCCTCTTCTGCTCCCCGGGCTGGAGATGCCGCAGAGCGGGGGGGTTCACAGCCAGGGGCAGATTACCTTGTCAGGCATCCCCCTTGTCCCCTTAGTGTGCTTGGAAGACGGGAGAGGCAGCGTAAAGCTTTCCATTGCTCCGCTCTGCTCTATCCACTCCAAATTCACCCCTTCTCTCCTGTGTCCTGCCAGAGGGGGGGGGGGTGTGAGTGTTAATAACTGGAGTAGGAAGACTAGTGGCTCTTTTCTTATCTGCTCTTTCAGCTCTAGTCTCTGCCTCATTCTCCCTCCCTCTTTTCCCTTCAGGCTGCCTGGGAGGAGAGGGCCTGTGGCAAGAAGCAGGGGATTGTTCTTTGCTGAGTAAGATTCATGCCCAAACCCTGTGTGCCTATACCTAGAGAGGAGGTGGATTAATCCTGCAGCTGGTGGGAGGTGGGGGGGGGGGGTGAGAGGGTAGTGCTGGGGTCATTCCTGAATGGGGGGAGGGGGGGGGGGAGACGTGAGTGTGTGCGAAAGAGTGGGGGGTGGGGAAGACAGAAAATGGGTGCATGCATCCCCTTCCTCAGCCTACACCGGCATGACCACAGCTGAAAGGTTACCGGGTATGCTGAGTGCGGAGAGGCGGCTGGGTGGGGAATAGGGTGAAAGGGAGGGTTTGCTGTTTCAAACGGCCTACGAATACCATGCAGGACATGCGATTCTGATCCCGTTCACCAAGAGGGTCATTTTACAACCGCCTGCGTGGGACAGAAAGCACCTGCAGACTTCAGCCTGGAGTTTTCATAAAAGTTCACGTGAAGTCCCTCCCCCAGCAGGGCAATATTCCAAAAGCCCATTTTTGTACAGAAATCCTTTTGAAAATTACCCTCGAAATGAAAAGAAACTGGGTTAGAAAATACGGGAATGTTTTCTGCACTTTTTTTTTCTGACCCGGGTAGCATTCTCTCTTTTTAAACAGAGACCTGGTTTGTATCCCAGAATTTACAGAGCTGCTCTCCACCTTGAATCCTCTTAGAATGAATTAGTTGGCTCTGCTCTTTTGATTTTTCTTCTTTTTTCACCATTCCGGGGTAATTTCCTTTGATTGAGGTTGGGTTCTCCTAATTATTGTGGACAACAATGCCAAAATGTCTCAGAATGGCTGTAATTTCTTGGCTGCTGTTTGCTTTTTCCTTCTTCGCATTCCTCTTAAGGGTTTTTCTTGAAGTATAAAATTGAAAATTATCATTATAAATATAAAGGAGAAACAGACCCACCCCTAACTGGCTGTGAAGGAGAGGCATACAGCATGACAAAGCATGTCGGATGTGTGGCAGGTGGAGAAATGTGGTGAGAGAGGAAGCAGTGAAATGAGTTTAGGGAGTGGGCAAGTGAGCCGGACAGGTGGGTGGGGAGAGGAGTCGGTTGTGCAAAGGGCTTTAGCTGTCGGACGTCACAGGCCCAGAAGTAAGGCGAGGAGGAGGAAGGGAGATTGAGACATCGGTTGATGCAGAGGGGGAGGTAAGGAGAGAGAGTCTTCCCTCTCATGCATCCTCCCTGCCCTTCCCCAGGCCGCCCCTCTTCACAGCCCCTGGTGGGAAGGAGGCATCGTCATTGCACAAAGGCGACACCTAGTGGACACATTCAGGGCTCCTGATTGCAGGGTTCCGGAAGAGTTCCAGCCAAGGTTTGTTGCTACAGTGTCAGGGCTTAAGTGATGGGAAGGGACGTAATATAGAGGACAGAGCCCCAGGTAGTTATGAATGAAGGTTCATGGCACCAGATCTCAGGCCAGATTCCCATTGAACTGGAGACCCAGTAGAGCAGGAGGAAACCTGTTCTTTGGGAATCAAAGAATGTCTTCTTCCTTTGACTTTTTTCTTGATTTTTGTAAGGGGTAGGGGTGTTTAACACTTTTGTTGAAGGTAAAATGCTTCCAGCTTGAGGTTAAGAACATAAGAAGTGCCCATACTGGGTCACACCAATGCTCCATTGAGGACAGCACACTGTCTCTGGCGGCGGGCAGTCCAGGTCATTTGCAGATAATCCAGCAGATCTTAATGGCGGGATCTGCTCCCAGAGGCAACGGTGGTTGAACCCCTCCCCACATCTGCCCTCCAGAAAGGTGTCCAAACTTTTTTAAAACCCAGCTATATAATTAGTCTTGACAACAACCTCCAGCAACACATTCCACAGTCTTAACTATGTGTTGACTGAAACAATACGTTTTACATTTATATCTGCGGTGGGGTAGTTTCATGGATTGTCTGCTAGTTCCCATTCTGTTTGAAATGGTAAATAAGGGGTAGATTTTATAAATTTACGCGCGCGCGTACTTTTGTTCGTGCACCAGGCGCGAACAAAAGTACGCTGGGTTTTATAAGATACGCGCGTATCTTATAAAATCTGGGGTCGGCGCGCGCAAGGGGGTGCACATTTGTGCAACCTGCGCGCGCCGAGCCCTCCGAGACCGCTCCAAAATCGGAGCGGCCTCGGAGGGAACTTTCCTTCTGCCTCCCCTCATCTTCCCCTCCCTTCCCCTACCTAACCCCCCCCCCTCCCCCCCCCCCGGCCCTATCTAAACCCCCCCTACCTTTGTTGGCAGATTTACACCTGCCGAAAACAGGTGTAAATCTGCTGGCGCGCCATCACCCGACCCAGGGGCTTGTCCGGAGGCCTCGACCACGCCCCCGGGCCGACACCATGCCCCCCTGGTCCCGCCCCGAACCACCCCCTGACACGCCCCTCCCGCCCCTTTTATGAAGCCCTGGGACTTACGCGCGTCCCGGGGCTATGCGCGCACTGGCGGCCTATGCAAAATAGGTGTGCCAGCGCGCGAGTGCCCTGCGCACGTAAATCCGGCCGGATTTACGCGCTCAGGGCTTTTAAAATCCGGCCCTAAGTGTATAACAGATGAGTTCTGCAGGTAAAGGCAAACTGTTCCCTCCCCCCACCATGATTTGTAGCTCAGGGGTAAGTAATCAGACCTCTTAGCTCCATGTCAGAAAGAAAAGGTGAGTCAATCCCATCATTTGGTTTAGTTTTGTTTCCTTTTTAAAAAAAATTTTGTTTCAAATTTTTCAAACCAGAGAGTCCAGTGGAAGCCATTTTTTGTCTTAGGGGAAACTGGTTTCTGATGCCCTGAAATCATGTGAAGGTGGCAGCCATCATGACACTTTTGCTGTGCAAGCATAGCGCCATTATACTGAACCAAGAGGCCGCTGTAATTGAGGAGCTGACATGACATGTAAGTGCCAAAAGAAAACCGCGAGCCAGGCAGGATGTGGCAAGACGTTTCTGGTGTAAGGGGGCGATTATTGCCTGGATGCAAAAGGGCAGAGAGGACAGGTTGTAGCCCCGGTCCCGGAGGCACACGGGGAGGCACACATGTCAAGGCCCCATGACATCCCAGGATTCCTGCACAGGGAGGAAAAGTTTACTCTTTTTATAGCCCTTAAGGTTTTTACTTCTCCGGGGCTCTTCTGCACATCACAAACCATGCTGCACTCCAGCGGGTGTTGTTCAAAAATAAACTCTTCAGTAAATAAAACTGGCGGCAGGAAAAAAATCACAGTTCAAAATTCTGGTGCACCAGAAGACAAATCCACCAGTAGTATAATGCAAATCCTCCTCAGTGCAAAATAAATCTCAGTCTCTTCTCACACTCCCTCCAAAACAGGTGGGCTCTTAGGGGCAGGCACCCTTCCACCCCGGGCCCTCCCAGCACCTGGAGGCTGGTTGCTGATCTTTTCTCTTCTCCGTTCCTCTTTCTCTTTCTGGAGTTTCTGACTGAACTGGGTTTAATCAGTCTTTGACTATGTGGATGTTCCTAGGCATCTCTCAGTACACTAGTCACTCAGCTTCCAGGGGATCCCTTCCTCCTCGGGGCTCCTCAGGATCTGATGCTCTTCGGCAGTGGTCCCCAAACCTGTCCTGGAGGGCCACCAGCCAGTCGGGTTTTTGGGATATCCTCAATGAATATGCATGAGAGAAAATTTGCATGCACTGCCTCCAAAACATGCAAATTTTCTCTCATGCATATTCATTGAGGATATCCCAAAAACCCGACTGGCTGGTGGCCCTCCAGGACAGGTTTGGGGACCACTGCTCTTCGGGGACACTTCTCCTCTTCCCTCTGCCTGGACTCACAGGGACGTCCCCTCCTGTACTTCTCCCTCTCAGGCGAGGGCTTACCGACCTCTCCTAGGTCCCAGTCACCTCCTTTCAACAGGAGCACGTCTCTCCTGAACCCTCTCTTGTGAAGAGACAAGCCCAAATGGTGCCACTCGGCGAAGAGAGAGCTCCAACCAGAAGGGGGTTCCAGGTTGTGCTCCCATGAACCAGGGGGTAACGGAGGTTTTTATACCCTCATAAAACCCCTCTCAATGGGGAGTGGAGGTCCCTCTTCTCACACCGACATCACATGAAGGCAAGGTCCAGTGCTACCTCTTGAGAGCGCTCGGACCAGCTGAAGCCTCCGGTGACATTTTGGGCAGGGCTTCCTTTTTAGGGAAAAATACTGGACACCCCCTTACACAATGATAACATAAGAGATTGTGTGCCCTTCAGTCTAATCTGCATTAAATAAACTGCAGGTTTGGAAAGACATTGGTTTTTATGACCAGGGGTCTGAGCCGATAGGGAGTAAAACTCACTGGCACCTGCCGTAATGCATGGGAATTCAGATTCAGTCGTCTGAGAGGGGGGGTGGGGGGCGATTCAAGGCTGAAGTATTCCATCCACTTTATGTGCCACCTAAGCCTTTGCTAATTGCGTTTCAGTGCTTGCCCCTGAAATCCTGGATACAGCTCAGCATCTGTGGACCTGCCGAGGGACATGATGTATCACGCTGTGCGGAGAAGCGTGGCGTACAGTCTTAGCGTTTAAAGGGGAAAAAAAAAAAAAAAACCGGAAAGGAGAAAGGGGTAGAAAAAGAGAAGGAAAGCAGCAAACCGGCCAGCAGGATAAAAGTAGTGATTGCTGAGAGGGGGAGAAAAAAAAAAAGAAATTCCCTGCAGGTGCCTGGCAGGTTAGGTTTGCTTTTGACTGCACCCAAGGCAGCTGATTTGCAGCGCTGCCTCTGATCGGCCCGGTGCCTCTCTCTCTGTGGAGGAACGTCGACTGAAGGTGGTGAAGCGCACGACTTCTTTTCAAGACCAAGAAGCATTAGGCTATTAACCTGAGGAACGCACCATTGTCCATTTCCTGTTCTGTCCCTACCGCATTACCATCAATCCATGCAAAGTGCTTTGTACTGAGAGCTCTGGGGCCCCTGATAAGTGCCTCTGTGTATATATAAAGTGGCACTTTTTTTTTTTTTTTTCCGTTTTTTGTTTTACATGCTGTTAGCACAGGGCAGAGGAAGCCAGAGTTGTAATCGCCTTATGTACAGCAAATAGCCATTTGTACCTGCAAGGAGCAAATGGGCCCGTTCGGATAGGTCTGTCTTTAATAGCACTTGAGTGAACCGATAGGCAGGCAGCGCTGTACCTGCTCCACCAGAGACCTGAGGCCCCCTTGTACCTTTGCATGACTTTTCACTTAAAAGACTACTGTTTGTGGTTCAGCGACTCCATCGCTCTATTTGTGTTCTCTGCCTTGCAAGACTGACAGACTGCTCCTCAGGGTCCCCCCGTGTCTAAAATTTTAATGCTGTAAGACTGAGCTTGCCCCCCCCCCCCCTGCCTTTTAGCAAGGTTCCCGTAAGCACATCAGCCCTTAACTTGATGGATGGAGTGGACTCCCAGTTAACAGTAAATACTTTTACTTCCTAGCGAAGGTACCGGTCTTTTGTCGCCCCTTATGAAAATGTGCAAAAACAATGCAGTACTCTGGAGCAAGAAATAGGCACAAAGAATTATCGTGCAGTAACCTGTCATATCTCATCCGTCCTCTCTTCCCCCCCCCCCCCCCCCTTGCAGTTTTGGTCAGTGAATGTGGCCCTGCACGGCCCAGAAATCTGCTTTTGGGTTTTGTCTGTCCTATATATGTACCGCAGCAGAAGTCTGGTAAGCGTACACTGTTGTTTCTGTCCTATCTGAGACTTTTAGATATATATATATATTTTTTTTTTTTTTTCTTTTCCACAACCGAATTGGCGTAGCTTTCCAGTATCGCTAATACAATCACCTCATTTTTCCATCTTGCATCTCTGCTGGCGGTTTTCAGAGAAATGCCAGTACATTGCTTTTCAATTTCAGCATGCCGTCTTATATGGCAGCCTCCAGAAATTCACGCCATGCTCTACAGAGAGATTTGGCAACGCTGGGTTTACCTTCGTATTGTAAGCGCGGCGAGAGGGCCACGGTAATTGAGTCAGCTCCCAGCGAAAAGTGAAACACGAATCTGTTTCAGTCTTAAGGAAGTATCTGGACTGAAACTGGGACAGCAGAGCTCTTTTCTTTTAGGCTTTTGCGAGCAATTTTTTTTGTAACTGTCCTGTGCTTGGTCAGAGATACCAGTTGTGAGGATTGTCATGTCTTAAGGGCAAAAGGACAATACACAAGGTGGAACTAGAGGTATTATGTTTTGATTTTATGATCTGATTATATACTGTTTATAGAGATTAAGATTTTTACACAGTTAAGATTTCGGGTTTTTGTATTATTCTTAGAACATTTTTTGGTATTTTATTCTGTAACCGGATTTTAATATGTTGGCACTTTTAACTTTTGTTTTATTTGATATTGTAATTTTATTTTATGTGCCTGGATGTAAACCGTTGTGATTGTAAAATACTTAAAGACGGTCTAAAAAAGCTATTAAACTTAAACTTAAACACGTGCTTTTGGGCCACTTATGCATGGGCACAATGGGATGACTACATAGTCAATATGACATTGGAAGTTTGTTGCTGAAATTGCAAGTACGGTAAAGCAAAAGTGTTTTTTGGGTTTTTTGTTGTTTCTTTGTTTTGTGCTAACCAGTGGATTTGATTTAAAAACAATAACCATACAATGACATACGAGGAGAGATTGAACAATCTAAATATGTACACCCTGGAGGAAAGGAGGAGCAGGGGTGATATGATTCAGACTTTCAGATACTTGAAAAACTTTAATGATCCAAAGACAACGACAAACCTTTTCCGTCAGAAAAAAATCAGCAGAACCAGGGGTCACGAGCTGAGGCTCCAGGGAGGAAAACTAAGAACCAATGTCAGGAAGTATTTCTTCACGGAAAAGGGTGGTGGATGCCTGGAATGCCCTTCCGGAGGAAGTGGTGAAGTCTAAAACCGTGAACAACTTCAAAGGGGCGTGGGATAAACACTGTGGATCCATCAAGTCTAGAGGGCGTGAATAAAATGGAGGCAGCAAAGCACTGCACGGAGCTGCAGTAGCCACAGAGGCATTCACGGAGCGGGATGCCAGTGGTTGGTGTTCCACCTTCACGGAGCGAAAGGATGGAGGGCTGCCATCTCCAAAAAAAAAAACAAAAAAACAGGGGTGGGTAAGAGTATGGGGTAAGGGTGTGGCCTGCTTGTTACAGCAGTTGCTACCCCTAATTGAGCTGGACGTTCACTTGGATGCAGATACGGCGCTGCTCTCCAAATTGGTGGTGGGGTGGAGGGGAATTAGGGCTGGAGGGTACTGGAAGCCAATAGTAACAGGTGGGAGAGAAAAAAAAGGGGGGAAAAATGGATAAAGTGCGTAGCTTGCTGGGCAGACTAGATGGGCCGTTTGGTCTTCTTCTGCCGTCATTTCTATGTTTCTATGTTTCTATGCCATTAAAATACCTACTTAGTTTTGCATGAAAAAAAATACCCATAAAAGTTTTGCCAACTGCATTAACAAAATTCTTTTTCAAATCAAATCAAACTTTATTTATAGTCCACCTTTCTCTGACAGCTCAAAGTAGCAAACAATAATTTCTCAATACAGCCATATCATGAAAATCTACAAATACAAAATCATTTTGCAGTGTACAGAACAGGAAAATAATAAAACATGCAGCATCACCTAACCAAAGAATAATATACTGCTTATTTTAGTGTTCTTCTCCTTAAATTGAGATCATGCCCTTTGAATTATAAAAGGAAGTGAAATGGGGTTCAGAGGGTGCCCACATCCTTCGCAGTTGAAATCTTCCTTACCCATGTCATCAGTTTTTCATGCTGTATCCTCGTACATTTTATATGTATACATGTAATACTTGTCTCGGGCTGCAGGGGCAGCAGAACGCCTTTTTGGTTGGGGGTGGGATGGGTCCAAACAAAATCAGCCAAGCTCCGCCCCAGCTTGTAAAGTCAATTTCTTACTTTGCTTACACTTAAGTCATTCATTCCTGCATACAATCTTCACATAAATCTGAGTATAATTATTAATTCCCAGACCAACCAATAAAAAGCTTGATGCTAGAAAACAAAGCATAGTGTTAAAGGAGAACCATAAAAATAGCATTTACTAATAAAAGCATCAGTACTAAGTGACTATTCCATACTGTGCAGGGAGAGAGAAAGAGAAGATCTTCAAGGACCAAGAAATGTAATCGGAAACCAAGAAAACGTGACCTAAAGATACAGAAACGGTCCTAATTAGGCATTACTCATCTGATTAAAAAAGACTTTCAAGGTCACCTTGATATTTTGCCTGTATATATATTATACCATACAGGCTCCAGAAAGAAGCTGTGTGGTGCCATGCAAATGTTAAGAAAAGAACTAGCAGTAAATTTGAGAGACTGGGATGCTATCTTCCATATCTTGACTTACCAGTAAAGTTCATTCTCGTCATGGTATATCTGCAAGGTAATCAATATAAACTCCGCACTTCCAGTTCTTTAAATATGAACTCTGCATTAGGGATGTGCATTTGTTTGAAGCAAAAGTGTAAAATGTGATAGATAAGCCCATTATGGTTTGTTTCACATGAACTAAAAAATTTTAAAATAAAAACAAAAAAATGTCTTAAATGTCTTAAATGTTTTCTTTTTGGGAAATAGTGTGCCCTATTAGCAAATAGAGCATAGCATTTGCAAATAGGGAAATTATTTCCCAAAAATGAAAAAACAAAATAAAAAATTAAAAACACAAAAAACAAACAAAAAAAAAAATCCAGAAAAACAAATAACAAAATGAAGAAAAAAATGAGTGTCCTGCATCTACAGAACTCCACCCACTCCATTCCAACAATAGATGCAGAGCAGAACCAGGACATTTCCACACACAATTCACCATACAAAATATAAGCGGTCAACATGTATGCTAATAGAGTAACATACAAAAGCACATTTCAGATCCTTCCACTCTTTCCTGTTGCTGCTTCTTTGCTCATTAGTACTCGCTGCTGATTTTGCTGTCTGGACATTTCAGGGGCCATTTCATTTGGACAATCTAAAACGTCAGCAAGACACTGTTACCAAATTTCAGTGACATCCTTCAAGTGGAACAGCCCTGCAAGCATTGTAAAGTGCCCTAGCCTAGAACACACACACACACACACAAACCCCCCCCCCCCCCCCCCCACCAATTGGGAGGTGTACATTGGAAACAGAACAATCTGGACTACTACAAATCTTTACACAGAAACTACATGCTAGCAGAATACCTCACCTCGGTCATGCAAAATGACACTCATCAAAGTACAAAATAAGTGATTACAATTTAGAAACAGAAATATACAGACAAAAACTGAACTGGTAACGCCAAGAAGCCAGACTCTGCATGCAATGCAACGCCAGAGAAATAGAAACAGAAATGCATGTCCTGCTGTACAGAGCAAAATACAAAGATATCAGAGAAAATCAAAGACTTTCCAAAAACAAATGAGCAGGAAAAAGAATCTGTATAATCCTGAGATAGAGAGGAGCAACAGCAAAATATTTTGAACTAGTGGAAAAGCCCATCAGAGCCAGTGCTTCCATTAGGTAAACTAGGTAGTCACCTAGAACATCATAATTTTGGGAATGGTGAAATCCTGTCAGCATGAAGCCCAGAGGAGCGCTGTGCCAGAGCCATTACCACCCATAGGAGGAAATGCTGTGCTGGAGCTGCTTTGAATAGGGAAGTTGGTAGAGGGGGATCCATGTCCAAAGGTTTAACTAGGGCGCTGACTATTCTTGCACCGGCCCTGAAGCCTATGAAAAATCACATGGTAAAATCTGCTTCTTTGTACGCAGTGGAGTAGTTGCATGGGCAGGGGTATCTGTGTAGAAGGCATGAGTGAGAAAATGAGGGTATATATGGAATATATAGTACTTCTGGGGGAATTCTGTGCACAGTATTTTTAGATTCTACTAAATTCTGCATACTTTATATTGGTCAAAATAACACAATATACATCACAGTTTTGAGTAATTAACTTAGTATTCAAAGATGCAGAGTTTTAAATATTTTGAGCAGAATTCTCCTAGAAGTACAACTGTAGGAGAGCCCCTTCCACCCTCTTTCCCTATTCCTCTGACCAGACCTCTTTCACTTTGCCTTCTTAGGCTTTAACTTTTTTTATTTTTATTTTCTTTAAAAGCATTTATATACCGTTTTTTTTAAATAAATTTTTTATCAAAACGGTTTACAAAAATGTGAAATAAACAAAATTAAAATATAACTTAAAAGAATAAAATACATAAACTGGTATATAACTTGTAAGTAACAAATTAACAAAAATTTAATAAATGGGGATTGGGCCATGGGTCGCTTTGTGGTCATAGGAAGGGGAGGGCAAGGAAGGGAAGGACAAGGAAAGGACTGGTAGTTATCTAGGGAAGGATATTCTCAGGAGATAGGGAAGGGAGTGATTGTAAGTATAATTGAAAAAAAATCGACGGGGGAGAGGAAATACTATAGAGGGGTAGTGGAAGATGAGTGGATTGGTGAGATGTTAAATGCTTGTTGAAATAAGTATGTTTTTAGAGATTTTTTGAAATGTTGTGGATTTGATAGTAGACGAAGAGGATTCGGTAGAGAGTTCCAGAGGGAGGGTCCTGCTACAGAGAAAGCCCTCCTTCTGGTGATGTCTAGTCTTGCCTGTCGGGGTGAAGGAATGTCTAATAGATTTTGTGTTAATGTTCTTAGGTGCCGAGTGGGTTTATAAATGCGAAGTAAAGAGCAGAGCCGTGTGGAAGACGAGTTATCTTTCCCCTCCCCCTCCAGGCTTATCCCCTTCCAGTATCTCCATCCCCCAGCCCTCCACTCCTAGAATTTGACCACTCTCTCATACAGCCTTTCACACAGGCTCCCTCTGTTCCTTTCTTATACACACACATCCTCACACAGGCTCGCTCTCTCTTGCACACACACATACACACACACACCTTCAAACAGGTTCCCGCTATCCCTCTCTCTCACACACACACACACCCCTTCATATAGGTTCTCTCTCTTGCTTCACACAGGCTCCCTCTGTCTTGCACACACATACCCTCTCAGACTCTCTCTTTCTATTGAATACACACACCCACTCATACAAGCATCCTTTGTCCTTCTGTCTCACACGCTCACACACCCTCACATAGGCTCCCTCTTGCGCACACACACATACACCCTCACATAGTTTCCCTCTCTCTATAGCAAAACCCCCTCTCCCCTCACATAGGCTCCATTGCTTTCTGGCAAACACGCACTCACACAGGCTCCTGCTCTCTCTTGCATACTCATACACCCCTGCACATAGGCTCTCTCTCTCTCACACACCCCTTCACACGGGCTCCCTCTCCTAAACAAAAACATACCCTCACACATACAGGTTGCAAATCACCCACACATCCTCCTGTTACTATCATTCTGCACACACACACACACATACACGCAGACATTAACTCACGCCGCATCAATGTCATCAGCTGTTCACTTCTCCTCGGCTGTGAGCAGGATGGGCTCTGTTCACAGTCCACCAGGCCTCCTTCCACTTTGGCTGCGAGCGGGATGGGTTCTGCTTGTGATCCATCAGTGCTTCCCTTGTTTTCAGCCCCAAGCGGGATGGACTCCGCTCGCGACCCACTGCGCCTCCTTCATCTTCAGCTATGAGCAGGAGGGCATCTTAAAATTCTGTGCCAAAAAAGATAATTCTGCACAGGAGGGGAATTCTATGCAAATGCTGTGCCCCGCAGTAGCACAGAATTCACCCAGGAGTAAATATATGAGTAGTAGGAGTGCTGACTGAGTTAGTGCCTGGATGGGCTCTCTGTGCAAGTGAGTGGGTGAGTACTGTGTGTTTCACTCTTTCCCAGTCCCGTCCCCGCCCCCCCATCCAGCACCCCCACCTTATGTACCCATTCCCATTCCCATCTCTGTCAGCAGTTGCTCCTTCTCTGCTAGGATCTCTTGTTCAGCTAGCGGGGCTTCACTTCTCCTGCAAACGTGCAGATATTGGGAATCACATACCCTTCAGGAGGCGGGACCCAGGCTCGCTGCCAGCTGTGCCCCTAACTGCCTCTGGTTCCTCTATTAACTTGGGCTGCAGACTGCATGTAGCACACATGCATCATCCACCCAACACCAACAAATACCAAGTGCACACACAACAGCCTTTTAATAATGGACAGATCCTGCCTCTAGGTCAGAAATATAATGCATATCCCAAACGTTGCCTCCTATTCCAAGCCAGGCCCGAGTTATTGTTCTTGTGGGATGAGAAAGATGTTGCTATTGTACTATCAACTGCTGGTCAGCCTGCATGTTTACAGCTTCTGCTGTATTCAATGCAACTGACTCTGAAGGGTTAACTTCTGACTGAAGCAGAGGTGCCAGTTGTTTGCCTCCTGGAATTTTAGTTATCTCAGGTCAGTACTGGTCTGGCCTATGTGAATCATCAGCTAACCTGACCGCCCCTGCAGAATTATTCTCATTTTACCTGTCCTTATTTCTGTGGCCCAGACTGTACTGGTCGTTGTAATCTTCAGTTTATGCACAGTAACTCTGTAATTTGTTTCACCTGTTAATAAAGTTTGGAGTTGAAGAAGCAGCCTCCTCTACCTACTAGTAAGGAAGCTGCACATAAGAAACGCAAAGAAGAGACAGAATAGCTTGCTTGCAGCAGAAGTTTTAACTCCCGCTGCCAGCAAGCTGTTCAGAAGTGGGAGAGAGGAGGATTATTTGGAGCTGGAGGACGGGGAAGGAGGGTTCACCTAGAGCCACACTGAACAAATATGCAGGAGAAAGGAACACAGGAAGGGGATGGAGGGAGGAATCACCCAGCCAGCCAATCTGCCTTTCTGTTTAACTTTCAGGTTTCCGCAGCCATCAAGCAAAATTTTTTTTTTACAAAAATAAACCTGCGGCTTCCCCTGTCCAAAGTTGGTAGGGCCATGGTCCTTGTGGCACACCCCATTCCGATTCTTGTGTTGGGTCATGGTACAAGAATAGCACAGCAGCACTCCAGTTTATTTAATTCCATAATGATGGGGGTGGCTACGCAGGAGGAACTTTTCAAATATTTCAGTAAAAAAACAAAACAAATCAGCAAGAATAGAAAAAGAGGAATCGTAATAATTTCGTTCTCAGTACCAGGTGATCTGAGTTTTACATTTATTTTGTACTAATGCCACTTTCAAAAAGCTTTTACTCCCTTTTGTTAGAGGACATAGGTCCAATTCTAAGAAAAAGTGAAGGGAGGGGATACTCAGAAAGAAGGTTAGAGATTCCAGTAGCAATTAATGATGACGACTTTTATTTATTCTGTTAAACTTCATTTCCACTGGCTTTTCATAGTTGATGTCCTGGCACCCTGCTGAGAGGCAAGTGGAGAGAGGGAGAGGTGTCTGCTGTACGATGGGCCCTGCAGAATCACAAGGCGCTATTCTGTAGTGAGAAGCACCTGACGACCATTTCAGCCTCCCAAGCTGGGGAAGGATTTTTGCAGCTCCTTCAATGGAAAAGCTTATTGAAAAGTCATGGAGAAAAGGGAGCCCTTGGAAGAGAGCAACAGTTGAATGTAAAGGGATTTTTTTTTTTTTTTTTAATTTTTAAGGGGATCATTTACTAAGCTGTGATAGGACTATAACGTGCATTAAACAGCGCTTGTCGCGCGATATAGCCATATGGAAATGATGTCGCGCAATATTTGCAGTATCACTCATTAAAAAAAAAAAGTCCCTTATTACAATTAGTAACTTTGCCTGCATTTTCAAGCATAAAATCTCATAATGAATGCAAATCAACCAATGCATAGTAAATGCTATGTAAATATTTTCAGCCACATTATTTTATCTGCACCTTTTCTGAAAAAGTTATTCTAGTGCGGGATCACCAGGAGCCTAACGCTGGTCCTGATGCTCCCTCACTAGAATTAAAAGGCCATGCAACCCAACATGACCCTCCCCAAAATAGTAAAAAAAAAAGGCACCAAGGGTCCTACTAACCCCCCTGCCCACCCTAGGGCTACCATTTGAAGCAGCTCCTCAAAAAAGATAAAGGTCACCCTGTGGTGACACCCCACTCCCCTGCCCCAAACTCCTCCCCATGATTTCAAATACCCCCCGGTCCAAACCCCCCTTATCTAAAACCCCCACTCCAGTATCTGTACCCCCCTCTTTCCATAATGGGTAACCAGGAAGGGACCCCAAATAATCACTGAGGCAAAGGATTAGGGATGCCCTGGGACCTTCACTGACACCAATGCACTTTTAAACGTCAGAGAGGGGGGGGGGACGAAGAGGGGACCACTAGGTCACCAGGGCATTTTTGGGGGGTCATTACCTAATATTAGAAAGGGGGCCGGGGATCTGGGGGGGGGCAGATATTGGGGTGGGGATTTTTAGATAAAGGGGAGGGTTTGGACTGGGGGGTATTTGAAATCATGGAGAGGGGTTTGGGGCAGGATGGTGGGGCATTGCCAAATGTTGCCCTTTATCTTTTTCTAAACTTTTTTTTTTTTTTTTTTTGCAGTGCTGTCTCAAAAGGCAGCCATAAGGTAAGCAGGTGATCTAGTAAGACCCCCAGTTGCCTTTTTTACTATCTTGTTGTTGGGTCATATTGGGTCGCATGGCCTTTTCAGGTGCTGGCACCATGCTAGGGGCCGCTATATTGCTGCCACATTCATTTTCATTGCAGACTTTTTCTGCAAGACAAAAGAGCGTGACAATAACACTGCGATATTTTGTTGGGGAGAGGCTAAATATTGCAGGACCAAACCGCCGTCCTCGTGATATATTGACCCTTCCATGATAAAATATCATGGCTTAATAAATAGACCCCTAAGATTGTTACCAAAGTTTGATTGGTTTAAAATGCCAGAGATGTTTTTTTTCTCCACTTACGGTGCACAAGAACATAGGAAGTTGCCTGACTGGGTCAGACCGAGGGTCCATGAAGCCCAGCATCCTGTTTCCAAAAGTGGCCAATTCAGGTTACAAGTGCCTGGCAAGTACTCAGTCATTAAATAGATCCAATTCTACTGATGCCGGTAATAAGCAGTGGCTATTCCCTAAGTCAACATGATTAATAGCAGTTTATGAACTTCTCCCCCAGGAACCTATGCAATCCTTTTTTAAACCAGCTAAACTAACTGCCTTAATCACATCCTCTGACAATGAATTCTGGAACTTGATTGTGCATTGAGCAAACAAGAATTTTCTCTGATTTATTTTAAATGTTTAACTTGCTAACATCATGGAGTGCCTCCTAATCCAAGTATTATCTGAAAGAGTAAATAACCGATTCACATTTACCTGTTCTAGTCCTCTAATGATTTTGTAGACCTCCATCATATCCCCCCCCCCACCCCAGCCATTTCTTCTCCAAGCTGAACAGCCCTAACCCCTTAAGCCTTTCTTCAAAGGAAAGCCATTCCATGCCCTTTATCATTTTGGTTGCCCTTCTCTGTACCTTCTCCAGTGCAATTATCTCTTTTTTGAGATGCGGCGACTAGAATTGTACACAGTATTCAAATTGCGTTCTCACTATGGAGCGAAACAGAGGCATTATGACATTTTATGTTTTATTAACCATTCCCTTCCTAATAATTCCTAACATTCTGTTTGCTTTTTTGATGCTGCAGCACACTGACTGACTATTTCATTGTATTATCCACTATAATGCCTAGATCTTTTTCCTGGCTGTTAACTCCTAACAAGAAACCTAACATTGTATATCTACAGCATGGGTTATTTTTCCCTATATGCATCACCTTGTACTTGTGCACATTAAATTTCATCTGCAATTTGGATGCCCAGTCTTCCAGTCTTGCAAGGATCTCCTGCAATTTATCACAATCCGCTTGTGATTTAACAACTGTGAATAATTTTGTGTCATCTGCAAATTTAATCATTTCACTTGTCGTACCTCTTTCGAGATTATTTATAAATATATTAAAAAGCATCGGTCCAAGTACAGATCCCTGAGCACTCCACTGTTTACCCTTTTCCACTGAGAAAATTGACCATTTAATCCTACTCTCTGTTTCCTATCTTTTAACCAGTTTGCAGTCCACAGAAGGACATCACCTCCTATCCTATGACTTTTTAGCTTTCTTAGAAGCCTCTCATGTGGGACTTTGTTGAACGCCTTCTGAAAATCCAAATGCACTACATCTACCGGTTCACCTTTATCCACATGTTTATTAACCCCTTCAAAAAACTGTAGCAGATTTGTGAGGCAAGACTTTCCTTGGGTAAATCCATGCTGGCTGTGTCCCTATGAACCATGTCTAACTATATGCTCTGTGATTTTGATCTTTATAATAGTTTCCACGATTTTTCCCAGCACTGAAGTCAGTCTTTCTGGTCTATAGTTTCCCGGATCGCCCCTGGAGCCCTTTTTAAATATCTGAGTTATATTGGCCACCCTCCAGTCTTTAGGTACAATGGATGATTTTAATGATAGATTCATTTTTTTGAAAAATTAAGTTACATGTAGGTTTTCCTATCATTTGAAAAATTTGTGATCTTGTTTTCTGGAGTGATGCTTGTTACACTCGCGCAGTGGTATGATAAAATATAGCTACCTGGTTATATCAGAGGTGAATGCATGCACATTACACAGCGCATGAGCAAATGGAAGAAACAGGAAGAAGTAGGCCAGACAGGGCACTGTGATTACAGTCTTGCTGGTTTGGTTAGTGCCAAAATTTTAAACAGCAGGACAGGCATTATTGAAGGACAGGCATTATTTATCATTATAAGACGTATCACGGAAGTCCTTATGTCTCATTATTAGTCCTTGGCTGTTAATTGTGGGTGTAGGATATCTTAGGGCAAGTTATCATCCCTGTCCGTTTGTTAGCTGGTTAAAGCAGGATCACAGCTCTTTTTGGAATACCTACTGTTTAGATCAGTGGTTTTCAAACTTTTTTCCTGGTACCCTGAAGAAGAAACCACATTTATCCCTGGGGTCCAAAGAATATCTTCTAATTTGGGTTTTCATAAAATAAAGAGGGTGGGTGAGGATTGATAGTGGTGATATAGTTCTAATCCATAAGATGTGCCTATTATGTTTTATGGTTTGTTGAGGTTTTTGTTTTGTTCTTTTCCGGTACAAAACCAGAAGCTAGTCCAAATGGGATCAAGCAACAATTGTGATGATGTTTAAAGCATACATAAGGATTTGCATATTTATTTATTTAGCAATGCTTCTATTACACTATCATCCATCACATGTTTGATGCGTAGTACAAAATACATTCATAATAAAATATGGATGTGTTGGATGAATAAATGAATAATAAAGATAAAAAAATGTTAAGGGGCAATAAGTGCTAGCTAGAATCACTTAAAGTAATGTAGGACAGCTTAGGCCCTACTAAAGGTTTATTTATTTAAGGAGTTTTATATACTGTCATTCGGATTCGTCAAAATAACGCCATCATAACGGTTTACAAAATACAAGGTTACAGGGTTAAGGGCGGTTAAACAGGGTTTCAAATGGTTCAAACTGTTGTTAAACATAGGGGTATCATATGCAAGGTTACTGTTCAGTTTTATATTTCATTTATTTATAATACATAGTTGTGATGATTTTCATTTATTCTTCAAGTTGGATTGGAGGGCGATGTTGTTGTGTTGTTCATTGGGTGAGTTGGTATGCTTTGTTGGACAGCCATGTTTTTAGCCTTTTTTGAAGGTTTTTAGGTTTTCTTGAGTTCTGAGTTCAGTTGGGAGGGAGTTCCAGAGTTTTGGGCTCCCAAGGGAGATTGCTCTCTTTTGGCTTGAGGTGAGTTGATTTGAATGCAGGTTTGATAAGGTTAAATTGAATGTATTGGTTAACACTGAGCAGTAAAGGAAGATTCAGGGAGAATTCAGAGGGTGGATGTGGGTTTTTGGGGGGATTTTTTGAGTGATGGGTTGGTTCTTCTCCCCAAGGGGATGAGACAAAGGAGGGCATATAAAAATGGCTCCCACATGGCACACAGGAAGAGTTAAGACTTTCTGATGTTGAAAGACGTGTCTGTGTTGGGCGGAGAGAGAGAAGTAGTTAAAGTGTAGGGAGCTGGGATAAAGGGAGGAAGAACAAGGAGAAGTTATCCTGGCCTGACCCTCCAGTTCATGGATTGTCTGTGGGATGAAGAGAACCCTTCCCCCTGCCTCTCCCCCTTTCCTCCTCCCCTCTCCTGCAAGGCCCCCTCAATTTCCTCCTTTAACCACGTCATACCTTCGAGCAATCCTCTCGCGCCTTGCTAATATGTAAATACTCCGTCTCCTATATACCATGTTATTCATCCTCCGTATTTATTCAGTTTTGTACCCAGTTACTCCCTTTTCTTAGTCAGCCCTCCCCTTGTTATTGCTTGTTTCAACTTTGTTCATTGTAAAGCCTCTGCGCTGTAGTTATGTTCTGTGTTAACCGATATAATGATCCCAACGAATGTCGGTCTAGAAAAACTTTAAATAAATAAATACATACATACATACATACATAAATAAATAAATAAATAAATACATAAGTCCAGGCAGGCACAAAAGGTTTGATAAGAATTTGGGGGGGTTAGAGTAGGTCTGGTGGGGGGGGGGAAAGGTTAGGGGAAGGGGTGGGAAGGTTAGGTTAGGGGGAGGGAACGGGGAAGCCCGCAGGTGTTGCGACAACCCCCCGCACACATGTATGCCCGTGCGCTGGTTTGAAAATCTACCCCAGTGAGAATAGAATGGGGATATAAGCTCTGCACTGCTTGCACTTAGTGAGCCCGATGGAGCCAGCAAGCCCAGGTTTGTTTCCCTGATCAGACCTAATGCTGTCAGTCTGAAAGTGGGGTCAGGGAGAGGTGAACACAAAACAGTGTAGTTGCCAGTTATTCAGATTCAGACTGGGACTTTGGTGCGGCATGGCGCAGGGTCAGATCAATTTCGCTAGGGTACAGAGACTGAAACTAGCTAGCGACTCAGGGATTTGCCAAGACCTGGTACTGGGTCTCGCTGCGTCTCTGACCAATAATATAATTACTTCCTCTGGGTAACTGGATATATGTGACACCAGAATCTCTGCTGGTTCTGATACCTTTTTATTGTGCCAGCATAAGAATCATCCAAAGCTTTTGAGATGTAATTTTCAAATCGTTGATAACCAATCAGTTTTAGGATGTGCATTCATTTTTATATGAATGTACATTCAAAATGAATGGGTCCATTTGTTTCATTCTTGGAGGTCCACAAAATGAATGGGTCCCATTAGTTTCATTCATTTTGGTTCCATTCACTCTTGAGACTATTGCGTCATAGAAATGAATGGATGATAAAGGTGCATTTCTTCACTGTACTAACAGTTAAAAAAATATTACTGTAACCTTCCAGCCATTCCATCCTTGTTGGCATAGTTCTCTGTGAGTCATGCGTGATGTCACAGCTTTGTCGTGGACTGGTAGGCACTGGGCCAGACTTATTGGCAAGGAGACCTCAAAAACAAAATATCAGAATGAAGCATTTTTTCAACTCCAGCTTATTGCTGCTCTCTGGATTCAGTGATGCTGATCCTGTAGTCTGGGTATGTGCGGAGCAGGCAGTGTTGCACCATTTCTTCTCAGACTTTCTTCTGAGAGGAGATCGTATATTGTGCTCTGTTCTCAAAGGTAATTTCATCATCAATTTTATTAAAAATCTTTTGTGCTGCCCTGGTGTCGCCTACTGTGGAAAGTAGCGCCAGGCTGACACTGCCACTATGATTTTCACCTCTTAGTGAGGATGCAGCAGGATCTGTGTGTAGGAGGGAAAGAGTGGGGAGAGTGGCAGCAGCCTAGCATTGCCACTACAGTGTGTTTGTTTTGTTTAGGTGGGTACTGGGAAAGGGGCAGTGGGCAGTGCTGCATCAATCCAGTCCAGAGAGGTGAGCACTAGTTTGAGCAGATCACTGCAGTAAGCAAACTGCATACAGCAGGCAGCAGTCTCAGCTTGCACACTTGCATTGTCACTTTGATGCTTTAGGATGCTGATGCCACTTTGAGTGCTAGTTTTCCTCTTGTACTGCCATCAAAGGTTCATGCCACTGTTGCTAGTGTCCTATTTTGGGGCCTTGGGGAGTTTTAAAAAAGACAAAAATACAGGTTACTACTGCCTCAGCATCTGCTCTAAAATCCATTTTCTTCTACCCTGCATAGACCTAGCCTAGTTCTCCCACTGTTTGTTGATTTTAATGGGGTAGTTTGACCACAGATGTCCTCAGTCTGAATGAAGAAATACAAGCAGAAGAGAAACATAGAGGAGAGAAACCATTTGCATGTTCTGAATGTAATACGTTTCCTTCACAAAGGCCATTTCACATGAAAATAAAAATTCCACCCACCTGCTAGATCAAGTTTAAGCAAGAATCTAAGAAATGCTTATGCCAAGAAAATTATAATTATCACAGTTCATTTTCTTGTACTAAATGTGACATTTGGCCAGGGTGCTTCCACAGAATAACTGTCATCTCCCATGCCACTCTGCCATTCTGCTATACACCTCATGCTACCCATACGAGGTCTTTCTGCAACTGTGCCTTGCTGCCATATCCCAGACCTTATACCTTGATGGGTTCCTGCCATTCTGGAAGTGGGGCTGGTTTGCAGTTTTCATATTGTTTTGGTGTCTTGATGCCAATCTATATGTTGCTGCTTGGCTCCTTTATCAGTGAATTTTTTTTTTTTTACTGCCATCTCTTCTGCTTCATTCCCCCTTCATGGTGCATTAGGATGCTGATACCACTTTTGGTGCCACTTTGCCTCTGGTGCTGCCATCAAGGGTTCATACTATAGTTGGTGGTGCCTTCTTTTAGACCCTTGGGGTTTTCTTCCCACACCATCTTTTCTCTTTGCTCCTCTGATGATGCCATGGACAACGCCTGCCAATGCTAGTACCTCTTTGTTCATTTACAGAGCCTTAGGCTATTCATGCCACACTTCTGGTGCCACTTTGCCACAGTCTAAGTACCTTGGCGTTCTTTCCCCCTTCTGATGATTTCTTCTCACAAGTTTCATGAGAATTGATGAGAAAATACCAATTCTGGAGCCCAAAATAGGCTGCAGTGCTTCCTCCTTTGACTTTAATGGAAAATGAAAAAATAAATAGAACATAAAAACAAACTTGTCCTTTTTATTTTGAAACTAATGAAACAAATTTAGGTCCCCATGAAACAAATGGAAAAAAATGAAACATTTTTCTCTTCTGCACATCCCTAATCATTTTTCAGAATTAGCTCTTAAGTTTAGTTTATGTATTCTTCCCCCAGTAGCTTTTTCATGTTCTTATGGGTTTTCAACTCAGTTGGAACATATCTTAATTGCGTCATTGTGCTCTTAAGCTATCCAGGGTTTTCCTATCAATTTTATTCCTTCTTTCTTCTTCTCTTTAGCCCAGCTATTGTGGCAATAATTCTCTGACTGAAAGGCAGGGTTCATGTTTTCATCCCAAATTGAATATGTGTACTTTTCAGCTAGCCAGCAGGTGTCACTGTTGCGCGATGAGTGGGACTTCCTTTTGGTCAAGGGTAAAGAGTGGAGGAGGGTTGCGAATGTTGCTTCCCACAGTGTGTCTACTGCAAAGACCACGGTTTTGAAGGTGTTTCTGTTTTGTAAAAATGGATAATATAATTATGTATCAGTGGTCAACTGTTCTTTAACAAATAAATGGTGTGTATGTGTACTATAATTCAGGTCAAACTAAGGGCCTCATTTTCCAAGCCACTCGCACTCGATAAGGGACCTTTCGCACACGAAAAGTCCCTTATCGCGTGCGATACCAGGCTGGGGGCGGAGTCGGCCCCGGAAGAGGAGGAGTCGGGGCATCACCGGGGCCGACTCTGCGCCGACGCCGCGGACAGCGAAAAGGTAGGTGCCTTTTCGCTGCCTATTTCGCTCCCAATAGCTACAACTCCTATGGTGGCGCTATTGGATGCGAAACCAGCAGCGATCGCACCGCGACGGTGCGATCGCTGCCGGCTAGCGCAGGCCCGCCCCCCGTTTCGGCCCCCTGCCCCTCATCTTCTAAAGTATCGCAGGCCTGCGATACTTTAGAAAATGAGGCCCTAAGATTCAGGAGACAGATATAAAGAGTATTTTCCTTTTTTTCTTGTATATATATATATATATATATATATATAGAGAGAGAGAGAGAGAGAGAGAGAGAGAGAGAGAGAGAGAGAGATTTAGAGACCATCAAGGTATTTGGTCCTCAGCACGCCTCTCTCAAATCTGTCTGATGCATTGGCAAGCAATATTGTCAAAGTGGGCAGCCAAAATCTGTTTGGTACCAGTCAATGATCAGGCAAAATATTGGCTAGTTTGAAATACTACCCCTGGATGTATAGTACCAATGCACACTGCCATACACATAAGGGAGAACATATCTTTAGAATTAAGTTATCTTCTCTGTAAACTTGATGCATCTCTACCTGGGTACTATCAAGCTAGGGTGAGAGAACCATTGTAGAAATCTCAACTTTGAGTATCTTTCCTCATTCCAAATCACATCCAGTCTTCACTGATGTGTACTGTGCTGTTCGTATGTCTGACTGTGCATGTTAAAACTACCCCCCAAACCCTAGTCCACCACCAAAACCTCACCTCGAGTTACCCTCCTATAGTGGTATATACAAATGACAATTATGTGTGCCACCCCAGAGGCTCTCTCTCTCCCTCCCTCTCTTTCCCCACTCGAAATGGAATTCGTGATAAATATTGCAAATTCTGTGCGTTATGCTATCGCCCGCTGTGTTAATGCCCCTCATTTTCATAGACCCTGCCCAAACTCCTCCCCAACTCCTCCCCTTTGAATTCTGCCTAAATTGTAATGAGAGAATTTCCATGCAAAAGGCAGAAAGCAGAATTCACAGGTTTTTGCAAGGTTTTGATGTGGGTTTTTGGTTGTATTTTGTTTTCAGAAGGAAATTTTGCAACAGCTCAAAAAAAGGCAAACTTCATGGTGGGAAGTTTAAAACTATTTTGCAAGATTGAATGTTTTATATAGATTTTTTTTCAGAAATGCAAAACGCCTAACTTTTGCTGGTTTATAGTTTTGCTGTAAATAGTTTTCACATCGTTGTATAGCACAATATTTTAGTACAATACGCTCTTGGCTAGCTTTTCAATTTGGCAGACTCATGGCCTTATTACAAAAGGACTAGTTATAAAAAAAAAAAAATCATTATGGAATAAGACCCTCCGTTGGAAAGCCTGGGTGAGTTGCTTCTTTAAGATCATGAGTGCCATAAACAAAGGTGGAGAAATTGTAGTCTTGACTGGACATTGAACATTATGTCAAAATAAATATGTTTTTATTGCTTGCAGTGTTGTATTTTTCCAAGGAATTATACTCCATTATTTTTTTGACATCATATTTTGACATATGTAGCCAGTTGATACAGGCACATGGGAACCATGAAATACTTTCAGTCCTTGAAGATTTCTTTAATTGGTTTTTATAGAATACATTTGGGTAAAGCACTATTCAAATCCATTAGTTGAATGCCAGTAAGGAAATGGACTGGTGAAGACTATTATTGGAAATACTTCTGTCCTGCAGCACATCCCTCTGAATATTTGCTCACACAGATAAAGGGTTTGTTTGCTGCAGGACACTGAAGAGCTGGACTCTTTATAGGCTGGTTCTTAGGCGTCAATGAATTTCAGTGTTATAGGTGATGTGGGATTTTTTTTTTGTTTTTTTTTAATAGGTAAATGTTGTGATGGTGTTTCCATGGCACCGGGATCTAACGTAGGGAGGGTAATTTTCAAAATCATCCCACAGAAATGTTCTTTTTAAATATTGCCCATCTAATATACAGGTAAACTTATACACGCCTGTCCATTCTGGCACATAAGTTTACCCAGACTGAGTGGAAGCGTTCCTGGGGCAGATTTGGGGAGGGGTTTGCACTTACATTTAAATATGTGCATGTACATTTTCCTGAAAAATTTCCGAGCACTAAATAGCAGGTGTAAGTGTGTACGAGTAAGTTTGGTGAGATAATTTTCAATGTGGACTTGTATGCAAGTCCACTTTGAAAACGGGTGCAATTTGGGGTAGATTTTAAGAGGCGCGCGAACAGCCTACTTTTGCTTGCGCATCAGACTCAAGCAAAAGTACGCTGGATTTTAGTAGATACGCGCGGAGCCGCGCGTATCCACTAAAATCCTGGATCGGCGCGCGCAAGGCTATCGATTTTGTATAGCCTGCGTGCGCCGAGCCGCGCTGCCTCCCCCCGTTCCCTCCAAGGCCGCTCCGAAATCGGAGCGGCCTCGGAGGGAACTTTCCTTTGCCCTCCCCTCACCTTACCCTCCCTTCCCCTACCTAACCCACCCACCCGGCCCTGTCTACACCCCCCCCTTACCTTTGTCGGGGGATTTACGCCTCCCGGAGGGAGACGTAAATCCCCGCGCGCCAGCGGGCCTGCTGCGCGCCGGGCCGCGACCTGGGGGCGGGTACGGAGGGCGCGGCCACGCCCCCGGGCCGTAGCCACGCCCCGTACCCGCCCCCAAAACGCGGCCGACACGCCCCCGAAACGCCGCGTCGACCGGGCCCGCCCCCGACACGCCCCCGACACGCCCCCCTCCGAAAACCCCGGGACGTACGCGAGTCCCGGGGTCTGCGCGCGCTGGTAGGCCTATGTAAAATAGGCTTACCGGCGCGCAGGGCCCTGCTCGCCTAAATCCGCCCGGTTTTGGGCGGATTTAGGCGAGCAGGGCGCTGAAAATCCGCCCCTTTATGCACATATTTGCTGGCTATCTTGAGTGCAATGTTACAAAATTAGAAGAATATCAAAGCATCTTGTTAAATGGATTAATTGTATTCAAATTCTGAGCCCCTGTTTAATATAAGGTCTGGTTCCTGGGCAGAGATGGTGAACTACAGAAGAAGGATCTCTGTCCTTTTCAATGTTTGCTCTTGAAGGCTGATTACCAATTTGTCTATTTAATAGGAAAGGTCACCTCATTTTTTTGCTACGATAAGAAAGCCAAGTCTCTGTAGGAGGCATGGGCCACGTAACCTGGGTTGCTATCCAAGAGTGTAGGTAAGGGGCGGGAATGATCTGGGAGGGGGGGAGAGAATTTGCCTGGACTGGCAAGGGTTCTGGACAGTATGAACGTCCAATGCCCAGACATGCAGCAAGGGGGTCCCAGGGGAGGTAAGAAAGGGTGGGGAGGAATACCTGAAGGGCTAGGAAGAATTCAAAAAATTCTGCTATACATTCAGTGTATTATCTGTGCAAGAGAACACTACAAGGAACTTGTATTCCACATGAATGAAGAAGGGGCCTCCAGCTCCCTGGTGGGTTCCTACATAGTGGGCATTCATTTCTTCACTAAATTGGCAGGGGGAAAAGGGGTTAGGGAGTACTTCTTGATTTAAAAAAAAAGCTGCTCAAAGATTGGGGTAGATAAGAAGGACCTAGGGCAGACACTAGGAGAGCAATTACAACCAGCAACCTGAGGCCATTAATTAGAAATCTGCCATCTTTATTCTGGGATGAATTTGAGGTCAAATTATGGACGGTGGCCTTTTCGCTGATGTACTTTGGTACATTTAGGGTCAATGAACTACTTGTCAATTCTCTAGGTGTGACTGCTATATCCAGGTTAAAGGAGGGTGATGTCCAAATAGACCAACAAAGGAGGATGCTTATCAGAAAATAAAAAAACAGACCAATAGCGGAAAGATTGATGGGTGACCTTGTCATCAGCTAATGCTCCCCTCTTATGTCCCATTAAGGCTGTGTTTGACTTCATAAAGGTGTGTCCCAGGGGGATAGTTTTCCTAAAACATCAAGACAGGAGTTCTCTATCCTGTTTCAGTTCAGTAGAATACTCAAGAAGGATCTAGAAATAATATGGCAGAAGGCTGAGAATTTCAACACCATGTTGGGATCACATCCCTAGCCCACAGGTTGGGTTTGGGACAGCCAGATTATAAATATAGGGTCATCAATTGGATTTAAATTTTATGTTTGTAACACACAAAGCCACTAAATTTACCTCACATTTATTCCTTTGCAGATTGTGGATTGTGGGACATTCTTGCATACTTTGGGTGCACCACAGAACAAACCAAGGCAATCATCTGGGGCTACCATGCAGCAAAGTATCCCCTTCACTGACTGGGGAAAAGGGGCATGAGGTGTACCCAGATGATACCCAGAACTTCTAGAACAGGCTAGAGAGTAACCCAGAAAAGAGCCTTTCATACACCTTGGGCGGGGGGGGGGGGGCAATGACATTATAAAATAAACCCATGGGAATAAAAATAAAGAAAGACTTAGGGCCGGATTTTAATATCTACGCCCGATTTTATAACATGCATGCATATATTATAAAATCTGGGATTGGCGCGCACAAGGGGGTGCGGCCTCGGAGGAAAATTTCCTTCCGCCCCCCCCCACCACCTTCCCCTCCCTCCCCCTATCTAACCCGCCCTCCAGCCCTGCCTAAACCCCCCCACCTTTGTTATGTTATTTACGCCTGCCTCTGATTGCACATGCCGGCGCGCGATCCCCGGGCCCAGCGGGAGTGGAGAGGCCTCTGGCCAAGCCCATGCCCCGCCCCCGAACCACCCTCCCCGCCCCTGCCCCGCCCATTTTTTCAAGCCCCAGGGCTTGCGCGTGTTGCCGGGCCTATGCAAAATAGGCTCGGCGCGAGCAGGAGCGGGTTTTCGGGGTTACGCACGTAATATACGCGCATAACCCTTTGAAAATCCACCCCTTAGCTTTTCTAATGTCAGTGTGGCAGAGTGTGGTGATGATGTGGTCCTATGTGATTTCTAGGTTGGTATGGAGAGACGCTAGGTCAGCACAAGGAGTCGAGAGAGGCAGAAGGAAGCTAAAAAAGGAAGTGGGGGATTTTGTGGAAATGCTAAGCAGGTATGAAGCTAAAACCTGAGGATATATCTAACAATTGCGTAGCCCTTTAGCACGCAAATGGGGTTTATTTGTTTGCTGTAGGCATGGATATATTCCTTTTAACAATGCAAACTGCCACCAAAATACTTATAGCGGCCTAAAAAGTTACCTGAGAAGGAACAAGCTGGGTTGGCAGAGTCGGGTACAAAGTAATGGTTTCCTGGTCCCTCCCGTGGCGGCACTTCACCGGCATATGACGGAGTGCAGCTTGAACAGTTACACTCAGGAGCCATTGAATAGGGGGGCACCTGGGCTGGTTGTGGCCATGGGCATTTTTTTGTTCCAGGTCCCTAATAGAAAGCAGGGGGACCTGGGCAGTTATTCAGTGACAAGATTCTAGTGTTTACGCAGATCATGGTAAGGGCGGTCCGCGGGAAGGCCAAAAAACGTGAGGCGGAGGCCAACAGCATGGAGCTGATGTTGTTTCAAGTTACACGGGATAGGTTTCCACGCATTGTTGTGGGGTGGGGGGCAGGGGGGTGTAAAGGGTAACGGTTACGAGTATGTTGTTATGGTTGCTTACGTTGTCGTTTCATTTACATTTGCAGTTCATATATGTTTGAATAAAGTTGCTGTGGCTGTTTCATTTACTGAATAAAGAAGCTTACATACGTATGGGTTAACGTGCTTAGTGGTAAAAAGAGGACCGGGGGGGGGGGGGAGGTGCAGACGGTACAGCGTGCCCGGGTGATCAACTTCCTTAAATATTCTTTTGGTGCTAGCAGTTTTCCTTCTGCTTCTATGGGCTTCCTGCTTGGTTGCAATAGTTCTCGGTTGGGCAACAGCGCCATGAGTCTCCATCTGCGGGCTTTCCTCGTTTTTCTCTCTCTCCGCTTTCCCATCATGCCCAGCCAATGCAACGGCGATCCTCAGCCCGGAGTGGAAGACGGCAGCTCCCTCTGGAACCTGGTGCACATGCGCATTCTAATTCTGGCCACTAGGCATTGCTATCATGCAGTGGCTGAGATACTCTCCTGTCAACGGCGCCTCTGCAGCATCCCCAGCCTTGGACTGAGCCACAGAGCAGAAGCTCAGCACGGGCACTGAACCCGGATCTCCTCGCCTGGCAGCCCACAACACCGCAATTGGACCAGTGAACTGAAGCCCAGATTTTATTAAATTTTACAGCCAGTCCACCGTCTCTGCCCTGGCAGCTAAGTTGAAAAAACATGTTCCTTGCAAGGGGGGAAGCCAGATGAGTTGCAGTGTGGTTGCATGGTTGACAGAAATTTGGCAAAGCCTTTCCACCAGGTTAAAAGGACATTTGAATTCTGTGGCCACAAAATATCGGTGAAATTGAAGTGCTTTCCGATGGGCTACTGCATACCTACAAGAGAAAATAACTTTCAAGTTAAAAGTCCCTCCTGATTTTGGATGATAACTGGGCATTTTGCTGCTCACGGCATCCTTGCAGGATTTATCAAAGAGCCACTGAGACAGTGC
This sequence comes from Rhinatrema bivittatum, assembly GCF_901001135.1. Classification (NCBI taxonomy): domain Eukaryota; kingdom Metazoa; phylum Chordata; class Amphibia; order Gymnophiona; family Rhinatrematidae; genus Rhinatrema; species Rhinatrema bivittatum. Next base: position 491,549,019 of record NC_042615.1, on the reverse strand, counting down.
ACTGATCCATGATAGGCCCTGCATGGGCTTGGAGTGCTGCCAGGGATAGGAGAAGTCTGGTCCTGCTACATACCCAATAATAATAATAAATAACCTTTATTTTAAAGTTGTTTTTCCATTTGAGCAAGCGTATCTGTACATTTTAGCATTTTATATTATTCAGGAAACATTTGAACATTGCTGACATTTAGAACTGTCAGGGACGGGTGCCATAGAGCTCAACCATATTTAGCGCTCAGTAGAGGCCAATGGAACTGGTTCTTAACCCTGTATTGAAGGCAACACCTAACTGGTTTGGTTTTCAGGTTATCTATAATGAATATGCACAAGATAGCTTTAAATATATTGGATCCCTAGTATATGCAGTTCTGTCTCATGCATATTCATTGTGGATATCCTGAAAACCAGACCTGATGGGTGTGCCTCCATGACAGGGTTGAAAAAACCAGTCTATGGTATCTTGACAAGGAACAGCAAATCTTAAGTGCCTATTTGAATCAAATTTGTAATTCAGGGTTCCCAAACCTGGCCTGTCGGTGCCTGCAATTAATATGCATGAGAAATTTGCATATATTGGATCTTCAACATATGCAAATGTATCCCCTCCATGTTCATTTAAGATGCCCTAAAAACACCAGAACATGCAATGAGTATATTATAACTAAGATGCGTCATCTTTCTGTTAGAAATATTGGAAACACACTTACTTGAACATCAGTTGTGGACTAACACTGGGAGTTGCAGTTTTCCATTTTAGGAAAAGATTTTCAACATTAAGAAAACTTAGTGCTTTTACTGAATATATGATTAGCACCAAGTAACACTCCAACTTGCTTTTTTGTATCTTGTTGTTCATTTATTTTGATTTTTAATCTGTTTTTCCATAAAACAATGCCCATGACGGATTAACAAATTAGAAAACATAAGGATGTGTATATTTGTATTTTAATGGTTTAAAAATACAAATGGCATCATCTGTCACCTTGTTGTTATTTCATCATACCATATTATTATTATTTTATTGTTAACTACTGTATTGTACCCCGAGTCTGTATAGATAGGTGGCTGAATACATAAATAAAAATCATTAGACATAAAAAAAAACCCATTAGTCACATCTTCAAACAAAAATCATAAAACATTCATAAAATCACAAAGAACTATCCTAAAATAAATAAGATCAGTCATTATGGGGTCTAAAGTCAGCTTAAAATAAAACCCAGAGGTAAAGTGAAAAGGCCAGTCAACAAGCAGACTAGAATAACTGTAGCTTTACTTTTTTTTCTAAAGCACAGGTAGTCATCTAGCAAACAAATGTTTGTAGATGAGGTATTCCATTGTTTGGTGTTTCCCCTTTTTCTGTGTAATATTGGAAACGTTGCCATTTGAACTTTTTGTATGAACAATAACACAAAGTGCTCTTCATTAATATTAAAAATAGCTCGTTGTAACTGTGACATTCAACTTTCTGACAAAGTTGTTGCGTACCTTGTTTGCAATGCTATTTCCAGCTAACAGGGCTCTTCAAATGGTCATCAGATATATTTATATTAGGACATGAGATATGCCCTGCTGGGTCAGACCAAGGCCCATTGAGCCCAGCATCCTGTATCCAGCAGTGGCCAGTTAGGTCACAAGTACCATATAGATCCCAAAAAGTAGACCTATTTCTTGTTGCTCACTCCCAGGAATAAGCGATGGCTTTCCCAGGTCTGCAATGTTCGTAATTTTTATGGACATTTCCTCCAGGAACTTGTCCAAACCTCTTTTTAAACCCTGCTATGCTCGTCGCCTTGACCACATCCTCTGGTAACAGCTTGACTGTGCATGCCAATGAAAAAGTACTTTCTACATTTTGTTTTAAATTGGTTGGATGTTAGATTCATGGAGCATCCCCCTGTTTTTAATATTATTTGAAGTGTAAGTAAGTTTAGGGGTGCAAGGACCTGTCTGCTACAGGACACTTCCAGTTCCCCTCCCACTTCACTTGACGATCCTAATTTCAGGAAAGACAATGTGGTGTTCTCAGAATTAGACTTTTATTTATCAGATTTGGCAAGATTTAGCATTTAGAAGATAACAATTCCTGTCTCTAACATCCTGGCCACTCAGCACCAGTTTATCCTAAAGAAAATTCTGTACCATGGGCAGTTTCAAACATGCTATAAACCTTAGCCTGCTTAATATATTAATACTTATGGCTAACTTACCCCTTGTCCCACCTTCAGGCGGTTTCCCTTTTTACCTCTGGTTGGAGGACTGGAGAATGTGGGCAGGGAAAGAGGCTTGCGTCCGGGCCTGGTGCTGGCAGAGCTGCTGGGCTGCTCTCAGTTCTTCACCGTCTCAGATGCTGCGCTACTGTCTGACCCCAGGCAGGGCATCTCCTCTCTCCAGTCTCCTGGCCACACCTAGTTTTCTCCCTCCTTGATAGCAGGAATTATTGGGGCTGCTTCGGGTTTGATTTTTCTCTTTATTTGCCCCTGTCTTATACTTTCCAGCTGATAAATATGCATAAGCTCATGCATAATCATGTAGTGGGTGGATATTCTTTGCCACACTGCATATATTTCCCCCCCTCCCATTTTCTTATTCGGGAGGGGGGTGTGTGTGTGTCCTGCAGTGTCTGGATCGAGGCTGTATTCCAGCATCAGCGTTTTCACCATTTCAGAGTGGGACCCACCCTTTATCCAAGGGTGGGTCCCTCTGAGCTCTGGACTTCCCTTGGCCAGTCCGTGACTTCTGCTTATGAACTTAATTTGCTGCATTGCCCCTCTGCCTTGGTTTTATTTACACAGGAGCTTACAAACAGGCAGATCTTGTTAGGTATCTTTCAGTTCTGGTTTAAAGTTCTTATCTGGGCAAAGTTTCTTTTCTTTAGCTGTGACAGTGTTTTGGCCTGTCAGCATACTTGCCTGCATCCCTCTTCGGCTATTATAATTTTTATTAGGTGCTTTCAGTGGTTAAATATGGGATATCTCCCTACAGAAGGGGTAAATAATTGTCCCCTGTTTATGTTTTTTACCCCACTCATGATTTTATAAACCTTTATCATATTCCCTCTCAGTCTCTTTTTGAAGCTGAAGAGCCCCAATCTGTGGATGGACCTTTCCCTTCCCTAAGATGGAGCCAAGATACTGGACCTCTTGCCCACCCAGCAAGCACTTCTTAGGGTTAGCTGTTAGCCCTGCTTTCTTCAGACTGGTTATCATGGCTTGAAGTTGGCTAAGTTGTTTCTTCCAATTGAGGCTATAGACCAAGAAGGCAGCTGCATATCTTTGATGTAGGCAGAGCAGGTGGTTGACCAATCGTTCAAACATCACGGGGACACCATGAAGGCCAAAAGGGAGTGAACTGGAAAAATCCACCAGGTGTCGAGAATGCAGTCTTCTCTTTTGGCAAGGCCATGAGAGGGATCTGTCAATACCCTTTAGTAAGATCGAGGGTAAAGATGAACTGGGCCAATCCCAGACACTCAATCAGTTCATCCATTCGTGGCATCGGATAGGCATCGAGTTTTGACACCTTGTTGACCTTTTTAAAATTGATACAGAACCTCATGCTCCCATTTGGCTTCAGCACCAATACTATGGGTAAGGACCCATCACTGTTAGAATCATCTTTTACCTCGAGCTGGAACATCTCCTTCACTTCAGTCTCAATGGCACTGTGCCTGAGCTCAGGAATCCGATAGGGTCATTGCCATACCACAACTCCAGGAGACATAATTTTATAATTTTGCACCAGGTGGGTACGACCAGGCAGGTTCAAAAAGATCTCTTTTTTTTCTCTACCAGCTGCTTTACATCAGTTGTCTGTGTAGTGGACAGCTGTTCTCCAAAAGGAAGACGAGCTTGGTCTACTTCAGGTCTGACCTTTCTTTATAAGGGAGCCATTCTATCCCCTTCATCATTTTTCCTGCTGTTTTCTTTACTTTTTCTAGTTCCAATATATATTTTTTGGAGGTGGAATGACCAGAGCTGCACACAGTACTTGAATTGCAGTTGCATCATAGATTAATAGCAAGTCATTATAATATTCTCCATTTTATTTTCCATTCCTTTCCAGATAACTCCTAATAGTCGATTTACTTTTTTGAATGCTGCCTGTTCATAATCGGGCGGATTTTCAATGCCCTGCTCGCGTAAATCCGCCTGGATTTACGCGAGCAGGGCCCTCGCGCGCCGGTGCGCCTATTTTGCATAGGCTGCGGACGCGCGCAGAGCCCTGGGATGCGCGTAAGTCCCGGGGTTTTTAAGGGGGCGTGTCGGGGGCGGGGCCGAATAATGCGACGTTTCGGGGGCGGGACCGGGGCGTGGCGCCGGCCCGGGGGCGTGGTGGGGCCTCCGGACCAGCCCCCGGGTCGGATGACGGCGCGCCAGCAGTCTGCTTCTAGCAGGCGTAAATCGAGGGACAAAGGTAAGGGTTTAGATAGGGCCGGGGGGGTGGGTTAGGGAGGGGAAGGTGAGGGGAGGGCGAAAGAAAGTTCCCTCCGAGACCGCTCCGATTTCGGAGCGGCCTCGGAGGGAACGGAGGCAGGCTGTGTGGCTCGGCGCGCGCAGGCTGCCCAAAATCAGCAGCCTTGCGCGCGCCGATCCTGGATTTTATAAGATACGCATGGCTATGCACGTATCTTATAAAATCCAGCGTACTTTTGTTTGCGCCTGCTGCGCGAACAAAAGTACACGATCGCACTCTTTTTTAAAATCTACCTCAATGTGAGCTGAGGATTTCAAAGTATTGCCCACAAGGACTCCGAGATCCTTTTTTCGGTGGTGATTTCTAATATGGAGCTCTGCATTGTGCACCTATAGTTGGCATTATTTCTCCCTATGTGCACTTGTCCATATTAAATTTCATCTGCCATTCAGATGCTTAGTCTCCTTCTGCAATTCCTAACTCTCCGCTGCTGTTTTAACAACTTTGAATAATTTAGTGTCATCTGCAAATTTGATCATCTCACTCATTCTTCCCTTTTCCAGATTACTGAGTATGTTAAACTGCACAGGTCCCATTACAGATCCCTGAGGTATTCCACTATTGACCTTTCTCCATTTGGAAAACTGACCATTTAGTCCTACCCTCTGTTTCCTGTATTTTAACCAATTAACACTGCCTCGTATCCCATGAGTTTTTAATCATCTGAGCAGTCTCTTGAGAGATTTTGTCAAATGCCTTCTGAAAATCCAAATACACTATATCAACTGGCTTACCTTTATCTACATGTTTAGTTATACCTTCAAAAAATCTTAATAGATTGCTAATGCAAGACTTCTCTTTGCTAAAAATCATTTTGACTGTTCCCTATGTCTTTCTATGTGGCCAGCAATTTTCTTTTTCAGAATTGCTTCTATTATTTTGCCAAGCACTGTGTCAGATTCGCCAGTCTATAGTTTCTGAAATCTCCCCTGGACTCCTTTTTAAAAATTGGTGTTACGTTGGTCACCCTCCAGTCTTCACTTTTTAAATGCTAGGTTACAGATTACTATTAACAGGTTTGTAGTTTCATGTTTGAGTTCCTTCAGAGCTCTGGGGTGAATGCCATCTAGTCACAGTGATATATTACGCTTTAGTTTCAGTTTGCTCTATTATTTCTTTCAGTTTCTTAGGTATTTGCATTAGTTGCTCAGAATGATCACCATCAAAGAACATTTCTGGTGGTGGAATGTGACGTTCCTAATATCCTTTTCAGTAAAGGCAAAAGCAAAGAATTCATTTAGCTTTTCTGCTATTTCTTTGTCCTCCTTGAGCATTTATTTTACCTCTTGGTCATCTAGATGTTCAACTGACTCCCTCACAGGCTTTTTGCTTCAAATATACTTGAAAAAGATTGTATTAATTTTACCTCTACAACAAGGTTCTTTTCGAAATTCTTTCTTGGCTTGCCTTTTTCCTGTTTTATATCTAACTTGCCAGTGCTTATACTCATCCCTATTTTCCTCACTTGAGTCTGCTTTCCATTTTTTGAAAGATGCCCTTTTCACCTCGTCATTAAATCTTTCTGACAGTTGTTTGGTCTTCCTTTTACTTTTTTGATGCGTGCAATACTCGGGTAAATTTCCACAATCTGGTGACTTTGAAAACCAAACCTAATAAGGACTGGCATTGATGAGTCCTTTTTTTTTTTTATCGAGTAATGTCTAGTAAATTGGCATCTCACTGAAATTATAAGGGCATGGACTGTAAGGTGCAGTGAAGTCCACAATCTAAACCAATAAAAATTCTAAGCAGTGGGGTCCATAGACAACCAAATCTCAAGCACTCGGCACTTACTGCAATCCACTCACATGTGAACTTGCTCTGTGACAGACTATGCTTCAATCTTAAGTTATAAAAAGTAAAATAAGTCTTAAATACATACCATAATTATGCAGTTTTTGAAAGCTAATGAGGAAAGAATTATGCTGTCCATAAAATAAGGAAAGACCAGTGACGGGGAGGAATAGAAAATTTAGTTTGACCTTGAATAGATTTTTCTACCAGAGAGTCACAGGATCTGATCAATGCTATATTGAAACAGGGTGAGGGGAATTTCTGCAGAGTTGAAATGTTGGATATAATGTAAAAAAATATATAAGAAAACTAACCCCAGTGCATTACAAAATTATATCCCACATTTGTAGGGCAGAACACAGTCAACTCCCTTCTGTTGAGCAGTAGCTACAGTCCGTCTGCTATGCTTGTGTGACCCTGTGGGGTCGACGCGCAGTTCCCGGCACGCGCACATGGACGTGCTGATTTTATAACATGCGCGAGCCGGTGCAAGCATGTAATAAAATCCGATGGCCGCGTTCGCAGGGGGGAACTTTAAAAGACCAGGCGTGGCGACAGGAGTAGGACTTCCATATACCTCTACCTAACCTTTCTACCCTTTCCCCTCTCCTAACCCCTTCCTAGCTACTTACTTTTTTTTTTGTCCTCGGGAGCAGAAGTAATCTCCACGTGCCGGCTGGCTGCTGGCGCGCGCTTCCCACCCAGACCACGCTCCCCAGCACACCCCTTTGCAGAGGCCCGGCACTTCAGCACGTAATGGGGTTTACGCACATGGCCGGGCCCTTCCCAAAATGCATGCGGCACGCGCAAGGCCCAGCCACGCGCGTAACCGCCCCGTTTCTATGCGTGTGGCCTTTCTAAAATCGGGCTGTGTGTCTTTTGTGGCTATATGTACTTAACTACTACCTAATGTTAACTTGACCTGCCTTCATGTAAAGCAGTGAGTTGTAATGGATTCAGTGAGAGATGGTGTAAAATGGGAACGGTGCCTTTAAGCCTTGGTGATCTCATAGGAGGACATCTAATCGTATCAAGGGAGAGACTTGCAAAGAAGGAGGGTCCTTTTTTCTCTTGTCTTTTTATCTGTTTGGTCTTGCTGTGTGTTTGCTCCCTGGTTCAGAAACCAAGGAAGTCGACATTTTTATTCAGTATGCTTAAGCGAAAGGCCTCATTTCCTTAGGAAGAGCCCCTTGGAAGAATTATGGGGACAGCATGGAGAGACCAGACTGCCTTGGCAGTCTCATCATCTAACCTAACTTGTGATGCAGAGTGACTTATTTTCTCAGACGAATTGCACTGGATTGTCAGGAAGGAATTTTTCCTCTGATGAGGGCTCCTGTGGTGATACTGCTGAAGTGTTTATTTTTGCCACTGATTGTCAGTCTTACTGTTCCTGTGTATTTTATGAAGACACCCTGTCTTTGTATGTTGAATGAAGTTGCCAATATTGGAATCGCAAATCAAGTTGTGGACTGAACTCTTCATCCCATGGTTTGGGTTTGCTAGAGGTGGCAGTGACTGTTAACCTGCTGTGATGTTTGAAGAAGCCCAAGTAATTCAGGGAGTGGACTGTTCACGCATAGAGGGGAGAGGTTGGAGCCTGGTCCATTACACCATCTGCTTGATTGTACTTATAGGCCAGTGCAAGGGAGAATCAGAAGCCTTCTGCACTTGGGTTTTATTTTATATGCCCCTTGCAGGGGTTATACTATCCATTGCAATGTAATATTCTCAACTTCCAGTGCAAATTACTTTGGAAGAAAATGGATAAAGCACAAAATGTTTAATGTTTGATTTATTAATTTGTAGTGGATTTGAAGAGCAAATGTTTGCCATGTTTTTAATTTGAGAGGTACAGAGAATCATGGCAGCTTTTAATTATGCATTTTGTGTAATGCAGCCTTGAATGGTGCAGAATAAAATTAAAATTGTGGATCAAATGCTAAATCTGAGTGGAGGCTGAAGTGAGCTGTAGTGTAATGCTAATGGTTTTGCGTCTTCCTGGCATTATGTCAATAACAGCTCTAATCACATTAAGTAGAGAGGCCATTAGCTTTTCCTCTTCAGAAGCATACCATAGCAACGCATCACGAGTCCTGGGATAACTTTTGCTATGAAAATTTCTTTCAAGTGCCTTGCCATGTATGGCAAGAGGGGGAAAACAGAGAGAGAGAGAGGTAGAGTCACTAAACAAGCCCTCGACAGACATATTACCTACTCCTCTGTCCTTATCCTTGAGTACTTCCCGAATGTCTTTTAAGTTGCTTGAGCCAAACTCTGTTTTGCCAATTGCTGAGTTTTAACTGGTTGATGTCCCTCTATAGGAAATATTATGTTCCCTGGATGGGGATTTTTCCTTTTTTCTTAATAGTTTGGACTGTATCTTAATTCATAGAACAGAAATTGATTTTAAAAAAAATTCCCCATTTCATAATTTTTCCTGAGATGAAATAACTTAGAATAAAATGTTTCAAAGCTCCTCTTGCCAGAATACAGCAATAAACCACTTAATGGTAACCTCAGCAGACAATACTGTTGTAAAATTCAGGTTGTGGGCCAATCGTGAAAGATACATCCCTTTTACTTCAAATAAATCTAAATATAAAATATGAAGTATGATTTTGATGGAAAAATGAGATCTGGAAATATAATTCTGTTGTGTAATAATCATAGGCCTGAATGTTACCAAAAGCAACAGAACTAAAGGTTAAGACATTTAAAAAAATATATGTAAGATGGTACCTTTTTATTGGACTAATTTAATACATCTCTTGACTAGCTTTTTGGTGCTACACGCTCTTCCTCAGGTCGGACTAGAATAAGGCCCTTTCTCTCCTGACCTGAGGAAGAGAGCATTAATCCCCAAAAACCAGTCAAGAAATGTGTGAAAGACTAGTGAAAAGGTGCACACTGCTTTAACCAAAAATCAAATACATTACTATTTTAAAGGAACACATCGCTGCTTTAACCTTTTGGATCCAAACTTGCATTTGTCCATCTTGTAGGAATATGGTAAAGAGACGTTTTTAAAGCTAGGCTGCTGGCCCTAGGCTAAACCAAGTGCTCATCTTCCTGTGCTGCTTTGCTCATCAGAACATGGCTTGTGCGGTGGCTGTGACCCCGTTCAGGTATAATGAGAAAACAGACTAGATAAGTACATAAAACTCAATACTGAATGGGGTCTTTCCTTGCTGATTAACTCTATAGTGATTTTCTTCTTCTCTAACTATTGTACTTGTAAAAATGCTCTGCCTGTGAACTGAAGTAATAATTAGGATCCAGAAAGCAGTTTAAAAACAATTAGTTTCCCCAAATATTAGCCTTGCAGTGTAGGTGTAATGTATGTAGGGATACAGGAAAGACTGGGGGGTGGCGGAGGGGGCTGCAGCAGACTGGGTCAGAAGCCAGATGCTCCAACATGCTAAACTGAGAGCTCCAAAAGGAAAGTTGCAATACGCTTCATTGCACCCAGCCAGGGAATAATACAAAATACTGGCAACAACGTTTAAGCTCCCATCATCAAAATATTCACACTTTGTTCACTCTGTATTTTCTTGCTCTCTGAAACACACACACACATATCCTGCTGAAAATACACATTGGGGGGTCGATTTTAAAAGGCGCGCGCGGTTACTGGCGCGCGCACAGGGACGTGCCGATTTTACAGCATGCACGCGGCGACGCACGCATGTCATAAAATACGATATCCGCGCGCACATGCGCACCCGGTTTTATAATCGGCGTGCGCATGTGTGGGTGGGTGGCACACGCGCAGCGGGGGTGGGGGATCTTTTAAAAAATACGCATGGCGACGCAGGTAGGCCTTTCCCGGTTTCTTCCCAATCCGCTCCAATTAAGGAGCGGGCTGGGGCGAACTTCCCCAATCCTAACCATATCCTTCCGCCCTCTTCCCTTCTCCTCCCCAACCCCAAAACTATCTTTTACTATCCCCAATTTTTTTTTTTTTTTTTTGATACTTAACTGCTCCTTTGGAGCAGAAGTAAACTCCACGCGCCAGCCGGCTGCTGGAGCGCGCTTCCCCGGGAGAGCGTCCAATGGCGCTGACTCGGCCCGCCCCCTTCTCCTCCCTGCCCGGACCATGCCCTCCTGGCCCGCCCCTTTTACTTGGCCTGGCATTTCTGCGTGTAACCGTGGTTACGCGCGTGGCCGGACCCCTGATTTTTATGTGCGCGGGCCTTGTAAAATTGGCCCGATTTTCTGCAAGCTATAAGACTTGACAGTGCATTTTTCTTTTTTTTTCTACAGAAGGATGAGAATACGGTCTGACAAAGTTTGGTATGTCTAATACTTGCGCGATTCTTTTTAACAACTTTGGTAACAGCAGAACTGGAAATTGTAGAGTCTGAGTTACAAATGGGATATGTACAGCTTTCTGATTAATAGAAAGCTAACCCCCGCAGTCTGTGGTGCACCAGCAGCAGTAGCAGCAGCGTTATTACTGTGCAAGACCGGTGGAACCCGCAGACTGAACCACGCCGTTAGCAGCGTCGCGCGACATTTGACAAATCGCCAATACTGTAAGTGCCGGTCACCCAGTGTTGCAAAGAGGAAAAGGAAAAGCCACACTATTACTACTGCTGCCACTGCTTATCATTTCTAAGGCGCCTCACTTTTAAGGAACGTGAGGCTGAAGGGGTTGAATGACACAGCCTTCCCGTCATCCCTCCAGACTACACACTGACCCAAACCAAGCACCCTGCCAACGATTGAAACTTATGCGGGCACGTCAGTAGATAAACAGCGTTGTCATATGGCATTGATGGGTCAGATGTGTACAAAATGGACACACGCAAATGGATAGCATGCCCATCCGCACTTTTTTTTTGGACCCAGCAGTTTGTTCTTGTTCCTATCGGCTTTCCATCTGGATTGGAGCCACCTCCGTTGGGCTAATATGCCAGGAGCCTTCATTCTTAACTATTCCAAGTTTTTTTTCCAATATTTTAATTTGCAGCAATGGTCCTTATCTGACAGGGGGAGTCACAGAATGTGGCTTCCTCTGGAAATCGGTGCATGTGTAGCCCGAGTCTGGCCAGTAGGTGTCAGCATTGCCAGCTCCTGCTGGCCTGGGGAGGAGAAAGCAGACCCAGGAATTCGGATCTTCTGCATGGCAGCACACAGCAGTGCCGCCGAGTCACCAGACCCAACCCTTCATCCACACTTGTGATAAGGCACACGCACGTACGCACCACATGCTGTTCAGTGCAGCAAAAAACAAGTTTAAAAACTGGACAGCTGTCCATCACCCCGAAGTGCTGCCCCTGATGAGACCTATTCTTCTGCAGCCATTAGCCATGGTAGCTTGGAAGCAGGATGCCCTGGCCACGCCCAAACCAAGAAAAGGGTCAGAAGCTCTCCAGCATTGAACTGAGGGAAAGCAGAGCAAGTATTAAAAGTGAGGTAACTAAATGGAAATCTTTGAACCGTCTTATCCTAGAAGCATGCATAGATTAGACACATCAGATGCAGATACGACCATACAAGCCTAGCTATAAGCTGGAGACTGGGACAACAATGTCACTGCTTGGTGGCAGCGCTGTGTAGAGGACACCAGTTCAGGCCGCCTATGGATGTGGGGGATTATGGCTTTCCTTGGAGGCGATAAGTTCAGGGCCCATGGAAGGATTGACTGCTGTACACCTTTGCAGGCAAAAGGAGGATTTACAGGAACTCCACTTTTAGAAGAAGATTCCTCTTATGCACCCAGATCACATGACAATTAAAAATGACCTAATGACCAGGCAGTAGTTTGCATTTAAGGCAATATATCACTTTGCTTCCAGCACCACTGCCTTGAATTAATGAGGGGAAAAAACTGTACTGCCAATCCGGAGAACCCATTTCATTTTCACTCTCCACTACTCACTGTCTGTTTTTGAACAAGTCATTAATTTCCCGGTGCTCTAATTTAAGAGGCTTGCAGTCCTGTGAGTTATCTTATACTACTTTGAGATCAGTATTCAAAAAAAAAACCCTAAAATGGCTAACATCCAGTTAAATTAACCTGGAAAAGTTATCAAGGAGGACATTCAGCAGAACGAACACCTGCTGACTATCCCCGAATAAGGACATTTGGCTACCTTTGGCCGGATAATTTTAAAACTAACCGGCTCTCTTTGAATAGCACTGATTAGGTTTAAAGTTATCTGGATAAAGGTAGTCAGATAACTGAAGTATAGCCAATTAGATGTTTATAGTCTTTTGTTTTGTTTTTTAATAATATAGCATATGGGCCTGGCACCCTGATTCCCAGACCACCACCCAATGTGTAAAAAAAAAATGGGCCTTGCCAAGGTGAGCCTACCTCTACCTCTACCTCTCCCTCTCCCCCTGCCAAACCCCTCCAAGTAAAATTGGAAAATAATTCAGCCCCAGGTCTGCTTGCTGACCTCCCCTCATCCCCATTTAACCCAAATCAGAATGCAATGCTCCATTCTCTCCCACCCAGCTGGTACCTTTCAAAACCCCTTTCGGGTGCTGAGATTATGATATGATCCTACCATGATCTGAGCAGCTTCCAGTATCGCGCTGACAGCAGCACTGCAAGCGTAAGCCACCAGCAGTGGTGTCAGAATAATCTCTGACAGCAAAGCTAGTGGCCTAACGCTTCCAGCGTTGCTTTCAGAACAACGCTAGAAGGCCGCCAGGCTTGTGGTACAAGCCCTCGGTGATCCCGGTGCCAGACAGGGGTTTTGAAATACCGGGTGGATGAGAGGATTAGGGTTGGGATTGGGAGAAGGAGGAGGCATTTCATTCTGATTTGGGTTTGCCGGAAGGGCCAGCAAGTGGACCAGTGTGTTTTATTTTAAAATTTCACTTGAAGATGTTCGGTGGGGGGCTGATAGGGCTCATTTTTTACACTCTGGGTGGGGATCGAGGGATTGGGTTGCTGGGTCCGCGCATCACAGTTTTAAAAAACAAACAAACAATATGGCTACTTATCTTTTGACTCTGGCCGGTTAAGCCTTATCTGGCCACATCCAGACTGCTCTGAGGTTACCTTAACGTTATCCAGCTAACTGAGGGGGTGATTTACTACATTGAGATATTTTATTGCAGAGGAGTCCTTGCAATATTAGCCCCTCCCTGACAAAATATTGTGGCTGTTTCGCTGTGTGAGTTTTGATCGTGGGAGAAACGTGGACCAAAAATAAGTGCGGAGAAATGGGCCTAGTCGCACGATGGTGGCTCTCATCAGCCAGGGCCTCCATTGCGTTAAAGGGCATGAGGCCCAAAAAACTCCCTCCCCAAGTGACACATTCTCCCGGGGGGGGGGGGGGTTGTCCCCCCCCCCCCGCCCCCCCCCCCTGCCCTCTGTAGAGACGGCTTGGGCCCCCCCCCCCCCCCCAAATAAAAGTTACAATTCCACGAAAAAATACAGCAATACCCCGCCCCTTCCCCTAGGTGTCCAAATCACCCCAAGCACAACCCCCTCCTTTGCAATAATCAATTTCCTTATTCAAAATAAAAAAAATCCCTGGGGTCTAGTGGCCCCCTCCAGTCCCTTGCCCACCCCTCACCAGAAAAAAATGACCCTACTCCTGCACCTCACCTACCTCTAAGAAGTCGTGTTGGTGATTAGTGGGGGCCTGGAATTTGGTAGAAGCAAAGTCGGGTCAATACCATCTTGGAAGTTGCTGTGTTATAAGAGATATTATGTGTTTCAATTATCAAACTTATTTGTTCAATTTTACACCTGCTCATTGACTAATGCAAGTGAAATCAGACTTGTCTGCAATTTTTGGTTGTGAGGCCTGGGTGAAGTGGTGGGGGTCCAGGGCGGGAAGTGCCAGAGGGTTTACGTGAACTGGAGACGGGCTGGGCGAGCTAGTGATTTCACGTACAGGCGCAGGTATTTTTAAAATGGTAAACGGTATTCGTCTTATGCTTTATAAAATATTTACTTCCGCTTATAAATAGAGGTTATTATGAGTATGTGTTGGGGTTTTGTTTTGCACCTGAAATGTAAGCATACATGTAGCCAATGCATTGGAAATATTCACACATACGTTCAGATCAGAACTACACGGTATATTCTGTAAACTGCATCCCCGGCTGCATGGTTTCTAAAATACTAGGATAAAGCTCTGTGCATCTGCTTACATGCGGAAATACAATACTGTGAATAGATCTGAAAGTTAGGCTTTATGGGGGTGAATTTTCAAATGAGTTATGCATATACGAAAACGGTATTTATGTGTGCATGCAATGTACATAAGTCTTATTTTCCAAATGGGTCATGTTCGCGCATATGGGGCAGATTTTCAAAGGGTTACGCGCGTAACCCCCGAAAAGCTGCCCCAAGATGCCCCTGCGTGCGCCGAGCCTCAGGACGCACGTATGTCCTGGGGCTTTCCAAAATGGGCGGTCCGGGGGAGTGGTCGGGGTGTGACGGTGGTCCGGGGGCGGGGCCAGGGGCATTCCTGAGTCCTCCAGCACAGTGGCTGTGCCGAAGGTTCGCGTGCCGGCAGGCGGCCGGCGCGCGCAAGCTACACCTGCCTTGGGCAGGCGTAACTCGCCAAAACAAGGTAGGGGGGGGGATTTAGGTAGGGCTGGGGGTGGGCTAGATAGGGGAAGGTGGGAGGGAGATTTAGGTAGGGCTGGGGGTGGGCTAGATAGGGGAAGGTGGGGGGGGGGGGATTGCAAAAAAAGTTCCCTCCAAGGCAGCTCCTATTTCGGAGCAGCCTTGGAGGGAACGGGGAAAGCCATTGGGGCTCCCCTAGGGCTCGGCGCGCGCAAGGTGCACAAGTGTGCACCCCCTTGCGCGCACCGACCCCAAATTTTATAACAAGCGCGCGCATGTTATAAAATTGGGCGTAGAATTGTTCTCGCTGGACTGCGCGAACAAATCTACGCCCGCGCGTATTTTTTAAGATCTGGCCCATATTCGCCATCACAAGCAAATGCACACATAAAACATGTGAGTGTGTTTGGGGCATGCCTGGGCGTGGTTTGCACCTTACATACAGAGCTTGCTATTTTATAAAAGATCTATGCAAATACAATTCAGCAACTTATTCGCGCAATCTTACGCCTCTTAATTATCTAGCACAGATGATATCAGACTCGTCTTTTGTCTACTGCTGTTGAGTGGGAGGTCTGGGTAAACTGGGGGGAGTTCAGGGTGAAGTACTAGGAAGGACTCGAACTGGAGATGGACTGAGTAAACTGTGGAGGTATCAGTAAACTGGTTATTTCAATTCCATATGCATTTTTTAAAAATATATCTACTTCCGCATATAAATCATGATTTTACGCAAGCAAGTCGTATTATTTTTCACACGTAAAATATACACGCGCACGTTTATCAAATAGGTAGAGACAGTACGCGCATATGCTGGAGAGCAGATATACACGTATTTTATATTCTGCGCGTACCTGATATGCGAAGGTTATAAAATACTGTGGGAGATCCCTGTGCAGCCACATACACGCATATATGGGGCCGTGCAGAGTTCTTTGAAAGTTATCTTCACTGTGTATAATCTCTGCATATGTACAGGATAGTCCTTATTTAACTTTCTCGCAAATGACTTTAAAAAGCAATCCATGTCCATCTCGGGTACCATGACTCCTTTATTTCTGAAGGAGATACGCAGACAGCCACGTAAAGAAATGAAATGAATGAGTAAATTCACCAACAAGGAAACAAAACTGAATCACCTGTGGCTTCGTTTACCTTTGTTTCAGGTGTCTCAGTGGGCTACCTTGGCCATCAAATTGCATTATTCGAAATCCAGTAACTAAAGTATCTTTGAAACTCTCGTGGAATGCATTTCAAAACTCACTTGTGGGAAAGTTACATGGGGACTGTTGTGGATGTCATCTATTACTGTTTACTAATCCAAACATATCATGTGACTAAGTCGCAAAATAACTTGGCCCTTAGATGCAAAGATTTTACATAAGTTTATTCTCACTGTTTTATTATATACAGTAAACTGTGACCAACCGTCTGCTGCTTTATTGAACCCTAAAAAGTGAAGCTCTTCTGTGATTGGGTCAGATTGATCATATGGCCAATATAATTTCCACTTTTGCTTTAGCATCAGTCACCAGGGGTCATTTCCGTAGGCAGTACATTTATTTTGACTGGTATCCTAATGCACACTTTTACCAAACTTATGCCACTCTGTTTCCCAAATAATAATCAAAATTTCTGTTTAAGTGGGAGCAAGAAGAAAGTATGAGTATCTGCTCCCCTTTCTTAATCTGACAAGCGATTTATTTGCTTAGCTTCCGTAACCAGAACAGAAAGGAGAAAACAGCACTCTTTTTATGTATAAAGAAGGCCTACATTTTGGAATAAGGCAGAAAAATACAAAGGAAATGTGGGGAAAATAATTTTATTGCTGAGTTGTGGACAAATTTGAGAAGGAGGTCCTGCAACAGGGAAGCAACTTTTATTATATCCAGTAAGAGTTTGATAAAACAGGTGGACAGTAAACTTGTTGACTGAAATGATTATTTCTGTCTTTCTGTGAATCCTCTAGAAAAGATGAAACATCCTTGTGCCCTGAAGTTCTAGCTCATAAGCAGACTGTGACGGAAGTCACTAAGACGTGGAAGGTGTGGCTTTTCCCCACACATAACACCTGAATGTGCAGACTAAGGAGGCCTGTGTACTTAGCATGCATTACAAAATAGGTGCTAAAAATTAAGAGGAGGACTCAACTTTGGGGATTCAGAATGGGAGAGCTCTGTGCGTTGTTGGAGGAAAGGCCGAGGACACAGCCACTCCCCAGCAGCGAACTGCTAATGTGCCGAAAGGGTACACGCTAGCAGTTTTCTACAGGCCCCTGACGGAAGCTAAATTCAATACAATAAAAATGTGCATTACATTTAGCTCCTGCTCAGGGGACCTTAGTACATAACACACTAGTGAGTAGTAAGGTCATTATCATCCTATACTGGTTTAGCGTAGGCCTGCTTGTGAGCCAAACAGCGCACGGGTTCTTTCGTGTCAGGGCCTTGCCACATAGCATGTTACTGTTAACACTCTTAGTGCAGAGGCCCCCAGTGAGAGGTAAACGTCTTTCCAGGATCACTGTGGCATGCTGAATGGAAGAGATTGCAGTGGACAGAAAGCGCAGCTGAATGAATTCCCAGGGGAGCTGAGAATCACTGACATGGTAAGTATGTAAAACCATGTAACTGACATCAGGGGCTGTTGGCACTTTTGTAGCTTCATTGAATCATTGGAGCGCACAGTCCCCGAAGAGCCGAAGTGTCACCGGGAACTGTGCTGCTCATAAGGAGCTGCACCTGAGATTCAGTGGGGGGGGAGGGGCACACGCTCTGCCTTCCAGTAATGCGTAAATGGCACTTTAAAATTTGAGTTTGAAATGGATGTAGCAAGATGAATGTATGTGTCCCTAATTACAAAATTAACATGATAGTGGTTAGGCTTGGTATGTGAAAAGTGCAGTGTATCTGTGAGTGCATCATATGTCAAGAGGTTTATGAATTAGCTACGCAGTGAGTGGAGATTATTTGACCATTGATAACTATATATGTCAAAGATTAAATTATAA
Source organism: Rhinatrema bivittatum (assembly GCF_901001135.1). Lineage (NCBI taxonomy): Eukaryota > Metazoa > Chordata > Amphibia > Gymnophiona > Rhinatrematidae > Rhinatrema > Rhinatrema bivittatum. The sequence continues at coordinate 491,531,194 of NC_042615.1, read as the reverse complement.
AATATTTTATTTTTTTGGCTCAGTCATAGAAATGGACTTATTTTTGAGCAACCATTCTCTGGGCGCTGTTATATAACACTTTAAAACTTCCTATTGGAGCTGTAAGTTGTGTTCCGGGTTTAAAACGCCATGATAGAGCAGGTCATCTCTGCGTTGTCGGCTCTAATGCCTCAGAATGAGGGGCTGCCTTTCCAGTGGTTAGTGGCATCACAAAGTCAGGCTGACAGCGCCACATGGAGCAAAGCCACGTTCAGCAGCCAGATCAGAAGCTAATTTAAAATCCTTGTTTTCTTTTTGAAAATGAATAGCGCTCATTCTGTGGTACAAAAAGAATATATAATTGCCTCGTTGATGTCAGGTGTTTTTTCCTAGTGCTTATTCATGATGATAGAGATTTATGTTACTAAATCATGGCTTTTGCCACTCATGAGTCATCGGAGCACCATCTCTCACTGATGAGAAAGCATGACTTTGTATCTCTCCCTCTCTCTACATTTATAAAAGGTGGATTTGTTGGTTAAAGGTATATGTGTTGATAATGCAGGTAATTTTCAAGGGAGCTCCTTGTGTAAAGGTAGCATCCTATCGTAGCAATTTTCAAAAGCCTATTTACCTGCATTAACAGGTTGATTTTCAAAGGGCCACGCATGTAATAAGCAGGGGTTGCACGAGTGGCCGAGCCTTGCACGTGCTGCGTGCATTTTGGGCCCGGCCACTCATATAACCCCTATTGGGGCAGATTTTCAAAGCCCTATGCGTGCCGGGCCTATTTTCAAAGCCCTACACTTTGCCTGGGATCGCGGGCCGGCCATTGGCCGGTGCACGCAACCAACGCCTGCCCGGAGGCAGGTGCAACTTATAAAATAAAGGTTAGGGGGGGGTTTAAGGTAGGGCTGGGGGGCGGGTTAGGGAGGGGAAGATGTGGAGGACGGAAGGAAACGGGGAAAGCCTGTAGGGCTCCCCAAGGGCTCGGCGCGCGCAAGGTGCACTATTGTGCACCCTCTTGCGCGCGCCGACCCCGGATTTTATAATATGCGTGCGGCCGCACGCGCATGTTATAAAATCGGGCGTACATTTGTGTGCGCCGGGTTGCATGCACAAATGTATGCCTGCGCATAGGTATTAAAATTCGGCCCATTACGCGCAGAAGTGCCAGGTCCTGAAAAAGGGGAGGGGCGGGCCGGGACAGTGCAATTAGCTGCTGTCCTGAGGAAGTGAGCTCCCGCAGCCGGCCGGCACACACAGATTACTTACTGCTCCAGAGGAGCAGTAAGTAATCTAACAACAAAAAAGTACCTGTAAACCGGAGTGAGGGCCTTTTGTTAAACTTCGGTATAGAAAAGCTTACAAATAAAAATAAATAAATAAATAAGTAGTTAGGAAGAGGTTAGGGGTCGGAGAGGAGAGGAGAGGGGAAAGGGTAGGAAGGTTAGTTAGGGGTATAGGGAAGTTCCCTCCCAGTCCGCTCCTTAATTGGTGCGGACTGGGAGGGAACTGGGGAAGCCCTAGTCCTGATGCCACTCGTGAGCTTTGAAATTTCCCCCCCCCCCCCCGCGTGCAGAGGAGGCCATCCGCCCACACATACGGATGTTAAAATCCAGCGCATATGTTCACATGCATGCCATAAAATAGCCACGTCCATGTGTGCGCGCACTTCTTTTAAAATCGACCCCTAAGTGCACTTATACATGCATTTCATATGGACAATTCAAAGGCATATATTGTAGCAATTTTCAAAAGCCCAATTACACGAGTAAAGTGCATTTACCCATGTAAAATCCATTTTTAAGTGTGTAAATGCTTTTTAAAATCAGGCACTATATATATAGGAAGAGAGAGAGAGAGAAATATACAGCATCATATTTCCTTATTAAGGATTTGTTCTCCCCATCCTAGGTAGTATATTTATGTATTTATCAGAACATCGCCTTCGAGAGTCGCAAGATAAAATAAGACATATATTATACATTATTGCCAAATATATTATTACAGCCTGATTCTTAGCCATTTCCGTGGATAAAACACAGTTTTTTGCATTTTACCCTGGGCTCAGAGTGTGTGAAAGTATGTATCACTCTGTTTTCAGCGTACTTTTCTGCGAAATGAAGAGAGGCATTTTCAGGAGGTGGAGTCGGGGGCAGAGTTGGAACTTATACATATAAAGGTGAATTTCAAAAGCCCGGCGCACGCCAAAACCGGGAGATATGTGACGATGTCGGGCCGGCGCATGCCGAGGCAGATTTTAAAAGGCGCCCACATATGCGCATATCTCCCGTAACGCGCACAAATGAAAAAGGGGGAGGGGCGTGGGTGAATACACTCACAGGTGCGAGCCGGGGTCCCCTGACGCCTAACTTTACTTCTGCTATGGAGGATGTGTAAGTAAGAAAATAAAGAAAAATAGTGAGATCGGCGGGGTTTTAAAGATAGGGGCTAACATGGGGAACGGGAGGCTGTTAAACTAGGGGGGTTTGCAAGTCCTATCCCTTTCCCGGGCGAACTGGGAACAAACTGGGAAAACTGGAAATGGCGTCGGCATGCCTGTCTTCTAAAATCCCCGCACTTGCGCAGATAGGTGCGTGCCCACTTAAAATTGTGCGCACATATGCGCGCGCTCAATCTATTTTATAGCATGCACACATATATGCGCGAATGTTATAAAAGGTCCACAGCCCTGGACGCGGGCCGACGAATGCGTGCACATAAGAACATAAGAACTTGCCGTGCTGGGTCAGACCAAGGGTCCATCAAGCCCAGCATCCTGTTTCCTGTGCCTGTTTAAAAATTATCGTCATAGATATTGATTTTAAAAAGTTTGGGATGAATTTCCAAAACATTTATGCATGTAAAATTAGCATATACCCATAAAAAGTAGCTTGTATTCGCAAACATGATATTTTATAAACATAAAAAATACGCGCCGAAAAGCGGTTTCAGTCTGGCGCATCCATGTACGCATGCAAAACACTGGGCGGTCTGGAGGTGTTCTAGGGCGGGGCCAAGAAATACATATGCAAGGTGCTATTTTATAAGAGACTTGCATGCGTACATTTGGCAATTTATTTGCGTAATTTTACACTTGTTAATTATCTTATGCATTGAATATTCAGACTTTGTTTGGATGGGAGGTCTGGGTGAACTGGGTTTTCAGAGTGAAGAGCTAGGAAGGTCTTGGTAACCTGGAGAAGACCTGGGTGAAACGGTGGAGTTTTCAGCAAATTGGTGAATTCATTTCCATGGGCATGTTTCATAATATTCCGACTTCCATGCATGAAACAGGGTTTTATGCGAGCGAGTGACAATTTGTTTTCACACGTAAAACATATGCACGTATGTTTTTAAAATAGGTAAGAAAAGTACTTTCTTTCAATGCATTACAGATATTCATGTGTAAGGAAATGTATGTGTATATATTAGGGTACACTTGCATATTTTATACTCTGTGCATACCTGATACGTGCAGGTTATAAAATACTATACGAGATCTTCGCACGGTCATATATGCACATATATGGGGCCGCGCAGAGTTTTGAAAGTTACCCTCTATAGCGTGGATTTTCACAGGAGTTACACACGTAAAAGTAGCATGTACACACATAAATAGCTTATATTTGCGTACATGGTATTTTACAAGCAAAAAAAAAAAAGGGCATATTTTCATTTTCACGTGCACATTTATCTGCACAAAGAAAGGGGCAGTCTAGAAGCATTCTGGGAGAGGCTACTCCTGGGGGAATTCTGCACAAAAAAGTTTAAAATTCTGCGCACAAAAACTTAAAATTCTGCAAACTTTATATTGGTCAAAATAACACAATTTACATGACAGTCTTTAAGTAATTACATTTTAAATTAATACAGAAAAAGGTTATTACTTAAAGATGCAGAATTTTAAATATTTTGAGCAGAATTTCCCTAAAAATTCACTGTAAGAGTGTCTCTTCCACTCGCTCCCCCTACTCCCCTGGCCACTTTGCCCTCTCAGGCCCCAACACCTCCACCTGCCAGTATCTCTCCCCTCCACTTCTAGGCTCAAACCCTTCCACTCTATTGCCGGTCCCAGAGTTTGACCCTGTTCTCAGTACTGCCCCTCACACAGGCTCCCTCTGTCCCTCCCTCTCTCACACACAGGCTCCCTCTCTCTAATACACATACCACACCCTCATACAGGCTCCCTCACTCTCTTGCACACACACACACATCCCCTTTTTCATACACACAAACTCCCAATCTCTCACACACATACACACGCCTTCACAATCTCCTCATATAGGCTCCCTCTCTCTGAAACCCACACTCAAGCATTCCCCCCCTTACCTCCCATACTCTCTCTCTCACCCTCCTGCTCTCTCACCCTCCCCTCCCCTCATATAGGCTCCCTCTCTCTGAAACCCACACTCAAGCATCCCCCTGCTCTCTTACCTCCCATGCTCTCACATCCTCCTGCTCTCTCTCACTCTCCTCTCCCCCATACCCCCTCCCTTTATGTAGGCTCCCTCTCTCTGAAGCCCACACTCAAGCATCCCCCATCTCTTACCTCCCATGCTCTCTCTCACACCCTCCTGCTCTCTCTCACCCTCCCCTCATATAGGCTCCCTCTCTCTGAAACCCACACTCAAGCATCCCCCCTGCTCTCTTACCTCCCATGCTCTCTCTCACACCCTCCTGCTCTCTCTCACCCTCCCCTCATATAGGCTCCCTCTCTCTGAAGCCCACACTCAAGCATTCCCCCCCCCCTTACCTCCCATGCTCTCTCTCACACCCTCCTGCTCTCTCACCCTCCCGTCCCCCTCTCACACATACACACATTCTCTCTCTCCGGGGCCTGCCTTCTTCGGCGCGAACGGAGCGCATCCCGTGGCGGACGCGTTCCGTTCACAGCATGCCAGGGTCCCCTCTGCTATTTTCTGCGCAGAATTTGGCAATTCTGCGCAGGGGGGGAATTCTATGCAAATTCTGCGCTCCGCAGTAGCGCAGAATTCCCCCAGGACTAGGCGAGGCCAAGAGAAATGTGAGCAAAGTTGCTATTTTATAAGAGAATTATGCGAACACATTAGGAAAGTAATTTATGCAATTGCACACCTGCTAATTATCTAGCACAGTTGATAATCAGACTCATCTCTTGTCTGCTGTTGGTTAGGTGGGAGGTCTGGGTGAACTGGAGGGATTTCAGGGTGAAGAGCTAGGAGGGTCTCAATGACCTGCAGAAGGACTGGGTGAATTGATGGAGGTATCAGCAAACTGGTGAATTCAATTGCACATGCATGTTTTAAAATATACCTACTATATACCTACTTCCACATATAAATCAGGGTTTTACACAAGAAAGTTATATTTTATTGCGCTTAAAACGTACATGCTTTTGCTTATAAAATAGGTAGCCAAGGTACGTGCTTGCAATGCATTGCAGGTATTCGCACATAACCCAAACATGTGAACATATTTTATAATCTGCGTGTACCTGAACGGCACAGGTTATAAAATACTGTAGTAGATCTCCAGGCAGCCATATATGTATGTATCCTCTATAGATGTAATTTTCAAAACGTTTTGCACACGGAAACGGGCTTTGAAAATTGCTAGTTTTACGCACTTTGCTCCTTTGAAAATGTACTCCACAGGGCTGACTTTTCAAAAGGTTTTCCGCAAGTTGACATCTGCCTGTACTGTACACCTTCTGCTCCCACCCCTGAGCCTTTTCCACCCAGCACTTGGAGTGGGCCTAATAGTCCGGTTATTTGGGGGGGGGGGGGTGCTTGGTTCCCAGAGCTTCAGCTGCCAGAGAGGCTTTCCAGTTTTAGGAGGGGGGGTTATGGGTGTTAAGACGCTGTCCATTGAAAGTAGGGATGCAGGGATGGCAGGAATGTGGAATGACAAGGACCCCCTAATGCCATCGATGTTGGGATTATTCAGCTTAATGGTTTGGGAGAGGGTTAGTGCCAGCATGTAGCAGATCCCCAGTGCATGGGTTGTTGGTTTGCTTGGCAGGTGCCTGAGGCCTGGAGGATTTCCTATTTGAGATTCCCTTTTTCGTCACTGCTTTCAAAATCCGTTCAGCGTGCACCGGCTTGACTCGTGCTCATGTCTCCCGGTTTTGGTGCGCGCCGGGCTTTTAAAATTCACCTTTTAGAGTTTGCATGTAAAGATTATCAGGAGACTTTACATGTGGACTGATGCACCAGTATATATCTATTTTACTTTCTTTCTTTTCTTTCTCATTCCATATGTGATAATTGCTTCGACTAGGCTTTCATTGATATTGAGCTTAACGATCAGTAAAACAGAAAACACTTTGACCAGATTTAAGAGTTGCTTTTTTTTTTTTTACTTGAAAAAATATACATTTAAGGCTTTGAAAAAAAACCATACCACATTCTTGTCAAAGCATTTTGCTGCTTTGGATGCTATGTCCCACTTGCACTGATGGCATAGAAAGAAAGCTTTTTTTTTTAAATTTCTATGTTGCTGTTGGCTGTCTGTGTGTTGTTTTCCCTCGCCTTCAGTGATGTTCCTAGTTTCTTCCTGAGGGTTTCACACCTTCCTTCATTTCTTTGTAAGCTGTTGCAGGATCGAAGGCAACCGATAAAATCAGATATGTTTGAGGAAAATTTTTTTTTTTTTAAGAAATAAAACCTGAAATGAATTCTTTTCTGCCTGTTAGTCTTCTCCTTGAGGCTTATGGGATGCCCCAGCTCATCGGACAGACACTGGGTCCTTCAGCTATACCCCCTTTATTGTTGCACATTGCTTTTTTTTTTTTTGTTTTTTTTGCTGCTTTTGGGTTGAAAGGGTAGATAAAGAACTCCTGTGACTGTCTTGGGCATATCCGTGCCTCTTTCTGGTCATCCAGTACGTGGGTCTTAGGCTAGTGAATGCTGCTAACAAGGTAACTTTCAAACAACTCCACACAGCCCCATATGGGGTTGATTTTCAAAATGATGTGCAGATTTTATAAGATGCGCGTGCATGTTATAAAATCTGATGGCCACGCGCACATCCACGCACACTTGTGCGGGTGGACCGCGATTCGCGGCACGGGGGGGAAATTTTCAAATTACGCGCAGCGACGCGATTGGTCTTTTTTCCAGTCCCTCCAAGTCCGCCCCTGTCTAACCTTCCTTTCCTTTCCCCTCTCCACCCAACCCCTAACCCCTACCTAGCTACCCGAAATTTTTTTATTTTACTACTTACTGCTCTTCTGGAGCTGAAGTAGTTTCCTTTCGCCAGCCGGCTGCCGACGCGCACTTCCCTGGGACAGCGGCTAATGGCTGCTGTCCCAGCCAGCCCCCGACTCGCCCAGCCCCACCCTGCCCAGACCACGACCCACGGCCTGCCCCTTTTTCAGGGCCCGGGACTTCTGCGCGTAGCCCCTGTTTTTTACGTGTGGCAGGCTTTTAAAATGTTCCTATATACGTGCATGTATGGCTGTGTGGAGATCTATGATAGTATTTCATAACCTGTGCCTCTGAGGTACATACGGTTTATAAACTATGCATATGTTTCCCCTCAAACATACACGCATGTATATATGGTTATGCACAAATACCTGCGATGCATTGAAAATGTATTCTTTTTTTTTTTTACTTTATTTTTATCATATTTAACAATAAATCTAATACAAATGTCTTGTTAAGATAAGTGTACAATACAAATAAATGCCATAAGGAAAAATTTGCACAAGGACTGAATTGCACAGGCTGGGTAAACAAATAAACGTGGGAGTTGCTTGCTTATTGCGGCAGTTACTACCCCTAACCAATTAAGCTAGATACTTCACTTAGATGCAGCTCCAGCACTGCTCTCTACATCAATGGCGGGGGTGGAAGGTAAATAGAACCAAAAAGTTACTAATAAGGGCCAAGAGTAACAGATAAGTATGAGGAAAAAAAAAAAAGCATGAAAGCTTGCGGGGCTGACTGGATGGACCGTTTGGTCTTCTTCTGCCGTCATTTCTATGTTTCTATAAATAAAGAAATACGCCCCGGGATGCGCGTATGTCCTGGGGCTTTGAAAAAGGGGCGGGAAGGGGGCGTGGTTGTGGCACAGGTCCAGGGGCGGGACCGATGCCTCCGGCACAGCGGCTGTGCCGGGGGATGGCGCGCTGGCAGTTAGCTAGGGGAAGGTGGGGGGGAGCGGAAGAAACGTTCCCTTCGAGGCCGCTCCAATTTCGGAGCGGCCTCGGAGGGAACGGGGAAAGCCATCAGGCCTCCCCTAGGGCTCGGCGCGCGCAAGATGCACAAGTGTGCACCCCGTTGTGCGCGCCGACTCCGGATTTTATAACGTGCGCAGCAGCACGCACATGTTATAAAATCGGGTGTACATTTGTGCGTGCTGGGTAGTGCGCACAAATGTACCCCGCACGCGCTTCTTTAAAAATCTATCCCTAAGTGAATACTTCACGCGGTCACAGAAGGAACTTTATCAGAAAGAAAAGCAGTCAGTTGAATAGGTTAAAAAAAAAAAACAGTTAACATTATGGTGTCTGACTAAACATTTAGCATGATATTTCAAATAAAATATTGCACCTATCTGTAACACTTTAGGGTTTAACAAAAGAAATTGTCTATGTCTCAATTGAGTAGCTCGAGCCACAACTGGAAAAATACAAATTTTATAGAAACATAGAAATGACGGCAGAAGAAGACCAGACTGCCCATCCAGTCTGCCCAGCAAGCTTTCACACTTATTTTTCTCATACTTATCTGATACTCTGACTGCTGAGTTCAGGGCCCTTATTGGTAACTTTTTGGTTCTAATTTCCTTTCACCTCCGCCATTGATGTAGAGAACAGTGCTGGAGCTGCATCAAAGTGAAGTATCAAGCCTAATTGGTTAGGGGTAGTAACCGCCGCAATAAGCAAGCTACTTCCACGCTTATTTGTTTACCCAGCCTGTGCAATTTAGTCCTTGTTGGTTGTTCTCTGAATATAAATCATCTTTTCTTCATCCCCCCTGCCATTGAACATGATAGAACAACTCATCTCTATGTTTAAAGAACAATTTCATAAACCAAGCTTTATCAGGTTCCAAGACCAAGTTAACTACCAATATAGTCCCATTAACCTGATCCTCATCAGAGTCTTCTAAAAAAGCTGTAAGGTTACCAGTGTCCAGGGGGATCGAAGACATTTCCCCACTAGACCTGCAGGTTTCTCCTTATGAGATATAGGTAAATTGAAAGCATGAGCAACCGCAGCTGGAACTTTTACAACTTCTACCAAATACTTCCTAAACATTTCTTTAGGACAGAGCTTTCCAAACTTTTCATGTTGGTGACACACTTTTTAGACAAACATAATTTCGGGACACAGTAATTAGTCTACAAGCAAACCGGAGGTTAAAGGTTAAATGAACGAAATGTATTTCGACAATTTATGTATGTTTCCTTAAATATATACATAATAAAATGTTTCACGACACAACATATCTTGTGAAAACCTTTCGTTTATATTAAAAATATATAATATTCCAAGATTAATGTTATTGTTATAATTTATGAGTAACAATAATAAAACAAAGTTATTGTGTTATTCAATTTACTTCTTTAATGAGATATATGATCTTGATGGGATGAACCCAGCTTTTGAATATTTGGTGTTAATAAAAAAGTCCAAAGGGTCTTCTGCATAATTTTAAAAAGCTGGCCAGTTTCACACTATAAAATTATTTGATAGCCTCATTCAACTAATTCTATATGGCTATGAGAGTGAAATCTGGAATTTATAGGAAGGGACAGAATGTCAATATAAATCCTGCACCTCCAGTTCTGTAACTCTGTGCATCCACTGAAATTCCCCCAAACAATGGAGCTTGGATGTTTCCCTTACAGCTCATCATACTAAAAGATATTTTCAAATGCTGGTGTCACCTCACAGTAACAGCAGCACAAACACCTTCCACTGCCAGGCACATTGTGAACTAAAATAAAACCTCGCAAAAAAGACACTCAAAATCTATACTGCAATCCCATTGTAACATAACAGTAATAACACCAAGGACTCAAACAACAATAACCCTACCTGTGAAAAAGCATGGGTAAATATTACACTGGGTCCTAGAATACCAATACACCACCTACTGAGGAAACAAAACAAACCCGATTGCTATAGATCCCTATGCTAGCAGAATCTCTCATCATGGTCACACACACAGAGCAGAGACAGACCCTCACCAAATACAGAATACAAAATAAAGGAGCACAAATTAGACGAAAACTGAAATGGAAACTCCAAGAAGCCAGACTCTGTGTATTAACAATGAAAAAACAGAACCACCATTCCTCATAAAACAAACAAAATCAAGAAACATAAAGCATCAGTTATAACAGTAAAACCATACTAATAAAAGAATATTTTAAAACTACTGATAAATAGAATTTCTATTAATTAAAATCATATACATTTTTTACAATTTCCCAGAGGTTATCCTCTCTCACACAGACTCACATGTCCATTCTCTCTCACACATACACTGTCACATACATACACATTCATGCTCTTATACCCACCATAACCTCTCGCTCTCACAGACACTAACACACTCTCAGGCTCTAAGACACTCTCTCCCCCTCCACACACACCCCACACACAAACTCTTACTCCCCTGGATTTTCTCATACACACTTTCTCTGGCTCCCTCACATACAAACACACACACCCAGGCAAGTTCCCAATCATTCTCACACAAACACACACACCCAGGCAAGTTCCCAATCATTCTCACACAAACACACACACCCAGGCAAGTTCCCAGTAATTCTCACACACTAAAACTGACCCCCAGGCAGGCTCCCATTCATTTTCACACCACTCCCTCACCATCCCCCAGGCAGGCACCCATTCATACACATGCACACACTAAAGGCAGACCCCCTCTCTTTCTTTTGCCAGCAACCTCGGAGCCTCTCTCATTCCTCTGCTGCCACTGATGCCACATGGCTATTGGGGAGACGCTGATTGCTGCTATTGGCACTGAAGCCCATTCTGCTGCCTCCTCTGTGCAGGCCCCGTGGGTTTCCAGTTCCTCCATGTTGATCTCGTACATTGTGAGATCCGCATAGAGAAAGTGCTACTCTTGACATTAACAAAGATTACTTGTGCCAATCAGTAAAAAGTAATTTATTTCTTTTTTTTTTTTTTACCTTTGCTGTCTGATCTTAGTTTTCTAATCGGTTGGTCCCAGGCTTTTTTGTTCCACCTCCCCTTTCTTATTTTTTTGCCAATTCATTTCTTATTGTCTTTTTTTCTATTTCTTTTCTCTCCGTCTATCTTCTTCCCTCAAACATACAGTCAGGTTCTCATTCTCACATGCCTTCTCTCTCTCTCACACACACACAGGCTCTCACTCTCACATGCTCTCTCTCTCTCTCATACAATCATTCATACACAGTCTCTCTCTTGCACATGCTGTCTGACTCTCACACACCCAGGCTCTCTCTCACTCCCACATGCTGTCTTGCTCATGCACAGGCTCTCACTGTCACATGCTGTCTCTCTCTCACACACACACAGGCTCTCACATGCTGTCTCTGCAAACATTGAGATCCTCACTCCCACACCCAATCTCTCAACTCACACAGGCACCCAATCTCTCAACTCATCTCATACATGCACACAATCTCTCAATTCAGCTCATACAGGCACCCAATCTCTCAACTCAGCTCAGATCATACAGGCACCCAGTCTCTCAACTCAGCTAATACACGCACCCAATCTCTCAACTCAGCTCATACACGCACTCTACGGGCCCTCAGCCTCTCTCTTACCTCTGGGCCTCCTCTTCACGGGTCGCTGCAGGATCGGCTCTGCAGCGGCCCTGATCTTCTCGGGCCGATCGCGGCGACTCTGATCTTCTTGGGCCGATCCGATCCGCGGTGGGGCCCCTGCTACCGGGCCTCTTCTCGCCCGCTGCAACAACGCGGCTCCTCTTCTGCACGCGGCTGCTTCATCTCCTTTCTGCCCGTGCGGCTCCGGCAACATTTTTCTTCCGGGGCCGCGTGGGCAGGAAGGAGGCGGAGCACCTGCACGTTTAGACGTGCCCTTTTTCTTCGGCCGTGGTGACGTGAACTCACCACGGCCTTACCGATCTTCCGGCTGCGATTCTTCACTGCTCAGCCGCCAGTGGGATGAGCTCCACCGGCGGCCGCATTGGCTCCCACTTGCCGGTGTGTCACGTGCACCGGGCTTGCGCGACACACCGGCACACCTCAGGCGACACACCAAAGTGTTGCGACACACACTTTGGAAAGCTCTGCTTTAGGAGATATCAGTTCACTCTTTGTAAAATTAATCAGATGATGATTATTTGCTTTGGAGATATTTTCAAGATTTTCTAACTTCCTATGAATAAGGGCGTTATCTTTCATTAGAGCCAAAACATTTGTTTGTAGTTGTTTCATTTCTGTTCCACGTCAACCAGTCTTTTAGAATAATCAGACAGGGATTTTTCTTAAGCTTTGAGACTCAAATTTTATATTAGCAGCTACCTGAGAAATTTGAAGAGAGTGAGGTCTCCTGAGGCTTTCAATAGCCAGCCAGATCTCCTCCAAAGTAATCATTTGAGGTTTAGATAAGGAAAAAGCCTCAGAGGCCTCACCCAAAGTATTAGAAAGTTGTATTCCTGTTGTTTCTTGGTCTCCCAAACAGAAAAACTCTGGCGGCTGACTGTTGTCTCTTTGGCACCACACGACGACGCCACTGCCGTGGAACTCATCCAGGTCCTCCTCAACTCGTCAGCCTGGATGATGTCATCAATTGGGGATGAAACGTTTCCTCCAGTCGAAATTGCTGGAGTTCTCTCCTCCGTGCTTAGAGAGATATCAAAAGCCACAGCGGACGGCAACAATTCCTTCCCTGCCATCTCGCTGCAAACTCACAGAGGCATTAGGCTGAATATTCTCCCGGACGACGAAGCACTCAATTGGTCCCGATGCAGGGGTACCTGAGGGCTCAGTCCGATAGGTTCTCACTTTCCCTTTTCATTTCACCATAATAACACCAAATGAAAAAAGGAAAACTAGAGGAAAAAGGATCCGACACAGGAGAGATCAGTATACTGCCGCCATCTTGCTCCGCGCCCCCGCCCCCCCCGAGGAAAAAGCATGTATTTCAATGCATTGAAAGCACCAACTTTTCCCACGTATTTTAAAAATGTAGGCCTGTATGTTTTATGCGTGAAAAAAAATGTCATCTTGCTCACGTAAAATCCTGTTTGCGCACAGAAGTCGGTGTATTTTAAAACATGCAACACATAGTTGAAATCACCAGTTTGCCAAAACCTCCATCAGTCACCCAGTCCTTCTCCAGGTCATCGAGACCCTCCTAGGGCTTCAGCCTGAGTTCACCCGAACCTCCCACCCAACCAGTAGTAAACAACAGATGAGTCTGAGATCAGTTGCGCAAGATAATTAGCAGGTGTAAAATTATGCAACTAAGTCGATGAACGTATGCTCATAAATCTCTTATAAAATAGCAACCTACACGCCTAGCTCTTTGTCCTGCCCTGTGACATCCATAGACCGCCCCTTTTCTTCATGTGTAAATGTGCACGCACGACTGAAAACACGCACGGACTTTTGATGTTTTTAAAATGGCATGTACATGAGTACAAGCTATACATGTAACTTTAAAACAAGCACGCATGTGCACGCACACTGGAATTTTAAATCATGCGAGCAATTGCGCACGTATGATTTAAAACACGCCTACCACACATGTGTGTGTTCCTAATTATAAGTAGTTACTCCAGCAAATGTAATTCGCGGACCTTTCTTAGGAATTTGTCATCTTTAATACGTGCACGAAAGTGGATTTTAAAACATGCTCACGTGAAGGACATTCCCAGTTTTACCAATTAGTCCACGAGTTTTCCCAGTCTCTCTCAAGGTCATCCAGACCCCCTTCTGATCCATCAGCCTGAATGCCCCCTTGTTTACCCAGACCCCTCACCCAGCAGTTATTGGCCTAAAATAAGTTTTCTTCAGACTTACACCTCATCAAGAGCAGAAGCAAACATGTGCGGCTAACAGCTTGGCACGCACTGTTGCCGCCAGATGTAAAATACAGATCTACGCACTTAAATCTTGGCCCTGCCTCGGAATGCCCCTGACACGCCCTAACTTCACCCCTTTTCCCCGCATGTTTGGTTGCTCGCGTGCATACACATACATGCACATAATTGGGCTGTTTAATGTACGAATCGCTCGCATTCGGCCCCTAATACTTGCATTTATGGGCCTTTTCATGCGAGCAACTCTTAAAATTCATCCCATATATGCAAATTTTGCACACTTAAATGTTTTTTGAAAATTCACCCTAAAGGCTGGACTGAAGGAATCGGGTAGGAGAAGCAATTGACTGAAAACCTGTTGCAATAATTTTAGTAAACAGAGAACAGAAAGGCACATTAGATGGGGATTTGATAAAATATATTTTTAAAAGTTTAAATAGTAGGTGGCTCTCTGAGTTTTATATTTGATTACCTCTGACTGTGAGATTATGCACAGTTAAGCTACCTGTTAACTATTTCAGTGTTCATTTTTTTGGGTCATTGGTAAGCAATCGTTACGATGCCGGGTTTTAAACGGTTAGATCTGGATGTAACATTCATTTTCTGGTACAAGATGTAAGAGAGAGGCAAGCACTAATATTCCCCTTCACTCAATGTGATTGACGTGACCAGCTCATCCATGGACACTTGGCTCAGTCATGTACAAGCTCCCTGTGTTATTAGCAAAGGTCAAAAGCCATTGAAACGCAAGATTAAAATGAGAAATGTTAACAAGTGAAGCCCTTTCTTAGAAGCCTCTCCTCCCAGCCTCTTTCTTCTCATACCCAGAGAAAACATCCTTCTTGAATCGGGCTCTTAGAAAGTCATTTTGTGCTGGTTGTGTGGCTTTTCTTTTCATGACATCTATCCAGTAGCCTGCATATTTTTATTCATCTCCTTTGCTTTTGGTGTTGTGTGTTTGGCCAAAAGCAGAGTGAATGTTTTCTCCCTTGGAAAGGACAATGCAGACCCTGCCTTTTCCTCTGCAGTGCAGGGCCCTGCTGCAGTTTCATTGACTTGAGCACAGGACAAACACTCGAGTGATCAATCCTGCTGGGACCAAGGCCCGTGAGGTAGTGCTTATTCAAAATCGATTTGAGTTCTTCAGCCATCTCTATTGACGCTGGCTTTAACATTTTCCTTCTACTTGGCTGTAGCTTATTTTTGCAGACTTCTTCTAGGAGACGCAGCAAACTGCAGGTGTTTGCACCCCTAATAAAACTTCTTTACCTTGTTTTCCTCCCTTCAGCTCCTGCTTAGAAAACCATAGCAGACACAACTAATGCCTTCGCTGAAGAAAGTTTAACTTTCAAAGGGATTAGAGCGATCCATCCTAATGAGAGCATTCTTTTTTTTTTTATTATTATTATTTCACCTATGATTATTTTAGACAAATGCAAATAATTGTTTATACACACAAAAACCTGGAGCACACGAGTTCAGGAATATTCCTGGCAGTATCACAACCTCAGGCTGCCTAGGACTGCCCGAGAGATGATGTACAGTCAGGGGAAGTAATATGGGAAGATTTGGCAAGAGGGTATACAGTATCTCCCTTCATCCTTGGTGGCTGCTCCTTTGACTGGCATTGCAGCCCCTGCAATCAGAGCACAACAGGCAATGATGTTAAAAGGTAGAGGGTAAAACTGCACTCTATAAAATAAAAAGGTAAAAGTAAAGAACCTAAGCTGCAGTATTACTTGATCCTTATCACCTTGTGATCCTGATCAAAAAGATTGAATCATAGTTTAAATCTTTTTGTTGCTAGATTTTAGTGTACATAGATACAGTATATATATATATATATATATATATATGTATTTTTTTTTTATTTATTTATTTTTTTTAATATTTATAAATGTTTTGTTTAAATCTCGAGTGCGAGTAATGCATTGTGTTGTAGTGCACATAACCCTTTATTTTCACCAGTTAAAAAAAAAAATTAAATGCATTAGTTTCAAATAGGCTCAGTTCTCAGGCAGCTTAGGACAACTGTCCGGCCTGCAACTATACGGTATGCAGAAGCTAATGGGAATACTGATGTGCTATCAAGCTTAAATTATTTTCAGTTTTCAAGATGCAATATTTCTCTTTTAAGAGTCGCGGCAAAGAAAGCCGTACAATTTAGCAATGGTGTCGTCAGCAAGAGAGGTCTCACATCAGCCTTCAAGCATTGGAAAAAACAAAACAAAACAAGATACTAGTAACATTTTTATCTCTGTGCATGCCTGTGTGTTTATATATATATATATATATATATATATATATATATACAGTTTGCAGGAAACAGCATAAGCTGGAATGACAGGTAAGCCTGCCATATCAGTGGGCTTACACTGAAGTGAGACACAAAGCCACCTCTAGAAAGGACTTATGTGGCTCACTGCACTGATTTTTATATATGTGCTGCACAAGCTGCCTAGGACTCCTGGAAATGGGAAATAGTTTTAGTTCGATTGCATTGTCCTATTGCTGTTGCCCTTAACACACACCATTAAAGCCTGTGTAGAGAGTCGGGCCCCTTTAACGCAGGTGAGTCTTTCTGTAACGTGTTTCCCCACCCCCCTCCCAGTAACTCTCTTTGGTCTAGCCACATGGGCCCTAACCTTCAGATAACTAAAACAAAAAAAGAGAATCACCGAACTCTTAACTTGAAAACTGGGCCTGGGATATCGCATTTAAATTATCGATGAGATAAAATCATCAGCCCGTTAATCTGTTGTCCCCCATATCAGTTCCTTAAGGCCCTTGCCTCCGTGCTCTGTGCGGCAGTATAAAGGGAGTTCAGCGCATCCTGACCGGTGATGCTCCCGTGCTGCCCAGGAACACACAGGATAATAGTGTGACGGCTTTCCCCCCCCGGTTCGCCTGCTCTTCTTCTCGTCTCTTTCTTCCACGGGTCGGCAAAGCCCAGTCGATTACGATATTTTGTGCAAAGACTTCCCACAGGTGCCAGAAAAGGTTACCAGATGCTCGGTCCTTGGTCTGGTTAAACTCTTTCTGGATTATTTGTGTTATTGTATTGGGGGGGGGGGGAGGGGGGCAGTGGCGGCACTGTGTTTGTACAGATTTGTGGGGTTTTTTCTAATAAAAAGGGAAGCTCCTAGAACAGTGTGGTGAGCAGTTGGCAGTTTGCCCTGACACTTAAGAGAGAAGATGGGCGGGTGACAGTCACAGAATTACTGCCCCCTTCGCCTCGCCAACAGTTCTTCACATCCTTCCTTTTCCCATACCCTGTTCCACAGCTCTGGAGTTTAAGCAAGAATATATATTTCCTTGACACCCCCCCCCCCCAACACACACACACACACACACACACAACAAATTATTTCTCTC
Organism: Rhinatrema bivittatum; assembly: GCF_901001135.1. Classification (NCBI taxonomy): domain Eukaryota; kingdom Metazoa; phylum Chordata; class Amphibia; order Gymnophiona; family Rhinatrematidae; genus Rhinatrema; species Rhinatrema bivittatum. The sequence goes on along the minus strand of NC_042615.1, from coordinate 491,513,816 downwards.
CTCCATTGTAAGCAGTCACAACAGCAAGAGCCAAGCCTGCCTCGGCTTCTCTTCGCTTTATTTTGTTCTATCAGGAGCAGATTTTAAGTGATGACATGCAATAATTTGTTCATTCCTATGTCAGTGTAATTTACAAGGCAAGAGCAGATAAATATAGCTGTACAAGATTCATTTACGGTGGCACAATGGCAGATACACAGAGCAGAACCCTGCCTATGAGATAAAGTGGACGGAGTGACTTATGCAGTAATTAGGGGATAATTGTCATTAACCTCGCAAACAGTAGTTTACCCATATTGTTTAAAAGGCTCCAGGATGCATAATGACAAGGTAATCTGTCAAAGCGCTAGGGGGAAATATTAATGAGATTTGTGCAAGCCTGGATAGAAAAGATGCAGAAAGCGGGCACATTAAGCTAATTGGGGGATGAATATACACTTGTAAAAGTGCTTCTAATGGCACGTTTGCTGCTCTCCAAATGACTGCTGTTAATGGGGAGAAGTGGGCTGCTCGGAAAGTCAAGACTGCTGGGACAAGAGGGTAGAAAGGCAAGCAGGCATGGTTAACAGTACCTTTGTTTTCACTTTGTCACTTGAGGTTTTTTTGTAGGGTGTACTGAAGGGATTATATGGGGGGTTTTTTCCCTTTACCTTTCTACATTACTAATTCCGCCCTCCCACCCCTTTCTCCACCCTGCATCTAACCCACTCCCCAGAAATCGCTTGTCTTCTAGTTCCTCGGTAGTCATCATCCAGCACCCGGTGTCAAACTATCTTTCATTCACACCGCATGGCAGATTATTCTTGATGCAGAGAATAGAAGGAATCTGTTCTCATTATATTAACGTCATTTTGGGTGTATTGCAAGTAGTAATATGCAGTTCCCTGATGGCTAGTGCTGTAAATTAATCTTAGCACGCTGTTCCTGCCCATAGACCCGGAGAAGTGTGCGGACGAAACCTGCTGATGGGAATTAAAAGTCTCCTGTTTAGTGAAAGACATTTCTCGCTGTCCTATAGGTATTTCATGGACCATTATCATACTTTTGATACGAACAATCCAAGACTGTTATTGGTATTTATTTGGAAGCTTTTCACTGTTTTGTCAGTAATTGCTTTTTTCAATTAGGTTCATATCAGGCTTCTTTTTATAATGTTCTTTATTGTTTTCAGTGTGTTACAAATTAGATTTAATCAGAGCAAGGGCAGATTAAATGTGTATTAAGTGGCATCCCTATTTTGTGATGTAAAAATATATTATACACTTATTACTGAGAGAAAATGATAGCCTGCAATGAATTACACATATATTACACATTTTTTTGTTCAAAATAATCATTAACATTTCGAAGAAAAGTGATTTTTAAAATGGCGCCGGTCATCCATTGCCCCTACCATGTGACAGGGGCCGGCCAATGGCACCTGCAGCCCCTGTCACATGGTAGGAGCTAAAGGTCACCGGTGCCATTTTGGTTAGTGGCAGCTGATGGCCCGGGAGCAGCAGATCACTCCCGGGTCCCCCGCTGGACCACCAGGGGTTTTCGTGAGTCTTTGGGGGGAGGGGGTATTTTATTTAAATTTGGGGGTGGTGGAATGTGGTCCCCGCCTCAGGCAGCACATTGCCTTGAGCCACCTCTGGGCACGAGCCATGTGGGGCTGTGAGCGATGGCGCCAAAGAGGAGTGGGGATTCGGCAATCTCCACTCCTCTTTGCTGCTGCTCACAGCCCCACATGGCTCATGCCCCCTAATAGGGGTGGTGGCACGACGAGGGGGGGAGGGGGTGTGCAAGGCAGAAGGTGCCTAGGTCGCCTAGTCCCCTTGCACTGGCCCTGCCTACACTTCTGCTTATATCTCTCATAGAGATATAACCTGGATTCCCGGTCTAGCTGTTGAAGTAATTGCAAGTAATGGCACTGCCAGCCAGGGTCAGACACATACGCGTTCAGTCACAAGCAGATTTTTAGATTGCAGAGCATTAGTTACACTTACACACTGACGCCCACAAAGACACATACTCTTTCTTAGACCCAAAGATCCACCCACACGCAGAGTGTGTGGATCTTTGTCTCTCGCTCACTCTCTCTGACATGCTACTGTTGTGCTGCTGCTTATGTGCTCACACAGTGAGTGCCCCAGTCCAACACTGCTGCATCATGGTATAAAGTTCTTGCTTGCTGCCAGCCCTTCCCCATTCTGCAGCAGCCCCTCCCTTTCCCAATCTCATTCTCTAAGAGACTCGCTGCTCCACAACCAGATGTGTCTCTCAGAGCTCAGCACAGTCACCTCAGACAGAAGCCTCTCCAACATTGCATAGGCACTTCCTCCTGGCTTACCCCCTTCCATCCTGTGCCTGTAGCTTACCTCCACTTCTCCGCAACCCTCACACCCCTCTAGTGCATTCCCACTGACTGCAGGCTACACACTCTGATGCTTTTGTGGTTCCTCAGGCTCGGCTCTGCCTACTGACTCCAGGGGAGGGGACCAGAAGTGACCCATACTGTTCCCTGGGCTTATCAAAAGAGAAAATTAATCCCTGGCCGAGACTGGGGAGAGTCACTAAGCCAAAGAAACACAGTTCCAGATGAAATACTGCTTTCTGTTATGGAGCCAGTACAGCCAGGGCTGGTGCAAGAGTATTAGGTGTCATAGGTGAACCTTTCAGCTGTGCACACACTCTTAGCCTCACCATCAAACAAACAATTAAAATTATGCATTTATAATAATAGATTTTACATGAAAAAGAACATTAAGTGTTCTAAGTTAAAATATCACTTACAACAGCATATTATTTACATGCATTCCTGTGGTGCCAACCAGAAAACTTTGCAAAAACGACACCTGCAGCCATATGGTATTAGGACTATTGTAAAGCATGTCAGTCTTCAGAAAGCTTTGAGTAAACTGAATTACAATATCATAAACCTCCCATATGTAAATAACACTAACTGCCAGTACTCAAACAGTAACACTTCTACCTATGAAAAGGCAACATGGCAAATATTATATCAGAGTCTAAAACTCCAATATATCTATAGTAAGAAAACAGATCAAGCCAAGTTGTTATAGATCCCTACACAGAAATAACACACTAGCAGTCACAGATGCAGAGCACACAGACCCTCACCAAATACAGAATAAAGAGACAATAAAGTTTAATAAAATGCAAAGCAAAAACTGATTTGGAAACCATAATAAGACAAAATCTGTATGCAGTGCAACAATGGAAAAACAGAAATATCACCATTCCTCATTAAACATCAAACAATAAAATCAAGATATATAAACCATCAATCATAATAGTAAAACCATACTCATAAAATAATAAATTTTTCAAAGCAGCTGATGGATAGAACATCCAGTGATTAAAAATATATAACATTGTTTTTTGTTTTCCAGGCAATAAAATATTTCAAAACAGCAGACACATCAAATAACACCCAATAATTAAAGCTAAGGCTAAAAAATATCCCTTGCTCTCCATACCTGGGAACTTTAAATTCCAGTCACCCTGAGATTGTCATGGATTAGTCAGGGATAGGAGGTATGCACAAACCTTCTCCTATCCTCCTTATATATACACACTTTCTAGCATATATGTTCATTCTGTCACAAATTCTCACATACATGCGACTGGTTCACAAACTCTGGCTCACACACATGTTCACTGGCTTAAATAACTCTCTTGCTCACACATATACTCAGTGGCTCACTCGTTCTCTCGCTCACACACAAGCTTTGGAAACCAAGACAAGCTTGACTATTATGCAGTGCAATAATGGAAAAACAGAAACAATATCATTCCTAATAAAACATTAAGCAATGAAGTCAAGAGATATAACACATCATTCATAAAATTAAAACCATACTAATAAAAAGAATACATATGTCAAACAGGCAACAGCTGATGAATATTCAGTAATTAAAATAACTCACATTTTTTATAATATTTCCTAAATATTTGCAAATATTGCAAACAGCAGACACATGAAATAAAACCAGAAAATGTAAAATAATAGGATTAAAAATCGCCAGCTCTCCATACCAGGATCTTTCGATATCCAGTCACCCACAGATTGTTGTGAATTGGGGGAGGGTGGGCCTCACAATTTTTATCTTCTCTCTCCCCTTCTAACACACACACATGCTGTCTCACACACACAGGCTCTTTCTCACTCACATATATGCTGTCACATACATATGCAGTCTCTCACACATACACAGGCTCTCTCGCTCTTTCATACACATTGTTATGGTTAAGTGGTGTTTGGGTGGATTCTTGGGTACTGAGGCAGATGACCAAGCCCACGGGGAGGAGCCCTGTGAGGCGCCGCAGTACTGGGCTAAATGCAGATGCACAAACACAGAGTTAGTTCTTTTATTATACAGCTTGAGGTGTACCACCAGAGGTGGCAGTAGTGAGGAGGTCTGGATGAAGCAGTCTCAGGACCCTCGGCAGAGGGAACCCTTCTCACTCCGTTGGTATAGGGGAATTCCGATGTAGGTTTCCCAGCAAGGTAGTACTGTGGATGAGAGAGACTGAGAGTTAGTGTACTCACTAGGTGTTTGCTGTAGATATGCGATTCCACCAGGTTGAAGAAGATGGTACAGGCACCGAGGCAGGGAGAGCAGGCCCTCGAGGAGCGAGTACCTGATCCCTGTAAGGCACCTGAAATAAAGCAGAGGGCCCCCGAGGAGTGGGTACCCATGTTAACAATTACCCCGAAGAGCAGAGAGAGAGCTTCCAGCGGCAGCACGGAAGCGGCAGAGTAGCTTAGACTCTGTGTATTCCACTATGTTGGGTAGAAGAGAGTTCACGTTTCCACTTAAGTTGCCATCAGCACCCACTTTCCCCATGCCTATACTGGAGTCTCCGTCCCTGAAGGTTTGCACCACTTGGGAGGGTAGGAGGCCCTGTAGTTGAATTCCTGGCGGAAGCTCATCCAGGCCCGAGTCGTCTTGTGCCCCCATGGATGGGGAACAGCTGGTCCTCATTGCTGACGTCCCCTTCCCTAAAGGCAGGCTTGCAGGCTATGGGTACTAACACAAACTGAACAAAAAGTCCCCTCACCTGGTTCTTCCCTGTCTAATGGCTATCTCAAATGCTATTTTACATATCCTTACTCCCCTACTCTCCCTAATAACCATCTAAGATCAATGTGAGTTGTGGCACTTTTGTAAAGCACTTATAAAGAGTTTTCATTTTTGTTGTATACTAGACTAGCTGAATTTCGTCTATTTTAATGTCTTTTAACTAGATTATGTACGTTTTAACTGTAAACCGTTTTGGCTCAGTCGCATCTTTGCCCTCAAACTTACACGTATATGTTTCAAAAGTATGTGTGTACCTTTTTTTTTTTTTTTTTACATGTACAGGAAGCATGCACATATTTTATGCAGACACTGCTTCCAATTCCAGCAATGTGCGGGGACATCAGCGACATAGTATTTATTTATTTATTTTTAATTTAAAAGTGTTTGTATGCCGCTTTTACAAATGAAATTGAATCAAAACGGTTTACAGTTAAAACGTACATAATCTAGTTAAAAGACAATAATTTTATATATATAAAACTATATGCCCACTCAGTTATTTTACACACTGGGGTAGATTTTAAAAGAACTGATAAAGATTATCCTCCCAAAATATCTCACATCTTTGGAAGGCATGGAGAAAACTGTAACAATACGTTTTTAAAAAGGCGTCTGGAAAAAGTTTGTCTTTGTAGTTCTATAAATCTGACTTGAGTTTAATGTATTTATAATTTTACACTCCGCCAAAGGGAGAAACAAAGTTATGGCTCTTGTTATCTGACACGTGAACAAGAGAAACAAACAGCTCTTTGTGTCTGCTCTAGTGATAACACATCCAGTTACTAAAAACATGCAAACAAAGTTAACCCATTGGTTTGCCCAGATGTCTGGGGATGCACAACGTCTAACTCACAAGCAGGCTTCCAATATAGAATTCCATCTGGTTTCTGTACTGCTTTTTTGTTTTGTTTTTTTTAAAATCCAGATTAAAATTCTGTCCACTAGCACTGAGAGATTATTTATAGGTGACTGTAAAAGTAATGAAAAACAGAATGAAAACTCTCCTTTACTAATAAAAATTGGGTAAGTTTCTCCTGATAAAACGTCGCAGGGTGCGGTGGGGAAATACTGACTCCCACAGTTGCAGCATTTTTGCCTGACAGGTCCGAGGAGGAGGAAGCCTTTCACACTGCGATTCTCTGCACTGTGGGTGTATTTAGTTAGAATCAGCTGCTCTGTAATCAGAACCACCTCTCCGAGGCACACAAGCATTTTCTGTAACTCGTCAGAACCTGAGGAGGAGGGGGAGAAAATGGGAAGAAGGCCCTGGAAGAATAATTGCAAACTGATATTGTGCATTGTGCGCAGGGAAAGCTCGCAGAAGAACAAAGCTAACATGAGGGTGCCAGCTAGGCAGCCTTTCAAGCACAAAGGTTGCCCCGCGTGAAAACATCGATGGACAAAGAAAGCATAACTGGGAATGTTTTTTCTCTACTTAACAGTACCTTTATTTTAGTCATTAGAGCCACATACTACAAAACATAAACAAATCATAACTCCGAGATCAGTTTCTCATTTTAGGACACAGAGGCACTACATTTTCTTTGTGATAAGGAAACTCCAGATGTTTGCTTGCACTGATCTCTGGGGGCTCTACATTCAAAACTCTCTCACAAAAGAAAAAAAAAAAAGACACTTTAGTAAGGAAAACATTTGGTACTTTGTGGTTTTCAAAAAGGTACATCTTTTTGTGTGTGTGTGTTGTTGTTGTTGACCCAGTAGTTCCCTCCCAGCTCAGTCAGAACCAGGACTGACACGTGGCGTTGTGAGCCCCTTCATTCCCAACTTCTCGGGGATGTCCCTCCGTCCCCCGGCAAACATGTAGTACCTGCTTCACTAAGGGTTTTTCCCATAGACACAAAATGGGAGAAAAGCCTTAATGAATCTGGCCCTTTAGTCTGGTCATTGAAGCAACAACCTGGGGCCGGGGCCCATGCACCAGGGCCCCTTCCAGAATCCGACAATCACGAACCTCAAATCCAGCCTCTAGGTGTCGTCCTCCAGCAACAACCATGGTTGCTGCTCCCTGCCACCCCCTTCCTGCCCCCTCCCCCCCCAACCCCGGGGCTGTGAGTACTGCCTCCACAGCAGCCCCCAGCCACAGCCAAGCAGCGTAAGACCTGACTTGGAGATCAAACTGGGGACCTTCTGCATGGCAGTGCCCAGCATTTGCACCTGAGGCATCGGGCCAGCAAGGTAAACTGTTTCTAATAGGGTTTCTCTTGTTTTGTGTCTGTTGGAAAACTTGCTTTCGAAATACAACTCCATTTACAATTTATTTTTTTTTTTTGCTTCCCCTAAAGAGATGTACATTGTTACCAGAGCTGCTTCAAAATGTTCACGCCAAGATCGAAAAATGGAATTTAAAACCAATGGAGTGAATTTTCAAAGGAGTAATGGGTCGGATTTTCAAAAGATTACTCGTGCTGGGCCTATTTTAAAAAGGCCCAGCGGCGCGCGTAAGTCCCGGGGCTTTACTGAAAGGGCGGGGGCGGGGAAAGAGGCCTCCGACAGAGCGGCCATTGCCCCTTTGTTGGAGGATCGCGTGCCGGCAACTCGCGCCTGCCAAGAGGCAGGTGCAAAAGGTAAGATAATTTTGGGAGGGGTTAGAGTAGGGCTGCGGGGGGGGGGGAAGGTTAGGGGAAGGGGTGGGAAGCTTAGGTTAGGGGGAAGGGAACGGGGAAAGGCAGCACGGCTCGGCGCATTGGGCATTCATGTGTACACGCCGGGTAGTGCTCGCACATGTAGGCCGTGCGCACTTCTTTTAAAATCTACCCCAACATTTGTAAAATAGCAATTTTCAAAACCCCATTACACATGTAAATCCTTTTGAAAATCATCTCCTTTATGAATTATTTCTAAAACAATACTACTACTTTTCACCCCCCCCCCTCCATATAAGATGTTATTTTTTTAATCTTCTTCCTCTGATACAGCCCTCTCTCTCTCTTAGATTTGTCTCTTGCCCAGGCTGGCATGCTCAGACAGCTGCAGAAACCAGAGAGACAGCTCGCCTGAGGCACATCCTCTGCCACACTCGTTGGCCAACAGGAACCACCACCATAGCGGTAGCTGCTTTCCCCAGGCCTAAATACACTACCTCAGTGGCCCTTCCAGGTCTGACCAGCACCTGTGAATGGGGTGCTCTGGCCTGAGCAATGGTGCTGGCTTAAAAGCATATTTTAAGCGCCGTGCTGGTTTTGCCTACGTCACAAGATTTTGAGGTCAGTGTACAAAAGCGCGTTAACGCTATCACAAGCAGTTAATTTGCGGTCGGTGCACACGGTCTAGTTTACATGCATTAATAGCACCATTAACGCAGGTAAACTAGCATGCGATACTGTTAAAACAAAGTGTATGCTAATGAGGTTATGAGATACAAAACTATGAAAAATAGTCCATTTAGCACAGCAAAAATGTGCAAAATGTCACTATACCTCGCATAAGTGTAGTTCAAATTTTACAGTACTGAAGTACATGTGTACTTTAACGTCTGCGGAACACAAGCCCCATTTGCATCTCATTAGCATCTGTGCATGTCATTGGTCTGTGTTGGAACATTTTACTACACTGACCCCCGAGTCTGACTTCACATTCATTCGTCAAGATTTCAACCCTGTTTGCAGAAACTAGCATTGTTAAACTGTGTGGGGAACATATCTTTCAACGAATTTGAAAAGCGCCAAAATCTCTTGAAATTGTTCGTTAAAAGAGAAAGTTTATCTTTGCATATTTCTGTTCTTGATCCAGGCTGGATTGGAGTGGATGCTGCACTGGGGGCTCTCACTCATTGCACATAGATTTAACATTGCAGATTTATTTATTAAGAGTGAAAAGAAACCACATTGCATTTGCTCTGTAACGGCACATTGGCACTGCAGTGGCACGTCGCCAAATGATGCACAATGAAAAAAACCTCTTCATTTTGTTTTCACTTTAGGCTGTAACAAGGGGCAATTGGTGTAAAAGGTCTGAAAATTCACCAGTTTTGCAGCACTCAGAGTTCAAAATAAGTGAAGGGAGTAGGGCTTATAAATGTAGCAGAATTTGGATGCATTTTGCATAATTCCTTTAAAACAAAACAAAAAAAATCTCCATTAAATTTTATCTCTCGTTAGCTCTGCGGGTGATAAGTTGTTTTTCACATTATCGCCGGCAGCACCACGGGAAATAACTACGCCTTTTCCCGTGGTGCTATGGGGGGGCGACAGTGTGCAGTGCGGCCGGCCGGCCACTCGCCTCCCCGCCCTTAGGAAATAGCTGAATAAAGGTTTAGCAGGCCTAAAGTTTTCCGGCCTTGTGAGGCTGGATAACTTGCTCCTTAACCGGATATCTTCAAAGCTATCAAATTAAATGGCACTGTAAAGTAAAAAAAAAAATATATATAATAATAATAATAAATAAATAAAGAGGACCTGCAGCTGATTCCTTCCTTCTCCCTGCAAATTTCATTAAAAAAATCCCTGCTGGGCTGTGCACCCACCTATAGCCCACCAAGGCCTTTAATGAATTCTGAGGGGGTTGGGAGGGAATCAGGCCACAGATCTGCTTTCCACCTTTTTACTTCACAGTGCCATATAACTTGATATCTTTGAAGATATCCGGTTAAGTACCAAGTTACCAGGCCACAAAAGGCCGGATAGCTTGAAAACTTAACTAGTTATATTCAAACCACGTATGTTGTTTAGTTATTTGGCTACATGTAGCTGGATAACTATAGGCAAGTATATTCAGCTGCTATCCTGCTGACTATCTGGGACAAGTTATTGGGCTAACTTTAACTGGATATCATGTCTGCTCACCTATTTACTGAAGATAGACCTCTGAGTGTTTGGAAGAGCATCATATAATGACACAGAAAGCAACTTACCACTGCTGCATTTTATTTATTTATTTATAAGCTTTCATCTACCGTCATTCTAACTTATAATCACAATGGTGTACAATGTTAAAAAAGTTTAAGAGCAAATAAATAATCATAAGACAGGTTAAATCATAGATATCAAATGGCTTAAACAATATAATAAAAAATAAATTAAAACAATACAATAAAAGTAATTAAAAGGAACTGCTAATAAAATAAAAAATAGAGGGTAAAAATATATATAAGAAACAGTGAACTAAGACTAAAACATCACAGGATTGCAAATACCTTCACAGTCTCTTAATATACACATATTAGCTGCTTAGAGATATTATCCGCTCACCGTAACCTCTTTGAATGCCTTCTCAAACAATCCAAGATTTTAATTGTTTTCGAGAAATGAATAAATCTCCTTGCATTCTCAACCCAGCAGGGATGGTATTGCACAGTTTTGGGCCTGCAATGGATATGGCTCTGTCTCTTAACTTCACTGAGATGTGCTGTACGTATAGAGGGCACTACGAGCAATCCTTGATGCGATGATCTCACACTTCTTTGGGCTGTGTAAAGATGAATTATGGCGTTAGGACACTCTGTTTTTTCATTATTTAAAGACTTGTGTAAAAAGCATAAGACTTTAAATTCTATCCTTGGTTTAATGGGTAGCCAATATAAAGAATTCAGGATTGGCGTTGTATGGTCAAAGTTTAGTTTGTTTAGGGAGAAGTAAAATAAAAATCTGATGTATTATTTGTGAGGGGGAAAAACACTTCCATTCTGTCAGTTCCTCCTTCACATTAAAATAATTTCTCCCTACAGTTTAATCTTAACTTGCTGAAATCTGATATTTTTTTATTACAGCTTAAAGGTAGGAGCACACATGGTTCATTTGTCTTTAAATTAACCCAAATCCCTGCTCTTCATTGTCAATGAGATTGGCTGACTCAGCATTTGTGGCCATCTACCTAGCTACCTAAAATGTTTGAATGGAGAGCTTGATGATGACTCAGGCCAGAGACCCAATATTGAATTTGTGTATTTTGCCAAAATTCAGAACCTACTTACCATAATTCAAGTTTAATACACAGTTTTGGTGGGGAAAGGAAGTCTGGAGCACGGTTGCGGATTCTACACCCTTATGCATTCTTGTACCTCTATCTTGGCCTTGTCCAGAAGGGTTGGGACCAGACTTGTTCAGGATAATGGAAGTTCCCGATGAAAGAATTTTGAATAATATGAGGTTTTTGAGGTTTTTCCTGATAGCAGGCTAAAATCCATGATTTTTTTTTTTTTGTTAAAGTGAGCTTTTGCAAAAAGACATTTTGGCTATGAGGGGGGGCCTCTAATGTATTACAGATTGTCCACATGTCATGAAAACAAGTTGAGCCAGTCTTGATTTTACCCCTCTCTACTTATGGAAACTACAAATGGGCAAACCAAGGCTAACTCAGACTGTCCAGATGATCTGGAGCCAGTTGGTAACCCTGTTAGCATAGTCAGCTGAAAAAAGCCATTATCAACATGGGTATATTATAGTATACGATGCATACATTATTGGGTATGTAATGTCGGTGCATACATGTTCTGATGCTGCACACACTTCATAGTAGGTAAATCATGTGTGCACCGTTAAAGGGGTCTGGTTTTGAGTTTTTGTATGGTATATAAAAAGCAAAGGGCAGGTCATTTTCAGAGAGACTCCTATGAGTTCAACAGTGTTTGACATGGAGAAGTGGCCTTTTACAAAACTGCCCATCCAATGCGCAGGTGAACTTGCAAGCATGTGTCATGCTAGCATAGAAATTTACCCGGACTGAGCACAGGTGCTCTGGGGTTGGAGTTGGGGAAGGGGTTTGCACTTAGATGCACACTTTTGATTTTTAAAGTATGCATGTAAATTTGCACCAAAAGATGTGCAGTTGTTTTAGCAGTTATAACTTCTGCAGGGAGACGTGGTGGGATAACTTTCAAAATAAACGTATGTGTGCGGGTCTGCTTTTGTAAATGTTTGAGGCCATGCATTTTCCGACCCTTTTATGCATGAAGTTATAAAATTACCCCATAGAGCACTATTTCAGAAATGAATATAAAGAAGTGTCCCCCTCGTATCACCAACAGCATTTTAAGCATTTCTCAGAAATAATTATGAGTGTGGTCAAACTATTAATTGAGCACTTACTTCCCAGAAGCTATACAGTTTTAAATGTATACCATGTCCCCTCATTACATGTGCCTAGACGAGCACACAGACTTCTAACACTGCTAAACAGTAAACTTGAAAGAGAGAGACAGACCTGCAAAATAGATATATCATTATATCTATAATTACCTAATAATTATATCTTGAAGGTAAGGAACTTCATAGATATTTGTATAGCTTATCTTCAAAAAATAACAAAAAATGGTAAACAGTTTTAATTGACCTCCTTGCAAATGTTCTGGGTTGAACCACACATGTGCTCTAATCTTTGAAGAGGTAAAATGTTACATGATTTGAATAGGCTTCCAGGAGCTTGAGCCACTTCATCCCAGTTTGCTTTTCCCTCTAAACCACACACATTTTTTTTTGAAGTCATTATTGAAACCCAAGAGCCCTTCAGCATTTCAAAGCGTCTCCTTGCTGCCTTTACTTGGAATTTTCCTTGTCTTTTCTGGCTAATCAGTTTCTTAGTAAAACCCTGTGCTTATCTCCCACCTTCGCCTATTAAACCGATAGAGTACCACTGTTCCTATCAGCCGAGGTAATCATCCTGCCGCTCATACCTTCTACTGGATGTGACCTAGACCTGAGGACAAGCTGTGTCCTGATGTCTGTCTCGCCCTCATTGTGACTCCAGGGGGGGGGGGTCGGTAAAAGCCAGGCGACAAATTCAGAATGTAGCCACAGGAGTTCTGCGCAAAGCTAATTAAAAATGTGTTTTTATATTTTAGATTATAGCCTTGACCTGGAGGTCGGTTTTTAGATGATTCTCTGGGGGTCTGGAAAATTCTTCTTTCCTGAAGTCAGAAGAGAGGCATAGCCCTTTTAAAATCAAGTGTGAACTCTGCTTGTAGTGTCCACAGTAAGGGAGCCAGTATCACAGGGTAGACTTAGGCTTGTCTCCCGGTGTTTAGCAAGAAATTAATATTATGTCAACTTCATTGACTCAGCTGCTGTATTTTATAGCTCACAAAGCCATTTAGAGACCATTAAAAGTATGGAAAAAAAAGATGGCCATTTCCAGTCCTCAAGAGCCACAAATAAGGTCTGTTTGTTTTTTTTAGGATATCCACGATGGATATGCATTGCAGTAGGGGTGCTACATGCAAATCTATCTCATGCATATTCATCGTGGATATCCTGAAAACTAGACCTATTTGTGGGGTGAGGACCAGAGTTGTCCTGGTTTAAATTAAATAAGGACAGATTCTGTGACATGGAATTGGGAACGTTTTCACATATGGGCTGTTTTACTGTGACATATTTACAGCTTTTGGGAATCTATTTACTTGCTAATTACAAGTATATTGCATATAAGTGGTGATATTTCCTTTTAGATTACTATATGGAAGTCCATGGCTATACAGCAAAACCAAAGGGAACATAACTGGTCATCCTTCTGTCATTAGCGCTAAAGATAATTCTTAGTAGCTGTGAACAAGGCGATCTTCTTCTTAATGATCAAGCATGGAGGAACTTGGCATATGTAAAATAAGTTTGAGGCGGCTGGGGCAGATAGACGTAGCAGAGTAAGATACTTTGTCAGTATACGGAGATTATCAATAAGTTCACTTGCAGTTCATGATTTGAATTCAGACCATAGTATTTGCTGGTTTAGAATCTGTTAGCTTTCTGTTGATTCTTCAGTTATGTGAAGTAATTATTTATGAGGTGGATATTGAAAAGCATGTTTCCAGCTAGCTCATTAGGTTATCAAGCTAAATGCAGACTTTTGAATATCGCCGCCACTTGTTTGAATATATTTTATATGGATAAAAAAGAGACGTTTAAGGAGGCGCTCCGGGGCACAATTGAGTTAGATGGAGGCAGGAGCAGGGTGAAACTTAACCAGCTGTATGGAAAAGATATAGCTGTGAGATCGGACATCAAGGGCCACACACTTATTTTTTTTTTTTCCTTTTTAACAGTGATGGCACTTAAACAGCTATGTTGAAAAGATATATTAAAAGATTTTTTAAAACGTGTATGGCCCTTGAGGTCCAACCCCACAGTCCTCCACCCCAGAAAACATTAGCCAAAAGTGAGGGCTAGTGCCCGATGCCTCCCTAATCCCCCCATCCCATTAAATAAAAAAAAACCCAAAACATGACTGTAGCATCACAAGCCTGGCCCTCCCTCCCTCCTTTTGCGATATGTTTTCGGAAATCCCCAAGCCCCCCACCCCCATCCCAAACTCCAGCCAGTAGCAGGGTAGTGCCTTACCTTGCTGGGTGACAGCAACATTATTATCATACACTTCTGGCTGGAAGTGGCCAGAAGCGACAAAGAAACTAACACGTTCCTGCCTGAGGGGGTCCTGGGGGTTTGATAGAGGTTGCAGGTGGATGGGCAGGATAACTGTATTCAAAGATGTTCAGCAGGATCATTTCTCTAGCTAATGGTACATGTTGTTCTTGTTGGGTTTTTTTATGATGATTTTTGTTGATTTTCAAAATTTACTTGAAAAATGCAGTAAGTCATGAACTTAAGTCAATGAATTGTGAACTTAAAAAGCAACTAATATTGTGCTAATCTTTAAGTTCTTGCTGAATGTGTTTTGCTTAATGTCAAAGCAGGTGGCTTAAATAAGTTTAAATCATACTTTTCATATGAAACATTAACAAGGGCAACATTGCAGTGGAGAAAAGCTAAAGTGATTAGGCATCTTTATGTTGGAAAAGAAATAACTAAAATCATGAGTTGGGTGGAATGGTTAAATAGGGAACAGTTGTTTACTCATTCAAAAAAGCACCAGGACTAGAGGGCATTCCATGAAACGAGCAATTGGCAGATTTACAAAAAATCATAGGAAGTATTTTTTCACTCAGATCACTATAAAGCTGTAGAATTTGTTGCTGCAGGATGTGGTCAAACAAGAGGACTGGACAAGTTCCTGAAGGAAATGTCCATAAATAGCTGTTAGCCAGGTAGACTTGGGAAAGTCAGCGCTTATCCCTGGGAGTGAAAAACAAGAAATCATCAACTATTGGGGATCTGTTGAGTACTTTTGGCTGGGACTGGCCACTGGGTTCTGTGGACCTTGAACTGATCCAGCATGGTACTTTACTTCTTATGTTCATATGGTCATGACCACCATAGCATGAATGATAAGAGTGTTATGTTTTCCTAAAATGTGGAATGGTATGTGCATTATTGCAGTGTGGCATAATGCACATACCATAGCCCTGTAACATGAAATAGTTAAGCAGACCTCTTCCAATTTACAACCCAATCTGATACGCTTTAAGCCAATGAATCTAATCTATTAATCGGATACTTAACATTAGCTTTATAAACATTATTATGACGGGTATGCCGTTGAAAAGTCTACAGTAAATGGACTGGCCCAACGGATCATTGGATGCGTTGGGCCAGTCCAGGTAGCGGCAGGACAGATGCGTTGGGCCGGATCAGGTAGCGGCAGGACAGATGGCCTCAACTCAGTTCCGAGCCTTACTCCTGCTGTTTTGGCCAGCAGGGGCAGAAGATGTGATAAGCAGAGGCTTGAGAGACAGAAGAGCTCCAATCATAAGGCTATGGTGACACCTACTGGTCAGACTTTAGGTGCACTTGTATCACCTTCTAGAAGAAGTCTATGGTCCCAAGCTGAAGACTGTCGCTGCAAACAAGGCTAGACAAGAGGGGAAAAGGAAAGAAAACAGGGAAAACGCTGGGTAATGTGAATGAGGTACTCCTGGGGGAATTGTGCGCTACTGCAGAAGCAGAATTTCTGCAGATTTCCCCTTTGCACAGATTTTCACATTTACCTTGCAGAATCCACCGTTTCCAGGCCCACCATCACGCCAACCTCAAACACAGGCAGGATCACAGCCACAGGGGCCTTAACTCCAGGACTCCGCGATCTCCAGAAGCATGAGCCAGGCTCGCAGGAGTCAGCACAGCATGGGGAAGGCTCACGGGAGGCAGCACTGATTTTAGTTAAACTCCATGACCTGCTCGGGGCCTTCGTGAACGCGGCACAAGCAGGCAGCTTGAAGACTGGGATACAAAGAATGGACTGCAATTAGTGCACATTATTTCTGCACTGTGAGAAAGGTAGATGAATAAACAGCTGTAAATGTATGAGATGGTCAATGGGAGAAGGGGAATAAATGGTGATAGGAGGAGGGGGGAAGAGAGAGGGAAGGTAGGAGGAGGGAGAGAGGGGGAAGGGATAGGGGAAGAAGGAGGGGAAAGAGGAGAATGGGGAAGTGGAGAGAGGGGAAAGAGTGGGACGAAGGAGGTGAGGGGAAGCGGGGAGGAGGGGGGAAGGGATAAGAGGAGGAAGGGGGAAAGGAGGAGAGGGGAAGAAGGAGAAGTGATGGAAGGAAGGAAGGGAAGGAGAGAGGGGGGGCATAAGGCTGGAGCGGTTGGCAACAAACTGCTCTCAGAGGGCCTAGTGTCACTGAGGGTGATTGGTGCGGGCTCACACAGTAGACTAAACTTTTGAAGGTTCCTGCATAGGAGACTTGTACATTAAAATGTAAAAGCTTGGGAATGAGCGTAAAGTGGTTAGTGTTGTGTCCATCGGTGCCCGACGCCCCTCTCTCCACCCTCCTACCTCTCTGGCGCCTCCCTCTCGTCCGCGGGAAGGACTGGAACCGCCGTGTTCTCCGCCACTTGTCCTCGGGCGTTCCCGGACCGGCTCGACACTGCAAACGCCATGTTTCCTGGAGGCCTAGGGGCACATGCATGGCACGGCCCCAATTAAAATACCGGCATTGGCGCTAACCTCGAGGGCGTCCCCCGAAGATGACATTGCCCACGATGGATATTTAAGGTCTTGGAATTTGCTAACACTTGGAGTTAGCAAGGGTTTCGCTACCTAAGCTACTCTGCCTCCTCGGACTTACCAGAGGTCCCCGCTCCTTGGGGGCCTCGCTCTCTCCTTGTTTTTTCAGGTTATAGTCTGGAACCGGTACTCGCACCTCGAGGGCCCTGATCCCAGACTTGCTTTGTATATTCCTCAGCCTGGAAGTCTTCACTACCAACTATATCAGCTACGTCAGTGAGTTATCATCCTTCTCTTTGAGCTTTCCCTGGAACCAGGCACTCACTCCTCGAGGGCCTATACTTTCCAGCTCATGGGCTTCATTGGGACATTGTGTGAGTGTTACCATCTGCATACCCTGCCTACTCACTATATCTCAGTCTCTCTTCAGCTCAGCCTCCAGGGATCGCTGTTCCAGTATCTGAGGGACTATAGCCCAGCCGGGCTTACCAGCTTACTACTGCCATCTCTGGTGGTTCAGTATACTGTCGAATAAAGAACTAGTGTGTGTTTGTCTCCTAACTCTGAGCCTGACCGGTGGACCCTCTCGGGATCATTCCCCGGAGGCGTGGTCATCTGCCACTTGTCCAAGGATCCACCCTCAACTCTCATACATAACTACAGATCTCGAATAGAGTGCTAACCACTATCTGATTGCTCCTCCCATCAGGCATCAGATCAATAACAGGTAGCTTGGATTACAAACTGGTTGATGGATAGAAGACAGCGTATAATGGTAAATGGAACCTACACTGAAGAGAGAACAGTGTTAGTGGAGTGCCACAAGGATCAGTGTTGGGACCGGTTCTGCTCAATATCTTTGTGAGAGACACTGCAGAAGGGATAGAAGGCAAAGTCTGTCTATTTGCGGATGTTACTAAGATCTGCAACAGAGTGGACATGCTGAAGGGAGTGGAGAGAAAGAAACGTGATTTAAGAAAGCTTGAACAATGGTTAAAGATTTGGCAGCTGGGATTCAAGGCCAAGAAGTGCAGAGTCATGCATCTGGGGTGCGGTAATCCAAAAGAGCTGTATGTGATGGGGGGTGAAGGGCTGATGTGCATGGAGCAGGAGAGAGACCTTGGAGTGATAGTGTCTAGTGATCTGAAGATGGCGAAGCAATGTGACAAGGTGATAGCTAAAGCCAGAAGAATACTGTACTGCATAGAGAGAGGAATAACCAGTAAGAAAAAGGTGGTAATAATCCCCTTGTACAGGTCCTTGGTGAGGCCTCATCTAGAGTACTCTGTTCAGTTCTGGAGAGCTTATCTCAAAAGGGAAAGAGACAGGATAGAGGCAATCCAAAGAAGGGCAACCAAAATGGTGGTGGTGCTGGGGGTGGCGGTCTGCATCAAATGACTTATGAGGAGAGGCTAAAAGACCTAAATATGTAGGATAGGATACAGACCTTCAGATACCTGAAAAGTTTGAATGATGCACAATCGACAAACCTTTTCCATTGAAAAGAAATCAGTAGAACTAGGGGTCACATAATGAAACTCCAGGGAGGACGACTCAGAACGAACATCAGGAAATATTTCTTCATGGAGAGGGTAGTGGATGCCTGGAATGCCCTTCTGGAGGAGGTGGTGAAGACAAAAACAGTAAAAGAATTCAAAGGGGCATGGGATAAACACTGTGGTTCCTTAAAGACTAGAGGATGGGAATGAAGAAAAAAAGTGCTGGGGGGTAACTTGCTGGTGCAGTGGTTACTACCCTTAACCAATAAGCCTTCATACTGTTGCTGCAACTCCATCATTGCTCTCCATTTCAATGGCAGGGGGAAAGAGGAAAAGGGGAATTGGATTCAGACAGCAATCAATAAGGGCCCCAACTTTTACGGTCTGGGAAAACAAATAAGCATGGGAGTAACTTGCTGATGTGGCTGTTTCTACCTCTAACTAATAAGCCTGATACTTTTGATGCAACTCCAACATTGCTCTCTGCTTCAATGGCAAGAGGTAACAGGGAATTGGATTCAGACAGCAACCAAAAAGAGCCCTGATTTTTACATTCTGGGAAATTGATAAGTATGAGGGTAACCTGTACGGCACAGCAAATACTACAAAAGCTTGCTGGGCAGACTGGATGGACCATTGGCCCTTTTCTGCTGTCATTTCTATGTTTCTATTTATGGACTTGATTCTCAAATGAAGAAGGTAAACATTCTCTGTACAGTTTGATACTTTCTGCTAGAAGGAAATCACTAACAGGGTCATTTATCAAATTGCTATAAGGTGTTTTCGCATGCATTAAGGCGTTTTCGCATGCGTTAAGGCCCTTTAACGCATGCGAAAAACCCTTTACAAGGGTAACCGGACACTGTAAAACCGGGTAAGGCCAGGGGCCAGTCAGTGGTGGCAGCCTGGCAGTGCTCCAATCATCTCCTGCCCTGTCTAAGTGAGTCCTGTGCAGGCCTCAGCACAGCCAAACAATAATGTTATCGGGCTTCTAACTTTACAGTTTGGCTGTGCTGCAACCTGTGTAGGACTCACTTAAACAGCCAGGACAGGAGGACAGTGTGAAGCAGCAGGTGTGATACAACTAATTATCTTCAGTTTGGAGAGATAGAGCCGCACTGTGTGGGACTTAGATGGGGTCAAAGTGAAGTGGCACGTCAACTCCAACAGCTATGGGAGTTGCAAAGGAAGAGGAAAGTCGAACCCGAGCCCTGAAGACAGGCATGCATCATCTGCCTAGGAAACAATCGAGGCCCAATTTGAAAGGGAAGGGGTGCGGGGAGGCTGTGGCCGCACGACCTCTCAAGTGTCCAGTTCTCCGTGGAAAAGCTGGCAACCCTATTAGCATCCCAGCCCGCTTGTGCTCTCGGTACTCCATAGCATTGTTTATTAAAGTGCATCTCAGCTCTCTCTCCCTCTGCTATTCTACGGTTCCTTCCTTATCCCGAATCTGAATCAAGTTCTAGGATGGTGATTGAGCAAAGGAGTTCAACCTTTCACTGCTGTTTTAATATGAAAAAGTCTTGTAGATCTCCACGTGTCATGTGCTTGCCAGCTGAATGCAAACAAGTCAGCCAGCAGGACTAGAGGCAGCACCGGAGAGCTGCAACTGTTTAAAAAAATAATAATTTGACCTCTTTGGGAGCATTCTGCATGCTTCTCAAAGAAGCCGAGTGCATCATTCTAGAACGAAATCCCAAGAGGGATTCCTCCTGCCAGATGCACATAAACGGTCACACATGCAGGAGACTGCAGAAGTCGGAAAAGCAAAAATCTTTTATGCAAACCCTCTGTGCAGTGCTCCCTTTTTTTTTTCTCAAGGAAAAATAGAACACATTCAGAGAAACAAAATAACACTCTAAGCACCAAGGCTGCCAACAATTAGAAAATTTACTGATAGTAAAAACAAAATTTTTTTAAAAAAGCAAAGAAATGGCATAGCTGTAAAAATAATAGATCCGTAAAAATGTCTGTCCACCTTTGTTCCTGTACTTTTCTATGTTGTGCACATGCTAATGAGAAAGTTTCCCTTGGTATTTTAAAAGAACAGTTTGCAGTGTATGCCAAATATCGATTTGTAACCCGCGCTTTGTGCATAAAACAGGTCCACGGCGAGTTATTCTGTTATTCTGTTATGGATTTAAATGTAACAGGTTTGTTGTAATGTAAACCGGAGTGAAGGCAATGTCTGCTATACCTCGGTATATAAAAAAAAAAAAAAAGCTAAATAAATAAATAAATAAATATGGAATATAATAGAGAATTTAGCCGGAGAGCAGAGCGAAGTTCACTGACTATTTTTCTGTTTGTTTTCAATATTTTGCAGGCTTTCACACTCTGTAAAATGCATGTCCATCTAGAACTTAGGTCGTCAGTAAAAATACGACAAAACCGTTGACACATTTTGATTTTCATAGTCTGGCAACCATGCTGAGCACTAGCACACGGGAAAAACAGTTGAGGTTGCACGAGTTTGAAACTCGTGAGCAAACAGCCCTGTCATCTCACGCCTTGTCGCAGATTTCAGGTTTTGGTGCCGATTCGGCCATGCATCCATGGCCGTTAGGTAGCTCTGTCCCTTTCTGTTTGTGCCATCTCTAAACCATGGTGCATTATATACTTCTGTGCAAACATTTTACCAGGATCCAGATGCCTCTCTCCCGGTTTATTTTCCTGCTGTGCTTTGTGATCAGGTAATAATGTACGTAATTCAGCAAAGAATGGTCTGTTAGAAGAGAAGTACCCTTCCACTCAGGCTACTGTCCAGGGCATAAGTGCATCACAACTGTGCGAGCAGATTTAAAATGTTCTCCCTTGTCCATGATTTTGTGAAATGTTTTAATACACGATTCAGCAGATATCGTGAGTTGTTTTGTCTACTGCGTACATAGTCTTGGTTCAGTTTTGGGTAGTAAAATGCCACTTTTCTTTGATTTGTATACTTACCAGTTTCATATTTATATAATTTGAAGGAAGTGATGCTAGAACAGGGGGTGTACGTGGAAGCAAGGCCTGAATGGATGAATGGGCGTCGGAACGGGATGGGCAAGCTGGGCCCTGGCCCTACCAAATTTTGGGTCATGGTCCGACTCCTGCTGCGGAGACCCGGTGCGAGACGCGCAGAAAGCTGCCGGCGCGTGGATGAGGGGAAGCCGTTCCCATTGCCTCCCCGTGCTGCAAACTTTATTCCATCTTCAGAGTCTCCATTGCCGCTGCTGAACTCCTGCCATGAACTCGCCGAGTCTCCCGACTTGCGGTTCCAGGAGGCTTGGGGAAGGTCGCTGGTAGAGGAAGTAGATTCTTTTTTCTTTTTTGCACCTGGTCAAGCCCCAAGTGTTTAAGGCTGGTGGGGGAGGGAAGAGAGAGAGACGGAATAGCACTGGGAAAGGAAGAGGGAGACAGAGAAGGTGGGGGATAAGGGGACAAAGAGGAAGTTGAGGTAAGGAGAGAGGGGATATTGAGCATCACAGGAAAAGAGAAAAGACAGGAAGAGGATCTGATGGTGATACTAGTGCTCGATAGAGGGTGGGGGAGGAAGGGAGGGGTGGTATAGGAGGGAATGAAAGGAGAGTCGGGGGGAGCTTGGTGGGTAAGAGGGGAAGAGATGGGGATTGGAGGGGGCAGGAGGAGATAGCAAGAGTAGGGTAGGGGGGCTGAGGGGAAAGGCCAAGGAGAAAGAAGAGAGAAAGAGGGGATGGGGATATGGGAGAGAGGAGGGGCTGAAGAGAGGAATGGGGAGAGATGTTGGGTGCTGAAAGGGAAGAGCAATGGGCTGGGGGCAGAAGGAATGAGGAGGGGGATGATGGGAGAGAAGAGAGGCCTTGTCATTTTTGTTGGGGGCCTCTGAGCCTTTAACCTTTTTTGGGGGGGGGGGGAGGAGGGGGGCGGGAGGATATATTGGGGCCACCAAGCTGTCACCATTTTTTGGTGGGAGGGGAGGATATGTTGGATTCCAAGTCTTCATTGTTTTTTTAGTGGGGGGGGGGGGGGAGTTGGTTGGGGCTGTTGATCCCTGGCATTATTCTTGTAGCGGGTGCTTTGTAGTATAACAGCCCCCACGTGCCACGAGAATAATGACTGGGGCCTGGCTTAATATCGGAGGCAATGCGTTTCTGTTTCTAGTGCGCCAATATTGCATTGCATGCTGAGTGACTTGTTGGGGGGTTGGCATTTCAGATTTTTGTCTGCATATTTCTGTTTCTAATTTGTGATCCATTAAATGTGAATTTTAAAAGCCTGATGCATGCCAAAATTAGGAGATGCGTGAGTATGTCAGGCCGGCGGGCACCAAGCAGATTTTAAAAGCCGCCCAGATACGTGCATCCTGGCTGCTGCGTGCACAAATGAAAACATCCAAAAAAAAGGGGCGGGCAGTGAGCATTCCTGGATTTAAGCTTGAAATTAGCGCATAAATACTTACACGTGCTGGCGCGCGCCAGGGTTCCCCCGCCACGTAACTTTGCCTCTGCTATGACTGACGTGTAAATTATAAAACAAAAAAAAATCTGGACAGATCAGCGGGGTTTTAAGGATCGAGTCTTAACGGGGGGGGGGGGGGGGGGAGGAAGGATATTGAACTAGGGACATTTGGAAGGCCTATTCTTTAATTGGGTGAACTGGGAATGAACTGGGAAAACTGGTAATGGCATCGGTGCCAGGGTCTCTTAAAATCCGCCCACTCATGCAGTAGAAGCAGCATTTGCACGCACAGGCATGCAGCCATTTAAAATTGCGCACACGTGTGTGCGCGTGGTCAGGCTACTTTATAACATGCGCCCATGTTATAAAATTTCACGTCCCTGGGTGCGGGCTGACATACGTGTGCCTGTGCGCCACCATGAAAGTTACCGTCTTATTTTGTATTTGTTGAGGATCATTTTGCATGTGCAACCAAGGTGAGGTATTCTGCTAGCATAGAGTTTCTGTGTAGGAATCTGTAGCAGTCCAGCTTATTCTGTCCTCTAATCTACAGTGCCCAACAGGAGGAATTGTCATGTTTTAGGGCAGGGGTGGGCAAACCGTTTTGTGTGGGGATCACATTTCAAGTTATCGATGGCAGCGAGGGCCGTTGAGGGGAGGATGTCCCCCTTGGAGCTCCTCAACGCAAGAATCAAACCCCCAGTTCTTGCTGCAGGCATTTCAGGCATCCATCGGGCTTATACACCAGCATTTTTAGCACCTAAGGAGCCCCTTCAATCGTGCATCCCAGCCTCTACCAAAAATCAGCAAAACCTTCAACGCAAGAGGTACAAGGCATTTTCCCGACTAGCAGATTACCTCATCTCAGTCACAAATGCAGAACGCAGACAGACCCTTTCCAAATAAGAATAAAAAGGCCTTAAAGTATAAAGAAAAATATGCAGACAAAAAACTAAACACCACTAAAAGCCAGCCTCATATGCAGTGCAATAATACAAAAACAGAAATATCTCCATTCCTCATAAAATAAAATCAAGAAATATAAAATCATATATGATAGTAAACAATACTAATAAAAAAATGTTTCAAAACAGATGAAGAATAAAACATATAATTAAGAAGAATAAGGATAAAAAAAAGTTATATTCCCAAAAATCAATTTAATATTTCAGAACAGCAGACATATTAAACACCCAATAATTAAAACAAATAAGAATGACAATTTCCCCCTTTCCATACCTATGAACCTTGATTTACAGTCACCCTGAGGTTGTAATGGATTAGTGGACGGGAGGTGGAGGGAACACACAAACTTTATCCCCTCATATATGCACACACCCAAGCTCTTCTACCCTCTCTTCTCACTCCCCTCTTCTTCTTCCCTTCTCATTCACCCACTTCCCTTCCCTCTCATTCACTCACCCCTTCCTTCCAACTCATATTCTTCCCTCTCAGTTATTAACTCTCTGCTTCCCACTCCCACTCTTCCCTTCCCCTTCAGTCATTCACCCCTTCCTTCTCACTCACTCTCTTCCCTTCCCCCTCAATCTCTCACCCCTTCCTTCCCACTCACTATCTTCCCTTCCCTCTCAGTTATACACCCTCTCCCTCTCCCATTTATTCTTGCTTCTCCGTTACTCACCCCCCCTCCCTTCCCTTCCCGCCAGCTTTGTGTCTTCTTCCTGCTGGCTGGGTTCTGGAAGCCCGCCAGCATGTCAACTTCAGACTTACCTCCATGCAGAGCCTCTTTTTGCTGGTGGGGGGTGGGAACCCCACCAGCTCGTCATTCCTGCGCCGCAGTTCCGGGCGTCTTCTTTTTGATGGGGAATGGGAACCAACCAGCGCGTCACTCCTGCACCGCAGGCCACACATAACATAAATTTTAGAGAGACAGGCAGGTTGGAATTCAAATGGTGGCGGGCCAAAGTTTGCCCATAGCTGTTTTAGGGAATGTTGCAATGTTTGCAGGGTTATTCCACTTGATGGATCTCATTGAAATCCGGTAACTGGGTATCTTGCTGAGCGGTTAATAGCGATGTCAAATTTCAGCAAGTTTATTTAAGTGGAAGGGTCCCTGAGGGGTATTTGATATGGTGAGTTGACCGCCCTGCTTCCATTGTTGGTGTGGGATAGGTGGATGCAGTGAAGGGTTTATATTGTGTTTGTCTTGCGCATAGCATATTAAGAATGAGCCTCGATCGTAAGCCAGTGTACCCTATGTTGAATATGACCTCAGTCTCTCAGATTTACTGCTAGTGCTCTTCCTAATACGTAGATCATGCCCAACAGCTTCTTTAATATATGCAGGCAACATAACAAGATGGGCTTGGAAGTTCTTTTTAATCAGGCCAGTGGTGCTCAAACAGTAAGGGCTTTTTCTTTGTATCTTCTTTAGGTCATATTTGCTCTGTTTTTGCATTTCTTGGTCCTTGATGATCTTCTCTCTCTCCATACATAGTATACAGAATAGTTGCTTAGCCCTGACGCTTTTATTAGTAATGCTGTTTTTGCCATTTAATCCTTTACCACGATGTCTGTTTGTCTAGCATCAAGCTTCTTATTGGTTGATCTGGGAATAAATATGAACGTATACAAGCAAAAATGTAAACTGTAAACATAAAGAAAGAGATCAGCAGTGGAAGCTGGGGGTGGAGCTTGGTTGACTCTACCATCTAAAAAAGGTGTTCCACTGCCCCTGAAAAGATGCCATCAGTGCCTTTGCTGCTGAGGCTAACGGAATCTCTGTTTAGCACTGATTATTAAACAAAATCACTTGCAAATATTTTCAGATGAAAAGTAATAGTAAACATCATTTCACAATCATTCACGTTGTTATTGCCTGGAACTGCATTTATAAATACAGAATATACTGTCTTACGGCCTGAGTAAAAGGTTTCCCTTAAGAACTGTAATATCTGATTCACAGTACCTTTACAGAAATGTCACAATGATGAGGAAAACGGGAATAGCACAATGGGATGTGCATAGCCTATAAAATAAATAGAAAAGATAGTAAAACAACACTTGCTAATATAACTATTCATCCATAAATAATTCCCAGTTTATACTTTCCATATTATAAACACATTTTAAAAAAATCTAAATATATTCACTCTTACTATCCATAATTGCAGAATTTTGTAGTTTACAGTCCATTTTAAGTGCTTCAGATGCTCATGTTGAGAGGAATTTTATAACAGCCCAAATTTTCAAAGTGGATTTATGCACATGAGAAAACTTTAGAAATTCACAGGTTGTCCCAGTATGTGCATGTATAGTCGCACAGAAAGTTACTCCTGTTCCAGAGCAGTTGTAACTTTCTGCATGTGTATTTACGCACATGGGAGTGTATTTTCAAAGGGTTCCGTGCATAAATATTAACTTATACACGTGGAAGTAGCCTGTGCTCCCACGCACTATTTCGTAAAACTCAAAATTACACTTGTACAGGCAGGTCGTTTTAAAACGAGCACGCATGCGCCCATACACTCGCCTATCGGCACGCAAGCGAGGATATGCTGTAATTTTCAATCATGCTCACACTTACGTGCATATGTCTTAAAATGCACCAGCTGTGCAGAAGTATGCTCCTAATTTGAAGAGGTTACTCGTGCGCAGCTAGCGCACATGTGTCTTCAATAGGACCGTGTCAGCTTTTACGCACATGTGTCAGTGAATTTTAAAACATGCTTGTGCGAGGCACATTCCCAGTTTTGTTATTAGTCCATCAGTTCGTCCAGTTTATAGCGATGTCTTTCAGACCCCCCTCTGGTTCTTCATCCTGCACGCTGCCCAGTTGACCTGGCCCTGTCCTATAGGCCCTGTCCTATTAAAACTTGGAGATCTACAGACTTGCTCCTCATCAGGAGTAGCAGTACAGTTACGCGGCTATCTAGCGTACGCACTTTGAGAGTTTCATTTTTTTTATAATTCGGAATTACTCGTGCGAGTCTTGTCCCTGCCCCGGAAAGCCCATGGCCCACCCCTTTCCTGCTCCCTTATTCCTCACACACGCATGGGTACATACTGTATTCTGCAGCTTTTTAAAATCTGCGTAACCTGCGCGCGGCCCACATACACGCATATGTGGCTATTTTTTGCGCAAGCAACACTTTTAAAATCAACCTGTTAATGTACTGCATGCACATATACATGCAAAAAAAGCATTGATTCCAGGGTGGGACCTACACTTACGTATGTAAATTGCTATTTTAGAAGAGACTTTTGTGCATTCATTTGGCTGCTTACTTGCATAATTATACACCTGCTAATTATCATGCTTAAATGATAACCAGCTTGTTTATGGGATACTGTTGGCCGGGTGGGGAGTCTGGGGGAATTGGGGGAAGTTCTGGCTGAGAAACCAGGAAGGTGTTGATGACCTGGAGAAGGGCCCTGGGTGAACTGGTGGAGGACCTGAAAAACTGGTCATTTCAATTCTGCGCTCATTTTTAAAAATGTAATGTCTTATGCATGTGGATCATCTTTTATGCGAGCAAGTCCTTATTTATTTTTGTGCATACAATATGCATGTATATTTTTAAAATTAGCAGAAAAGATACGCCTGTTCAATGCATTGAAATACTTGTGTTGATGCACTGCAGGTATTCGTGCATAAGCACACATACGTGCATTTTTTGAGGAGTATGCTTATTTTATAATACTCATGGGAGCCAATATTCAGCCGTGGAGCAGCTAGTTAAGTTTGCCGGATACAGCTATCCGACTAACTTAGCGGGGAAATTCAGTGGCACGTTCGATGCATTGGTGCATGCTCTTTCAATATGTGGCATGTATTCGCACATAAACATATATTCGTATGCATGTTGCTGGGTAGAGCTCTGCATGTGCATTTATTTACAAGTTATCCTCAGGGCGAATAACTTTCAAAACTGCTTGTGTGCACCCACAGACGCATGTTTACAGGCACATGCCAAATTACTACTGTATTTATAACCGGAGTGCAAATGAGATGTGCAGATTATAAAATACGAGTCCATATGCATACAATACATGCTTGTGTATGGAAAACCGCGAGCCTCCCAAATTCAAACTTATTCAGAAAAGTCCACTTTATGCAGCTAAGCAGCAGCACTTAGCCGGATAAGTCTGAAAAGAGCTTACTTGTCCGACTAAGTCTCACTTTCACAACTTATCCAGGTATGCACGATCGCCAGATAAGTCTAAAACAAAAGAGCTATTTATCTGGATAAATTCAAATTTGTCCGTCTAAGTAGCAGCAAAGGCCCTTCTTAGCCAGATAAGTTGGAATTTAAACAGATAAGTGTGTGCAAATGATATAACCGCATATTTGAACTTCGAATTTCAAAGGGATATGTAAATAGATTTTACTCATGTTACTTAGATGCATTTACCCCCTCCTAAAGTCGGCTTTTAGACACAAAAGTCAGGGGATTTTTTTATCATGCACGTGGCAATGAAATTACCCGTTTTACCAATTAGTCTACCAGTTTGCCCAGTCCGCTCTTCAGCAAGACGTCCCCCCATTTCACCCAGATCGCCCCCACTCAGTCGTTTTCTCGCTTTTGAGATGTTTATAATCACTTATAGGCCACACTGAGCAGGAGTAAGTAGCACGCATCGCTTTGGCAGGTTGTAAAATTGCAACTTATGCGCATAAATGTTGGCCCCCTGGCCCGCCCCATTTTTACATGGGCAAGTTTACTCGCTGTCCCCGATATACATGTGTGTGTTGTGGCTTTTAAAATGGCATGTGTTTGCGGATGTGCCATTGCACGCACACACACGCTCGTTTTTTACACGCGCATCTTTTCGAAATTCACCTCAGAGCGCACAAATGCGTGAACATTTGCACCTTCTCTCTAGCAGACGTGGACCTCTGCCATGGAAAGGTGCCGTGCAGTTCTGCTGACTTTCACAGTGGACTTAGGCATGGGAATCCACTTTGAAAATTCCAGGGATGGAAACTTTTTCGCAGGTGTGCGGGCGCACGTTCGTCGGCCCGCGCCCAGGGACGCGGCCATTTTATAACATATTCACATGTATGCACGCATGTTATAAAATAGTTTGACCACATGCACATGTGCGGGCGATTTTAAGTGGGCATGCGCGCGCGTGGACAAGCGCCGCTTCCACCGCGTAAGTGGGGTGGATTTTAGAAGATAACGCGCGCCGGCGCTCATACCAGTTTTACCAGTTCGTTCCCAGTTTGCCCAGGTAAGGACTAGGACTTGCAAACCCTGCTTGTTTAATAGCCTCCCTTTCCCCCTGTTAGCTCCAACCCTTACAACCCCGCCGAGCTGTCCATTTATCTTTATTTTATAACTTGCACGTCATCCACAGCAGAAGGAATGCCCATACCACGCCCCGCCCCTTTCTTAACTTTTCATTAATGCGCGAAGTGGCAAGTACGGTGCGTATCCAGGCGGCCTTAAAAACCCGCGCGGCAATCGCTGGCTGGACTCGTGCGACATAACTCCCGGTTTTGCCGCGCGCCGGGCTTTTAAACTTCGCCTTTAAGTGCATGGCTTATAAAATTGGACTTTAAAGGGTCAGGGCACCTGGTAATTAAAAACGTAATAAATAACTGGAGCCTCTGGGCTGGCCCAACACTGATATACCGCAGAGGAGCAGTGGTGTCACTTTGGAGGCAGAGCTCGTGGTTGTTCTCCGCAAGCTGTGGCCTGCTGCCGCCGGGGAGATGAGAGGCTGCTCGGCCCCCCGTCCCGTCTGCAACTCAGCCAGCAGGAGAGCAGGACTGGTGGCTGGGGCTTCTGACCCACTCCTGCCGCCGGCTCCTCTCCCTCCCATGCTTGCCTAACGACTGATCTGAATGGCAGGAGGAAGAGGAGCCGGCGGCAGGAGTGGGTCAGAAGCCCCGGCCACTGCCACAAAAGCGGATCACAGAAGTGGGAGGGATTAAGGGGATAAAGAGAGAGCGAGACCCTTAGGAGCCAGGAGGAGCAGCTGTCGAGCTGGTGGGGAATGAGAGTGAGGATTAAAGGGGGAGAGTTGGCTTCTGACTAGATTGATTGATTGATTGATTTTATGCACATTTATTTGTATTGTCTTTTAGATTATGACTATTTCATTTTTGTGAATCACCACCACAGAATGATGGTATACAAATAAATAAAAAAATATAGTGGTGTAGAGGAGGGAGGGATAAGATGTGAGGACTTGATGTTAGGTGCCGATAAGAAAGATTGAAAAAATATATACTTTATTTTCAGTTTTTAGTGATTGGAATGTGTCTGCTTTGGGAATATGCATTTCTTATATCGTTGTATTTTGCTCAGTATAGGAGGAAGCACATTTTTGTTACTGCTTTTCTCCAGCATTGCAGTGGATTTTCAGGGTTTCCATTTCAGTTTCTGCCTGTCTCTTGTTACTTCTAATTTGAGGTTCACTATTTGATATTAGGCGAGGGTCTGTCTGTGCCCTGCATAGGTGACAGAGGTAAGGGGTTCTGCTAGCATGTAGTCTCTGTGTAGAGGCCTGCAACAGAGCTGACAGTCTGGCTCTGGACACAAGCCGGGAACAGAAGCAGCTGGACACAAAATTCCTCTCAACCAGAAGTGCTTTATTGCAGACAGTAACAGAAAGTGCATGCAGGCTGCTTCCCTCAGCAGTATAGCCACAAAGCATACCCAGTCTGCTCACCTTAGCAGTTTAGGATAGCTTTGTCCTCTGGTTTAGGGCTTCCAGCAGAACAAGCCTGTTCTCCCTCTAGCTTGCCCCACAGGCAGACTTCTTTCCCAGCAGTTAACCCTGTACTCTGGTTAGGTTTGCCCTGTCCAAGGGTTAGGGCCCTCAGACACTCTATCATTGTCTGACCATGCCTTCGCACATCCCAGGCTTCTCTCTCTGGCTACTCCTGAGCCCTGGATTTTCTCTCTCTGTCCAGGGAACCTCCCATCTCTTTGGCTTTTCTCCAGGGTCTCTTAAGGTGCACTGGCTAGATACCTGAAGCCGGTCCTTTAAGCTGCTCTGGGGATTCCTTCGAGACACTTCATCTCAGGGTCTAGCAGTCTGGCTTGTTCGGTTTTCTGGACCCGGTGTAATATCTGCAGTGTTGCCTTTTCATAGGTAGGGTTGCTGCTGTTTGAGACCTACAGGTAGTGCTGTTTTTAGGGGTTTGTGTTTCTTCACATTCTGGGGAGTTTGCGGTACTATTACTGAGGTTACACCAGAATTTGAATATGTTTTTGGTACGGTGATTTGACAGGGAATCATCCTAGTTCTGTTTTGCACCTGATGTTGAAGGAATTTCCTTGGTAGCGGAGCGTGTGTTACAGAATTGGAGGTGCAGGGCTTATATTGAGGTTCTGTCCCATCCTGTGAAGACTCCACACTTCACTCTTAACATGATCACATTACCCCTACACTTATATCACTACACTGGCTCCCAATAAAATTTAGGATAGAATTCAAAATTCTATCCATATTACACAAAATAATATATGAAAAACAAACAAACTGGCTATGTACATCCATAAAATTGCACTCTCCAAACAGAAACCTCCGCTCAGCTAATAAAGGTCTATTAAAGATTCCACCTGCTCGTTCCAAACAACTTACCTCAACTCGGAAGAGAGCCATTTCCCTAGGAAGCCCCAAACTATGGAACACCCTCCCTATCGAACTCAGAACACAACAAAATTTAAAAACCTTCAAAAAAGAACTAAAAACCTGGATGTTTCCAAAGCCTACCAACTCACCCAATGACTCTTAAACATCACCTCCCTCCTACCCGACCCTATGCAAACATTAGGAACCAATGCAAGCACGTAATATAACACATAACCAAATCTGTATAGTCTAATATCCGGACTACATTTATAAAGCCTACAATATCTATGTTAACAATCACAGGAACCTTTTGGAAACTCTGTTAAACATCGAAACTTTGTAAACCGTTGTGATGGCGAAACCGAACGACGGTATATAAAACTCGATAAATAAAATATATTGAAGAACTGGTTGAGCAATGCTATTGATTGACTTTAATGGTAGTTTTACTGGGTGGTTAAACTGGTTGGGGGGGTTTGTTATTGCATAGAAGGCCCTTGAGACATTTTCTTTAGAGTGTCTTATAGGGGGCTATGCGGTAGGGATGGGTTTGATGAGAGGAAATGCCACTTTGGCTTGCCCGTCTCCATATGTAGCTTGCCTCCCCTGTTGCCCAACCCCTCCCCCCCTCCAAATACCTCTGTATAGAGATGCCACTGGTCTGGAGACAGAGGCTGGGGAAGGGGGGCATGTGCTGAAGAAGGGGGGAAGATACAGGAGAGAGGAAGCTGGGGGAAGGAGGCAGGAGGATGGATGCTGGGGGAGTGGGGGGAAGGCATGGGAGCACAGATGTTGGGAACAAGAGAATGTGACAGGAAGGCGGGTGCTGGGGAAGAGAGAAATGGAGGGCTGATAGTGGCAAAGGGTGAGAATGGAAAGGACGGCACAATAGGGATGAGGGGTGATGTGGGGATGGGCGGAATGGGGGGAAGGAAGTGAAAGGGATGGGAGAGAAAGGAGTCGAGTGGAAAGCTAGGAGAGCGGAAAACGGAGTGGAGGGGCAGATGAAAGATGTGAGAAAGGCTTAGGCAGGAGGTAGTAATGAAGAGATAGGTGGAAGCTGAGAAGAGAAATGAGGGGAATGAAGGAGAAAGCCAGAACTCGGGTCCCTGGCGATGGGTGAGTGGGAGCCTTAGTGCAGGGAAGGGGGCAGGACTGCCTCCACTGCTCACCTGCAAACATTACGTGCCCCTCGTACCCCAGAAAACATTAGATGGGATATTGGCTGTGATTGTTTTATTAGTGAAAAACAGTAAGCAGACATGCCTTAACAGTGTAAATTGAAAATAACATTCATGAACAAAAATATAGCGCTACATCCATATGTTGTTGGCAAATCAAATGTGGACTGCACGTGAGGTGCACTTACTAAGTGCTTTTGACTCTAAATTGATAACTTCTATGACTTTCATACCTTTTTTTTTTTTTTTTTGTAGTGCACTCTTTTTCCTCAAAGCTTTCTTTTTTTTCTAGGTGCCTACTATTGCGCTGTTATCTAAATTAAATTTCTTACCTGTTTATAAGACCAATCTAAATGCTGCGCAGAGAAGGATGTTGCGCGTGAGTGTTCAAGAACAGATGCCTGTATACAAACATATATTGCCTATTACCAGTCTCTTGGCAATGTTCCCCTTTCATCAGACATCACATAAGTTTTATGAACTTCTGCTTATTCCCAAATCCTTCCATAGCCTCTCCTCCCTAGCACCCTTCTCTGACTTTCCTGCAAAAACATAATGGAGTGCACACTTATTCTGTTAGGGTTCAAGTCATCCAAGTTTATTTGTGGCCTCTGGCAGGTGGCTAAATAGAGAATCCTGAATAGCAAACGTCACAAAAGCAGGTATTTGGGAGACAAGTGGCGAAAAAATAGAGAGAAAATATTTGCTCTGTTGTGAAAGAAACATAAGCAGTGTGCAAGAGTGGGTGCCTTTAGAGACACTTCCTTAACGCCACCACTCTGCCCACAGGCATGCCCACAAAGACCAGTTTACTCGGATACATAAGTACTTTTTGTTTCCCGGAGCACTCGGACCTAACTATATTAACTCCTGCATAAGGCTGGCTTAAGTTTGAACCTGGAGCTTGCCCAGAGCTGCACAGCTTCCATTATTTCCTGTGGGAGCAATTTTGACACTCCTAAAACGTTTTAAACTTTGAGAAAAATAAAAAAGCTATCTGGATTGAACACTCTTCTTTTTACTTAACCACATTACACCACTAGAACATAGAAACACGAGAACTGCAATACGGGGTCAGACTAAGAGTCTATTAAGCACAGGATTCTGTTTCCAACAATGGCCAATCCAGATCCCAAATGGTAGATAGATTCCATGCTGTAGTGGCTTTCCCCAAGTCTTAGCAGTCAATACGTTTATGGATTTTTCCTCCAGGAATTTGTCCAAATCATTTTAAACCCGATTATGCTAACTGCCTTTACAGCATCATCCGGCATTGAATTCCAGAGCTTAATTGTGCCCTGAGTGAAAAAGTTATTTTCTAATATTTGTTTTAAATGTACTACTTAGTAACTTCATGGCATATCCCCTAGTTTTTTATTATTTTTTTAAAACCCAAACAGCTGATTTGCACTTACCTGTGCCACTCCACTTATGATTTTATAAACTTCTATCATATCTCCCCTCACCCGTCTCTTCTCCAAGCTGAAGAGCCTTAATCTCTTTAGTCTTTCCTCACAAGAGATCTTTTCCATTCCCTTTATCATTTTGGTCGCCCTTCTCTTAACCTTTTCTAGTTCCACTATATCTTTTTTGAGATGTGGTGACCAGAAGAATGTTAATAACTTTCCCTTATATGAAATACATTGGCTATAGTTTCCAAAGCAAAAGCTATTTTTAAAGGGTCAAAGCCACTTTCTCCATTGACTATTGTGGTGCTAGCCTTTGAAAAAAAGAAAAGTTTGGCCAGCCCCAATGCCTACATTAGCTTATAGTACACTTACATAATCTTTCATATTTTACTAGTAAGAAAGTCCATCACAAAAAATGGGGTATAATATTATTGCATCTGTTGGCTCTCATGCCTTTCCTAATATGGTTATGATAACAAACCATGAATAATTTTTTCATTGATTTTCTCCTTTTTTTGTTCATTATGATAAACACTGATAAATTCCCTGGAAAAATAAAATAAAATAAAAAAATTAAAATGAAGGTCCTTACACTGATGGTCCAAGATTGTACATGGAAATGTTCCAGGATTTTTTATGTAATTGTAAATGCAAATATATTGTTATCTTGTATAGATTTATACATGACATATAATTTCATTTGTGATTTAAAAAACATTCCTTCCATTTTTCAATGGCTGGGTTTTATTTAATTTCCTTAATTCCAAAACATAGATTGTTTATGAAAGCAAGTTTTGCCTCTTGAATTGTCCTTGAACACTGGTTTGCAGATGATAAAGGAGATTTTCCTAGCTTATCCTTACAGACTCCAGGAGGATATGGTTCATGATGATGTACAAAAATCAAATCATTTCATAGAAACATAGAAACATAGAAATGACGGCAGAAGAAGACCAAATGGCCCATCCAGTCTGCCCAGCAAGCCCCACACACCTTCCTCCCTCATACCCATCTGTCTCGCCTAGCTCCTGGTTCCACTTCCCTTCCACCCCCACCATCAATGCAGAGAGCAGCGATGGAGCAGCATCCAAGTGAAACATCCAGCCCGACCAGTCAGGGGCAGTAGGGGCAGCAACCGCCGCAACAAGCAAGCTACACCCATGCTCACCTGTTCCACCCAGACCATGCCGCACAGCCCCCGTTGGTTGCTCTTTCTTCTCCCCTGCCGCTGAAGCAGGGAGCCATGCTGGACATGCGTGAAGCACCAGCCTCTTTCTCCCCTGCCGTTGAAGCAGAGAGCCACACTGGATATGCGTGAAGTATCAGTTTTTCTTCTCTCCCGCCGCCGAAGCAGAGAGCCACGCTGGACATGCATTGAAAGTGAAGCACCAGGCACACTCGGTTTGGGGTAGCAACCGTCGCAACAAGCCAGCCACTCCCCGCTTTGTGACTGCGAATCCCCCCTTCTTCTCCCCTGCCGTTGAAGCTATGCTGGATATGCGTGAAGCATCAGTCCTTTCCTTTCCTCTGCCGCAGAAGCAGAGAGCTATGCTGGAAATGCGTGATGTATCAGTCTTTCTCCCATGCCGTTGAAGCAAAGAGCCATGCTGGATATGCATGGAAAGTGAAGTATCAGGCACATTTGGTTTGGGGTGGTAACCGCCGTAACAAGCCAGCTACTCCCCGCTTTGTGAGTGCGAACCCTTTTTTCTTCTCCCCTGCCGTTGAAGCAGAGAGCTCTGCTGGATGCGCGAAGTATCAGTTATTCTTCTCCCCTGCCGTTGAAGCAGAGAGCTATGCTGTATATGCATTGAAAGTGAAGTATCGGGCTTATTTGGTTTGGGGTAGTAACCGCCGTAACAAGCCAGCTACTCCCCTCTTTGTAAGTGCAAATTCTTTTTTCACATTTCCTCTTGCTGTTGAAGCTTAGAGCGATGTTGGAGTCACAGTAAGCATGTGTATGTTTATTGAATAAGGGTATTGTGTCCAGGCAGTAGCCATCATTCTGGCGAGTCACCCACTCTTCATTGGCGGCCTCTTGACTTTATGGATCCACAGTGTTTATCCCACGCCCCTTTGAAGTCCTTCACAGTTCTGGTCTTCACCACATCCTCCGGAAGGGCATTCCAGGCATCCACCACCCTCTCCGTGAAGAAATACTTCCTGACATTGGTTCTGAGTCTTCCTCCCTGGAGCTTCAAATCGTGACCCCTGGTTCTGCTGATTTTTTTTTTTTTTTCTTGGATCATTAAAACCTTTCCAGTATCTGAAAGTCTGTATCATATCACCTCTGCTCCTCCTTTCCTCCAGGGTGTACATATTTAGGTTCTTCAATCTCTCCTCATAAGTCATTTGATGAAGACCTTCCACCTTTTTGGTCACCCTTCTCTTTGTTCTTTTCCCCATAAAATGAGATGTGTATTGCTACTTTATCTACTTCCCCATATTTTCTTCTGTTTATCAGCTCTTTTATCATTGCAGGGTTTGTGCAGTTGAATCTGTTCATACCCTGCTAACAGGAGTGATCTGTAAGGCATAGCATGCCTCGCTGAATTATAGGGGCAGTTTTGCATGCCTTTCCTGTTGGAAGATTGCCCCATGATGCCACGAGACAGTCTGTGCCTCACCTTAAGTGCCTCCTGATATCTCACCATTAAAGGGCACTTTGGTGTTATCGATGCTTTAAAAGTGTTATCAAATCAGATGATGGCAGGAAAAAACCAGGAAAGCAAATCCAGCCTAAACTGTGCACGGGTTCACATCACAGCATGGCTAAACAGAATGAAATGAAATCCTGGACGTTAGAAAGAGACTACTCGTGCCTGAAACACATGCATTTCATTTTCATATCAAAATAGGAGTTTTCCACCAGGACAAGTAGAATGTCAGTCCTCAAGCATGGTTGACATCATTGGTTGGAACCTGGCCCAGAACTTTGATCTCGAAGATTCTAGAACTTTTAACATGATCTACTGAGCATGTGCAGTTGTAGCTATCACCCTGCCCCTAGGCAGAGTCCCTCAGTCTCTCTTTTTCCACAGAGCCATGTGATCATGGTATCCATGTAGTCACGGTATTCAACTTTGCTCTCTCCTTACTGATTTTGTTGTGATTTTTGCTGGAGGTGTAGCTGTTCTTCTAATAGAACCTTCTGTTTCTTTTACCTTACAGTAATTTTATTTTTAATTTCATTTTTCTCTTCCTTTCAAACTCTCTTCCTGCCGCATGGCAGGCCTTAGTCACTTTGCAGCCTAGCAGAATCTATTAGTTTTCTTTCATAAATACTGCACTTGCAGTTTAGTTTCTGTGCCCTCTCCTTGCTCTGTCCGTTTTTGTGCCTTTGTCTGGTGCTAGTGAGACTAGGGCTGCCAACTGCCCAATTTTGGACTGGACAGCCAGGTTTTCAGCTGTGATATACAGTGTCCTGACAGAAGTATTGACTGGACACTGAAAATCCGGTTTTTGCAAGAGGCTCCTCTTTCCCACGGCTTCCTGCTTACAGGGAAATAAAGAGACAAGAGCTGTGTTGTGTCCCCGTCCTCTTGCCTCCTTTCCTGTGTTGTGATTGGATGGGATGGAGAGAGGAGGCAGGGCATACCCCAGCCTCAGTTCCCCAGTATTCCACAGGTCTCTGCAACAATGCCCTCAGTGAGTGCTGGACCAAGACCCGAGAGAGGGGCTGGGGCAAGACAGACAAGGGATACTGTCACGGAGGAGGAGAAGGTGAAAAAAGAGAGTGTCAGGGTGGAGAAAGGGGAGAGCAGAGGGGAGAGCAGAGGGGACACAGGGAAAAAGGAAGGGATAGGAAGATAGACACAAGGGAGGAAGAGACACCAAGGGGATATGGAAGGAAGGAAGGTCACAGGGAAGGGGAGAGGCTCAACGGGAGCATGAGGGAAGGCAGGATACACAGATGGAGGAAAGGAAGGAAGAGACCGAAGAGGCACAAAGGAGACGGGGGACACAGAAGGAAATGAGATAGATAAAGAGGAAGGCACTGGTAGGAGAAGGAGACAGGAGGGAATAAGGAGGGAGAGAAAGACAAGAGCATGGAGAGGGAGGGGACTAGAGACAGGAGGGCAGCCTAAGAGAGGAATGCACAGAGGAGGGGGAGGGCATATTGAGAGACAGGTGCCACAAGAGAGAAACATATGAAAGGCTGGGAAGGTTTTAAGGAAAAGGAGAGCGAATCACCTGTGACTGAGAGAGGAAGTTGTGTGTTTGGGAATGTGCATGTGTGTATGAGAGAGGAGGCTGTGCGTTTATGGGGAAGTAGGGAGGTGGTGTGTATTAGAAAGGCTTTAGTTGTGATAGACAGCAGAACTGCATGAGAGAGGCTGCGGTTGATGGGTTTATGAAGATAGTTGAAATAGCATTTTATAAAAGAAAGTATATTGAGGGGAACTTGAAAGCAAAGTAATGAGTGGATCGACAACTGACAATAGTCTGTAATCTCACCCCCCCCCCCCCCAGCCTCCCTTCTCAAAGAATGAAGTTTAATGTGGTGTCCAGTTATGGTCCATGGAAAAGTTGGCCACCCTATGTGGGGCTGACAGAATGCATTCTGTGTGTAATCAGTGTATGCTGAGCCTTGGACTTTCCTGAATTTTATCCGGGTAAGAGTTCCATGTCATTTCACTAATTGATCGGCATCGATGGAGGCTTGCACGGTGAAGGGATCGAGGACCACACCATTCCTGTGGGAGAGAGAGCTCATCTTTCCCACATTGTTAGGAACTAGTCACCACGGCAGAAGCCCTGGATGGCGTAGCCTCCCCTTCTGCTTGCCACAGATGGTACTGCAGTCTTCTTGTGAAAGAGGATAAGCAGGAGCCTGGGCAAGGAGCGGTACTATGCCCAATATCGTTACCCATGCATGTCCATGCCAGGGCACCGATGGTTTGACACGTTGACGTCAGGACCACATCGGGGGCCAAGTCTGCCATTGAGTACCACAGTCACTCTTGACACCATTGAGGTACTATGCCGCCCTTGAGGTGCCGTGGCCACCCTTGCTGCCATAAAGGCCATCGAGGGCTGTGGGCGCCATAGAGTGCCTTGCACACCATCAAACTCTCTGACTGCTGGTGAGGACCTTTCCACGCTGTAGGCATAGATTGGCACCATCGAGCGCCAGGATCCTCGATGTAGCGGAGTAGCAGTATCAACCTCAAGCATCATTGAGGGGCATGGACTCTCGATGCCATCGAGTACCATGACAACAATCATATACCATGGGTGCCAGTGATGACATTTGCTGCCATGGCTTCTCTCGTCAAGGACGAGCACCATTGCCACCATAGGGCACCGGAATTGCCATCAAACGCCCTGGTCGTCCTTAAGGCTGTCAAGAGCACCGGAATGTGGAGGAGCGTCCTGAGTGCCCTCAAGCGCCACAGAAGCCCTTGGGCGACAGGGGTGCCATTGGGCCTTGACCAGCCTTAGGGGCCTTCAAGCACTCAGATCACCATCAACCTGAGGCACCCTCAAGCGCAGAAGCATCCCAGGTGCACCATAGGCCAGTGCCCTTGAGGCCATCGAGCGTTGCGAACACTAATAAGCCCCTTTGTGGTATCCGGACAGGTGCCAGGGTGCCACTGAGCACTGGGGGCCACTGTGGTCGCTGACTCTCTTAGACATTCCAGCTGGTATCGCCAAGTATCGGGGGCGCCACTGGGCTTCGAGCACCATTGGTGCCGACGAGCACCAGGGTCACTGTCAAGGCTGTCATCCCCCATGGGCACTGTCAAGAGATGTTATCGAGCTCAGAACATCAACACCCTTGGGCGCATAGGGGAACCGCTGATGTCGCCAACCATCATCTGTTCCCTTGAGCATCATAGTCAGTGTGGCATAGCGGTACCGCAGGGCCTCCACCTTAGGGCACTGCAGGCATCATTGGTATTGCTGGACCATCAACACCTTCAAGCAGCATGGTTTCTATTGGTGCCACCAACCTTTGACATTTTTCAGCGCCTGCAACTTTGGGTGCCATGGACTCCATAGGTGCCACTATGCTGTCCACGTCTGCAGGTGCTTGGGGTGCCATAAATAGCCCTGTATGCCATCGATGCCATCAAACATGTTGAGCACCTGCGGTGCGGTCAAGCACTGTCAAAACCTTAGGCATGGCTTTTGCTGAGTGCCATATATGTATTCCTATCGTTGGTGACTGCCAAGAGTGCTATTGGCACCATGGACACCGTCTCCACTGTGAGTACGGGAAGATGCAGTCAGACACTGCAGGCTGTCACCACAGAGCACCATGGGTACCATAGGACACCACAGACTTCTCTGATGCCATTAAGCGATGGGAAGACTGGTGAGCCACTCATGACACAAATTCAAGGGCTGAAATCATCCTCTTGGCGCACTATTTGGCATCATGGGTGCAATGGGGATGACGCCGCAGAA
This sequence comes from Rhinatrema bivittatum, assembly GCF_901001135.1. Taxonomy (NCBI): domain Eukaryota; kingdom Metazoa; phylum Chordata; class Amphibia; order Gymnophiona; family Rhinatrematidae; genus Rhinatrema; species Rhinatrema bivittatum. The sequence goes on along the minus strand of NC_042615.1, from coordinate 491,473,455 downwards.
CATAAACTGACAAAGTTAGAGCCCCAGCGGCACTGCACATGCTGACTCCATTAGGAGTTAGTGAGACAGTAGAGAGCATCATGCGTGGTCAACTACAGCGGGGATCATCTACTCCTCCAAGCACCTCAGGTGTTGTTGGGTGGCATTTTCTTTGTCACTGCCAGGAAACACAATTTCTGAGATAGCAGGGCCATCATCGTTGCTTCAAGATATCTGCTTCCTCGTGTGTTTCACTCCATAAGGTGCTATGGGACACTAGCGAGGAGGACACCATCACACGCTCTTTGATTCCTTTTTGGCAGTGTGTAGCACTGACTTCTAGCAAGTGGTGCTTGGTCCTTACTTTGCCATGGAATTCTACCTACTAGCACTTTGCTGTTATGAGTATATGCGCCATCATCTGCAGGACGAGGTACTGCTGCATGAGTGCTGGTCATCATGTTTTTAAAGTGTGGGCACTATTCTTCCAGTGGCCATCTAGTGTATGGGTGTGAATTTTTCCTTGTGGCAAGCACAACAGTTGTGCACCACAGTCACAAGAGTGACCTAAAATTGCATTCCTGGTCGAGCCTCAATTGGCATACATACTAGGAGGGTATTGTCAGGCATCTTGCCCCACCACAAAAGAGGAGTATATCTTTCGATCTCTCCCATATTAGCTTGAATCTCCTTTGTGGGGAAGTCTCCGGGGCTCTGTCCCTTGATTTTTTTGAATCTGTGCACCTCCTTGCAGGCCAGGACCTGTGGGTGTTGGGGTATGGCAGCAGTTGTCATTTGGACCATTTTTTCTGGGGTTCTTCCGTTGATTACCGTGGTGGCTTACCCTGTCACGTGTGAACCTCAGCGGTTAGTGACTGTCTTCCACTCTCACCTGGAGAGTAGGAAGAGTTTTGGGATCAGGAGGCCCCGATTCCCATTGCTTTCCTGTTCTTTCGGAGAAAGGAGATACAACTTGGTTTTCCAGAGGTGACCCTTAATGAGTTCCCCCTTGGACACCTGGTTGTTCACCCCTACAAGGAGCCATCCTCATGCTCCATTTCCTGGAAAAGGAATGGCGTTTTCTCTCTGTTCCCTGTGGGATCCGAGAGCAGGTCAGGTGATAGTGCTCTTTCCTCGGTCATCCTAACGTTCAGCAGGTCTGTTTCATGAGGGAGCTATTCCAGATTCAGTCTCCTTGTTGTACTTGGTGTCTTCTCTTCTGGGCAGTTCCCCAGCGAAGATTATGGGTTTCTTCTGCACAGGAGTCTCCTCTTGATACCTGCTGAGCACAATGTTCATTTTCACAGATGACCGCTCTTGCCATTCTCACATGTGGAATCCTACCTCAGTGAGGAGAGTTCTGGACAATTTGGCAGGTCATCCTTTCAGCCTCTCACCATATCTATGGCTGCATGAGTTAGGGGATGAGGGACTCTGCAACAGAGGTGCTACACTTTTTTTGCAGTGGCTTGTGAGATATCCTTCCCCCTCTCAGGGATTACCCTGTCTGGGGGCAGGGAGATCCTGGATCAAGCAAACGTTGTTCCACTTTCTGGACTATGTAGTTACTTGGGGAAACTATACGTAATTATGATCTTAGGTACTGATACGTAGGCCAGGTTACTGGGCAGTCTGTTCCAAGATCAGACTGACTTGCCTTGGTACCCTTCAGATTTCCAGGCTGGAGAAGAAATCCTGTTTCACAGGGATTTGCACTTACAGCATCCCTGCTTTCTGTCTCTTGATAGAGAGTTTCTGAATTTCTTCCCCGGGAGGTTCACTCTCAGTTTTGGCTGTTCCTATTAGGCTGAGAGGTCTACCTCAGAAGGCAACTCCCTAGTGAAATCAGTAGTGAATTGTTTGGTTGGGGCTGAGATATACATCCTAGTGGCTTTTTCTTATTCCTGTAGCCCCGGGATTTGCCTCCTTGTGTTCTTCACTTCTTCTGACTTCCAGGTGGAATACTGGGAGTGGGAGGAGAGAGAAAAGCTAAGGCATTCGTGGTATATCTTAATGTATCCAAATAGTACGAGGATGTGTCAAATCAAGTGAACCATCTACAGGCACAAAGTTGTACTAGAGTAGGAGAAATTTTTATTCACTCAATTGGTTATCAGGCAGACGTATTTTGCATTTTAAAGCAGTGAAACAGTTAATTGTGATGACATTGTAGGCCCCCTGACATGGCCATGTTTCGCACTGGCTGCATCAGAAGGGACAGAACAGGAGATCAATCAGATCTTCGCCAATATGAAGATGGACAGATCTTAATAGACGTGATCAGAAATGCAAGGTTACAAAGTTTCAAAGACCTGCCATGCAGACGGTCTAGGTTACCAGTCTGTTTGGCGACTTGGCATAAGATGCTCGCAACAAGCTTTGCTTGATTTTTCTCCCCATTGTGCCTATCAGCCAATCATTGGACATGCTTCTTAAAATGCATTCTGTCCTTCAAAAGCTAGTGGACCACAGTTTCTTTCTGGAGGGTTCTCTAGCAACCATTGACATTTTGGTTGTCTTATGCTACCAAAGGAAACCTTTCAATCTTTGTCCAAGAGGCTTTCTCTTGGTGGGTTCTCTGTGCCTTTTCTTGTATCCATGTCAGGGTTCATTGATCCAAAACCCTGACTGTAATATTTTCTGTGAGGCGAAGTATCTTTCTTGCTGGAATTCGCATCACGCCCTACGTATTGGGGTTTTGTGGCTTGGTCTGTACTATGGTTCTATGTAAAACCCAACTCTTTTCCCACCTAGACCCATTTTGGAGTTGGCTGCCTCACAAACAAAAGGGAGAAAGGTGGTGCTTTCAGCACTGTGCGATTTCCCGCTTTGTCCTGTTCAAGCAGCCTATAGTGTGGGAATCACCATGTGTGAGGACTGATCCTGTGTGTTCTCAGAGAAAGCAGAGTTGCTTACCTGTAACAGGTGTTCTCCAAAGACAGCAGGATGTTACTTCTCACAAAACTCACCTGCCTCCACTAGGAGTTGGTTTCTCCATGTATTAGCTATATCATGGACTGAGGGACTCTGCCTAAGGGGCAGGGTGATAACTACAGCTGCGCATGCTCAGTAGAGCACGTTGAAAGTTCTAGAATATTTAAGATCAAAGTTCTAGGCCAGGCTTCATCCACTGATGTCACCCATGTGTGAGGACTGACATCCTGCTGTCAATGGAGAACACTTGCTACAGGTGAGCAACTTTGCTATATTCACTGAGGGTGTTTTCAAAGGCATTTTCCACGGGTAAAAATTGTTTTTTTTAACCTGCAGAAATAGCCTTTTGGAAACTTGCCCACCTGATATGAGGGTATTGTCTGCCTGAGCGGAGGTGTTCCCAGGATCAGGGTTGATGAGGGGTTGGATCTAGGCACGTACATTTGCATTTTCAATAGCAGGCACTTCAGTTTTCCTGAACATTTTCCTTGCATGTACAATAATAGCAGGTGCAATAATGTACAGGTAATCTTGATGGGGTAATTTTCAAAGTGGACTTATGCTTCTTTTTTATTAGCTAACATCTAAGTATGTTTAAGCATAAAGTACAGAGGGGACCCTTTAGGGCTTCATACCCTCTGCCAGCTGTCACCCAGTCTTTTTTTTTTTTTCCTTGTTTTCATATTTTACTTTTCAAAACAATAACAGCTTCACAAGTGAAGAATTTAAAATTAAGGCCTCAGCCTGTAAAGTTCCTGACACGTATAAATGACTAAATATTAGCAGATATTCAGTTGATGGTTTTATTTCTCATGCTGCTGCAAAATATTTGATTCAGCTCGGGAGTTATGCGACTTCATCCCTCACAGATTCACTCCTGTGAATAATTACTTCTACACTTCTGAGTTTTGCAGAATAAAGACCATAGTTTTGTTATTGGGGGATTTTTTGAATGGAATTTTTAACATATTTTATATGGGGTCTTGGGGAGGGTCCCTATTCTGTGCCTAAGGGAAAATCATTTGTAGATCAGGCCTTTATTCAAACTATTTCGCCCCTTCTGTGTCCTTGCTGGGCATCAGTAATAGGACTGAATTGTAAGGGTGACCACTTGTGCCTGTACTGTTGGAAGAAGAAGATGACAAGAAAATATAGGGTTTTAAAAAAATTATTATTATATGTTATGTAAGTGTTTAAATATGTATTTATCAGTGAGTACCGGAATACATTGGCTAATCTTACAGTGCAGAATTTCTGATTCTTGCCTCCAGGCAAATCTCGTAGTTACTGGGGAAAATGAAAGTGTGAAATGCTTTTTAATCTATATTTAACAACAGCTAGTCTGGCGATTACTGATGTGAATTCTCTGTAGATTTTCCCCATGGTATCAGTAAAACGTGTGAGGAAACAACATTGTTGCACGTTTATACTAAGTCCATCAACTGTTTGCTCTTTAAATATCCTTTACTGTCATTTATAACCAGACTGGAAGAAGTCCTGCATTTAACATCTGCATTAAGCATAGGGTTGCCAACTGTTTCCAGATTTTCAGGACAGGTTGATCCAGTCCTGGTTTTCCTCCCCTGCATGCAGGTACTTTTAGTCTTGCTTTCTTAGGGAATGCAATAGGGAAATCACAATAAGTCCCAGCATGTAATGGGGTAAAACCAGGACTGGATCAAACTGTCCTGAAAATCTGGAGCCAGTTGGCAACTCTGAACACAGATTGCAGGATTGCAACTGGACATCAGTACAGGCCCCAGTTGTATTAAACCATTTTCAGCCTGTTTTATTTTTCTTTATTCTTTGGGAAAAGCAGGGGAGTTCTTATTTCTGTATGGTGGAGAAATCTGTAGGCGCTTCCACAAGCACTAACTTACCCTGAGCAGAATATATACTGTGTCATTAAGTACCTATCTAGATTCAGTATCTAGATTCTAGATACTGATTTAAGAAAAAAAAAATATATATAAAATACATTTTAAAGAATGTTAAAAAGCTATCTTTAGGTTTGAATGACAGGCACAAGAATATTAGCAGCATCTTCATTTTAGGTACTTGTTCCCTAGAAGCCTGTCCGCTCTTACCCTATATCAAGGCTTTCCAAAGTAGACCTGGGGATGGCACAGTCAGTTGAATTTTTAGGATATCCTCAATGAATATGCAGTGAATATAAATTTCCGTCTACTCGGATATCCTGAAGACCTGGCTGGGAAACCCTAAACCCATGTAGTGCTGCTATCAGGGCTTCAATTTATAATGAGATTTGTATCTCTCCTTGGTTTTCCAAATCCCGTTCTATAGCACTCCCATTCATATAGTTCCAGCTTAAGTGGACATGTAGGATCGTGAGATCTACAATGCAACAGAATAGTTCAGATATTTTAAAAAGCCTGAATTAGATCATGCTGCCAAAGCGAGATAGGTCCGCAACATTGGATACATTGGCACTCCCTGTAGCTAGGAGTGTACTATACAGTAAGAATGATGAAGAGCACTGAACAAGGAGCCATTTGAAAATGCTAATTTTTTTTGTGCTATTACAGCACTGAGCTCCTAGGCCAGGCATCTTCATTTTTGCATCCTTATATGAAGAACTAGCTATGGAACTGGACAGGTCCATGCCGATTAAATTTACGTCCTCTGTAAAGCAGTGGCGTAGCCACCGGTGGGCCTGGGTGGACCATGGTCCACCCACGTTTTGCTCAAGCCTACCCAGCTTTTTGTTTCAGGGCCAATAGGAAACTGCCTACCACATCAGCAGCAGGGTGGCCCCCAGCAGAAATGTAAGGGGTCTGTGGAGGCAGCAAAATAAGAAGGGGAACTTTGCCAGGTTGGTGAAAGAGCACTGTGGGTTGGGAATCAATGGCCGATGGGACACTCTTAGCACTGCTGCCCGCCTCAATCTCGTTCATCACTCCAAGCGGCAGCCTCCTCACGCTCATTCCCTCCCCTCCCTCTTGCACCTCCCAAGAGGAGTCTGGGTGGAGGTGCGTTCAGTAACATCATATGGGTAGGCCCTGGCCTAGGATGTAGTCAAAGTGTCCGGTCTGGTGGGCTAGAGAACATGGCACGGGACAGGATTTCACTTCACTTGTGCCCCTTGTGTTCGGTGTGGCAGGGCCTGGAAAGCACAAGGATCGGTGTTGGGTGGCTCAGCAGTCACCGCTGCCAGTGGAGTGGGGGCAATCGTGGGTTGGTGAGCCTGTGGAACCATGCGACCGACACCGGGCCCTGTAGCCTCATTTTTCCCACACGGTGATGGCAGTAGCTGCTCCCACTGTTCCCCTCACACCTGCCTCCGCCTCAGAGTGCCAACCGGACTCCTGCCTCACTACTGCATTCAGCTGCCGGCTTCTCTTGTGCTGGGCGCGCAGCAAAATATAATCATTTTAAAAAAACCCACCATCGGGCCCTTCGGATTCGATTATTTTGGGGCCACCATGCTTGTTGAATCCTCCCTCCGTGACCACTAATGTAAGTAAAAATCGTTTTTGTTTTATGGAAGGGAGAAGCATGAGAGAGCGCACATGTGTGAGTCAGGCAGCATGTATGGGAATGAGTGAGGGAGGGAAGAGTATGTGCCAGGAGTGTCTGAGAGCACGATTGTCTGTGTGAGTGCACATGTGTGAGGGAGCATGTGAATCAGAAAGTGTGTCTGTGAGCATCTGAGAGAGCCTTGTGCATGTGTGAGGAAGCATGCGTGAGTCAGGCAGCATGTATGGGAATGTGAAAGGGAGAGAGAATGTTTGTCAGGGGGTGTCTGAGAGCATGTATGGCTGTATGGGCGCACAAGTGAGGGAGCATATGAATCAGGGGGTGTGTCTGTAAGCATCTGAGAAAGCATGTGTGAGGGAGCATGTGCAGGAGCGTATGAGAGAGTGAGAGTCAGGGAGCCTCTGAGAGCCTGTGCATCTGTGTATGTGTGCAGGAGCATGTCTATGAGCATCTGACAGAGGGCGTGTGCGTATGTGAGCGTGTGCTTGTGAATGAGCTTATGAGAGTGTGTGTATGAGAATGTGCGTATGTGTATATAAGAGAGAGGAGAAATTTTAAGCACACTAGCTCACCCCCGAAAAATCCACAACAGTCTCAGGGTATCTGGAATCAAAAGTTTCCAGCTATGGAGAACAGAATATTCTTTTCCCTAACTAGTTTTAATTATTGGGTTTCATTTGAAATGCCTGCTGTTTTGAAATATTTTATGGGTGTTTGGGACAATTTTAAATATTTTTATATGAGCTTTTAATTAGGCTCCAGGGGTGATTTGGGAAACTATAGACTAATGAACCTGACATCTGTGCTGGGCAAAATGGTTGAAGCTATTCTTAAAAACAAAATAATTGACCACATAAATAGACATAGTTTAATGGGGGAGTGTCAAGATGGGTTTTGCAAAGAGAAGTTTTGCCTTTACCAATTTAGATTTATTAGAGGGTGAAAAATAAATGTACAGATAAAGGTGAACCTGTTGATATGTGCATTTGGATTTTCAGAAGGCATTTGACAAAGTCCTTCATTTATTTATTACAGCAGTTTATATTCTTCCTAATTCCTAGAGCATCTGTTCTAAGCAGATTACAGAAGAACATAAATAATATAAAACATGCAAACAGATAACATACATGACAGTAATAAAAGAATGAGTGCAAACAGATAAATTGGGAGGTCATTTAGCTAGGAGGCAGTGTCCTATTGTGGATTAGTAACTGGATAAAAGACAGGAAACAGAGGGTAGGACTAAATAGTTTTCTAAATGGAGAAAGGTTATTAGTGGAATGCCCAGGGTCTGTATTGGAACCTGTGCTATTTAGCATATTCATAAATGATATGGAGAAAGGAATGACGAGTGAGGTGACCAAATTTGCAGATGACACAAAATTGTTTCAAGTTGGTTAAATAGCTACAGATTGTGAAGAACTGCAGAAGGCCCTTGTGAGACTAAGAGACAGGGATGGTAACTTTCAAACCAGCACGTATGGCACATGCCCAGATACACGGCCATTTTAAAACTTGTGCGTGTATATGCGCGCATGTTATAAAATAGCCTGACCGCGTATATTTGTGGGCCCACTTATAAGTGGGCAAACACCTATGTGTATAAATCATGCTTCTACTGCATAAGTCAGGGAATTTTAAAAGGGGTACGCATCCATGCCATTGCCAGTTTCACCAGTTCATTCACCAGTTCGCCAGTTAACAGCTTAGGTCCTCCAACCCTCCCTGGTTTGATAGTCTGCACTCCCCCCAGTTATCCCAGACCCTTTAAATCTCTGAGAAATGGCTCTTTCCTTTTATTTTTTAACTTATACCTCGTCCCTAGCAGAAGTAAACTTTCGCGGCAGGGGATCTGGGTGCGCACCTAGGCGCATACGTATTTATGTGCACAGTTTTTTGCCACGCCCCGAAATGCCCTCGACCCACCCAGACCACACCCATTCCCCGCCCCTTTTTGAAAACCTTCGAGATGCACGCGCATCTGGGCAGCTTTTACAATTCGTTGGGCATGCTTGAGCCTGACTTATGCACATATCTCCCAATTTTGGCACCTGCTGGACTTTCAAAATTCACCTCTGAATTTCTCAATGGTAATTGCAATTGAATGTGGACAAGTGCACTGTAATGCATGTGGGGAAAAATAATCCCAATTAAAGGTACACGATGGTGGGTTCCATGTTAGGAGTCACCACCCAGAAAAAGGACCTCTGAGTCCTTGTGGACAACACCTTGAGATTTTCGGCTCAGTGTGAGGCGGCGGTCAAAAAGGCAAATAGAATGTTTGGAATTGTTTGAAAAGGAACAGAGAAGAAACCTGAGAACATCATAATGCCTTCGTATAGATCCATAGTGCACCCGTACCTTGAATATTGTGTGCAGTTCTGGTAGCCCCATCTAAAAAAAAAATTAGCGGACATAGAAAAGGTACAGAAAAGGGTGACAAAAATGAAAAAATGGGATGGAAAAGCTCCCTTATGGAGAAAAGCTAAGCTGAGTACGGCCCTCTTTAGTTTGGAAAAGAGATGACTGAGAGGGACATTATTTGATTGAAATTTATAAAATCATGAGTTGGGGGGAACGGGTAAAGAGGGAACGGTTATTTACCCTTTCAAACACTAGGACTAGGGGAAACTCCATGAAACTAGCAAACGGCAGATTTAAAACAAATCTCAAGGAAGTATTTTTTCACTCAGCGCAACTAATTTATTGGGGTTCAGAAGAGGATTGGACAAGTTCCTGAAGGAAAAGTCCATAAACAGTTCTTAACCAGATAGACTTGGGAAGCCCAGCACTTATCTCTGGGAGTGAGATTTGCTGGGGATTTGCTGAGTACTTGTGACCCGGACTGGCCTCTGGCAGAGACAGGATGCTGGACTCGATGGACCTTGTTCTGACCCAGCCTGGCACTTTTATGTTCTTATGAGCAACCCCTATTAAAAAAAAAATACCCAATAGCCAAACAAAGGAAAGAAACAAAATAGCTAATTTTAAAAACCAGTAAATGGAACCTTTTTTTCTCTCGGAAACAATTCTTAAAATAAAAAAAAGTGGGGTCATCCACTCTGGATAAATTGATTACTGTAATGTGAAGAATTTTTGTGTGTAATATATATTTGTATATAACATTTCAAGCCAACAAGCTTATAATGCAAAACAGGCCACACAGTCATTTTGAAACCAGCCCTGGCATACTTGACTAGGATATAAAAACTCAAATTTCAGTACCACCCAGGTTACAGCTTTTAAGTTTAACTATGCCCATCTGAGCCGGCATAGGTCCTGGGTCCCAAATTCCTAATCCATTTTTAGTCTACTAATAATAAAAAGAGCACTGCAACAACAAAAAAATCCCCTTCATTCAGTGGAATTGGAATTCAGAGGTGTGCAAAAATATATGCACACGAGTAAGTCTACATGGAACAGAGCTGAATATTCCCTAAGCCAGTCCAAAAATCTCTTTTACAGCATGAGGAAAAACTGCCTTGGGCTGATTGTCTCCAGCTAATCAGCCATTTACACAACTGAAGATTTTTTTGTCGAATTGAAACCAAAATGGTTAAACAGTGAAGCTTGTTTTCTTTCTATATTTTTACTTTTATTGTTTTATTGCAGAAGTCAACATATTTTTAAAACTATCCCTGTAATTGAATTCACGTTTGCCTGCATACATAAGAGTAGTAAATTCCACAAGCTGTTTTTATGTAATTATTTTCTCTAGCATCACTATTTATTTAAAAGGAATTAAGACAGTTTTCTGCATTTACAGTGGGCTGCACAGCACGAGTTCACCTCCAATACTAATGTATGCTAAACAGTTGCATAGTGCATACTGTTATTAAAATAGGAGCATTGAAGGCATTTTAGATCACAGAGCCCTAGTGGCCTGCATTTTGTTTGCTTTGACATTATTAAACACAATCTGTTTCTCTAACTGTGACTCTAATTACTCCATTTGCATGGCAGAAAAGTTTCCTATGTGGTTCAACTTCTATTAACAGTCTTTGCATGTTGCTGTTGCTTTCCAAGCTAGTGTTTCATGAGCAGAGCACCTTCAATCGAATTGAATGATTATGCAGAATCAATAAGTTTTTGTGTTTGTCTTTGTTGTTTCTTTGATATGGCCTACAGGATGCTGCAGGCAAGGTGCTGGACCGTTGGGCTATCATGTCCCGGGAAGAAGAGATTATTACCCTTCAGCAGTTTCTGAGGTTTGGAGAAACCAAATCCATTGTGGAGCTGATGGCAATTCAAGAAAAAGAAGGGCAGGCCGTGGCAGTACTGTCTTCAAAGGCGGATTCTGATATCAGGACTTTTATTGAAAGCAACAATCGCACCAGGAGCCCAAGTCTTCTTGCTCATCTAGAGAATAGCAACCCTTCCAGTATTCATCATTTTGAAAACATCCCCAATAGCCTGGCATTCCTGCTTCCATTCCAGTACATAAATCCAGTCTCTGCTCCGCTCTTGGGCTTGCCTCCAAATGGCCTCCTGCTGGAACAGCCAGGAGTGAGGTTGCAGGAGCCTAGCCTCTCAGGCCAGAAAGAACCTGAAGAAACTAGTGAATCGGACGTGTCCCCTATGCCTCGTGTGAATGAACAGACTCCCAACAGGAATGCCTTGTCCAGCATCACAAATGTGGAACCTAAATCTGAGCCAAACAATATCTCTTCCCCTGTTCATAGTAGTGGACACATCAATGATTTAGTGAAACCAGAACACACAAGAAGTTCTTTCAGGATTCACAGAATGAGGAGGATGGGCTCGTCATCAAGAAAAGGGAGAGTATTTTGCAATGCCTGTGGCAAAACCTTCTATGACAAAGGTACCCTGAAGATCCACTACAATGCTGTTCATCTAAAGATCAAACACAGATGTACCATTGAAGGGTGCAACATGGTCTTCAGCTCTCTTCGGAGTCGCAATCGTCACAGTGCAAACCCCAATCCCCGTCTTCATATGCCCATGCTACGAAACAATAGAGACAAAGATCTAATCCGTTGCACATCAGGGGCAGCTACTCCAGTTATAGCAACTACAAAATCTAATCTTTCTTTAACAAGCCCTGGGCGGCCTCTAATGGGCTTTTCTACTCCCCCACTAGACCCAGTTCTTCAAAATTCTCTCCCTAGCCAGCTAGTGTTTCCAGCTTTAAAGACTGTGCAGCCTGTTCCTCCATTTTATAGAAGTTTGCTAAATCCTGGAGAAATAGTGAGCCCTCCAACCTCACTAGCCAACAGCCCCATAATGCCAGTACCCATTTCTGTAGAGCAACCTCCCCTTCCACTACCACCTCATGTTCTAGAGCCACCGCCTGCCATGAGTATGCCTACCCATGAAACTAATATGGAGCTTGCTCCTAAGAAAAAACCAAGGAAATCAAGCATGCCTGTTAAGATTGAGAAAGAAATCATTGATACTGCTGATGAGTTTGATGATGATGATGATGAGGAGATCAATGATCATGGTGTCATAGTTAATGATATTGCCCATGACAATCATAACCATTCCCAAGATGAGATGAGCCCAGGATTGTCTGTGAAGGGTTTTTCTAAAAATGGTAGAAACAGGTGTGTTTCAAGGACTGAAATACGAGCAGAGAGCATGACTTCAGAAGACCAAGAACATGAAAGAGACTTTGAAAATGAGTCTGAATCCTCAGAGCCAAAGTTTTATGAGGAATCCATGGAAAGTGATGATCGCCTTCAGCTTCATAGAGAAAGTAATGAAAAATCTGTGATAAACAGTGATAAGCCACATGAAAACCACAATGATTCTCATCACCCTCAAGCTGTAATTAAGGTGAAGGAAGAGTTTACAGACCCTACCTATGATATGTTTTATATGAGCCAATATGGACTTTATAACGGAGGAAGTGCAGGCATGGCTGCTTTTCATGAAAGTTTAGCTGCATCACTGAGCTATGGCAGCCCACAAAAATACTCCCCAGAAGGTGACCTATGCTCTAGCCCAGATCCCAAAATCTGTTACGTGTGCAAGAAAAGTTTTAAAAGTTCTTATAGTGTGAAGCTTCACTACAGAAATGTTCATTTAAAGGAGATGCATGTCTGCACCGTGGCTGGCTGCAATGCTGCCTTTCCATCAAGGAGGAGTAGAGACAGGTCAGTAAACACTCATTAGCTTTTACATTTTTCATATGTTTAAGTTTATAGAAGGTATTTTTCGCCATTTAAAATGCAGTTTAGAGCATTGAAAAACATGTCTATACCATGTGTCTCTTTATGAATGGGAAAATCTATATTCATACAATAGATGTGATCATTACATTGTTGATAGCTTTATTGATCAATAAACATAAAAATCATTACAAATTATTATAATATAGTCTCACTTCAGCCCATTGTATCTTTTTATTTATTTATTTTGGTTTGTGACGATATAGCATGAAACTCATGAAGCTGAGGCTAAAGTTGGCTGTTGCCATTGTTTTGGTGTTACAGGGGCTGGCTGCTAATGAGGAGGCCTATGTACTAGCGTGCATTAACATCTACCGTTGGCACATCGTAATTAGCTCATGTTAATGGCCCATGTTAACGACATGCAAATGAATTTTATGTTAATTTACTAGCGTTAAAAGTTAGTGCATTAATGCAGACATTATCACAGAAACTTAACTATACCTCTCCAAAGTGTAGTTAAGATTTTTTGTATTAACGTGTCTGTGCTCACTATTGCATGTTTTAACATGCGTTATTCATCTGTGCATGAATAGGTAATGCATTTATTTATTTATTTATTTAATCCATTTTAGATTCCACCATTTTTATATGTTCAACACAGATCAAAGCATTTACATACATAAAATAATACTCAATCACATACAATATATTGATACCAATAAACTGAAAGAAAATGAAAAAAATAATTAATACAACATAAAATAAAAGTAAAAACTCTGCACCTATTTGTCAATTAGCTGGTCAGCATCTCTTTTGTATAGTTTTGCTTCCTGTTATTTCATTAGCATAGGTTTTTCATTAAAACTCTTGTGAGCTAATTAACACGCATAAACCAGATTGCGTGTACTAACAGTACTTTTAATACATGTTAACACTTGAGAAATCATTAGCATACTTTAGTACATTGACCCCTAAGTGCAGGAACTTTGAGACAAGATCAGCTATTGTGAAAGCTGTTGTGCTCCTTTTGGAGAGCAAGTAATAAGCAAACAAGATCTTTCTGACATATTGAAATGAAGGAATGTTTTTACCAAGGAATAATGAAAAGAAACTATGCTGCCATTTTGAATTGTACTCCTCACGTGAAAGTGACCATTTGAGACCAATGTTTCTCACTTGTACTGTAGTGTGTGTGTGTCTGTTTATGTGTGGGTATTTATACATGCTACACAAAGTCATTTTCCTTTACTCTTTCTATCTGAATCTCAGCAGAGACACATCATGTCACCTCTAAAATTCCCCCTCCTGTTTCTTCCAATATCTCCTCCCATAAATAGTCCAAATACTGAGGGACTATTTCCCCTACTCGCCTACAGCTCAGACAATCAGTTGGATCTACTTTGGAACTATGAATATCTAGTCAATATATATCACTGCTGCGGATCGATTGATGTTGCTTTTATTTATTGACTCAGACCATTCCCTCCAACCCTATATAGATATAGATATGAGCCGGAAACTCCTGGCACGTCACCTTCTTGGGTTGGGATCCTAAGGTGGGTATGGTACTCAAGCCTCCTTGAGTACCATCCAGTAGTAATCACTGGATCATTGAACGATCACAAAATTGAACTTGATGTGCATTGACAGGATCCCTAGTTTAATAGCCTCCTTCCCCCCGTTAGCCCCGACCCTGAAAACCCCACTGACTAGCCTAGATTTATTTGTTTTAATACTTACACGCTGTCCATAGCAGAAGTAAGTTTACTTGGCAGGGGACCCCGCTGCATACAAGGACATGTATGTATTTACGTTCACATTTCCTGGCCAGGCCTCAACCTGCCCGGACCACGCCCAGTCTCTGCTCCTTTTTAGAAATGTTTCACTTGTGCACGCGGCGGGAGATACGCGTATACATGAGCGGCTTATAAAATCTGCTCGGCGCATACCGGCCCAGCTTGTGCACATATCTCCCGGCATTGGCACACGAAGGGCTTTTAAATTTGCCTTTAAAAGAGCTGCCTATTGCCACTAGTGAATGTTTTCTGGTACAGTTATCAAGTTTAAGATATAAAATGGTATGTTTAATAACAGGGACATTTATTGCAATTTTAATTCTATAAAATTGTCTCTCTCTCTCAAAAAACAAAATCAAATATTCATGTATTAAAAATCAAATATTCATGTATTATTTTTACACTACAAAGAAAAATTGATATATTCTTTGATTTTAAAAATACACTATTTGTTTTTGGGTTGTTTTTTGTTTTTTTTTAAATAAAATTTGATGTGAGTGCAATAATCTGCTTTTGGGTGTGCAGTAAGACTAAACATAACAGATTTAGTTCTGGGTAAAATAACGTGCAAAAATCTTGCAAGTCACTTTGCACACAAAATTATGAAATTGTGTATATTTTGCTGATGGGTTTCTTTGCTACCAGCTGAAAGAAAATACAAACACAAAATTGTGCATTCATAAATTTCAGCACAAAGCAGCACCCTAGAGACTTTTGCTAAAAATTCTAATTTTAAGAATGGGGCAGAAAGTCGCATGGTACTATTTGTGCAGGTTTTTGCAAGGACAGGGTTGGGTTGGTTTTTTTTTTGGGGGGGGGGGGGGGGGGGGGGATTTAGAGAGAGGATTTTTTTCCCTTCCTGAAATTGCAGGAAATCAAATCCTTAGGCCAGCTGTGATCAATTCTGATGTCAAGAGCCACAAATTACGTTTGGGTTTTTAGGATATCCACACTGAATATGCTTGAGATAGATTGGCATGTAATGCCTTATAAAGTATGCAGATCTATCTCATGCATATTCATTGTGGATATCCTGAAAACCAGACCTTGTTTGTGGCTCTTGAGGGCTGGAGTTGGCCACCCCTGCCTTAAGCAAAGTATTTGCTAGTTTGAAACTGTTCAAGCAGCCCTTTTGCAGTTTATTTATCTTAATTTTGCCTGAAACATAAATCTGTTAGCATATGGCATTCAGCTTTATAACTTGCCTTGCAAAATCTCTTACCCCAGAGTGAGTCCGTTCTACCTTGTTGCTCACTCTTTGAAAGCATGGACAGATAGATTTGTCTGTAAAGAGTATCTGTCTGAGTCCTCAATAGATAAGAACATAAGAAAATGCCATACTGGGTCAGACCAAGGGTCCATCAAGCCCAGCATCCTGTTTCCAACAGTGGCCAATCCAGGCCATAAGAACCTGGCAAGTACCCAAACATTAAGGGGTAGATTTTCAGAGCCCTGCTCGCCTAAATCCGCCCAAAACCGGGCGGATTTAGGCGAGCAGGGCCCTGCGCGCCGGGAAGCCTATTTTACATAGGCCTCCCGGCGCGCGCAGAGCCCCGGGACTCGCGTAAGTCCCGGGGTTCTCGGAGGGGGGCGTGTCGGGGGCGTGTCGGGGGGCGGGCCCGGTCGTCGCGGCGTTCCGGGGGCGTGTCGGCAGCGTTTGGGGGGCGGGTACGGGGCGTGGCTACGGCCCGGGGGCGTGGCCGCGCCCTCCGTACCCGCCCCCAGGTCGCGGCCCGGCGCGCAGCAGGCCCGCTGGCGCGCGGGGATTTACGTCTCCCTCCGGGAGGCGTAAATCCCCCGACAAAGGTAAGGGGGGGGTGTAGACAGGGCCGGGTGGGTGGGTTAGGTAGGGGAAGGGAGGGGAAGGTGAGGGGAGGGCAAAGGAAAGTTCCCTCCAAGGCCGCTCCGATTTCGGAGCGGCCTTGGAGGGAACGGGGGGAGGTAGCGCGGCTCGGCGCGCGCAGGCTATACAAAATCGATAGCCTTGCGCGCGCCGATCCAGGATTTTAGTGGATACGCGCGGCTCCGCGCGTATCTACTAAAATCCAGCGTACTTTTGTTTGCGCCTGGAGCGCAAACAAAAGTAGGCTGTTCGCGCTCGTCTGAAAATCTACCCCTAAGTCTATTCCATGTAACCATTGCTAATGGCAGTGGCTATTCTCTAAGTGAACTTAATAGCAGGTAATGGACTTCTCCTCCAAGAACTTATCCAATCCTTTTTTAAACACAGCTTTTTTAAAGCTTTTTTAAACACAGCTATACTTACTGCACTAACCTCCATACAGCTGTGATTCTTAGCCATACTGGAAACAGATGAAATTTATGACAAGCCTCAGTGTCATTATAGAGCCTCCATCACATTCGCTTTGTAGGGGGTTCTGTTCACAATGCACAGGGAGGGCTCAACTTTCCGAGCCATTTCCCTGGCTAAAACTGTACGTTGCCCATGGAAATGGGCTTCTAGAGAACTGCCCGCCCCTGTGTGCACACAAACACACGGGGAGGCATTGCCGGGGATGGGTTTATTTATTTATTTAGTTGCAATCTTTTATTGGGGGCGGAAGAGTTGCGCATGTGATTTTTCTCTCCCCCTCCCCACCGCACCAAAAAAAAAAAAATCTTCCTGTACAAATTAGCACGAGTGAGTGTGTGCGGGTGGCTTTGGTGATATAATTTGCAAAACAAAATTACGTGCATACTTCCACTTTGAAAGTATTCTCAGAAAAACCACCTGCATGCCTTCTCACTACAGGAGCCGTTTTTCTTTGAAAATCGGCTTATGGTAGGGGGGCATGAAACTACCCTGCTGTTTGTGCTGTTGAGATTCCGGGTGAGAAACTGCGCATATAGAATTGGAAATTCCATTATCTGCCTGGACTTTTCTTCCCTGGCCCCCCCAGCCAGACCTGGATTTAGGTACAAGGCAACCTAGGGAACTGCCCCCAGAGCCAAATTTTGATAGGCGCCGGAGTACCCACCGATCCAGGCCTGCAGGCGCACCTCTGTCCTCCATAGCATTCCCAGCCCCGCCACAGCAGGAACGTCAAGGAAATTCAGTGCAGGGGCCTGAGAGGCCCTGGGCCCCCTTGCCCCGGTCTCCATGGTAACAGGAAGCCCTTGCGGCAGAAGAGGGGGTGCCGCGGGGCCTCTGAGCGCGTGAGGGCTCCCAAGTCTTGCACTGGATTCCCTTGCTGAATTTGCTGTTGCTGCAGGGCCTGGTATAGAGGACAGTGGTGGCAACTTAACTTGACTCTCTGCAGGGGGCTATCAGTGACCCATGTTTTCTGATCCTATTCTCTGCCTGGAGCTAGTAGGGAAAAGAGACCAGTATGGAAAGGAAATGCTCAGAAGCAAGCACAAGCTGTGGAAGTTATTTATTTTACATATTTTCTTTTTCAGCTAATAGGGCAGCAGTGGGGGAATTCTTCTGGTCCTCTGGGGTTACCAACCAGTTGGGTTTTCAGGATATCCCTCATGAATATGCATAAGGTAGATCTGCATGCATTTGGGACAGTATTTGTGCTAATTGATCTCACACATATTCACTGGGGATATCCTGAAAGCTCAGGTAGCTAGTGGCCCTTCAGGACAGGGACTTCCCGACTCCTGGTATAGTAATACGTGCTGCCCTGGAAGCAACAATGTATCCATGATACTCATCATTTAGTTATCTCGAAACACTTTCAGCTCGATTGAACTGCTGCTTTGCTAGGTCATTAACGATGTCACCTGCAAACTGTGGGGGTTTTCTATTAATACTAGATAAGAAGTACTGTTTGATGGGTTTTCTGAAGCTCCTCTGATTCAGGGCTTCATTCACTTTTGTTGGCTTCAGTGCAAATACAAACTTTTGGATAAGTCCATAAAGCAATGAAGAATAGGTCTTTGAGGGTATTTTTTAAATGGGTTATTCAGGGGTTGCTGTACTGTAGACCAGTTAAAAAATGAGATTACACAAGCTTTGTTTGCCGGCACACTTTAAGAGCCTGGGGTGAGAGCTACAACATGATAGCCCCCACTGTAACTCTGGAAAGGAACTAAGTGCCAGAGTTGTTCGTTTGAGATTATTAACACACTGAGACATCAGAAAAAGCTGGGAAAGCTGGGAAGGGGCTGCTGGGATCATATGGAAAAGACAGAAGCGTATTCATTGGTCATCACTGCGGGATGGAACTTGTGAGGTGCTAGGACGTGGATAGCACGCAAGGGTCTCACGTGCTCTTCTGCAAAACGTTTGTTAGAATCACACTTTACGGGCATGCCGAGAAATCATTCAGAATTGGTTCCTGCATTGTGTCACTGAGAAAGATGGCTCTCTCAGTCAGCCTTATTGACATTTAAACTTGTGACTTTCGGATTGCACAGATGTTGCAGGCTGATGCCTGAAACAGCAAAATGACCCTTCTGACACAATCGTTTGCTTTATGTTTTGTGTATGGACCATACTTTTGTCCTGCAAGACAGAACATTTTTATTTATTTATTTATAGACATTTGGAGGTCTATATCCAGCTGATGAATATATTCAACTATCTTAAAGTTAGCTGGATAAGTTTATCTGGCTTACTTTAGGACAAGTGTATGGGCCAACCAGAGATAGCTGGATACATTATCAGGCTAACTCAACTCCTCCCTGTTTTGCCCATTCTCCTCCTACCCCTAAGCCAGATAAGTGGCCAAGTATTGAAACCGCAATACGTAGCCGGATAAGCCGGAACGTAGCCGGCTAAGTGGCGCTGAACATGGACCCTCCTGATATTCTGCTTTTTTTCACAAGTGGCCTCAGGACAGATTACAAAACAGGTTTTAACCAACAGTTACAGTACATTGGTAGAAGGTCATTTACAATCACCAATGAATCAAGTTTTCAGTGGATAGCATTGAGAGCCCAGGGTATATAACTTCAAGCCCTTACTTGATGGTTCAGGTAAATAGGTCTAAAAGACTGAGTGCCTCTGCTGAGGGGACTCTAAGGGAAGGTGTGGCCAAAGTGAGGTAGCACAGATCGAGGCCTCGGGCTGAAAGTATTTGTTCCAGATTTTGGGAAGGTGTGGAATCTTGTACAGGGTAGTCTAGCTGAAGCTGGAGTAGAGAAGAGCCTTTTGGGAGGATTGGAGCTGTCTAGAGGGACTGTAGGTGAAAAGAAGTTGAGAGAGATACTCAGAGGCTTGTTTGTTCATGCACGTACAGATGAAGCAACTCATTCGGAGTCAGCCTCTGTTGGTCTGCGACCCCTATTTTCATTTGGCTCATCCATTGCTGTGACAGCCTTTGGCCAAGGACCACAGACTGCAGCTCCCTCAAGAACGTGGACACTGGGATCCTGGGTCTGGCCATTAGGTGTCACCATTGCATAATGGCTGGGACTTCCTCCCACACCTCGGAGGGGCTGTAAATACTCTCTCCACAGCATCCTCAGCCCTGGCAAGACTGGGAAGAAGAGCCCCAGCCCAGGAGTTGATCCTAGGTCCTCGTCATGGCAGTATGGAGCACTGCTACTGAGCCACTGGACCGACTTTAACCAGAACGCTTTGTCTGACTCGGTAGCCCAATGGGAAATAAATAAATCTGACCCAAAATTCAGCGTCTGTTATATGAAGCATGATCTTCCATTCCTAAATCATAAGATGGGTTTGAAAGAAAAAAAAGTGGATCACTACTTGGGATCAGAAAGTTAAAAATGAAAATACTTTATTAGCCTGCCAAAACTAAAATTGGTAAAAGTAAAGAAAGTATAACAATACATATAGTGAGACTTTACAATTCCTAAATCCCTTCCAGAGTCAAAATGAATAGTACATTGACTCTTTTGTCTTTGAATCTTATTTATTTACTTTAAATAATTGTTAAAAAAAAAAGTCTGATACTCACCAAATTAACAAAAGCAAAATAATCAATCACACATTACAAATCTTAGGGGGTTATTTTCTAAATGTTTATCGCACACAAAAAGGGGCTTTTCGCGGGCGACAGGAAGTTAATTAGCTGGAGGGGAGGAGTCGGCTGCGGTACCGCTGCCGGCGATAATGTGAGGAACATTATCGCCGGTAGTAGCGCGGCAAATAGCCACACCTTTCACAGTGGCGCCATTTGCATGAAAGGCTGCAGCCGGCCACACTGTGGCTGGCGAAACCGCATCGCCATGGCGCAAACGGTTGCAGCTTTTCTCAGACCCGCCCCCCCCCCCTTCGCCCCTCGCCCCCTTTTTCGCTGGATTCATCATTCTGCAAAGAATGATGAACCCAGCCCTTAGTTCAGAAACACAAGTTAAAATTTGGAAATCACAGGGTGGGATCGCAAACTTCCCAAATGAATCATGTTACTAGGTGAAGGGTTGGGGCGAAGGGAGGAGGGGAGCAGCCTTGATCACAGTACACAAATCATAACTGTTGAATTGTTCCATTTCTGGTCATCAATGTAAATGAAGGACAAGGTCAGATATGAAATGTTGCACCTTTAAATGCTAAATCCTGGGAGGATAGCTTTCAAATAACTGTGCACGGCAGCATTTCCAAGTGTATTATAAAAGGCTGCATGCATATTTCTGATATTATAAGCCATGCATATTAGATGTGCGCATATTATACAATACCTGTATCTTTACCTGCAATGTATGAGCAGGCACGAGTACATTCAGTGCCTTGAAAGTGAATATTTCAATGCATTGAACACACATACTTTTCCTACCTATTTTAAAAATATGCATGCTTCCAGGTCATCAAGACCCCCCTGGTTCTTCAGCCTGCACCCTCCCCCCCCCCCCCCCCCCCCAGTTCAATCAGACCTCTCACCTAGCCAGTAGTACACAGTAAACACATTTAATATCATGCAAGATAATTAGCAGTGTTATTATTTGTGATAATTGTGGGTGGATCCTTGGGCTGGTGGCAGATGACCACGCCCATGGGGGAAGATCCCGAGAGGGACCACCGGTCAGGCTCAGAGTATGGAGACAGACACACACTAGTTCAGGGGT
This sequence comes from Rhinatrema bivittatum, assembly GCF_901001135.1. Classification (NCBI taxonomy): domain Eukaryota; kingdom Metazoa; phylum Chordata; class Amphibia; order Gymnophiona; family Rhinatrematidae; genus Rhinatrema; species Rhinatrema bivittatum. The sequence goes on along the minus strand of NC_042615.1, from coordinate 491,452,136 downwards.
CAGGAACCTTTTTGGCTGAGAGAGCCATAAACGCCACATATTTTAAAATGTAATTCCATGAGAGCCATACAATATGTTTAAAACTAAATACAAGTAAATGTGTGCATTTTATGTAAGATCACACTTTTAAAGTACAATAAGTCTCTGAAAATATTACACCAGGCCTTAAGACACCAATACATCTCCTATTAGGAAAACGGACCAAGTCAGGCTGCTATAGAGTCCTACACAGAAACTACACACCAGCAGAAAACCTCACCTGAATCACGTGCTGTCCCTCACCTAACATAGAATAAAGAGACCAAAACGCATAACAAGAAGCATGCAGAAAAAACTGAATTGGAAACTGCAACAAGCCAGAGTCTCTGTATGCAGTGTAACAAAGGAAAAAAGAAACATCACACATCCTTATAAAACAAATCAAGAAATATAAAATCACCAGCAGTAAAACTGTACTAACAAAAAGAACATATTTCGAAACAGCTGATGAGTGGAATATCCAATAATTAAAAACTCATATAAAACATTTCCAGATACCAACAAAATATTTCAAAATAGCAGACACAAAGATCCAGTAATGAAAAATAATAAGGATACAAAAATTTTTTTGCTCTGCATACCTGGGAACGTTTGATATCCAGGTGTCCTGAGATTGTTCTGAATTAGCAGGAGGTGGGGTGGTTTGCTTGGAACTTTCTCCTCTCTCAGTCACATACCAGCGCTCTCTCTCACACTGGCTCTCAATGACACACCTATACACACATGCTCTCAGTCACTCACATATACAAATGTTTTTTCTCTCTCACTTATATAGGCTCTTAATTACACATTTACACACATGCTGTCTATCTTTTCACGCTTACACACACACAGGCTTTCAATCACATAAATACATGCTGTCTTTTTCTCTCACACACAGACTCTCATTCACATGCTTACAAACATGTCCTCTCTTTCTCTCATTTACACACAGGCTCTCAATCACATACTCACATGCTCCCTCACCTAAACCAGCTGTCAATCAGACACAGACACACATGATCTCTCTCTTACTTATACACACAGGCTCTTAATCATACATACACATGATCTCTCTCACACACAAAGGATCTCAATCATACACACATACTCTTTCAAACAAACAGGTTTTCAATTACAAACTTACACATACAGGGTCCCAATGGTAAACTTACATTCATGCTCTCTCTCTCACAGGCAGGATCTCAATCACAGACATACTCTCTTTCTCATATACAGGCTCTCAATCATTCACATACATGCAATCTCTCACTCACACACACAGGATCTCAAACACACATGCTTGCTCGCTCATTCACTCTCTCTCTCCCCCTTCCCCCCCCCCCCCCCCGGGAACTCGCGGCAGCAGCAGCCACCTCCCAACGCTAACCTCCTTCATTTTCAGCCCTCGCGGAGGCGAAGGCGGAGTCCCATCGGCCGCGGTTGAAGATTTTCATTTTCCTCCGAGCCGCGCTGCAGTCTTCTTCCCGTCGGACACTAGCGTGCCTGCGCGGGAAGACCCGCGCAGGCACCCGATGACTCCAGCGCTGGCACCCGGCTGACACCCGATGACTCCCGCGCAGGCACCCGATGACTCCAGCGCTGGCACCCGGCTGACACCCGATGACTCCCGCGCAGGCACCCGGATGACTCCAGTCGGCGTGCTCTCTTCTCCTCCCCCCCGCGGCCCGGAAGAGGAAGTGGTGAGCATCGGGTGCCTGCGCGGAAGAAGAGACCACGCTAGGTCTCTTCTTCCCGCGCAGGCACCCGATGCTCTCCACTTCCTCTTCCGGGCCGCGGGGGGGGGGAGGAGAAGAGAGCACGCCGGTGCCGCTGACTCCAGCTGTCCTGCCGCGTTCCGCCCGGGCTGACAGCATTTTAAGCCCGGGCGGCGGAGGACCGGGGAGCAGCTGGGTCAGCGGGGAACCGCGAAGTATGGCGACACTTGTCTGCGAGCCAGATGCAGCCCTCAAAAGAGCCATATCTGGCTCGCGAGCCATGGGTTCCCGACCCCTGCACTAGTTCTTTTATTAAACTCTTTTAGACAACCACCAGAGGTGGCAGTAGTGAGCTGGAAGAGCCCGGCTGGGCTGTAGTCCCTCAAGTACTGGAACAGCGATGCCAGGATGGCTGAGCTGTAGAGAAACTGAATACAGTGAGTAGGCAGGGTATGCAGAGTTCATGGACAGACCTTGATGGTAACAGTCACACTGTAGTCTCTTGGAACAGCCCAGGAGCTGGAATGAAGTAGGCCCTCGAGGAGCGAGTACCTGGTTCCAGGGAAAGCTCAGAGAGAGAGATGGTAACTCACTGTTGTAGGCAGCGGTGACTTCCTGGCAGAAGTTATATTCAGTAGCAGGTCCGGGAATGTGGGCCCTTGAGGAGCGAGTACCGGTTCCAGACTGCGACCTGAAAAGTAAGAGAGAGAGAGGCCCCCGAGGAGCGCGTACCCCTGGTAAAGTCCGAGGAGGCAGAGTAGCAAGATAAGCGAAGAGCGAATCCCATCTGCAGCGATACCTGGAGGCAGCTAGGTAGGAAACCCTTTGCTAACTCGATTAGCTAGCAAAACAAGAAACCTTAAATATCTGGCGATGATGACGTCATCTCAGGGGGACGCCCCTGAGGTTTGCGCCACAGCTGGTACATGAGTCGGGGCCACGCTGCGTGTGTGCCCTTAGGCCTCAGGAGGACATGGCGGAAGGTAGCGTCTAGCCGGTCCGGGGACGCTGGAGGAGGTCGGCAAGATGACGCTGCGGCAGCCAAACTTCCATCAACCAAAGAGGGAGTCGCCAAAGAGGTAAAGTGGGCAGAGTGGAGACGTCAGGCAGTGACGGTCGCAACAAGCAGGGGTAAGGTTATGGGAGTAAGTAGGTAAATCTACACACATGTCTTTTAAAATAGCAACTTCCCCACCCCGGATTGCCCCTAGACCATCTGATTTTATGCATCTATATATATGTGTGTGTGTGTGTGTGTTTGTGTGTGTGTGTGAAAGCAAAAATACTTGTGTATGTTTGATGTTTATAAAATAGCATGGATGCAAATAGATGGCACTTACATGCATATATGCTAATTTTTACACACATAACATTTTGAAAATTCACCCCTTAGGCTGTAGACACTAAAGTAAAATAGCAATATAAATTAACTAATAATTATACTCTAGTCTTTTTCAGGTGTGAACAAATAATCTTGGTGTTTTTCGCAAATGGAGAATCACTGAGGTGAATTTTAAAAGCCCGGCGCGCGTGTGGAAAGGGGAATTAAAAAACCTGCGGTGCAGGCACACGTGCGCACGTTCTTCGGCCCTTGCCCAGGGATGCAGCTATATTATAATGTATGCGTGTATAGGCGTGCATGTTATAAAATAGCCTAGCTGCACGCACGAGGGCGCTGGATTTTAAATGGATGCGCGCCTGTGCGTGCAAATCCCGCTTCTGCCACGTAAGTGGGGAGATTTTAAAAGGGGCGCGTGCCCACACCACGGCCAGTTTTATGAGTTCATGCCCAGTTTGTCCAGTAAACAGCTACGTCCTCCAGCCTCCCCCTCCCCCCCGGTTTGATAGAAACATAGAAATGACGGCAGAAGAAGACCAAACGGCCCATCCAGTCTGCCCAGCAAGCTTCACACATTTTTTCTCTCATACTTATCTGTTTCTCTTAGCTCTTTGGTTCTATTTCCCTTCCACCCCCACCATTAATGTAGAGAGCAGTGATGGAGCTGCATCCAAGTGAACTATCAAGCTTGATTAGTTAGGGGCAGTAGGGGTAGTAACCGCCGCAATAAGCAAGCTACACCCATGCTTATTTGTTTGACCCAGACTATGTTATACAGCCCTTATTGGTTGTTTTTTCTTCTCCCCTGCCGTTGAAGCAGGGGAGAAGATAGCCTGTACAACCCCCAGTTACCCCAGACCCTTTAAACTCCTCCGAAAGAGCTTGCAATTTTTTTTTTGTTTTATTTGCATGCCATCTATGGCAGAACTGTAGTTATGTGGCCGGGGGGCCTCGGCACACGCCGGATCTCGTGAGTATTTGTATGTACGTTTCTGGTGAAGGTCCCAAAATGCCCTGCCCCCTTTTTTTGAGAAGTTCTGAGGATGTGTGCGGCGGCTTTTATGCGCTTCTCTGGGCGACTTTTAAAATCGGCGCAAGCCCCAGTCTGTTTGCGCGTCCCCTGATTTCGGCCCCCGTTGGGCTTTTAAAGTTCATCTTTAAGGGATGCTGCGAATAAGCTGGGCTCATGCGCGCGCCGAGCAGATTTTAAAAGCCACCGAGGTGCGTGCGCGTGTTTCCCGCCGTACGGGCGTCTCGAATGTTTGCGAAAGGGGGCAGGGAATGGGCCTTTCGGGGCGTGAACCTGAGATGTGCGCGCGTAAATACTTGCGCAGCCCGGAAAGCGCCGGGGCCCCCTGCCGTGTAACTTTCCTTCTGCCATGGATGACGTGTAAATTAAAAAAGTTAAAAAAAACTAGGAAGATCTGCGGGGTTTTTTTAAGGGTCGGGGTTGACCGGGGAGAGTGATGGCTGTTAAATTAGGGGGGGGGGGGGGGGGTTTGGAGGACCTATCTCTTAAATGGGCGAACTGGGGACAAACTGGTAAAACTGGGAATAGTGTCAGGGCACTCCCCTTTTAAAATAACCCTGCTTTGCATGGTGGAAGCGGGATTTGCACTCGTTCACTTAAAATGTGGGCATGGCAGGGGTATTTTATATAACATGGGCGTGTATGTTATGAAATGGCCGCGTCCCTGGGTGCGGGCCGACATACTTGTGCAAATGTGTGCGCATGCGCCGGTTTGAAAGTTACCGTCCCAGCGAATCAGTACTTCCAGCTTAGATTCAAACGACCCATTTTTAGAAAATAGTACAAACATGTCAGCTTCAATCATTTTTAGACATTGGTTTTGCATCTGTGTATGAGTGTCTAAATATATTTACTCGTTAACATACAATTTTCAAAAGCCATTTATCCTGGGTAAATCGTTTGAATATTCTCCACCCTGCTTGCAGATAAAAGGGTGCACATTGTTCCGTAATGCACAGACTTTTTTTCCCACCTATTCCTGGGGCAGGGTTAGGTTCGGGAAGGCAGCAGCAGCACACCTAGTTTTTGCATTTTTGAAAAACTGCATGTGTTTTTTTTTTTGGCCAGAAAAAGGTGCAAAATTTCTGTGGACACTTTCTCCTTCAGCAGTTTTTCCAAGTGAAAGCCTGTACCAGTGCTTTTCCTTTGGAAAACTGGTGCAGATCCCACAGACTTTGCACAGAAGCAATGTCATCTTGAAAACCCTCTCCCCACACACACACATACACAAACATTTTTGGCAAGGTAAGAATCCGATATAAAGATTTTTAAGTGAAAAATTGTTATTCTTTGGAAGAAGAACTATATTATTTTCACTTTAAAGGGAGTACTTTTGCCAATATAAGAAGGTCAGCAAACAATCACCAGGCTTTGAAAGAGAGCTTCCATGCACAGGGTTTACTTTGAAAGCGTAATCCCTCCAAAGCCGCTCCACGCAGTCAGACCTCTGTCTTTTTAAGTTTGTTTCCCAGAAAAGTAAGCGCTGCATGTTTGGGAAGGATTAATTAATTCCATGGATAAATGTAAAAAACAAAACAAAACAAAAAAACATTTGCTTAGGGTGATTTATAAATAAATATGGGGCAACTGTTGCCTTTTGATTTGTATTTAAATTAGTCAAGATCTGAACTTGTAAACTCCTGGCTTTGAGTGGCATAAGACATCTGCGTTTGGTTTATTAAATGCTGCTGATGTCTTCAAAGTTAAATTTGGCCACACAGCGAGGCCTGTGGTTCGCTGCACCCAAGAAGTGCTGATTTGTCTCAGATTGTCTGGTTTACCTGACTTAGAGCCCTGTACAGGTGTGCTTGAATAAATTAACATTAGATACCTCCGATGAGCCACTGCATACATTATCAGCAGAGGTGAAGGTGTGAAAAATTTGCTACCTATCTCCTGTTAACACCTGTGTACAACAGCATCCATTTTTTTTTTCTTCTTACATCCCACCAGGTTTTGGAAACTTACATAGTTAACTTTTTTAGTGGCAACCTTTCAGTAGAAGAGTTTACACGTTTTTAAGAGAAGTGAAATAAGATAACCATTTCTTGATAATGGATAGACGTGTTTGACTATAAAGTAAAACTAAAGGAAATCATATTTAGAGGCATGTCTCTCCCTAGGTTTATTGTTTTAGCAGAACCATAAACATGGTTAAACAGCAGCTCACTCTCTCTCTCTCGCTGGCCACTGCGTCGCCATCTCAGAGCACCTACCTTACAGTGCCCACACATGCTGACTTCCCTGGAAATCTGGTCTCTCCCTGATGTGTATCTGATGAAAAGCTGAAGTAAGTTGTTCCGCAATGCGCTGAGCCAGGCCCGTTATAGCCTGCAAAGCATTGAGTTGTGCTGGATCCATGTATTTACCCGAACTCTGGAGTCAAGCCGAAACTTGTAGTCAAGCCGGATCCTTGAGGTTACGCCGGAACCTTGGACACAAGCCGGATCCTTGGAGTTACTTCACCTTGTAGTGAAGCCGGATCCATGGAGTTAGCAATCTGATGTGGATCTGATGTGATTTCCATGAGGAGATAACAATCTGATGTGAAAGCTCTGTAGAGCAAGCTGGGAGTTAGCAATCTGTCAGAAAGCTTTGTTGTTTAACATCAGTGAGCCTGTATCTATCTCTCAGAGCGTTCCCTGGAATCAGGTACTCGTCCTCGACGGCCTAATGCATACCAACTCCTGGGCTGCCTTAAGAGACTATTGTGTGAGTATTACCATCAAGGACTTGTTCCAGGATTCTGCATATACTGTTTACTCACTTTCTTAGTTTCTCTACAGCTCAGCCATCCTGGGATCGCTGTTCCAATACCTGAGGGACTACAGCCCAGCCGGGCTCTTCCAGCTCACTACTGCCACCTCTGGTGGTTTACTATATTGTCTAATGAAAGAACTAGTGTGTGTCTGTCTCCTACACTAAGCCTGACCAGTGGTCCCTCTCGGGATTTCCCCCGAGGGCGTGGTCACCTGCCACTGGTCCAAGGATCCACCCACAACTATTCTAAATAACTACAGATTGCTAAATACCAGCTTTAACAACAGAGCTTTCTGACAGATTGCTGACTCCCAGCTTTCTCTACAGAGCTTTCACATCAGATTGTTATCTCCTCACAGAGATCACATCAGATCCACATCATTCCCTCACAGTGCCGTCACAATCGCTCAGCGCTGTCTGGCAAGGCTTTCTTACAGCACCAGTAAGTTCGTCATTCCATCGGAGCGAGCTACTCCTCGCGAGTAACATTCTTACAACCAACAGTTTCCAGCTACTGGCTCCTTCTTCGAGAGAGACAACGATTAACACACAACACTGTAGTGATGCCACAGGTGCGTCGTATACAAAGGTGCAACTTATCTACCAACTTTTTCGTTGCAAGAGCCGAATATAGAGGGATGTGACTTATATACCGGGGCAACTTATACACCGGAAAATACAGTAATTTATGTACTGTCAGTTAAGCAATTCTCCCTCCACGGTCATTTTTGTCTTTTGTCTCCTGCTTTAGGCAGGAGACAAAAGTTGTTTCCTCTCCTGGCTGAGCCCATTGTCTTAGTCCTTGCTCTTCCCCCTTTGAGTCATCTTCTCTTTCTCTTATATCTGAAGATTTATCTCTGACTCCTTTTACCAACCGGCCAGTTTTCTCTTTTGGGCCTGTACTAGTCTCGTGGCCTTTTCTGCCTCTCTTTGTTATTCCTTTATAATTCCTGATAATGTTTTGTATTTTCTAAATGAGTGTTTTTGCTTCTGCTATTTTTGTTCCTTCTTTGAGAATCATGTTGGCCTCTGCTTTCCCCTCTCTTTGCTCATCTACCTTACAAACAGGTCTTGGTGCCTTGTGTAAGCTTCTTATCATTTTCTGCCCATAGTTCCTGAGGATCCTTAGTTGCTGAGAAGGCTTCCTCAGTGCAGTCCCCTGTCAACTTCAAGTGGGCTCTCATGAAGTTCAGGAGCCTCAATGGGAGTTCCAGTCCGAGTCTAATATTGAACCCGACATTGCAGCGATCCTTCCCTCTACTCATTATTATTCATTCCTTGCTTTGCTATCATCTGCTCTTCACATGCTTTATGCTGCACCCATCATCTCCGCCTCCTCTTCTCTCTCCTGTGGCGCAAAGGTTATTTTGGGTGCGTCCAATGAGAGATTGCATTTAGGATTTCTTTTGATGTGTGTCTTCAAAATAGAGTTCCCAAAAATATGTATGCATGCTGACTAATCTTTTCTTTTACTGCCATTTGCCTACCCAGCGATGACCATGCTCAGGGTACAGTTTTTCCCATTTACACTTTCTCTACCCTCTCCTTCATAGTCTAACTCCACTGTTCATTTCACCTCGTTGCTGCTGACACCACTCACACTTCCTTCCTTCCTTCACTCGGTCTTCTTAGTCCTTCCTCCCTCCCAATACAACCACAGAAAACCAGATCCCCTCACACATCAGTACGCACATGCTCTTTTGCCTACATTTCTGTGTGTGTTCACTTCCCATACAGACTCGTTCTCTTCCATAGCCTTGGCTTATTTTCATTTTTTTAACTCTGCAAAAGCAGACTTGCAACAGATTTCTGTTCATCACAATAATTTTTTTAAATTCTTTTAACAAAGTAGGCAGGACAGGAAGAAAGGAGGGGCTTCCCCATTGTCACTGTGCCAAACCTGCAGTGACTGAGTGGTCTAGACCTCTGATCCTCCATCGATCCTCCTTCCTTCTTTCAGCCAAAGATGTGAAGATTCTTCAATAAGAGGTAGATTTTCAAACGTGCGCGCGCATGTTATAAAATCCATGAGCCGCTCACACATGTGTGCCGGATTTTATAATCCGCACACGTATATGCGGGCGGCACACACAAGTTCCCCAGTTCCCTCCCAGTCCGCTCCTAAATTCCCTCCCTCTTCCCCTCTCCTCTCTCCCCACCCCCAAACCCTACCTTTTTTTTTCCTTTGTTTTACAACTTACTTCAGCTTCCTAGCGCGCCGGCCACCTTCTTAATGCAAGTCTTCAGGACAGCGATCAATGGTGCTGTCCAGGCTCACCTCCCGCCCCCACCCCTTCGAAGAGGCCTGGCACTTATGTGCATACCGAGGTATACATGCGTGGCCAGGCCCCTTTGAAAATTCGTCCTAGGTGCGCAAGGCCCAGCCATGCACGTAAACCCTGGGATTTACGCGCATGGGCCTTTTAAAATCTCCCACCAAAAATATCCAAATTTTGTACAAAATACAACGATAAAGTAAACACTGCTATCAAAAACGTTGTATAAATAATCTCCCCATAAGTGTTGTATAAATAATCTCCCCATAAGTGTAAAGAACAAACAAAACATTAACATTATTCATTTATGCATCATGCACGGAGCAGTAGTTAAAACCCGAAAGAGAAGGTCATCTGCACAGAGCGGCTATGGTTTTGGTCTGCTCTCACTTACTGTTCCTATGTATTATTTTCTAATACCTGTTGTTACATTCCGCAGCTCACAGGACATCCCTGCGAGCCACCTCGCCCATCAGACTCCCGGCTGCTCGGTGAGGCAGCACACTGCCAACACTCGTCGCCATCTTGGTCTCACTGACATCTGCCTTAGACGCATGCATGCGCATGAGTGCACATAGATGGGCACTTTTCAGGAAACTAAAGGAGTCACACTCCAATGACATCAAGCACTTTGAGTACTTAAACCCCTCCAGCGCTGAACTCTGTGCCTCACCTCCGCAGTGCATGTTGCTCTCTTTCCTGTGTTCTGGTCTCTTCGCTGTGTTCCTGTATTCTGTGCTCCAGTATTCTCCCACCTACCTTGTTCCTGTCTGCCTTGCCTTGCCCTTGCCCTGCCTATTCGTTGTCTGATCCTGTCCTGTCTTGGCCCTTGTCTCCCTCAGCTTGACTTCTTGACTTCTGACCTTGGCTTGGAACTGGACTCGCTGCCTGAACCTGGCCTTCTGCTTGGACCTGTCTTTGCTCTGTCTGCTGTCTACTCTGACCTCTGGTCTGTCTGCTGGTTTCCGTTGTCTGCTGCCTGCACTGACTTTCACCTGGCCTTGGACTTTCTCTCATGACCACTCTATGACTTACTGGCCTCCAGAACCCAAGGGTTCAACCTGCGAGGGAGGTGGCTGATACAGGCAAAATTCTAGCCTGTCCCACTGCAGGATGCGTCCACCAGCTATCAGTGTGGGCCTAACAGGTTTGCCCGCTAGGTTGCACCAACCACACCACAACTCCAAGGATCCACCATTATCAGATATATTACTCCTGTTCCACCTTCCAGCTCACTTTCTGAACTCTTTCTCCAGCCCATTGCCTTTATGCTAGCATTATGGCAGTTTTGATATGGAAGGGAGGGAGAGCATGGGAAGGGACTAAGAGCAATTTCTTTTCATCATTCCAAGGTGTGAGAGGGAGAGCGGATATGGGAAGGAACTTGGGGCAATTTTTTGCCTAGATTTGGCCAGCCAAGTTAGGCAGTTATCCACCTAATGTTCTGCCCTGGCCCACCCAGAATTTAACAGGCAAAATCTAGCCATCTCATGAAACTTAGGTGGCTGCATTTAGATGTTTAGCTTGGTTGGTTTTCAAAAGCTTTGATCTACCTGGCTACATTATTTCTTAATCAGCTAGATCCCTTTGAACGTTGACCTCTATTTTATTAAGTGCTACTTTAGTAGCTGTAATTATGGAGATTCTTTGTAGTTTTTTGGCCTGTTGGTTATCTTAGGTGTCTCTGGTGTGCTGAATGCGATGCATAGTTTGCATAATTTTGGTCAGGGTAAGTTGTGAGTAACATCAGTACTGATTGGATATGAGGCTATGTGAGATGAGCGTGGATAACTGAAACAAAAGGGTCTGTTGCCACAAATTAAGAAGATGAAACATACATTTAAATGATCAAACCTTGAACTGGCTGCGTGTGAACACAGACTTACCTAACTAGCAATGCTTTAGGTTATCAGAGGAGCTATCACCTTTTCACATTAAGGGGGTAGTTTTGTAATTACCCGCTCTGGTGGAAATCCACAGGTATCTTTCTCGCATATACTTTCATTTTGGCAATCACCTTGGGCCAGCTACCAGCACACGTTTGAACCTGCTAATTTGCGTGGGTAGTTTTCTGGAGGAAACTTAGGCACCCTGCTTTTGAAAATGTTAAAGTAGGCACATAAATGCCAACCCTTCCCCAAAACCCACCCTCAGTAGCGCCTCCCTCTGTCGCAGGTAAAGTTACACATGTAGTGGCACTTGGCAGGAAAGTTCACCCTTACACCCAAAGGTGTTTCATATATTATTAATATAATTATTAATATAATATTAATATTAATACACTGCTCTTTATACTTTTGTACCCCTTGTGTTGCTGCACCAGTTTGTTAGTGTTGTTGATTAATGCTCAGGCATTGCAGAAAAAAAAATACCGATAACATGTGACCTGCGTGATGAAAGGTCACCGGATGTGCTTTCCATTTCGGAATCATGGCTTTTGCCATCAGGCAGAGTTTTACTAAATCAGCTTCGCCTCTCTGATGATCAGGTATTCTCTAACCCACGACTTGCTAAGAGAGGAGGACGTCTTTCAATTATTGCCAAATCATCTCTTCAACTTTCCTCGTCTCCCTCTGAGGATGTCTCCCCAATTGAGATACTTGTTCTTTCCTCTTCTTTGAATTGGAGTTTGTTTTTAGCTTACTGCCCTCCCAGGTACTTTGACTACCAATCTCTCTGCCTTCATTGATTGCCTATTGGCCTCTAAGGCTGATCTAAAGAATGCTATCATTTTAGGAGATTTTAACCTTCACATTGATGCTCAGCCTCATTCAGCTGCCAGCAGAAACCTATTGACAGCTATGCAAGCTTCAGGCTGTTCCCAACTTATTGATAAGCACCATCAAGGGCACATTTTGGACTTAATCTTTGTACCAACCAGTTGGCTTTCCAGCGAGGTCTTTAATTGTATTTCCCTTGATATACTTTGGACAGACCAGTATTTGGTGAGCTGTTTTTTGTTTTTTTAAAGAAACCCGGGCTAATTTTCCACAAAACGCCTGATTCCATTAAGATACTTAGGCGGCCACCAATTAATTCTAATACACTTTGAGATCAGTGGGTTCCTAATCTCTTCCAGCCCTATGACCCTGATGTTACTCGTTTATTAAAAAGATGGCAAGTATTTTTGCATAATGTTCCAGTTGCCCTGGCCCCAGTTACCACTTTATTCTTGAAACATGCAAATCATGCTCCATGGTACTTTGCTGAGTTAGGGGCCTACAAAAGCAGTTAGGAAAGCCGAACGTCTTTTGCGGAAAAAGAAAGAATGATGGCGCCCTTATTGACAATTGGGAGAAATGTGCTGCCAGTAGCTATCACTAGTACTAACTGAAATTGGTGTTCCACAAGGATGAGTGAAGCGGCCTCCCCACCATGCAACTCTCTATATTGTAATTTAGGTATTCTTATTGATTCATCACGTTCAGTGTGACCACAGATTAATTCTATAATTCATGCCTCATATTACAAGATGAAGATGTTCCATTCTATAAAGTCATACTTATGTCCTGCTGATTTCCAGATAATCACTGAAGGCCTTATCCTCTCTCTGCTGGATTACTGTAATTCACTACATCTAGGTTTGCCACTATCTACATTAAATTCTCTACAGTTAGTCCAAATTTCTGCTGCACGTCTAGTTACTGGTGTTGCATTATGTGAACATATAACTATTTCTGTCACCAAACTATTGGCTTCCAGTTGCCTGGCGAATACGCTTCAAAGTTTTGTGCACGGTGTTTAAAAGTTTGCATAATCTTGCCCCCTTGTGCTTTGCCTCTTTCATTCAAAAATACCATCCAAACCATTCATTCATATACACCGTAAATTTGCTTAGATACCACCTCCTAAATTTTTAAAACATGTTCACTATAGGAATACAGTGCTCAGCTCTTCTACCTTGCTTTTATGGAATGAGCTACCTGATAAGATGAGGGTGGAGAATGATCTGCTCTGTTTTAGGAAGCTGTTAAAAGCTTACCTTTTCTCTTTAGCTTTCGATGAATTAGGCAGCTAGACCACAGGGAAGTGTACTAGTTAGGAGGTGTGAAATCTGTTCTGTTTATTGGATTGTCTGCCTAACTGTTGTTACTATAATACCTTGTTTTTAATTGTATATCTGTCATATAAGTATATGAGCTGTGTTGATTTTTGATTGTGAATGTATTGATGTAATCCACTGAGATCTCTAGATCAGCGAAATACGAATTTTTAAAAATAAATAAAGTGAGCCATCATCTGAGAGCCCATTTCTCCATTAAAGCACTGTTTATCTGTAGAAATGACTTGTAAAATTACCCTCCCTCTGTGTTTTTGTAAAAAAAAAAAAAAAAAGTGACTTTTATCCTATTTTGAGTCTGAAAGTAACAGAATCTGTATGTTCTAAAAGGAAAGCTCTCCAGTCTCTATTGTGCCATGGAACTTGAGCAGCTTCAAATATTTTTAAAAAGCAAATACAGAAGGGCGTTGAGGGGTAGGGCTTCCTGCCCTTTCTCCGTGCTGATGTCATGGTTTCAGCACGTTCAGTGTCTTTGCTCTGCCTCTATTCCAGATGTGCATGATGTCATCATGGGGGATGCGTATTCAATCAGGGATTATAAGAGCAGAGAAAGGGAAATGAGGCTGAGAATTACATTTCAAGGCTTCGTACAGAGGCTGCCCCACAGCTTGCATGAAAGAGATTTAAAACCAAAGTTTCAGGATACATGTGCTTGATAGAGATTTTATTTTAAAGCTAGGATACACGTTTTTTTCATTCACTTAAGTCAATGGATAGTGGACTGTTAGTGTACCTATTTCTCAGTGGCTTGATTTCTTTGCTAGTAAATCCAAGTACATTTCTTTTTTTAAACAATTATTTTGGTTATTCACCTTTTCATTCAGAGCATACCAGTAGGTTTACGGGTAGGGGGGGTAGAAGGCATATTTAATCTGTGTGGATTCATTTAAACAACTGTACACCTGACCCCAAAGTGGAAACAATTTACAGTGTTTTATACATAGTTTTGTATGTTTCACATTAAAGCTAGTTGATACCATCTGTGAAATAATTAATTTTTACCTGCTAAGAGAGCCATTATTATCATTAAGAGCTTATTTCACATTTTATCTGCCCTTTAAAATATTGATTAAAATAATCCTGCTATGAAATAATTTACCAAGTTTGCCAAAAGGGACCCAGGAGCTTGATATTGCAGAAGGGGTTTGCAGTTTGCATTACAAAGAGATGGCACAGCAGTTTTGGTTCCTATATGTGTGCTCATATTATTGCTGTCTCTTTATATAGATAGATAAATTGTGTGTGTGTGTGTGTGTGTGTGTATATATATATATATCTGTCTATCTATACATGTACAAACACGTGTACGTTTATTTTTAACATTAAATTGTCTTTTATTTTATCCATATGTGAGCCATAAAACCGGAATGGATCGGAAGAGAGGATCCCATTGCGTATTTTATTAACTAAAGACAGATCTTGTTGTTTACTTTTGGTTGTTGTTCTGGCTGATGCTGTAACAATCATAGTCAGACTTCATCCCTTACAGCTGACTGTAGCGCGCTAATCAAAGACAGCGACAGAGCTTTTTTTTTTGCAGCCTGCACAGGGCCGTATCCAGACGAAACCAAAGACAAAGTGGAAAACAGTGACCAAAAAAAAATCCAGTCCCAGGTTGAAAGGTGTGCGAGGCTCTTGATCCAGAAAGAGCGTACATGTAGCTGCTGTATTTTGGAGATGGCTGGATCTCGAGACTTTCTGAGAGGAAAAGGCAGGCATTGGTAAGGAGGACAGGAAATCCTCAACAGAGATGGGGGGGTGGGGGGTCCTTTCGGCTCTCCCGTCTCAGAGGGGGCACCGCTGGGTCACGCAGCTCCCTGGTAATTGTGTTTTACAGACTTCGAAAGGCAGTTGGCTCAGTCGGTCCCAATTCAATAAAAGTAGCGAGGACGAGGGAGGGAGAGAGAAAGGGGGAGAGCACTTTTGTTCTATTTTTTACTTGAAATTATTTCATTCAGCAGTCTGTCTTTTTTATTACCAGGACTTGACATTAGCACTCCAAGCTATATTAGCATCCATTTCAGCAGTTCAGTAATGGTATTAAAAAAACACTTAACTTCAATGGTGAATGGATGCATGACAGTGCCGTAAAAACCCACATTAGAAAAAAAGAAAAACTTGCGGTATTTGTCCCAGGATATATATAAATACATTCACACACAGACCCACACACACACGCTGTATAAGAGAGTATGCGCATAGATGTGAGTTGCATGCATTGTTCAATGAACAAGTCACATACAGTAGATGTGTGTGTGTGTGTGTGTAAATTGTTTGTTGAACAGTGTATGTTGTCATTACTGGCTTGGTTGTGGGGGTGGCTCTTCACAGTAACAGCCGTCTCCCTCAATGAGGAAAGGGGAAGCCAAGGGGGTTGGTGAGGGAAGGCAGAAAAACGGATCTACCTTCTTAATTGGATTGTCTTCCTTTTGCCAACCGAGGCATATCTGGCATGCTCTCAATTATTCCAGGTACATATATATATATAAAAAAAGGAAAAAAAAAAACTAGAGAAGTCTTGGAAGCTTGTAGAAGCCTGGGACATCATTTTGGTCTCCAACATTTTGCTTTCATACCCGAGAAGGGAAGCCTAACTACCTTGGCAGGGAAGAGACTTCTCATGAATGGCTGCATTAGGTTCTAAATTTTGATTAAACATTGAGTAATTAATCAGTGGAAGACATGGAGCAGTTGGCAAGGTCCAGAGCTGCGAAATGTTTAAGACATAAAACATTACAAAGTAATTAGAATGTGTTCCTTCAGAGAAGCTCTGCCTTCAATAAAGAGGTGAATGATAGCAGTTTATTGTGGACGTAGGCAGGCGCTGCAATATGATAAACTGCTGGAGATACACATATCAGTAATCATCTACATTATTAGTGTCATTAATCATAATTCCAAAAAATATGACAGCAGCCAACTTTTTTTTTTTTTTTTTTGACCGGTTTTGCTTTTGTCTGTTGGCCCTTATAACTTCACTAATAAACTGCAGAGCTCCTGTGCGTGGCAGTTTGCATCGAGAACGGAAGGTTAATTATATCTGAGCCGCTGCTTTCTTCTCTCCCTGGGAAAAAAAAAAAAAAATAAGCTGAGCACTCTGGCAAATCCCAGGAGTTCTGCTGCTGTTTAAACCACCGCAAGTGCTTTATAGAGATTTTCTCTGTCGGTGGGGAACGAGGCGGGGTGTTTCACTTGAGATGTAGACGTGCCCCGACCTGGAATGTCCGCTAATGCCTCTTGCTCGAACCTGATGCTTGGGTGGCAGAGTCTGAGCTTTATGTCCACTGCAGGTCTCTTTGCTCCCCCATCTCCAGTGGATGGGTGAAACACTTGGAAACTAAGAACAGGCTGAAGAATTTCACACCTCACCTGTCGGGTGCCGAGCTTTCCGGATAGTCAGGAGATGCTGCGTTAGCAGTTGTAAGCTAACCTGTGCTTTACATGGATTCCAGCACGGCCCCGCTGCTTTTGAAAGGCCACTTGTAAAACGTGGAGAGAAAATGATGGTACGGGAAAGTAGTGTTAGCAGACATTCACTGTGCAATAGCTAGAAGACATTCCAAGGCAGAGACCGTTGTCTGGCACGTTTCGCTGCTGCTCAGGCAGCGACAGTCACCCTTCCGGCGTGACTCGGAGGCTTGCGGAGTGGGACTGCATACCTCTGTTGCCCCTATTTCAAACTTAAGTCCCTATGTCCTTCAATCTACTTAGTACTTCGATAGGCCATCTCTCGCTATGCCTCCCATCTTTCTTTTGAGTTTTGAAAAGCATATTGATTCAAGAGAGAGAGAGAGAAAGAAAATAATTAATAAAAATGTTACTTAAAAGACCCCCTCCACTAAAAGCGGAATCCAATAGGACACTTAAAGGATGACTTTGCCTCTTTACGTCGCTTATAGACAAATAGAAATGTGTCAATTTAAATGTAATTGCTTTGGAGTAATAGAGGTCAAAGAAGAAATTAATTAAACAGTAGGAGAGAGCAGTCTTTCATCATTCTGAGGACTAGCTGAATTTTGCTTCGAAGAATATACCTACTGTGCTGAAAAACTACCAATATGGAGGCCTTTGCAGCTAGATGACAAACACAGAGGATCTCTGAGGGAGCGCTGGAAATCATAAAGCTTAAGTCAGTTGGGTGGATGGGCAGACTAGATAGGCCCACACGGCCTTTTTCTGCCGTCGTGTTTCTGTGTTCCTATGTGAGCTTGAAGGACATGTAGTCTGGATTTAGTGTATCAAACTACAAGGCAGGAAAGGGTCTGGAATGCAAGCTCCGGACACGTCTCTGCTGCTGACACTCTCTCTGAAACCCTAGACAAGTCACTTTAGCCACTACTGCCGCAGATTACCGGACTATATTTTAATAATGCTAGCACTATTCCTCTTTTCCACACCTCTTTGGATACTTAACACGCAGTTCAAGCAGCAGAAACTTGCTTCCAGCTCTTCCACTCCAAGAGCATGTATATTTCTGAAATCTGAAAGCAAAATGTCAAAAAAACCTCTTGGCAATCTCAGTTGGAGGAAAATCACTCTTTTGGAGCAATTTTCATAACTATCACATAAGTGCAAACTCGTGGGTACTTTCACCTGCAGGCTTTGTACGAGCATACTTTTCCTTTGAAATTGCCTGCAGAAAAAGTACCAGCAGAGATTACCAGCTCTTCTTTGGGCAGGTAATTTTTCTGTGGGGAACAATGCACGTAGCTTTGAAAATACAAACCTACATGTGGCGTTGCCTCCGTCAGTCCAGCCCTGCCTCCGAGCTGGCCTGCTTTTCCTGTGGGCAAAAGTACACAATTGTTGATCCCGCATGTCCTTTTTACCTGGAGAAAAGGTGGGACATTTTCAGACTGCCTATTTAACCAGGTAAATAGCTTTTGAAAATTACCCTGTAAATCTAAATTATTATCAGAATTAGAATGCTCACATTCAAGCACTAATAAGCTTGCAGTGGCCTGAGTGGGGTTTTTTTTTCCTAGTATGATCACTAAGGATGATCCAAGAAACTTCAGACCAGTAATCCTGATGTCCATACCAGGCAAAATGGTAGAAGCTATACTTAAGAATAGAATTACTGGGCATATAAATAGACATGGCTTAATAGGAAAAAGCCAAAAAGATTTTAGCACAGGGAAGTTGTGCCTTACCAATTTCTCAGAATTCTTTGAAGGTGTAAATAAACATTTGAATAGGATGAACCAGTCAATATAATGTATTAGGGATGTGCAATCGTTTTCCCCGAATTAGGCAATGTCAACGAAATTGTCTAATTCAGAATAGTTCGGGGGAACCGAAAAACGATTTAATTTTTTCTGAAATTTCGGAAAAAATTCATTTTTGAGTTAGTGCGTGCTAACTCCCGATAGCGCGCACTAACCCGAAAATTGGGGCCCCCGAAAAAAAAAACCCAGAACCACAGGAAAAATGAAATTTCCACGGGAAGGGGGGGTGCCGAAATGAAGCCTGACATGAAATTTGTACATGAAGCACATCTCTATAAGGTATCTGGATTTTCAGAAGGCGTTTGATAAAGTCCCACATGAAAGACTTCTCAGGAAATTACGAATTCATGGGATAAGGAGGCATTGTCTATTGTGGATTGGTTAACTGGTTAAAAAAGTAAACAGAGATCTAAATGGTCAGTTTTCCCAATGGAGAGAAGTAAATAGTAGCGTGCCTGAAGGATCTATACTGGGACTGGTAGTGTTTCATATGTTCATAAATGATCTAGAAAAAGGGAATGACGAGTGAGGTGATCACGAGCTGATTGTGAGGAATTGCTAGAGGGCATTGCAAGACTGGGAGATTAGGCATCTAAATGGCAGATGAAATTTAATGTGGACAAGTGCAAAATGATGCACATAAGGAAAACCAATCCTAAGTATGTATACACAGCACTGGTTTCTTATTAGGAATTGATACTCAGGAAAAGGATCCTGGGGTCATTGCAAACATCACGCTAAATCTTCAGCCCAGTGTGTGCCAGCAGCCAAGAAAGCAAATATGTAAAGTACCTGAATGTAATCTGCTTTAAAGTGCCCGAAAAGTGGGAAAAGAGCTCAAAATAAATAAATAAACAAATAGTTATTCGGTGCGAAACTGGCGGCGATAAGGGTCCTTACCTTTCGCCGTCAGCGATGTCTTCACGGCGTTGGCCCCAGTGCCGCCCCGACTCCTCCTCTTCTGGGGCTGACTCCGCCCCGATTTAGGTATCGCACGCGAAAAGGGACTTTTTGCGTGCGATCCCTTTAGAGAATGACCCCCCTAAGTTACATGGTATGTTCAGCAGCACGGCTATGTTGCTGGATATACTTGTATATATCCGTGTATATTCAGCGACATACGTGGCTAAGCCACTCTGCCCCAATCCACCCATAATTTATGTGGCTAAAAAGGCGTGTATTCAGCGGCCTGCCACTTAGTCACATAAGTTACACCTATGCAGCTTAAACAGCGCTGAACGTGCTTTGAATATTGACCTCTGAGTATTGTGTGCATTTCTGGTCCCCACACCTCAAAAAAGATACAGCAGAAAAAAAGTACAAAGAAGGTCAACAGAAATGATTGTGGAGATGGATCGGCTTCCTTATGAAGAAAGGCTAAACAGATTAGGGTCTATTCACAATGAAGAAGTAATGATTTGGAGGGGATATAATAGAGGTTTATAAATTATATGTAATTATGGAATAGGCCAATACATTTACATATTCCCTGAAACTAACAGCAGATTTAAGAAAGTGTTTTTTTCACTCAACACACAATTAAGCTATGGAATGTGTTGCCAGAAAATGTTATTAAGGCTAGTAATATAACTGACTTTAAAAAGATTTGGACAAGCTTCTGGAGGACAGGACCATGAATAATTATTAGTCAGAGAGACTTTGGTTTCTTCACTTCTTAATTATTAGAGAGCTATGTGAAATAGACTTTCATATTGGGATCTGATAGGTATTTACAGGCGACCTATCCTGGCCACTGTCGGAAACAGGATGTTGGACTTGATGGGCTGTTGTTCTGACCCAGCACGGCATTTCTCATTTTCTTACGAAGGGAGGATAAGTTTCAAACAAATGCACATGGCGGTATATATGGCCGTTAGCAGATCTATGCTAATATTTTGTAACCAATGCGTATGTTATATGCACTTTTTATAAAATATGCGTCTGTACCTGCAACATACGCACGTATGTAAGCTTACGCGTGAATACAGTACATGTGGTGCAGTGAAAGAATATATATATATATATATATATATATCCATGCATTGAAAGCGCGTCTGTTTCCTACCTATGTTAAATATATATGTGCGTATATTTTTCGTGCAAAAATAAAGCAGGACTTAACTCGTGTAGATCAGGATTTACGCATGCAAGTTGGTGTATTTTAAAACAAGCACGCATCAAGGAAATTACCAGTTTTAACAATTAGTCCACCAGTTTGCCCATTCCTTTCCCAGGTCATCGAGCCCCTCCTGGTTCTTCACGCTGAACTCCTCCCATTCCCTCCAGATTCCCCACATGGCAATTAAGTACAGAATAAGCATGTTTTTTAATATCACTTGCTGGAGATAATTAACGGGTATACAAGTATGCAAATAAGTTAGCAAATCTACATGCATAATAAGTGTCTTCTAAAATATCAACTTACATGTGTAAATGTTGACTATGCCTCAGAACATCCCTAGATGCATGTATATGCACACAAAAGTGAAAATATGTGCATATTTTTTAGTTTTTATAAAATATGAGTAGAGGCACCTTTTGTGTGTATATGCAAATTTTTACATGTGTAACGCTTTGAAAAATCAGCCCTATTGTGTATGACGTGCACAAGAAAAAATACACAACACTTACATGATACGATTCATGGAGAGAATGGCGTGTGATAGCATCCACTATAATGTGGAAAGAGTGAGTCAGGAGGACTGGCCTTGCTTTTGTTGAGGTTTGTGCATAAAATTAAATGTATTTGAATTGCTGGTAACCCATACGACAACAGACAGCTTGACATAGAGAAGTTTTTTCTTTTTCTTTTTTGTTTTTTTTTGGATTTGTATTATTAAAAAAAAAAATGCAAGGATTTTTTTTTTCTTTCATTCTATTAATAAAAGCTCTCCTTTTTAAGAATTCCCAGCCAACCAGGATGTCAAACAGATGCAACCTGTTAGGTAAGAATAGTGTATCCGTCTTCTCAGCAGCTTGCTGGGTGCAGGTCTGAAGTGTTAGAACAAAAATATTTGAGTGAGAAATGATTCTGGCAGATACTTCAGTTGAGCCTCACATTTTTCATATATATCATATATATAGTTTTTCGGATAACAGCGGTGATAAATTTTGAGGGCACTGTGAGAGCTGATATGTTTCAGTACCATATATATATGCTGGAGTTGTTAAAGAGCAGTAAGGTGTGAGGCCCTATCCTGCTTAACAGCTCAACAAGTACAGATTGGATAATCACTGCTTTCATGAATCTTCTAACTGCCGGGGCCTGCCTCAAAGCGAAGCAAGCAGGGATCCCTCCAGAAACCTTTGCTGACAGGTATCAATTCTGTCTTCAGCCGGGACACCCATGCGTGCATGCAACTGATTTGGTAAAAAAAAAAAAAAATACTTACGCTTGGAAGGATTCTGCCTGCCCCAGCACCATCAAACATTAACATTTTTTTGTATGCATCCATCAGCAATGACTTACCATTTTCTAATTCCCTCACTAAGCTTTAGTATTCAAGGGGCATCTCGGCGTCTGCCAACCAACAAATAATTCTCACTAACCTCTTCCAAGTTTACAGCATTTATAAAGTTGCAAAGTGGAGTAAACAAACCATCTGTTTGGTTTTATACCTTAGATGTCATGCTCCCTTATTAGCACATTACAATTCATTTAGTAAACAAATTTTGGGTGATTTCACTTCACATCAAAGTCAGAAGGGTCTTGAAGATGATTAACGTCTCTGGGACAAGCACATTAATGCATTGCTTCCTTTGCAAAGTAAAATGGCTTCTCCAGAGAATCACCCCTGGTTGACAAGATGAGACTGTCAATTTTGTTTGCCTGCCACATCACGGTGGGGTGGGGGGTGGCCATAAGGGGATGGAGGACTTGGAGGCAGAGCAGCGCTGTAGGCAGCATAATTCACTGCGAATTGAGAAAAAGAAGTCTAATTCTGATAAATGGTCAACCCCAACACATCCTACCTGTTATTACAAGAGACATGCCGTATCTGTGCAGTAAATTAGCTAAACCCCTGAAGAGTTTGGTGGGAGCTTATCTTCAAGTGAATAATTTGAGTGTGGAGGGAGCTTGTCTGCGTGACCAGCGTGAGTGATTTGTTTCATATTGAAAGGAATTTAAATGACTGGGCTCTCCGGCTTTCATTTACAAGAAGTTGTTCCTCCTTTTAATTCCTGTATTTTTTTTTTTAAACCTTTCTTTGTTTCTGGGTTTGGTTGTTTTTTTTTTGGGGGGGGGGGGGTTTGTCCCCTTAATGAGGGCTGAAACACCTATTGCCTTTTTCCTGTTTGATTAGGATTATAATTAATGTTTCCTGATTCTTTAAAGGTAGCTCCAAGCTTAAGAGCAGATAAGTTTGGCTGCTCAACTTATTTCTTATCACCTAAAGATGCTAATACCACTATTTTCTTTTATAGTGTACCATCTTATCTGTAACCTGCTAATTTTCTACTGCAAAAGGGTCTCTGTGGTTTATTGAGCTATTGCCATTTGACAAAATGAGAGCATCTTTGTAGCATGGTAGGGGCACAGTAGAAATTGTAACTAGTAATATAGGATTTTAGCACTTTCCAGACCCAGATTGTGATTCCAGTGTTATGGGTTTGGTTTGTTTCTTGTTTGTTTTTAATGCAGAGCGTCCGGATTGCACCAAGAGGATGAAGGAGCAATTGGGGCACAGGGAAAATTAGGCATGTAAATGGGTAAATATGTTTTGTTTTTGTTTTTTTTTAGATTCCCAAATGCTACTTACATGCTATGCACCGCCTTTTGATCGCTTAATTTTATTATTTATTTTTTTTTACATTATGCAAAGCTTAATTTCATGCCATATTAATGAACAATTGCCAGCAGAGAGGGAAAGTGATACTTACCTTTCACACTGTGACCATCAAGCACATTTATTGCCAATCTCGCAAGGTAGCGCATTTTGCCTCTCTCTTTTTTTTTTTTTTCTTTTGTGCTATAAAATCATTCTGGTTGCTTTAATGTAATTCCAGGCTTCATCGTATACATGATCAGTGATTTGATATTGAATTTGCATTATAGAACACAGGCCTTTTACAGGGCTGTAATAATGCGCCAGATGAACTGGCAGGTTTTCTCTTTTGGTCAGATCATTCAACCCAGGAGCCCTGCTAAGAAGCGCTTTTTTGGCGGCCTTCAGTCAGCATGATACACATTGTTATGTATTTGTAAACCATAGGAGGAGTCAGCCGGACTCGTCTGTTGTCTTGCCCCAAGGTCTTCCCTCCAGCTCCCTGAGGAGTTCATGCTCCAGGCGCTGACACTGTAACGGTAAGGAAGGGGTCAAGACTGTAAGCACGCCCATTTCTGGCACTTGCAAAAAGGACTATTTCATATGCGCATTAAGATATTGCTTCCTGGAAGCTTAATAGCCAGCCCAGTATTTTCTATCTTAGTGGAAACAACGGTTGCACAGCGGACGACGCCATCGTTTTAGTCTCTGCGTTGGTTTTGTACGCATTCAGGCTAAACAGTGCTGCCATCGATACGCAATGAGTTGCTCCACTTTGGAAGCTGAGGTTTGTTAGATGAAGCTAAAATGTATAAATATATACTTACCGAGAGTGTGAGAGGCTGTCACAGAAATAGTCTTCCAAGAGACAAAAAAAACCACACTTGAATAAAAAATCTCATACATCCTTTAAAAGGTCACTTTACAAATTCTCTCAGTGACTATAAAAGTACACAGCTAGCCACAGGCCCATGGAAGACATGAAATGTGAGCTATTACTCACCGGCATAAAAGAATGATACCGTGCAGTCAGGGCTGCAGAGATTCACTGGCAAGAGGCGTGACACAGAGCAACTGCTTTTAGAGCTTGGAGACTGTGGTAAGGGAAGTCAATTGAGCAGGCCTCTATCCAGGCCTGAGCTCAGATCCTGCCTCTGACCAGGTTCTCCCTCTTCATAGACTGAGAAGAAACGGCCAAGCTGAATTGTAGGTTTGTGAATTCCAGGGCAGACCTGCAGTCTGACTTAAAAAGTGAGTCAGCTTTAGAAACCGCCACATCTCCAATTCTGTGCACAAGCCAAAAGTGTGCTAATTGAATGCCGGTCCTAATTTGGCTTATTTGGGACTTGTAAACTGAAGCTCCTTGGGGTAAATTATGGGCTTTAGACTACCTTGCGGTTGTTACGGATGAACCATCGTTAGGTGCATCCACAATGTTTCAATTTAATCAAAGAGCTAAAATAAAAAAAGGTTTTAAAGATCATCCATACTGTGGCTTTCGTGAGGTTCCCACCCCTGCAAAAATGAACAAATAAATAAATAAAATACAATTTATTGTGTGTACCTGAAGGAAATGGAGGAACTTAACTGTCTATTTACTAATGTTTTCAGAAAGGTCTTGTGTGCAAAATATAATCGAAATTTGTTTTTCAGTTTTGAATGATTTCACATGGTCAGTTGTGATTTAACAAGGTCAGGCCGTTTCCCTTCACCACTACATCGCCTCTGATGTCATAGAACCCAACCCTCTAATAGAATTAACACCTCACACAATGGGTGGAATAAACAGATTTTATTAAACAGTTCAGCAGCTGCTAATCATTTAAATGTACTGAGAGGTATCATTTGTAGATCAGCCTCACTGAGCTAAACTGACTGGTGGTCACCTCTTCCCAATAATACATTTTTCAACTTTACCAAGAGGATGCCAAATTCGTATCCCTTCATGCTATCTCACCTGGCATCCACAAGCCCCACTACTCTCGCCCGTTTTGCACTCTTTCAGGCCGATACAGTAAAGTCCGCGGCCACTCGCCGGTGCGCACAATTCAGTATTTAAATTAGGCCCGGCGGTAAAAACGGACAAAAGGAGGCACTAGGCACACAAGCGCGTCCCTAGCGCCTCCTTTTTGACAGGAGCGGCGGCTGTCAGCGGGTTTGACAGCCAACACTCAATTTTGCCGGTGTCGGTTCTCGAGCCCGCTGACAGCCACGGGCTTGGAAACCGGACGCCGGCAAAATTGAGCGTCCGGTTTTCGGCCCGACAGCCGCGGGCCAAATTCAAAAAAATTTTTTTTTTTTTTACTTTTTTTTTTTACTCTTTGGGACCTCCGACTTAATATCACCATGATATTAAGTAGGAGGGTGCACAGAAAAGCAGGTTTTTTTTTGTGCGCACCGACCCCGGATTTTATAAGATACGCACGGCTTCGCGCATATCTTATAAAATCCAGCGTACTTTTGTTTGTGCCTGATGCGCGAACAAAAGTACGCACACGCGCTGTCTTTTAAAATGTACCCCTAAATGTATTAGAATAGTTCCAAATTTGAATACATGGAATCTGGGATGCAACAAATGTTGAAATGTAATTAAATTCCTGGGCATTGCAGGAGTTCTCTCCTATAGCATAGGGTTGCCATCTCATGCAGCTTCAGATGGACAGCACTCTGACTCTGGTAAAATGGGGGGATGGGAGGAGGATCCATCTGAGCTATATAGGACGGCATTTGCTATTTAATACCATAAGAGCATCATTCACAGCATCTGTTAATTTGGAGTAAAGTTACTCTGTTTTATAATAGATGCAACGAGAATGATCTTGCAGGCAACAGTGTGTGTGTGCAGTAAAATGAGATATCTTACAGGTAATTTACAGATACAAATTGCAGACATTCAATTCTTTTTTAGGGATTCCTCAAGCCTCTTTACTAAGGACATCTTGCAGCTACCATAGTACTGAGTGAGCCTATCTTGGATTAGATTTTGTAGGCTTGGGGCGAGCTTTCATAATATGCCTTCAGCAATTGTAGCACTGCAGTAAGATGCCTGTTCTGAGGTGGCGCCTTTATGAAGTGCTTTGTGTCGTGAACGATTATTGCCCAGCAACCTTCGGGTACTCATTTTATTTACCAGGGAAAGATGGAAGAGATTAAACCTACCATGCTGGAATTTGAACTTGGGAAGCTCCAATGTACACGGGCTATTGCTGGATGATGCCTTAGACAATGGAGTAATCCTTTCCACATCAGAAGATGGTGGAAAGCAGAGGCGATGGTAAGCCACCCCAGTGCCCAGTGTGGCTCACGTCTGTTCACAGGAAGGATAACTTTGAAACGTGCGCTAGCGCAGCCATATATGCAGCTATATGGATACGAGTGCGCATGCACACTATAAAAAAAAAAACCATGTAAATCTACCCAATAACATGTTCGCATATCAAAAAGTATTCCGCATGCATTTTAAACGTAGCTACATAAGTTTTGACTTATCCGGCTAAGTGCCAACAAATATCCAGCTAAGTAGCACTGTTTAGCTGTAGAGCTGTTTAAGACTTATCCGGCTATATAAGATAGCCAGATAAGTAAAAGAAAAGCACTACATAGGCAGATAAGTAAGATAGACTGATAACTAGATATCTTATTTATCTGGCTGTATAGCACTTTTTAAGATTTATCCAGATAAGTAAAAAGTTATCCGGATAAGTGGTGGACATCTGCTGTGCGCGCGTATTTGTGCTCCTAATTGTAATCATATACATGAGGAAACGCAACTCGCGTATCTTCCTTAGCACTTGTCGTGTAAATTATCAAATTTTATAGCACGCATTTGTGTGAAGGAAATTACCAGTTAAACCAATTAGTCCACCAGTTTTCCCAGTCTATGTCTAGGTCATCAAGACCCCACTGATTCTTCAGCATGCACCCCCCCCCAGTTTAGCCAGACCCCCCCTCACCCAGTCAGTATTTGCCTGAAAAGAATGACATTGTGACTTGCACCTGATAATTAGCGGGTGACAACATGCGCAGGTGGCAGCCGTGTACTCGCCGCATTCTCAGGTTATAAAATAGCAAAAACTGGTACCCATGAAATTTGGCCCCGCCCCAGGCCGCCCTTTTCTGTCCAAGCAAATTTATTTGCACACTATTATTTGCACGTATACGTTTAGATTTATGAAAGAGCAGTTGCACGAACGTGCGCTGTCCGTGTGCGCGTATACTCATTTTCTATGCATGCAACTCTTTTGAGATTCACCTTTCTGTGATCCAGTCCTCGAGACAGCTGCGATGAACCCAGTGCAAGGCCGGGACACTGGAAGGCATCCGTTGTCTCTGACAGATTGTGTTTCCTAGTTTTCCTACAATCTTCTCCTGTGTTTATATTCACAGTGATCCTGTCAGTAGAGGGTGTTACATGTCTGTGTGTAAAGATTAATTGTGGTGGGAACTTTTTAACCTTTTAAAGGATTAACTGAATTGTGTTTGGTGTTTTTAATTCTGATGGCACTTTTCAAAGCCATGTATCTGAGCAAACCTCCCCTCCTCTGCCTGCCTGAACGTATGCGCTTGCTTCCCGGTTTAGGCCGGAGAGGAAAAGACAAGTAATAGGTAAAGGAGTAATTTTCAAAGGAATTACACCCGTAAAAGTAAGGTACTATTGTGGTGATTTTCAAAAGCCATTTACTCCAGTAAACTGCACTTACAAGGGTAAATCCCATGGACAGTTCAATGGCATATGCTGTAGCAATTTTCAAAAGCCCACTTACTCGAGCAAAAACCAGCTTTACACGTGCAAATGCTTTTTAAAACCAGGCCCTCAGTTTTCAGCTGTTACGCACCATGTTTTACCTCCAATCAGCCCACTAGTACAAATGATAAGTGCAAATTATGCTAAACGTTTTGTGCTGGCTAATTATGGGGACCAATGCAATATTTATGCATCGAAAACGGGCGCTCAGTGTTGAGCGCCCGTTTTCCTAACGCACGCCCAGCCACCTCTCCTGGGCACGCGATCCAATATTTTAATTAAATTAGGGGTCGCGCAAAAAAAGGAGGCGCTAGGGAAAATTCGCATGTCCCTAGCGCCTCCTCGGCATCAGGCGCACAGGAGAGGTGGCTGTCGAGCAGGTTGGGAAAACGGACGCTCAATCTACGAGCTTCGGCTTTCTCCTGCTGCTGGCATAGACACACACAGGATACATGGCCTGGACCATGTATCTTGTGTGTGTCTATTGGGCGTGCAGATTTTTATTTTTTTTTTTCAAAAACTTTTTTTTTTAAACTAAATCTTTATTTGATTTTTCCTACTTAGTATTGCTCTGATACTATTAGGAGGAATCACAGAAAGCAGGATTTTTCTTTTTTTTTCAATGCGCCTTGAGTATAGCATATCTGTACACCAACCCCGGGTTGGCATAAAATTTGCTGCATTGCAACAGGCGCATTGGCCGCAGGGGAAATTTTTTGGATCGCAGGGATTATCTAATAGCCTCGTCTACATGGAATTTACATATGATGAGCGCTATTAGCTATGCCGTGATTTGGACGCGAGTTTTGGTCACGCTAACCCCCGTTTTGGATCGGGGCTTATTTATTTTTATTTATTTAACAGTTTTTTATACCGACCTTCATAGTGAATAACCATATCGGATCGGTTTACATTTAACAAGGGTATAAAAAGGAGTAACAAATTCAAGTGAGCGAAAGATAAACAATAGGTAGGAATAAGTCAAAGTTACAATCAACAGGGGGAGAGAACTTGGAAGCTTGCAAGCAAGCTGGAAGCAAGCAGGCTTATGGACGTCCATAAGCAAGCAGGCTTATGGACGTGCGTCCAAAACGTGCATTCAATCGAGTGTTAAACCATGCGCTAGTCACTGCGCACGGTATTGCATCGGCCCCTGTGTAAGAAATACTACCTGAGTAGTTTCTCTTTCAAAGGTAGCTACAAAGTATGCGTATACTTCACAACCGGGTGGCCTGCTCAACATGTTCCCACTGCCCACATTGCTACAAAGGCCGTGAGTACTTTTTATCCGCAGCAAATTTCAAAGGAAAAATATGTGCATACTTCTACTTTGAAAATCGCCCCAGGGAAAAGTATCTGCAGAGATGGGCATCTGATTTTTCTGTGGATACGTTTTCTGACCAAAACCACATGCAGGGAGCCTTAACTTTCAAATTTGTCCGCGTGGCCCTCTACATGAGCATATGGGGGATCTGCAGAGATTTGTCCAAGTATTTTAAAACCTGTGCAGAGCCATTCACACAGATTGAAAAATACAGATATCTCTGCTCCCCCCACCCAAAGTACACGTGTAACTTTTTTGTATGCGCACAGTTTCACGTGTACTCTGGGATCTCAACTGCACACAGTGAAGATAACTTTCAAACAAATGTGCGCGGAGGCATACATACACACACATATATATATGGCTGTGAGCATATCTACACAAGTATTTTATAATCCGCGCATATGATATACACCATCTTGCCATCATGTTTCTCCATTTCTATTACCAAGGATGTGGTGAAGTCAGTTGGCATAGCTGGATTTAAAAAAGGTTTAGCCAAGTTCATGGAGAAGTCCATAAACTGTTATTAACCAAGCAGACTTAAGAAATAGCCACAGCTTATCACTGCATGACAGCAGCATGAAATCTGTTTACTGTTCTGGAACTTGCCAGGTCCTTGTGGCCTGGTTTGGCCTCTGTTGGAAACAGGATGCTGGGCTTGCTGGACCCTCAGTCTGACCCAGTATAGCAAGTTCTTTTGTTCTTAAGGCCAAAACATAGCACAAATCATCTGTAAATAGCAGCAACGACATCAGCTGTCAGCACTCTAAGACATTCACAAGAATAAAACCTTAGTAACACTTCAAACAAGATATGCTTTGAACAATTTTCGAAACTTGAAAAGTGATAATTCTCTCTTAATTGCTCCTGTCCATGCATTCGATAGGATTGGATCCTCAGCATAAAAAAAGGTGCTTCCAGGATTCATTGAGTGTTATTTGCTTGAATGACAGTACATACATAAAACTTTGGGACGATGATCTCAAGCTGCGGGTAGGTTGATAAATTTTAAGCACAGCATTGAAATTTGGGGGTGCAAGTCCAAAAGTAAAATCTTAAATTTCACTTACCTAATCTAGGCAGCCAATGTAAGAACATAATAAATTGCCATGCTGGGTCAGACCAAGGGTCCATCAAGCCCAGCATCCTGTTTCCAACAGTGGCCAATCCAGGCCATAAGAACCTGGCAAGTACCCAAACACCAAGAAGATCCCATGCTACTGATGCCAGTAATAGCAGAGGCCATTCCCTAAGTCAACTTGATTAATAGCAGTTAATGGACTTCTCCTCCAAGAACTTATCCAAACCTTTTTTGAACTCAGCTACACTAACTGCACTAACCACATCCTCTGGCAACAAATTCCAGAGCTTAATTGTGCGTTGAGTGAAAAAGAATTTTCTCCGATTAGTCTTAAATGTGCTACTTGCTAACTTCATGGAGTGCTCCCTAGACCTTCTATTATCCGAAAGCATAAATAACTGATTCAAATCTACCCGTTCTAGACCTCTCATGATTTTAAACACCTCTATCATATCCCCCCTCAGCCGTCTCTTCTCCAAGCTGAACAGTCCTAACCTCTTCAGCCTTACCTCATAGAACTAGCATAACATACTCCGGAATTGATTTTCCAGAAATTATGCGAGCTGCATTACACGTAATATTATTTAGGGCAATCCAACATATAAGACATTACAGTAATCCAGTGATGATATCACTAAGGTATGCATGACGGTCTTCAAGTCAGTTTTAGGTAAAATGGATGCAATTGATGAAACATACGAAGCTTATAGGAGGCACTCTTCACCACCACATGACAGTGACCATACGTTCGTATTTTACATTTTTATAAAATATGGAATATTCAAGTAGAGGCTACATACGCGCATAACATTTTGAAGATTCAACCCATACTATTTTTTTACAGAGATGGGCTAATTCCAAAATGGCAGTCCCTGCAAGGAAGGCCATTTATAATACCAGGGCCTTGGCCAGCTGGTCGAACTAGTTGTGGCCTCTTCTTCCCCATCCATAGGGTAAGGTGCAACACATGCCAGAGGAGCCATACCGGGAAGGACATGAGACTTTAATTTAATCACAGAGCCTCCTACCACCAGGAGGTAAATGCCTAGAGGGAAGTAGATGGTAAATATTAAAATAAAGAGCGAGCCACCTGGGTGCATTTGCTAAACTTCATGGCCTACATGGAGGCTTTTGCACTCAGCATACTGTTTTGCACAGAAGCCAAGGAGAAGGTTTCAAGGGTTAAGGTACTTCCTCACACATGGACACACTGGGGCAGTCTGCAGCCACAGATCCAGAGCTGTGGAAGGCATCACAGCACTGAAAGGAGGTTCAGAGGATAGCACCAATGCCCTTATGGCACAAGGGTAGCCAAAATTACAGCTGTTAGCATAAAAGTGTAATTTAGTATTGACAAGCTGGGGAGTGGAATCAAAACAGCATACATAAATGTCACAAGGGACTGTAAAGAAGCACAGTTAGGGTGGCTCAGAGGTAAGCTGGCATATACGGAAACCTGCCATTGTGGAGGTCATGGAACCAAGCATCATACAACTAAGAGCATATTATGCAAACTTCTCATCTGTACAGGTTAAAGAAGGCGAAGGCCTGGGAGCTGTGTGCCGCTTAGAGGGGGAATGGCTGGAGCAGCTGTGCATGAGACAGGAGCAAGCCAGAGGTAAGTTCACATAGCATCCACCTTGGAGGTGTCACCATTGTCTTTCTATATACAGTTTCCTTCACATACCCTACTATTACCTTGCCTGCTGGTCTAACTGTCACAAGCAGCAGTTTTAGGTACCCCTCCTGCATGTAAAACGCCATCTATCCAGAACCTATAGATGTGTATGCAGCGGAATGGTGGCGGATGCACTACCCGTGGGTCATGGTGTGCCTTGCCACGAGGCACTACTCTAACAACAGTTACAGGCCAACTATATTTGTTATTAGGGTGTCAATGAGAGCTCTAAAAACCCAAAACAGAGAAACTCTTTGCCTCCCTTCCAAACAAGGTCTCTTTGCCTAGTCTCAGCATCATAACTGCAGAGGCACTGGCAGCCAAGGCAGACTCACAAAAGAGCACCATATAGCAGGGCCAAGCTGTGAGCCCCAAACATCTAAGTGGTCACCATGCTGTACAGGCCTGCCATACAGAAGCCTCTGTTTCTGTTTTAACCTATATCCTGCCTTGCAACCCTTTATTGCAGATGGGTGTGCCACTGCTTGGATCGTATCCCTTGGCTTCCACCCCTCCCATAAATGGAACTCAGACACAGTTTTATGGTGTTCCCCATCACACCCCAGTTCACATCTGCTGATGACTTTTCCACACACTTTTTTCTGTTTTCACAGGCACCACCAGCTCCTCTTCTGATGAGGAGGACAAGGAAGAAAAGGAGATGGACCAAGCCTCTCCTGCCGATGCAGCCACAGTGCTGGCTAAAAGTGAACAGCATCTCCACCTGCACCAGCCCTGCCTACCCCCTCCACCACCACCACCACCACAAAGTGGCCCCAGGCCTCTCGCCTCCCCACTGCTCCCCCACTTACAGCCCCAGACCTCCAGCTTCTCACTCCTGTTCCCCTCCCCGTAAGGCCTCCTCCCTGTTTTCCCTTGGAACCTCAGGACACTGGTCCTGAAGGTGCCCTGCTGGGGGACAGCTTGCTGCTGATTCAGGGCAGCACCCCATAGCTGTGGAGGCTGGCTCTGCAGCAGGCGCACCTGCTCCTGTCCGGGGTCCCAGTCTCTCGCAGTTGTGTGCACCGTTGTTCTGAGGGATGGGGGAAGCTGTTGACCACATGAGAGCCATCCTCAGGTGGTTGGTAGCAATGGTGGAGCACCTTGCCCATGCTCAGGAGGGGCCCACTGCTTTTCTTGAGTTGGTTCTCATGCACTGACCACCAGCACCCCCAAACCCTATCTTCCATGGGTTCCTGAGGTCTTTTCAGTTTTGTAAATAATTATATCCCAAGATACTCCTCCCCCTTCTTTTGTTAAAGTTTTAAAGTAATTTTTATTTTGATATTTTTATTATAAACATTTTACATTTGTTAGCTTTTGTGTGTGGTTTATTCATTTGCATGATGGGTGCCATGTCACACCAGAGTCAAGCCCCTTTTGAGACAGCCTACTGCACTCACTCACACACCTACACACTGGTCTGCATGTAGCAACGCATCCTGCAGACCAAAAACCTCTATCCTCCACTCTCTTATCCTATTGGCTACCTCAGTTCAGCTCCTCAATGTAAGGGTGTCAAGTCTAGGCAAAGCTCACCTGAATGACCTTGCTGTAATGGCCATAACATTCTAGAGCTATATGTTACCCCGTAGGTCTTACTTCCTGTACCAGAGATGTATATGAAGCAAAGCCACAAGGTAATATCCTGACAGCAACAACACAACTACAAGCACACAATGGGAGACATGGTGTTGTAAAAAAGTGGCCTTTTCACCAATAGGAAACCTTCCGGTAGAGAAAAGATGTCATATAGATATGCAGGGAGGTGTTCTTATAAACAGAAGCTGTCCACATCAAGTTCTAATCATCCACCTCTATTTCCCAAATATTGATAATGTGAAGGAAATAAGTTGGCCTGAAATCCAGCCAAATACCATGGTGGCTAAGGCAAATCTGGAGTTAAACAGAAGACGCTAGTTAATGGAAGCCAAATCCTCACCATCACTCTGCACACACTGGCTCACCACCCTGGTATGGGCCAGCTTTCAACCATAGGGGTCTTGGCTCACAGCCAATTCCCTTCATCGCCTTTCCAGCACATTAGTCATAGGAAGCTCCACATCCCGTCTACTAGCCCTTAGAGCATCTCCATGAAAGCTCCCGTCTTCAACCTGACATGTCGGCAAAAGAACCTTTGTGAAGGCATCCTCAAAAAAGACACAGCTGTGCGCTATCTGGGACTCCGTTAAGCATTACCTCATCATCACACACACCTGGCCCCCTATAATAGAGAAGCACCCACATAAATCACCCGATGCAAGGGCTGAAGTGCCTGTACCCACACCAGTTTCTCATACAGACAGATACAATAAGAGTGGTGGTTGTAGAAAACAGAACACTATGAAAACATTCAGGAAAATAACACTCTGAAGACTTTTAATACACAGCAGCCATAAGACTACACAGAGGGGTTAATGATGGGCTACAGTATTTCCATTAGAATATCTGCTATAGATGTGAAGAGCTTGGGACCAATTTTGTTTTATTTATTTTGAATTTTATATTCCACCTTTCAGCCACTTCAGATCATATTACATTCAGGTACTAGTATATATTTCTCTGTCCACAGAGGGCTCCCAATCTAGGTTTGTACCTATTGCAATGGAGAGTGAAGTGACTTGTCCAAGGTGACAAGGAGCAGCAGTGGGATCTGAACCCTGGCTTCCTGGCTCTAACCGCTAGACTACTCCTCTACTCCACTATATAATATTGAAAAAGGCTTCAGATCATGAGATTATCATCCACATGCCTTGGAATCCTGACACTTATCTTGCACATAGGAAATCTCTACACATCCATAATAGAAGGTATTATCCCTACCAAAAATAAAGGGCCATATATAGTGGACTGTTCTTGTCGTGCAAAGCTGTATTAATCTCTGGCTTTTATTGTACCCTTCCTTTCCCCCAAGGTACTGTTTTGGTTATACCTGTGTTGCTCTTCAATAAAAATGATTTTGACAAAAAAAAACCCCAACATATTTTATTTATTTATTTAAAAATTCTTAGAATCCACATATATTGAATCAATTGCTAATTATTGCGTTCTTTTTATAAAAGTACACAAGTACATTTTTGGTGTGCAATTCATACTCCCATCATTGCATAATTATGTATCCATTAGGCGTGTAGGAGGGTATTTAATCTTAGGTCTCTTTGCCTATGTTTGTTGCGTCCGTCGCTGCTCTCCGCCCTCTTTACCTCTGTGGCAACTCCCTCCAGGTCTGATGGACGGTTAGCTGCCGCAGCATCTTCTTGCTGTCTCCCTCTGGCGTCCCCGAACCGGCACGACGCTGCGGATCCACCATGTTCCTGATGACGTAGGGCGCGTGCTCGCTCCAATTGATGTACCAGCAAGGGCACGAACCTCAGGGCGTCCCCCTGAGATGACGTCATCCGCTTCCAATATAAAAGGTCTCAGTATTCGCTAACGAATCGAGTTAGCAAGGGGGATTGCTTCGGCTTTACTCCCAAGCTACTCTGCCTCTTCGGACTTACCAGGGGTACCCGCTCCTCGGGGGCCCCGCTCTCTTTTCTTTATTTCAGATTGCAGATAGGAACCGGTACTCGCTCCTTGAGGGCCCATGTTCCTGAACACTCTGAAGATTCTCTACTGCCTGGAAGCTATCACAGATACAGACAACTGTGAGTTACCATCGCTCTCTCAGAGCTTTCCCTGGAACCAGGTACTCGCTCCTCGAGGGCCTAACTCTTTCCAGCTACTGAGCTTCCTAAAGACCTTATGTGAGTTTTGTCATCCAGTTCTGGTATGAACACAGCATACCCTGTCTACTCACTATCTATAGTTTTTCTACAGCTCAACCCTGGGATCGCTGATCCAGTACCTGAGGGACTTCAGCCCTGCTGGGCATATCAGCTCACTACTGCCACCTCTGGTGGTTCTACTAACCTGTCTAATAAAAGAATTATCTGTGACTGTCTCCGTACTCAAGCCTAGCCGGTGGTCCCTCTCAGGATATCCTCCTGGGGGCGCAGTCATCTGCCATCGGCTCAAGGATCCATCTATCTGCATTCCTCTACAGCTGAGTGCCCTCTCCAAGCACTCCGCTGGTAACAGACAGCTACTCCTTCTCCATCAGGAGTCTTCAGCAACAGATTCATAACAGATTGCTACTCCACAGTCTAAACCCTAACAGATTGTTTACTACTCACTCTACAGGAGCTGAGCATATCAGATTGCTAACTCCTCCTTCCACAGGAGCAGATTCATTACAGATTGCTAACTCCTCCCTTCTTGAGGAGTAGATCATAACAGTTTGCTAACTCCTCCCTTCCACAGGAGCCAAAGCATAACAGATTGCTAACTCCTCCCTTCCTCAGGAGCCGATTTATAACAATATTCCAATCAACACCATGCCTGGCAGAAAAGGACCTCTATTGAGAAAGCCAAACTTCCAACCTTGGGAAGTGAACCTTCTTGTCAAGATGAAAGTTCAGAACATCCAGTGTGGGAAGGCCTCAATGAAAGTGGGATCTTATTGAAAAAAGCAGAGAAAATCTACCACAAATTGAATGCCATCTTCCACACAGTGGAAATGTGCAGGACCTCAGCCATAAGTGGCACAACCTTAGTTGCAAGGTAAAGGAAAGCACAGGCCAAGATGAGGTCAGAGGGGCCCTCCAGCCAGATTACTTTCACACCAACTGAGTGGACAGTCTTGAACACCATAGCTGAAGCAGCAGGCCCACAATTAGACATCAGGAAGGGGGAGAGCTCTTTGTATGAAAGACATAAGAACATAAGACTTGCCGTACTGGGTCAGACCAAAGGTCCATCAAGCCCAGTATCCTGTTTCCAACAGTGGCCAAGTCAGGTCACAAATCAGGTCACAAGTACCTGGCAAGATCCCAAGGAGTAGATAGATTCCAAGCTGCTTATCCCAAGAATAAGCAGAGGATTTTTGCAACTTCACCTTGATAATGGTTAAGGGACTTTCTATGGTCCAAAAAACAAATAAGGCCTGCAATCATGGCCAGCATCTTGCAAAATGCCTATTTTTTTTTTATTCCTGCTTGATTAGCTGGGAACTCCATAATGTTAGCATAGAGATTCTAGGGTGTAATGGACTTGAAGCGAGATTGGTAGCAGGAGGCCATTGAGTAGGGCTTCTTTGACCGCTCTCCATGCATGCAATGGAGGTCCAATGTGAGATAGAAAAAAAAATGATTTAAAGAGTCAGTTGTCACAGAATGTGTACTTTAACAACTTGCATAGCATGATTTGGATGGCCCTGGCCCCAGTGGTCAGGCTCAGCTTGGGCGCCATTCTACAGTGCTGGCTGAAAGTCCTGTAGCAGCAATAGAGCCTGAAGCGGATGGGTCCAGTGAGTCTGCAGATGCCAGAGAGGACAAAGAAATGGACAAGGAAGGAGATGAGGAGCAGAACGAGGCACAAATGAAAGTTGAGACCTACCTCACATATGGTGAACCACAGTTTCCAGATCTATTTGCCCCTAAGGACACCGAGGAGGAAGTACTTGCAGGAGGGGAAGAGCTAAGCTACTCACCAGGTCCAAATAAGCAATTGCTGTTCACTCCTGCAGAGAAACAAATGCTTTTATACAAAATGATTGCCTTGCTCCTCCTTGATGGCATACAGCAGGAAATGCAGGGCATTAAAGAAGTTTTGCAAGAGGAGCTGAAAGGTATTAAACAGGTGCTGAGAGAGAAAATGAATGGCATTAGTAACATTTAGAGGGAGATGCTTCAACGCATGCCTCCGTGGCAGCAACAGGTAGCATGGGCCACTTCCTAGGAACCGCAGGTCACTTGGATGCAGCCTCCTTCTGCAGTTACACTGCCACCATAGCAGTTTCAACCTTTCTCAGCCTTTGGAACAACAATAAGGTTTGAACTTTCCCCTGCATGTCTGACACCATCGAGGATACCTCCTCCTACTTTGGTTGTATCATTTCCAGGGAGGCAAAACAGTGTGAAAAGGATGCAAGCCTCTTTTAGCTGAATCGAGAATGAATGAGGGGTCTTGGGATGAGGTTGAAAGGGGATAAACTCAGGAGAAATCTTAGGAAATATTTCTTTACAGAGAGAATGGTGGATGCATGGAACAGCCTCCCAGTGGAGATAGTGGAGACAAAAACAGTATCTGAATTAAAAAAAAGCATGGGATAAATGCAGGGGATCTCTAAGGAAATGATGAGCATTATAATTAATTGGGCAGATGGGAAGACTAGATGGGCCATACAGTCTTTTTCTGTCGCCATGTTTCTATGTGTCTATAAAGTGGTGACCAGAGCCAGGAGTATGCTTGGATACATAGGGAGAGGCATAACCAGTACAAAAAGGTGTGGAGGCCTCACCTGAAGTAAAGTGTTCAGTTCTGAAGGTCATATCTCAGAAATGATATAGAAAGGCTATATACTGTCCAGAGAAGGGCAACCAAAATGATGCAGGATTTGCAATGGAAGACCTATCAGATGAGACTGAAAGAACTTAAAATATATATATATACCCTTGAAAAGAGGCAAGACAGTGGGGACATGATACAGACATTTAAATACCTGAAAGGCATTAATGCACAGGAAGCCAAGCTCTTTCAATGGAAAGAAAGCTATCGAAGTAGGGGTCACAATATGAAGCTCCAAGGGGACAGATACAGGAACAATGTCAGGAGCAATTTTTTCACAAAGCGGATGATGGATGCCTGGAATGCCCTTCTGGAGAAGGTGATGTCAAGGACAATGGCAGACTTTCAAAAAAGCATAGGATAAACACAGAGAGGATCCCCAGTGGAAAGAGAATGGTAATGGACCGTCATTGAGTAACAATCGCAGGCCAAGGCAGCAATGGTATGGCTGCTTTGTGCTTCCTTGATGGCTTGAAGAAACCTGCATGGAGCAGCAGTTGCACCTCTAAAGGGGACACAGTGAGATTGGGGATTGGGTTCAATGTAGGAATTTGATCTACTCTCGGTAAATGCATAAAATTACTGCTGGGCAGACTAGATGGGCCTTTTTCATCTTTATCTGCTGTAATTTACTATGTTACTATGATGCCTGCTTCTTCTACAGGCACATTAGTGCAAATAAGTCCACCTGTCTCTGCCAGTTGTGTTAAGTCCTCATCTTCCATGCCCTCTAATGAGGTCCCCCATACCAAAGCTGCCAGTCTGTTTTCTTCTGCCCCCTCCCTCCCAAATAAATAAACTAAAGATCTCAAGAGTGCCCTGCTATAGTGCTTTCCCCTTGCCACAACCTTCTGTGTTTGTGGTCTCTGAGGGTACACTCATCAGCGATCAAATGCCCCTTTGTAGAAGTACTAGACTAGGCCAGTCAAAAACATCAGAGCGCCCCCCCCCCCCCCTGCAAAAGAAAACAAAGATAGGACAGCCCAAAAAACCACCAGTGTCTGATGCACTTATAATTTCCTTCACTTGTTAATAAATGCACATTCACAGTTAAAATTTTGTTGTGCTTCTTTTATACACAGCTTGGTGGTCAGTGTGGCACTCTGTCTCCTCCCATTCGTTCTCTCTTTTGTGGTTTGCCCCCTCCTCCTCATCATCAAGCACATAAAATGAACATCATTCCCCTCTGGATGAGGCAGGCCTTGGGTTTTGACTAGAGTATAGAGCATGCAGCAGGCTAAAAAGATGTCAAGGACTTTCATGGGGTTGTAGAAGAGACATCCCCATGATCTCTCCAGGCAACAGAAGTGTGTTTTAAGTAGACCAAATGATCTCTCAGTGAATGCCCTAGTCTGCCTGTGGGCCCTAATGTAGTGTTCATCATCCACAGTTTCTGAGTGTGAAAGGGGGATAATGAGTCAGATTTTGAGTGGATATCCTTTTTCACCTGTGGGGGAGAAGGCAGAGAAAGAGGAAACTGAAATATTCTGAGCTGGTATGCTGTGTGACAAGCCTGTGGTAGAGGCTGGAATGGGCCTCCAAGGCAAAGCAGTAAGATCACTTAGAGATGGAGGAATAAAAGAAGGCAGAGGTTGATTGCAGAGTAGTTGTAGTGAGAGCAGCATACTTACCTGGAAGCCAACCGCCAGTGATGCGGCTAGCCTTGAAGCAGTCATGAATTCCTGACTATGGGAGGATGTAGATATTGTAACAGGACTCTTAGAAACCTGGGCACTATGTCCCTAATGATCCCCTTGACATTGCAGACCATCTGTAAAAGCTCTTATGGTTGCAGAATGTGGCCTTGTTGCCTGCAGGTGGCTTTATTGCCACATATGTGCAATTGATAACCCCCCAAAACTGAGTGGAAACAAGCAGTTTGGTAGAAATCAGTTATAATTTGGTGGTGTTGCTATCTGCTATGCGTGAAACATATATACTGATGAGGTCGATATTCAGTGCCACTTAACCAGATAAGTTCTGACTTATAAATATTCAGCCAAAGACAACGGCCGCCACATAGCCAGATAAATACTAAGACTTTATCTGGCTAAGTGGTGGGAGGGGAATGAGCGTAATGTGGAGGAGTTGAGTTAGCCAGATAAGTTGTCTGATCAACTCTGGTTGCCCCTTAGACCTAAGTTTAGGATAGCCAGATATATTCAGAGGCGCGACTGTACTGCTGAATATATACCCCACCTTGAATGTAGGAAGGGTGGGCAATCAATGTTTTTAAATAAATAAAAAATTACATAAGCAAATAAATAAATAAATAAATAAATAGGCTAAGTTAGCAAAGTTGTTCAGCCATATAATGGCTGAATATGGACCTCTGATGTGTTTTCCTGAGAAATGCTGCTGGAAACTGATCTAGGGAAGTGTCTGATTGGCTTATTCCTACTGTAAACTGTAGAGATATCTAGAACAGTGGTTCTCAACCTTTTTTCTGTCAGGACACACCTGACAGATGGTTCTCACATGCGTGACACACTGGCCCATGATCGTCACAGGGCTAGATGTAAATGTACAGTTTGCATCCACGGGAACCCCCCTGATCCACAATAATGGATGTAAAGCAGAAT
The DNA here is from genome assembly GCF_901001135.1 of Rhinatrema bivittatum. Classification (NCBI taxonomy): domain Eukaryota; kingdom Metazoa; phylum Chordata; class Amphibia; order Gymnophiona; family Rhinatrematidae; genus Rhinatrema; species Rhinatrema bivittatum. The sequence goes on along the minus strand of NC_042615.1, from coordinate 491,411,142 downwards.
TATGACATTCCCCATTCAACTCACTCTACAAAAAAGATATTCTGGTTCTGGTGTCATCTCAGTAACAGCAACTCAAACTCCTTCTACTTTCAGGCTCAATAGCCCTACTTATGAAAAGACAGCAGTTTACCACCAGTGCATGTCCTCTTGAGAAAATGCAACAAATAAGACTGATAAAACACTTACATGCTAGTAAAATATCTCTGTAACAGACACAGAACCGACCTAACATACTCCCAGGATCTGTAGTAATGCACATAAACTAATCCACACACAGTTACACCTGTATTATGGAATACACTCAAACAGGAGTAACCTATCTATGAAAAGGCAACACTACAAATATTAAATCAGGCCCTACAAACCAATACACCTCTTATTAGGAAAACAGAACTAGCAAGCAGCTATAGATCCCCACACAGAAATAATTGTAAAACTATACTAATAAGCAGAATAAATGTTTCACAACAACTATGAACAGAATAACATCCAACAATTAAAAACTCATAAAAACTATTAAAAATTCTCCAAACACCAATAAAATATTTCAAAAAAAGCAGACACATCACATAATATTAAATAATTAAAATAGCAGTCAATCAAGAAAAATAAACTTAAAAAGCCACCTTTACTTACCCCCTCCAACAGCTCTCCTACTCCTCTTCCATGCAGGCTGTAGCACACACCAGAAGCAGCAGTAGTGGCTAAGCTCTATACTCATGGTCCTCTTCCTTAGGGCCCATGTCTCTCTCACACACACACACACACCATACCAGTCATGCCCCCATGACCAGTTTCTGTCTCTCACACACCAATCATCTCCCAGTCTGACAAACACACCAGTCACCTTCCTGAACAGTTTCTCTCATGCCATACACACACACACAGGCTTCCCACTCCCGTGTTCCACTTACATATATGGGCTTCTCACTCTCATAATCACTTTCTCTTTCTCACATACACTCACCAGTCTCTCACTCCCATGCTTGTTCTCTCCACATGCACAGGCTTCTCATTCCCATAATCACTTTCTTTCTCTCCCACATACACACACACCAGTCACCTGATCTCTCTCATGCATACACACACACACACAGGCTTCCCACTCCCATGTTCTCTTTCAGATATACAGGCTTCTCACTCCCATGCTGTATCTCACACACTCCCAGCTTTCTCACTCCCATGCTCACTCTTCACATGTACAGGCTTCTTATTCCCATAATCACTTTCTTTCTCTCTCTCACATACACACAAACACACACCAGTCACCTGATCTCTCTCATGCATATACACACACACATAGGCTTCCCACTCTCATGTTCTCTTTCAGATATACAGGCTTCTCACTCCCATGCTGTGTCTCACACACACACAGGTTTCTCACTCCCATGCCCACTCTTCACCTGCACAGGCTTCTCATTCCCATAATCACTTTCTCTCTCTCTCTCTCTCACACACACACCCGTCACCTGATCTCTCTCATGCATACACACACACACAGGCTTCCCACTTCCATGTTCTGTCTTACATACACAGGCTTCTCCCTCCCATGCTGTATCTCACACACACCCAGGTTCTCACTCCCATGCTCACTCTCTTCACATGCACAGGCTTCTCATTCCCATAATCACTTTCTCTGTTACACACACACACACACCCAGTCTCTCTCTCATTTCCATGCTCGCTCTCCACGTGCACAGGCTTCTCATTTCCTGAATCACATTCTCTCTCTCACATTCACATACACACCAGTCACACCGTCACCTTACCAACCAGTCTCTCTCATATACATGCACACACACAGGCTTCCCACTCCCATGCTCTCTCTCACATAATCAGGCTTCTCACTCCCATGCTTTCTTTCACACACACCCCCACAACACCAGGCTTCTTACTCCCATGCTTTCTCACATACCCAGATTTCTCACTTCCATGCTTTCTCTCTCTCTCACACACACACACACACACACATCCCTGACTGTCTCACACTCTCACATACACATAAGTCATCTCCTTGAGCAGTCACTTTCATTGTCTCTCACATATACACATACATCAGCTCTCTGACCAGTTTCTCTCAATCACACACACATGCTCTCAATCAAATGCATTCTCTCACTTACACACAGGCTGGCTGCTTCTCTCTCTTTCTGTCACTCACTTCCTCTCTCCCCCCCCCCCCCCCCCGAGCACAAACGGTAGCTGCTCCTCCTCCTCCAGCCCCCGCAGGCCAAGAAGGAAGAATTCCATCGATCGCGGGAGGCTCATGCTGCTCTCTCCTTTCTCTTCCGCTTTCTCCCCCAGAGCAGGAAGATCAGCTGCCTCTCCTGCTGCCACCGGACTCCTGCTATCTTCGGGCGTCCGAACTTCCTGTCGGGGGGGGGTAGCGGAAGCGCAGCGCACAACGTCCGCTTCCTCCCTCCCCCCCCCCCCCAAGCAGGAAGTTCGGCGGGCAGTACGGCCTGACGCCCGAAGATAGCAGGAGGCCGGTGGCAGCAGGAGAGGCAGCTGATCTTCCTGCATTGGGGGGAGGAAGCGGAAGCTGCGCGCGGCGCTTCCGCTCCCCCCCCCCCGAACAGGAAGACCGGTTGGCCATACGGCCGCAGCAGCGCTTCCCCATGTGTGCCGTGATGGCGCGCGAGGCGTGGGTTCTCTTGCGGCACGGCCTTTCTTCTTCCCACGCACCACTTCCTGTTCCGGGTCTGGGGGGGGGGGAATGCAGGCGCGGGAAGAAGAAAAGGGCAGCCGCGGATGCCACAGCTTTTTTTTTTTTTGCACCGCTGCCGTTCCCGCTGGGCTTGAACGTGCTGATAGCCCAGCGGCAACGGCAGCAGGGAAGAACGAGCAGCGGGAGGGACCGGGAGCCACGCGACACACCTGCCGGTGCTTGGCGACACACTGGTGTGTCGCGACGCACCGGTTGAGAACCGCTGATCTAGAAGATGCCAGTGGCAAAAAAGGCAAGGACCATAGCAACCTTGAGCTTTATTGGCAAGATGTGGCCTTTCTGAGTGAAGGGCACAGGTCCAGCTCTAACTGCTGGCGTAGGTACTGTATGGTTTCCTTGATGAACCTTAACCTGTGCAATACTTGCTCCTCTGACAGATCCAAAAACTGTGACCTGATACTATATACGCTCTCTAAGAAGTACCTCCTCCTCTTCCTCCTCTGTTCTCTCTCCTTTCTCAAAAGTAGCTCCCTGAGTATCCACAAGTTTGTACTACTCATTTTGTCTGTCACGTTATCACCACTCATCCCCCCTGACAGCCCAACTCACACACATCTAACCCCGCAATCAGCTCCAGTCAGTCCCTCTCACACACAACCACTCCCTATTCAGCCCTACTCACACACATACCTCCCAGTCAGCCTCAGTCACCCAACACTCACGCAAACACACACACACGTTCTCAGAAATCCAGTGACATCAGGGTGATATTAAGTCGGAGGAACCGAAAAAAGGAGAACGGGGAAAAAAACCAAAAAATATTGCTGGCAGTCAGGTTAAGAAAATGGATGCTCAATTAATGAGCGCCCGTTTTCCAAACCCATGGCTATGCACAGGTGAGGAAAATGGACGCTCGTAAAATTGAGCACCCGTTCTCCTAATCCACAATGACCGCCATCTCTCCTGGGCACCCGATGCCGAGGAGGCGCTAGGGACACACAGTTTCCCCTAGCGCCTCCTTTTTACCACAGCAGCCGATTTAAATATTAAATCGGGTGCCCGGGAGAGGTGGATCGGCACGCGTTAATAGAGCGAGCGCTCAAGCATGAGCGCCCATTTTACATGTGCCGATATTGCATCGGCCTGCTAGTTCTGAAAACCACATGAACGTTCATGTGTGGAATATACATGCTTACAAGGCATTTTTACTCACTTTGCCCCTTTGAATATTCACTCCATAGTTTTGAAAACCCAAACCTGTTTCTATAGTTTTCTCCCCCCAACCTAACTCTGCCCTGAGAAAGCCTCCACTTCATATGTGCCTAATGGAACTATGCACCTATAAAGCCTAACTTTCGAAACTGTCTATGGTACACAATTTGTATGTGTAAGTGAACATGTGGAGATTTACGCAAATAATTTATAAACTTTGTGGAGGGTGCCTCATGGTTTATAAAATACCACATATTTCTGCTTTGAAAGTACGAACGTGTGTTGTAGTAAATACGTCTGTTTCCAGTGCCAGATAACATTTACTTTCTGTACCTATTTTATAAACATTCATTCGCCTAAAATATACACACAAAAATACATAAAATGTCTGCCTAGTAACCTTGAATTTAAAGCAGAGGCAGGTATTTTATAAAGTGTGCACATATACTGTTCTGAAAATGCTTTCTTGCACACGTACTTGGAATCACCAGTATGCCGATACTTCCACCAGTTCACCCAGTCCTTCTCGAGTTCACCTACACCCTCTAGCACTTCACCCTGAACCGTCAGTTCACCCAAACCTCCCACCCAAAAGTGGCAGACAAGTCCAATTTCAATTACTTGAGTGCTTTAGCAGGTGTAAAACTGTTCAGACAAGTTTGATAATGTATGCACATATACATCTCACAAACTTGCAACTTGCACGCATATTTCTGAACCCCGTCCTGGGAACCCCGTCCTGGGAATACCCTGGTAAAATACACACACTACACTGCAAGTGTATGCGCACTCTCGAGGTTTATGAAATAGTAAACCGAGGTGATGTTTGCTAACGAGCCGCGGTATATAAAAACCCTTAAATAAATAAATAAATAAATATTCATAATTACATGCTACTTACACACGTAGATCATCATTATCATCATCATTGTTTACTTATTTGACACGCTTTTCCACCAAGAGAGTTCAAAGCAAGTTACAATTAATTAATACGCAAATACATTTCATCAGTTCAGGCAGTGAGACAAATAATACGGTAATTTAGTTAGTACTTTAATATAGATTCTGGCAGGGTGTACCATGACCTGATGTCATTCTTAGGAGGACTTGCTTTTTTTACCCAGGAAACCCCTTTGAAAATTCACTCCACAGGGTGGGCAGTTTTCAGACAAGCAGTCTACACAGGTAGAATGCTTCTTATCCAGTGAAACCCCTTTGAAAACTGCGTTTATGTGCAGTAATTTTGTTGCACCCACATAAATTTAAAGGCAATGGGGGCGCACATATTTTACCCCAGTTTTAAAAGGGAAAGTACATGCATGCATGCATGCTTTCCCTTTGAAAATGACCCCTCCAAAGCTACTTGCACACAATTACCTCTTCTATTCTGTGTACAGAGTTTCCCCTGAAGTTCTACCCACATAATTTTGAAAAATGCAAAAATATGCACATAATTGCAAAAACCTCTTCCCAAACCCATCTAAAGGACATCTCTGCTCACTGCAGGTAAACTTACCATGCACACAGGCTATACGTGCGTAAATTTATCTGCTTATCGGGGAGGCAGTTTTACAAGAGTCCATTTCCATGGATTAAATACTGTTTTACCCATAAACTGACCTTTGAAAATTACCCTCATTATGTATTGTGAGTGCATTAACAACATTCAAGTATCATGGTACAGTTATTTTCAAGATATGATGCTACCTTTTAATGTACAAATCAAATGACATGGAGAAAGCCATTTTGATTAGTAGTAATGAAATACGTTATTTCTCATGTTTGTGTGAGTCTTAAGAGTATTCTGTAAATAATTTAGACTTTATAGTAAGTAACAATATAAAGGCTAAAATTGTACTGTTTCATAGCAACTGCACAGTTTAATGTTGATTACTTTAAAGTCTAAGAGGTTGATATTCAAACACCAGATAGCCGGATATGTAGGACTTATCCAACTATCTAGCAGCCGCTGAATATCCAGTTATGTTCAGTGGCCACTAGATAGCTGGATAAGTTACTTATTCGGTTATCTGATTAGCCGGATAAGCTATGGGAGGATTAGGGCAGAGCTACTTAGCCATATAAGTTATCTGGCTGAGTAGTGATATTCAGCCTTAGACAAATAACTTATCCAGCTAAGTTAGATCTCAATAGCAGGTCTAACTTTAGATGGATAAGACTTATCTAAGTGGTGATATCTATGGGAATATTCAGCAGCATGGCCATGCTGCTGAAAATCTCATCTAAGTTAGCCAGATATGTCTGTCCAGCTAACTTAGGGGGGTCATTTTCTAAGCCTATCGCATGCGAAAAGGGACTTTTCACATGCGATAGCTTGCCAGGGGCGGAGTCAAAGTGGCGAGGGGAGGAATCGGGGCGGCAAGGAGGCGGACGCGGCGTTATCTTCGCTGGCGGCAATAACGTAAGAACCGTTATCGTCGCCAGTAGCTCACGCAATAGCATCACCTTTCACGGTGGCACTATTGGGTGCGAAAGCCTGCAGCGATAACACCGCAGTGGTGCGATCGCTGCCAGCTTTCGCAGGCCCACCCTTCGCCCTCCCGCCCCCCATTACCACTGGATTTTCCATTCTCTACGAGAATGGAAAATCCAGGCCTTAGATACCCAACTAGCTTTTCAATATTGACCCCTAAGAGCCTAATTGTCGAGCCTATCCACAGCACCACATTTGCACATGTAAATGCGTGAGCAGAGATTAATGTTAATATTTTATAAATTCTGCGGTGGGAGCTGCACAGTTTATACAATATCATGTATTTCTGCTCCAAATGTACACACATATGTTTAGGTATGCGCAAATATTTTCAAAGCAAGAAAATGCTTACTTTCTCTACCCATTTTATAAACATACACACACATATTTTACGCATGAAATAATTGTGTTGCTGTGCAAATAAACAGCCAGAATTAAATGCGGAGGCAGATATTTATAAAGTATGCATGCATATCGTTTTGAAAATACTTAACTTGCATACGTACTTTGAGTCATCAGTTTGCTGATATCAAGAACAGTTTGCCCAGTTCTTTTCTAGTTCACCTAGATGCTCTAGCACTTCACGCTGAACCCCCACCAGTTCACCCACTACCATCCAAAAACTACAGATAACAGACAAGTCCACCTGGAGTATTGTGTTCAGTTCTGGAGTCTGTATCTCAAAAAGGATAGAGACAGGATGGAAGCAGTCTAGAGAAGGGTGTCCAAAATGGTGTGGAATCTGTATCAGATGATTTATAAGGAGAGGAAGGATCTAAATATGCATACCCTGGAAGAGAGGAGATGCAGGGGTGATATGATACAGACCTTTAGATACCTGAAAGGTTTTAATGATGCACAAACTTCAAACCTTTTCAGTTGGAAAAAAATCAGTAGAACTAGGGTCAGGAAATGAAACTCCAGGGGGGATGACTCAGTACCAACATCAGGAAATACCTCTTCATAGAGAGGGTGGTGAATGCCTGGAATACCCTTCTGCAGGAGGTAATGAAGACAAAAACAGTCAAAGAATTCAAAAGGCCATGGGATAAACACTGTGGATCCCTAAAGGCTAGAGGATGGAAATAAAGAAAAGAGTGCATTGGGGGTAACTTGCTGGAGTTTTGGTTACTGCCCTTAACAGAAGATATGGGGATTGTTACCCTTAACCAATAAGCCCTGATGCTTTCATGCAACTGCAACATTGCTCTCCATTTCAAAAACAGGGGGAAAGAAAGGAATTGGATTCAGACAACTACCAGCGAGGGCCCCAAATTGTATGGTCTGGGAAACTGATAAGCATGGGGATAACCTGCACGTAGTGGCAGCTACTACCCTTAACAGAAGGCATAGGATTTACTACCCTTAACCAATAAGCCTTGATTGCCTTGACGCAACTGCAGCATCACTCTCCGCTTTAATGGCTGGGAGTGGGGGGATTGCTTGGAAAGTGGTATTGGATTCAGATGACAACCAACACGGGCCCGAACGTTTAAGGTCTGGAGTATTGAAACACAGACATAAGGGAAAAAGCACAGGACTGCTTCTACAGCCAAGTCCATGAGCAAAGCACATCAAGCAGCACTGTGAATTTTCAAGAAGGCTCATCACCCAGTAAAAGAGAAAGCATCGTGTTAACCTGCCAGTACGGCAGATACTACCATAAGAAGCTTGCTGGGCAACTGGATGGACCGTTTTGGTCCTTTTCTGCCATCATTACTATGTTATTATGTTACAATTTCACTTACACCAGCCAATTAGCAGGTGTAAAAGTGTAGAAATAAGTTCAGTTATGTATATTCGTAACTCTCTTACAAAATAGTGCTACTGTGCGGAATTCAGAACCCCGCCCTGGAATGCGCCTAGAGCACCCCTTTTTTTTAACAGGTAAAATGTGTGTGCAAAACCAAAAATACCAGCATATTATTAACGTTTATACAGTAGCATATACTCTCATGTATACTACATACACACGTATATGCTATTTTTACACATGAAGTCCTTTTGAAAAAATTCACCCCTAATTGAGTTAATGCTCTTATACCTCTTTGTTAAAATGACATCTTCTCAGGACAAGCGTCACACTCCTGACTACAGGAGTGTGACTACATCACTTACCTCATATCATTCCCTTCAATAGCATCACTTTCTCAGATCTAAAAATTACAGAATATTATTCATTAATGGTGCAGCAGGCTGAGATGCATGTGCCAAATGGATACATAGGGACCAAGGCACTAAAGCTTAGCATGCTAAACAGCGTGCTCTGCACAAAGGACCTTTAGCACATGCTAAACCAGTCCATAAAGTTGCTAGCATATATGTTACCACTCTAATATCTTGTACCCTGTCTTGGTGAATTTTGTATTCAAATGGTGGGTAATAAATCCAAATAAATAATTAAATATGTGCTAAAATCAAGGAACATCAGCTAAATCAAGGAACATCAGCTAAAAATAAGGCTTGGGCAGGTGCACTCAAAATTCCCTCACCCTCATGCTATTTAGCTCACACTTATTATGGCCTTAGATTTAGCACTTCCTCGTACTAGGTACTAGCATGCATGATATTTCAAGGCTTAGCTGATAAGATGCATTGGGGGAGGGGCGTGTCTGATGGAGAAGATGGGTCAGTGAGGGAGAGAGAAAGAGGAGAATGCCAGGGAGGAGAGACACAAACGTGAACACTTCCAAAAAAAAAAAAATCTAAATTTATTTAGACAAGAAAATATATTTTCAAGTCAAAGCTTCATTGATGGACAACTGTTTCTCAAACTGTTATACTCCACAATGTATAAGGCACATGTAACTATTGCAAATTAAAGCCCTTCCCACAAGTTCCAATCAAATGCCATAATGGTACTGAAACAATGCACTGCATGTGTTCTGTTACCTGCATGGTCTCAGATGGGACTTGTCTGCAAGACAGATGTTGCAGGTTGAGTGATAGATCCCTCACAGAAGGCATCCAGCAGAAACTAAGAGGGAAGCTCTTCCCACCCAAGATTGAACGCCCTTCTCCAGCTTTCTAGCTCTGGTCGATGGTCCTCTGAGACAGCTGCTCTTGTGTGGTATGCATGGAGTGGATACTGCAAAATGCAGGCGGAGAATAGATTTTGGGGGTTGGGGCACATGGTGGTGGGGTGAATTACTTGGTTTGCTGGCATTTGGCGATGGCCATTGCTGAAGCTACTCTATTCAAAAACAACTACAAGCATTCTGAGGCTTGAAAAGCTGTCAACGTGCCATTGCTCTCCCAATATTCGCAGGGTACATTATAGAAGGGGATGGTCAGATGTTGGTATCCTTCTGACTCAGGGCTGACCGATTTCCCTCCCTAACATGTAGAAATAAAGGTCAACAAATAGGTTGTAAGTGAGAATTTTTTATCGGACAAACTTAATACATGAGTAACTAGCTTTCAAGTCTTATTCTCACTTCATCAAATCAGTGCGGAAACAGCACAGTTATTCTGGGTTTGCATAGTATAGAGTCAACTAGGTCTTAGGTTGCCTACATATGTAAAGGGAAGAGGTTGGGGGTTCCTCACTGACCCGATAAAAGAGGATAACTCTTGAAAGCTAGTTAGAGAAATAATACATGAGTCCAATAAAATGGTCTTACTAAAACTTGTATGTTGACCCTTATTTCTACATATTCAAGTGGGCCAATACAGCAATCTCAATACTTTCCTCCCTAGCATGGATGAGATGGATGTGCCAGAGCTAGCCGAGGCATTTTCTCACAGCAAACCCTCTCCTCCTTGGGAGACATCAGGTCTTCTTTTTCCTTCCGGAAGTCTCTTCTTTCGCCTCCACTCAAGGTCCAGATTCTCTTCTGCTTCTGCCCTCGAAACTGACAACCCAGCCCCATGTGCCAGGCTTAGCTTACTTTTATACAGGTTTTCAGCAAGGGAGATGAGTGAGCAGTAAGGAAAAGAGGACTGCACATGCTCAGTTTCATGAGTACGTGCTAGTTTGGTTGCAGCATCATGCTCTTTAATGCACAAAAACATTTGGATTAGTGTACACGTGCTATTGAAGCTATTGTTCTGTGCCTCGTACACTAAGTGCCATTTTAGCGTGCACATCAAACTTTTTTCAGCATATGTATGATAAAAGGTTTTTTGCATGTGTTTTAGTGAGTAAGCCCCATAATGTATGTTTTGCCTATTGCATGAAACTTCTCTCTCTTTGTGCCAAATTTAAAATTATAGCGCTTATAGGCAGAGGACCACAGGTGTAGGGTTTCCACCCTAGAGGTAAGACAGCAACAGGGGGAGTCCTAGTTTTTGGGTACCTTCAGAATTTGGCATCCTAGACTTCTGCCTAATGTGCCTATGGCTAAATCTGGCCCCTATCTCTGTATTTTGGGTGAACTGGATGCTAAAACCTTGAGTAAAAATGTAACATTAGAAAATAATTGTAATTTCACTGCTTATTTATATGTCTATTGACGCCCTCCTCATTACCATCGTTTTTTATGTCATGCTTTTCCAACTAGAGAGTTCAAGGCGTGTTACAGTGGACTTAAACTACATATGTGATTAGCATATTCTGAGAAAAGTCAGTTCTCTTTTATCATATAGTACGCTCCTGATGTGCATTCCATCTGAGCTTCAAACGCACTTGTATAAAAGTTGAATAAATATGTTTGAAACAGAAATGCACTTCAAACACATTGCCAAGACAGTTAATCAGGGACTCTACTGCATGTTTTTGTATAATATTTAAGCCTGGGAACATTTCTTTTAAAATAAATAGCAATAAACCTTAACAGAACTGTGTGAACTTAGTGTAGGCAAAAGTATGCATGGTTTTAAAAGTTCTCTCAATAGATAAAATACATTTCACAAGTCCAGCAGCCCTGTGGATTGTCAATACCTTTAGATTTGTATTTTTTTATTGTGCAGAATTGAAATGATTGTTCTTCATTAGAGTACCTTTGGCTTTCCAAATAGTTTTCACACCTGGAATAAAAGCATAAATTGGGCTTTTAGTTGTATGGTGTAAATATGTTTATTCTTTTCCATCTGCAATTGCCGCATCCACTTTAAAACATCCTGTAATTCACCTCATAACTTGTATTTTTCTATTTGTCTTTCTTTTTCAGGATTCGTAGGGTTATATGTTGATACTTTAGAAGCAATGCTTTTTTTTTTTTGGAGGAGAGGAGGGGGTTACATGTTTTGACTTAATTTTACATTTTTTTTTTGTTTTCTCTTTTTAACTTGCACATATGCCTGCTCTTCCCCAGTCACATTCTATACTTTCACTCACGTACCTCAAGTTTTGCTATTTTTTCCAATCTAAAAATGAATACAAATGAAAGTAAAACTTTAATCCTGTCTGCATTTCTATTTGTAAAGATGCCAGAACCATAATCTACCACATCTGTAGGTATCTCGCCATGAAAGCAGCTGCGCATACGATTCCTATATTTTAAATACATTTACAGTGTTACCATATGAATAAATACGACTTGGATATTTAAGCTGTAACACATGGCAGAGCCTGGTGGATTGCTCGGAATCATCGTGCCTTGGTTGCTTTTCCAGTAGAGCATCTGAGAACTGAGGGTAGCCCATAGCATTACCAATCCCGAGGTGCATTGTTGCCATTATCAATTGTGCATCTCAGAGAATATTGTTAATTTCATTTATTTTTTGTGTATCCTTCCATGTTTTCACAAGAGAAGAATTGCTTTCCTCTCCATGTCTGCCTTTGGCCCTCCCTCACACTGCTGCCTCTCCCTTCTGTCTTCTGGTTTCAAGGATCAGTGAGGAAAAATACATTCTAGTGTATATGATGTTCTTTACGGTGGGTTTGTCGCCTGGCCCAGCCTAAGGTTTACTTCCTATTTTCACATTTGAACTCCCTCCACCCCTGGAGTTGCAGGAGCATTGGGGGAATTTGGCAAAGTCAACTCTGTATGCCAGTGTCTTCCTCTGCTGCGGGCTGCGTCTCCTTTCTTGATTTGGTTCATTCGCTACTGACCCACAGGAGAGAGGGGGAAGTGGCTGAAGCACTGGCAGTGCTTGAAGCCATGGGTTTCGCTTGCTGTTTCCATAGCCTTTGGGAAAAGGGGTTTAAAACAGTGATTCTTAACCTTTTTTTCTGTGAAGCTCAAGTACATGACACACTGAACACGTGACCATGACTGGGCTAAATGTAAACATGTACCCTGCATTACAGGAACCCCCAGACCCCCAACAATGGGTGCAGAGCACAACTAGGACATTCCCCCGTACAACTCACCATACACAAAAGATATTCTGATTCTAGTGTCATCTCAGTAACAGCAGGCATATTGTAAAATAAAACACTCAGCACACGTGCAGCAAACCTGCCATTCATAGCAGCACTAACTCCGAGGACTCAAGTAGCAATTGCCCTAGATCTATGAAAAGGCTGCAGTGCACCACCAATGCACGTCCTACTGAGAAAACCCAACAAATAAGACTGATACAGATGCCTACATACTAGTAAAATATCCCACCTCAGTCACACACTCAGAACACAGACAAACCAATCTTCACCAAATACAGAATAAAAGACCACAAATTACAAATGTGGAGACAAAAACTGGAATGGACACCATGAGAAGCCCCTAAGCATGGAGTGCAGAACTGGAGAACTAGAAACAGAAATACATTTCCTCCTGCACTAAGCAAAGTACAAAGATAGAAGAAATGCACATTCCTAAAACTCATAAATCATGTACACCCCTGCCCCTCCCCCATCATCCCTCACTTCTCCCAATTACTCCCTTTCAATCATCCCCTCACAAAGATCCCTGCCCAGTATCCCCAACCCCCCATCTTCTTCCCTGTGCTTCCTTCCTCCCCCTCTCCCCTCTTTCCCACCCTTTCCTGCCCAGCAGTCCCCACACCCAATCTCTCGCCCTCTGCCTGGCAGTCTCCACACCCCATCTCTCTACCCTGCCAAGCAGCACTCACACACCCGTCTCTTCCCCTACCCAGCAGCTCCCTACACCTCCTGTCTCCTCAATGCCCAGCAGCCCTAACATCCTTGCCTCTACCCCTTCCTGCCTAGCAGATTCCTGACCCTCCCTCCACACCTCCCTACCTTGCCATACTCTGACTCCTCTTCCACAGTCTTCCTTGTCTGACAACACCCACATCCCCTCTCCTTCATCCCCCTCTGCCTAACAGCATCCACACCCACACTCTCCCCACCTCTCCATGCCCAGTAGCCTGCCAAGATCCTCTCTTTCCCCATCTCATTCAGCAAACCAATTCCCCTTACTCCTCCAGTCTTCTCTGCCTAGCAGCTCCCACATCCCCTCCTCCACCCCTCCATAGCAGTAACCCACCCTCTCTTCTACCCCTCCCTCCCTACCTAGCAACACCCATACCCCTCCACTATCCCTCCCTGCCTAGCAATATCCACATTTCCCCCTCCTTCTGTCTCCCAGTCAGCAGATAATCCTCTAGTACATTCCAGAATCATCTACCTCCTTCCTTTCCCACAGCAGATGAGGCAAGAAGCACTGGGGAGAGGAGGAGGAGATAGCGGCAGTAGGCATGGATCTATGCGTGCAGGGAATATGCCCCTCTCCTTTGTTCTCCTGCTGCATCTGTCACTTCCGGGCCCAGTGGGGGGGGGAGGACTGAAGAGCAGGAATTGGTGATGACTCAGTCTGATCTAGTTAAAGGAGGAGAGAACAGCTTCCTACTGGGCTATAAAGCAGAGAAGGAAGCAAGAGCAGCCTCTTATCATCGGGCCTGTTAAAGTAGAAGTCAGCCAGCTGCCAACAGGGCCGGTGAGGAGAAAGAAGCCTCCTGTTATCCCCATGAAATGCCTGTTGAGAACTGCTGCTTTGCCTGGGACAGGAAAGAGCCTCAAACAAACAATTTTGAAGGTGAAAAAATATATTTTTTTTCTCTTGGTCCCTGCAGCCAATAATACAGAATGTGAGACCATGAAAAGAGAAAAAGTGCAGGAGACTGTGGGGAAAAGAGAGCGAGACTGAGAGACAATGATTCATGCAGTGAGATGGAGGCTGGCTTCCGTGGAGAGAGCGCTGTAATGAAGCCCTCCTAATTATCAAAATCAGGCTTGAATCCTGGTGTTCTTCAAATCTATTGTCATGGGTGTGACTTAGCCTTAGCCGGTTAGTATGCAGAATGTTTCCCAAGCAGCACTTAATGTTGTTTTCAGACCCAACATTCCATCACAGCAGTGGCTCCTGGAGAGACAGCCAAATAAAATTGTTAAACTTTATTTTGCAGTTCATCAAGCGATAAAGTAAAGTCATTAAAAGAAATATCAAGGCAGTGTATATAAAATAAACAATAAAATGTCCAACATATTCATAAATATAAAATAATCGGTAAAACATTAAACAAAACTTCACCTAATCAAATAAAAATAACACAATAAGAATACATATAATCAGGGCATCTTAAAACAAACCAAAAAAAAAGACTTCCTTTAGCCCCAAAATGCATTTCTTTCTCTAAAATTTGTCTTTTTTTATTTTTCTTAGGTTAGAATTTTGCACCAGCTTTACATGCCTTACATTGGCTGCCAATCCGCTGGCGTATACAATATAAAGTTGCCATGATTATTCACAAACTTCTCAAAAACCCTGAACAGCGGTGGACCAGTGCCCTATTAAAAATGTATGCGCCAACCAGATCACTACAGTCAAGTCAGTCCTCGCAACTAACGATTCCTTCAATGAAAGAAGCCTGTCTGGCCATAGCTAGAGAGTGTGCATTTTCTGTTAATAGTGCAGTTCTTTGGAGCTCTCTCTCTGTCTGACTCTTAAAAAATTACCTCTTGCACAAAGAGTTTTAGAAAACTATTAAAAAGTCATTTATTCAAGCTGGCCTTCCAGATAGCTACTCAACTGTACCCAAGCGGTGCTCTTATACGTTGCTGTCTGTTTTCTGCCTTTTTTAGTAATCAGATTTTAATTATTGTTGAATGTTTCCATTTTGTAAACCACCTTGAGTTCACCAACAAGGTGGTATAGAAATGTTTAAATTAAAATAAATAAACTTTCAGGTGAATCTTAAAAGCTCTATGGTGTGCGAAAGCTAGGAGATCCGCGCCGAAGTTAGCCGGCGCGTGCCACGTGGGTTTTAAAAAGTACGCATATGCACGCAAATGTCTCCTGGTATTTGCACAAAACGTTTTGATGAAATAGGAGCAGGGAGTGGGTGTGGTCTGGGCATGGGCATTTCTGGGTTTCTGAATGAAACCAGCGCGTATTTATTTACGTGCACAAACGCGCGCCGGAGTCCCTTACCATGTGTCTTTGCTTCGGCTATAAATGGCATGCAAGTCATAAAACAAAAAAAAGTAAGCTAGACAGCGGGGTTTTAAGGATTGGGGCTAACAGGGTAAAAGGGAGGCTATTTAACTAGGTGGGTTAGGAAGTCCTAACCCTTACCTGGGTGAACTGGGAACAAGCTGGGGGAACTGGTAATTGAGACCACGTGCTTGTCTCTTAAAATCCCCCCACTTACGCATTTTCGTGCGCGTGCCCATATAAAATTGTCTGCACGCGCATATAGCCTGTTTTATACCATGCGCACATATACGTGCGTATGTTATAAAATGGCCACGTCTTACAGCTCGAGCCAGCATACGTGCATACATGTGTGACCGCATGGCTGTCTCAAAGTTATCCTCCCTGTTTTTCCTTGTTGGTTTTGCCAAGGTCTTGCACTGCTGTACGTCTGCCTTCTTTTCTGTCCAGTGCTCCGCAGCCATCTTTCCTCCTACCTGCCCTTCAGGCAGTAGGAACTAACATTCCATAATGCAGAGGGTGAGCTGTGGCTGCAGACTAGGAGTAACCACATTTAAATTGGATACTTGAGCATTATTTTTTAAACAAACTTTTCCCTAGTGGTTCTGAGAAAGGCGGACATAAAAGATGTTGCTTGATTATTTAGCTAGACTAGTAGAAGATCACTGAATGTGTCTCACTCAGATTTGATCAAAATTGAACAAGTAGGGGGCAACTGGTGGCTATGAGGCATGTCTATGAGATCCTATTATATATGGTATATCACTTGTTTGAGTAATTATAAGGATTTAAAATGAAATCAAGTAATATTCTCTTTAATTGTAATGAAACAGATCTCTCTGTGACAGTCAAATGATGTCAAAGTAGACATAGCAGCTATTGAGAATTATATACGAGGCGGATTTTATAACAAATAAGAAAAAACCTGATGATGCACAAATGTTTTTGCTTATTCTGTGTGATATTTAGCAGGATTAAGTAGATTAAGAAGTGGCCAGCTAGGAATCAATTCTTCTTGAACTGAGGTGGCATAATGGAAATCGACTCGTAGGAATGAACCTGTGCTCTGGAGTTATGTACAGCTGAGCTAATGCACTGCCATGAGTTCATTTTTTATTATTGTATTACATCTGAATCAATTGATAAGGAGGCCTTTTTTTTTTTTTTTTTATAAGAAAAAGGCAGGAATGGCACTTAATTGAATAAAAGTCAATGTAATTCTATTAGAAGAAGCCAGCGGTGCTGCTGACGGCGGAAAAGGGGACGGTGCCGAACTGCGTGCCAAGGCTTGTCCGCACATTTCTGCACACCGTTTGTCTGACAGGGATTGGAGACGGGTACACGGTCTTAATTAGATTACAGATTTCTACTGCTGGGAGTGAGAACAGAATATAAGGAGACATCTCTTCCGATCACAGCAGCCGCAGAGTGTTTTTTTTTTTCACAAGCCGTCTTCAGGAAGGCATGTGTCCATCTGGGAGCCTGCGTGTCCCTTTACACAAGTGCTAATTTATTCTCATCTCCCCCATTCAGCGGCTCTGAAACTTATTTCCCTCCCTTGCACATCTGACTGCTGTTTCTCATAAGCGATCCTAAGGAAATAACTGCAGATGTGTGAGCAATAACAGACGGATCAGCCCTTACCAATTTTTTTTTCTTTTGACACCACAGTATCTCCCAGCCTGTTTTATGAATTTAAAATGAACGAGAGAAATTAAAAAAAAAAATGAACACATAACAGTATGGCATGCTTTACTATAGGGAATTGCTCTGTTTTTGGTGGTAGCACAGTTAGGACATTAATGTGCTCTGCAAGCTTCTCCAGTTGGATACCAGAAATCCGTTTGGTTTTGCCAAAATCTGATGGAATGAAATTTAGACTGTGGAAGGCAAAATGTGGCTTTAGTGTGCTGTTTGAGCTTAGTTTCAAAGAATACTTCCTTTTTTAATGTGTTTATATGTACTTTTTTTTTTTTTTTTTGCATCTCCAGTTTCCTTTAATTTAGTAAAGACCTTCATTGATTTCTAAGGTTTTGCCATCTGTGATTTCTCAGAATTGCAAGACACGGGGCGTGGGGCAAGGGCACAGGGGGCACGGAGTCGATGCTATCGCAGTGGGCGCATCCAGTGCTTAATCGCAGCCTTCACTTTGGGTTATTTGCCATCTGGCACTGCGAGAGACTGGCGACGACGGTGCCAGAGAGCAGGAACCATGGGACCCATTCTGTTTATTATGCATGCGGGCGCTCGCTGCGCGTTATTTGTTTAGAACTTATTGCTGCGAATCTAGTTTGTCTCTTTTGATTTATGGAGTTTGGAAAAACCGAGGAGCAGAAAGAACCCTCAGGAAATCGGTGAACGTGAGGTGCTGGTGACAGTGCCTTACAGAAAATGAACTCTCTTACCCATTTATTCCCATCCTTTTTTTTTTTCTTTTAAACATTTGTTTTTTTCTTCACTGGTATTCTGTAATGTGTCTTGCCGGTGATAAGTATCTCTTTGTAAATAAAAGGAGACCTCTGGAGTGTGTCTGTGCACCTGGCTGCTTTCAGCTGAGACATGTTCAGTGCACTGGTTACGGTGGCCTTTTTACACACACTAGTTATCGCACGCTGGTAATGGCGTGCAAGGTGCAGGATGTGCTCTTCCTAGAGCAGATGCCCGCAGACGGTAGGACTTTCGTTGTCTGATGATGTCAAATAGTTCTCAGTTGGTAACCGCTACCTAAGATATGACATCCTGAGGTTTTGCAGTCTTGTTTTCACTGGGGCGGCAACGGGGTGTGTAAAACTGGCATTTTATCCAACAAACTAAGTAGATCTAGGCTACAACTCTTAAAGCAGCTACACACAAGCAACTCAAAGGTCTCCGTTCTACAGCATTTGTTTCATCGCTAGAGAGGAACTGTAAGCAATGAGATCATAGTGACTTGTGTCAATGGTGGTAATATTGCCTTGTCGGTATGGAATCTACTGGCCATCACAATGGTCAGTAGATTGGCATTCTAGGTCTGTGCAGACCTGAAACTAGTAACTTGTATCCAGGAACTCCCAGCTTAATTTAATTTTGTATTCTCACCTTTCATAGTAGGTCAACCACTTCAAGGCGGATTACATAGTGGATGTTTAGTCAAATTAAAGCATCATGTTATAGGTTAGGAAGTACTAGGAAACACTATATGACAGGAAGTTTGCATGTATCGTGGTATGTTCATGCAATAGATGACAGTTACGATTTACAAAGAACAGCTTATTTAATTCAGCAGTTATTTTCATCCAGTGTGGGCTTGGTGGATTGCAAGTTTGTATGTACTGTATTGTGTCGATACATTTGAAGGGGAATTTTCGAAAAGTTCTGCGCATAAAAATTAACATACTCGCGTGTATGTTCACTTTCACCCGCACATACATGTGCATAAAATAAAGATGGTCTAGGGGCATTCCAGGGCAAGGCCAACAGTTGCATGCTTAAGTTGCTAATTTAACAGTCACACACAAACATTTGTCAATTTACTAGCTTATTTTTACACCTGCCAATTATCTGGTGTAAGTGAGAGTAAACATATTTATTGTATACTGTTGACTGGGTGGGAGGTCTGGGTGAACTGGGTTGAGTTCAGGATAAAGAATCAGGAGGGTCTCGATGACCTGGAGAAGGACTGGGTGAACTAATTGGTAAAATGGTAATTTACCTGATGTGCATGTTTTAAAATCGGTCAGCTTATGTGCGTAAATACCGATATATGCAACTAAGTCCTACTTTACTTTCACATGTAAAATATATATATGTATATTTTTAAAATAGGTATGAAAAGTCCACACATTCTAGGTCTGTACAGACCTGCATGTACTTATGTGTAAGCCTACATACACGCATATGTTGAGGGGTAAAGATACACGTGTTGTATAAAACATGTGTCTATTATATGCACGGTTATAAAATACTATTGTAAAACTAAGTACTGCCATAAACATGCTTATAGGTCGTTGTGTGCCTTTGTTTGAAAGTTATCCTCCCTGGTTTTTATAAATTGATGGGAAGACGAAGGTGATGAGCTGCTCTACAGGGTGTGTGTTTGCTGGGTAAATTGCCATGTTTTAGTTGGAATTGGAAATCCATGAAGTCATTGATTCCTTGCAGGTAATGGGGAGTATATTCCATAGTTCTGGTGTTTCTCCTGTGAAAATTCTGATCCTGGGTTGTTTGGGTTTTTTTTTTAGTAAGAGAGCCTTGAGGGGTGGAATGGCAAGTTGTTTTTTAGTTTGGAAAGAGATTTCTTTTGTGGGCGATTTTCTTTTTTCTTTTCAGTTAGGTATGTGGGAGTCAACACTGTTGTGCCCTGAATGCGAGGATTAGAATCTTCAATTTAATCCATAAGGATATGGGCAACCAGGGTTCAGAGATAAAGATGAAGGAGGCATATTCCCATTTTCTGCTGCCTGTGATAGTTCTGGCAGTAGTACTTTGGATTATCTATAGTTTGTTTATTTCTATTGTTAAATGATCCTGCTTAGAGGGTGTTGCAATAACCTCGATGTTGGAGCACCATTACTTACATGGCTGTTTTGAGATCACCTGATTGTAGAAAGCAGTGTAGTTGTTTCACCAATCAGAGTCGCCAGAATGCTTTTTTTAGTCACTAATTACTATATGACTTTTCATTCTGAGAGCAGAATCTATTATGACTCCTAGACTGTTTACTTCGTGTTGTGGAAATAAATTGATATTGTCTAGTATGAGTGGGGGATATTCTCAGGACTTGGTGAATTGCTGACCCATAGGATCTATTTATTTATTTAATTTATCTGATTTTTATACTCCGCTTTCAGCATTTCAAAGTGGATTACATTCAGGTACTGTAGTTATTTCTCTCTCTCCAGAGGGCTCACAATCTAATAGGGTCATTCATGAAAATGCATTATGGTATTAACGCCTGCAATAAAATGTTAACGCATGCATTAACTCCATAATGCATGCGATAGTTATGTTACTGCATGGCGTGAATGCAAATTTTTTTCAAGGGGTGGGATTGGGGAGGGGTTTGGGTGGGATCAATGAAAATGAGGGCAATATCGCATGTTTTTAATGTCAGAAATAACTACGCCTTTTTTCCTGACATTGAGCTGTGCTTTATGCCCAAAACGGCCATAACGCAATTTGCAATAAATATTGCAAATTGCATTTTGGCTATTTCTGGGGGAGGGAGGGAGAGAGAGAGACTCTGGGAAGGCTTGTACAGTATTCAACTATTTATATCACTATAGGAGGGCCAGCTAAATAACTCGAGGTGAGGTTTTGGTGGTGTTTTAAGGTTTTGGGGCCAGTTAGACATGCAGAGTGAGACGTACAAACAGCACAGTACATCTCAGTGAAGATTTGACGTCATTTGGAGAGAGGAAAGTCTCCCAAAGATGAGATTTCTACAGTGTTCTCTCGCCCTAGCTTGATGGACTCTATAACAGGGTACTATCAAACTAGGGCGAGAGAATATTATAAAAATCTCATCTTTGGGAGATTTTCCTCACTCTAAATGACATCAAATCTTCACTGAGGTGTACTGTGCTCTTTGTACGTCTCACTCTGCATGTCAAACTGGCCCCAAAATCCTAAACCACCAACAAAACCTCACCTTATTAGCTGGCCCTCCTATAGTGATATAAATAGTTGACTACTATGAAGGCCTTACAAATAGGTGCTCTCTCAATGCACCCTGTGATACACTACCTATGTGAAGAATAACGTGGTGTGGTAATTGTAAAATTATCATAAATACCCCTTATCATAGGCATTATCCATGCAAAATTATAGCATTTTGATGAATCTAGGGGTAAGTTTGTACTTGAGGCAATGGAGAGTAAAGCGACATGCCCAAGGTCACAAGGAGTGGCAGTGGGATTTGAAGTCTGGTCTCCCTGGGTCAAAGCCCACTACTCTGACCCCTAGGCTACTCCTCCACTCCAATTTCTGGTTTTTCTTTGTTTATAAGAAGTCAGTGTAGTTGGAGTGGACTCTTGAGCC
This sequence comes from Rhinatrema bivittatum, assembly GCF_901001135.1. Taxonomy (NCBI): domain Eukaryota; kingdom Metazoa; phylum Chordata; class Amphibia; order Gymnophiona; family Rhinatrematidae; genus Rhinatrema; species Rhinatrema bivittatum. Next base: position 491,389,469 of record NC_042615.1, on the reverse strand, counting down.
GAGGCGGAGTTGGCGCTACCTGCAGAGAGGAGCCCTGCAAGTCCCTACCATTGGCAGGGAGAGCTAGCTGGCATGGGGGTCCAACTGGAGCTTCACCAATACCAGCCCTCGTTCCCCACAGGTTGAGCCCTTGGGTGCCTGGGCTGGCTGGACTTAGGCACAGGCCCCTGCAGAGATGAAGATCCGAAGAAAACAGGACATGGGAGGCCAGCAATGAAATTCAAGGCAGGTTGGGCAGGCAGCAAGCAACAGAGTTAGAAACAGGTGAAGGTCAGAGGCAGGCGGAATCTGGTCGGTAATGAGGTTCAGGCAAGCAGAGTTCAGTAGGTGTTGGAGTACAGGCAGATGGTTAGGGCATGCAGAAGTCAAGCAGTGTTGAGGTCCGGTCTGAGATCAAGCCTGAAATCCAATCCAGGGAGGAGAGTGGACAAGGATTCGGGACAACCGGACTCCCAGGAAACCAGGAACACAGCACAGAGACTCAGGAGCAACATTCAACAGGAACTGGAGTCAGGAACGAAGAGGAGGAAGCAGGAAGCAGGAATGCAGTGGTAAAGTACTTCTTAGATGAGACGACCTATTGCCGAGATGCTGGAGGAGTGAAAGCCTTAGCCCTTTATAGGGCAGAGCTATGATGTCATCGGGAGGCACCACTGGATAATTCCCGCCACTGGCTCACTAAAAGCTGAGCTGTCAGCGTGCACTCACCCTAAGGGGTGCTGGGCTCACAACTTCAGCGGCCTTCCGCTGCATGAGGAGAGGGCGGCCTACAGAAGTGGCGCAGCGCGGCCTCCCACTGTGCACCAGAGAGAGACAGCCCAGTGCCGGAGACACGTGGCAGGGACCCTGGGACAGATGCCATGACTGACCGTCACCTCACTCATCGCTCCCTTTTCCCGATCATTTATCAATATGTTAAAAAGCATTGATCCCAGTACAGATCCCTGGGGCACACCACTATTTACTTTTCTCCATTGAGAGAAATGACCATTCACTTCAATTATTTCTTTCCAACAGGTTATCAGTCCACAACAGGACATTGCCTTCTATCACATGACTTAAATTTCATGATGGAACCTCTCATGAGGATTTTTATCAAACGCCTTTGAAAATCTAGGTACAATATATCGATCTAATCAACCTTGTCCACATGTTTATTAATCCCTTCAAAAAAGATCCAATAGATTTGTAAGACAAGACCTTCCCTTTGATAAATCCATTGGCTCTGTCCCATTAATCTACGTCTAACCAGATGGCCAGTAATTTTATTCTTCAGAATAACTTCTACCATTTTGCCTGGAACCAATGTCAAGCTCACCGATCTGTAGTTTCCTGGATCACATCAGAGCTCTTTTTAAAAATGGGTGTTAAGTCAGCCACCCTCCAGACCTCAGGTACCGAGCTGATTTGAATGAGAAGTTACTATAATAAGTCTGAAATTTCATTGTTTTAGTTCTTTCAGAACTCTGAGGTGCATATCATCTGGACCAGTGTTCCCTCCAAGCAGTGACTAGTTGTGTGCAAATTTTTTTTCACGTGAGCAACAATTTTTTTTAAACAATTTTTAGCGCCAGTATTAGCGTTGCGTTTCTGCATATAGCACAAAGAAAAATTTATGTGAGCAACCATGTAAAACCTGTGAGTGACGCTGCGAAATGTATGAGCAACCACTCTCGTGCTCAGCTTAGAGGGAACTACGGTCTGGACCCGCTACTTTGTTATTCCTTAGTTTGTCAGTTTGCTCTATTATATCTTTTTGGTTCACCATGATTCGCTTCAATTCCTCTGAATCATTACCTTCAAAGAATGCGTCCGGCGTAGTTATCTCCCAAATGCCCTCTGCAGTAAAGACCGAAGCAAAGAATTTATTTAGATTTTATGCTATAGCCTTGTCTTCCCTGAGCACCCCTTTTACCCTTCAGTCATCTAGCTGTCAAACTGACTTCTTCTTCATTTAGGGCCTGAGTTTAAAAAGAATTTACACGTTTAAGATTGGGTTTTACATGCGTAAATGCACTTTACCCGTGTAAGTGGGCTTTTGAAAATTGCTGCAATATGTTCCATTGAATTGTCCATAGGATATTCACATGTAAATACACTTTACACATATAAATGGCTTTTTAAAATAGCTACGATAGTATGTTACATTTACATGTGTAACTCCTTTTAAAACTACTTCTTATGTTTTTCTTCTATGGCCTTATCATGCCTGAGAACTTCTTTTACCCTCAGTCATCTAGCAGACCGACTGACTCCCTCAAAAGCTTCTTGCTTCAAATAGTCTTAAAAACTTTTTTTGTTTGATTATTTTGCCTTTCTGGCAATCATCTTTTCAAATTCCCTTTTGGTCTGCCTTATTAACGCTTTACATCTAACTTGCCAGTGTTTAAGCTCTTTCCTATGTTCTTCATTTGGATCCACCTTCCAGTTTTTGAAAGATGTCCTTTTGGCTTTAATAGCCTCTATCACCTCACCATTTAACCGTGTTGGCAGTTACTTGGTCTTCTTCTTCCTTCCTTTTCTAGTACCCCCAGGAGTTGCATCCTCCATGCGAGAGGATACTGCGTCACCTGGTGGGTAGGTCATAGCTGCAGGATCACTTCCTGCCAGAACAATGTGATGCTCTCTTCCAGGTGACCTTTCTCCTCCAAGGCAGCACAAGGGCTGCCAGACTGGAGGCGGGACTGCTCTACTATGTGCCTAAAGGTTTCCCTCTCTACGATCAAATTAGCCTATGGAAACTTTTTCAGTAAATAAACAATAAGGACCTGAACCTCCATTAGCTTCATCCCCTGTTGACTGAATCCCAATCTATGAGAAGTTATCTATGAAACCATTCCAAACATGGTTGTTCAGGAAAATTGCAGATTTCAGTCTGGTTCAAGGTTGAAAGAATCTATGGAATCACCCAAGTTCCACAGAAAAAACATTGAAACTTTTGTCACAGAATTTTGGGGAAACTGCTGAGACCAACAACTGATGCATAGAGTCGCTGGTTCCTGGTGAATTTTGGGTGGATCCAGTGTAGATCTTGTAATCCAGCAGCCCATTTCTTTAGAAAAACATGCAGATGAACTCACATAATTTCCACAGGTTTGAACAAATCTGTTTTGCCCATCCTTGATTGGGAGTTTATGTTCTTTTTGTTCTATTCTTTTTTTTTTTAGATAAAATATAATTTTACAGCTAGGGAGCTAAGGATGAAGGTAAAAAGAAATAGTAAGAGAAAACAAAGATAGTCATTCAACAGAAAATTTTGTTTCAAATTAAAATAAAATTTTAGCAAGCTACAGCATTTCAGGCTGTCACAGTGTTTACTGATTTTACAGCAGTAGCACTTCAGATTCCTAAAGGCCGCTTGTAATGCAGCTAAGGCTAGTAATATAAGACTAGCTGGAGACGTGATTGCAAGGCCGGGCAGCTGGACGCTTCGAAATATACAGTTTGTTAAGGGATTTTGTTTTTTCTTTTCCCCCTAGCAAGATGTATCGATCGGTGAAAACTGGTTCTTTGTAGGGACCTTGTGAACTTCTTTAAAAGAGGCTTATGAAATTGTTTTATAGAGTGAGGGCAGTTACTGGCATAACCTGCATCAGATCCAGGCGAAATTCACTTCATAATTCAGCAGAGATTGCCTTGAATCCAGTTGGGGTTTTGCTGAGATCCACGTCAAAGACCTAGCCACTTTTTTTTTTTTTTTTAATTCCACAACTCTCCTCCCGCATCCTACCCCGTGGATCTTGGGTAAATCATCAGATTTTATGAAGCTTGAACCCAGATTCAGTTGTGCCTAGTTTCAGTTTTGATTTTAGCAGGTTTGACTATGACTTTCGCTTTATTTGTCAGAAAGCGGTTCTTGGGAGAAGAAGCCAGTTTCTTTCTGTGTCTCTTGCAGTGGGAGGCCTTGAGAGGCACATCATAAAGGAATGATTAAGCCTACAGGAAAGCAAATGTCCCAGGGCTTCTCTCTAATGGAAGAAACTACTACTGTACTGCAGTTTCTGCTCTCCTTGTCTGATAGCCAAAGCTCTTTTTCTGTTTTCTGTTTTTCCTATGCATGGTATGGAAGGTAACCCCAGTCTGGGGCACATAAAAATAGAGGTCTGATGCTGGGGTTTTGTGGTTCAAAAAATACAATTAAGTCAGATCTAGCTTAGGTGCAACGTTTCCCACTGCCGGACAGGGAAAGCACAAATACACTTTTCCCTTCTGTGACGATCAGATTGCACCCCTGAGCAAAACATCTTAAATCTTTTCTTCCTCACCCTGCATTAGCAGACCCTAACTTCGGGTCCACGACCCTGGGATTTCTTAATTAGAATCTCACACAAGGGGGTATATTTCAAAATGATAAAACTTTTATTTTTCTGGAGTACCAGCAGTCCATTGTCAAATCAGCATCACAAAAGGATGAGTCACAGGATTCCCAGCAGTGATAACTGCAGCCAGCTTTCCTCTTCCTCTTCCTCTAGTAACACATTTAGAGCTGTCTCTCTTTCTACAAATAGCTCTGGTACATGAGTCACTCCTCATACATAAAATCATCAGTACTCGCATCCCATTACGGAGCTCTTCTCAGAAGGAAATTCCCACAAATAACGCCATAAAATCTACGTCAGGTAGCCGCAGTCCATAATCCTCCCAGGTTACCTATTGGCAAATGCCTAGGAGCATTCTCGTGGCACACCAGCATCTGCTGTCTGTGACAGAGGGCCCTTTTGGACGAGAAGAAGCAGCAGGCCCACGGGGATTCAACCTGAGCCCCAGGCAGGCCCTGCTCCTCTAAGTTCCATTGCCAGACTCCAGAATCACTCCTCCTTGAGGGCATCTATCGAAATACTTGCTTAATGAGAGGGACAAAAACAGCCCCATCTTCTTTTTTTAAGACCATAATCGCATTATACCAAAAATTAGAGGGGCTATCAATTTCAAAGAGGTTTTCTACATAAAAATAGAATATACACATATAAGTAGCATGCACACGCATATATGCTATTTTGTAAATGTTGAGAGTACGCATAAAGTGTTGGTTTCGCATTTACATTTTACCAGGGGAAAAAATGGCCGTACTGGGGAAGGATTCCGAAGTACAGTACATGTGGTAGTTGCTATTTTGTAAGAGATATGTACATATACATTACCAAACTTGTTCGTATACCTGCTAATTGACTTGCGAAAGTAAATTGGACTGCAGTTTTTAGGAGGGGAGTCTTGGAGAACTGGTGAGGATTCAGGTTGAAATCTTAAAAGATCTAGGTGAACTGATAATTCCGAGAACTTGCACATACTTTATAAAATACCTGCCTTCGTGTTTAATTCTGCATGTTTAGTCACAGGGAGGACAACTTCCAGTCAGCTGGGCATGCATCCATATACACATGTATATGGATGCGTGCAAAGTTGCTACAGTATTTTATAACCTGCACATAAATGATATGCGCAGGTTATAAAATTCGTGTACATATGGGAGCAAACATGCTCATGTAAAAGCCACACACCACTCAAGTTCAGACTTATCTGGATGAGTAGCGGCATTTATCCGGATAAGTTCCAATCTATCCTGAGTAGCAGCAAAGCTTCTATTTAGCCAGATAAGTCTGTAAAGCACTATTTGTCCATATAAGCAGCACATGTTTATACTTATCTAGCTAGGAAAGGTAGCTGAACTAGTCTTAAAAAAAAAAAAAAAAGTGCTACTTAAACGGATAAGTTTTACAATTCTTTTTATCCGGCTAAGTCGGATAGTCAGATAAGTCTAAAAAGCACTACATATCTGGCTAAATCAGATAGTCAGATAAGTAATGATTTGAAAGGTGAATTTTAAAAGCCAAAATCAGGAGATGTGTGCGCATGTAGGACATGCGCGTGTCCACCCAATTTTTAAAGCTGCTCACATGCCTACACAAGTCCCGATGCACAAATATCTCACATTGAAATAAAAAAGGGGGATGGAATGTGAGCATGGTGTGGGCGAGGCGTGGGTGTTCCAGGGCGGAGCCAAGAGATATGCTCACAAGTACGGATGCGCCTGGGGTTACGCCCAGATCCAGTGTCACCTAACTTTACTTCTGCAATGGAGGAAGTATAAGTCTTAATAAAACTATTTCCAGGCATCTGTCAGGGGTAATTGGGGGGAGAGCGGGCTAAAGAAACAGGAGGGTGTGGAGGACCTAGCTGTACACAGGGTGAACTGGTGGACGAACTGGTGAAACTGGTCATGGTGTGGACGGGTGCCGGTTATTAAACTCCCTCACTTGTGCAGCTAAAACCTGACTTATGCTGCTGGATGCGCACAAGTTTGAAATTAGGAGCACATACACACCATTGTTGCCTCTAAGCTGCACGCGTGCGTAGCCACTCACAACTTTTCATGCAGCTATGCACAGCTTTTACTCCCAATGCGCAGGCAGACAGGTGGAGCTCATCCTACCACTGCCCAAAGTGAGGAGGAGACTTGCGGGTCTGAGGTGAAGTTCATCCCACCACAGCCTGAAGAAAAAAAGAGGCCCCAAAACTCTGGGTGCTCTTCCTCCTTTCTGCTTGCACGGCCCCAGAAGAAAAAAGTTGCCGGAGTAGTGTCTATGGCAGGTCCACTATAGATCCCATCTCACGCAGCCCAAGAATAGGAGGTCCAGAGGGAAGAGGGAGTCTGAGGCCCTGTAGAGAGAGAGAGAGAGAGAGAGTGAGGGTGTGTGAGTATGAGAGTGAGAGTGAGTTGAGAGCCTCTTTATGTGAGAGACAGTATGCTAGAGTAAGATCCTGTGTGTGACTGTGTGTGTGAGTAAACAGCATGTGAGAGAAAGCCGGTGTGTCTGTTTGAGAGAAAGACAACATATGAAAGTGAGAGCCATGTGCGTGTGAGAGAGACAGCATGTGAGAATGGGAGCCTGTGTGTGTGTGTGAGAGAGAGAGAGCATATGAGAGAGAGCCAGTATGTATGTATGAGAGAGAGACAGCATATGAAAGTATGAGCCATATGTGTGTGAGAGAGCTTGTGAGAGTGGGAGCCAGTGTGTGTTTGTGAGAGAGAGCATGTGAGAGAGAGCCAGTGTGTATGTATAAGAGACAGACAGCATATGAAAGTGGGAGCCATATGTGTGTGAGAGAGAAAGCATGTGGGAATGGGAGCCATTGTGTGTGTGTGTGAGAGAGAGAGCATGTGAGAGAGAAAGAGAGCATGCAAGAGCCTGTGTGTGTGGGAGAGAGCCTATGTGTGAAACAACATGTGAGAGTGGGAGCCTGTGTATGAGAGAGCATATTAGAGTGAGAACATGTGTGTATGTGAGAATGAGAGCCTGAGTGTATGTTTGAGGGAAGAAAGGTAAAAGACAGGTCAAGAAAGAGGAAACAAAGGAAAAAAAAGAGACCCTATAAAAAGAATTGGGAAAAGACCGAGAAAGGGAGAACGTTAAAAAAAAAGCCTAGGACCAATTAGAAAAATAAGATCAGACAACCAATTTAAAAGAATATTATTTTGAATTTTTAGTGATTGGTATATGTTATCTTTAGGAATGTGCATTACGTATTTGCTTTTTTTTCTTTCTTCGGTATTCCACTGTTCAGAGTCAGGTTTCTCAGGCTTTCTATTTTATTTTTTTCTGCATGTTTCTGTTTCTAATTTGTAGTCCCTTATTCTGTATTAGGTAAGGGTCTGTCTGTGTTCTGTGTGTGTACCTGAGGTGCACTGTTTCTGCTGGCATGTAGTTTTCATGATATTTGCATTGCTGCTGTGTCAGAGATAAGGTTGCTGCTGTTTGAGTCTTGAGATAGTGCTGGTATGGTATGGCTAGGTTCTAGGTGTCTTCTTTTTTTTTTTTTTTGCAGGGGTTTGTGTTACTTCTGAAAGTGTATGGCAGTGAAGGGTTTGCAGTTACTGAGATGAGTGTGTGTGTGTGTGTGTGTGTGGAAAAGGAGGAGTATTGAGCGAGTGTGCATGTCATGAGAGTGAACGTGTTTGTACTTTTGTGAGAATGCGTGTATATGTGAGAAAGAGTATGAGAGTGAACATCAAGTGTGTTAGAGTGTGTGTGTGAGAAAGTTTGTGTGCATGCTGCTACCAATGTTCCCTGTAAGGATTGGGTTTCTGTGAGCATAAAATTGATGGGCTTTTTGCATCAAAGAAAGTAATGCTTACAGGGTTATAACAGCCCCATTTTTTTCTCACAAGTAAAAATGTTGCCACACAGCAACTCAATCCTTAGAGGGAACATTGATATACGTGCATGCTGTAAAATTGCTGCACCTCGGGGCTTTTGCTGTCGCATATGCGCGTATGTTTGCCCATGCGCCCGTTTGAAAGTTACCATCTTAGCTGGATAAATAACACTTTTTAGACCTATCTGGCTATCTTACATAGCGGGATCAGTTTAAAAGTGCTGCTTAGACAGGCAAGTAGTGCTTTTCTGAATTATCCTACCTGCTGCTACTTAGCTGAATAAATTGGAACTTGCCGCTACTTTATCCAGATAAGTTCGAATTTGTCCATCTAAGTAGTGGCAAAGGCGCTATACTTAGCCAGATAAGCTGGAATTTAGCCGGACAGGCGTGCGCAAATGATATATCCACATATTTTAATGTCAGATTTTAAAGAGATATGCAAGTAGGTTTTGCACACATTATTTAGATGCATTTACCCTCCATAAGTTGGCTTTTACAAGCATAAGTCGGGGAATTGTCTAACGTGCATGTGGCAATGAGCTAACCAGTTTTACCAATAAAATTAATTAGTCTACCAGTTTGCCCAGTCCATTTGCAGCTCGTGAAGATCCTCCTGGCTTTTCAGCCTGAAGTCCCCCCATTTCACCCAGATCCCTCACCCAGTCATTTTTTCACTTTTGAGATGTTAATGATCACTTACGCCAGATATTGAGCAGGAGTAAATATACACAAGTAAGGTGCCAAATTTACGTGCATAAATTGCTTATAAAATAGCAACTTTCTCGCATAAATGTTGGCCTCTCTCTGGAATCCCCCTGGCCCTCCCCTTTTTGACATGCACAGATTTACTCGTGGGCCCTGATTTATGTGCATACATTGAGGGGTAGATTTTCAAAGGGGTACGTGCGTAGGATACGTGCGTACCCCCCGAAAACCTACCCCAACCCCCCCCTGCGCGCGCCGACCCTATTTTGCATAGGCTTGGCGGCGCACGCAAGCCCCGGGATGTGCGTAAGTCCCGGGGCTTGCATGGAGAGGTGTGCCGGGGGGGCGTGGCGGTCGTGACGCAGCGTTTCGGGGGCGTGGCGCGGGTAACGCGACGTTTCTGGGGCGGTGCCGCGGGCATGGTTTTGGCCCGGGGGCGTTCCGGGGGCGTGGCCGCGCCCTCCGGAACAGCCCCGGGTCGGGTGATGGCGTGCCAGCAGATTTACATCTGCCTCCGGCAGGCGTAAATCCGGCGATAAAGGTAGGGGGGGGGGTTTAGATAGGGCCAGGGGGGTGGGTTAGGTAGGGGAAGGGAGGAGAAGGTGAGGGGAGGGCGAAAGATACAGCTACTCGCGTATCTATTGAAATCTCGCGTACTCTTGTTCGCGCCTGGTGCGTGAACAAAAGTACGCGCTCGTACAAAATTATAAAATCTACCCCTGAGGTTTTTAAAATAGCTAATACATATCTGCTATTTTACACACGTAAGTGCTATTTTTTACACATGCAGCTTTTTAAAATTCACCTTAAAGTTTCTCCATTATTTCATCTGTAAAACATAGGCACATATTTTTATAAAATAGGCAAAGAAAGTATGTGTTTTCTTGCATTAAAAATATAAGTGCATACTTATGGGGCAGCAATGCATGAATGCATGGTATTTCGCAACTTAAACTCACATTAAACCCCCAAAAGACTGAAATCATCTGGCCAAGTAGAAACAATTCGATAGTTAAGCCACCTGTCCTGGACCTGGGCAATTTTCAAATAAATCCCTCAGACCATGTATGGGACTTAGGAATACAACTAGATGAGAACCTAACAATGAAAATGCACATCAGTAAACTAATCAAAACTGGTTTTGCCAAGCCGCGTATATTACACCAGTTGAAACCATTATTAACAATGGCAGACTTCCGTACTGTATTTCAAACTCTAATATCCTCAAACCTAGACTACTGCAACTCCTTATTACTAGGTCTTCCAGCATGTCAATTAAAACCACTACAACTATTACAAAATGCCGCAGCAAGGCTCCTACTAGTCCAAGAAATATGACCACATTCCACCCTTGCTGATCTCACGGCATTGGTTACCAGTACAATCCAGGATTTATTATAAAGTACTAACAATAATTTTCAACATCATTCATTACAGTAACTCCAGCTTGTTAGGAGTGACACTACAACCTTAAACACCTCAGTGAACGTTAAGGTCCCAAAATAAAGAACTATTGAGTATTCCATCAATAAAGAGCACACATCTGACGCAAATAAGAGGTCATGTGTTTTCTGTAGTGGGCCCAAAGCTATGGACTTCTCTGCCCAAGACGTTACGTATTTTACCTGATAGAAAGAGATTTAAATGCGAACTAAAAACGTGGCTACTCAAAAACACGCATAAATTAACCTAATAAACCTGAAAATAGAGAGCCACAAAAACAAGAAAGACAAAAGATAACAATTGAAACATGAAAATAAATCCAACAAGAGATGTCATTAATATGTAATAGAAAATTTACAAGGTAGATATTAATAGAGATGTGACTTCATTATCAGCCCACCATGGGAAATTTTGTTTTCCCGCGGTTCGGGCCAATTTTTTTTTGGCCGCCCCAAAACGAATTTTCCTGAAATTTCCGGAAAATCTGTTTTGCACATCCCTATAATCCGCCCACTCTCCCGACCCCCCCCCCCCCCCCAAGACTTACCGAAAGTCCCTGGTGGTCCAGCGAGGATCCTGGAAATGATCTCCCCCTCTCGGGCCGTCGGCTGCAAGTAATCAAAATGGCCTCGGTGGCCCTTTGCCCTTACCGTATGACAGGGGAAACAGATCGCTCCCGGGACCCCCGCTGGACCACCAGGGACTTTCGGTAAGTCTTGGGGGGGGTGGGAGGGTGGGGATTTGTAATTAATTTAATTTGAAGGGTTGGGGTGGGTTTGGGGTTTGTTTGTTTTTTTAAGTGTGCCCTTTCTCCCCCCCCCCCCAAAAAAAGGGATAGGAAAACTACACGAAATTTCGTGGGTTTTCCTTTCATTTCGTCAGGCCCCCGAAATGCAACAAAATAGGAAATATCGTCTTTATTTCCTATTTCGTTGCAAACGAATGCACATCCCTAGATATTAATACATGTATAGGAATACTACCTCTGTAACCAATCGTTGTTTGTTGGTTGAGTCATAACTATGAATGTCACTTTGTAAACCATTGTGATCTATATATGGAATGATGGTATATGAAATGTCTAAATAAATAAAGAAACCGGGCAGCTTCTGCTGCATAGTTTTTAAAATATTAGCAATAATCTCTTTTTGGCCACTTGAGTGTGCAAATGTTATTCCGCAAACAAGTTTGAAAGTTGGGCTCTCTGTGAGAATATAGGACCAAGGTTAAAGGACACACTACTGTGGCATAGGAGCAGAATATAGCTCCCAGGCCATAGTTATGGCACAAAAAAGTGTATATGCAAACTGTAGTCTAAATATAGGCCACGTTTAACCTTTGTGTCCCGTTGCTTTTCTGAACTTGCTGCTGCTTGCTAGTGCATTTCTTATTATAGTTTTGAAGTTTTAAAATCAAAGGACCTCCAGAAAGATTTTGTTTCAGTAATTTAGTCTGTGAAAGCGCTGCGGTTTGCTGAGGGGTTGGAAGAATCATTTCCTCTTCCATTAAATCTCGTAGTGCTGGTCATCAAAGGTCAAAGGAATATACTTTTGTGCTCAGCTTTGATTCCCCCATTCCATTTACATTTCAATCCCGTAATCAGATGTCCGGCGTGTAATCGGTGTAGGACCCGGCAGTAGCTTGGTTTCTGCTCATATTTTGGTTTAGGTTTGCATGGCAGAGGTGATGGACATTGATCAGGGCTCTATTGAGAGACTCGTTTTGCTTTCTGCAATTTTAGGCAGCACAGCAGGGTCACATTGCCCCATGTTTTCCGCCGCAGCTTGAACATAGATTCTGCAGCAGGGACTAGAAATTTCTGCAGCACCTTTTCAAACTTCTGCTGCATATCTGCATGGATTTACATTAAGACTCTGCATTATTTCCTGTATACAGAAAGTCACGTTTATTGGAAAGACTAGCTTTCAATATTTTATTTTAAAAAAACTAGATTCCTGATCTTTGTTGTATGATTCAGAATAGTTTCTTTTATTTTCTTTCTTTCTTTTCTTCATTTGCTTTTTCTTTTGCTTTACTTTTCTTGTGTTTCTTTTCTCCACTTCCTTTCGTCTCTCTTTTTAACTCACTCTCTCTCGATATAGCCTGCTTCTCCCCTTCCCATCGGTTCTTCATTTTATTCTGCCTGCCCTCATCCCTCCAGTCTCTTTCTCCAGGTTTTCCTTCCTTTCCTCACTTTCACCACTTCTATTTTCCCTCCATTCTGTCATCCCCCATTTCTTCATCAGTCTCCTCCCCTCCTATTTATTATACTGACCTGCACCCCCATGATCTGCTGCTGCTGCTGCTATCACTTTCTTCCTTTTATTGTCTCCACCCAGTTACTAGCTGCCTCCATCCCAGCCTCCTTTCTCTCTTCCCCAGTGCAAGTACCAGTTTTTCCTCTCTGTCCTACCATCAACCAGACATCAGCATCCTCTTCTCTCTCTCTCCACCCACAACAACCACCAGCTGCCTCCCCTCTACTCTCACCCCCATCCACTCACACTAGCCACCACCTCTCTCTCTAACCTACTCCTGTCACTGCATATACCAGCCTCCTCTTCTCTACAGACACCAACGTTCGGCTTTATCTTCCCCTGTTCCAGGCTGCTGGCTCTCTCGCTCTGGTAGCGGCAGCACTTGCCATTGCTGCGTCAAAGCCGTTGCCACCTTAGGCATCACGCAACTCTATAGCAAGGCATGCGGCGCTGACGCTCACCCCTCTGATCCTCACGAGGCAACAACCCCTGATAGTCTTCCTGCAGATTGCTATGAGAATTTCTAAAAGAGAAGACAGCATCAGGCTGTTTATTTTATTTAATTTATTTACTTATTTAAAATCTTTTATATACCGTCGTTTGGTAATGCACCATCACAACGGTTTACATATATTTTTTTTATTTTTTTTATTTATTAACTTTTATTTACCGACATTCGTGAAGCACATCATGCCGGTTTACAATGAACTCAGGTGGGAGATACAGTAAAACAAAATAACATTAAAACAATATAATAATACTAACACAACAACAAGGTATAAAAGGAACAAAAACTATAAAATCTATAAAAAACTATAAAGCAATGAACCAAGGGAGCAGAGAGTCAAGGGAGAGTAGGGGAGGGAGAGGAGGGGAAGGTAGGCTGGTGGCAGGGCGAGGGGAGAGGGAGGGAGGGGTAGGGGTAGGAGGGGGGGGGGAAAGGGAGGGTGAGGTGTAGAAGGGAGAGAGGCATGGTTCAAAGGAAGTAAAAGAAGAAATTAAAATTGAAAAGAGGAAGCTATGTATAGGTGGTTTATATATAGGCACATATATTTGGTTTGGTTACAAATGAAATTTACAAAAGTGCCATTACAATGTCGGTACATGTTTATATAAAATAAAGTATAAGAAATGTGGCATGGATCTAGTCCATGTATATGATTAATATGGTAATCATACAAGGGTTATGCATAAGCTGTGTTGTGTGAGGCTTCAGTGGTAATCATTACCCAAGCATGAGAAAAATCTAGATCTTTATCCAAGTTATTTCCCACTATACTTACTCAATGTATATGTGAACATTTTTTCCAAAATGCAAGAGCAATTGCTTGGAAACTGTAGTAACTCGGCTGCTGAACCCAGATCAGAAAAGATTTATTGCAGATATTGTTAGGGGTTGGTTATTATCTCCTGTTCCATCCAACTTAATAAAGCAAAATATGAAATTCTTTGTTTAGCTGTCAGGTTGAGGGCAATTTTCGGAGACTTTTGTGGCTAAAACATGCACAAATGGCCTTTTTATAAAATTCCCTACCTGCTATAGGGGTAAATATGTACAGTACATATGCCATGTTTGCACATAGGATTACCTAGACTGAGTGGAGGTGTTCCTGCAGGTGGTGTTGGGGATGGATTTGGACTTAGGTGCATACTTTAAAATCTAAAACGTATGTGTGCAAATTTTCCTGAAAAATGGCAGTTCTAACTGCGAGTGGGCGAATTTGGCGGGCTAATTTTCAAAACAGACGTATGCGCAAAACTTTGCTTTTAAAGTGGCTATGACCTACTAACTTGTGTAATTAGGCGCAGCATTGAAAATGACCCTAATGAGCTGTGATTGGATGGAGGTCTTTCTTCTGTGAATTAGACGTTCTGGGACTGTAGAAATCCTCACTTGGGCCTTACACTCGCCTTTTCATGTGGAGAGGGCTGCAGGCCAGGTGCGTTCCTATTGAGTTCTTTGCTGTTTCGGTCAGGGCCCGTGGCCAAACCCCAAGGGCTTTTTCTTTTAACCCAATTAAGAAGCTACCCCTGTATACTGATGCTACTTTCTTATCTTAGGGGAGTCCATTGATGCTGCACCTGGGATATTAGATTTCCAGGAGCAATTTAAGAACGTCAGGCTTTAAAATTATAGGACATCTCTTTTTATGTTAGATGAGCCTTATGTAATAGTTTTTTTTCCTATGGGCACAGAATAAGAAAAAGTTCTTTATGACCGAAGTCCTATATCACTAAACCTAACCATGAAAGGTCGGAGCTCCAGAATTTCCCAGGTAAAGTGCATTTACACGTGTAAAACCCCATTTTAAGCTTGTAAATGCTTTTTAAAATCGGGCCCAAACTGCTTATAAAATTACAACTTCCTCATGGAAATTGTGGCCCTGCCCTGGAAAGCCGCTGGCCCACCCCTTTTTAACATGCACAAAATGACTGGCAGATCCTGATTTACATCTGTATTTTGACGTTTTTAAAATATTTTTCTACATGTATATGTTGATTTTTACGCACACAGGGCCAGATTTTATAACATGCGTGCGAACGTAGATTTTATAACGTGCGCACGCAGCCACGTGCACGTTATAAAATCCGGGGTCGGCGCGCACAAGGAGGTGCACACTTGTGCACTTTGTGCGCGCTGAACCCTAGGGGAGCCCCGATGACTTTCCCCGTTCCCTCCAAGGCCGCTCCGAATTCGGAGCGGCCTCAGCGAGAACCTTCCTTCCGCCGCCCCCCCCACCTTCCTCTCCCTTCCCCTATTTAACCCACCCCCCAGCCCTACATAAACTCCCCCTCACCTATATTTTGTGATTTATGCCTGCCTCTGGGCAGGCGTAACTTGTGCGCGCCAGCCAAGTGCCGGCTCGCAAGGCCCCCGGCACAGCCACTGTGCCGGAGGCCTTGGTCCCGCCCCCGGACTGACGCCCCGCCCCCGCTCCGCTCCCTTCCCACCCCTTTTTCAAAGCCCCGGGATATACGTGCATCCCGGGGCTAGCGTGTCGCTGAGCCTATGCAAAATAGGCTCGGCGCGCGCAGGGACAGGTTTTTGGGGTAACGCGCATAAGTTACACGCTTAACCCTTTGAAAATCTGTGAATATGCAATTTGTAATCTGCCTCGAGCATAACATGTAGAGTGCGGACAATAAATCTTTTAAAATAAATCAAAAGAATAAACGACTGTTGGAAAATAGCCTGGGGTTCAATGCGCATAAAAGTATGTATGTAGCCGGGTTACCCTGCGTGCTTTTCTTATAGACTTGGAGAGAGACGTTCCACAGGGCGGTGCTGGGGGTGAGTCGTCACTTGCACACGTTACTTTGTGTTTCACCAAAGTATTCACTCAAGTGAAGTCGCACAAGTTACGCCCTCTGAAGAGGAGGTGTAGCTTTGCACAACTTAATCTGCGCATGATCCAGCACAGTTGTCTGTAAATTTTGGACATTCAAGTAAGGTTTGTGCGTATCTTTTACATGCAGACTTTACCCTAAATTTTCAAAGTGAACTCATATGTATAAATACAGCTTGAAAATCGCTGTATACGTGGCCTGGAACGGGCACAAACTCACCTTCTACCAGTACTGCGTTTTGTCACTTATTGCTGCTGTAACTTGCTCTGGTGTTAACTTGTTCAGGTTAACTTGTATGCAAAACGGGCACATGGGCGCACATGTGCACGTGGGTGTCAGCGCACACCCAGAGACACGGCCGTTTCATAACACGTGCGCACGGATGTTATAAAATAGCCTGGGTGCGTGTACGTGTGCCCCAGTTTTGCAAGTGGGTAGGCACAGCCTCGTAAAGTCAGGTTTCAGCCGCGCAGTGGGGAGGGGGAGGGGGAGGGGGGGGATTTTATGACAGGTGCGCGGCCACACCATAACCAGTTTCACCAGTTCATCCACTGTTCACCCAGATTTGTCCAGTCTAGAGCTAGATCCTCCAAAGCCCCAGTTACCCCAGACCCCTCAAACTCAAACAGGGATACCTGTTATTGGTTTGTTTTTTTTTTTAACTTATACCTCCTTCGAAGCAGAAGTAAACGCGAATATGGCACTGGGCCTGGGCACACGCCCAGGCATCCCGGAGTGCCCACACCATGCCCCTTTTTTTTGTTTAATTTTCCTGTATCCGGGGATGCGTACGCATGTAGGCAACTTTTAAAATCGGGTTGAAAATGCACAAGTCCTACATGACTGCACCTCTCCATCCCTATCCCTAGTACTCTTTCCTTCTCACCTTCCCCTTCCTCTCCTCCCTCGTCACTTTTCTCCACCCAATAAAAATAAATAAATTATACCAATCATATCATTATAGTGTAAAACTAATTTTATAATGTAATATAAAAGGTGCAAATATTTGCCAGTTTGCTTCAGACCTGTATAATTTTTGCCACAGGAAACTAGGGGACTGTGCCTTAGACCTTCTGCGCTACATTGTCCAAGCTTGGGGGAGGGGGAAGAGAGGGGTAGCTGGGGGTGACCGCACCAACAGTGCTACATCCGTCCCTGTACGTTACGTGTACATTTTCCTTTGAAAATTACCTTGATATACTTTTTAAAATACAAAAGTATGTATTTAAGGCCTAAGGGGTCGATTTTAAAAGGAGTCCAATTAAGGAGCGGACTGGGAGGGAACCTTCCTATCCCTAACTCTACCTTTCCTCCCCTCTCCTCCCCAGCCCCTAACCTAACCCTGACTATCCCCGGAGCCGCTAAAACCCTGGATCGGCGCGTGCAAGGCTATCGATTCCGTATAGCCGGCGTGCGCCGAGCCGCGCAGCCTACCCCTGTTCCCTCCGAGGCCGCTCCGAAATCGGAGCGGCCTCGGAGGGAACTTTCTTTCGCCCTCCCCTCACCTTCCCGTCCCTTCCCCTACCTAACCCACCCGCCCGGCCCTGTCTAAACCCCCCCCCTTACCTTTGTCGGGGGATTTACGCCTCCCGGAGGGAGACGTAAATCCCCGCGCGCCAGCGGGCCGCTTGCGCGCCGGGACGCAACCTGGGGGCGGGTACGGAGGGTGCGGCCACGCCCATGGACCGCCCCCGGGCCCACCCCCAAAACGCCAACACGCCCCCAAACGCCGCGCCGACCGGACCCGCCCCCGACACGCCCCCCTCGCCAAACCCCGGGACTTACGCGAGTCCCGGGGCTCTGCGCGCGCCGGTAGGCCTATGTAAAATGGGCGCACCGGCGCGCAGGGCCCTGCTCACCTAAATCCACCCGGATTTAGGTGAGCAGGGCTCTTAAAATCCGCCCCATTGTGCGCAAATGGCTTTGAAAATTGGAGCACATAATGCTGTCAGAGTTTGTGTTTAGCTGACAAGGATTTTTTTTTATCTTTACTGTTTTCTAGCTCTGTTTTAGGCCACCTTGTTGGTTTCATTATTACAAAGCTACAACTCTTTTTCTTTCCTAAATGGCCCTGCATCTCTCCAATGTTTGATTTTTTTTTTATATATATATAACTTTTCTAATGTTTTTATGCAGCTTGATTGGTATCCATGACTCAAAGGCGGGGGGGGGGGGGATTCCTAGCTGGGTAATAAGCGATACCTTTGGGAACAAATTAGGATACAAAGAAAAAAATTCAATGTCACATTTTTGTTTTGGAAGATATTGATCTTTATCTTTAGCTGGGAAAACTGCTGCCTTTGTATTTATTGCTAGATAGGGGAGAAAATAAGCGCATGCAAGGATGGCTGTGGTGCATACGCGGGTAGAGAGAGAGGAAAAAAAAAGTGTTTTCATGTCCTGTTTTTAATTTTATTATAACTCTTTTCCCTGACACAGAAAAATATTTCGCAGTAAGGATAGGGTTGCCTCATATTTTGAAAATGATAATTCGTAAATGGAACTTTGCTTGGCACCTGAATTCTGCGGTTTCATCCACTGTGCTTTGTTTTGCTTCTCTGTTCCCAGACACAGTGCCAACATAAACCTCCACCGCAAACTACTGACCAAAGAACTGGACGAAATGGGGTTAGACACATCTCAGCCCTCCCTCCGCGACGAGTTCCTGATGAAAATCTACGGCGGTCAGCACCACATGGGGTACGACATGAGGGACGATGCCACCTCGCCGGCTGGCACCGAAGATTCCCACATTAACGGCTACGGGCGGGGGATGGCGGAAGATTACATGGTCCTAGACCTGAGCACCACCTCCAGCCTGCAGTCCAGCAGCAGCATCCACTCCTCGAGAGAGTCGGATGTGGGCAGCGACGAAGGAATCCTCCTGGACGACATTGACGGGGCCAGTGACAGTGGGGAATCTGTTCACAAGGCGGAGGCCCCCATCCCTAGCCTGGGTGCGGGCCCCGACCTGGCAGAGTCACATATGTTCAGCAGCGTCCTGCAGAGCAACGGCGGCATCATGTGTAACATTTGCCACAAAATATACAGCAACAAGGGGACTCTACGGGTGCACTACAAGACGGTGCACCTGCGGGAAATGCACAAGTGCAAAGTCGCCGGCTGCAACATGATGTTCTCGTCCGTGCGCAGCCGGAATCGGCACAGTCAGAACCCTAACCTGCATAAAAACATTCCCTTCGCTTCTATAGAGTAGTTTAAAGAAATGGACACTGCCAACGTTCACTTTCGCAGAAGGCCCATATATGGAACCTCTTTCCTTAATTTTCTTTCTTTTTTTTCTTTCATTCTTTTTTTTTTTTTACAAACAATTAAACACCAGGTGCTTTTTTTTTTTTTTTTTTTTTAAATTTCACCTGGGATATAAACTGCCCACAAAAATAGACAAAGGAACAAAAAAAGAAAAAAAATGAACTTGCATTTACTCCCATATTTTCTAATGAACTTATTAAGTTCTTGGTTATCTCCAAAGAGACAGTATGATTTAACCATGACTTGTTGCCTGGAAAAAAAAAAAAGAAAAACCTATTTCTCCTAACTGTCTTTGTGTACTTGGAGGGAACTTTTCAACTAAGCATGGCAGATTAATATGTAGATATTGAGCCTAAACAGGCTTATGGTGTAAAACAATTGTATTGATAGTTGTTAACTTTTTTTTTTTTTTTAATTTGATTTTATGGTTACACCCAGCTGTTAGAAATGCAGGAAAAATAGTTTGCTGGCTAGCTTTGTCCATTTACGTTAGCTTTAATGCACATTTTTTTTTTTAAGAAAAGAAAAAAAAACATGGTCTTGTTTTAACTACCTGCTAGATAATAGTGATAACGGAAGTGTCGGCATGCTGAAGACACCTGATTTTCTAAATATGTTTTTTTATGTCTTGTACTATTACATAAATCCAGTCATGCACTTTTTTCCAAACACTACAAGGGGATGTGTAATAATATCCGTTCTTTTATTGTTTTTTGTTTTTTTTTCCTTTTTGTATTCTTCTTATAACTGTTCCCATCCTACGATAAGTGTTTTTGAAACACTTCGATAAAAGTGGTCCGAGCAGTACAGGGCATGAATGCCAATATAAGTATTATTAATACCAGTACAAAAACTGCCAACTTTGCACAAGCTTCAGAAAAGCAAAAATATGCTACTTAGCTGGTCACTTCCAGAGCAAACTTGCAAACTTATTGGCCACGGGAAATCTGCATAAAAGGAACGTATTTGGGGATTTTTTTTTTTTTTTTATGTGCTGAATGTTGTTAGAACCATATATCATCCTTTCACCTGAATTAATGTGGAAGCAAAACAGGTTTATATGTTGTGAAAGACTGAGGTCATTTTTGTCCCTTTCGGATTTAGTAATGATAACAGTTTAGGATAAGATTACCATCAGAGTACTTAAGTCAGAACAAAGCTAGACATAGCAAAACCATGAATGCTCTCTTCTTTCAAGGCCTCTCTGCCCTCATGGCATGAAAAAGTCTCATTTGCTTGTCCTTAAGAGTTGTCAGAGCTGCAGTGGGACATGTGATGGGAGTCAGATTTTTACATGGAAACCATCAAAAGTGATATCCAGAGCAGAAGCATGTAGGAACTTGGGGCTTCCTCCCTGGCCCCTTCCCCTCACCCCCGCCCCCTACACACTCACTCAGTTTTGATCCTTAATCTGCTCCTTTCTCTTTGGAAAGTCAGAAGAAGCGGAGTTTTCCTAGCTGAAAGTTCTGCGTTTCCCCACTTAAGGAGTTATTTTCTAAAGCTTTATCGCATGCGAAAAGGGCCTTCTCGCATGCGATAGAATGCAAATTAGGGGGAGGGGAGGAGTTGGGGAGGGGAGGACTCGGGAAAGTGGAAAGGGAGTTGGCGGAGGCTTTGCTGCCGGCGATAATGTTACTAACGTTATCGTCGGCAGTAGTGCGCCAAATAGCGCCACCTTTCACGGTGGCGCTATTCGCAGGCCCGCCCCCCTTCACCCCCCCCCCCCCCCGTTTTTGCTGGATTCATCATTCTGCGAAGAATGATGAATCCAGGCCTTAGTTGTTCAAGGACAGTGAGGGAAAATAGTCAGAAAAGAGAGTTGAAGAGAGAGAGTTCTCTTCAAATCATCTTGTTTCCGCTGTTTATGCATGTTGTCAGAGCTGGTAAACCACACTGGCAGCTTAAGCTACCACAACGTACTCACTGAATGATATTTACTTAAGTGCAGCCTACAGCCAAAATCAATGGGTTATATTTGTATATGTATGTATGTGCGTGTGTGTGTGTGTGTGTGTGTGTGTGTGTGTGTGTGTGTGTGTGTGTGTTCTAGTCTGCGTTTTTTTGAAAGAAATATCTTGGCATGCAATTGTATTTCTTTCTTTTTTTTTTTTTTTGTATTTAATGGCCTAGAACATTTCTCTTCTTCACAGTAAGAGACTTTGGTAATTCTCCTGTGTTTGTTTCAGCTTTAGGTCATTCTCATTTTTCATATATTTTCTTCTGCATTCACATCAACCTGTGCTTCACTTAAATTAGCCAAAGGAAATGGTTATTAATGTTTTTATTTCCTGTAACTGTTATACCTTTCAGTATTCATTGAAAAAAAAAAATTATATAAGCATTGTTAGTTGACCTGTCAGTATTTACATCTACAGAAATACAAGAACAATAGAAGGTGTAATTAAGGAAAAAGCTGATTCTGCCCGTTGAGAAGAAGCATCATTCTTTTTCACTGTGTCCTATTGTGTTTCCTCTATTTTCCCCCTCCTCCTCCTCACCTTCCCATCATGATTGCCTAGGTCATTCAGGTCCCCTTGCTGGCCAAGGGCTTGAATAGAACCATCCTGCAAAAGCTAAATAACTCATCAGCAATTGTGTGTCCAAAAAGGGAGACGTCGCTGCAGGGTCGTTTTCCTGCCCAGGGGCCAAAGTGAATCACTTCTGTGAAGCACACAAAGCCCAGTGTTTCTGCCTAGCGGGCGGGCTTCCTCACTGCTGGGCTACACAGCCAGCCCCCTTTCAGCTTTCTTGAGTCCAAGGGCTTGGAAACACTGAAAATGTTTGTAAAATTGCTAGAAATTATGTCTAACGCTAATGTTTACTGTTAAAAAAAAAAAAAAAAAAGCTGAGGAATTCTTTGTGACCATTTTCCAGGCGTTTTCCAGTCTGAATTAGTTTAGTTTGTGAAATTATTAAAGTTATGTTCAGATTTTTATGTTTTACAGTATGTGTGTCTGAATGTGCATGCTTCATAGTCACATTCAGCATTGCTAAAGCCATAATTTGTACCACAGTGCTGTCGTCGTTCCAAGCTGCTGGACTAGGAGCTGGAGGTAGAACTAAAGAAGACAAACAAGCTGCAGGTGAGAACTTTTTAACTGGACAAACTCCATACACTGGTGAGTAGCCTCTGAGTGCAGCGGCACCGGGTTTTATGTAGTACAGGCTCAGCTGGGCATGAGGTTGCCTGCATCAACCAGAAAGGTACACGTTACAGTGCTATTACAGTTCTGTCAAGTCCAACCCCCATCCTTTTTCCGAGCTGGATTGGCAATATAACCTGTAGCCTCCTGACGTATACACCCAGCCTGATGTTTACCCGATTTCTTAAGCCCAGTGTAACTGCGCTGTTTCCGGTGGATTTTAAAAGCACCAAGCGTGCCAAAGCCGGGAGCTACGCACACATGTGATTTGGCCCGGTACGCACCGCGCAGATTTTGAAAACCGTGTGCGCGAACACGTATCTCCTGGCAAGCAGACAAATCAGAAAGTTCAAAAGGCCGGGGCATGAGCGGGCTGAGTCTGTAGCATAAAATCTGTGCTTAAGTATTTACCGCGTGACTTTCCTTCTGCTATGGATGGCGTGTTAAGAAATAAAATAACAAAAAACTAAGCTAGTCGTGAGGTTTTAAGGGATGGGGGCTAATAGAGTAAAAGGGAGGCAAGTTCACGAGGGGGTTTAGGAAGACTTTACTGGGGTGAACTGGGAACGAACTGGGGAAACAGGTAATTGCATCGGCGCACCCATCCACTAAAAAACCCCACTTTCCCGATTGAGGCGGCATTTGCGCGCACGTGCACGCGTCGGTGCAAAGTTGTGCGCACATGTATGCGCGTACAGCCGGTTTCATAACAGGCGCACGTATGCAATGAAATCGCCGCATCCATGTGCACGGCAAACGCGCAGACATGTGCGCAGGTCTTAAAATCCGCCTCTTTATTCCCTGACCCCATGAAGGGCAGAGAGCTCTCGAAAGCTTGTCTCAGATGCGTGGTTAGTCCAATGGAAAGGGCTCACCTGCAGCTTGTCTGTTCACCGTTATCTCTAGGTATTCAAGTGGAGTGGCATGGCCACCACAATACTGCGCTCTGGAAACTGAGGTGAAATAGTGACAAAGCCGCCCTCCTCACCCAACACTGGCTTCAGAGAAGGGCAGTTTACACAGGCTGTGCTATTGTCGATGGATAAAACATGGTTTGCAATGAAAAATATTCTTCAGTAAGGCTTGGAAAGCGTTGAGCTTCCTTGAGGTAATGCAGATTAATTTTGTGCTGATCCGGTCACAGTTCCACATCTTTGTTTTCCTGTTGCTTGCTCTCTCTTTTGAAGGCCAGACATTTGTGCTGGATGGATTTCCTGTTGCAAATAACTGAAAACCTTCTCTCTGCAGGGCAGTTTGTGAAACCAATCCTCATTGTAAACGAGCAGGCAGTTATTATGCAGTTAGAAACAAGGGACTGAAACTGATGTCGGCTGACATGGGGGTCCTGTTTAGTAAGTCGCCAATGTAACCAGATCCCTTGTCAGACGGTGCCTGGCTCCGTACATATCCTGGTTTGTTAAGCCGATTTGTGCATATATAAGGCACTCCGCCTGTTACGATGCTTTCCTCATCTTGTGGCTGTAGGTAAAACCCTGTGGGCCCAAATTCATACCCTTACACTGGTATACTTCCCTTACGTTCGGCCTTTGTGCACCTCCAGAAAAGCCTGAATTAGGCCAGCTTGCCAGATATTTAGATCTGAGAGCTATTTAGAGGGGGAGAAGTAGACTGGAGATTTTTTTTTTTGTTCCTCACTTTTACTGCTTCCAATCTTCTCCCCTTTTATTACTTATATCTGTTTTTGTCTCTTGTTTCTCGGTGAGTGAATACCCAGCATGTCTCCGACAAGTGGCGGAGGCGGTACCAGGAAGAGATTTCCATGTGCTAGTGAGCGTAGGCGTCTTTAGGGTTGATTTGTTTTGCTTTGCTGGTTCCAGGCCAGTGGCACTCTGGCGGAAGAAGGTAGCGCTCCTTGATCTGGTGCTAGCATGGGAAGGGGAGGCCCTAAGGAGAGGATGTAGTGGAAGGAAGTTACTGGCGGAGGAAGTGGGGGAAAAGGAAGGCAGAGAGATGGGGATATTGCTACCTCTTTGTTCAAAATACACTCCCCCCCTCCCCCTCCCCCCATGGCCAGTGTCAGGTTCCTGCCCGCTGCTCATCTGGGAGGGCATTTTTCCAATGCGTTTCTGCACGGAGTACACCATTTCACCGCGCTGAAATGAGGGATTTATAAAACCGCGCACACGTGAGTAGACTCCTGCACGTACGTTATGGTCACGCGTACATTTACCCAGACTGTGCTGAGCCCTTCCTGGGGGAGGGGGGTGGGGAGGAGGTTGTGCAGGGTTGGGTGGGGTTTTCACTTACACACAGGTACTTTTTGGGTTTTTAAAAGTATGCATGTGTAAGTTTGCCTGGGAAATGTTTCCCGCTCTGGATAGAAGGTGTGACTTTTGCGGTTGCTTTCAGTGGGGTCGTTTTCAAAGTGAAGTCGCACGTGGACGTTTCCTTTGTAAAGTGGTGTAATGTTCGTGTACGCCCTTGCCACAAACGTTACGTGTGGTGTTACAGAATTACCCTCCGCGTGCAGTGCACCCTTCGCCAGCATATGTTTGGCAAGTTAAACCCACTCATATTATTCACACTTGTGATATTATCAAGAGATTGAGCTGACTGTACATAAAAGAGTTACAAAATGCACAGACACCTCTTGAAGATATGCGCTGGGTGCAGCGCTAGCAGGGCTTCTCAGGATTGTTACATTGACAGAGAGGATTTTTAAAAAGGAGAGATTGTTATTTTTTTTTAAAATATGATAGTTTACATGTCCTCTGCGTTTTCTTTCTTCTTTTTTTTTTTTTATCTTCTTAGCACATTACTTTTTTTACATAAATTTTCTGACAAAATAACTGACATTTTCTTTTCGGTTTTGGTTTCATCGGGACGGGACGGTCCTGTTCTTTCGGTTTGCATATCATGTGCTTCTGTGGCCAGCGTTGTAATCAAATGTCAACCGTTGCCATTTTACAAGCCTCAACGTCATATCCTTTTATCAAAGCTAAGTGAAAGAGATTTTTGTTTTCAGTTTCCCGTGTTTAGCGTGGACAGTTAGCATGCAGTAGAATTTTGTTAGCCACTTGCCAGCTTCGGAGTTTCCAGCCTGCTTAGCTCTCTTCTCCTCCTCTTCCATAGGACCTGCCTTACACCTTACTTTGAACTAGGTGAACGGAAACACCTGCTGTTCCATAGGAATTCCCAGCCTACCCCAATAATAATTAGCTTCTCTTTGTGGCTGATCGCTTCTTTTAACTGGCTGGCTTGATTTCCTTGGAGGTTTGTGAGCGCAGGAAGCTAACCCCTTGGGATGGTCGGCATCTACTGTATGTTTGGGGCATGCCTACCCCATCGCGGTTCCCTATCCCCTGTTGCAAGCAAGGTTCAGATCTGTTCCAAAGCTACCAACCCATCACTGTCTGACATTTAGGGAGAGGGGAGGAGAGAAGAACAGTATTCAACACACTTTCTCTTTCATTAAATGTTTTTTGTCTTTTTTTTGTCTCATCATGGGAACAGGCGTAGCTCCTTTTCCCTGCACCATTAGCCTTGCAAGCTGAAATAAAAAAAAAAAAAAACACACACACACACACACAGCCTCAGCAAGGAAGGTGGTTCCAGCCTGTGCCCCTTGCAGGATGTGACTGACCTGCAAAGTTAAAGCTTTTGAACATGACAGCAGCATTAATGCAATATAAATCTGCTACCTGAGAAATACAGCTTAAGATAGTTTCTGAAATGTAACAGAAAACTTTTGCACCAGTTTACTTGCCACGAAAGATATTTCCTCTAATAGTATTAAAAATGAAGGTCTATTTTGAGAGAGAAAAAAAGATGAAGGTAAACATGGCCTGAGAGAGAAGGAAAGCCTGCGAGGCAGTGTTGGCTTAAGGTATGTCACTTCCCTTTGGCACCTGTTGAGTACATTTTCAAAGGGATTAGGTGCTGAAAATTGTACATTCACATAAGTAGCCTGTATTCAGGTACATGCTGTTTTATAAACATCGCACGTGCATGCGTACGTTTACCCGCACAAAATAGGGGCGGTCCAGGGGTCTTCCAGGGCGGGCTCAAGAGATACATATGGAACTTGTTTTCTAAGAGATTTATGCATATAAATGATCAAACTTATTTGTACATTTTTACGCCTGCTAATTGAGTAGCGCAATTCAGTCTGTTTGCAGTTTTTGAGTGGAAGGTCTGGGTGAACTGGGGGGGGGGGTTTCAGGGTGAAGCACTAGAGAGTCTAGGGAAACTGAAAATGGACTGGGTAAACTGGGAGAGGGATTGGCAAATTACTGATTTCAAGTACGGGCGCAAGTATTTTCCAAACGGTATATGCACACACTTTAAATGTACCTGCCTCTGCATGTAAATCAAGGTTTTAATGTGTGTATTTTATTTTATTTTTGCGCATAAAATATATGTGCGTATGGTTATAAAATAGGTAGAGAAAGTAAGCGCTTTCATTACATTGCAAATCCAGCACCGCAAACAGGTTTGAAAGTTAGGCTGTATGGGGACTATTTTTAGTAGCTGTGCAGCTTGGCTAGGTAGCTGGATAAAAATATCCAGCTAACTAGCAGGGTATATTTGGCGACGTAGTCGCACTGCTGAATATACTCAGCTATCTTAAAGTTAGCTGGTTCTGCCTAACCAGCTAACATTAGGACAGCCCTTCAGCCTGACCAGAGTTAGCCGCATAAGTTAAGCAGCTGCTTAACTTATGCGGCTTACTCAGCTCCTCCTCGTAACGCTTCTTGTCTGCCCACCTAATGCCCCCTTCTTATCCTGTCTAAATATAGCCAGGTAAGTCATTTAGGGCTGGATTTTCCATTCTCTCAGAGAATGGTGAATCCCAGCGTTAACGGGGGGGGGGGGGGGGGCGGGCCTGCGAAAGCTGGCAGCCATCGCACCACCGTGGTGTTATCGCTGCCGGCTTTCGCACCCAATTGCGCCACCGTGAAAGGTGGTGCTACTGGGCGAGCTGCTGGCGACGATAACGCAACTTACCTTATCGCCGCCAGCAAAGATACCGCCGCATCCGTCTCCTCACCGCCCCGACTCCACCCCCGGCAAGCTATCGCACATGAAAAGTCCCTTTTCACGTGCGATAGGCTTAGAAAATGACCCCCTTAGATAGATAACTATTACCTTATCCATCTAAATGGCTTTTGAAAATATGGACATCTATTTGTTTTGAGTTTCACTTTTAGAATTATTGTGATATGATATGATAGAGGTGTTTAAAATCATGAGAGGTCTAGAACGGGTAGATGTGAATCGGTTATTTACTCTTCCGGATAGTAGAAAGACAAGGGGGCATTCCATGAAGTTAGCATGGGGCACATTTAAAACTAATCGGAGAAAGTTCTTTTTTACTCAACGCATAATTAAACTCTGGAATTTGTTGCCAGAGGATGTGGTTAGTGCAGTTAGTATAGCTGTGTTTAAAAAAGGATTGGATAAGATCTTGGAAGAGAAGTCTATTACCTGCTATTAATTAAGTTCACTTAGAAAATAGCCACTGCTATTACTAGCAGTGGTAACATGGAATAGACTTAGTTTTTGGGTACTTGCCAGGTTCTTATGGCCTGGATTGGCCACTGTTGGAAACAGGATGCTGGGCTTGATGGACCCTTGGTCTGACTCAGTATGGCATGATCTTATGTTCTTATGTGACAGATTCAGGATCAAGAAAATTTATTGGCATGGTAGTTTTATACCTAAGTTGCCAAAATGATATGTGCAATAGTTAAAATAAAGTTGCGCAATAGAGAATGGACAATAGCAAAGTGCCAGGATTTTGGTGCTGATCAGTATTGTTTCTGTAAACTACCATTGATGGATAAGGAGCTGCCTCTCCGGTTATGGTCAGGTCATTAGGTCTTAGAGAAGGCAACAAGCCCTCCGTCCCCTCTCAGAAAAAAAAAAAAACCCCAAGAGTTTTCACAGTCCATTATGATTTACACACACAGCTGCAGACTCCCATACCGAATCTCTCCACTCGTACATTACTTCCATGGTCAGTCAAGTGCTTCATTTGTTTTCCTTAACTAGGCACTAACCTTGATCAATACATATAAAAAAGGGGCAAAAATGAGGAAATGCATCTCTCTGCCAGTAGAGAAAAAGAAATAACCATGAGATGGTATCGTATTTCTTTTATTAAGAAGAGTGTTCATATTGATTTTATAAGTTGAATCAGCATCTACAATATGTTATCAGCCCAACACAGTGCACTGTACCTTGAGTGCTCGTCATGTGATCATTAGAATTCTGCAAATTGAATCAGCACAGAATTTACCTGTAGTTTAAAGCGGGTTTTTGTTTGTTTTTTTAAGTCCATACACTAAAGGGGTTCATTTAGTAACTGACTACATAGGTGTAAAGTCCTTGGCTATCTCTTACCGCAGACTTTACTCTGATTTTAAAGTGAAAGTAAATGCATCCTTTCCCTTTGAATATTACCCCAGGAAAACTATTTGCCAACAACTACATCTCTGATCTGGGCAGGTAGCTTTTCCAAGAAGAATTGTATGGCATAGTTTTGAAAATCCAAAAAGCTCGCATATAAATGCAAACCAGTCCTCCGATTCCGGGAAAGCCTCCACTCATTACGGGTGAACTTAAAAGCATAGAGGCCCTGCATTCATATTTTCACCCACATATAAGGTGGGCAATCTTCTATTAGCCAATTTCCATGGTTAAAGCACTGTTTTATGCACAAAAATGGTTTTGTAATTAACCAACCCTTCCCCCCTACCCCCCCACCTCCCTTTGTTGATGGCTGCTTCTTTTATTTTTTTTCCATTAGCAGCTAGCGCCATTGAATTCCCAAATCCTACTTGCTTACAGGGAAACATCTCCAAGAATGTATTCAGGCTTTTGTTAGTAATATTGTTCATGATTCAGTTTATAACAGAAATGTCCCATTTTTTTTTATTCTTCCTATAACAAGGTGCAATGTAGTGAATTCATTTCACTTTTAATGCGAGACTGAATATGTATATTTTTTTTTTTATACAGGCCACCAACAGCAGGTTTAAGTTTCCAGTAGGAGTGGAAAATTAAACAGAAAGCGGGGGAGGGGGGAGGGGGGAGGGGAGGAACCTAGCTGGAGCAGTTCAATTTCACCTCATATCTTTCTAATAACTTACTTGTCACGTTATTACCTTCCGGTAATGTGAATGCTGCCAACAGGACTGTCACACTAACAACAGACAACACCCTCTTCCCGAGCCCCAACTCTCCGGGCTACTTATTGCACTGGTTCTAAGGGGACATAAACTATTAGTGTGCTTTCAAGTTCAGCATTTGGCCATCAGCTGTAAAAGGATGCGTAATTGCCTGTTCATCCCTTGTGAAGGGGGAAATTGTCTAAGAACAGACCTTCCCTTTTTTTTTTCCTCCTGCTGCATGTACTCATTTTCTCAGATAGCACACGCATACATATACAGCAATATAATTTCCTCAGGCACACCCCGTGCAGTGACCAAAGGCTTTTGCTTTGGGATACTAAAGATTTGTCTTTGGGAAGCCCACAAGTGTCACTGTCTGCTCTAGCCAGGTCCACCCAGACAGAAACACTACAAGATTGTTTCTTAGGAAAGAGTCAAATGAGAACGCCTGCCTATAAGAAGGCAAACCAACCCACGTGCAATGCCTCTGTTATCTTAACATTAGCATGAGCATTATTGTGAATACTGGAAAGTTAAATTAGCTTCGGTGTTTCAAGTTCCCTTAGGTTTAGTTTAGCATAAAACTAAACTATAGTAGTTCCTTGATTTTTTTTTAAGCAGATTCATTGCCCAAACTGCTGAACAGTTAAATGTGACAGCACTGCTAAATCTAATTAGGCATGCAGAGACTGCAAGAAGATGAACAGAGGTTAGCGACAGCACATCTAAATCTGATGAGACAGCTGTACCCAGATGCTGGAATACCTACAAACCCACAGTGTCAATTATCATGGACTACCAATTTACAGCTACCCTTAGTTCAGTCCATGCTGTCTGTCAAAGAGTTTTACTCTGGAGACATAAAACCTGAAAACCCTGCATAGTAGACTTTTTTCTTCAGTCTATTGTTAAAATTAATGGATTGCTGATTATTATTCACTACATTAATTTAGAGTGCTCTACACCATCAAAAATCAGAAAATTATTCTGAAAACTCTGCTATTGGTGATAACCAAAGTGTTGTATTTGCATGCTCAATTCACATGTTTCTGGGTTCTTTGACTTCTCTTATCAGCTTCTTATCTAGTGTTGGTGGGACCGGTTAGAGAATTCTAACATATTCGTGGATCTCTTAAACAATGTCAGGGCATGATACTAACCATTATAGAAGTTGCATGCATCTTCCTCTCTGGATATGCCATTGTCTTGTGCTAAATCTTCCAAATTTCGCAGTTGTGCATGTAAATCTAAAGTCATGCTTCTAAAGACATATGTATAAAAAATAGAGTGGCCTTTAAATTCCCTGCATTTAGGTGCATTATGTTGTAGACACCTTAAAAAGAAGTCAGTTTTCAAAGTGTTAAATGCATGGGTTATGTGTACCCCTTGATTGAACTTAATGGATTTCAGCCCTTCAATTACTTTATTTTAAACATTTTTTAAGAGGAATTTCCAGACACTAAAGGCATTTAAGTGTTTCTTTTTAAGAAGCCTTGCATCATTAACGGGCCGATACAGTACGGACGCGGTAGAAAGAGTGCGGCAGTGCCGGGCGCACCCGCGTTTGCCACACGCAGAGTTCGGATCACCTACCGCTCGATACTCTATTTAAATGGCATGCAAATGCAAGCCGCGTCCAACGCGCGCCCATGAAGCGCAATCCATTTTACTGTATAGGCGCTATACAGTGCCTATACCGTATCCTGGGTGCGCTGGTACCTGTCATTTCAAATGTCATTTCAAATGACAGGTACCAGGAAGTGGATCCCAACTTTAACCAAAAGAAAACCTAAAATCCCCTCCTCCAGAAGCAAGACGCAGGGCGAAAAGCGACTCGACATGTAAAGTATTGTGAATAAAGTGTAACCAAAGTTAACTTACTTTTTCTTTCAGCCCTCTCTCCCCTCCTCCGGAGGCGCGCATCGCGGCTCCCCTGCCTCCTGGGGGCAGCCGGCAGCGAAAGCGGCTTCCAGCGGCCCCCGCCGGCAAAGATGGATGAACGCACGCCCGTAGTGCACGGGCGCTCAAGCCAGCGAAAGCGCATGAACGGGCGTGCGTGACATCATGGCGTACGTTCATACGCTTTCGTTGACGGGCACCCGTCAATTTGGGCGCTCAAGCCAGCTAAAGCGTATGAACGTACGCCATGATGTCACGCACGCCCGTTCATGTGCTTTCGCCGCCGGCTGCCCCCGGGAGGCAGGGGAGCCGCGGTGCGCGCCTCCGGAGGAGGGCAGAGAGGGCTGAAAGAAAAAGTAAGTTAACTTTGGTTACACTTTATTCACAATACTTTACATGTCGAGTCGCTATTGGCCCTGTGCCTTGCTTCGGGAGGAGGGGATTTTAGGTTTTTAGGTTTTCTTTTGGTTAAAGTTACTTCGGGAGGAGGG
Source organism: Rhinatrema bivittatum (assembly GCF_901001135.1). NCBI lineage: Eukaryota > Metazoa > Chordata > Amphibia > Gymnophiona > Rhinatrematidae > Rhinatrema > Rhinatrema bivittatum. The sequence continues at coordinate 491,357,616 of NC_042615.1, read as the reverse complement.
GAGAGAGGACTGGGGCTGCCCCGGAGACCGGCACCCATGGACGCGGCCAGGGCAGGTGAGCGGGGGCTGGGGGAAAGTTTGCTGTCTACCCTTACCCCTGCCTCTAACGCAGGGGTAAGGGTAGGCGGTAATTTAGCAGGTTAAAGATGCGGCTAAACTGCAGGTTAAAAAGGCGATAGTCGGGGCGCACGTTACTGAATGGGGGGGAATAGCTAATCCGATCGTTTACATCTCATATACATGCCGCGGGCGGAAGGGGTTACTCGTTGATTTAAAGAAGCGGTAAGGATGGGTTAAAAGGGATAGTGAATCGCGGGTTGGACTTACGCGGCCAAATTGTGAGTAGAAAGCGGGTTAGAAGCAGAGTAACCTCGGCCGCACTTTACTGTATTGGCCTGTAAGTAATTCAGCAGAAACAGATTTACTTAAATTGGAAATTTATATTAAAAAAATGACATTTAACCAGCACCAATCAGTATTGGCATATGAAATATTGTACACCATAGTTAGCAAAAATTATGGTGTATGTCATATTATGCCTAATGTGATAGAAAATATAACAAAAGCAGAAAGGGCAAACAAAAAACTTATTTTAAATTATGGCCACCTTGGAAAACATAAAATCTTCTGCTGCAGAAAGAGAAAAAAACCTGGATCCCTCATCTTTAGAAGGCTAAAAATTTGCACACTGTTACATTGGACAACATTACAGAATAAACATTATTTATCGTACAAGCCAGATAAAAGTATTAATTAACACGAGCACAAAAATTCTAGTGATGGATTTTGAAAATGGCTCTCTGATTTTAAAAATGTTCTCATTGCAAGCAAAAATTCTAACTTGGAGCACAGAAATTGCGCTTACATCTTAGTCCCAAATGCCTACATTTCAAAATAAATTATGCACAACAACACCAGTTAATAGGAACCAAAATCAAGGAGTAAGATAGTTAAATCACAATAAGAAAAACCTTTACAGAAGATGGGTAGGAATTAATAAACTACTTCAGGCATTCCAAAACATCTTTCAACACCTTTATAAAAAGTTATTATGTAAGAGGAATATTAATATATAGCTATAGAAACACTCCCAGGCAAAAGATTTTCCTACTTAGATGCTTTATTACTTGGTGCAGTGTTCTGGCATTGCAGTTAGTGAATGAAATCATACAACCTGCACCCATACTTAGCCAAACATCTGAACGTATGCATTTAACTTACATGCATTAAAAAGTGCCATTTGAAAAGGTATCAGACACAAAACTTTGGGGCTGACGTACTAAAATGTGCTGAATTTTGCAAAGTCTGCTTCGCATGTAAAAACAGCAACTTGTGCACACAAGTTGGCACACGGTTTTCCCTTTTCATGCCTCAGCGGACTTTGCACAATGTTTTTGGCTTCCCATATAGTAAATGTAACGCGCATTGTAGTAAATTTGCAAAGGGGTTTCATGCATAAAAATAGCATATACGCGCATAAGTAGCATTACTAATGGATATGCTATTGTATAAACTTCAAGGGTTCACGCATATTTTCCATGTCGCGTGTACATTTTCCTGGTGGAAAAATGGGGTGGGCTAGGGGCATTCCAGGGCTGCGTTCAGAAGTATGCATGGTAGTTGCTATTTTGTAAGAGATGTATGTGTATACATTATCAAAGGTATTTGTACACTTTTACACCTGCTAATTGGCGTTAAGTGAAATCGGATTTTTCTGTTGGCAGCAGTTTTTGGGTGGGAGGTCTGGGTGAACTGATATGGACTGGGTGAACTGGCAGAGGTAGCGGTGAGCTGGTGATTTCAAGTACCCATGCAAGTAAATATTTTCAAAATGGAAAACAAGGATTCCTGCCGCCACACATAAATTGGGGTTATTATGCGTACATGTTACATTTCTTACGTGCCTAGAACATACGCGTGTATGTTTATAAAATTGGTAAAGAAGGCATGTGTTTTCTTGCATCGGAAATATTTGTGCATACTTTAAGGTGAATTTTAAAGGTTCAGCGTGCCCCAAAATCGGGAGATGAGCTCTCATGTAGGGCTCACAACTGCCCGCCAATATTTTAAAAGCCACCTACATGAGCGTGTGTCTCCCGCTGCGTGTGCATCTCACTCAGAATCAAAAAGGGGTGTGGTGTGGGCAGGACATGGGCGTTCCGGGGCGGGGAGAAGAGGCGTGTGCGCAAATATGTGTGCGCCCGGCTCGAATGCTGTGTAACTTCTGCTGTTGAGGAGGTATAAGTGTAAAATAACAAAAGAAAGCCATTCCTGAGGGGTTTAAAGGGTTTGGGGTAACTGGGGGGAGTGCAGGCTATGAAAGCAGGGAGGTTTGGAGGACCTAGCTCTACAACGGATGAACTGGTGAAACTGGTCTTGGTGTGGACATGCGCTGGTTATAAAATTCCCTGACTTAATGCAGCCGAAACCTTATTTGCATGGTTGGGCATGCCTGTTTACAAAACTAGATGCACACATACGTGGGCTGCAGCTGTTTTATAAGTGCTCGCATATGTGCGTGTATGTTATAAAATTGCCATGTCTTTGGGCATGCACCGATGCACACGCATCACCCCTTTGAAAGTTACCATCCCACTGAGCAGAACTATGCGCTATTTTACAAACTTCAGCTCCTCTCTCCACATGTCCACTTAGTATGCAAATACTGTACCAACAGGTTTGAAAGTTAGGCTTTTACATTTTATTCTTCTAAAATTTTGTGCAATAGCAAAATTAATGAGCTGCTATGAAGCAAATTCATGCAAAACATCTCATTAACAATGTTCGCAAAGCTAAATTACGTACAAAAAGACCTTTGCAGGTCTGTTCTCATTCAAAAGAAAACTCCACCTTAATGAGATGTAGTTATCTTTTCTGAAAGCTGTAGGAAACGTTTTCTTGGTACTTCTTCTACCAGGCTTACAGTATTTGCGTATGAGTCCCAGTAGAAATCTTAAGGCCCGATTTTAAAAACCCGGCGCACACGAAAACCTGGAGAGCCATGCGCACGCCATGAGGATTTTTGAACACCCGCGGCCACGTGCGTATCTCCCAGTACGCAAAGAACGAGTTTGTAAAAAAATGGGCAGGCCGGGGGTGTGGTCTTAGCAGGGCATGGGCAGACAGGGACAGTGCCATTAGGCACTGTCCCTACTGAAGCGTGTGCCAGGATCTGACCAGCACGCGCAAGTTGCTGCTGCACAGGAGAGCGGGTAAGTTGGCAAACTAAAAAAAGAAGGGTTGTTAGTAGGGATGTGCAATCGTTTTTCCCGAATTAGGCAATGTCAACGAAATTGCCTAATTTGGAATGGTTCAGGAGAGCCGAAAAACTCTGCCAGGTTAGTGCGCACTATCGGGAGTTAGTGCGCACTAATGGGAATCAGCGCGCACTAACCCGAAAATTTGTGCCCCCCCCCCCAAAAAAAAAAAACCCTGAACCACGGGAAAAACAAAATTCCCGTGGGGGGCGGGCCCAAAACGAAGCTCGACACAAAATTTTTACTACTAGAGCACAACTCTAGTAGTTAGCGGGGTTTTAGGGGTTGGGGTGGATAGGTGAAAAGGGAGACAGGTTAGCTAGGGGCTTTAGTAAGTTCCCTCTCTGTTCGCTCCTTTATTGGAGCAGACTGGAAGGGAACTGGGGAAAAAAGGCCTATTGCATTGCTGTGTGCATCTTGTAAAATTTCCCCCCCTTATATACTTGATTTGACATTCGCGTGCACATGCGCGTGCCGATATAAAATTGGGCGTGTGGGTAGCGGATTTATAACATGTGTGTGTCGACATGCACATGTTATAAAATTGGTACATGTGTGTGTGCGTGCCTACAACCACAAGCACATGGATGCCTGAGCGGGGGTCTTAAAATTTCCCTTTTAGTGCAGAAAATCACAACTACAAAATCTGTTGCTCTGTTTTACAGGGACCCCTTTGGGGATGTAGACTTGCCAGTTCAAGTCGCACGCATCTAAGTCCCAACTAAGCTTTAAAAAAATGTAACCCTTAATGTCTTTAAAAAAAAAACAGACAACTGTTCTTTTCCTTAACCAAAATACCATAAGAGTTATTAAAGGAGACATCAAGAAGTGAGATGAAGGGATGGAGAATACTGAGCATAACCTTTGCAATCTTTATTTTTTTTTTGGCTAAGATCAAGTACAAAGTCCCAGTCATGAGCTGAGTATGGTCACTGCTCTGCTTTTCAGCTGAGATTAAAAGCCTTTATAATAAAGCAGATGAGGATTTCAGACTCTGACACCTGAACCAAACTGGGGGCACAAAACTGGATCTGAACCAAACCATAAGGATTAAACCATAGCACATAATGCAGTTGTCCAATGTTATGCTTTTTCCATTGCCTGCCCTAAAATTTGGAACTCCCTCCCAAAAGATCTGAGAACCCAACCTAACCTCAAAACTTTCAAAAAAGACCTAAAAACATGGCTGTTTCACAAAGTCTACATTGACATTCAAACCTCTCATCATCCTAACACCCAAAGGAACTTCCAACCAAATCCACAAAATAACTTGACTCCAACCAGCTCCAAACAAACCCTCTTCACTCAAAAATTATTCTCTTCTGGACTATAAATGATTAATCTTTTGTTTAATGTGCATCCTGTTATACTTTTTTGCATAATTGTTAAGAGTTTTACAATTTGAATCTTGTAAACCGTTATGATGGCTTCACCGAATGACGGTATATAAAACTCAACAAATAAATAAATGGAGCACTTTTTGATTACAGAGTGAAGTAAGTGTACAAACAAAAGCCAAGTATTAAATGACAATGAATATAGCATTTTTATAAAGAAATAGTAGACATTTATAAAGACAATCCAGTAACAAAGAGCCTTTCATTAAGGGTTCTGTGTAATCTGATTGCCAAAACTGTATAGATTTTAGCATCATGCTAATTTTAGGGTTTCTATTCCTACAGCATGGAATATATAATTACCCCAAGGTAAATCAGCATTTATGTATTATCCTCAAGACATTTAAATCATTAAAAAAATGTATTAGAAAATTATCAAATCATAAATAAATTAAAGAATACAATGTATCTGCAAAGCTTGACGTATAACTTAACAATGTAATTAATTACATACAATTAAAAAACTTAACAAATACTATTTTTATTTTTGAAGTATTCCTACATAGGATGCACATACACAACACACATTCTCTAATTACTGTACAAAACCTTCAAACTGACAAATGGCATGTGAAAAAAACTAACAATTGTCAACATTGTTACATGACGCAGTGTTAAAATACTAGAAAAGAATACTTCAAAAATAAACATAGTATTTGTTAAGTTTTTTAATTGTATGTAATCAATTACATTGTTAAGTTTACGTCAAGCTTTGCATTGTATTCATTAATGTATGTATGATTTGATACTTTTCTAATACATTTTTTTTTTAATGATTTTAATGTCTTGAGGATAATACATAAGTGCTGATTTACCTTGAGGTAATTATAAATATGTATTAACATGGCACTTCGTTTACCAGGAAAGCTTGTCTGGTATCCATTTTGAAGATTCCGAAGAGGACTTTATTCAAATGACCCTGTCTAAATATTTTAAAGCAAAGTAATTTTAGGAAAGTTCAGAAAACATACACCATCAATAAATTGTAGAGACCAGAAAAATAGAAATAGTGAAGGCTTTTTTTTTTTCATTGGCAAAGACAATGCTGGGAACAGAAGAAGATGGTCAATATGATTTTAAAAAAATCATTAGCGTTTAATCATACTCTGCCCATTCTTTGGCTGCTGCAGAAAGACTCAGAGAAGGGATTTGGTAGATGTAACACTGCCTGAATACGCGTGTGCAGGGTGGGGTTAGTGGGCGGCTGTGCATGGAGGAGCAGCCCTGACTATTCTGTTTGTATCCCTGCCATTTTTTTCTTTCACCTGTCTAAGGGAGATGCCTTCTTCCCACACTAGCTGGGAAACGGTACCGTACCAGTCTGAGCGTTCGGCTTCCAAAGTACTGTTTTTGTGGACTCCTGGCTGTTGTTTTCTGAAGTCATTCATTTCAATTGAATGAGTTTTCAGTTTGCTAAAGGCGCATTGAGAGATACTTAGGTAGTTTTGTTTGTTTCATTTTTTTGGTTGTGTGTGTGTGTGGGGGGGGGGGGGGCGTAATTTGGTATGGCTTTCTTACCCCTATCAGCCAGTGCCACCATCTCCTCCAATCTTTCTTCAAGCCCGAACCATCATTACCATTTCTCTCTCCCAAACAAAGCCCAAAAATCTTTAAAGAAATAAAGTCATGTCTTAGGTGTTCATACGGAGCCCTTTGGAAATGTGTGTGTGTGTGTGTGTGTGTGTGTGTTCGACTGAGCTCAGAGTCTGCACATAGAGAATGAGTTTTCCATGTAGTGTATATGTATCTGATACAACTATTATCTCTAAGAAAATCTAGTGTGCATTTATTTTTCTTGTGCAAACTTGGGTTCATGTAGGCTGGAGAAAGCTACTGTCTACCCACTCACCTGACTGTTTCTTTTCCCGAGCAGGACATTTCAGCTGCGGGCTGGTGCTTTCTTTTTTTTTTTTTTGTCCACCCTGTCCTAGGGAAAAGGTAGACAAAAGTCGCTCGGCGAACTGGATCTCACGTAGGTTCACACAAAACAGGGTGTGAGAAGGTGCTGCAAAACCATTCCCTCATTGCACCAGACACCTACAGTTTTATAATAGTCTTAATTAAAAAAAAAAAAAAAAAGTTCCCTCTTCTGTGTAAGTGAAAGATGAATATACTGCGAAACTGCCTGCAGAACCAAAGTCTGCACATCAAACTATAGCTATACCGGGAAACAGAAGACTTGCATCACATAGATCTAATAATTGTGACATTGGTAGCTTCATAAATACTGTATGTATCCTAAACAAAGCAAGTTTTTCCATTAGTATTATAAAGGAACTGAAAGTCCTGTTTTTGTTTTTATTTTTTTTCTTGTATTTTCTGTATTATACTTGTCTACTGTATGTCTTTTGCATAAAATGCATTAGGGTTTTGGGATGTAAATGGAATTTTATTCATATTTTGTCCAAATACCTCTTGTAATTTGTATCAAAATTCTTGTACAATTTTTATATTAAAGATTTATCAGTCACTGACACATATCTCTGCTTTTCATTGTGAAGACAACAGGCATGGTTTTAAGAAAGGTTACATGTAATGCCCATGTAAATGCAAACGTGCTTTGACCTGTCAGCAAAATCTGCCCAGTGGTTTCCCTTTGAAATTGGCGGGAAACAGCTGGAGCAGTTTTGTTTTGCACTGGAGGAAGAATTTGAGGTACCTGCCCCTGAATGCCTCTGCAGAGAGGTCTGTGCCACACTTTGAGAGATGAGTTAAAGTAGCATTGTTGGGAGTAAAAACAAGCTTTTGTCAGCTTCACTAAACATGATCGCAAATTCCCTTGGTTTCCTCCTGTAGCTTTTTTTCTTTCTTTTTTTTTTTATGTCTTTTAATTCCTGCTCTTAGCGGCCCAGTCACGTTAAGCTTCTTTTCTCTTTCATATTTTTATACTGTTTTGGAATGCAGTGTGGTCATCTTTTATTATGACTACACAGCCTTGATTTTTTTATTTTTTGTACAAACTTGTTTTCGAAAAATTCTCATTGGCTGTTTACGTGATATTTATACTTCACCTGTAACAGCGCGATGCCTGCATAGAGTCCCTGCTGATAAGGATCGGCAGAACGGCAGCCCAATGGAGCTTTTTATCCTGACAGGACCGGTGTAAGCAGGAGAAGCATTTAAAAAAAAATTGTTAAAATGCTAATATTTCCTCACGAAAGAAATGCAAAGCATGATGAAAAATGAGCATGTGCGCATTTTGCTCATTTTCACTGGCGAGTTGACAAAAATTGCTTACCCTGCTGCTTGAAATGTGGTCCTTCACTGGTACTGTTTTTCCCCAGTTAACCCCAAACAGAGACGGATTTAGAGTTTTGCCATCCCTAGGCGCTGTTGCTGCCGTCCCGCCTCAGACCCCCCCCCCCCAACCCCACTAGTAAAGTTTTAAAGTCCTGAGCTGCCCCAGAGTGCGGCAGCTCAGGAATAAATTCTGTGACAAAGACTGGAAAATTCTGAAGCACAATATAGCAGCATTTCCATCTTTTACATTAATGGTTATAAAAGATTACTTCATTCTTCCAACCTTGCTTGTGTCTGTAAAAAAAATATTTTTTTTGTAATTATTGGGTGAGGAAAAGGGACCTTAAGTGTCAGTACAGAGACGAGATCTCGGAGATGGGCAAAAGAGAAGGTGTGGGTGAGAGGACCAGGAGTGAAGAGAGGAAAATGAGGAGGACTAGGGATGGGGTGAGGAGAAGGTAAAAGGACCGGGGATAAGGAGGGAGGAGTATGAGAAGGAAATAGGACTGGAGATGGAGGAGAGAGAGAGAGAGAGAGAATGGATGGGGGATGGGGAGGATGAGAGACGGGGGAAGATCAAGGAACAGGGGAAATCAGGAATCTGGGATGGGAGAAAAGGAGGGAGAGGAAGGGAGGTTCTGGGATTCAGAAAGGGGGTAAAGGGAGTAGGATATGTTGGGGGGGCTCCAGGATCTGGAGAGAAGGGAGAGGAAGGAAGGGAGATTCCAGGATCTGGGGAATTAGGATCTGAGATCAAAGGAGAGAGAACCTGAATTGCAGTATTTGAGGGGGGGGGGTGTGGAGAAGGAGAAGAGGCAGGTATCCCTACTGTGCTCTGCTCCTGCTCACCCCCTTGCATTCCTTCTCTAACCTCTCAGTCTGGCACACACACACCAGCACCAGTCACTTCTCTCTCATACGCACAAACACTGCCCCTTGCCCCCCCAGCTGATCCATTCTCATCCCCCAGCCTCTCTTCTTACCCCCAGTGACCCTTGTTCAGCCCCTCCTAAGCTTACCAAAACAATCCCTTTTGTTCTGTGTGCTCCAGGATCACTCCCCTCCCATCCTCCTGTCCCCTGCATGCTGCCTGGAAAGGAAGGGGCCGGATCAGGAAGGAGTGGGCTGTTCTTTGCTGAATGAGATTCAGTACAAATGGAAGGCAGTGAAACTTCAGCCAGCCTTGCTGCACCCCCAGACACAGAGGCCTAGCGTGCCTACTGACAAATCCAGGCCTGACCCCCAAATACCCTTTACTTACTAAACACTGAGACCCAAAGTGGTGAAAAAAATCCAACTAGCTTTTGCAGTGCATGTGGAAACATCTCTATGGCTAGTAAAGGTCTCCCGGCACATGCCTCAGCAGTCTGCCCCAGGAGCTGTGCCCTTCACCGCAGTACCTCGCTCGCTCCCAGCTGCTCTCGGGCAAGGAAGAGCCCAGCATTTCTGTACAGTGATAATGTTCTTTGTGCCTGAAAGGACTTCACTTTACCTGGGGCTCATCTCGTGTCTCACGTGGCATCTTGAATACTGTGTACCGTGCAGGAACTGTTGCACTGATCAAACCAAACGTCCTTCCAGCTCAGTATCCCGTCTCTAACCGGGGCAGGCAACGGGGGCTCAAAGAAACATTCCTCATAAACAGGAACCTTCATTTTCCGTTTTTTATTTTATTTTTTTTCCTGGGAATTTCAATGTTGTAACAAAAAAATTAAATCAGTGAAAGAATTGCTTTTTCGCTGATTTTTCTCCTGTTCGTTATAACAAAGTCATATTTCCACTGATTTAACTTTTTGTTATAACGTTGAAATTCCCAGGAGAAATAAAATAAAAACTGAAAATGAAGGTCCTTACTCATAAAGAGCAGTCCATCTGCCACTGCATTCCTTTCAGTTTTCAGTGGTGATAGCTTAGGGATGCACTGAACCCAAGCTGACCTTCCCGGCTGAATGTAGACATAGTAGTTGTCAAGGGCTGTTTTTGTCTGGCTGTTCCACAAACACACCTTTAAGGATAGATAAACTTTCACATGAGCTGTCACACGAAAGCCCAAGAATTGTGCAGGTTACTAAATGGGTCAAAGGTTCAAATAAATGGTCCTGGGTTTTAACTTTAGTAACAAGTAGTAGTAATTTATCTTTCAATTAGTGGTCCAATAAAATAATGCAAATATCCCATTAATAGGAAAATAATACACCAGGAAAATAATAAACTATGAAATAAGCTTAATCTTGCCTGTCTGTTCCAGAAATTCTTCCTAGTGGGCAGAGTAGATTCTCACAGGGTACCAATGAGCATATGGAGAAGTTACCTATGCCAAAATGTTAAGACATGGTCATGGGTTCAAATTCTATGGGTTTCATTCTCTGTAAACAGTGGGTCAATAGTCTACCAAAAATATCAAACCTACAAACTAAGGCCTGGATTTATCAAAATGTGATAAGTATTGCATGTGATAGCAAATGGGGTGTGTTTTATGCTAATATACAGTTTATCACATTTTGTGCTAATTACCTATGCAAAGAGATAAGTTTGTGCAAATTGTGATGACATCTTCAGAATTTGTGATAAGTGCCATACCTGTTGTATTTTCGGAGCTGAGAGAGAGAATGCACCTAGCCATAATGTCTCTCCCTAGATAGGTATTTATATCTCTATGGGAGGCCCACCTAGTAACTCGAGGTGAGGTTTAGGTATTAGTGTAGGGGGTTAAGGGCCACTTTGACAATGTGAGACATACAAACAGAACAGTGCTCTCCTTTGAAGATTTGATGACCTTCGGAGTGAGGAAACTCACTCCAAGATGAGATTTGTGCAAGGTTCTCTCAACCTAGCTTGATGGACTCTCTACCTGGGTAACATCAAGCTAGGTGGAGAGAACATTGCACAAATCTCATCTTGGGGTGAGTTTCCTCACTCTGAAAGTCATCACAAAATGCACTTAACACTACTAAAAAAGGTGTAGTTAAAATCAGAATTATGTCTGTGCAATAGCACTTTGCAGACTGGCAAGCCCACTCCCTGCCCCTAACTCCTACTCTTTTTCAAATTTGCATCACACCATACGATATGGTGCTATCGCATGCATTAAAGGCGTTTTCGCATGTGATAAGCCCTTAACGCATGCAAAAACACCTTAGTGCATTTTGATAAATGACCCCCTAATTTAGGTATAGAAACTTTGTAATACTAAATAAAATTTGGAAAGCTAGCACGATGCCATTAATTTTAAATTCTTAAAATTCTAACCAATTTAACATTCAAAAGGAATTGTGTTTGCAAATCTGTAGAGCCAGAATAAATCACTTTATTTTCATTGGAGCTATTCTACCCTGGTTGTGCATGGGTTTTGCTGGACCAGTACTTATAAAGGGAAAACAAAATGTTGGTTAATGGGGCCTGTGCAACAGAACTCTTTCAAAACATTAACAAGCAATGCAGCAGGAGATGAATTTTAAAATTCCCAGCGCATGCCAAAAAGCCATCTACATGCGTGTTTATCTTCCAGTGCGTGAATATCTCACTCAGGTTCAAAAAGGGGCCAGTTGTGAGCATGGTTTGGACAGGGCATGGGCGTTCCAGGGTGGGGTCAAGAAATGTGTGCACAAATACTTAACACCCCTGGGCGTGCACCCAGGTCCAGTGCTGTGGTAACTTTACTTCTGCATCCATACCTGAAGGGTTTAAAGGGTGTGGGGTAACTGGGGGGAGCGCAGGCTATGAAACCAGGGGGGTTTGGAGGACTTAGTTCTAAACTGGGCAAACTTGTGGATGAACTGGTGAAGCTGGTCATGGCGTGGATGCTCACCGGTTATAAAATTCCTCCAGTTGTGTGGCTCACACCCGTACGTGAGCGGTTGTGCGTGCCCGGTTGCAGAATAGGGCACACACACATGAGCCGAGGATATTTTATAAGCTACGCACGTATGTGCACGTTTGCTATAAAATAGCAGCATCCCTGGGCATACGAGATGCATAATGCATGAATGTGCACCCGCGCACCCCTTTGAAAGTTAGCGTCCCTATTTTTTAGCGCACCCACAAAAATGTAAGGACCATAGCATATGTGGGATTAGACGATAACTTTCAAACCAGCGCATCGGTGCATATTGGTGCGCACATAACGGCACGTGGCAAGATTCACGGTCATTTTAAGTGGACTCGTGCATAAGCGTGTAAATCCTGCTTCTATCACGTAATTCGGGGAATTTTAAAAAGGGTGCACATCCATGTCATTGCCAGTTTAACTTCTTCGTCCACCAGTTCTCCCAGTTAACAGCTAGGTCCTCCAAACCCTCCTGGTTTAATAGCCTACACTCCCCCCAGTTACCCCAGATTCTTTAAACCCTTCAGAAATGGATCGATCCTTCCGTAGCAGAAGTAAAGTTACACGGGGCACATAAGTATTTATGTGCACAAGTCTTGGTCAGGCCCCGAAATGCCCAGGACCCGCCCCTAATTGGAAACTTTTCAGATGGGAACGCAGCAGGTTTTACATGCATATCTGGGCGATTTTAAAGATAGGTTTGGCGCCTATCAGCCTGACTTATTCGCACATCTTCTGATTGATGCGTGTGTCGCGCTTTTAAAATTCATCTTTTAGCGTGCATACCTAAACACAAAAGAGAACAGGGTCTACATACTATGTCCACCTGGGTATTAAATAGCACGAGGCATCTACAAAAAATAATTTGCACGCACTAAATGGAGCATGCTCAGTTCTCTTTTTCTCATGGTTATCTCCATGCTTTAAACCTATATAAAAGGTAGCTGAGCACATGGGGCTTGTGGTCAGCGCTGAGGGAAAAAGTGGGAGAACAGTGGAACAGAATTCCAGAATTCCAGCTACTTGCGAGGCTCATGTTATGTCTTTTGTTTCTTTTGCGTATCACATTTCTTTTGCATGTCCACCATTTCAGGTTTGTGAGTGAGGACGCATTTCTGCCCATCAGTCAAAATTGGATCCTGAAAGAGTAGAGTGAGACGATATAGTTTGTAGAAGGGGTGCAAGTGACTGTGCAGGTAGGTGGGAACGAATGGAGCTTGAGAGGTGACAGAGTAGGTTGGGTCTAGTGACGAGGAGAGGAAGAAAGGTGGTAGTGCCAAGAGGAGAATGAAGGCTGCGGGAAGGAAGTAGAGAAAGGAGGTCACGGTGGGACACGGGGTCAGGAGGGAGCCTAGGCCAGACCTATTGGACCCTAGGTGGAGGAACGTAGGACAGTGTAGAAGAGGGAGGGAATGGAAGGAAATATCTAGGCGACAAAGACTTCCAGAAGCATGAGCCTCCTGGGAGGAAGCAGAGAATGTGGAGGATGAGAGAGGGAAATGCTGAAGAGATGACAGAGGGACAGGAGCTAGGGACTGTGGGGACAGGTGCATAATCATGCCCTTGAATGTTGGGTTCACTGAAGAAGAAAATGGCATTTTGGAGCTAATACTGAAAAACTCTAATGTCCTCTTTGAGAGAAAATCAGCTAGAAAATTCCTGGTGCTAAATGAGTGCATTTGGAAAGCAAATAGCATCAGACAACAAAAGCCTCAGGGTCCTCCCCCAGACAATAAAACACATTACATTTTAAATAGACATCCAAGAAAAGAGTGCAGACAAATCAGTGGCCATGATTGCCCCCTGTTGGCCTCCTGCTACAGGGCCTCCCTGACTGGGTGCCTCTATCTCTTTCCCTGCCTTCTCACCCTCCTCCTCCTCCTTTGTCTTTCTCTGTAGCTTCTACCTCATCTTCAGTTTCCTCTCTCTTTCTTATTTTCCCACTTCTCCTGCTTCCTGGGGCCCTCAGTGGGTCCTTCTAGCTAAAGCCCTAAAGAGCGTGTGAGTGAAAAAGTTAACACCTGGTCTGAAGTAGGCGTTACAGTTTGGGCCTTTGCGAGCACACGCTGAATAGTAAGTGGAGGAGAGTGTACTACACCATTCAGCCTGCATAACCTAGAGCCTAATTTGCATCTGACATCCTTCATGTGCATGTGCATATGGGCTAACGTTGTCTGGGGCTGTCTTAGCATGCACACAAGTCTCTTAGTAGATAGCACGCTATTCTGAGTAAACGCTAAACAGCCTTTGCATGCATGCTGCACATTAGTGTATAGGCCCCTATGTCTCTAAATATATAGGGGTAGATTTTCAAAGGGTTGTGCGCGTAAGATAAGCACGCAACCCCCAAATCCTCCCCCTGCCTCCCCCTGCGCAAGCCGAGCCTATCTTGCATAGGCTCGGCGGCGCGTGCAAGCCCCGGGACGCGCATATGTCCCGGGGCTTGCAAAAAGGGGCGGGGCGTGGGCGGTCTGGGGCGTGGCATGGCCTGAACCTCCAGGCACAGCGGCCATTGGCTAGCGCGCGTAACTTCTTAAACAAAGGTAAGGGGGGGTTCTAGGTAGGGCTGGGGGCTGGTTAGGTAGGGGAAAGGAGGGGAAGGTGCGGGGGTGGGGCGGAAGGAAAGTTCCCTCCAAGGCTGGAGCGGCCTCGGAGGGAACGGAAGGAGTCTGCGTGGTTTGGCGCACGCAAGTTGCAGAATTGTGCACCCCCTTGTGCGCGCCGACCCTGGATTTTATAACATGTGCGCGGCTGCGCGCGCATGTTATAAAATCGGGCGTAGATTTGTTTGCGCCGGGTTGTGCGAACAAATCTGTGCCCGCGCGCAGGTTTTAAAATCTGCCCCATAATTAATTAGTACTACTGATACATTTATGGTAACGGCTTTCTCAGTATTTTTGTTCTGAATCCAGTCTTTTAGCAAAACATTCTTCAGTATGAAAAGATGCTATGGGCAATACCTACATTGACTGAGACTAGAAGGAATTAATTCTCCTTCTCATTTTGAATAAAATGCCCCAGCTCCTCAAATAGCAATCTGGATTCTTCTAAAGTGATGGAAAGTCGTAAAAAGGGCCCACATTGCTGTTGGCCATTTCGGTAAACTGCGAGTCCTTGCTCTTAAACTAATATGATACCCCTGTGGGCCAAAGTCTTACCGTTTAACATAGAGCCATCGCCATATCTGTGCCACCATCATGAGAGTTCTTTTGCAGTTCAAATGAATTTCCTCCCTCCACGTTCGATAAGAGAGTTTCTGGATCGGCTTTTATATGCTTTCATTGCATGCCCATTTTGGATCAGTGCTGCAGCTCGTCTGTCATCAGCGTTTGATTCCCGATTCCAGCCCATCCCTATAGAGAACGTTCTGAGGCCAGGTCATTTTTAGCTGAAAGGCTTTCTTCTCTAATTCCTCTTGAGCAAGAGCCGGCCTACTGAGGTTTGGTCAGATAGCTGCATGGTTGATAGGTAGAGTGAGCGGTGCTATTAACTCCTGCAGCAAAGGACTTGATAAGCAATTTACTTTAGAAACATCAACACCCTATCTACCCATATATACATTTATATATATATATATATATATATATATGGATAGATAAAAAAGGTTAAGTAACACTGAGGAAGTGAACCCCTGTTGAGGCGTGTGCTTATCCTCCCTTGTTATTAAATGTCATAGATGTGTTAATGCAGTTCTGCATGGAAGCCAGGCATAATTATAATCTTTTCATCTGTCACAACACATCTATAATTGGCACGAATTCCCTCAAACTGCTTTTTTTTTTTTTTTAATGCATAAAGATTTTCATATGCAGAGAAAGGATGTTAGCGAGGACCCGTACAGACAGTTTTTGGCACAGTATTAGCAAACTGCCTGGGCGAGAGCCAGTCGTGTACACACAGGGGCACTTGAAAACTTGCTGTCTGCTTGTTCACTTTCTGCTACTTGAAAATGTGACAGTGGATTAAGTGCCACTAATTTAATAAAGCCACTCATACAAAGATGCTGCTGTATTAGAGGGACAGAGAGAGAGAGAGACAGAATTGCCTGAAGTAATGCTGAAAAAAAAAATCTCTATTGATTCTGTGAGAGGTGCAGTTATTTTTAGTCACATGACTCATGCTCACCCAATCATTACCAATATTCATCAGAGACAGTATAATGAACATAAGTATTGATTAGCTGGGGTAGCTGGAGAGATTTCCCAGCTGTGCTGCTAGCTCACATTGATAGGTCTCCAATGGGCATACATGCAAGTGCAGACCTGTAACATAACTTATTGTGTTCCAGATCCTTCAATTGATTTTTTTTTTCCTAACAAACTCACAGTGGCTCTCCCTTGACCTTTTGTTTGAAATGTCTGTCTGTAAAACAGGACATAAAATGACAGTCTGAGCAGGAAAACATTCTCTTTACAACTAGCACTGAAGCATAGGTCACAGTGATCTGCAGCCAATCGAACAGAGATGACAAGACTTGTGAAAATCGGATCTTGGGGTGATCATACGTTATGATCTCAGGGTTGCAAAACAGTAGGACAAAGCAGTGGCCAGGGCCAGAAGAATGCTAGGGAGCACGGGGAAAAGTGTAACCAGCAGAGAAAAAGAAGGTGATAATCACTGTTCCCTGTGATCTACAGGGCGCAGCCTCCATTTTGCCCCACATGACAGGAGGAGACCAGCCACCAGTGTCACCGTGCACTCGCTTGACGTAAGGGGGTGGCTAGGGAGAGGAGATTAAGCACCAGCACTCTAGCCCAGGAAGTGACAGCACCAGAGCACAGGAAATGATGTCTTCACCCCTTGGCAGCATTCTGGGAGGAGAGGTGAAAAGCTCTGTGGGGCTGGGATTACTGAATTGCTGCACTGTTTGTGTATTTTTCAAGGCCATTTATTTTTATTATTTGCCTTGTCCAGGTTTCTCCAGTCACTCTTTATTCAACAATTTTTGTATGGTTTCTAAAACACAATAAGTACTGATTTCTTTGTCTGTTTTCCTTGGCATTAAAATACCTAACACCCACTGCAGATGGAGGGGAAGGATCTCTCCCCCCTCCCACCCACGCATACAGCTGATAGGGATGTGCATTAATCTGAAACAAATGCAATGAATGAGGCCATTTTTGGTTCATTCCAAATGAAACAAATCGAAAATACCCCCAGATTTTCAGGTAGTTTCCTATTTGTTGCATTAAAAACCAAACAGGCTTCCCATGGCAGTGGAACCTCTCTCCCGCCCAGCAAAACATGAACCTGGGGCCGAGGCCTGCAGCCTGGCAGAGCCTCCTTGAGCCCTTCTGACCCAAAAAACGAATCCAACCCAGCTGGGCCTGTCCAGAGCATGTCTAGCCCCTCTATTTAAATGGGCTGGAGAGCTCCCACCCTGACCCCGACTTATCCCTTCCTGTGTCCGAGTGAAACAGGGCAGGAGGAATGCCCATTTGCTCCCTCCCGGGTCCCAGTGAATTTAAACTGGTGCTGTCTAGCCTGGAGGACGGCACCAAAGTGATGTCACCTCAGCGCCATCTTCTGTGTGGATGGTGCATTTTTAAGTGGTGGCTTGGATGGGAGCTCCTCGGCCCTGGCACATTTCAACAGAGGGCCTGGGTAATCCCTGAATGGGCTGGATTAGTTTTTTGGGTTAATGAGGGCCTGGGGAGGCCCTGCAGAGCAGATCTGGGCCCTGGGTTCATGTTTTGCTGGGTGGGAGGGAGTTTCCGGAGCCATCGGCAGCCCTTTATTCTTAATCGATTTGCTTTTTTTTTTTTTGTTTGGCAGGTTTTTTTTCACGTTTAGATGATAACCTTCAAAGCGTCGCAAGGGTGCGCATGTGCACATGTTCACCAGCCCGAGCCCAGGAATCCAGTCAATTTATAACATACGCGCTCATGTTATAAAATAGCCTGGTTGCATGTACACGCACGCTCAATTTTAAATGGATGTGTGCATTTGCGCGCAAATCCCGCATCTATCACATAAGTGGGAAAATTTTACAAGGGACGTGCACCAATGACATTGCTATTTTTCCCAGTTCGTTGCCAGTTTGCCCAGTTAAGGGATAGGACTTCCAACCCCCTAGTTTAATAACCTCTTTTCCCCACATTAGCCCTGATCATTTAAACCCCACTGATTGCTTTGATATTTGTATTTTATGACTTACACGTCACCCATAGCAGAAGCAAAGTTATGCGGCGGGGGACACCAGTGCATGTCTCTGGGTGTGTAAGTATTTACGCGCTCCTCTCTTGGCCAGGCCCTGACATGCCCACACTCCACCACATTTTTGTGAACTTTTCATTTGTACACGTAGCTGCATTTATGTGCGTACCCGGGCATCTTTTAAAACTCACTCAGCGCGAGCCGGCCTGACTTGTGCTCGTATCACCTGGATTGTGGTGCCAACTGGGCTTTTAAAGTTCAGCTGTTAATATTTTTTCCAGTTTGGTAAACGAACTGAACTGAACCGAAAAAAAGCATTAAATGAAACAAACAAAAAATCCCAGAGAAAACAAATAAAAAAACAAAAATTGGGGTCTGCACATCCTTAACAGCTGATCATTTGCAAACATAATGCACCCAAAAATAATACACACTCCAAAAACATTAGAAAGAGCATTAGTGCTAATGGCTCTATACATGTTTTTGGTGAGATCTTACCTAGAGTATTATGCCCAATCCTGCTGGATTCCAAAAGGATACAGACAGAACAGAGGCAGTCCAAAGAAGGGCTACCAAAATGGTGAAGGACCTGGTCCGTAAGTCCTATGAAACAAGATTAAAGGACCTAAATATGAATGCCCTAGTAGAAAGGTAGAGAGGAGAATTATTTATCTATTTATTTATTTATTTAAAATTATTTAGCTACCGCAAAGATTGTGGGGCTTACAAAATAAAACATGCATGCAAATCATTCCACAGCCATAATAAAGATGAAAACAAAAAAAATGCAAATATCTGATTAACAATGCTGTTATAAAAATATAAAGGTAGGCTTGCTCATCATCTCGTCAAGCAATTGAACTGACTTAACTCATTGACTGATTGTGTCAAAGGCTTGTTGGAAATGCCATGTTTTTAGTGCTTTTTTGAAGGATCCATTATTTGTCATGATTCTTAACTGCTCTGGCAATGTTTTCCAGATGATAGGACCAGCCACTGAGAACGCATGGTCTCTAGTCTCACCAAGGTGAGCCTAGTGACTCGTTGGAACTTCTAGGAAACCTTTATTTGCTGAATGAAATGCATGTGATGGGGTATAAATTTGTAGTTCTGATACTGACCAAGGGATATCTGTGGTATTAAATAATTAATGTGATTATTTTTGTAAACCTCTTACATCTTTTATTACTGTATAGGAGGTATGGAAATAATTGCAAATAACTAAATAAATAAATAAATGCATTTATGTACCAGCACTTTATAATTGATTCTCCACTGAATCGGCAACCAATGGAGATATGATAAAGCAGACGTAATATGATTATAGACACTATAGGCCTGATTTTCAAAAGCATTTGCACACTTAAAAATGGGTTTTACACGTGCAATTGCACTTTACCCATGTAAGTGGGCTTTTGAAAATTGCTCGCATTAAAATACCCATAGACCTGCATATGTGGGCCACACTTAACGCGGAATTTAAAAGCCGTTAGTTATCCATTTATATGCGCGTGTGTAAGCAAAAGATAAAAAGAGACAGGTGCAACAGTTAAGCACATAACTCTGTATCTAAAAAACAGAAGCCACAGTACGCAGCGGCTTGTTAGCCGTGTATATTTACTGCTGCTCTTGATGAGGAGCAAGCCTGCAGATCTCGTGTTTTAGGGCTTAAATGACAGGGCAAGGGGGTCTGGGTCAACTGGGAGGGCATGCAGGATGGAGAAACAGAAGGGCCTGGAAGTCCTCAAGATTGACTGGGCAAGCTGGTGGACTAACTGGAAAAACTGGGAATGCCCCGTTAGCCTGCATGTTTTAAAATCCACTTACATATGCACGTTAAAGCTGGCAAAATCCAAAGGAAGATATACGAAGTACATTTGCTCGAGTAACCACTTAAAATTAGGAGCATATTTACACATGGTAGTGTAAGCCAATCTGTGTAACAGCATTTGTGTGTGTCAGTGAACATGTGAGAGAGTGTGTGAGTGTATGTGTCAATGAGTGTGTGTGACTGAGCATGTGTATATGTCAGTGAAGGCGAGAGAGCATATGACTGAGCGTTAGTGAGAATGGGTATGACTAAGCATTTGTGTATGTCAGTGTGAGAGTGTGAGACTCAGTTTGTGAGAGTGTGTATGACTGAGTGTGTGTGTGTAAGTGAGCTAGTGTGTGACTGAACATCTGTGTGTGTGACAGTGTATAAGCATCTGTGTGTGTCAGTGAGTATAAGAGAGAATGTGACTGAGTGGCTGTGAATGTGAGAGTGCGTGACTGAGTTTGTGAGAGTGTGTGTATGACTGAGTGTGTGTGTGTTAGCGAGCTAGTGTGTGACTGAGCAACTGTGTGTGTGTTGAGTGTGAAAGTATATGACTGAGCATCTGTGTGTGTCAGTGAGTTTGAGAGTGTGTGACTGAGTATTTGTAAACGCATCTGAGCATGAAAGTGATTGAGCCTCTGCATGAAAGAGTGTGTGACTGAGCATCTGTTTGTCAGTGAGTATGAGAGAGATTGTGTGACTGAGTGTGGGTGTGGGTGTCAGTAAGCATGTGTGTGTGTGTGTATGTGTAACTGAGCATTTGTGTATGAGAGTGTGTGAATGAGCCTATGTGTGTCAGTGAGCATGTGAGAGAGTATATGTATGTTAGATAATATGTGTATTTGAGAGCAAAAAGAGAGAGTCTGAGCACATTTCCCTGGCCATCTCAGGGCATTTGGAATCAAAAGTTCCCGGGTATGAAGAGCAGGGGATTTTTTTTATCCTTATTGGTTTTAATTATTTGATGTTTGATGTGTCTGCTGTTTTGAAATAATTTATTGGGGTTTGGGAAATTTTTACAATTTTCTATGTTTATTGGATATTCTATTCATCAACTGTTTAGAAATATGCATTTTTTATTAGTATGGTTTTAATATTATGATTGATGTTTTATATTTCTTGATTTTACTGTTTGATGTTTTATGAAGAATGGTGATGATTCTATTTTTTCATTGTTGTACTGCATTCAGAGTCTGGCTTGCTGTAGTTTCCCTTTCATTTTTTGACTGCACATTTCTGTTTATACTTTAGTGTCTCTTTATTCTGTGTTTATTGAGGGTCTGCATGTGTGGCCGATGTAAGGTATTCTGTTAGCATGTAGTTGCTTTATAGGCTTTTATAGATCCCCAGAGGAAGCTGGCAGCATAGGTCACTTCTGGGCCTGTGTACCCTGGAATAGGTAGGCAGAGCAGAGGCTGAAGAACTATAACTATAAAAACAGCAGACACTGTGTAGCACACAGTCAATGAGAATGTGCTACAGTAGGTAGGGGGTGAGGTGGCCAGAGAAGTAGAGGCAAGCTACAGTAACAGAAAGGGAGAGGGTGAGCCAGGAGGAGTGCCTGTGCATTTTTAGTGAGGCTTCTGGCTGAAGTGGCTGGGCTGCAGCTCTGAGAGGGGCAGCTGGCTGTGGAACCAGTGAGTTTCCTGGAGACTGGGGATGCCAAGAAGGGGTAGGAAAGGGAGAGGATGCTGCAGGCTCAGGAAGGGCTTGCAGCAAGCAAGCAAGAACTTTACATAATGAAGGAGCTCACAGGGACAGTAACTTTCAAACCAGCTTACAAGTGCACATTGGTGTGCGTGCATCAACGTGCACCCAGGACACAGCGATTTTATAACTTACATGCATGTTATAAAATAGCATGGGTGTGCACAGATGTGCACCTAATTTTAAGTGGGTGCAGGCCTAGGCTCATAAATTCCACCTCTACCACATAAGTCAGGGAATTTTAAAAGGGGTGCATGTCTATGCCATTGACAGTTTCACCAGTTCGTCCACCAGTTCACCCAGTTTACAGCTATGTCCTCCAAACCCCCCTGATTTGATAGCTTGCATTCCTCCCAGTTACCCCAGAACCTTTAAACCCATCAGAAATGGCATTTTCTTTCTATTTTTTAATTTATACCTCCTCCATAGCAGAAGTAAACTTAAGCAGTAGTGGACATGGGCACGCGCTGGGGTGCATAAGTAGATACTTGCATATTTCTTGGCTATGTCCAACACAGACCACACATACACCACATCCCTTTTTGAAATCGAGTGAGATATGCACACAAGAGATACATGTGCATCTGGGCGGCTTTTAAAATTCAGTCGGCACGCATGAGCCCGACTTGTGCATGTATCTCCCAATTTTGGCATGCACCAGATTTTTAAAATTCACCTTTGAGTGAGCACATGAGCAGCAGCACAACAGCAGAATGCATGTCTGTGTCAGAGAGAGAGAATATGTGTGTGTCTGTGTCTGAGCCACTGGTTGGCAGTGTGGTTGCCTCATTGCTTGGCTACTGGTTCAAGAGCTGATTGGTTAGTGAGAGACTTTAACCCAGGCCTGGAATCCAGGATAATATATACAAGAGAGGGACTGCAGTTCAGTTTGCTCATCCCTGCACTAGGGTGTGCTCTACTTCTTAGTTATCTAGGAAAAAATGTGAAATTTACATTATAGATATTTTGGCTCCAGATCACATGATGGACTTTTTAAGGGTCAGCTTGGCTTGCTTTTGGGAGCTGTTGACACATGTACTGCATAGAAGCACACGAGGGAGTCAGACATATAAGCCGTGGGCCTGTTTTGAAAAAATCCCTCAGGCTGATATTTTCCTACAATCCACCCCTGCCAACTGGAGTAAATCCTCCATGTTAGACTGTCTGCTCAACATGATGATTTTTTGCAATATTTAAAGATAATCTGTTATGAAATAGCCATTTTTGATAGATTGAGACATTCAAATACCTAAAAAATATGCAGTATTTATGTCAAGCTCTAGAACAAGGAAGATCTAGAATAAGATGTCACAACAGACTCCAAGGTAACTTAAGAAAATATTTAGTTACAGAATGGTTTTGGATCCAAGTACAGCCTTCCAGGGAGGTGGTGGAGGTAAAAACAGTAACTCAATTTAGGAAAACATGGGAAAGTTATGAGGAAATGAAAATAAAGCCAGAGAACAGTTGGGATCTGTGACATTTATTTATTTGTTAGTTTGATATGTGTTTATTTAAAAGATTTAATTGCTTGCCCTCTCTCAGAAGTATCCAAGGCAAGATACAACAAAATAACAGTATTTCAAAATATAAACAGTTATAACATTATAAATATACCCCTCCCCCTTTTAACAAGCGCCACACTTAGAAACTGTTCAATGTTTCAACAGCTGCTTCGCACTAACTATCTTTCGGGATGATTCAGTAAAATGCACGGGAGAGCTGGTGCTCCAAGGCGAGCGCCCGCTCTCCCGATGCGTGCCCAGGCCACTCTCCTGGACGCGCGATTCTCTATGCAAATGAGGGCCCACGGTAAAAAGAAGGCGCTAGGGACACTAGCGCGTCCCTAGTGCCTCCTTATTGACAACCGACGCTTAATTTTACCAGCGTCGGTTGTCCCTGACAGCCACGGGTTCGGAAAACAGACGCCGGCAAAATTAAGTGTCTGTTTTTCAACCCGCGGGCTGCAGGCAGATTTTTTTTTTAAGATTTTTTATTTTTTTTTATTTTTGGGGTCTCCAGCTTAATATCTTTATGAAATTAAGTCGGAGGGTGTACAGAAAAGCAGTTTTTTCAGTTTTTCCGTACACTTTCCTTGTGCCAGCCGAAATTAACTCCTGCCTTTGGGCAGGCATTAATTTCTGAGAGTAAAATGTGCGGCATGCACATGCAAAATGTTGCATGTTGAGAGCGCTATTAGTTTAGGGGGGTTGGACACGCATTTTCCACGCGCTATTATTACCCCTTACTGTATAAGGGGTAATAATAGCGCGTAGAAAACACGCGTCCAAACAGGGGCTAACGGTGCGCTCAGCTTGAGCGCACCATACTGAATCGGCCTGTTTGATGTCAACTCCCAGAGACTCATTGAGTTTCCCTTTTATAACTTTCCACAATGATCCACCTTTCAGGGAATGGAATCACTCAGAATACAATTATCTCCCATGAAGCCTACCACTGCTGGAAGTTTCCTCGCTATCCTAATGAAAGGCCTACTCTGCTCTATATTTATTCATCCCTGCCAGAAGCAGGAAGCAAAATTGGGAACACAATGTTAGCAAATTTTTACCTGTAAACATATCATAATAAAGAAGAAAAATACATTAGACAAGATCAGCATTGAACTATTGTGAATTTGTGGGATATAAGATTTTAAAATAAAAACAAATAAATAATCAGCTAGTAAAAATCATTTGCTAGAAATCATACAGCAGATGATATACAGTGAGTTGCGCCTCTTCAGTGTAATTGTGTCTAGCGTAGGAGCTAGATCGGGGGAAAATGGAAATTGCCACATGTAAATAATAACATATAGTACAAGACCCATTAAATTTCCAATGTACAAAATCAACTTAGTTATCTTGCTCTTAGCCAAAGAAAAAGTTAAGAACATAGAAACATAAGAAATTGCCATACTGGGTCAGAGCAAGGGTCCATCAAGCCCAGCATCCTGTTTCCAACAGTGGCCAATCCAGACTACAAGTACCTGGCAAGTACCCAAAAACTAAGTAAACCCCATGCTACTGATGCCAGTAATAGCAGTGGTTATTTTCTAAGTCAACTTGATTAATAGCAGGTAATGGACTTCTCCTCCAAGAACTTGTCCAAACCTTTTTTAAACCCAGCTACACTAAATGCACTAACCACATCCTCTGACTACAAATTTCAGAGTTTAATTGTGCGTTGAGTGAAAAAGAAACTTTCTCTGATTAGTTTTAAATGTACCACATGATAACTTCATGGAGTGCTCCCTAGTCCTTCTATTATCCGAAAGTGTAAACAACCAATTCACATCTACCCGTTCTAGACCTCTCATGATTTTAAAGACCTCTATCATATCCCCCCTCAGCTGTCTCTTCTCCAAACTGAACAGCCCTAACCTCTTTAGACTTTCATCATAAGGGAGCAGCTCCATCCCCTTAAATTTTCCAGAGTTCCTCCAACCCTCCCAAAAAAATTTGACATATCCTTATCCATAAAGTGTTCCAGAAAAAAGGTGAAGACCACTAATGTTCCTCCGAGTGGTATGGAAAAAATACAACTTCTTTCAGAGCATAGCAACCATGAGTTCACCAATTTTGAACCTTGTCCCTTAAAAAGATGTTGATTCAAAACCTTTCAAATTATTGCAAGGATAAGTAGAATAAAACAACATAAACTCCATTATAATATTCTGGATGGAGAAAATTCACACATTTTTGATCATCTGTAAAATCCCTAGATTACAGAAAATTGGATATGGGCTCTCTGTTTTAGATACCCAAGAAAATATACCTTAAAAAACATAAGATCTCCAATTCAGAGATGTATATATTTATTTATTTATTTTAGAACATTTGTTACCTGCCCTTCCACAGTTCATAGCGGGGGTACAAGAAAACACCCACAATGATTAAAAGCATACATAACATGGAAAAATAAAACACTAAAATTTTCAGATAAGGTCATTGTAGGCAAGCTGGAAAAAATGAGTTTTAAGTGCCTTCTTAAATACTTTTGGCTCTTTTATGGATTGCAGCTCAGCTGGTAGAGAGTTCTAAAGATTAGATCTAGCAACCAAGAAGGTGCGCTCGCATGTCTCATCTAAATGAGCATGACTATGAGATGGAATTTCAAGGAGCCCCTGGTCTGAGGATGGGAGAGTCCATGTGGGTGTGTAAATCTTCAAGGTGGCAGTAATTCAGAGAGCTGGAACGTTGCTGAGCAGGTTGGGTATGATGGTTGCAAGCTTGTATTGTATTCAGTATATAATGGGAAGCCAATGCAAGGAAAGGGATGAGTTCACGAATGGGAGTGCCAGTGAGAAACAAGCTGCAGAATTTTGAAGCATCTGAAGTAGAAGCATGACACCAATGGGAAGTCCAATGTAGAAAGAATTACAATAGTCCATATCTGAAAAAAGAGGTGATTGAAGAACTTTTCTGACATCTTGGGCTTTCAGTACGGGCTTTATATGGCAAACAGGGTCATTTATCAAATAGTGTTATGGCATTTTCGCATGCATTAAGCACCTTTAGGGGACACTTTGACATTCAAAGTGAGACATACGAACAGAACAGTGCTCTCTTGTGAAGATTTGATGACATTCGGAATGAGGAAACACTCAAAGATGAGATTTGTGCAATGTTCTCTCAACCTAGCTTGATGGACTCTTTTCCTGGGTAACATCATGCTAGGTTGAGAGAACATTGCACAAATTTCATCTTTGTGTGTGTTTCCTCACTCCGAAGGTCATCAAATCTTTACCTGTATATAATTAACCTCTACTATCTCTCTTTATTTCTTACAATCCCAGTTCATTAGCCCTTGTTAATTGTAACTGCTTCTCTTCATCACGTTATCATGTTTTAGGTTGTATTCTTCGCACCCCTGTTTTCTGTAAACCAACATGATGTGAACGAGTTCATGAATGCCGGTATAAAAAAACCCTAAATAAATAAATAAATAAAATAAATAAGAGAGCACTGTTCTGTTCATACGTCTCACTTTGAATGTCAAAGTGGCCCCTAACCCTTACACTAATACCTAAACCTCACCTCGAGTTACTAGGTGGGCCTACCATAGAGATATAAATACCTGTCTAGGGTGAGGGCATCATGGCTAGGTTCTCTCTCTCCCTCTCCCTCCCTCTCCCCTCAGTGGTTGTATGTAGGGAATACCACAATTCTGCACTTATCTTAAAGTGCAAAAAAGTTATCACAATTTGCAGTAACTTAGCACTTCACATAGGTATTAGCATAAACTGCCTATTACATTAAAACACACTCCTTTTTCTATCACATGTGATATTTAGTGCATTTTGATAAATCCAGGCCATAGAAGTTTATGAAAAGATGCAAGAAAACCTTAAAATTCCATTACACACAAAAAATACCAGATGGCACCCTTCTTCTTAGATCCTCTGAAAATCCTAAAAAAAAGAAAGGATTAAGAATGATATAACACCATAATATATAAAAGATTTAAAATAAAAACAGAAAAAAAAATGAAAGAGAAGATGTTTTGGAACTTTTTTCGTAATTTTTCTGGGCTTTTTACATTTTAACCTTTTTATCTTGAGGGTTTTTTTTCTGGGGGGATTGTTTTCAAAATCAAAAGTAAGGGATGCTTAATTTTTAAACTAAAGTTCCTGAATAACACAAGAAGTTTTCTGTTCTTCAATCACTCTTCCAAATGGATAGGTCATCATCTTCTCTAATAAAGTGTCTTTAATTAAATTGGAACAAAAGTTCAAAGTGACCACAATCAAGATAGAGATCACACAAAACAACATCCACAGCACAAGCAGAATCCTTCTCGATCCTCACAGAAAGCAACTGCAGACTTGGTTAGATGGGAATCTGAGAAAAGAAATTTCCTGGACACATTCATAGTCCACTCCGATAT
This sequence comes from Rhinatrema bivittatum, assembly GCF_901001135.1. Classification (NCBI taxonomy): domain Eukaryota; kingdom Metazoa; phylum Chordata; class Amphibia; order Gymnophiona; family Rhinatrematidae; genus Rhinatrema; species Rhinatrema bivittatum. Next base: position 491,330,331 of record NC_042615.1, on the reverse strand, counting down.
TGCCAACCAAAGGTCTGGAAACAGCACAACCTAGAATAAAGCACAAATAAACAGACAAACAGTGACACCTCCTTTGCCGACTCAAGCTGCCCTCCCAAGTGGCTTGGTACATCAGGATCCTCGGCTCCTGGACATTGTGAGGGTGAACTCATATAACAAATTATTTCTTGCTGTATAGGTGAGGGTAAAGGTAGTGAAGGATAAAACCTCACCTTACCCTTCCATTTAGGAGACATTCGTAAGAGAAATTCTTTAGAAACAAGAAAAAGCAAGGAGTAACTCAGAGCATGACCTCAGTCTATGCCGCCATCTTGCTTCCAAGCTTTATAATTCTCATCATGTTAGGAGTTACCACTCAGGAAACAGATGTCAGATTGTCATAGTGGGGGACAATACATTGAAATTGTTGGCTTAATGTGCTGTGGTTGTCAAAAAAGCAAACAGAATGTTAGGAATGATTAGGAAGGGAACGGTGAATAAAATAGAGAAAGTCATAATACCTCTGTATCGCTCCATGGTGAAATCTGTGAAGTTATCAAGTAGCATAAATGAAACAAATTGGAGAAAATTCTTTTTTACTCAATGCACAATTAAGCTCTGGAATTTGTTGCCAGAGGAAGTGATTAAGGCAGTTAGCATAGCTGGGTTTAGAAAAGGTTTGGACAAGCTCCTGGAGAAGGCCATAAACTGCTATTAGTCAAGTTGACTTAAGGACTGCTTATTATCAGCATTAGTTCATGGGATCTGTTTAATGTTTGGGTACTTGACAGGTGCTTGTACCGTGGATTGGCCACTGCAGGAATTGATGCTGGACCCTCGGTCTGACCCACTATGGCAACTTCTTATGTTCTTAGGTTCCTGGCTTGTTCTGCTTTCCTAGAAGGAGGTATATTGTTGTTTTAGGGCCTGATGTAATAATATTTGCAGTGTTGCTTTTCATGGGTAGGGTTGATACTGTTTGAGCTCTGGCAGTTAGTGCTGTTTTGGTATGGGAGGTTTACTTTATTCTAATTTGTAATTCAGTTTATTCATAGCTTTCTGAGGGCCAAGCTCACACCTATCACACTTTACAAGAGGCCTAAGACCAAATGGGTTCCAAGTATCTTGCTTTTTTTCCAGGATTTTTCCTGGAGTATCTCTAGCACTCTATCTGTCACTCCTCTGGGAACCCTGACCCTCGCATCCCCCCTTCCCCAGCATTTCAAATCACCAAGAGGGCTGGACTCCAAGTCGGATAACCTCATCCCCCTGCTCCCTCTGTGATTTGACCTGCATCACACCTGGGTGGGGGGGGGGGGTAGCATTTTTTTTTTTTACTCACCTCAGGCAGCAGATTGCCTTCAGCCACCCCTGGCTCTGCCTCTGATGATGTCAGCCAGGGTGAGAGCTCAATCACAGCAGGAGCTGATCAGATTGGAGCTTCCTCCCAGGCAGAACTTCCAACAGTTTCAGTTGAGAGGGAGCCGCCTGACCTGAAAGAACTAGTGCTGACAGCTGAAACCATATAACTGTGTTTACAGCAGCTGTTAGAGCAGTCTGGCATTGAAGAAAGAAAGAGAGAGAAAGGCAAAGCTAACAGACAAGAAACCAGAGGTGTAGGCTCATTCAGCAATGTGACCTCTACCCCAGGATTCACCAAAGCAGGACTCAAGCCAATTGCCTTATCACCTGGACAGAGATAAGTATCACATAACTTATCTAGGAAGCATGACAGGAGCAGATCAGCATTCGGATTGCAGACCTACTGTGTAGCGGCCCCTTGCAATTGAGGCAGAAACTCCCTCAGTGGGTACAGCTAGCTAGGACACTGATTCAATGTATCGGGGGCCTACTAATTCAATTTGGACTTTTAAGGGGCCGATGCAATATATTTCGCGGAAAGCGGGCGCTGACTTTTCAGCGCCCGCTTTCTTAACGCACGCATGGCGCCCGCAAGGGGGGCGTCGTGCAATACGCAAATTTAGGGGGTCGCGCTGGCAAGGAGGCGCTAGGGTCGCTTGCACGACCTTAGCGCCTCCTTGCTAATGCGACCCCGCCGTGGCTGCCGGTTATGAAGACCGACGCCGGTAAACTCAGCGTTGGTTTTCCTATCTGGCTGTCTGAGCGCACTGTATTGCATCGGCCCCTAACTCTGCCCCCACCAGTGGAAAGAGCAGAGGATTGTGTTTTCCCATCAGGAAGTAAACACTCTACCAGATATAGCTCTCATCTTTTGTGCATGCACCTTCTATTTTTTCAAACAGTAACAAAGGGCCAAGGGATTTTTTTTTCCTCCTTCTGTTCTTGTGGGGATATGCACTGATTTTTTTTTTTTCAGGTCATTATCTGTCAATTTCATTTTTATAATGGTTCGGGAGGTATTTATTTCGTGTTTTCCTCATTTCAGAGTTAGTGCGCACTAACATGAAATTCAAAATTCCACGAATTTTCATCAATTTTTTTTTTTCATTTTGAGGTGCTCCTGAAATAAAATTAAATAGACAATTTCATTGCCATTGTCTATTTCATTTAAAATAAATGCACATCCCTAGTGCGCACACATTTTTACTGAGGACTGTGAGACCTGGGGTTGAATCCAGGGGTAACAAATACAAAACAGTGTGATGGAGAGGTCAGTATTAACTGGTTCTGAATAAGTTATACTGATATTATTACTGTATTTGCTACTGCAATGCATAACAATTGACCATATTTGGCACTTCCTTTATTACTGTTATATGTTGTTATGCATTTCCTACTTATCTTGTTTTTTCACCTATTCATTCTTTTTACATTATCTTAAGTTCATAGTAAAACAGTTATATTGTCCTTTCCTGTGTGTGATTTTATATGTTACATGGTGTTAAAAGCAAGGCGTTCTTAAGAAGGGGCACCAAATGTGGTATTGGGGCAGGGATGCAATCTTATACTCTTAAAGGCAAGCAAACTCAAGGATTTATCGTAATATTTTTTTTTCTATGGTTAACTGCCTCTCCCTTATCCCAGGTAACTTAAATACCTCAAGGGGGGAATCAAATATAACTTGAAGCAGGAAGGGAAAATGGGTAGATTAGATACACCCTATATCTTTATCTGCTTTCATATTTTATGCTTCTTTGTAGCCTGAAGATAAGCATAATTGCAATGGTATATAAAATATATACAGAAGACAAGGTAATTTTTTGATTGTCAAAGAGCGTGTTCGCAGACCATGTATAAAAATCTTCACAGCCACAAAGCTCATATCTAGTTTTGACTCATAAATATCAGTTGTATGCAAACTTCCTGGAATTGGAAATATCCTACTGGTTAAAATCAGCTGCCAATCAAAATAGTGAAACTATCATGACAGAGTCTTCAGCAGTCATTTTGGAAAGCCAAATGCCTGAGAGAAAACTAACATCATCTCCTTTTTTTTTTTAAGTTCTCACAATTCTCAAACAGATTTTCACAGTTTTTACCTTCTTTGGCAAGTTTGAGGCACATGAGGTGTTTCTGAGACCCTTCCCATTTAAACTTCCATTCGGGGGGTTTTCAAGCTGTCTTTTAAGTCACAATATCCCAGGAACCATTTGCAACATGCTCATCTGCGAAAAGCTGAGATTCACAGCTTTCAAAGGATATTGAATTATATTTGTATGACAAACGAACCCAGTGGAATCATCACTTAAGAGAATTGTGACAGGATTGGAAATCATGAATAGAAGAAGAAACAGCACATACTGCTGGAGCTTTTCTATCTTTTTCTTTTTTTTTTTTTGAACTGTGAAACTGCAAATGCCAAAAATAGGAAATGCCTCTCTCCTGTGAACTGAGTTTGTAAAATTTTGAACACATGGCATAAAATGTAAAATGTTTAGCAATAGTTTTACTGAAAGTGATCACCTTAAATATATATATTATTTTCTTTTACTGACCTTTATTTCTGCATATCCAATGGAACTGACACAGCAATCACACTATTTTATCAAAAGTAATGAACATATTACTTTTTAATACATTGTCAGCAGCATTTTCACTTAAGTCAAGGAACTCGTCTTTTCTATTTAATATGAATTGCCCACAATTATTATTTGAGTTCTTTTTTAAATGAAACTAAGTATTTAGCCCAACTATTACCGTCAATAGTGAAAGGGAAAAAAAACATTACTAAACTACAAAGAGATCCATAATCATATAAGCTCATGTGGGGCTCCACTGGGATCCCTTCTAAAGGAGCTTGGCCTAGTTGTTAGATTGGGCAGTGGAAAGTAGAAGCTTGTAACAACTGTGTCACCCTATCCCCTCTAATGGGTATTAGTTTGTTACTATTTGCATAAAAGAAAGTGACCGCTAATGACTGTATGGATATTTACTTTGGATTTGAAGACAGGAGTGTTTCCTTTCAGTTCTCATAATTTTTCAGAGTAAAGGCCCAAAGCCTTGGCTGTCTGAGGAATCTTAGAAGGAAGAGAGAGTAATTTTCAGCTCACAACCCAACGGCTGATGAGACATCTCCTCTAGTGATTTTTGCAGTTACAGATTCCAAAGTGGATTTTTCTTCGGGAGGGAGTTTTATCTACCCTTTCTGCCCACCCCGAGAAGAATAAGAGAAAACGTTTTTGTGGTCAACCTGGTATCACTTAATCCAAGTGATTCCCTTGCCTATCCAGCAACATTGAAGGAAGAAGGAGCAAGATACTCTCCAGTATCCAACAGAGGGACTGGAAATAAGGGCGGAGAGAAGCAGTGGTACCCATAAGGAGTTTAACCACAACAGATATTCCTCCAGTATGCAGAAGAGAGCCAAGGAGGTGCCTAACCAGTACAACAGAGAAGGATGAGGAGAGAAAAAGTTGGAAAATTCAAGATCAAGCATTTGGATTCCAGGGATTTGAAACAGGAATTAAATTGGGAAGAGGACCCTCATATACCACAGTAACCTAGGAAGGCTTCGCATTCTAGCCAAGAATAGAGAAAGAACCCTGAGGGTTGGATCAAGGGATCAAAGATTTACAGATTTATTATTCTGACTTGCTCTATAGAGATTTACTGGAAGAGACTGGTAACATGTGTCATATGATATGTTTGAACCGCTTCATCAGTAAAGTTGTGTTCGAACACCAGGTTTATGTGCAACAGGGTATATTGGCACTTATTAAAGGACATTACAAATAACGCTCAGGCACAGGTGGTTTCTCCACCTTCCCCACAGAGCATCCTGTAGATCTGGGGCCTAAATAGTTTGAGATATTTGAGAAGGAGACAGTTCTGGTATTGAATGTGTGCCCCCTGGACTCCTAGAAAGGACCCCAGTTCAGGGGATGCACCCACATTTAAAGAGAGCGAGTTTCCATCCTACCCTGGTTCTGGTATCTTAAAAAAATGGTGCCAACTGAGTTCTTGTGGCATTATGACCTGTGCACATGCAGATAGAGCAAGGAGGATCATTTTGGTGGGATTAGGAGGGGATGAGTGGAGATCATTGAGGGTGAGGAGAGAGGGATGAGAAGAGGGAGGGACATATGTTTGTGTGTGAGAAAGAGAGGGGAACAGTGGTAAGGGGTCAGTGTACATGTATATGAGAAAGAAAAGGGATTAGTGTTGGGTATGTATGTTTGTGTGTATTTCAGATTGAATGGGAGTTTAGAAATGGGGAGTAGGACCAAAGCATAGTAGGGATACCTCACTCCTCCCCCCCCTCACCCACTGCAATTTCAGACCTTCTCCACCTCAATCTCAGATTATATCCCTGAGAACTTGGAACCTCTCTTCCTTCCTACCTCTCTCCCTAAATCCTGAAACTCATTTCCCAACTCCTCCTACTCTATCCTCCCCTTCCTCAATCCTAGAACCTCCCTCTTTCTCCCTCCCTTTGTCCTAACCCAAATTTCTGATCTTCCCCATTCTCCCCATCCCAGTCCTATTTCCTTCTCACACTCATGCCCCTATCCTCAGTTCTCTCAACTTCTCCTCACCCCATTCCTGAGCCTTTCATCCTCACCTGCTCCTCTATCCATGCCTGAGATGTTCTCCCTAAACTCAGGGCCGGTGCAAGGGGATTAGGCGCCCTAGACACCTTCTGCTTTGTGCCCGCCCCCCCTCATCATGCCACCCCCACCCGGTCATGCCATCCCCCCCCCCCCCCCTGGTTGCGCCACCACCCTTGTTAGGGGGCGTGAGCCATGTGGGGCCCCCTAATGGTCGGTGCCTTAGGCCCAAGCCTAATTCTCCCAGTGCTTCCACTGGCCCTGCCTGTACTGTACTTGAGATCCCTTTTCTTCACAGAATAAAAAGAGAAAAAATTAGAGAGACATAAGCAAGGCTGGAAAACTACTTTATTTGTATAAAAGATGAAATTGTTTGCCAATTTGCTTCATAATTTTCTAACAGAAGAACATAAGAACATGCCATACTGGGTCAGACCAAGGGTCCATCAAGCCCAGCATCCTGTTTCCAACAGTGGCCAATCCAAGCCATAAGAACCTGGCAAGTACCCAGAAACTAAGTCTATTCCATGTTACTGTTGCTAGTAATAGCAGTGGCTATTTTCTAAGTCAACTTAATTAATAGCAGGTAAAGCACTTCTCCTCCAAGAACTTATCCAATCCTTTTGATAAATAGTGTGGTTGCTGTGTTAGTTTCATTGGATATGTAGAAATAAATGTCAGTAAAGAAAAAAAAATATATTTAAGATGATCACGTTCAATAAAACTATTGCTAAACATTTTACATTTTATGCCATGTGTTCAAAATTTCAAAACAAAAGGAAAAAACTACCAATGAAATTTGTTTTTATTTTATTGTTTTGTTTTAAATTTGTGTGTACAATTTGCAAATTTTGTGCATAAAATACAAATAGTGTGAGCAAAATTAATTTTGTGCATGCTATTTATGTTTTAGGGAATAGTCACTGCTATTAATTGCATCAGTAGCATGGGATCTTCTAGGTGTTTGGGTAATTGCCAGGTTCTTGTGGCCTGGTTTGGCCTCTGTTGGAAACAGGATGCTGGGCTTGATGGACCCTTGGTCTGACCCAGCATGGCAATTTCTTATGTTCTTATGTTCTTATGTTCTTATATGCATACTTTGCAAACTGCATGCACACAAAATTGAAAAATGAAACAAAATAATACAAAAAATCCCAAAACGAATAAACACAAAACACCACCTGAAATGAACCATAATGAAAATAATCGAAGTAGGATGAAGGATGCTTCTGGGGAGCACCGTTACACAATTATTTTGTTTCTTTACTTTTACTTGAATTTATTAATTGCCCATATCCTGGGCGATGTACATAGAAACAATCATAACATTTCAATAAATACATACCAAAATCAAAATTCACACAGGGACCTTCTGTGGTCTTAATAAAATGCTTCTCTAAATAGCCATGTTTTTAACAGGGTCTGAAAGGTCTTAACGTTGTTTGCCATACATAGAACTTTGGGAAAAGAATTCCAGATAACCGGGCGGCCACAGAGAAAGCACAATCTCTGGTAACACTAAATCTGGTGTGTAATGGTGAGGGCACATCTAGTAGGCCTCGTTGTGTGGAGCGAAGCTGACGAGGTGGGCAATAAAGCCGTATTACAGCATTGCTCCAGGATGAAGCATCAGAGGAGATAAGATTAAAAGTGATGGTTGCAATCTTATATTTAATGTGTTCCGCAATCGGAAGCCAGTGTAACTGGAAGAGCACAGGGCTGATGTGCTCGCGCTTGTTAATGCTGGCGATGAGTTGTGCCGCAGCATTTTTATTTTTATTCAACTTTACAAATTATTTAAAGATACACCCAGTCAATATGCATTAACAGTATGAACTCATATAGAACAAAAGAAAAACAAACAATATATTTCTGCATATTCTTTTGTGTTACTCTAATTCAAAATTAGCAGAAATTACAGAACCTAATTGTTAAGAAACTAAAGGGAGCAAAAATATTTAAAGTCTAAAGAAAACCCTTAAGATTTGTGTCTAATCCGTTTCTACACTTTTATTCTCCCAAGAGATAGATATCAAGATTCAAGGTATGAACGCAATTGCTCTGGGTAATTAAACAATGGGTAATTAAACAAGTGCCGCAGCATTTATCAATAATTGGAGAGATCTAAGCATTACTGCTAGAAGACTCGGGAGAGTAGAACTGCAGTAATCTACTAGAGGATACCACTATTCGAAAATCTGCTTTCTCTAGCAAGTGTTTAAGGCCACAAAGCGAACGAAGCTTGAAGGATCCTGCCCTAATTCTATTTTTAACAAATGGATGAAAGGATAAAGAAGGGACTATTAAGTCACCCAGGTTATAAATACAGGAGTTCAATGAAAATGAAATGTCAATCGCAATAGAGTCATGAAGGATTTTTGACAGAGGGCGCTGCTTCCTGTATGTAAGAGTACCCAGATTCCTTACCAGCAATATATATGTGTACCCTAACAGAGTACATATGTGTTTTGCAAAGTAGAAGGAACATTCTATTATTTGCGTTATCCATTCCCAAATGGAAGGAATTTTGCAAGTTTCCTAAGTATTTAAAGTAGGACCCCCCCTAGGGAATTGGTGAAATGTTGAAGAAAAAAGAAGGAGCTGAAGAAGAGAGGCAGCTTGAAGTCTTGCTTACTGTCTGAGGAGTGGGAGAGGAAAGATTCTGCTCCCAGAGGAGAAGAAGAAAGGATCTTCTATTTCAGTGACTCAGAAGAGTGTTAACTGGTGTCTGAAACTATCAAGAAGCTAAGTGATCTCAGCCCAAGGAGTTATGCCTTTCAAATCTGAGGAGAGTGGATTTATCCTGAGAAACTGCAAAGATTACAGGTCAGGGCTTAATTAGTAAAGGAACAGCATGAAACAGAGTTCTGCCATTTCTTTTCAAACTCAAGAGGCAGAGCAGAAGGGGGTGTTCTGCTTCAGTCCCTTAATGGTTGGTGGCAAAAAGGGAGCAATGGAGATCTCAGGTAATGGTGGAGGAGAGGGCGTGAAGAATTGGTGATGAGGAGAGGAGAGAGATAGGAACATCAGAAATGGGGATACGAGGGGAAAGGATCAAAGATGGGAAAAGAGAGAGAGGTAAAGGATAGGAAATGGGGAGAGGTTCTGAGAGGGGGAAGGATCAGGGATGGATAGAGTGAAGGATGGGTGTCCCAGGAATGATGAGGGGAAGGAGAGAGAAGAAAGATCAGGAATAGAGGAAAGATGTAGAGAGAGGGGATCTGGGACTGGTGAAGGGGGATCCCCTCTTTCACTCCTCCTCCCCAGCTCACATAGATCCCCTTTCTCTCTCATACATACACACCACCGACACCCCATCTCTCTCACACACACACACATCCTGATGCTAATCCTGTCTCACACATACACATACCCCTCTTTCTCTCACACACACCTCCCGCCATACCAATTCCCTCTCTAAAACATACCTCACCCACTTCCCACACATACCCTGTCCTGCCCAGCATACACATAACCCACTCCCTCTTTCACACATACACACGTACACCCAACCCCTGCCCACCTACACACACTCAACCACCATGCTCTACCCTCTCTCACTAACATATCTCTATATCCTCCTGCTCAATCCTTCCTTTTTTCTCTCACATACACACACCTATTGCCCAATGCCTTTCTCACATACACACACACACCACCACCCCTGCCCACCCCCTCTCACACGCACACACACTCAACCTCTTTCTCTCTCACTCCCTCTCACTCTCCCCGCTTCACCCATGCCCATTCTCACCCCCTTCCCCCTGTTGATCCTCCTGGTGGCAATCTGGATTTGCAGTCAGGAAAAGTAAAAATGGCGGTCCATCAGGTTGTTTCTTATGCTGCTCTCCAGGATCTGTTTCACCCTTTTGTACCACACAGGGTGCAGCTGAAAGAGTGAGTAAAGCCTGTGTGTGGCCCGAGGCACTGCTGCTCTTCCATCAGTCAACGAGCGCAGGGCAGGGAATGATGTTGTGTGCACCAGCACCCTCGCCTAACCACTGCCCCCCCCCCCCCCCGCCGCCTTCCTGATCCAGCCTCCAGTCACACACAATTCCACAAAGATTGGCACAATTCCCATGGCAAAGGCTGAATTTTGTAGCCCTTGCCAGTAAACTACAGAATTTCAGGAGGTCAGGGGACCCTGCTTAAGGCCATATACTGAAACAGGAAAATTGGAAAAGATTTTAGCAAAGATTTGGTTCCGCAGAAAGATACCTCAGAAGTGGACCTAGAAGCAGTGCAATCTCAGATAGAAGGGGAAGGTCCTTTATATCAATGGGAGGTTGTTTCTGAGAGAAAAGTACTGTTGCTGTCCTGAGGTCTCTGGAGGTTCTGGTCTTGTCCACTCGCTCTGCATCAGCCGCACACCCTTGCTCGTGGTGGGCACACCTCTTCGATTCCTTTCCGGGAGACCACCGGAGGTCCACCTAAGTCCAGGCGGCCCGGGTACCCAAGAGCTCAATCTGCGGAAACCCCAGACTGTTACTGGTGAAGCTCCAGCTAGCCTCTGTCTCCTTGAGTGCTCCCCCTCCTGGTGGCAGGCGCTCTCTGTGTCCGCCCAGAGGGCCGCACCAATCCTGCACCAGGCCAAGGGTCCACCTCCAATGCAACAAGTTGCCAAGGCCATGGACTCGGTGGAGTCTCATGCCTTGCAAGCCATTCCTGGCCTGGCTAACTGTGTCCGAGAACAACAACAGGTCTTGGAATCATTGGCATCCTCTGTGGAAAGACTACACTCTCAGTTAGAGGAGTTAGTCATGGCCAGCTCAGGGGTTCTTACCCAAAACTTATCCACCTGGGCACCACTGGCCCTCCCAGCTCCACCCCGTTTTAATGGAGATCCTCGCTTTTGTCGAGGCTTCATAAACCAATGCTATATGCAATTTTCATTGCAACCCTCGCTGTTTCCTGATGAAGCAACAAATATCACCTTTATCCAAACAGTCCTCCAACGTCTCAGAGACCATCATCTCTATGCGAAATTAGAAAAATGTATTTTCGAACAGCCCAGTCTCCCATTTTTAGAATACATCATTTCCAACCATGGCTTCACCATGGACCCTGACAAACCCCAGGGCATCTGAGACTGGCCACAACCAGAGGGCCTCCGCACCCTGCAAAGATTCCTTGGATTTACAAACTACTATTGAAACTTTATCACTAATTACTCTTCCCTAGCCGCTCCACTTACCGCCATGAGTGGGAAGGGATATGACCTCTGAGCGTGGAGTCCCAAGGCCCAGTCAGCATTCCATGCCTTGAAGGAAGCCTTCTGTTCCAGCCCATGTCTACGCCATCCGGATCCTAGCCATCCATTCATCATCGAAGTTGACGCTTACGCCATGGGAGTCGGAGCAGTTCTAAGTCAATACTCCACTAAAGGAACCTTAGTACCATGTTCCTTCTACTCCCACAAATTCTCCCCCATTGAACAAAACTACACCATAGGGGATCGGGAACTCCTAGCAGTGAAACTCAACTTCCAGGAGTGGTGTCCATGGTTGGAAGGGGCACAACACAAGTTCACAATATTTACTGACCACAAGAACCTAGAACATTTAAAGGAGGCCCAATTACTTAATCCTAGACAAGCCAGCTGGGCTTTGTTTTTTGAATGCTTCAACTTCTAGCTCCGCTATTGCTCAGCAACCAAAAACCTATGGGCAGATGCACTTTCCCGCTCTGTCGAGCCGGAGGATACATCCGATACTCCTAGGCACATCATTGACCCCGCCTACATATCCGTTGCAGTGACCACCACGGTACCAGCCGGGAAGATGGTGGTACCCCGCCATCTCTGTGAGCGCGTGCTTCGTTGGGCACACAACTCTAAGCTAGCTGGTCACCCCAGACGGGTCCAGTCTCTCGAGATGCTTCAAAGACATTATTGGTAGCCTACCATGTTAAAGGACTCCCGCGACTATATGGACTCCTGTCCAGTGTGTGCACAACAGAAACCTCTGACTGGCCGCCCATGGGGCCTCCTCCAACCTCTTCCTGCACCCACCAAACCCTGGTCAAGCCTACCTGATTTTCAGAGATAATAGATGGGAGAACCAGCCCCAGTCTATCAGCAAGGATTTTAACAATTATCTTTTAAGTCGCAATTTAATAGGGAGATAGGCCTATAAGAGGCAGGTAATAATGGATCTTTTAATAAGTACAACCAGAGAGGGAAAAGGATCCAATCCAAATAACCACAGAATAAAAATGAATTAACCAAAACCAAAAATTTTTAATCTGCTGTCTCTCGTCACGCAATGGGCCGCAGGCAGTTTTCAGCCTTTAGAGCAATTTTCATCTAATCATTTATTGTCACTTGTTTATATTTACCCAACATCTATACTTTATTTTACCCAAAATTTTCACATATATTTTAAAGGTAAATGCATCTTTACACAAAATGTCTCACCAATTATTACCAATTAAAATAGGAATACTTAGCCCAGAAAGTTAGATCTCTTAAGCAACCAAGCTGGATTATTCAAAACTGCTCCCAACATGATTCATGTTTCAACTGCAAGCAGTCTTCTTCAGGGGAAATTTTTCTTAATTCATAAAGGCAAAATATTCTCCAACCCTAAAGTTAAAAGAAATAAAATTAAGCACACCAACCTACAAGCAAAATTAAATCTCAAGCTAAACATTACTTGTTATCACAAATTTTAAGCAACTCTCCAAATAACACTCCCTTCAAAAACTCCCAACCGGACATTAACCTCCATTACCCATAATATGGTATATTCAAAGAAAACTTTCACAAACTCACCCGGACGACATTACCCGTCTCTAAAAAGGTTCAAATATAGTGCCTCAGCATCTCAAATGTCAAGCTCTGACCCAAAGCATAAGATTTAAATTACATCCACAAAGTTACGTCACCGGAAATCACAGACGAATCTCTATTCTCAAACACTACATCTCCCATCATCCAACGAATCTCTATCGTCAAACACTACATATCCCATCATCCAACCTGGTTAAAGGGCTCATAACAATCAAAAATGATCCACATGACTGACATAAACCAATCCTAATTCAAAAGACGGACCAGTCAATCTCTCTATTCAGTCCTTTGGGGTCCACTGTATCAAAAAAATAAATCCATTTCTGTTCTCTTTGCAATAAATAGTTGTCAAAATCTCCCCCGCGATTACACGATATCGGTTTCTCAATCACCGCAAACTTCAAATCATCAAACGTGTGTTGTTTCTGCAAGCAATGCTGTACTATTGGTGTCTCCATTCTATTCCTTGCTATAGCGCTTCTGTGTTCAATCATTCGGATCTTAAGACACCGTTTAGTCTTCCCAATATAAAGCATCGGGCAAGAACACCACAACCCATAAACCATGCCTTTAGATTCACAATTTGTCAAAACTTGAAATCTAAATTTGCCATTTGCAAAAAATGGTAAACACTCTCCCGCAAAGGATTGTGCAAAAACAGTACATCTATTACAAGGATAATGTCCCTTATTACCCACATGATCAAATGACCGTCGCGCTGTCTCATCAGCAAAATCAGAATGGATAATCATGTCTCTCAAGTTTTTGCCTCATTTCAAGGCAAACCTAGGCATCTCACATAATTCATTATGTAATCTTAAAACATGCCAGTACTTTTTGATAATATTTTGTACTCTATAAACCTGAGGGGAGAACGGTAAAACACACACGGTTCTATTTGAATCATGCTGTTGATGTGAGGGGAGGAAAAGGATCTCCCTATTCACCCACCGGGCACGTTTATAGGCTTTCCTGATAGTTAACAGAGGATACCCTCTCTGTTGGAAATTTCTAATCATCACTTGCGCTTTTAACTTATACTCATGTATATCAGAGCACAACCGCCTCAATCTAAGTTTATCCGCAAATGTTGCGGGTGACAACTGTCATATCTCAACAGTGTATTCTTATCCATTGGTTTACGGTAGATTGAGAAATTGAAACCCAATTGATGTAAAGTAATTGAGATATCAAGGTAAGACACGTTCTTTCTGTCAAACACATAGGTAAACTTCAAGTTTACATCACACCCTTCCAACCAGTTCATAAATTCTACAAATTAACTCTCTTCTCCTTCCCAAATTACTAAGATGCCATCAATGTATCATCTCCATATTTTCACATGACTAGCAAAGGGATTATGCTGTGCACAATTTGGGACTACTACTGTCTTCCATGGCTGCAGGAGGCAGCTGAAGGAGTAGAAGAAAGGGATAAAGAGATGACAGAGAAGAATGGAGAAGGGTCTGCTAGAAGTGCTGCATCCCAGACAGATTGAATCATACGACAGTTACTGTGAGCTATCTGGGAGATGTCAGTTGTGGCATAAGATGGGTGATGAGAATTTTAGATACTGTGTGTGTGTGCGCGCCTATGTTACTGCTTGATGTGATTGTGCTTTCTTCTTTACCATGCGCTGTTCTGTTAAAGGCATCCTGGTTTTTAAACAGATAGGGCATCCTTTCATGCTAATCTTACTTTTCCACTTCTACTTTGGCCCGGTCTAAGCCAGTATAGCATTGGAAAAGTGGAGTGCTGCTTCTTCAGAGTAAGAGAAAAGTGTGCTTTGCTATTTGAGGAGCCAATATTGCACTTTTATGGGCAGGAGTCATTAATCAATTAAGAGTAAGGTTCAGTGCAGCATAGACGAAGTGGAAAACTTTGGATTTAGGATACATGCTACCTTTCCATGTTCATCACGCTTTTTTAAGCCATTCATGGGGGCTTGTTTCAAGGCTAATCAGTAATTTTATGGACTGCGGAATGTTTGAAAGCATGTTTTAATGAGGCTGAGCAGTGATTGAAATGCAGGCCTAGCGTTTTTTGACTCCTTGGTCTTAGATATCCGGCTGTGAATGGTGCTCTGTGTGCTTTCTCTGTCCTATTCCAAATGTTGCAGACATCAGCAGTACCACGTTGCATGTCCAAAACTAGGGCTATGCAAACTGTAATGAAGCCGATCATGTAGTGTGCTCTAGAGAGTGGAGGCCAGCCTAAAACACCTTGTAAAGAAGGTTTGATTGGGGGTTGCTGAGATGTGTGGCTTCTCTCCGTAGCATTTTTTCTATCTTGAGATATGATTATTTTTATTCACCCAAGACAGTGGATGCATTCTTGATGGACATTTTTCTAAGTGGTGCGACAAGCCCATAGCATTTTCAGATGTCAAATCAATCACATTTCCTTAGCTTTTATTTTGCAAGGCAAATAAATAAATAAAACAAATCAGTTAGATTATTGGTCTGTCCTTATGCTTTTATTTTTAAACACTAATCTATGTTGTTCATGCAAAGAGGCACAACAGGTGCTGGGCTACTGTCAGGCAGGCAGCGAGGCATAAAATAAAGTCAAGTTCTTTTTGCTTCAGTGGGTTGGATCACCTAAACTTTATCCTAGTCCCCGGAACACACTTAACATACTATAATGCTGTGGGCTTTCTTATAACAGAAGGGCTGGGTGCTGACAGGGATGCTGTGTTTAAAAAGAAGGTTTTATCACAGCAGAATGCTGGCGTGCATATTGGGATCGGTTCAAGGCTGTGCACAAAACGTCTTTATCCTGAGAAGAATAACCAAAGATTTTTAAATAATTGAATTACCCATCTGATTTTCAATGCAGATAGCTTTACAAACATGTATTTTTTTTTTTAATGCAAATATCACACTTGCTTAAAAGCATTGATTCGTCTACTTCTGTCATTTTTAAAATCATTAAATGTAGCACCTCCTATAATATATTTGGGATCGGGGTTTTCAGCTAAAACCTGCCACCTGCCCCCTACAGCAATAACCAGGCAACATAGAAAGAGGGGGGGAGGGGGGTTTGTAAACTACAGATCTAAGGATGCTTCTACGACTCGTAGTTCTTTTTCTATATTTCATATTTTGATATTTATTCAATGAGAGAGTTGTCATCAAACCTGTCAACAAGAATTGCTACGTGACGATTGCACCCACAGTGATAACATTTTACTGAATATTAGACAGGGCGGTTTTCCAGAGGGGTCCTTTTTTCCACTTTTTGATATGTTGTCTTTCATAAAATATATAAGTGTGTCTGTATACAAGACAGGGCCTCACCAGTGGGTCTTGAATCGCTGGCTGTAGGAGCAATAGGCTAGTGCCCTCCAGGGAGATCCATTCTGGCTCTGCAGTAATTATTATAGGCAGTGTGGTAGCACAGATTTTAGTATAGTTGGGGGTTGGGGTTTTTGGTTAAGAAGTTGCCACTCCTTCCACAGCAATAACCAGGCTGCATAGAAAGATGGGGCTTTTGAAAACTGTAGCACCAAGGATGCTTCTAAGCCTCATAGTTCTTTTTCTATGTTTCATAGTTTGATCATTATTCAATGAGAAAGTTGCCATGAAACCTCTCAGCAAGGATTGCTACGTGAAGAATGCAGAGTGATAACATTTTAGTGAATATTAGATAAAGTGATTTTCTAGATTGGTTTTTATTTATTTATTTATTTGTTTATTTATTTAATTAAGGATTTTTATATACCGCGGTTCGTTAGCAAACATCACCTCGGTTTACAATGAACATAAATTAGCAACAAGCTTTTTTACGTTTTTTTATATGTTTCATTTGATGGGTTTTATCAAGTATTTTTCATTGTGTGTCATGGTTCTTCTACAGAAGATATATAAAAAGCTTGTCTTGGTTACACTGTCTTGTCTGTGGCCACCAGGTGGCACCTAGAACATTGGTAGGTACACTGTGCAAAGTGCAAAGACAATATGCTCTGTCTGCGAAGCCCTATTTCTCTGGCTTCCAGACGAACGCACACACACACACAAGCTCCCACATGTGTACACACATGTGGGAGCCTGTGTGTGCTCCCCCTCATACACATAGGCACAAATACACACATGCACACACATAGATACATATACTCACATAGGCTCCCCCACACAAACATAGACACAGACACACATGCACACACATGTATACACACACACACACACAGAGGCTGCCCGCCACACACACAGACATACAGGCATACATATACATGCACATGTACCCCCAACACACACTGGTTCTCACACACATATAGAGGCTTGCACACACACACACATGCACACACACACAGGCTCCCCCACAGGCTCATACACGCACACTTGCTCACACACAAACACACAAGCAGGCTTCCCTATACACACATACATGCACATGCTCCTACAAACAGACTCTCTCACATGCACATACAGCTTTTTTGCTGCAGTGTGCAAGCAATTACTGTGCTGCCCCCCCCCCCCCCCCCCATCATTCTCTGTCCCGGGCCTACCAAAAAGAACCCAGCTGCCAAAAATTTAAAAACTGATGCTATCCCCCCTTCTCCGAACCCATGGCTGGTGCAAGGGTATTAGGTGCCCTATGCGAACCTTATAGCCTTGTACAATGCCCCCCGCTCCATTCCACACACACAGTTAAGAGTTATGCATTTATATTTTACATGAAAAATATCAAAGTACAGTATTCTGAGGTAAAAATATCACTTACATTATATTTACATGCACTGCTGTGATGCCAACCAGAAATCCCTGCAAAAAAGACACTTGGAACCCATATGGTATTAGGCGTTGAGTGTGGGCTTGACCCTCTGAAAGCCCGAATACACTAATATACTTCCTTTAAGGAAAATGCCTCACCTCAGATTAAATAATTAAAAACTTATATACAAGTTTTTTTAAATGTCCCAAACACCAATAAAATATTTCAAAATAGCAGACACATCAAATAACACCTGAAAAATAAAATGAAAAAGGATTTTAAAAATTCATGTTCTCTATACCTGGGAACTTTGATTTACAGTCACCCTGAGATTGTCTAATATACACACACACACACAAACAAACTCATACACATATACGCTCCCTCTCAGACAAACCCACAGGCATCTCTAGCTTTTCTTTTGTTGGGATCTACCAGCAGCACCCATTCTCTCTCTCTCTCTCTCACACAACACAGGCAGCTCCCATTTTCTCTCTCATACACACACATACACATACCCAGACAAGCTCCCATTTATACTCACACACCCCAGGCAGGCTCCCATTCACATCCACCCAAATCCCAGGCAGGACCTCATTCTCACACACACACACTCTCCCTACCCATCCTAGGAAGACTCCAAAGCATGCATGTGCGCACACACACCTCCCATCCCAAGCAGGTTCCCATTCACATACCCATCCAAGGCAGCCTCCCATTCATACACCCACCCATCCCAGGCAGCCTTCATTCACACACACACATCTATCACAAGCAGCCTCCCATTCACTCACACATATGCAGACCAGGCAGTCAGGGACCATGGGTCATTCCTCTTTGCTACTGCTGCCAGTCTATATCTTCTTTGTGGAGATCAGCCATTCTGCACTGCAGCTCCTCTTCATGTGCTAGCCCTGAGGTAATTCAACACTCATGGTACTAGTGCTTCCTATATTCTTATCTCATGCATCACAAGAGTGAATGAACTGAATGGGATCATCACAGGGGAGATGACATGAGATATAGGCCAATATTAACCATATATAGCTAGAAACAAGCTGAAGAATAAGAGTACAAAATTCAACATTTTTGCTACTGTGATTAGGAAATGCAAAAAATTCACCTTAGAGTATGCAAACAAACATTAATATGCCTTTAGAGGGTACAAAAAAGGAATGGACTAGTGAGAAAAATACTTAAAATAGAGCAAAAAAGGTGAATATATTTGATACTCAGTGATTTAGCTAAGCACTTAAAAGGTTCAGACCAGGAAAAATGCCCAAGATATTTGTTAAAGGTTTAGTTAAGCTCTGAAAAGAAAGAAACTAGGAAAACCACATGTGTTATCATATGCACATTACATTTGTGCATCAGAAGAATGACTGAAAAGTTATTATTCACTTCTGCCAAATATTTTCCGAGGCCTACAGAGAAAATATCAACGAATCTAGTAGCTGCAAAGCTTAAAGCTGTCCTCATAAAAAATTAAGGAAATATAAAAAATCCGCATTCAACTATGTTATATACAATTCCCACCTGAATTGATTAGAAAAATTTCACATTTAAAAAGTTACAAGCACACATTTGACTTTGTTTAATGAAGATAAAAAAAGGAAGTATTCAAAATGTTTTGAAAATTGGCTTAAAGCAAGTTATCAAATTTTCATACATCTTTTATATATTTTAATCAAATTTTCATACTTGAGCAATTTTTAACGACTGTCTCTGGTATTCACTCCCAGTCCTTGAGGGCCACCAACAGATCAGGTTTTCAAGGTATACCTAATAAATATGCATGAGAGAGATGTGCAAAGAATGGAGGCAGGTGCATACAAATATCTCTAATGCATATTCATTAGAGATGTCCTGACCTGTTGGCAGTCCTCAAAGTTCGGCGTGAATACCATCGTAATAGAGACCAGATGAACAGATCTGGATACAGATGCGGTTAGGGAAGATGTGCTATCTATGGCAAAATGATTTACAACAAATAATAATTTACATATTACACTGGCCTACCTCCAAAATGCTTCTGAAATGAATGTAGTCAAGCTTTACTAAATCTGAGTCACTGAGTACAAAAGTAATGCTTATGCTTACAATTATTGCTTGGTTTTAGTTTTCAAGATATGCTACTGGGTCAGTATGCTGTATATGACCTTTGACTTGGGAATTGCGGAGTATAAGTGAATTAAATCAGAAATGACTAATCTTTGGCTGAATCTATGACTACTTACACAAAGAACTGTTGTTTCCTCTGCAAATGGAATAGTGGTGCAAGAGATCCCCATTACATCAAGACAGACTGGCCACTCCAACAGTCATTGGAGCCTGGGAGGAAAAGCATATGGCTTTCAGCCCTTGTTGAATCAGTGAACATTTTGTTACCATCCTTATACATCAAACTTGGTCTGATGAAGAACTATGTCAAGGCCATGGACAAAACTAAAGCAGCCTTCGAGTACCTTGAGATTAAGTGAAGCTAAGATAAAGGATGGTGCCTTTGTTGGCCCTCAGATTTGTGAACTTATTCGAGATGATGCATTTAACCGTGCATTGCATGGCAAGGAAAAGAAGGAATGGAAAGCCTTCCTATTAGTGGTAACAAATTTTCTCGGAAACAACAAGGCAGACAACTACAAGGACTTGGTGGAAAACCTCCTCAAGGCATACAAAAGCCTTGGCTGCAATATGTCACTATTGATATATTTTTTGACTCTCATCTTGATTTTTTTCCACCAAATTGCAGAGCAGTGAGTAGTGAGCATGGCAAGTGATGTCACCAGGACAGTGCAGCAATGGAAAAATATTATCAGGACAAATAGAGCCCATCGAAGCTTGCAGACTATTGCTGGACAGTGACAAGGGATGTTCCATTTAGGGGTAGATTTTATAAATCTTCGCACGCGTGTACTTTTGTTCGCGCACCAGGCACAAACAAACGTACGCTGGATTTTATAAGATACGCGCGTAGCCGTGCGTATCTTATAAAATCCGGGGTCGGCACGCGCAAGGGGGTGCACATTTGTGCAACTTGCGCGTGCCGAGCCCGGCGCACGCTGCCCTTTCCCTCCACTCCCCCAACACCTTCCCCTCCCTTCCCCTACCTAACCCCCCCATCCCTATCTAACCCCCCCCCACCTTTATCGCACAAATTATGCATGTTCGAAGCAGGCGTAACTCGCGCGCACCAGTGGCCCGCTGCCGCGCCATCACCCGACCCAGGGGCTGGTCTGGAGGCCTCGGTCACGCCCCCGGAATGCCCCCGGGCCAGCACCACGCCCCCCGGAATGCCTCCCAGAACTCCCCGAACATTGCACTGCCCCCCGACACCCCCCCTAGCAAAGCCCCGGGACTTACTCACGTCCCGGGGCTTGTGCGCACCGCCGAGCCTATGCAAAATAGGCTCGGCACGCGCAGGGTTTTTTTTAAGGGTTACGCGCTTAACTTAAGCACGTAACCCTTTTAAAATCCGGCCCTTAATGAATACAAGAGACAAGCAAGAAGAGCCGAGTAGCCACTGAATAAGGACCACACTATGTACATATATATTCATAATAGTGTGTGGCCTTTTGTATCATAGTAAATTCTAATTCTATAATCTTTTTGCTGATTTCATTTTTAAAGTGTTACATAAACAGGACAGGTGAAATATGCAAACGTAAATGCATGAAAGACCTAAGTTTACAATTTATGATTAAAACTCTACTGTCTGCGCAGCGCACTATCTACACAATAGACCTAGACGTAAAATGTAGAAACTTAAATATCATGGAAACAGTAACCAATCAGCTGGTGCAACTGTCATATTTGAATTCAGCACATCACCATCAATAATAAATGGCACATTTAATTGCTGAAGCAGACAACTTCTAAAAATGGGTATAATGGTGTTATGTACGACATTAGGGATGTACATTTGTTTTGTTTTGTGTCATTACTTTATGTGCATACATATTGTATGCCCATAAAATTGTTTTTACACATAAAAAAATCAATTTTGTGCATCTACATAACTGTGTAAAAATGCATTTTACGCACATAAGAAAAAAAACAAAATTTTGAAACACTACAAAAAAATCACAAAACGAATACAATTTTTACAGTGCACACCCTTCCCAAAAGGTTGCTAATACACCTACAGTTATACTGATACTACTACTTCTTATCATTTTTGTACTGCTACTAGATGTATGCAGCACTGTACAGACACACAATCGAGTCAATCCACACATACAGGACAAACAAGAGGCCATGGGGAAAGCATTTATTGAAGAAAAGTGTTTAAATTAACAAGACTAACATTAGGGCAAGCCAGGGTTTAAGATTTAAAAGCAGCTTCAAAAAAAGGTGAGTTTTAGGCTAGATTTTAATATGACCAGAGAGCTTCCAGGCATACGGTGCAGCAAGGCGGAAAGTACGGAGTTGGGAGTTGACAATGCAGAAGAATTTACAGAATATAAAGGGTATAGTACGGTTATTTACTCTTTCGGATAATAGAAGGACTAGAGGGCACTCCATGAAGTTAGCAAGTAGCACATTTAAGACTAATCAGAGAAAATTCTTTTTCACTCAATGCACAATTAAACTCTGGAATTTGTTGCCAGAGGATGTAGTTAGTGCAGTTAGTATAGCTGTGTTTAGAGAAGGATTGGATAAGTTCTTGGAGGAGAAGTCTATTACCTGCTATTAACCAAGTTGACTTAGAAAATAGCCACTGCTATTACTAGCAACAGTATCATGGGATAGTCTTAGTTTTTGGGTACTTCCAGGTTCTTATGGTCTGGATTGGCTACTGTTGGAAACAGGATGCTGGGCTTGATGGACCCTTGGTCTGACCCAGTATGACATGTTCTTATGTAGTAAGAGTGACTTCCCTGATGAATGGAGCTCACGAGAAAGATTATAGGGAGAGATAAGACAGGTGAAGTAGTGAGGAGCTTCAGAATAACTGCATTTGTAGGTGAGTGAGAGAAGCTTGAACTGTATGAGGAAGAGGATGGGAAGCTACCCTTAAACACCTTTGAAGCCATTTCTGGTAAAGTGCATTGTTATTGTCTACAGGTTTGAAGGAAGATTACAGACAATTTTTAAATTACTGAGTTGGGCAAACTAGAAAATAAAATGGCTTGCTGAAGGTCACATAAAGCAGTAGTGGCAGAACAAAAACTATTGTATGCACCCTGACTTCCAGCCTTCACTCTTTAACAGCCAGAGTGCTCTGCCTCTCTCGCTCTCTCTCTCTCTGTCTTTAATGGACTGCTATTTTTTTCTGTTGAATTTCCCAATGTGTGGGGTTTTCCTTTAATGACCTAAATTGATTAACAATAAGTTCTGTGTGTAATTAAATAGCAAAAACAATTGCCATAGCATTCTGATTGATTTGGAATAATGTTCCAAGAGCTTGTGTATTGGATGACCAAATACTCAGAGGAGTAAGGGAGGGGGTAGAGAAAGCTAGCTCAGATGGACTACCATTTTTAAGTTTAGTGATTAATGTTCTTCCCAACTCAAGAGTGCTTTTCTGCAGTAAGAAAAAAATTCTACAAAACTAAATGACCGCAAGATTTGTTTCTATATATTTCTTTATTTTTTTTAAAAAGTGTAGCCCGCATCATCCACAGTTTTGGGTGCGTTTCAAGGTTATAATCACAAATTTTCCACAAGAGAAAATACAAAACACAAATTAAATCAATACAAGGGATAATATAAAAAGAATAGAACTGTGGACCACAACAATTGGAAAATAATTTGGCAGAGCTAGGGAGCCAGCAGGAGATAAACCTAACCATGCAAGAATTTCTGGCGATTCCAACCTTAGTTAATAACAGCAAATAGTGCTAGCAAAGACTGCAAACCTGTCAGCCGATGTTCAACATTGACCAAATCGTCTGCCAAGGACAATCCATTAAATACAGATTAAAAAAATGAATCATTGAAAGCCTGGTCAAAAAAATGCACCTTAAACTGCTTCCTGAATTGGACTAAAGCTCGTCTGGAAGTGTTTTCAAGAGGAGAGGGCCAGCAACATTGAACATATGTTCTTGGGATTCATGTGATCTGATCAACTTAACGGTCCATATTCAGCCTATATCCGGCTGAGCAAGTTAACTGGATAAACATATCCAACTAACTTGGCTGGTATATTCAGCAATGCAGCTGCGCTAACCCTAACCTCCTACCTTATCCAGCTAACTTTAGACCTGCTCAATAGCAGGGCTAACTTAGCTAGATATGGTTGAACATCAACACTTGTCTAGTTAAGTAGCTCCATCCCAGAATGCCCTGTCCTGCCCCCCCCCCCCCCTAACTGTTTTACTAGATAAATAGTTATCCAGCTAAAGAGCGGCTGCTCAACGTGGCTGAATATTCAAGTAGCACCACATAACCAGATAAATCCAAACTTATTCGGCTAAGTGGTGCTGAGGGTACATCTAATAAACATTGGAAAGAAAGCGAAAGCAAATTACCGGAATGGTAGAGCTTTAGGTCTGTGTTGAAGGAACATGGTGCCAGACTATAAACGGCTTTGAAAACTAAGGTTAGAACTTTGAATTTGACTTTCCCTGAAACTGGGAGCCGATGAAGCTTTTGAAGTGCAGGGGTAATGTGCTCAAGAAGCAAATCCAGGAGAGCAATCGAGTGGCAGCAGTTTGAATGAGTTGGAGCACCCTCAGTGTAGTTTGGAGAAGGCTCAAGTATTAAGCATTGCTTAAGAATGTAAGAACAAGAAATGCCATGTTGGGCCAGACCAAGGTCCATCAAGCCCAGCATCTGTGGCCTGTTCCAGTCGCAAGTACCCAGCAGATGCCATGAAGGAGACCTATTTCCTTTCTCCCTGGGATAGCACTAGCTTTCTTTAGTTTTACCTGACTAATATGTTATGGACTTTACTTCCAGGAGCTTGTCAAAAACTCTATTAACCTCCTCTATAATATTCGCCCTCACCATATCCTCTGGCAACAGATTTCACAGTTTGATTGGGCGCTGAGTAAAAATGTACTTTATACGATTTGTTTTAAATCAGTTGTTAGTTTCATGGAGTGTCCCCTTGTTTTAGTCTTATTTGGAAGGGTAAATAGCCATCCTTTATTTTCCCGTTCCACCCCACTCATGGTTTTATAAACTTCCATCATGTCCCCTCTTGGCCGTCTCTTTTCCAAGCTGAAGTGCCCTATCCTGCGTAGCCTCTCATCGTAGGGGAGCTGTTCCATTTCCTTTATTATTTGTGTTGCCCTCCTCTGTAATGCTTTGTCTTTTTTTTTTTTTTAGATGGGGCAACTGGAAGTGCCCACACGTCTCAAAGTGCTATATAATGGTCAATGGGGGTGACCATGAAGGCTTTGGTCAACAAATTTCAGAATCTTGTAGTTCAGGTTGTCGAATGTAAGCTAGAATTAGAGGCACAAGTTCAGATTGGGGGCAGGGGAGAAAGATGGCATCAGGAAGTTTGGGAGCTGGGATGATGGGGCCTAATGCCCCTTGGGCAGTTCCTTCATTTGAGGTAGGCTCTACAGCGGAGATTTCTATATGCACAACTCACTGGCCTGAATACTGAGCAACTTTGTAATACGAAGATCAAAATTAAAACAGCTTATAAACACAGCTTTGCTGTGGGCTTAATTCACAACCATCATGAATGAAGGCTTTCCCTCATCTGTTCTTGAGAATGCAGACAACCAACAATGTGAGCTGCTTAAACCACAGATGTAAATGTGATTATGTTTAGAAAGAAATTAAATTCAAGCATGTTTGCTCTGGATTGCATTAACCGTCAGAGTGTCTTCGTTATGACACTGATCACAGCGAAACAGCTGTGAACCACTGACTTGAATGATAATTATTTGATCAGAAATTATCTGTATCTCTGTGGACCCATATAAGTACAACTTAGAGATCTAAAAATGAAGAACTGCACATGTACACTATATATATTGTGCTTTGCAGGGGCAAGTTTCAAATTGCCTGTATTGGCCCAAAGTTTGTGGGTACGTTTTAGGAATGTGCAACCCCAACGTTTTCGGTTTGGTTTGTATTTTTATTTTGGGGGGGGGGGGGAGGGGGCACAGGGGAAGTCATTTTTATTCAGTTTGTTAAACTGTATTTGTTTTTGATAAATTGGTTTATCAAACCAAAAAAAAAAAAAAAAATTAAACACAAAAAAACACCCCAAAACAAAATTTAAAAAAAAACCCAAATCTTTGAAAAAAGAGCCTCCAGTGGCTCTGGCTGGTCTTCTTGATTCAAAAAACTGCTCCAAGCTAGACCTAGCACCAAGACCTAGCCCTGGGCCGGGCCTGTTTCTGAGCTGGAGCTGACTAAGGCCGGATCTGGGGAACTCCCACCTTGGTCCCTAATTATTCCCTTCTTGGATCCATCATTGAAACTAACAGGAACATGCCCAATTACTCCCGCCTGCATCCCAGCGCTTGAAAAATTGTGCTGGCTGCCTAGGAATAGCACCACAGTGACATCCGTTTGGTGCCTCCTTCTGGTGCAGCCAGTGCCATTTTGTTCTACAGTCATACTTTTCTATGGCCGTTTAACAAAATGGTGCTGGCTGCACTGCAGGAAAAGCACCAACATGACGCCACTTTAGCATTGTCTCCAGATGTATAGTGCCATTTTTAAAGTGCTGGGCACAGGTGGGAGAGACAGGGCATTGTTCCTGCCGGTTTAAATGTTGGAGTCAGGAGGGAAGCAAGAGGGGGGCTGGGGTAGGAGCGCCCTGGCACTTGTCAAGGACAAGGCCCCAGCCCACTCCAGGTAGGCCCAAGGGCTAAGCCTTGGTACTGGTCCATTGGAGGTCTGTTTGTTGTTTTTTTTTAATGCAAAAAAATAGAAAAATACATGAACATTTTCAGGCATTTTGTCCCATGCTGTTTTTGGTTCATCCCATTTGGAACAACTGAAAATGGCCTCATTCGTTGCATCTTTTGTATTTGTTAAAAACAAATGCACATCCCTAGTACTTTTACTCAAGGTCTTTTCATCAGTTCTCAAGTGGAAAGCACACGCATATTTTCCTTTTTTTATATTATGTCCCCTTGCAGCTGCTTCTTTACCAAGCTAAAGAGCCCTAACCTGTGTAGCTTTTCATCATAGGGGAGCTGTTCTAATTCCTGACAGCTGTCGATGAGTAATGATAAATGGAACATAGCCTGAAGAAAAAAGAGTACAAGTGTAGTTCCTTAAGGATCGGTGTGAAGGAGTATACATGAGAAAACCCCAAACACCTTAAAGGACCAGATCTAGAGATCTGGTTTGTCCACCTTAATCCTAAAACAGCAGGGAATCCTAGTCCACGGAGGAGATTCCTGGGAGTGTGTGTAACTAGCCAGGCCCAGGAGGGAACAGGAGTCCCTAGGAGAGAGAAGGAAGCCAAGAGAAAGAGAACACTGCTGAACTGTAAGTTGTGATACTATATTTGTGTTGTTGAACAGCAAAGAATTGCAGAGCTGCTTTTGTTTATTTTTCTTGTCACTAATATAGAAGTTTATGCAAGATTTTTGCCAGACTCCAGCCTGAATATGTCCTCTGGCTACGCTAAGACCGCTCACAATGCCATAATCAGTTCTGGGCCTGGTTCTGATTAATATCTGTGAGTGATATTGCAGAGGGCTTAGAAGGTAAAATTTATCTTTTTGCAGATGATGCTAAGGTCTGCAACAGAGTGGACATGCCTGAAGAAGTAGAAATAATGAGTCATGATCGAAGGATTGGCAGTTGGGATTCAGTGTCAAAATATGCGAAGTCATGCATTTGAGCCATGACAATCTGAAGAAGCCATATCTGTTGGGGGAGGGGGCAAAAGACAGTTGTGCATGGACTGGGAGAGAGACCTCTCCCAGTCTGATGCTTTGAAGGTGGCAAAGTAATATAACAAGGCAGTGGCTATGGTCAGAGGGATGCTGGGCCACATAGAGAAATGCATAACCAGTAGGAAAAAGAAGGTGATAATACCACTGTACAGATGCTTGGTGAGGCCTCACCTGGAGTACCGTGTTCAGTTCTGGAGACCACATTTCAAAAAGGATAAGGACAGAATGGAAGCAGTCCAGAGAAAGGCAACCAGAAAGGAATTAATGATGCACAAAAGTAATATCTTTTCCAATGGAAAGGAAGCTGCAAAACTAGGGGTTATGATATGAAACTGTAAGAGGGAAGACTTAGGAACAATGTTAGGAAATATTTCTTCATGGAAAGGGTGGTGGATGCATGGAATGCCCTCCCGGAATAGGTGGTGAAGTCCAGAATGGTAATGGAATTAAGAGGGCGCGGGACAAACACAAAGGATCCCTGCTGGCCTCAGAATGGAAATGAAGAAATGGGGTGATTTTCCTATGACACTTAAGGCCCGATTTTAAATGGCCCGCCCGTGTAAAAAACAGGGGTTACACGCTCGGCTGGGCCTTGCGCGCACCACGGGCATTTTAAGAGGGGGTTGGGCTGCGCGCGTAACCCCTGTTACGTGCACAAGAGCTGGGCCTCGGCAAAGGGGCAGTGCGGGGGGGGGTGGGGTGGGGCTGGAGGCGCCCGATACAGCGGCCATTTGCCGCTGTGCTGGGGGATCATGCGCCGGCAGGGTGCCCGCACGCGCAACTTGCTACTGCTCCTTTGGAGGAGCAAAAGGTAATAAAAAAAAAAATAGGGGTACCTAGGGTAGGCATAGGGGGCAGGTAGGATAGGGGAAGGGAGGTTAGGGTAGGGGGTAGGGAAGTTCCCTCCCCATCCGCTCCTTAATTGGAATGGACTGGGAGGGAACTGGGGAAGCCGTACGATGCGTCATCGTGTGATTTTTGCGTATGTCTGCCCCTCCCCCCTTGCACGCGCCGCCCAGAATTTTATAACATGTGCGCACTGGCGCGCACACATGGACATGCTCGCGTATTTTTAAAAAATCTACCCCTTATAGCTCTATCCTTTGGATATAGAGTTTCATAAAATGTCCTTAGATTTCACAAATTTCCACACTTTTAGTGATAGTAGAACCTGAACTGTTCTTTACCTGCTCAATAAAAGTTTCCCCCCTCTAGACCTTCACTGCATTTGCTAAAAGTTCTCCCTGCCCTGAAAGTTGGAACATTTGCTGTGTCCTTTGGGGTAAATATGTGTTTAGGTTCATTAAAATATTCACATACTCGTCCTTATATTGCTTGGTGTTATGCACTGCTAATTGTTTCTTTGCAATTTTGAGTTTTTCTTCAAGTTGGAAAACAGTTTTGTTCAGTTTGGAATTCCTTCCTAAAACATAAGAAATTATTTATCCTCCTAGAACTGCTTTACTAGTTTCCCAGAAACTTTCAAATTCAGTCCATTTATTGTCTAGGAATTCTTGGAATTCAATATCTCCCTTTAAAAAACCTGGGAACTTCCAGAGTCTTTCTCCTCTCTCTTCTTCTGACAACTTAAAGTCCACCCAAATTAGGGAATGATCAGATAATACTGGGAGGCTTATTTCTGCTTTAGAAATTCATGCAAAGAAATTCTGCGAAACTAAGATGTAATCTATCTGTGACAAAGATGTATGCGCCCTGGAGACATGCAGAAACTCCTTAACCTTGGGATTTAACACACATCACATAAATGCAATTCCTTACATAGAAAAACAATTCCCTTCCCTTTGGACTTCCCCAAGTTTTTGGCACGTGGCGAATTGTCCAGCAGGGGTTCATGCACACAATTGAATCTCCAACCATAAAGAGAGTACCCCTTGTATTAACCAGAAGTAAGCTGCCTAAATTAGTGAAAAAATGGTGGTCATAGTCATTGGGGGCAAATAAATTACAGATAGTGATATCCATTCCCTGACGTCTCCCCACAATAATAATAAGCCTACCCTTGAATCTCCTGCTCCAACTGAAAATTAATATTTTTATTTAAAAAGATAGTTACCCCTGCTTTTTCCTCGTAGCTGCCGAGTAAAAACATAGACTGACCCATTCTCTAATCAGTTTTTACTTTCTAATTCAGAGAGATGTGTTTCCTGTAAGCAGTGTCTGTTCAAAGTTTGCAAAACTTTCTTCCTTTTAACTGGAGATCCTAGACCATTAACATTCCAGGAAAGAAGACATAAATTATTAACCATTTACATAGGAAAGATGAATAAACAATAATGTGTAGATATAGGACACCCAGCCTTGCCCCACATCACAGCATAAGTCAAGGTGAGATGGAATCAATCTTCTCTCAAAAAAACGAGTTCCCACCTACCCTTCTGTCAGGCCGATACAGTACAGTGCACTCCAACGGAGCGCACTGTTAGCCTGCTCTTGGACGCGCGTTTTCCCTTACCCCTTATTCAGTAAGGGGAGGAAAACACGCGTCCAACCCGCGGCACCTAATAGCGCCCTCAACATGCAAATGCATGTTGAGGGCCCTATTAGGTATGCGCGCGGGATACAGAAAGTAAAATGTGCAGCCAAGCCGCACATTTTACTTTCAGAAATTAGCGCCGACCCAAAGGTTGGCGCTAATTTCTTCCAGCGCCAGGAAAGTGCACAGAAAAGCAGTAAAAACTGCTTTTCTGTGCACCCTCCGACTTAATATCATAGCGATATTAAGTCGGAGGTCCCGAAGAGTAAAAAAAGTAAAAAAAATAAAAAAATAAATTTGAATTCGGGCCAAAAACCAGACACTCAATTTTGCCGGCGTCCGGTTTCCGAGCCCATGGCTGTCAGCGGGCTCGAGAACCAATGCCAGCAAAATTGAGCGTCGGCTGTCAAACCCGCTGACAGCCGCCGCTCCTGTCAAAAAGGAGGCGCTAGGGACGCGCTAGTGTTCCTAGCGCCTCCTTTTACCCGGATCTATCGCGTCACCTAATTTAAATCGAGAATCGCACGCACCGGCAAAGGGCCGGTGCGTGCGCCGGGAGAACGGGCATTCGACCGCTCTCCTGCGGACTTTACTGTATCGGCCCGTTTATTAGCAGATTTGAGAGCTAAACTAAAGCACCTTTTTTCCCCAAATTCTGAGCTACTCCCTGTTCCCTCCCTGCTAACCTGCTCTCGCCCCATCTCTCGCTCTCTTTTTCCTTTTACCTCCCTTCCTCTTTCCTTCTGTCTAACTGCTCACTTATGCCTAGCGAGCATGGGGTACACCTTAATGTGTACAGGTATCATCCTCTTTTCTTTTTTAAGATTTAAGAGTTTTACCCCTCCTTTCCATCAAGAAACTAAAATAACCCGGTGGTATCGTTTCTGAAACACACAATACTTCAATTCTCACTCAATTTCTGTAGAATAATAAAAGAAACATTACATTACATTAAGAGAGCTTAGCTCTAACTTCCAAAATTGAGATATCAGATCAATTTTGGTGCGGCATGGCGGAAAGTTCAACTTTTTTTTTAACCATAACTGAGTGCAGCGCTAATCCTTGGAAGCATATAAACTCTTTAGAAGATCTGGACATGATGTGGAACAGTTTATTTGCCCTCTAATTCAGACTCAAATAAATCACCCAGATCAAAAATAGGGATACGTTTCTTGGGAGCCACCTCTGGCACAACCCCTGCACAACCTGGCTTCCTAGACAAGAAGCCACCTTTCCTTGATTACAGGACATAAGAACAGACTTGTACTGAAGCATTCTTAGTTTATCCCTCCTCAATAGGGTTGTTTTGCACTTAAGTCACATTTCAACAACTGATATTCTTTTTCCATGCATTCAATTTTAACACACTATGGGTGGGTACCTGTGCACATGTTTTTGATTCTTCTTGAATCACTGTTGACTTTTTGGGCATATTACTTCTAAATGGAGTTTCCCAACCACAGGTAAACATGAACAGGAACACTCCTCTTTTCTTCTCCATCACTGCTCCCAGAGCGTGGTTGCGTTAAAGACAATAATTCCCACCAGATACTCTAGAGGTGGGACTTCCAGATACTAAGGGGCAGATTTTAAAAGCCCTACGTGTATAACTCCACCTGGATTTACGCGCGCATGGGGTTATGTGCGCTGAGCCTATTTTGCATAGGCCTGGTGATGCGTGCAAGCCCCGGGACGCACATATGTCCCGAGGCTTGAAAAAAGGGGTGGGGTGGGGTAGTCCGGGGTGGGGTGGGGGCGTGGCCAGAGGCCTTTGTGGGGCTGTTAGGCCAGGGGATCGCGCGCCAGCACTTGGCCGGCGCTCGCAACCTACGCCTGCCCAGAGGCAGGCGCAACTTGTAAAACAAAGGTGAGGGAGGGGTTTAGGTAGGGCTGGGGGGCGGGTTAGGTAGGGGAAGGGAGGGGAAGGTGGGGAGGCGGAAGGAAAGTTCCCTCCGAGGCCGCTCCGAAATCGGAGCGGCCTCGGAGGGAACGGGGATAGCCATCGGCCTCGGAGCCATCGGCCTCGGAGCCATCGGCCTCGGAGGGAACGGGGATAGCCATCGGGGCTCCCCTAGGGCTCGGTGCGCGCAAGGTGCACAAGTGTACACCCCCTTGTGCGTGCCGACCCCGGATTTTATAACATGTGCGCAGCTGCTCGCTCATGTTATAAAATCGGGAGTACCTCTTAAAATCCGGCCCTAAGTATGGTAAAAGCTTTATTATTCGACACATGAAAACAGGAACAAACAGAAACTTGATTTCTTTAAAAATAAAAGCACTGAAATCATTAACCCTTCCTAGGGAGAAAATAAGACAGTTTGGCAATAAAATCCTTTGCTGCATCCACTTTGTCGAATAGCTGAGAGGAACCCTCATGCCAAATCTTTAAGTGTGCTGGATACCTCAACACAAATTTGATTGCCTTTTGAACAACTCAGAGCAAAGTGGATTGAATTCATTATGCTGAAGGACAACTGTTGCCGAGTAGTTTTGGAAAATGCACATTGGCCTTTCTTGGTAAGTTATAGACCGCATTTTGCGATAAGCTTGTAGAAGCTGTTGCTTATGCATGAAATTCCATACTTTAGCTATGGTAATCTGGGCCGATTGTCGCTGTCCCACTTGTTGACTAGTCTGTGTGCACGCTCACTCTTAAGTACTCCTACCAAGTTCAGCAGAGTTAATACTTCTGGTAACCATTTTTCTAGAAATGCCAACATTTGTAATCTTCCATAGTTTCCACCAGACCGATTAGTCTGATGTTACTTCGCCTGAACCTATTCTCTAGATCTTCAATTTTATTCTCTTGCAGTTCCACTTTCTTTTCTAGTACTTGCAGTTTATTTGTAAGTGACACTGAGTCATCTTCTAATAGGGAGATTCGTGCCTCCACTTTATCTAACCAAGAGCCGATTTCCATAATCGAAGCTTTTAGATCAGTAATTTGCTCTGAGATATAGTCTAACTTGGTGCCCAAGGCTGTTACTACCACTGTAGATATTTCAGCAATTGTTTTGCTGCCCAACGCAGACCTACTCAGACGCTCCTGATTGGCAGTCATTTTGTCTGAAATCAGCATCGGTTTCTCTCGTTTCTTCTTCCCCACTTTCAAGGGCATAATCGGTGATGTTCTCTGCATGTATTTGTCAATAGATATAAATTATTCACTCTGAATTGGAAGATACCTGATTTGAGCCATGAATGGTAGCAATTATTGCAGTTTCAGAAGGATGACACCCAGAGCCCTAAAGCACATGTCTGCCTAGGCTCACCATATTATGTGACCTCCATGTATGTATTTTTACCTCAATACAGGATGGTCAGTTTTCAGACAGCTGATTTATGCAGGTATTTTGCTTTTTAACCATAGAATTTGATGTGAAAATTGCCCTCTGAATTACTAATTCCTTAAACCCGGTCCTTGAAGAAATAGCCTGTGTTACCCAGTCTTATACACAGTTATGCACAGAGAAGTAAACTGGTTCAGTGAGAGGTGACAAAGGCCAGGATAGTGATACTTGGAGTTCACTCCAAGGAGAGGGGTGTTACTGGTACTGCTGCACAGATCAGCCCTGGGAGTGGTTATTTTCAACATTTTCGTAATTGATATAGCAGAAGGAGTATCGAGAAAGGTTTGTCTTTTTGAAAATGATACCAAAATCTGCAACAGGATAGATACCCAGAAAGGTTTGAAAAACATAGGAAGGTTCTAGCAAAGCTTGAGGAATGGTCTAGAGTCTTGCAGCTAAGACTGGATGCTAAAAACAGCTAAAAACAGACTTTCTAAACAGGTTAAACAGCATCAAGCAGCTACTGCATGGCATCCTCCTTGTCACCATGAATGCAAAATTGTTGTTTAGCAACATTCCCCATTCGCATGTTACCAACTCCTATGAACAACTACCCTGGACCACCAATACACTGTAGAAACTGCTGCAAAGCTAACTGAAGTCATCCTAACCCATAACTACTTCAGCTTCAATAATGTAATCTATTCACAGATTATGGGAACCATCATTGACACTAGCATGGCATCACAGCATGCCAAACAAGGAAAAGTGATTCAATATGACTGTTTGTGATGATTGTTCTTCTTTATCAAGGACTATCCACTAGGGATGTGAATCGTTTTTTGACGATTTAAAATATCGTCCGATATATTTTAAATCGTCAAAAACCGTTAGGGCCACGATACAATACAAATTACAAAAATTACAAAAATACAAATTACAAAAATACAATCATCTAGGCTTCAATCAGATTGTCAAAGATCCCACGCACAAAGCGGGACATACCCTAGACCTGATCTTTCTCAACAACGTATTAACTTCTACCATTAACCCTACCTGCGTTCCGGTCCCATGGTCCGACCATCACCTCATCTCTACAGAACTTCAAATTAAAGACCAGCCTCGTCCTATTTTCCCGGCAACTACAATACGATACAGGAAACCCTGCTCCATAGACAATCTTAGCAATCTGCTTACCAAAGAACTCGACCGTCTGGATCTCTCAGATGCTACCTCAGCTATCAACTCCTGGCTCAATATAACAAACGAGGTCGCTGATCGGTCCTGTCCCTCCATCACTAAAGCCTTAAAACCACCCCAAGCCAACAGACATCCGTGGTACACTCCAACACTCAAAATCCTTAAACAAGAACTTCGGAAAAAAGAAAACAGCTGGCGTAAGTCTCCCTCCACCATCACAACGCTCAACTACAAATCCCACCTCAATACATACAGATTAGCCTTACTCAAGGCCAAAAAAGACTTCTTTGCAAAAAAAATCCACAACTTTGCACTCGACTCTAAAGCCTTATTCTCACTTGTATCTTCCCTAACAAAACCCTCTCCTTCTATCATCCCAGATGAACAAGCAGCCAGCAAAGCTGCGGAATTAGCGATCTACTTTGACAAAAAGATCACCAACCTCCTTAAGCCAATTTCCACCCAACAACCAACAGCATCACACCCTAGTATCGCATCTCATTACAAAAAAAGTAGCCTATCAGCGTTCGAGACACCATCATCATTGGAGATCGAGATTATTCTCAAGAAGCTTAAACCCTCCTCTCATTCACTAGATACCATACCCTCCAATCTTCTCCTATCGACTCCCAACACCATTTCCAAAGCATTAGCAGACATCATCAACTGCTCTTTAACTCAAGGAAAGGTCCCAGATCAGCTCAAAATAGCCATTCTGAAACCCTTATTAAAAAAACCTAACCTTTCAACAGATGACCCTGCAAACTTTCGCCCTATCGCCAACCTTCCCCTGATCTCAAGAGTGATGGAAAGATTCGTCAACAAGCAACTGTCGGAGTACCTGGAGGAGAACAACATACTCTCCCCGTTCCAGTTCGGCTTCAGGAAATCACAAAACACAGAAGCTTTACTTGCATCGCTATCTGACACCATCCTCCTCAATCTTGAAAAAAAACAACCATACCTCCTCGCTCTTCTTGACCTATCCGCCGCATTCGACACAGTTAATCACGCCATCCTTCTCGAGCGGCTATCCGATATAGGAATTCAAGGAGAAGCGCATTGCTGGTTTCAATCATTCCTTGAGAATAGATTCTATAAAGTTAAAATCAACAACGAAGAATCACCTCCTATCAAATCAACACGAGGAGTACCACAAGGATCATCCCTCTCCCCTACGCTATTTAATATTTATCTGCTTCCACTCTGCCACCTGCTCTCCAACCTCAAGCTAAAACATTATATTTTCACTGATGACATTCAGATACTCCTTCCCATCACAGAATCTCTGCAAAGAACTTGGGCACATTGGATTTCTTGCCTACAATCCATCAACTCTCTGCTATCCAGCCTGAACCTCATACTCAATTCAAACAAAACAGAAATCCTAATCATTTCGCCAGACGAAAACCATACTCTCATCAACTCCCAAAGCGCAACACAATTCTCAAAATTATCTATCAACCACTCCCCTTCCGTCAGAGACCTAGGGGTGCGTCTCGACAACAAATTCAACCTTAAATCCTTCATTTCCAACACAACTAAAGAATGTTATTTCAAATTTTAAGTGCTAAAAAATCTGAAACCACTCCTCCACTTCAGTGACTTCCGTCTAGTACTCCAATCTATAATTCTGTCTAAGTTAGACTATTGCAACTCTTTACTGCTAGGTCTCCCGCTCTTATCTACAAAACCCTTACAGATGGTGCAGAACGCTGCAGCAAGGCTACTCACCAACACAAACAAAAGAGCCCACATCACACCTATTCTTCACAGCCTTCACTGGCTTCCTATAAAAGCCAGAATCACCTTCAAGACACTATCAATGATTCACAAGGATATTATGGGCATCGCACATCTAAATCTAAACACGCAACTCCGCCCTCATACATCACAAAGACCCATCAGATACAACTACAAAGGTTCTTTATATGCTCCCCCGATGAAAACCTCACTTACAAAACGAGCACTCTCCACAGCCGGACCCACCCTCTGGAACTCATTACCGCCGGATCTACGCCAAGAGACTTGCCATCTAACTTTTAAGAAAAACCTAAAAACATGGCTCTTCCGGCAAGCCTATCCAGAATCACAAGAACATTCTGACACCGGTCAAAGAACAAAATAGTCCTCCTCAAGCTCCTTGACCACCCACGATATGCTCAGTCCACCTGTATTGAATACACTCTTCTGTTGATGCATTAGTTCGTCGAGCTCTTGCACTACTCATGTTTGCGCCCATCTACACATTTTTCTATTAAATGTATATCCCAAGTTACACTACCCCTATTTAGCTAGTACCCATATTTATCCACGTTACTTTGTCGAGTTACTGTTGCTTATGTAATATTTATTGATGTTCCTATGTTCAGAAACTCTGTTTATTGTAACGCCTTAACCGCGACAGTTTTGTTCTTTGGAAACCGACCTGATTTGATACTTGTATTAAGAAGGTCGGTATATAAAAATCCTAAATAAATAAATAAATAAATTCCCCCGATTTATCGTCAAAAAATCGTAAATCGGGGGAAGGGGGAGGGCAGGAAAACCGGCACACTAAAACCCCCTAAAACCCACCCCCGACCCTTTAAATTAAATCCCCCACCCTCCCGAACCCCCCCCCAAATGCCTTAAATTACCCTGGGGTCCAGCGGCGGTCCCTAGCTAAATCGGGGGAAGGGGGAGGGCAGGAAAACCGGCACACTAAAACCCACCCCCGACCCTTTAAATTAAATCCCCCACCCTCCCGAACCCCCCCAAATGCTTTAAATTACCCTGGGGTAGAGCGGCGGTCCGAAACGGCCTCCTGCTATTGAATCGCGTTGTCTTCAGCCGGCGCCATTTTGCAAAATGGCCGCCGCAAAATGGCGGCGGCCATAGACCAACATGATTCGACTGGAGGAGGTCGTTCCAGACCCCCGCTGGACTTTTGGCAAGTCTTGTGGGGGTCAGGAGGCCCCCCCAAGCTGGCCAAAAGTTCCTGGGGGTCCAGCGGGGGTCTGGGAGCGATTTCCTGCCGCGAATCGTTTTCCGTACGGAAAATGGCGCCGGCAGGAGATCGACTGCAGGAGGTCGTTCAGCGGGGGCTCGCTGAACGACCTCCTGCAGTCGATCTCCAGCCGGCGCCATTTTCCGTACGGAAAACGATTCGCGGCAGGAAATCGCTCCCAGACCCCCGCTGGACCCCCAGGAACTTTTGGCCAGCTTGGGGGGGGCCTCCTGACCCCCACAAGACTTGCCAAAAGTCCAGCGGGGGTCTGGAACGACCTCCTCCAGTCGAATCGTGTTGGTCTATGGCCGCCGCCATTTTGCGGCGGCCATTTTGCAAAATGGCGCCGGCTGAAGACAACGCGATTCAATAGCAGGAGGCCGTTTCGGACTGCCGCCGTTCCGGACCACCGCTGGATCCCCAGGTAATTTAAAGC
Source organism: Rhinatrema bivittatum (assembly GCF_901001135.1). Taxonomy (NCBI): domain Eukaryota; kingdom Metazoa; phylum Chordata; class Amphibia; order Gymnophiona; family Rhinatrematidae; genus Rhinatrema; species Rhinatrema bivittatum. The sequence continues at coordinate 491,292,650 of NC_042615.1, read as the reverse complement.
AATTGGGGGGGGGGGGGGGGTTCGGGAGGGTGGGGGATTTAATTTAAAGGGTCGGGGTGGGTTTTAGGGGGTTTTAGTGTGCCGGCTCACGATTTTAACGATTTTCACGATACTTTACCCACCCAAACGGCAACAATACGATTCCCTCCCCCTCCCAGACGAAATCGATCGTTAAGACGATCGAGGACACGATTCACATCTCTACTATCCACTGATTCCAAGAATCACATAGAAATAAACATTACCCAGAATGATATTTTATAGGGACTTTCAGAATCTAAACAGTCACAGACTTCTGCTCAAAGATATATCAGTCCCATTGAGATTGAACCACATTTCATGACGACTGCTTCAGGGGAAAATTCACACCAGGATCTCTCAGAAGTCTGCCATTACTGCAAGCAGAATCTAATGCATTAATTTAGATAAAACATTCCTTTACACTCCCATACATGATGACATCATACACAATGATCATATTGTGATTCACAAAATCATAATGTATACCATTCCACTTCCTTATTTAACCCAATGGGTTCAACTGCCTGTAACTTAAAAATACAATGTTGTTCCCTTTTATTTAATTATGCTTCTAGATCAGAACCATGCCAATGTGGAAATACCTGACTTATGTAATGGACACTACAGTTCCGTTACCAGTAAACCCTAGGGTTTCCCTCATAGAGATAGAACAGTTAGAATGATTAGGGGAGGATCCATTCAGTGCAGCCCCTCCCTTTTGAGAGTGCTGGGATGGATGCCCCCCTCTGGGTTATAAAGCAGCTCTCTATAGAAAGCTCTGGTGGGCAGTATCAGTTTGGAGTTTTGGAGGAGGATGGAGATTTTTGCTCTGAGTTAGGATTTGGCCCGTCTGGAGGCCTGTGCTCCACCTTGCCTGGGATCTCTGGATTATGTCCGGGACCCCTTTCCTGCAGCCCACTCCATAGGTGCAAGATGGTTGCCCTGGGTTATTTTGGGGTATTTTACATTTTCGTAGTAAGAGGGCTGTGAAACCTTAGGGTATTGCCCAGGGAGAGATCTTGGGGAAGCCTCTCCTTGAGGGGCCCTGGGTAGGGAAGACCTGCCCTGCTGCTGCCTATCCAAGAAACAATGGTATGGTAGTGACCCTCTTCAGCGTCTTCCTGGAGTTCTTCTATGTTGGAATCGGTGGAGACAATGCTGAAGGCACAAGAACTCAACTACTCTGGAGGACCCATCGGAAAGAAGAAAATGAGTGCTGGAGAACACAGGCAAATTTCCCAGGAACCCAGCAACCTCAATTGATGCCACTGCCCAGCAGGGTCTAGTGTGGAAGAACTTTATTGCCCAGGTAAAACCAGTGCTATGTCCTGCTGCCTCCCATCAGGTCCTGCATGGGAACACTACCGTATGTGTGTGGCCCATTCTTTCCCCAGACCACTACTGCTCCATTTGGCCATGATGCCAGAAAGTGGCTGGAGGCAGGGAGAACACATCAGGCTGCACTGCACATGAACTCTGGGAGGAGAGCATTAGGCAAGAGTATGAAGGAGATGAAGGGGGGGGGAGCCACTGGAGGGGGAGGGAAGAGCAAAGGGGACAAGAAATAAGCTGTTTGGGGTGAGGGAAAGGATCCATGAGTTGCTCAGGAGGAGGGAAGTCATCCTGGGATGAGAGGGGGTGGGTAGGTGAGGGATCAATGAGTTACCTTGGAATGGGTGTTGGGGAGATGGTAAGTGATCCATGAATTGTTTTGGGGTGGTTGGGGGAAGGATGCATGTGTTGCTTCAGGTGGGTTGAGGGATTCTTGAGTTGCTCTAAGGTGGGAGGGGATGAGTGATCCATGAACTTCCCTGGGGAGGGGGTTTAGTTGGGATGAGGGATCCATGAGTTGCTTCAGGTGGGTTGCGGGATACATGAGCTATTCTGGAGTACATATCTGTCTGAGGTTAAGGGGATGTCAGTACTACCCAAAGCAGAAATACAGTATTTTTCTGGAATGACAACACAGGGGGCTGGGGGGAGGTAAGGGATGTGAATGATCCAGGTCAGGAGGCACGTGCTAAGAATCTTTAAATCTACTGCTCCTTGGCCGCTCTGATTGAGGTTGAAAAGGTTCTGGCTCTGGCTTCCATTCTGGCTGTTAGCCAATGAACATGTGATGCCTTTATTGTTATACCATGTCTTGTACAACCACTAGGACTGTGCATTACTAGCATTTGAAGGGACCAGGTCTGTATGTGCTGCCTAAGGAGCCAGGGTGAATAAGTGTTTCAGAGAGTATGCAAATAATGACCAGGGGAGATAAAAGTGTGGAGAGGGGCTTTTGGCTCATTGCCTTTTAGATCGTGCTCTGTCATGACTTTGCTTGTTCAAGAAGGGCTAAAGAGCGTCATGCAAATGAAGGGAAAGGAGACAGCTAATGCACTCCATGACACAGAGCAGGATGGACTCAAAATGCCTAATTAAACACCCATTTTTGCCTTATCCTCCTCCTAAGCCTGCCACACAGCCTCTGCTCCAGCTCTGAATAGCAAATTATTTTCCAGTTGCAAAATGGGAAGATCAGCAAAAATAAATAAATAATAATAAAAAGTTGCTATTCAAAGCTGGAGCAGAGGCTGTGTGGCAGACCGAGTAGAAGGCGTGCATCCTCCCTCTCACTCTAAGCAGCCCATTGCTTGCTGGGTTCTTAGGGTGAGTGGTAAAAAAAAAAAAACAACTTCTGGCAATCAGAAGATATCCTTTCAGTTGTTTATTTTTCCTCCTTAGCTTTGCTAACGATGGGCTTTCTCTCTTTCCCTCTCTTCTACCTAAATCCCGGACTGGGTATTGCCTCCAGTTGGATTAGTTGCGCATTTGGCTCTATGATCATCCTCATCACAGTCATCAGTAATGAATACATTAGGCTGCAGAAGTAGAAGACTCCTCGTTGGTTTTCTTAATAAAGTTGACAGTGCCACCCTCAATACAACTTCTTTTCCTGCTTCTGCTCATGATTTTTCTTCTCTTGACAGGTACGACACGTTGGCTACTCGTGCTAGAATGAGATTGTCATTATTTTGATGATGCTTCTTGGAACAGAGAATCACTTGGATCCTAATGATTGGGAGCAGCTGTGGTTACTCCAGATGTGTCCGGAAGAGATATATCATGATCCGACAGAGATTCAAAAGAAGGATTTGTTAACAATTTACATTTTGCTTGTTTGAACCTTAGAGGATTTTTTCCCCATATGTTTTCTTTTTCCTGTTGCTGGTGCTAATCATTTTGCCAAATGTCAGTATTTCTGCTGCAAGAAACGCTACTGTCAGAGTGTCAATATGTGCTTCTGCATTTGCTTGCATTTTATGTTTTTTCTTCTTCAACTACAACAAATTGGAGGAAAAAAACTGGAGAAAGATTGTCCGTGTTACTTGGATATTTTCACTGTGGCTGGCCTCAGTGCCATTTTTATGCACCGTTATGTTACTACCAGTTCTGACTTCAGTAGCTGTCTCCTCTTGCTGCAGGAGGCAAAAGACCAGCAGAACCTTAATGATCAAAAAGAGAAAAAAATAAAAATAAAAATGAAAATGTGTCTTGCAGGGGCGGATCGGCCTATCGGGGCTTTGGGCATGTTCCGGCGGGCCAGTCTATCCAATCACGTGATTGGTGTTGGTCACAGAGGAGGAGCAGTGTTGCCACCCTCACTTACTCAACGCGAGTTTAGCGTTGGGTTTTTTTTTTTTTTTCGGGAATCGCTTTTTTTGCAACTGGCGGGTAGCTTATTTTGGGGCTTTTTTTCTTTTTTTTTCCTATTCGCTTTTTTTTTTTTTTGGTGCTTGATGGGCGGGACCCTTGCCCTGCTGTTCCTGTCACCTCTGAGCGGCTGCTGTTCAACAGGCAGAACCAACGGTACATCAGGGAGCTGAGCTGCAGCCCCCCCTGGTGCTGTGACTGGAAACTGTGGAGGAAAGAGGGCGGGGACCTCAGCAAGCACAGTTCTCGGTGGCTACTTTCTTGTGGCCCCCGCCCCTGCCTCCTCTCTAACGCTGGGACCAGAAGCGTGGGGTTAGGGAACGGGGCCCGTAGCTCAGACTTCCTGGTAACAGCTACCGGCTGCTCTAACTTCCGCCCCTCAGGCAGTCCTAGCGGGAAATGGTCCTCTGCCTTCGGAGAGGTGAGGGCCAAAGGCTGCTCAAGCTGCAGATGAGGGAATAAAGGAGGGATAAGAGAGAAAAACAGAGGGGGGGGGGGGGGGGGCACAGGGACAGAGGAGAGGGAAGAGAGACAGTGGTGGCACAAGGAACAGATGGAAAAGAGAGCGAGGAGGCGTGTTCAGGAGCTGAGGGGGCAAATGAGAAGGAGGCACCCCCTCCCCCCGCCTGACTGGTCCGGGTCTGTGCAAAAGTTGGTGTTTGTGGGTGGGGGGGGGTTAGGAGATGGCCCAAAGCCAACATGGGAATTTCCATAGCGGGTTAGGGGGATGTGGCGGGAAGGAGGCTTCTCAGGCCGCTGTGGCCTGCAACTTGTTTTAATGCTTTTGGGTGGAGTGGTGGGTGATCCAGGCATTGTTGCCTGATAAGCTTTTTACTTGGGGGATGGGGGCCTGCTGACCTGTGATGTATAACAAAGATATTAGGCTTCACAAAGCTAAGTGTAGAGCCTTAATTTGCAATGTCATTGTGCCCTTTTTCCTCCATTACACTCCCAAAAGTATTTTTTAAGTGTTTTCTGTGTGTATATACTTTCTAATAAAAGTAGTTTAAGTCTCACGTGTTTTGGGCGTGTTTTTTCAGCAAAACGCGTTTGTTCTTTCATAACTACTGATTAAAAGGATTACCATCATTTAACTCTACCTGGCATCACTGAGTATGAGCCTCCTGCTATTTATATTTGGCCTGTTCCACTGTATTCCCGGTGGGCGCTGTGGCCTCCCGTAGCCGGCGAGAAACCTGATGACCAGAGACGTGATTATAGTGGGATTAGAGACACTTAGGTCCCCTTCCACTGTCTGCATGTTTTTTGCTTAGTTCCCTATCCTCTCCTCCACTTTCAGTCGCTTCTCCTCCCTGGCTCTAGCTCTTGGTGGGAGGCGGCCAGGAGACAGAGTTGGGGAGGAGAGGCGGCTGAAAGTGGGGGAGAGGATCCAAGAGAGCCATGAGAGGATAGGGAACTGCGCCTCATGTCTCCTCTGCCGACTCAACCCTCTGCCGCGATTCTCACGGCAAGAGGTACAATCTCCCATAGCAACAGGCAGCCCACAGAGACACCTTTATCCCAGGGCTTTGCCTGGACCCCCTAACCACCAATAAGTGAGTATAAGGTTCTTGACTATTCACAGCTGCTGTTGTAGCTTTTAAACTCTGGAGGAGGAAGAAGAGAGAGTTCGTGAATGGCTGGGCATTTGTTTGAGAAGTCAAAATCTGTGTAAGTGTGTATGTGTGACTGATTATTAGTGTGTGTGTCAGCATGTGAGAGTGTATGTGTGTCAGCATGTAGATGTGATAGTATGTGATAGTATGTGTGGTAGATGTGATAGTATGTGTGTCAGCATGTACAGCTGTATGTATGTCTGAACATATGTGCATCAGCATCTGATAGTATATGTGTGATCCTGTGTGTGCCAGCATGTGAAAGCATGTGTGACTGATCGTGTGTCAGTGAGAATGTGTGTGACTGATTATGTATGTTAGCATGTATGTGTGATCATGTGTGTATCAGTGTGTGAGAGTGTATGTGTGACTGATCATATGTGTATCAGCATCTGAGTGTATCTATGTGATCATGTGAGTATGGGTGACTGATCGTGTATGTGTCAGCAGGTGGGAATCTATATGTGATTTATCATGTGTGTGTCAGCATGTGTAACTGTGTATCAGTCTGTATGTGTGAACAAGTGTGTTGGGTGGTCCTAGGTGTGCCAGCATGCAAGTATACGTGTGACTGTGTGTCAGTGACCATGTGAATGTGTGGCTTAGAGAATGAGTGTGTATATGAAAGCAAAATGTCTATGCACATCCCCAACAATCTCAAGATGTTTGGAATCAAAAGTTCCTAGGGGAGAGCAGGGGATTTTTTATCCTTATTAGTTTTTAATTATTGGGGGTTTGATGTGTCTGCTGTTTTTAAATATTTTATTCTGGTTTGGGAAATATTTAAAAAATGTTTGTTTTTAATTATTGGTTATTTTATTCAGTTGTGTTGGAAATATGTATTCTTTTTATTAATATTTTACTTTTATGATTGATTTATATTTTTTTATTTTATTGTTTGATATTGTATGAGGAATGGTGGCTATTCTGTTTTTCCACTGTTGCACTGCATACAGAGTATGACTTGTTGCGGTTTCCGGTTCAGTTTTGGCCTGTACATTTCTTTTTATATTTTATGGTCTCTTTATTCTATGTTTGGTGAGGGTCTTTCTGTGTTCTACACATGTGACCGATATGAAGTATTCTGCTAGCATGTACTTTTATGTAGATTGCTATAGATCCCTATCTTCTGTTGTACTAATAGGAGGTATATTGGTGTTTTAGGGCTTGGTGTAATATTTGCAGTGTTGGCTTTTCATAGATAGGGTTATTACTGTTGAGTGCTGGTAGTTAGTGCTATTTTGGTATGGGAGGTTTACTATATTGTAATTGTAATTCAGTTTACTCAAGGCTTTCTGAGGGCCAGGCCACCCCCAACATATGTAACAATAGGCCTAATACCATATGGGCTCCAAGTGTTTGTATTTTTTCAGAGTTTTCTGGTTGGCACCACTGCAGTGCACATAAATATAATACATGTTGCTATAAATTATATTTTACCTCATGAGACTCTACGTTGAATATCATTTTTTATGTAGAGTCTGCTAAACATAGTCTATAATTGTGTGTGGTGAGGGTGCAAGGCTGTAAGTTTTACTTAGGGTGCCTTATTCTCATGCACCAGCCCTAGCTGCACTGGCTTCATGTGGAAAAGCAGGATTCCATCTCAAACTGTGCTGCTTTGGGTCAGTGAATGTCCCCAGTCTTAGCTGCAGCAGTGGTGTGTACAGTCTCAGCCATGGCCACATTTTCTTTTTTTTAACCCCAGAAGAAGTCAACAGAATGGATTACTTCTGGTCCTCCCTTTCCTAAAGTGGGTAGACAGAGCCGAGCCTGGAGAACCATAACTGTACAGCAGCAGATTCTGCAGTATATGGTCAAGGTGAATGCACCTTTGAGGGGACCAGAGAAGTGGAGGCAAGCTACAGTCACAGAAAGGGAAGGGGTGAGCCAGGAGGAAATGCCTTGTTTTGTTAGTGAGAATTCTGTCTGAGGTGGCTGGGCTCAGCTCTGAGCTGGCTGTGGACCAGTGAGTCTCCTGGAGAGACAGGGTGCAGAGAAGGGGAGAGAAAGGGAAAGAAAAGGGATGCTGCAGGCTGGGGAAGGGCTGGCAGCAAGCAAAATTGTCTCCCGCATAATGATGCGGGAGAAATTAACTTAGTGAGCACATAAGCAGCAGCACAACAGCAGAATGTGTGTATATGTCTGAGTGTGTGTGTGTGTTTGAGCCACTGGTTAGCAGTGTAATTGCTTCATTGCTTGGCAACTGGTTTAAAAGCAGGTTAGTTGGCAATACCAGGACACAAATCCATGCTATGAAAGAGTTAACCAAATGTGTATGGGGCTAACCAACTGAATGGATGGAAGAGGGACTGCAGTTCAATTTGCTCATCCCTTGTCTAGGATGTGCTCTATTTCTTAGTTATTTAGGAAAAAATGTGAAATTTATGATGAAGATGTTTTGGTTCCAGGTCACATGATAGACCTCTCAAGAGTTGGCTTAGCATGCTTTTGGGAGCTGTTGAAACATGTGCTGTACAGAAAACTCACAAGGGTGTCAGACATATAATCTGAGGGCCTGTTATGAAAAAAATCCCCAGGCCAACATTTCCCTACAATCTGCTCCTGGTGTCTAGGCTTTATTCAAGGCTAGGGCTAGGCAACATGTACATAAAAATGATTGGGGCGGATTTTAAGAGCCCTGCTCGCCGGTGCGCCTATTTTACATAGGCCTACCGGCGCGCGCAGAGCCCCGGGACTCGCGTAAGTCCCAGGGTTCTCCGAGGGGGGCATGTCGGGGGCGTGTCGGGGGCGTGCCGGGGGCGGTCCCGGTCATCGTGGCGTTTTCGGGGCGTGTCGGCAGCGTTTTGGGGGCGGGTACGGGGGCGTGGCTATGGCCCGGGGCGGTCCGGGGGCGTGGCCGCGCCCTCCGTACCCGCCCCCAGGTCGCGGCCCGGCGCGCAAGAGGCCCGCTGGCGCGCGGGGATTTACGCCTCCCTCCGGGAGGCGTAAATCCCCCGACAAAGGTAAGGTGGGGGCTTAGACAGGGCCGGGTGGGTGGGTTAGGTAGGGGAAGGGAGGGGAAGGTGAGGGGAGGGCAAAAGGAAGTTCCCTCCGAGGCCGCTCCGATTTCGGAGCGGCCTCGGAGGGAACGGGGGTAGGCTGTGCGGCTCGGCGCGCGCCAGTGCGCGCCGGCTATACAAAATCAATAGCCTTGCGCGCGCCGATCCAGGTTTTTAGCAGATACGCGTGGCTCCGCGCGTATCTATTAAAATCCAGCGTACTTTTGTTTGCGCCTGGAGCGCAAACAAAAGTAGGCCTATTCGCGGAGTATGAAAATCCGCCCCTTTGTGTTTTGCAGGGCACCATCAGCACAGTCTTAACACTAATCCTTAACTACCACCACCACTACCACCAATATCATTGACCCGGCAGCTCCAACAGCACCAGCTTCCACAAGTCCCTCACTCTTCCAGCAAGAGAGGACCAGAAGGCTCATCTGCATATTTCTCTCAGCGGCCTATTGGCACGCATCACCCCTTACTATTAAATTTTAACAGGTTTGAAACACGTAATTATTTAAAAACAAGAGCCAATAAGGTATGTAACTAGTTATTTGTAAGTAGATTAAATGTAGTTTTTTGAGGGGCACTTATAGACAAATCTACAATAAACCAGTAGACTAAAGATACTTTGGAGTTGTTTTAACATCTCTAGTCTCTTAGAAATTTTAAATTGTTAGCAACTCTACAAAATTAAGATGCAGACAGTAGTCTAGCAGTGAGAGGGAGGATATCCAGTCTTTTGCACTGAGTGCCATATGTAAAATTACCAGTTGGTGAGAGGCTGTATTTGTGCACTTAGGGGTAGACTTTATAAAGTTGCGCGAGCGCGTACTTTTGTTCGCGTACCAGGCGCGAACAAAAGTACGCTGGATTTTATAAGATACGCGTGTAGCCGCGCGTATCTTATAAAATCCGGGGTCGGCGCGCGCAAGGGGGTGCACATTTGTGCAACCTGTGTGCGCCGAGCCTGGCGCGTGCTGCCTGTTCCCTCTGAGGCCGCTCCGAAATCGGAGCGGCCTCAGAGGGAACTTTCCTTCCGCCTCCCCTCACCTTCCCCTCTCTTCCCCTACCTAACCCACCCCCCCGGCCCTATCTAAACCCCCCCCCCCACCTTTGTTGGCAGATTTACGCCTGCTGAAAGCAGGTAGGGGCTGGTCCGGAGGCCTCGACCACGCCCCCGGGCCGGCACCATGCCCCCGGTCCCGCCCCAAACTGCCCCTGACCCCGGACACGCCCCTCCCCCGCCCCTTTTACGAAGGCCCGGGACTTACGAGCGTCCCAGGGCTGTGCATGCCGGTGGCCTATGCAAAATAGGCGCGCCAGCGTGCAATGGCCCTGCGTGCGTAAATCCGGCCGGATTTACGTGTGCAGGGCATTTAAAATCCGGCCCTTAGTGCAAAGAGCTCCTTGCCCTTGAGTATGATCGCTGGAGGCTAGACTGGCAGATCTGGAGGAGCTGAGGCAAAGAGAGAGAGAGAGATTTTGGAGGGGGGGGGGGTAATGGGAGGGAGGCTCTCACTTGAACCCAACGATTCCTATGACTTGGAGGGTCTGAGGGGAGGGCACCACTAGATACTAATGAAGGGTATTTTTTTAAATCGGGGTGAAGGAGGCATTGGGATGCGGAACTATCTGCCCTGATATTCAAAGGTGGCTGAGGGAGGGGACCTTGTCACAGCTATTTTATATTTTCTTTTTTTTATTATTTTCTTTTTATTGAATTTTAAACAAATTAAAGGAAATACAATACAATATATTCAGAATAGAAAGATTAATAACAGAAAAATTACAATCCTTTATAAGTTCACAAAAAAAAGGAAAATGATCTATTCTGTAACTATATTGTCCCTTATTAAAGGAAAACATGGAGAGACCAAGATGTGGAGGAAGCAGTTAGATTAAGGAAAAAAAATTAAACACAATACCAATGCAGTGTAGTTTATGCCGCTCATTTATCATTAGACTACTCAAAGCGGTGGTATCTAGGAATGAGAATGAGAATCTAAATAAATATGTAATTGTTCGGGGTCATTAAATGCATACTTAGAATCTTTATAGAAGATCATACATCTGCATGGAAAATGTAGCATGAATTTTGCCCCTCTAGCAATGGCCTCCCCCCTCATTGCAATAAACTTTCTTCTTCTTAATTGAGTATTCCTTGCAATGTTCAGGAAAATTTTTATCTGATGGCCAGAAAAGTTCAACTTTTGAAATCGAAAATAGGATCACAGGACAGCGTCTTTCTCTGTAACAAATACAAATTGGACTAATAAAGTTGCTCTCGTTTTTATATCCATTTCAAAGGATTTCTCCAAAAAATCAGACAAATTTAAGTTAGGATCTAATTGATCTTCTTGTTGTGGTATATTGACTCTTCACAAAGACGTTGAGGCAAATAGTAAATTTTTGATATAACAGGCAAAGCCTGATCTGGGTATTTCAATATATTTAGAAGATAGCTTTTAAATAAGTAATTTGCCGACAACATTTTCATCTTAGGAAAGTTTAAAATCCTAAGATTTGCTCTCCTTATTTGGTTTTCCATTATCTCCAATTAATTCTCATGTATTTTTTCTGACTTTATTAAGTTGATCTGAATTTTCTCCATATCTTCTATTTTCTCATTTATTACTTTGACCGATTTATCTATATTTTCCATTTTTGTCTCAAGAATTTGGGTCCTACCAACAGCCTCTTGTACCGTTTGAGTCAATGTATTGATGGCTTTTTGCATAGTTATAAGAATATTCCGTATTTCTTCTAAAGTTACTTGTGGTGAAGCAACTAGTGGGGTAGAACATATTACAGTAATTTTATCACTCTCTGTTCCTACCTCCAGTAAGCCTTCTCCATGCTGGTCCTGGCGTTGTTGTGCCATCTCTTCTAGGCTCCTGGAACCGGATACTTCCAGGTTCTCTGAAGAACCGGACAAACTCTCATCTATTCTCTAGACGCCTAGGTATGTCGGGTTAGGTTCTTGTATTAAATTTTCAAGGAAACTATCCTCTCTCAATCCCATCGGTGGGTCAGGTACTGTTGGTGCGCCCGGGCTCAATGATGTATCAAAGGTCTGGGGGCTTGGCAACTGCTCCTTACCAATTGCCCCAGCGACCTCGCCTCCTGGCGGTATCGGTGGTGTCCTTGCAAACATAGCTTCTATCCTCGGCTGTCTCATTTCAGAAACTGGCGTGGAGGTTACATCTCTAACACGGGCTTTCCTCTTGGTGTGAGGCATAACTTGAGGTGATTTTTAAAGGGAAATCTAGGAAATATACGGTAGGACAATATCGAAAGCCGGGAGCTGCTACGTTTGCGTGTTCACTGCATGGTGGCCATCTTGGTCTCCTGACTTTCAGGCCTGTCTTTTACATGCGCATGAGCCCTTAGAGAATGAGTATGATCGCTGGAGGTTAGACTGGCAGATCTGGAGGAGCTGAGGCAAAGAGAGAGAGAGAGGGATTTGGGAGGGGGGTGGGGTAATGGGAGGGAGGCTCTCACTTGAACCCAACGATTCCTATGACTTGGAGGGTCTGGGGGGAGGGCACCACTAGATACCAATGAAGGGTATTTTTTTAAATCGGGGTGAGGGGGGGCATTGGGATGTCGGGGGGGGGGGGCTGTAGAACTGCCTGCCCTGATATTCAAAGGTGGCTGAGGGAGGGGACCTTATCGCAGCTATTTTATACTTTCTGATTGGGTTGGGGGGATCCATCATCATGCAATTTTGGACATATTTTTATAATTTGGATACTGAGGCCGCCATTCAACTTGACTCCCACACAATTTTTACTTTTTTGGTACAATTTGTTTTTCATGGGTCAGCCTTTTAAGGTAATTGTGGCCCCATGCTTTGGGGACTGACATCGCAGGTTAAGAGACAATGCCGCATTGTTTTGCCTTACAGTGTTTTACCGCGAGACAAAACAATGCAGTGATGCAGCTGCAATGTTTTTTGGGGGAGGGGCTCACTATCGCGCCTACACTCTCCTGCGATAGTGGGACCTGTTCCGTGAAAAAAACATTGTGGTTTGATGTATCCATTCCAAGCCTTTGTTAGCTTCCTTGTTAGCATTTCATAGCCTGTCTGTTCATTCTGGCCAGATAGACAGTAGCACACCCCCACTGCTATTCTATTCCCCTTCTCACATGGAATTTGTATCCATAAAGATTCTCCAGTGCATTTTGTTTCCTGCAGAGCTAGTATCTTAACTGAGTCTCTGCCCTCTTTAACATATAGTGCCACCCTTCTACCAATTTGATCCATCCTATCATTGCGATATAATTTGTACTCTGCTATGACATTCTCCCGTTGGTTATCCTCATTTTACCAGGTCTCTGAGATGCCAATTGTATCTGCCTCTTCATTCAGTGCTATACATTCTAATTTTCCATCTTATTTTTTTAGACTTCTAGCATTTGCATATAAACATTTATTTTACAAATTTCTTAATCTCTCTTCCAGATTAAATATCGCTCAAAGCAATTTACAATCATCAAATATAAAAAAAATATACATGAAATCAACTTTACATTAAAACAATTATAAAATATGTAACCCTTACCCAGGGTATTTAGTATTTATAATCTTGATCCCTGGGGGGGATTCTTTCTATGTGTGTGTGTGGGGGGGTACTCTTGTCTATGGCCCAGACAATGTGAAAGAACTTTAGTGTGTCTCCTGGATATTTTTGTAGCTGTGGCATCCCTGGGAGGGAGATGCTGCAAAAGAACAGGTAGGACCAGGTACTGGGAGTTAAATAATAAATTACTGATTAGGCAAAATAAAGTCCATAATTCAGAAGTGTGAGATTACATCAGACTGATGGTACAGGAATGGCTTTTGAGTAGGTAGGTGGCCTTTGTGTCAGACATCTGGGTAGAGCCCATGGTGACTATAAATGTACAGACTCTCCCAGCAGCCGTCCCATGGAATTCTAGTGAGGGGTCCCCTTTACATTGCAAAAATCCTACCTTTAGACCTCTTCCTCCCCTTAGACACCCAGCCTGTCCTGATTCCTTGATGTGCAGAGTTCTGGATGGGGTCTCCTCCTCCTTCTCCTTCATCCTCTGACTCAGTTGTTCCTTTTCCTTAGCTGTTACTTCTGGGATTTTTCTTGTGGAAAACTCAAGGGATCAGATTATTCCTCAGCACTGCAATCCCAGTGGGGAAGGGGGATCCAAAAACCTCCCCATTTAACTTAAAGGTCACATAATACTTTCAAAAATTCAAATGGATATCTTCTCTGCCCTCACTGTCTCTCACAGCAGAATCCATCACTAGTGCTTGTCTACCTAGGGAGTAGAGTAGGCTCCCCTGAAGAGAGCTCCTTCGCCTCAAAGGGGTATCAGACTAAAAATCTCTCTCTCTGTAAAATAGAAGGACCCTCAGGCAGGGAGAGCACTGGGAGGTGTCACTTCTAAAAGAAACTCCTTGGGGTGAGATTGGGAAGCCTCACCAGAATGTGGAAAAAATACATCTTGCTCTCTGAGTTCTCTCTAAGTGAATCCCACAGTGTCTTAAAATGACTGAGCTAAATAGCACTGAGGCATCCAATCAAAACCTCCAGGTGGGAGGGACTGAAGGGCATGGATGGCTCCCTTGCTAAGTGTATTATAATGACAGGGATAGTGGCATCTAGTGGTCAGGCCAGGATAGTCTGACACAAACAATAACATCAAATAAAATACAAAAATAACACTAAACAATACACTCAGAGGTGAATTTTAAAAGCCCAGTGTATTTCAAAATCTGGAGCACGTTGGGATCACACGCAGACATTGAAATGTAAAAGCTGCCCAGATAAGTGCGTATCCACCGCTGCGCAAACATTTCCAAAGTTTTCAAAAAGGGATGGCGCTTGGGAGTGGTCCTGGGTGGGACATGGACGTTTCAGGGCATAGCCAATAGATGAGCACGTAAATATTTACAAGCCTGGGGGGTGCACCCAGATCCCCTGCCACGTAAGTTTACTTCTGCTAGGGATGAGGTATAAGCTAAAAATTAAAAAGAAAGAGCCATTTCTTAGGGGTTTAAAGGGTTTGTGGTAACTGGGGGGAGTGCAGACTATCAAACCAGGGGAGTTTGGAGGGCCTAGCTGTTAACTGGGCAAACTGGTGGACAAACTGGTGAAACTGGCAATGGCATGGATTTGTGCCCCTTTTAAAATTCCCTGACTTACGCAGTATAAGTGGGAATTACAAGCATAGGCACGGGCCCACTTAAAATTGGGCACACATGTATGTATGGTCAGGCTATTTTATAATGTGGGCAAATAAATAGGGATGTGAATCGTGTCCTCGATCGTCTTAACGATCGATTTCGGCTGGGAGGGGGAGGGAATCGTATTGTTGCCGTTTGGGGGGGTAAAATATCGTGAAAAATCGTTAAAAATCGTTAAAAATCGAAAAAATCGAAAAACCGGCACATTAAAACCCCCTAAAACCCACCCCCAACCCTTTAAATTAAATCCCCCACCCTCCCGAACCCCCCCCCAAATAACTTAAATAACCTGCGGGTCCAGCGGCGGTCCGGAACGGCAGCGGTCCGGAACGGGCTCCTGCTCCTCAATCTTGTCGTCTTCAGCCGGCGCCATTTTCCAAAATGGCGCCGAAAAATGGCGGCGGCCATAGACGAAAAAGATTGGACGGCAGGAGGTCCTTCCGGACCCCCGCTGGACTTTTGGCAAGTCTCGTGGGGGTCAGGAGGCCCCCCACAAGCTGGCCAAAAGTTCCTGGAGGTCCAGCGGGGGTCAGGGAGCGATTTCCCGCCGCGAATCGTTTTCGTACGGAAAATGGCGCCGGCCATACGCGTATGGCCGGCGCCATTTTCCGTACGGAAAATGGCGCCGGCAGGAGATCGACTGCAGGAGGTCGTTCAGCGAGGCGCCGGAACCCTCGCTAAACGACCTCCTGCAGTCGATCTCCTGCCGGCGCCATTTTCCGTACGAAAATGATTCGCGGCGGGAAATCGCTCCCTGACCCCCGCTGGACCTCCAGGAACTTTTGGCCAGCTTGTGGGGGGCCTCCTGACCCCCACGAGACTTGCCAAAAGTCCAGCGGGGGTCCGGAAGGACCTCCTGCCGTCCAATCTTTTTCGTCTATGGCCGCCGCCATTTTTCGGCGCCATTTTGGAAAATGGCGCCGGCTGAAGACGACAAGATTGAGGAGCAGGAGCCCGTTCCGGACCGCTGCCGTTCCGGACCGCCGCTGGACCCGCAGGTTATTTAAGTTATTGGGGGGGGGGTTCGGGAGGGGGGGGGATTTAATTTAAAGGGTCGGGGGTGGGTTTTAGGGGGTTTTAGTGTGCCGGCTCACGATTCTAACGATTTATAACGATAAATCGTTAGAATCTGTATTGTATTGTGTTCCATAACGGTTTAAGACGATATTAAAATTATCGGACGATAATTTTAATCGTCCTAAAACGATTCACATCCCATCTAGGTGTGCGCTGATGCACATGTGCCAAAGAGTACCCTTGCACCGGTTGGAAAGTTATTGTCCCTATCACATAGCTACACCCGCTGCTATCTTCCTTATCAGCCCTGCTGTAATCCTGCCTTAACCCCTCTGCCAAGGTCAGGAGCCAAGTTTTCAGCCCTTTCCAAAATTTTAATATATCTTAGGGCACTTGGCAATTCATTCCAGATTTTCGGTATTGCTGTGGAAAAAGCCCTGTTCTGCAAATGAACTTGTTTAAATGTTTTTCCTGAAGGCAATTGAAGCTGTAATTTTAAATTAATTCTTAACTCCTGCTCAATTTTATACCACTTAATTCGGCCTCGTAATTGAGGTGGACCAATTTCATGTAGAATTTTAAGTGCTAATAATAGGGATTTAAACTTGCATCACTGTACTACAGGAACCAATGCAATTTCAAAAGCAACAGTGCTGCTGAAACACTCCGCGAACATCCCATTATCTCCCGTGCTGCTGCAATTTGGATCACCTGCAACCTCCTGTTATCATTTCAAAATGTTTCTTGTTTGTATTTACAACTTGCTTATCAGTTGACAGAGGTAATTTGTCTGCTCTTTACTCACAGGCAACTGGGCTACTTAAACATTTATTACAACCTCTCTGTTGGGATTCCCTAACTTCCCTGTTTTGTTAGTATCCTTCTATGATATAGTGTCCCTAGTGTTCCCCTATTTACCTGTGCAGGACTAGGCTAGATGCTTGGTTCACCTTAAATTCCTTAAGGAGAGTATACTACATGAGTGGGGTCCTGCGGGGCAGGTGGGGTTCAGAGGACATAACCAGAGACCTGGGGAATAAGAGCTGGGATCCAGGTGGGGATAACCATACCAGGTCAAGGTCTCCAGGAGGAAGGCAGCTCCTGCAATGTAACACTGTCCAAATACTGAGCTGAGACCAGGAGCAGATTGAAGGAAAATATCGCCCAGGATTTTTTCAAAACTGGCCCATGGGGTATCTGACACCCTCATGAATTTTCCCTGCAGCACATATACCTTCCGACCACAGCAGGATGGGCTCTGCCATGGGGCCTCACAGGCCTCCAGGGCTTGTGCTAGCTTTTTTGCTGCCCTGTGCAAACAATTACTGTATGTGCCCCTGGATCATTCAGTCTCTGTTCCGCACCCATCAAAAAAAGCCCAGCTGCCTCCAGCAATCTATAATTTTAAAAACAGATCCCCCCAAATAGAAACTATGGTCAAGGGAAGGGTATTAAGTACCCCAAGGAAACCTTACAGCCTTGCACACACACACACATCCTCTACAGACACACACCACACACACAATTCAATTATGCATTTATAACAGATTTTACATGAAAAAGAACAGTCAAAAGTACAGTCTTCTGAGGCAAAATATCACTTACAACATGCTTATTATATTTACATGCACTGCTGTGGTGCCAATCAGGAAATCCTGCAAAAAAAGACACTTGGAGCTCCTATGGAATTACATTTTTTGTAATGTGTGTTGTGAGGCCCGATCGCGATCGCATGCGATCGGGCCTCCCTACCTCTTTCCCGCAGGCTGGACGGGGCTCCTCTTCCGGTGGTCCACGGAGCACGGGCCGCGGCGTGACAGTGTCCTGCTGTCAGAAGACTGCATCAGGAGAGCCGCGGCTGGCCGCGCCCCTTAAGGGGGCTGGGCCGCGGAGATGAGGCCGGCCCCGGAAATGGACATCATCTGAGAGGGAGATTTAAACTCCCTCAGTGAAGACTGGGATGCCTTCACAACAGGTCTTGTGGTTTGCTGTGGTTCATGCTGTTTGTTTCCTTCTGACTCCTGCTTTGTTCCGGTTTTGCCTTGCCTGCTGCCTGCCTGGACCTCGGATTGGACTCTGACCTTGCCTTGCCTGCTGCCTGCCTGGACCTTGGATTGGACTCTGACCTTGCCTTGCCTGCTGCTTGCCTCGAATCCGGACTGGACTTCACGCGGCATTGACGGCGCTCTGTTACTGACACCTGCCTGGAACCAGGACGTTGCATCTGGTTGTCTTCGGCCTGTACCCAGTTCGCGCTGAGGCCCAGCGAAGGGTACTGAGGGGTTGCGGTACCGGGACTTCCACCTTCCGGAGGCGAAAGGCACCTAGTTTCCTCAGGTGGGTGTCTTCTCACTCTGGGTCAAGGGTCCACAAACATAACAATGTGTGCTGGGTGTGGGCTGGGCCCTCAGAAAGCCATGAATAAACAGAATTACTATTACAATATAGTAAACCCAAGAACCCAACATGAAAAAAAGCTATATTCAAATTCTGGGATCACCTCACCAAAAAAAAAAAAAAAAAGACCCCTTCCACTGCTAAACATTTTGTAAAGTAACACAAAACCCTGCAAAAAAGAAAAGGTGCCTACAACCTTGTCATACCAGATAACAGAACTGACTCTCAGGTCTCATAACAGCAACCTTATGAAAAGGAAGCAATGCAAATACTACACCAGGCCTTAGAATATTAATACACCACCTACTGGGATAACAGAACAAGCCAGACTGCTACAAATCTCTACAGAGAAACTACACGCTAGCAGCAATACTGCACCTCAGACACACACAGGCAGAACACAGACTGACCCTTACCTAATACAGAAATAAAGGATTACTTTCCCCTTGTCAATCTTTTCCTAATTCTTTCTCCAGGCTCACTCTTGTCTTTCTGCTTCTTCTCTCTTCTCTCTTCTATCTTCTTCCCATCCTCTCTCTCTCACACAAACAAAGGCTCATGCTTTCTCTCAAAGACTCCCTTACACACAAGCTATTACTCACACACCCAGGCTCCCATTCTCAAACCCAGACTTCCATCCTCATACACACACCCAGGTGCCCATTTCCACATACAAACACCCAGGCTCCCATACAAACACCCAGGCTTCCATTCTCACACGCACGCACCGGGGCTCACCACAAACCCCTTCTTCGCTGCCAGGGGGATGGGCTCCCGTGGTGGCCTTACTTCGGCGGATCAATTCACTGCCACAGGGACAAGCTCCCATGGCGGCTTTGTTTCAGCAGGGGGGAGGCTTCACCATCTTGAGGACGGGCTCCTGTGGTGGTCTTGTTTCAGCAGGGGGTCTTCGCTGCCACAGGGAGGGGATCCCGTGGAGGTCTTGCTTTGTGTGTCTTCTTCACCACTCCGCAGTCTCTCCTGCTGCTGCCGCTGCCCTCCCAGGTATACCAGGAAAAAAAAATCACGTGATTGGAGTGACCAGCCCACCGGGGGAAGCCCAATCCCCAGATAGGGCAATCTGCCCCTAGCTGAGATGAAGCTGAACTGTTACTGAGGGAAGCAGTACTGAATTGTAAGTAAAGAGAGTACATTGTTCTGAAGGGAAGACAGTCTACTATTGTACATGTGTGAAGCTGTAATAAAGATGTACTGTTTTAAGAAAGGCTAGAATCAGACTAGTTTGTCTCCAGGCCTGTGGGAATTACCGCTCATTCCCACACCTTCAAGGACACATCATGTCAAACCATATGGAGTCATGCATGGGATTGTTCTAAAGCTTTGCACAGAAAAAAAAACAACCCAGCTTCCAAGAAAGTGTCTGTTTGGAGTACAGAAAGAGTTATGAAGCAGACTTGTGGTTCTAAACATAGTACAGAACACGGGGCCTGTGGCTCCAAAACAAAGTACAGAGCACAGGGGTACACAGAGTATGGTAGCTTATGAAAGGGTGTGTCTCAGAAGCTGCACTGAAAAAAAAAACATTTAAAAGTTTCAAGTAGAGAGGAAACTGTCAGTGATCCTGGGTGCAAAATCAGCCAGGAAGTGGTAGATTTGTACCAGCTAACGGGAGAAGCCTGGCTGTGAGATAGATAGGGATTACAAGTGATTTAGTAATTGCTGTTTATGCAGGCTTTTTTTTTTTTTTTACTTTTTTTGCCTTGAAAAAAGAAAAGAGGAAGGAACACTGGCGCAGCAGAGCTTCGCTGAACAGGGTGTGGCCCTGGTCAGCTCCAGAGTGGGCTGTGAGTGTGGCTAATGAAAACAGGGTGGGGCCCTCTTCCAGCAAGCAGCCACTCTGCAGGGAAGGTGTGCAGCTATGAGAAAACCTAGAGTGGAGCAGCCAAGGTACTGCAGCACCAGAATGCAGCAGTCTGAGAGCATGACTGAAGGAAGCTGGCAAGCACTGATCCAGAATCTCCAACAGGGAGATAGGAAATTACAAGAGAGCCTTGCAAGGAGTCAACGGGCCTGGGCTGAGCAAAAAGAGAACCAGGAATCACATTGAGCCATGGTCAACTTCTATTTGGAGTGGAGCCTCGTGACCTTGTCAAGAAGTGATGACACAGAGTACCCAAGAGGGGGAACCACAGAGTGGCCAGTGGGCTGCAACACAGATTGGCCAGAGGATGGCGCTACAAGTGGTCCTGAGGAAGACCCTGTAGGGTATCAAAACACTACCAGGAGTCTAGAGAGTGTTCCCGTGAGAATCCCCAAGAAGGGGACGGTGAAGAATCCTAAGAGTGGAGTCACAGAGATCCCTGGAGAGGGCAACACAGACTGCCAAAGAGGAGGCAGTATTGAGAAGTTGGAAGTTGGTGCAATAGGAGGTCCCAAGAAAGATCCTGTAAGATACCCAAACACTACCAGGAGTCCAGAGACAACTCCCGTGAGAAGCCCAGAGAGAGAGGGCATGGAAAGGCAAGCAGGAAATGCCATGGAGAATTCAGAGGGTGGCATTGCCCCAATGAGAGAGGCTGCGGAGGATCCAGTGACTGGCATGGGTGAGTGGCCAGAGTGTACAGAGGTGGAAACAGCTGAGAACGCAGAGGGAGGTGCTGCGGAGAACCTGTAGGAAGAGTCCATTAAGAGCCCAGAGGATGGTGCTGTGGAGACTCCAGCAAATGAGGATACAGAGGAGCCAAGGAGGGGCTCTACATCAGAGATACCAGATGCCAGGAGATAGGCGCAGCTGGTTATAGAGAAACCAGAGCTGTTGGTTTCCCAGTCAGTCAATATTGGGGTGGAATTCAAACCCAGAGTCAGCCTTAGTTAAAGGACTGGGGATATATCCTGCATGAATGGCACACTGGGTGGTGGTTGTGATGTTGTCAAGGGTAACACTAAGAGATGGGGGTGAGCATGTCACTAGGTCCCTATTCCCAAGCATAGCTGGTGGGAAGCTAGAAGAAAGGGAATGGGATGTCTTAGACTCTCCTGCATGGGATCTAGGAGGGAGTAGGGATGCTTGGCCCGACAGATTCAAGCTGAGGGGAGGGGGTATGTGAGATTGTGCTTCTAGTGTTCCCCTATTTACCAGTGCAGGACCTGGCTAGATGCCTGGTTCACTTAAATTTCTTAAAGAGAGTATTTACTATGGATGGGATCCTGTGGAGCAGGTGGGGCTCAGATGGCATAATCAGAGACTGGGGAATAAGAGCTGGGATCCAGGTGGGGATAACAAGACAAGAACCAGGTCTCCAGGAGGAAGGCAGCTCCTGTAATGGTCCAAACACTGAGCTGAGACGAAGTTGAACTGTGAGTACTGAGGGAAGCAGTACTGAATTGTAAGTAAAGAGAGTACACTTTTCTGTAGGGAAGACAGGCTACTATTGTGCACGTATGAAGCTGTAATAAAGAGATACTGTTTTAGGAAAGGCTGGAATCAGACTAGTTTGTCTCCAGGCAATCACCGCTCGTTCCCACACCTTCAAGGACACATTATGCCAAACCATGAGCTTCTGAGTGACTGTCAGCTTTTCCCTATCATCCAGTTTAAAAGTTGCTCTATCTCCTTTTTAAAATTTAGTGCCAGCAGCCTGGTTCTACTGGTTTCCCCTTCCTCAGAATGTTCCTAATAAACCTAAAACCTAAAGATCTAAACATGTATATCCTAGAGGAAAGGTGAGCTAGGGGAGATATGATAGGGGCATTCAAATATCTCAAATGTTTCCATGCACCAGAGGTGAGCCTTTTTCAATGGAAAGGAGGCTCTAGAATGAGATATCATTAGATGAGGTTGAAAGGAAGTAGATTCAGAAGTAATCTTAGGAAATATTTCTTTACAGAGAGGGTGATGGATGCGTGGAAAAGCCTTCCAGTGCAAGTGATAGAGACAAAACCAGTATCTGGATTCAAGAAAACATGGAATAAATACAGAGGATCTCTAAGGAAGTGATGAGGATTATAATGCTAAATTAATTGGATGGGTGGGCAGACAGGATGGGCCAAATGCTATTTTTCTGCTGTCATGTTTCTATATTGTTTCTATAGACAAACAAGGAACACACAGGAAAGGAAGGTCACGGAAAAGACCCAGGCAGAACAAGGACAAAGCTAGGAGTATACAGGCTAGGTAGGCCATTGGGAGGCCCAGACATGACAGGGACAAGGCAAGGAGCACATAGGCAAGAGAGGCCACTGGAAGGCCTAGACAGAGCAAGGACAAGGCAAGCAACACACAGACGAGATAAGCCACCGGGATGCCTAGACAAGGGCAAGGCAAGGAGTAGAGGCGAGATAGGCCACTGGGAAGCCTAGACAGAGCAAGGGAAAGGCAAAGAACACACAGGCAAGGTAAGTCACTGGGAGGCCAAGCTAGGGCAAGGTAAGGAACCAGAACAGGGAAACTAAGCATAGACATTGGGCCAAAGGCAGAGTGGAGACACCACGCTGAGGAAGAGAGTAAGCTGTGAGGGATTGTTTTACAGGGCCTTGCTGCACCATGCAGCCTTCAAGGCAGAGGCGAGAGCGGGTCTGAGTGGACCATTGAGGACCCTTGCTGGCAGGGGACCGCCTAGCAGCCAGCTTTGTTACATCTTCTATATACCTCTCTGTCTACCTCGGCTCCTCCAGGTCTGCCACTCTGGCCTCCAGAGACTGGAATCATTTCCTAAGAGCCAAGAGCTTTTTGTACCATGTGCACACATACAGCTTCCCAGCAACAGATTAGATAATTATACAAGTGGCACTCAGAAGAATGGATAGCCCCCATCTTACTGCCGGGCTTCTCTCTGAGTTTTAATTGGTTACACTGATAAAGTTTTAAAGGGTAGAAATGAGTAGGTATGTCTCCATTTAAGGGATGCTAAATGTGACTAGGGTTTTTAAATCTATTTTTTGGGTGTCTTTTACAATGTAAATCAATTTAAATTTGATAACTGGGTGATTAATGATAGGTACTGAATGACTGACTAGCAGTAATACTAAAATTAATCAATCACTAAAAATCAGGGTTAATTTAATGTTAGTTTAAGTGACTAACTGAGTTATTTTGAAGACTCCTCTTAGTGGGGTTGATAACCTTTATATCAAAAAATGAGATGGGGTAAGTGGGAGAGTGAGAACCAAAATAGTAATTAGCTGCCCAGGAACCAGTATTCTCATCTTCTCAGATCAGGTACGTGACCTTTGCAAACTCACATTTCAAACACTGACAAAGAAATACTAGCTTATACTAGCTTAGAGAATCAAAGTTTATTTTCCTACAACACAAATAATTCTAACATTAGCAAAAAAAAAAAAAAAGTACTAACCTTAAAACTAGCAAACAATGATAACACTAGCAAAGAAATACTAATCTTACAAATAGCAGACAACATAAACAGCTAGTAATAGTTTAGCCCTCCAAGAATTAATATCTTTTTAAATTTTGTCTTAAAATGTAAGTGTTTCTTCCCATCAAGACCAAACTTACCATCAGCAAATGTAGGTTCCCTTGTCAGTGTAACCCCTGGGTGGGAGAATCCCAGATAATGGACCCAAAGGCATCTAGAAATAGATCTTATTCTCACACTTCTCACAGACAGCAGTTCACTTCTGATTGTCCAGGGCTCCTTGTGGGGTGAAGCTTTAAGATAACTTTGGCTTTTGAAACACCCAAGTCCCCATTACGTCCATTTCTAAACTGCACTGATGAGCTCCCAAGTTTATAGAAGCAATAATCACACTGGAAAACTGAGTGGTTTACAACTTTACTCCTGGGGGAATTCTGCACAAAACAAATTTAAAATTCTGCGCACAAAAACTTTAAATTCTGAAAACTTAATATTGGTCAAAATAACACAATTTACATGACAGTCTTTAAGTAATTACATTTTAAATTAATACAGAAAAAGATTATTACTTTTTATTATTATTATTATTATTATTATTATTATTACAAGCCCTTCTCTATGGAATTCACTTCCACTAGAACTAAGACAAGACCCCTCCCACCAGTCATTCAAGAAAAATCTGAAAACTTGGCTATTCAGTCAAGCATTTCCCTGACTACTCACAAGCAGCTTTCAATTTGTTATTTTTATATCTGCCACGCTCTAAAATGCATATCTCCAGCTCCACCCTACTCCCCTCCTCTTCATTTTCTTTCCCACAATGGTTCAGTCGATGCACTCAAGCGGAAGTTAGTTTTCCAATGACTTCTGTTTCCAGCAAGACATCTATACATTTAGGAATAGGAATAATTCCTAATACCATGTTTGAGTTAGACGTTGTCTTTTGGCTATCTATTTTTATTTCTTCTTCCTTTATAAAGGCTATTTAAAAGTTTTATTTAAAACATTAAGACATTTAGACATTTATAACTCAGTGTATTTGTCTAATATATTTCTCTATTTAACTTTTGTTTAAAAAGTTCTATTTATCTGTTTGTTCAAAAAGTTATTCGTTATATGTAATTGCTCCCAAGCAAACCTTTCAATAGTTCTCTGTAAACCGATTTGATTTGCATATAATGTAAGAAGACCGGTATATAAAAAAAACATAAATAAATAAATAAATAAATAAATAAGATGCAAAATTTAAAATATTTTGAGCAGAATTTCCCTAGAAATTCACTGTAAGAGTGTCTCTTCCACTCGCTCTCCCTACTCCCCTGGCCACTTTGCCCTCTCAGGCTCCAACACCTCCACCTGCCAGTAACTCTCCCCTCCACCTCTAGGCTCAACCCCTTCCACTCTATTGCCAGTCCCAGAGTTTGACCCCGTTCTCAGTACTGCCCCTCACACAGGCTCCCCTCTGTCGCTCCCTCTCTCTAATACACATGCACACACCCTCATACAGGCTCCCTCACTCTCTTGCAAACACACACACATCCCCTTTTTCATATACACGAGCTCCCAATCTCTCACTCACATTCATCCTCCTTCACAATCTCCTCATATAAGTTCCCTCTCTCTGAAACCCACACTCAAGCATTCCCCCCGCTCTCTTACCTCCTATGCTCTCACACCCTCCTGCTCTCTCTCACCTCCCCTCCCCTCATATAGGCTCCCTCTCTCTGAAACACACACTCATGCATGCCCCCTCCCTTACCTCCCATGCTCTCTCTCACACCCTCCTGCTCTCTCTCACCTCCCCTCCCCTCATATAGGCTCCCTCTCTCTGAAACACACACTCATGCATGCCCCCTCCCTTACCTCCCATGCTCTCTCTCACACCCTCCTGCTCTCTCTCCCCTCATATAGGCTCCCTCTCTCTGAAACCCACACTCAAGCATTCCCCCCTTACCTCCCATGCTCACCCTCCTGCTCTCTTACCCTCCCCTCCCCTCTCTCACTCACACACACAAACACATACACACACATTCTCTCTCACCGGGGCCTTCCTTCTTCGCTGCGAAGGGAACGCATCCCACGGCACACGCGGGACACACGCCGTTCGTGGCATGCCAGGGTCCCCTCTGCTATTTTCTGTGCAGAATTTGGCTGCCTATCCCTTGTTACTCACATATTTGGAGTCCTGGGCCTCCTTTTTCTCTCCTCTCAGCCTGTACCCAGAATTCTCTGTCTTAAGGTGAACTGGGGCTAGATAGCTAAGTCCTGTTCCGGGGTTCCTGAGCATACATGGGAACTTTTGAGTTCTACTTGCCCTGAGATTTCTCAATATTAATGGGGGGGGGGAAGGAGGGGTAGAGCAGGTACAACAACACAACACACTTTCTCTCTTTCCTCCCCCAACAAACAACAACAGGCATTCTTTACCACAGGCCCCTGCAATCCTCATGCACAGGGCCGGTGAAAAGGTCAGTAGTGCCCAATGTAACACCGCCTCCCACCCAACCCACATTGAGTTGAAAGTGCCCCTCTTATAGTGGTAGATGTATATAGAGCCATGTTCTCCCTTGTACATCTCTCTCTCTCGCTCAAAAATCTGGAGATTTTATGTCTACATTTCTGGAGTCTCTGGGCTAAATCTGGAGAGCTCCTGGGTGAATTCCCTCCCTCTCAGCTCACCCATGCAGGGTGAGAACTTGCCCATGCCAGGGCAATCTCCATGGGGTAAGAAAGCCTCTCTTCCCCCACCTGTGGGTCTAGAGGTTTGCTTAACTGCTATTGACCACCTTTCTTTAACCAAGTGAGACTTTTTTACTCTCCCTACTCCCCACAGACCTTGAACCCTGGACTAGGTTGAATCTCCTCCTTTCTTGGTTCTTCCATGGTTGAGGTATCCTTTATAGTATGCCATGTTCAGGCTAGTCCTGAAGTGGTCCCAAAGTGCCTCAGATTGTGGGTAGTCCCATTCTATTACCTCTGGATATGGGAATCGAGGCAGAATTCCGATCTCCATACAGAACTGTCCTGCAGCTGTTGTCAGTACCACCTGATCAGTGGGACGCTGTTGTTGATCTCCATGTATTAGGGATGTGAATCGTTTTTTGACGATTTAAAATATCGTCCAATATATTTTAAATCGTCAAAAATCGTTAGAGGCGATATTTAATAGGAATTCCCCCGATTTATCATCAAAAATCGTAAATTGGGGGAAGGGGGAGGGCGGGAAAACCGGCACACTAAAACATCCCTAAAACCCACCCCGACCCTTTAAAATAAATCCCCCACCCTCCCGAACCCCCCCAAAATGTCTTAAATTACCTGGGGTCCAGTGGGGGGGTCCCGTTGTGATCTTCTACTCTCGGGCCACGGGTGCGTTGATAGAAATGGCGCCGGCGCCATTTTGCTTCCTGTCCCCCGACGTCACGAGCGTAGGAGATCGCTCCCGACCCCCGCTGGACCCCCAGGGACTTTTGGCCAGCTTGGGGGGGTCCTCCTGCACTCGAATCGTGTTGCCGTACGGCTGGCGCCATTTTGCAAAATGGCGCCGGCCATATGGCCATTTTGCAATACGGCAACACGATTCGAGTGCAGAAGGTCGTTCCCGGACCCCCGCTGGACTTTTGGCAAGTCTTGTGGGGGTCAGGAGGCTCCCCCAAGCTGGCCAAAAGTCCCTGGGGGTCCAGCAGGGGTCCAGGAGCAATCTCCTACGCTCGTGACGTCGGGGGACAGGAAGCAAAATGGTGCCGGCGCCATTTCTATCAACGCACCCTTGGCCCGATAGTGGAAGATCACAACGGGACCCCCCCACTTGACCCCAGGTAATTTAAGACATTTTGGGGGGGTTCGGGAGGGTGGGGGATTTATTTTAAAGGGTCGGGGTGGGTTTTAGGGATGTTTTAGTGTGCCGGTTTTCCTGCCCTCCCCCCGATTTATGATTTACATGATATTTAAAAAAACAAAACCGCGACGATCCGATTCCCCCCCCCAGCTGAAATCGATCGTTAAGACGATCGATCACACGATTCACATCTCTACCATGTATACATGCAAGGGTTGCCTTTCTCATTTGTCCTGGGCTACCCTTTGCTCTTCTCTCAGCTTACATTATATCCCCAGCCCAGAGGAGACAGCCTGTACCCAGAATTAACTGTCTTAAGGTGGACTAGGTCCAGATAACTCAGCCATGTTCTTAAATGTTCCAGGGTTCCTGGGTATATACTCTGTCACATCCCAAAGCTCATACCTCTCCTGTAGTCTTCCTGACAGTGCCAAAGTCGACATGCTTCTCCCAAGTGCATCACACTTGGGTCAGTACTAAAATAACTTAATAGCTCTTCTTCTCTGGCAATGGATGTCATTCTGTTCCTCTGTGATGTCACCACTTCTTCCTAGGTTCTTTCTAGGTGAAATTCACCACAGAAACTGAGTCCCTGGGCCCTAGTATACTCAGTGAACATAAAAAAAAAATTTACTCAAAGGGGAAACCAAAATAGGAGAAAGGAAGGATGGAAAATCTTTAGATACAAAAGTATTCAGAATTCTGGGACCAAATATAGGATTATGAAATATAGCCAGCTATGTGAGTTAGCCGAATAAGATTTATCCGGTTAACTTACACAGGATATCCAGTGGCATGGTAATGCCTCTGAATATACCGAGATAAGTACTCAGGTTAGCTAGATTCACTTATCTGGTTACCTTTAGATCTGCTATGGGCACATCTAGCTTATCCTGTTAACTTATCTGGTTAACTTAACCGGATAAGTCTAAATAATGCTGCCTAGCTGGATAAATAGCACTGCCCAGTAAAATCCACTGTCTGCCCACTGACTATCCAGCTAACTACTTAGTTGGATATGTGACTTATCCAGCTAAGTGGTATAGCCAGATATTCATCGGCTGCCACATAGCCGGATGAGTCCAACTTATCCAGTTAAATAGCATTTGAATATGGACCCCCACATTTCTACTTCATTACCCAAGTTTCTGTGAAGAAGATCCTCAGAGTTATTTTTCCAGAAAACTAATCAAAAGAGGGACTGAACAAGCAGAGCTGTCCCACAGCAGAGCAAATCAAGAAAATGAAACTAAGAATCCACAAAAGAAATCCCAAACTAAACTCTGCAGAGGTTTATATACTGCTGGAGCACACCATCTGCTACTCACACATGGGGGAGTCAGAACCCCAACCTCTACTGACAAATCTCTCTGAAGCTCCTCTGCAAGTTAATACACTCCTTCTGGGAAGGAAAAGCAAAGCTTCCTTACATCAGCACTCCCTCTGGACTGAGGCTTACTCAGTTGTTACCTTCCTATGTACACTATAATATATATCTTTATTTAAAAGGCAACTACTTTGAACAAAAATATTTTAAAACGATCTCCTGTGATTGATTTATACTGCAAGTAGATTACAAATCCCCTTCCTATTTCTTAACCATGCTTCTCCTTAACACTTTTTCAGATCAAACACTAGTAACTAGCTGCTTAGGAACCAGTACTCTCACCTTCTCTGATCAAGTAATTGACCTTTGCAAATCGATAATTCAAACACTGACAAATACCTATCTTTTACCAGCTCTGAGCAGTCCTACTTCCCCACAACACAAACAATTCTAGCACTGGCAAACGAATACTAACCTTACAAGTAGTAGGCGATGTGACTTGAGTTTTTAATATGTTTTGTACCAATTTTATGTTTATCTTATGTAAACCGTAGCGAAGGAATATTACTGTGCAACGGTATATAAAAATTGTACAAATAAAATAAATGAACAGTTAGTAATAGTTTAACCCTCCAAGAATTCATATTTTTATTTTGCCTTAAGATTTAAGCCTTCTTCCCAGCGAGCACAAACTCACCACCAGCAAATGAAAGTTCCTCTGGCAGCACTCGCTCCGGACTGCTTATGAAAATGGCGAAAAGAATCGGTCCAAAGATGCAAAATCTTAACTCTGAGGGAACACGTGAAACAGATGTGGCATATATTCCAGTTGTTCCAGCAGAGCTTCCTGTCGCCACATCCGAAATTGGCATCTCACATGCAGGGGTAGATCAAGGCAGTGTGCTGCCTGAGACGAGGAAAAAAAATAGCACCCTCCCCCCCCCCCCCCATCTCAAGGCATGGTACAGATCAAACCACCCAGCGGGTCCGGGGAAGGGGCATCCTCCTTGGAGTTTAGCCTTTTGGTGATTTGAAATGCTGGGGCAGGATTCCCAGAGGAGTGGCAGATAAGAGTGCTATTGATTTTTCCAGGAATTGGGCAACCTTGTCACACTCCCGGGAACTCTACCACCTGCAGGGGCAGATTGGTCTATTGGGGCTTCGGGCATGCCCAGGTGGGCCAGTCAGGGCAGTCACGTAACACCGGTGTTGATCGCAGTGGCCCTATGCCTGCGGAGCCGCTGCGATTAACACCCGGCCCGCAGCGGTTGTTCTGGTGGAGCAGGAGCCTTCACCGAGGCTCATTACTGTTTTTTTGTTTTCTTTGCTTTTCCCGAGGCTGCAGCTACGGTTCCAGAGGCCTATGCTTCTTTTACTTTGTCTCCGCAGTTGCAGCCGCAGCTCTATGGGCCTGTATTTTATTTTATTTTTTTGGACTTTGCCCCCCGCAGCATCGCTGATCACTGTGAGACTGGTACCCACTCCTCTGACTACCCCGACAGTGAAAATGCTCCCGCAGTCTTCCCTAACCCGACCTCATCTTTCATTGCCAAGAGTGGCAGCTGCAGACATCCCGCTGCTGCTTCACCACGCCTGAACACCTCCCACCGATTTCTGCCGATTGCCCCCTTATATTGAGGCTGTGGCAAAAATAACCCCACCCCCCTGTATCAGGCATGCCTATCTCTTCCCACACCAGGGCCATCGGCTTATAACCCTGCCTGCATCTCGTCTGACCATCAATGTAAGTATAATTTTTTTACATATTCAGAGGCAAAAGAGAGGAAGAGAGAGAGAGTGGGAGTGTGCAAGAGAGCCGGCAAGTGTGTGTAGGTGTCAGCTGGTGAAAGGGAGCACATGTGTGTGTTCCAGCAAAGGGAGCATGTGTGTGTAGGTGTCAATGGGAGCAAGGGAGTGTGTGTATGTGTCTTTGGGTGCGAGGGAACATGTGTGTGTAGCTGTCGTGTGCGAGGGAGTGTGTAGGGGTCAGTGAGTGTGAGGGAGAATGTGTGTGTAGGTGTTGGCTGCGAGAAATCGTGTATGTCACTGGGCACAAGGGAGCATGTGTGTGTAGGTGTCAGTCGGAGCAAGGGAGTGTATGTGCGTGTGTGTAAGTGTCAGTGGGTTCAAGGGAGCATATGTGTATAGGTATCACTGGGTGTGAGGGAGCTTGTGTGTGTATGTGTGTGAATGTGTCAGCATGTATAAGGGAGTGTTTGTACATGTCAGCATGTGTGTGAAAGAAGAGAAAGTTTGTGCTCTCCATCACCCCCACTTATCCAGAACAATCTCAGGGTGATTGAAAAATATAGAAAGGGGGAATTTTTAAAATCTTATTGTTATTAATCTGATGTGGCGCTGTTTTAAAATATTTTATTGGTTTTGGGGAAATGTTTTAAAGTTTTATATGAGTTTAATTTTTGGATGTTCAGCTATTTTGTAATATTTATCCTTTTTATTTGTATGGCTTTACTATTGCTGATTTATATTTCTTGATATTTTATGAGGAATGGTTATGTCTCTCTTTTTCTATTGCTGCACTGCATACAGATTCTAGCTTGTTGCGGTTTCCAATTCATTTTTTGTCTGCACATTTCTATTTATTCTTTATGGTCTCTTTATTCTGTATTTGGTAAGGGTTGATCTGTGTTCTGCGTGTGAGACAGAGGTGAGGTATTCTGCTAGCATGTACCTTCCATGTAGGGATCTAGAGCAGCTTAACTTGTTCTGGTGTTTTAGGGCCTGGTGTAATATTTGTAGCATTGCCTTTTCATAGGTAGAGTTGTCACTGTTCAACTGCTGTCTTTTATTGCTGTTTGGTATTGGAGTTTTACTACATTTTAATTGTAATTCAGTTTACCCAAGGCTTTCTGAGAGCCGAACCCATACCCACCATGTATTACAATAGACAATGTAATATGGGATCTAAGTGTCTCTTTATTATTTATTTGGCAGGGTTTTCTTGTTGGCACCACAGCACTGCATGTAAATATAATGTATGTGCTATTAGTGATACTTATACCTCACAAGACTATACTTCAAATGGCTTTTTAATGTAAAAACAATTATAAATGTATAATTTGTAATAGTATATGAGGAGGGAGGGGCTGGGGGGGATACATGGCTGTAAGTTTTACCTAAGATGCTTAATACCCTTGCACCAATCCTGGCTGCACTGGATCCACATAGGAAAGCAGGGTATTGGAGCAGTGCTACTTTGGGTCTCTCCAGTCTTGGCCAGAGCTTCATTTTTCTTTTTTAAGTCCTAGAGGAACTATAGATTAGTCTGGTCTCTCCTCCCCACCCCTCCTTTAGAGTAGGTAGGCAGTGTAAATCCTGGAGAACCATAAGAGCAGCAGACTGTAGCACTAAGCCAATGAGAATACACTGGAATGTGTGTGTATGTGTGCGTGTGTGTGTGTGGTGGTGGTGGTGGTGGTGGGGGGGGGGGGGGGGGGGTTACGGAAAAGTGGAGGCAAACTACAGTTAGAAAAAGGGATGGGGTTAGCCAAGAAGAAGTGCCTGTGCAGTGATGGGGAGACTTCTGTAATCTGGGCATTCCTCCTGAAAGGATCAGCTGGCTGTGGGTCTACTAAAATGGGGGGTGCCAAAAAGGGGCAGGAATCTGCTGGGGAAGGGCTGGCAGCAAGCAGAAACTTTTTAGATAATGATGTTATAGTACTGGAGTGGGGGCACTCATTGTGTGAGCATATGAGCAGCAGCACAATGATGGAATGTTTCAGAGAGAGAGAGAGAGAGAGAGAGAGAGTGTGTGTGTGTGTGTGTGTCTCACTCTCTGTGACCAGAAAGACACCCATACACACGTTCTCTGATGCACCCATACACAAAGTGAGAGTGTGTGTGTGAGTGTCTTTGTGTCAGAGAGAGAGAGAGACACCAACACACATCCTCTCTCGGACACAAAGTGGGTATATGAAAGAGGCGTATGGGTGTTTGTGTCTGAGAGACTATGTGTGTGTCTGACACTGATGGCAAATGTGGTCGTCACATTACTTGGCAAATGCTTCAAGAGCTGATTAGTTGACAAGAGACTTTAATAACGAACCAGGAATCCAAGATAGAATTATGAGAGATGTAACTAGACTGGGGGGGGGGGGGGTGGATGGCAACCAATTGCATGGATGGAAAAGGGCACACAGCTCTATTTGCTCACCCTTGTCTAGGGTGTGCTCTACTACTAAAGTATTTAGGAAAAATGTGAAATTTATGTTGGAGATTTTTTGACTCAATTTCGTCAGTCTCCAGTCACATGATGTACCCTATGAAAGGTCAGTTTGGCATGCTTTTGGGAACTGTTGAAACACATGCTGCAAGGAAATCGCACAAGGGAATGAGACAGATATCCTGTGGACCGGTTTTGAAAAAAATCCCCTGGGCTGATATTTTCCTGCAATCTACCCCGCACCTCCTGTCTCTTATTTGACCCCTGGGGAAGTGGGCGAATGGTTTGTTTTTTGTGTATGTGTGATGCATCCTTTCCAGGCTGGTGCAAGGGTATTGGGCACCTAGGCAAATCTTACAGCCTTGCAATCCGCCCGCCCCCCCCCCCCACACACACACCCTGGCCCTTCCACATACAATTACAAATTATGCATTTATAATAACATATTTTACATGAAAAAGCACAGTCATGTGAAGTAAAAACATCCCTTACAACAGGAATATTATATTTACATGGAGAAGGACTGTCGCTAGTTAACAAGAAACTGGAGGGGAGTGGTATAGATGAAACTCTGTTTACAGAAGAGAATGTATGGGAAGAGCTAGGAAAACTGAAAGTGGACAAAGCCATGGAGCCTGATAAGGTTCATCCCAGGATACTGAGGGAGCTCAGAGATGTGCTGGCGGCTCCGCTGTATGAACTGTTCAATAGATCCCTAGAAACGGGAGTGGTGCTGAATGATTGGAGAAGAGCGGTGGTGGTCCCGCTTCACAAGAGTGGGAGCAGAGAGGAGGCTAGAAACTACAGGCCAGTTAGCCTCACCTCGGTGGTGGGAAAAGTAATGGAGTCACTGCTGAAAGAAAGAATAGTGAACTATCTACAGTCAGAAGAATTGCTGGACCAGAGGCAGCATGGATTCACCAGGGAAAAGGTCCTGTCAGACAAATCTGATTGACATTTTTGATTGGATGACTAGGGAATTGGATCGAGGAAGAGCACTCGATGTCATCTACTTGGATTTCAGCAAAGCTTTTGATACGGTCCTGCACAGAAGGCTTGTGAATAAAATGAGAAGCTTAGGAGTGAGTGCCGAGGTAGTGGCCTGGATTGTAAACTGGTTGACGGACAGAAGACAAGGTGTGATGGTAAATTGAACTTACTCTGAAGAGAGAGCGGTGTTAAGCGGAGTGTCGCAAGGATCGGATTTGGGACTGGTTCTGTTCAATATCTTTGTGAGTGACATTGTGGACGGGATAGAATGGAAGGTTTGTCTTTTTGCAGATGATACTAAGATCTGCAACAGAGTGGACACGCTGGAAGGAGTGGAGAGATTGAGACGGGATTTAAGGAAGCTGGAAGAGTGGTCGAAGATATGGCAGCTGAGATTCAATGCCAAGAAGTGTAGAGTCATGCATATGGGGTGTGGAAATCCGAAAGAATTGTATTTGATGGGGGGGCTGATGTGCTTGGAGCAGGAGAGAAACCTTGGGGTAATAGTGTCTAACGATCTGAAGTTGGCAAAACAATGTGTCAAGGCGATAGCTAAAGTCAGAAGAATGCTGCTGCATAGAGAGAGGACTATCTAGTAAGAGAAAGGAAGTGATGATCCCCTTGTACAGGGCCTTGGTGAGACCTCACCTGGAGTACTGTGTTCAGTTCTGGAGACCGTATCTCCAAAGGAACAGAGACAGGATGGAGGCGGTCCAGAGAAGGGCGACCAAAAGAGTGGATGGTCTTCATCAAATGACTTATGAGGAGAGATTGAAGAACCTAAATATGTATACCCTGGAGGAGAGGAGGAGCAGGGTGATATGATACAGACGTTCAGATACTTGAAAGGTTTTAATGATCCACAGTCAACAACAAACCTTTTCTGTTGGAAATAAAATCAGTAGAACTAGGGGTCACGATTTGAAACTCCAGGGAGGAAGACTCAGAACCAGTGTCAGGAAGTATTTCTTCACGGAGAGGGTGGTGGATGATTGGAATGCCCTTCCGGAGGAAGTGGTGAAGACTAAAACTGTCAAGGAATTCAAAGGGGCATGGGATAAACACTGTGGATCCATAAAGGCTAGAGGATGGGAATGAAGAGAAGAGCCATGGGGATGGCTTGCTGGAATGGAAGCTACTACTTGGTTATTACTACCCTTACTCAATAAGCCTTCACACGGTTAATGCAACTCCAGCATTGCTCTCTGCTATTACTAGCAACGGTAACATGGAATAGACTTAGTTTTTGGGTACTTGCCAGGTTCTTATGGCCTGGATTGGCCACTGTTGGAGACAGGATGCTGGGCTTGATGGACCCTTGGTCTGACCCAGTATGGCATGTTCTTATGTTCTTAACCTGAAAGTAGGGTGAAGCAGTCATGGACAGAGAGTTTTGAGGAACACTTTTTGCCATCTTAAAATTTTGCCACCTGAGGTGACCACCTCACCCTGCTGAGTGTGGTGGAGTCAGAGGTCACAGCTGCCTTAGAACTCAAGCCATCCTTCTCAGAAGATCCAGGTCTCTGGCCAAAAATATGCAATAAGTTGAAAGGCTTCCTTGTCCTAAATGGTCCAAAGCTAGTGAAAGCATTCATTTCCGAAAGAACGTGTTCACAGAAGAAGCTTTCATCGTGTTTATTATTGGCATGGAAAACTCAGTGGTTCGAAAGTGGAGTGACAATGACTTGTGTAGTAAAAGATCATGGATGTCACATTCTGCTTTTGCTGCAGACTGTTCCTAGCAGATACCAATATTATATTTATTTTATTTAATTTACTTACAGCACTTATATTCTGCAAATCAAGGCACATAACCAGCCTAACTGGGTTACACAAGAACAGAAACATTTTAGTCAAAAGGACAGTGCATAAACCAAACAGAAAGTCAACCGCAGCACACAAACAAATTCAAAAACCGAGCAAAAGCCTAATGAAAAATGTGTGCCTTTAACCTTTGTAGAAAAAAGCGTATAATCTGGAATGTCTTGAAGCTGACGAAGCTCAAGTGTTAAGGCATTCCATAGCACTGGACTGATTACTGACAAAGCCCATTTCCTCGTTACCTGCAGCCGAGCTTCTTTACGGGAGGGGACAATTAAAAGATGTTTACTGACAGAGTATAGTGTTCGCCTAGAAACATGCTTGTGCAGAAACTCCCCCAAATACTGTCCCCTGTCCCCTGTAAAGGCCTTAAAAACCAGCGGCATTATTATTTTTGGTGCTAAAATGCATTTCTTGGGGGTTGGGCAGGGGTGTTTCTTGGCCAGCAGGTGGTTGCAACTTTTGGTGGGGAAGTGACCATTGGAGTGGAAGGCCTGCCACTTTTTTTGTGTTAAAGTTGCGCTACTTACCCGGATATCTTTGAAGTTAGCTGGATAAGAAGCTAGTTATCCGGCCACATATAAGGCTAGATAACATTAGGCCTAACCAGCCATATTCAAACAGTAGCCGGTTAGGTTAAAGTTAGCCAGCCAAATGTGGTCAGATAACTTTAATCAAGAATATTCAGCAGGAGGTTTCTCCCGCTGAATATATGGGACAAGTTATCCAGCTAACTTTTGCTGGATAACTTGTCCACTATCTGGCCTACTGAATATGGATCTCAATAAAATTTAAAAACAAAAAAAAATCCAGATTAGGGAGCACCTAAGAAAAATAGCTTCACTAAAGAAATTCACATTTCTTACTTTGGAAGAAGAATTCAAACTGATAAAAAAAGATTTTGGAACACCAAAGTCTGTGAAATATTATTCCATCATTCTGGACTGTGCCTCTTACATTAGCCACACTGAACAAAATGACTTTAATAGTGCGAATTGTAACAGCAGAAGAACCTTTATTTAAAAAATGAAACTTCTGTAGTAAATGTCAGAGAACATTTTCTGGAATCCGTTGATGTATGAGCTGGGATGACAGATGTGCTGCTTGGAAGGTTAAAGGGAATGGACATTAGCATTGTGGATAGGAGAGGACAGGGCTGTGATGAAAGGATAAAAGAGCAGCACACAGCCTCTCAGGTGTGGGAGTTAAATCCGCTAGCCTTTTTTTTTTTTTTTTATCATCCCTTGTAGTTCTCATTCATTGATCTTGATAAGTTATTGATATTGCTTCTACCTGTGTTGAAGCATTTACCTTCTTTAACACTATTCAAAGTACGTGTGTGCATTTTTCTCCGTATCCTCTCATCGATGGCACGTTTTAAGGCAACATCTGGGAGCATCATAGCTTACAGTGAAACCGCTGAGCGCACCACAAGACGGGAAAGCCGTGTGGAGACAGTAAAGTCTGTCCACAACCAGACTGGAGAAGTGAACGATGTCATGACTGCAATTATGGAAGATGATACTTTGTTAGGAATTACCCAGGTCAAAACAAAGGCAGAAGGAATGGGAATTGTAAGCACTATTATGTTACCCCCCTTTCCAGGTCAGCTCTTGGACACAGGGGCACACAGGGAGGCCTAACAGATCACGCAAGGCCCCATGACCCCCCCTGGGTTTCCCACAGCCAGTGGCGTAGCCACGGGTGGGCCTGGGTGGGCAGCTGCCCACCCAATTTAGACCCAGGCCCACCCAACTGACACCGGAACTGCAAGGCTGTCGCGGGATCCCATCCCCGCGACAGTGAAGAGGAGAACCCACGCCTCGCGCGCCATCACGGCACACGTGGGGAAGCGGTCCTACAACCATATGGCCGACCGATCTTCCTGTTGGGGGGGGGAAGAAGAGCGGAAGCGCCGCGCACAGCTTCCGCTTCCTCCCCCCAGAGCAGGAAGATCAGCTGGCCTCCTGCTATCTTCGAGCCATACGGCCGACCGATCTTCCTGTTGTGGGGGGGGGGGGGGGTGAAGAAGAGCGGAAGCGCCGCGCACAGCTTCCGCTTCCCCCCCCCAGCAGGAAGATCGGTCGGCCGTATGGCTCGAAGATAGCAGGAGGCCAGTGGCTGCAGGAGAGGCAGCTGATCTTCCTGCTCTGGGGGGAGGAAGCGGAAGCTGTGCGCGGCGCTTCTGCTCTCCTCCCCCCCCCCCCCCCAAACAGGAAGATCGGTCGGCCATACGGCCCGAAGATAGCAGGAGGCCAGCTGATCTTCCTGCTCTGGGGGGAGGAAGCGGAAACTGTGCACAGGCTTGAATGTGTATGTGAGGATGAGAATGGGAGCCTTGTGTGTGTGTGGGTGAAAATCGGACCCTGGGTGTGTATGGGAGTGAGAATGGAGTCTTGAATGTGTGTGGGCGATAATGGAAGCTTGAATATGTGGGTGAGGATGGAAGCTTGAATATGTGGGTGAGGTTGGAAGCTTGAATGTGTGTATATATGGGTGAGGATGGAAGCTTGAATGTGTGTATATATGGGTGAGAATGGGAGCCTGGGTTTGTGTGTGTGTGTGGGTGAGAATGGAAGCTTGAATATGTGGGTGAGGATGGAAGCTTGAATGTGTATATATATATGGGTGAGAATGGGAGCCTGGGTTTGTGTGTGTGGGTGAGAATGGAAGCTTGAATATGTGGGTAAGAATGGGTGCTTGAAAGTGTGTATGTGTGGGTGAGAATGGGACCTTAAATGTGTGGGTGAGAATGGGAGAATGGGTTTGTGTGTGTGGATGAGAATGGGTGCCTGGATGTGCGTCTGTGTGTGCATAAGAATATAAGCCTGGGGAGGGGTGAGAAAGTGAGAGCTTGTATGTCTGCAGAGAATGTGAGCTGTGGGGGGGGGGGGGGGGGGGGAGAGCATATGAGAGTTAGAGCCTGAGTGTGTGAGGGAGTCTGTGAGAGAAAGCATTTATGTATATATGTGTGTGTGTGTGTGGAAGGGAAGAAGACAGTAGTAGAAAAGACACTGAAGAGGAATTAGGAAATGAGCGACAAGGGAAAAAATGGGAAAGAGAGACCAGGACCAACTGATTAGAAAAATACAAAGATCAGACAACAAAGGTAAAAAAAAAAAATATATATATATAGAGAGAGAGATGTTAGCAATTTAAATATGTCATCTTTGGGAATGTGCATTCTTATATTTTTGTATTTTGCTCTTTCTTAAGTATTCCACTGTTCAGACATTTTAGTTTCTCAGGCTTTCTATTTTAGCTTTATCTATATGTTTCTGTTTCTAATTTATAGTCTCTTATTTCTATATTAGGTAAGGGTCGGTCTCAGTTTTGCCTGTTTGTGACAGAAATGAGTATTTCTAGCATATAGTTTCTCTGTAGTAGTAGTCCAGCCTGTTCTGTTATTCCCGTAGGTGATGTATTAATGTTCTAGGGCCTGGTGTAGTATTTGCATTGCTGCTTTTTCATAAGGTTGCTGTTTGAATCCTGAGAGTCAGTGCTGTGATTGTTTGGCAAGGTTCCAGATGCCTCTTTCTTTGCAAGAGTTTGTTACTTCACAAAATAGCAGTGGAGGGTTATTTTTTGCTGAGATTACACCAGAATTTGAATTTTTTTTTTCATGTTACTTGTAATGTGAATTGCCGCAGCTTTGCGCTGCACCTGTTCTGATGATTAATTATATTTTATTGTATTTATGAAGATTTCTGGGTTTCGCAAAGATGGTTCATGAAAGAATACATTAATTTTTGTTTTATTATATGATTGAATTTGATTGTTTTCTATACTTGAAATAATTGAAGTAAATTATTTTAAAGTTTCATACATGACACATAATGGCTGTTGCAAACTACTTAGAAAGCCATTCTAGGGTGCAGTATATGGCATTATTTATCAGTAAGAAAACAACTAGTAGACCTGCATGCCTTGTGCCCACCTATGTTAACCTTGTGCCCACCCAAAAAATCAATTCTGGCTACGCCACTGCCCACAGCAGGGGCAAAGGTTCAGTCCTTTTCAAGGGACTGGGGAAAGGGAAACAGTACAGAAAACAAGAAGCAAGAGAGGCACAGTGCCCAAAACCGTTCAGTGATCACCTCTTTCACTTCAGTTGAATCCTCTGCGTCAGAGTCCATTTTTTTTCTCCCATCTCTACAGGCAGCACTGACACTGCTGGCCCCTCCCCCCGGTTTATCTGTTTTTGGAAGGAGGAGCTGAAGGAAAAACAGCAATGTGCACGTGCACACTGAACAGCCTTTGGGAAAAGATATGTATTTTCAAGGATTTTTTTGACACAGGGGCTCCTCTGCTCACCAGCTCCCAAGCACTCAGAGTAACCAATCTTCATGCTGCATTGCTGATCAAAACAAAAAGCCTTTACTGAAGTTGATGGCAGGAAACTTAAAGTCCATTTAGAAAACACTAAAGGGTAGCACACCCCAGTAACACAATCCAAAAGGCAGCAACAATCAAAATTCAGTCACTCTCTTTACCTTCTTACAACTTTTGCCAAACAGGTAAGCTCTCCTGGGAAGGTACCCTTCCGCCCCGGGTCCTCCCAGTAGCTTTTGGATGATGGAAATCTTCCTCTCCTGACTTCCTCTTCCTTTCTGTCTATTTCTGGAGTCTTTGGCTTGAGTTAAATCAGCCTTTGACTCCACAAGACTGCACCTGAAGTCCTTCAGCCAAAGTGTGGTGAACTTGAGAAAGTGTTCAACAACAGTGGACTGCATGGTCTGTACGATGAATTGAGACCACCTTCCAGACACAAGTTGGCAGACTAAATTCCAATAGATATTCTGGAGGATGTATACCAAAGAATGATCTACCATTTTTCTGAATGCTTACACTGCTCTGCGCGTACTTTTGACAAATCCAGTAAGGACTGCAACTGGAGAATGCAGCTTTCTAAACTCGAGCTGATGAAAAACATACTGTATCTGTGCTTCACTATGATCCAGGAATGGCTAGTTGAGCTTGCCACCGTATTGACAGAGCATGGACTGGCCCATACATTAGATCTTAAGGAATGGGTTGGGATCTTTGCATCCCAGAAGGCTTGAAAAGCACTCATTTAATTTGTGAGGATGTGACATTGCCTATCCCTGGGTGAGTTTATCCCTTTTGGGTGCTGAGAGCAGAAGCGGGGAGCGGGCCATCGTCTCATCCCTCATCTCAGACAGCTGTTTGCCTTGAGCCAACTCTGTGCATGGCCTTATTAGTCTGACCACCATACCCCCCCATGAATATCTAGCTAATACTTTAATCTTAAATAAATGAACAGGATTCCCTTCCCTTCGGATGACTTGCCAAATAAGAACAGATAAGCAGAATTAATGAAACAGAAAGGCTACATTATTATATAATACAAGATTATGCTATAATTTTTATTGTATTGTGCTTGGTGCTATATTGGCTATGTATAGTTGTGCACTGTGGATGAATGGAAATGGGAGAAATTATACCTGGGTGCTACAGAACAAAGTGCCCCAGCATGACAGCGCTGTGTAGAGTTATATCACGGCAGAGCAGCTTAAAGATGTGGGCTCCTGAGATAATATAGGAAAGAGAC
Source organism: Rhinatrema bivittatum (assembly GCF_901001135.1). Taxonomy (NCBI): domain Eukaryota; kingdom Metazoa; phylum Chordata; class Amphibia; order Gymnophiona; family Rhinatrematidae; genus Rhinatrema; species Rhinatrema bivittatum. Next base: position 491,251,605 of record NC_042615.1, on the reverse strand, counting down.
AGTGAGTGCAAGACAAAGCAAAGTATATCATGCTTTGGAGTCAGTCAAGGGATTTGATGAAGGAAGGTGATCTTATAGTACATCTTTCCTGCTTATCAGTAAATATAGTAGAGTTAGTAGAGAGTGTTTTTAAAGTATCTTCCATCGGTATGCTCTTAACCTGAATGATTATTTTACTTTTACCAGTTGGCCCTGTACTGGCAACAAAACTAGAAGCAATAAATCTTAGTCAGGGCATCACCGGGCGGGGTGAATATAAGCAGCACCGACGCTGATGCCTTAAAAAAAAACTCATTTCTTGTAACGTTAGCCCTGCTGAGGATGGTCATGTCAACTTATTAGACTTTTTACTTGGCTGTATTGATTCTATTCTACACCAATGCGGCCCATAATGCTAGCTAATGTTATTGACGAGCCATCAGTCTTGTGGAGAAGTGTGGGGCTTGCAGCTCTTTCTCAACCACAAAAGTCTCATCCATGGACGACACTGATGGAGAGAGTGAGGAAGATGCAAGCACAGCACTCAGGCAGGGTCTCATTTGGACTGTGATACATTACTGAAAGGCATACACGTTCTAGTAAGAGACAGATGTGACTCCCCAGAGCCATTGATTTATAAAATAATTATGAATGCACAGTCGGACCATGGATTTCCATTGTTATTTGCCCAAGATGTGTACTTTTTTTGTAGGGGTGTGTGCGTATGTGTTTACAAATCTACATCAATATCTGTATCTATATATTATATAGAAAGAGAGAGAGAGTATACTGAATGAAGTGGTCATAAAATATGAGCAGCACAAAGCAGGAAACCTAGAGTAATGCCAGTATTCCCTAGTACTGCAGCAGCAGCCTACAGATGCTCTTCCAGCATGACCCAGAAAGACCATGTCTTCCGAAGGGCAGGACAAATTTGGTCTCCTGATGCTCATTAAGTCCTGTAACAAAGGTCTGCATTAATGCTGGAGAGTGTGGATGTGTCAGGTTTGTTTCCTGGGCCCTCAAGGGTCTAAACCTAAGTCCTGATTGAAAAAAAAAAAAAGAAGAAAAAACCAAAAACATATAACTCACTGCAGCCTAAACCTTTTGATTCTTTTTTTTTTTTCTGAGTTCTTGTATAGCTTTGGAAAATAAAAGAGAAAAAGACACAAATAAGCCGAGGAAGGCCGTCACTATGCTGTAAAATGCATAGCAATGCATCTTTCAGACTCAGAATATTTCTTCCACTGCCTTATAATTCAAAAATAATGGTAAAGCCAAAGCCACCTTACCCAGGGATTGCCAACTGGCCCATTTTATTTTCCCCGGACAGACTGATCTAGTCCTAATTTTATTCCACTACACACAGAGGGGGGTCAGATCACGCTAAAAACAATTTTAGCAGGCAGGCGAACATGTTTCTTAATGTGCCTGCTAAAATTTGCATCGAATATCTGATTTGCCAAGATAATGATCTGCCGAGTAAATGATCACTGGGTATAGGGCCAGCGTGTTGTATTTTTCTGTGCTTACTGGTGAGGAGCAGAGATTGCATGATATTAGCTCTGCATGCCATTTTTGGTTTAACACAAATACACACAGTTGTGCATGTACTCATTCACTCATTGCTACTTTTCCTTCAGCTCCTCCCTCCAAAAACAGATAAACCGACGGGGGAGGGGGGGGGCAGCATTGTCAGTACTGCCTGTAGAGATGGGAGAACAAATGGACTCTGACACAGAGGATTCAACTGAAGTGAAAGAGGTGATCATTAAACGGTTTGGCACACGGTGCCTCGTTCTTCTTGTTTTCTGTACTATTTCCCTTTTATTGTTCATTCTTTGTCTTCTAGTGCACTTGAGAGGGTCGAGCCTTTCTATTTGGTCTCAAACAGTGTCAAGTAGTATTGGCAGTGTGGGTTTTAAGGTTTGCAACAGGGGACTGATAGTGGAGAGCATGGAGCCTAGGAAGTGCTGAGTGCTATTTAAATTCTGGGTCAATGGGAATGCTAGGAACATTAATGATGGAATTTTTGCCTTTGGCTTTAGTGGGCAAGGTGTTTGCTAAATAAAATGTGCATTATATTGTACTGTGTATGACTGGTAAGAGTGGACAGAAGAGGTCAAATGGCTACGGTGAGGATAAACCAGTCAAGAAGAGCAGTGGAGTGGAATCAGTACTGAAGAAGGAGGAGGTGGGATAAAGGGGAGCAGCAGAGTAGCCATCTTATGGAGCTAGAGAAAGGAGGGCAGAGAACAATGTTAAGACTCATTAGGGACAGGACTGCTCTAACCATTAGGCTATATAGAGGACAAAAGATTACAAAAAGAGCCAGAAAGACTGTGGTGCTAGAAACATATTTCTTGTGCCATGATTCAATCAATGTTGTTTACAGTAAAGACTTTAATTTTATTTGAGCACAAGGCACACAGAAAGAGAAATGGCCCCCCTCCTGGGTAATATAAAGAGGATATCAGCCATCTCTCCACTGGGACCTAAAAGGAACCCTTTCCCTCCAAGCCAAAGGATCAGCACTCTGGAGAAAGTTGTGAAGAAAAGAGCTAGTCAGGGTTCCTGACCCAAAGAACTTATATATGAGTGTATGGCCCCACCCATGCAGGATACACAGACCAGGGTGGGGTTGCATCTATAATTACCTGCTTCTTCATACTCTATTATCCAGAGCATACTTATGCTATGATCACCTAAGTGGAGAAGGCCAAATTGGCAACCCTAATGACTCAGAGCAAGAGGCTGAGTACCTGTTTCCTGAAACTGTGCTACAGACCCACATACTCAGCATGGCAGCCCTGGAGGCTGCAGATAGAATCAAAATTAAGTCTTCAGCAGATTTCCTGCCATCAGATGTATCCCTCCCCCACCCTACCAGACCTCTAAAGACCTCTGCAAACTCTATTGACATCTGGGCAAATTAATTCTTCTCTAACCTTGGAGGACCATACCATCACTCCCTCCCCACATCCTGACCACCCAATAGTGTTGGGACAACAGTGCTTGGACAACATAGTACACAAAGACTTCAAGCCTTTGGGAAAAGCTATGCATTTGCAGATCCATCAGATACAAGTATTGCTGATGTTTGTAAACAACATATCAAAGGTGTTAAATGAACAATCTGGTTGGGGGTCAATGGTCATTGGACAGATTGAGAGTAACTGTTTCAAAACTCACCTGCCCGTAAGGCTTTGGGAATATCCTAACAACACAACCCCTTGTCTACCTCTTCTACTAAGTACAGACCAATCACACTCCATAGGAATCCATGTATGAGAAGGCAATAGATCATAGGTAGAAGGTTTGAAGCTGCCCATTTATTATGTAGGAGGAAGCAACCACTTAATACAGCCTATATCTGATGAGCCAATGGAGCATGAGAGTGCCCATGGTGCTTTACTGCAGCATTATCTAGTAGCAGGGTGCTGTAGATAAAAGGAAGAGAGAGGGAGGGTTTCCTGCTCTGAGTCTTTGAAATCAAAAGCAGCTGTCAGCTGATCTAAGCTTCATCAGAAGGAGAGCAAGCAGTCTCTGTGTCCCGGTCCCGGAGAAATGGGTGGGGGGAGACTGAGGTGACTTTGGCCACATCATTGCAGCTAAAGGAAAAAAAGAGAAAAAAAGTCCCAAAGTTATCAGTGCAGCAGCAGCAGCATATGAGAGGCTGCTAATGGTGTAGGAGTGATTTCTAAGTGTTGGGGACCCTGAGCAAGGTCTCTGCTGTTGCTGTGGGGCTGGGCTGTGACCTGGAATGACCTGAATGTGCACTTCCTGTTTCAATAAAAATGGGACAAAATTTAAGAGCATATAAAATAAAAACTAAATGGCAAAATTAAAGAAAAAATAGTGATTCTGGGTGGGGGACCTTACTGATGCTTCCACTAAAGATTCAAAGCTCTGAGTGGGGGGTGGGTCACCTGACCTGATTTTGGGGGTCCCAAAACTCTTTTTAAAGTTAAAATTGTGACAAAATAAGCATGTTGGGGAGGGGAGGCCTCTCCTGACAGCCAAAGATGGTTTGGGGTCTCAGACTGTATCGGAAACACCCCAGTTTAAACAGGTGCCCATAGCTTCCCAAAGTGCCCAGGGTGTACTTGATTGGTAAGAAAGGAGAGAGGAGAGAAGCCGCAGTACCCTCATCCTATGTTTTAAAGGCTGTTAAAGGAATTTTGAGAGCCCTAATGAGATGATTATGAACGTGGGGAGAGATGGCTCAAAATGGGACAAAAGCAAGGAACCTCTGAGATCAAAGGTACATAAACCTTAATAGAAGGATTACGGGGACCCACTAAATATTTAATTTTAAGAAAATTTGGGAGAAAAGGTCTTGAACTTTATTGAGTGGGCATATGAAGCACTTTACTTTATAATGAGAATGTATGACAGAGAAAAAAAAAATGTAAACCACTTCAAAATTCTTTCCAAAATATTTAGAAGAGAAAAAAAAATTTGGATTCCTAAGCTAATTTTCTCAGAAAAAAATCAGACTACATTTTGTGACTGGAATTCTGAGGAAAGTGTGTCTGTGCTTATGTAAATAAAAGCAAGTGACAACATTTTGTGAGCCAGTGCTGTAAGGAAATGCTGCGAAGGGGCTGGTGGACTTATACATATACGTTTCTCACTTACAAAAGAATTCAGATTCCATCTCAGCCTTAAATTATTTCTCAAAATTCCCAAAATGTATTTTCTTCAACTTCATACAAAGATGGGAGGTGTTCATAGGATAAAAGTATATTAAAACTGTCCTAAATGCCTCTTAGAACAATTTTTTTTGTTGAGGTCAGTACAGGAGCACTATCTTTCTGAGTGGCAGTTGGAGAGTTCAGTTAGTCAGAGTTTGAATAAGTGAATCAGCAGAAGGCACCTGCCAGTTCTCTTCAGAGACTGCTCTGAAATCCCAGAAATACACAACAGTGGAGCAAAGAGATGAAGGCACACATCTCCAGTATGGATGTCTGAAGTATGTGTGACTATGTTAGTGTGATATTTGTTTTAAAAACAAGGTAAATTCCAGGTAAGGTTCAGGGTAGGCAGTTTAACCGTTAATATTAAATTATCCTAGCTGTATCGTGGTAAATTTTCATCAGCCATTGACAGCATTATAAGAGTTGACTGGAAATTTGGCAAAGGATAGGGTTGGAGTGCTTGCTTTTAGGAAATATATAATAATAAGTGATCTAGGCTTTTCCTAACAATAATATAGGAGAATATACATATCTTCAAAAGAAGTAGGTTCTCTCCAATTGAACTGATCTGGGAGAACCAGAGTTTGACTCAGGAGAAGGTCTAGTTTACTGTAGTGGGGTGCTGTGGTGAGAGACAAGCTGGATATAGGAAACTGTAAGCTTGCTTATAGCAAAGCTGACACCAGAACCCACTGAGAAAACTAAAAGAAAAGAAAGTAGTGTCAAATAGCAGAGCTGCTTTTAAAATTAGAAGAACCATTTTGTTATTTTCCTTGGGTGGAAATAGTCTGACACTGTGAGTTAGCACTCTACTGCTCCAGGTTGAGAATACAGGCAGAGTACACAGAAGTGCTTTAGTATTTGTAACCTCACCAGTTAGAAAATACTTGGTGGCACCTTTTCAGATTGTGTATATAAATAAATACAGCTACTGGTCTTGACTACATATTGATGAGCACCTGAACCTGTACTCAGTGACTGTAGTAATACTTGCTACTTGATCAGATGCAGAGGGTTGGAGCTCCTGTACTGCTCTCCAGAGGACCAATCTTTTAAGAGGACTTAAAGAATTAGTTCTGCCCCATGCTGTCGAATAATTTAATTTTGTGATGGGGCCGGTCTATAGGTTTGTCTAATATCAACAGCAAAGTGGATATGAGCACTAAAACTTTGAAGGGTACTTGTGACAAGGTGAAGACAGGCCAGTTAAATATGGCAGAGATAGAAGGCTAAGATAAAGCTGTGGTGTTTGTGTCTGATGAAGTGGTGCAACAAATCTCGCGGTTTGTGACCACTGCACTGGATGAGCGCTTCATCAGGCTGCAGTTGATGATGGAAGAAATTAAAGAAGGTCTAGAAAATCATACTAAATGGTTCGAATTAGCTGGACAATATAACTGATCAGGAAGACAGAGCAAATCAAATGGATTGGCAGATAGGCTCTCTACAGGTGTGAACCACAACATTACTAGAAAGGCTAGACGATCAAGGAAAACTACAACCGAAGGAACAACAACAGAATTATTGGTTTGCCTGAAATGTTGAAAGACACTGACATGACTTCATTGAAAAATGAAGCTGGGAAGCTGGGCCTAACTGTACAAGAAGATCTGCCTTGGTGGAAGAGGGCACACAGAGTTGGTGCACAGAGGGAAAAGAAGGTAGGCTGTGGCCTGTGGTGCTTGGATTTTGAATTGGTCACATAAAATTAAAATACTACGGCATACTGCAAAGCTAAAACTGGAATATCAAGGCTGCAAATTACTCCGTAATAGCTCTGAGAAAAGAGATGGTGCCATTCTGCTTGGAGCTCTATCTCAAGGGGGTGAAATTTGCCCTACTTTTACCGGCCAAGTTCAGGGTCCAACATTATAAAACAGAAGCGGCTGCATTTCTGGCTTCCCTGAAAGATACAGTTGAGCAGGAGGCCTGATGGATTGTTACTCTGCATGACTTGTGCTGCAGTTAATATGACTTGTTAAACTGTGGCGGGGATTATTGCCTCCTGTCTTTTTATGCACATATTTTGTTATCCAGTTGGCATCCATCCTTCAGTCTCGTAGCAGCAGACCAAAGTGTGTGCTTGTTTATTGAATGTTTTCTTGTCCGGAATGCACTGTCTCCTAGGGCTTTAAGTTTCTTCATATTTTTGCTTATTTTTTCATCTTTATCCAGCATGCTCTAGAATGTGGTGATTGAACTGGTGATTGTACTTTTTGGGGGGCTTTTAATGAGTCAAGATTTACATTATGCTGGTGGTAATGTAATTCACCTCTATTTTGTCAGAAGCTGGAAGATTTTTGGGCAAGCCTTCTTTTTTTTTTAATTGATTTTGCCTGTCATAATGGGAGTTGTGGGTTACCCGCATATATATTATATGGACTTTATCAAGAGTGTGCATTTTGTGTGTGGGTGTATTCACAGTATTGGCCATTATAGTCTTTTTCGTATTACATGTGTTTGTTGATATGTCCTGTTTGCAATGTACATTTTAAAGAATTTTTGAAGGTCTAAGGGGAGATTGCTTGGGCAAACCTCAGTGGGGGTAGTTGTAGAGACTGGGGTTTGTGGTCACTTGGAATACTGGAGAGTTGGGCAGGCTTGATATGAATGTTATTGTTTTCTGTGATTGTGGTTGTGTGGATGTAAATGAGAATGGAGGGATACTGCAGTGCAGATATGCTTTCTGGCTACCACTTTCAGGGGTATAGATGCTATATCTCAGAATGGCTTGGATGTTTAGGCTGGGAGACATCCAGATATCCAGTATAAAGAACATGTGATCTGGATTTAAAGATTGTGTTGAGTATTCAGCTTATCTCTTAATATTAATGGTTAGGATCAACATCAATACACAGGGATGGTAACTTTGAAATAGTCGTGTAGGTGCACACGTACACGCCTATGCCAGCTCGCACCAAAGGACGTGGCCATTTTATAACATATGCGCATATATGCACGTATGGTATAAAATAAGATGTACACATGTACATGTGTGCACAATTTTCTATGGATGCTTGCATGTGCATGCAAAAACCTCCTCTACCGCGTAAGTGGGGGAATTTTATAAGTCAGCTAAAGAATCTAAAGTGGGTGAAAGTACAATGGAAGTACATTTTGGGGTAGATTTTTAAACAGTGCGATTTGGCCTACTTTTGCTTGCGCATCAGACTCAAGCAAAAGTACGCTGGATTTTAGTAGATACGCACGGAGCCGCGCGTATCTGCTAAAAACCTGGATCGGAGCGCGCAAGGCTATTGATTTTGTATAGCCGGCGCGCGCCGAGCCGTGCAGCCTACCCCCGTTCCCTCCAAGGCCGCTCCGAAATCGGAGCGGCCTCGGAGGGAATCCTCTAACGCCCTCCCCTCACCATCCCCTCCCTTCCTCTACCTAACCCACCCACCCGGCCCTGTCTACACCCCCCTTACCTTTCTCCGGGGATTTACACCTCCCGGAGGGAGAAGTAAATCCCCGCGCGCCAGCGGGCCTGCTGCGCGCCGGGACGCGACCTGGGGGCGGGTACGGAGGGCGCGGCCACGCCCCCGGACCGCCCCGGGCCGTAGCCACGACCCCGTACCCGCCCCCAAAACGCTGCCGACACGCCCCCGAAACGCCGCGACGACCGGGCCCGCCTCCGACACGCCCCCCTCCGAAAACCCCGGGACTTACGCGAGTCCCGGGGTCTGCGCGCGCCGGTAGGCCTCTTTGAATGTAGGCATACCGGCGCGCAGGTGCCCTGCTCGCCTAAATCCGCCCGGATTTGGGCGGATTTAGGTGAGCAGGGCTCTGAAAATCCGCCCCTTTGTCTGTAAAGAGCTGGATCTGCTAGATGTTTGGTGAAGAGCTGGATCTGCTGGATGTTTGGTGAATTTTTCACCAGGTGAGGTGAGGTGGATTTCACATTTTATTCCAACCCACAGAAATGTTATTCCAGAATTGATTACCTGTTAGTTTCTGAAGGTTTATTTTCCAAGGTGCAGGATGTGGAGATAGTCATCATCTTTGTTTCTGATCATGCACCTGCTATTTGCATTGGAATTCGGGTTAGGCGATTTAGAGCAGAGGGCGTTTGGGTAGAGAATGTCCCCGGGATTGTTCCAAGATGAGAATTTCCATAAGTCCTTGCAGGAAAAATGGATCGAGTATATGGTCTTTAATGATATATCACAGATAACTTCCTCCTTACTCTGGGAAGCTGGTAAAACTGTAATGCAGGGAAATATTATTGCATGTGTTGCCAAACAAAACAGAGTGAAAAATGCTGAGATTTTACGACTAACTAAAGCTGAAAAAGTGGGCCTACTAGACGTGCATAAACCAGCAGTGGATCAAGTATGGTCAGCTTAAAATCTTTTGATGTTTCAGAAGACTGAGAAAGCCTGAACATTTTTAAATATAAGTTAGATAAATATGGGAATAAAATCAGCAAACTATTGGCCAACCTGGTGAGGATAAAGGGGCAGCACTCTTACATCACAAGTTTTAGGGATAAATATGGAACAGTCAAGCACAATACAGTAGAAATTACTAAAAATATTTTTGGATTATTTTCAGGAGTTATATATCTTGAAACAAGAAAGTATTGAGATTAAAAGGGAATTATTTTAGAATTTGGTTGGCCAAAACTCAAGGAGGAACAACTGGATAGACAATATTTCTATTAGGGATTCTGAAATTATTTAGTTATTCAGGGTCATAAGTTAGGTAAAGCATCAGGGTTAGAAGGGTTGGTGATGGAATTTTACAAGTTATTGAAGTTTCACGAATTACGCCCTCTTAACAAAAGTCTACATTTCCTTTGCAAGATGCTCTAGAATTTCTATTTTCTGGCCTGTCTTGTCATGGTTTCACATGTAGGTTGGCAGAGTTTGTGCGCATTTTTATACTTCTCATTTATGAAAGACAGGTTCCTTTTTAAATAATGGTGTTTTGTTTCTGATAGCTTCTTTTACTCTGCTATTAACACATACAGGCTTTTTTTGGATCACTTAGGGGCTGAGTCACAAAGGCTTTTCTACCAGTCTGTGTCTATATAACAAAATACCTTGATGAATCAGGCTCTTAGTCTCTTTTTTGATTGGTTGTGCAAAGTACTCTGAGTCTCTATGGAGTTTAAAAGCAGTTATCTTTCACCAGGATGTCAACTGTAATTTGTGACTCCACAAACAATATATGCCAAACATAAATATATGCCAAACATAAATCTTAAATATAGTGAATATCTATTATCTATTATGAGGCCCCTATAGATATTCTCTATATTTAAGATTTATATTTGGCATATATTGTTTGTGGAGTTTATAAACATTTTCCATACTGCCTGTATGCATATTATTGTCCTGGCTATTCCCTTCAATTTCTTTCTATCTTTCTCATTTTATGTAGTTCAAGTCTGTAAAGTAAAAAATTTTTTGTACTAGAGTTTTTGGGCTGAATTTGAATCCATTAATAATAGCCGATACAGAGCAGTTCATCTATAGTTACCTCTTGAACTAGGCCCTGTGTGCTTCTCAGGACTCCATTGAGAAGGAGTTCACCTCTTGTTGGTTCCAGCATCAACTCCTCCAAAGATCTCTTGTACATTTTCTCTTTCCATCACACCCTGATGTTAAATGCTGTTGTGAAAGAGCAGCCAGAAATTCTTGTGGATAACAGCAGAGACGAGGAAAACAATCGATCACCTGAAGTATTGCTTTAACAGCAGAGACGGAGAAAATAATCTAGCGCTTGAACAAACGCTTTTGACGGGTAACGGCTACTTGTACAGATAAGTCGGTTCAGTTATATTGGATATAAGTCACAGCAGTTGAGTAACAGCATATTGGAGACTTATGATGGCACTCACAAAGTCAAACCAGGGTTATATGGAGAATATTAATTCTTAAAAGCATTTAAAGAAGAAAATTCATAATACCATTTGAAGATTTTTATCAGGTTGCCACTCTGAAAAAATATATACAAAAAAAGAAAAAAAAAGGGTTGGAGGAGGTTGGTTAATGATTATATTGTGATAGCACATTACCGGGTGGTAGTGGCAAGACAACGGTGTATGAAACCTTCCACTCCTTCCTTAAAAATGTTTGTTTCATAATAAATGTTTTTTAGAATTTTTTTGATGAAAGGTTAAAGAAAGAACATTCTAAGATTTCACTGGATTTAAGTAAAAATGAGGTAAACACATGTGAAGAATTAAGAAGGAGGGGATAATAATAGAGCCACCAGTATATTTGTGGATCCCTTCAAAATTTGTGTGTGTGGATTTGTTGATATCATTTAAAAGGAGGCATTCTAGCTCACCTATCTTTTTCTTTACTTATAGTATTTATTTATTTATTTATTTATTTATTTATTTATTTAGTTTCTTTTACTATACCGATGCTCAAGACTAGGTCTTATCGTACCGGTTTACAATGTAACTGAGGGGAACCAATTAACATCAAGGTAGAAAGTAAAGTTACATTAAACAGGGAGCGTAAAACCTGGGCAATGGAAGACAGTACAGAGTTTAAACTAAGAAACGATTAGAGAGAGATAAATATATAAATCAACAAAAACTATAAGATACATAAACATAGATTTATCCTAGGCAGTTATTTATATCGAGGCACTTATAAATGCTGTCCTTATCCAGTGCTTATTTCTGTGTGCCTTCCTTAACTGGGTGCCATTTTTCTTGACTTTCCATAGCTACATTTTATATATTCACTTAATTTCCTTTTAATGTAATGGAGAACTTTTTGTGGCATTCTCCCTAATTGATATGTCAGCCTGACCTGTGCTCTCTTTCATATCTATTACCTTTCCTTTGGTCTCTAGTTTAAGAACTCATTCACGGCTGTTTTCATGTTTTGTGCCAGCAGCAACTGATGGCTCATTTTTTTAAGTATCACCCTCCTTTCCAGCTGAATCAGGCTACTTGACTTGGTCACTGATTGAAGCAAATGATGCATTTCTGTCTTATTCTGTGTATCTGTATTATCTATCTATCAAATATGTGTTTTCAGTTTTAGAGAGGAGAGAAGTTTATCTTAGAAGTTCTGCAAAACCTTTTATTAAATGAAACACATAGAGGTCCATAGTCAGATGGTTTGTCCAGTTAAATGGGGAAAACGCAGTTTTATCATGTAGCTGGCTAAGTTGGAATCATTTTTGATAGTTAACTTAGGGCTGGATTTTCTAACTTCGCGGAGCTCCCTGAATTTGGCGGTAACGAGGGGCGGGAGGCAGGCCTGCGAAAGCCAGCAGCAATTGCACCACCGCGGTGTTATCGCTGCCGGCTTTCGCACCCAATAGCGCCACCGTGAAAGGTGGTACTCCGTGAAAGGCCACCGTGAAAGGTGGTACTCCGTGAAAGATGGTACACCGTGAAAGGAGTACTGCCAGACAAACTAAAAATCACCACCATAAAACCCATCCTAAAAAAAAAGAACCTCGACCCCACCGACTTAAGCAACTACCGCCCTATATCAAACCTCTCGTTCCTCGCCAAACTTACTGAAAAGGCCGCCCTCAAACAACTAAACAATCACCTCGACACAAACAAAATACTATACCCCACTCAGCACGGATTCAGAAAAAATCACAGTACCGAAACATTACTCATTAACATAACAAACACCATCCTAAGAGGCTTTGACAACGGACAACGATACATCCTCATCCTTCTGGATCTATTGGCTGCCTTTGACACAGTCGAACACAACAGTCTAATCAACAGACTATCTGAAATCGGTCTAACAGGAAAAACCTTAGAATGGTTCACCTCCTTCCTCCATAACAGAACATACAAGGTAAATTTCAACAACCACACCTCTGAAGCCATCCCACTTGAAACCGGAGTCCCTCAAGGATCCTCGCTATCTGCAATCCTTTTCAACATCTACCTATTACCCCTTTGCCAACTTCTATCCAGTTTCAATGTCACTTACTTCCTGTATGCCGATGACATACAACTCCTCATCCCTGTAACAAATGCCATCGAAAACACACTACAACTCGCAGCTACTACCATCAACAAAATAAAAACCCTACTAAACCAACTAAAACTATGCATCAACACAGAAAAAACAGAATGTATGCTAATTGAAAAATCCAACACAGGAGATCATCACAACCACTCCATTAACATCGACAACAACCACATTAAATTAAAAGAAAACGCTAGAGATCTGGGAATATGGATCGACCCACAGCTCAACCTTAAAAAGCACATCTCCTTAAAAATAAGAGAAGGTTTCCACAAACTATCAATCCTCAAGCACCTAAAACCACTGCTAAACCACTCAGACTTCTGAACCGTACTCCAAGCCCTGATTTTCTCAAGCATAGACTACTGCAATTCGCTCATGTTAGGACTCCCCAAATCTTCTCTACACCCTCTTCAAATATTACAAAATGCCACAGCCAGAATTCTCACAGGTCACAAAAGATCTGACCACATTACCCCGATCCTAAAAGAGCTACACTGGCTCCCAATAGAACAAAGAATCAAATACAAGACTCTAGCTATCTTACACAATTCTACACACCACAATGACGATGACAGCATCAACACCCTAATCCAGAGACAACACTCCCAACGGACCACCAGATCAACTAACAAAAATTGCCTTGAAATCCCATCTGCAACCACCGCCAAACTCACCACAACCAGGAAAAGAGCATTCTCAATAGCTGGTCCTCACCTATAGAACTCCCTTCCAACTCAACTAAGAACCGAACGAAATACCATATCTTTCAAAAAACTACTCAAAACATGGCTTTTTAAACAAGCCTTTAAGGCAGTGGCGTAGCCACGGGTGGGCCTGGGTGGGCAGCTGCCCACCCAATTTAGACCCAGGCCCACCCAACTGACACCAGAACTGCAAGGCTGTCGCGGGATCCCATCCCCGCGACAGTGAAGAGGAGAACCCATGCTTGGCACGCCATCACGGCACACGTGGGGAAGCGGTCCTACAAGCATATGCCCGACCGATCTTCCTGTTTGCGGGGGGAGGGGGGGAGCGGAAGCGCCGTGCACAGCTTCCACTTCCTCCCCCCAAAGCAGGAAGATCAGCTGCCTCTCCTGCTATCTTCGGGCCGTATGGCCGACCGATCTTCCTGTTTGGAGGGGGGGGAGGAGAGCGGAAGCGCCGCACACAGTTTCCGCTTCCTCCCCCCAGAGCATGAAGATCAGCTGCCTCTCCTGCTGCCACTGGCCTCCTGCGTACAGCCGACCGATCTTCCTGTTGGGGGGGGGGGGGAAGAAGAGCGGAAGCGCCGCGCACAGCTTCCGCTCCCCCCCCCCCAGCAGGAAGATCGGTCGGCCGTATGGCTCGAAGATAGCAGGAGGCCAGTGGCAGCAGGAGAGGCCAGCTGATCTTCCTGCTCTGGGGGGAGGAAGCGGAAACTGTGCGCGGCGCTTCCGCTCTCCTCCCCCCCCCCCCAAACAGGAAGATCGGTCGGCCATACGGCCCGAAGATAGCAGGAGGCCAGTGGCAGCAGGAGAGGCCAGCTGATCTTCCTGCTCTGGGGGGAGGAAGCGGAAACTGTGCACAGGCTTGAATGTGTATGTGAGGATGAGAATGGGAGCCTTGTGTGTGTGTGGGTGAAAATCGGACCTTGGGTGTGTATGGGAGTGAGAATGGAGTCTTGAATGTGTGTGGCTGATAATGGAAGCTTGAATATGTGGATGAGGTTGGAAGCTTGAATATGTGGGTGAGGTTGGAAGCTTGAATGTGTGTATATATGGGTGAGGATGGAAGCTTGAATGTGTGTATATATGGGTGAGAATGGGAGCCTGGGTTTGTGTGTGTGGGTGAGAATGGAAGCTTGAATATGTGGGTGAGAATGGAAGCTTGAATATGTGGGTGAGGATGGAAGCTTGAATGTGTATATATATGAGTGAGAATGGGAGCCTGGGTTTGTGTGTGTGGGTGAGAATGGAAGCTTGAATATGTGGGTAAGAATGGGTGCTTGAAAGTGTGTATGTGTGGGTGAGAATGGGACCTTAAATGTGTGTATGTGTGGGTGAGAATGGGAGAATGGGTTTGTGTGTGTGGATGAGAATGGGTGCCTGGATGTGCGTCTGTGTGTGCATAAGAATATAAGCCTGGGGAGGGGTGAGAAAGTGAGAGCTTGTATGTGTGTCTGCAGAGAATGTGAGCTGGGGGGGGGGGGGAGAGCATATGAGAGTGAGAGCTTGAGTGTGTGAGGGAGTCTGTGAGAGAAAGCGTGTGTGTGTGTGTGTGTGTGTGTGTGTGGAAGGGAAGAAGACAGTAGTAGAAAAGACACTGAAGAGGAATTAGGAAATGAGCGACAAGGGAAAAAATGGGAAAGAGAGACCAGGACCAACTGATTAGAAAAATACAAAGATCAGACAACAAAGGTAAAAAAAAAAAATATATATATATAGAGAGAGAGAGAGATGTTAGCAATTTAAATATGTCATCTTTGGGAATGTGCATTCTTATATTTTTGTATTTTGCTCTTTCTTAAGTATTCCACTGTTCAGACATTTTAGTTTCTCAGGCTTTCTATTTTGGCTTTATCTACATGTTTCTGTTTCTAATTTATAATCTCTTATTTCTATATTAGGTAAGGGACGGTCTCAGTTTTGCCTGTTTGTGACAGAAATGAGTATTTCTAGCATATAGTTTCTCTGTAGTAGTAGTCCAGCCTGTTCTGTTATTCCCGTAGGTGATGTATTAATGTTCTAGGGCCTGGTGTAGTATTTGCATTGCTGCTTTTTCATAAGGTTGCTGTTTGAATCCTGAGAGTCAGTGCTGTGATTGTTTGGCAAGGTTCCAGATGCCTCTTTCTTTGCAAGAGTTTGTTACTTCACAAAATAGCAGTGGAGGGTTATTTTTTGCTGAGATTACACCAGAATTTGAATTTTTTTTTTCATGTTACTTGTAATGTGAATTGCCCTAGCTTTGCACTGCACCTGTTCTGATGATTAATTATATTTTATTGTATTTATGAAGATTTCTGGGTTTCTGCAAAGATGGTTCATGAAAGAATACATTAATTTTTGTTTTATTATATGATTGGATTTGATTGTTTTCTATACTTGAAATAATTGAAGTAAATTATTTTAAAGTTTCATACATGACACATAATGGCTGTTGCAAACTACTTAGAAAGCCATTCTAGGGTGCAGTATATGGCATTATTTATCAGTAAGAAAACAACTAGTAGACCTGCATGCCTTGTGCCCACCTATGTTAACTTTGTGCCCACCCAAAAAATCAATTCTGGCTACGCCACTGCTTTAAGGATGGGATAGGATAAACAATCAACTACACACAGCTCTGCCCCCCTCCCCAGACTCGCAACTCCAACCACCTTGATCACCATGTCAGAATAACCATATCAGGTTTATCCCTTCGTTACTCCGTCTTTCCCCGTTAAATTATCTCCCTGTCATTTACTGTTTAAA
The DNA here is from genome assembly GCF_901001135.1 of Rhinatrema bivittatum. Lineage (NCBI taxonomy): Eukaryota > Metazoa > Chordata > Amphibia > Gymnophiona > Rhinatrematidae > Rhinatrema > Rhinatrema bivittatum. The sequence goes on along the minus strand of NC_042615.1, from coordinate 491,235,507 downwards.
TATTATCTCCTGCCACAGCTAACCTTAAATTCTAATATTTTCAGTTACCACAATCCTCACATTTTGTCAGATATGATGTTCCTGAGCTCATAGGTATAATACCGTTCTTGAGTTTTCATATATAATACTCTCGAGTTCTTATGTATAATGTTCTTGTGTTCTACTGTATACTGTTCTTAAGTTCACATGTATAATGTTCAAATGTAAACCGGAGTGAAGGCCAACACTAATACTTCGGTATATAAAAACAAACAAATAAATAAATAAATCAACATCTGGCAGATTGAAATCCCCTAACAATAGCACCTCCCCTATCATGGTAATCATGTGAATATCTTCCATTAAATCTCTATCCCTCTCCTCTGTTTGTGATGGCAGATCTCACAAGTCACCTAGACAGGATTTTAGACAGTGCTGGGGAGGAGTTGGCTGTTGTAGTATTTGTGGGCACCAATGACATAGAAAGGTGTGGCAGGGAGGTTCTGGAAGCCAAATATAGGCTTTTAGGTAGATAGCTGAAATCCAGAACCTTCAGGGTAGCATTTTCTGAAATGCTCCCTCTTCCACATGCAGGTCCTCAAAGGCAGACATGGATGAGATGATGGTGCAGGGAAGAGGGATTCAGTTTTGTAAGTAACTGGGCAACCTTTTGGGGAAGGAGGAGTCTTTTCTGAAAGGACAGAATCCACCTTAACCAGGGTGGAACCAGGTTTCTGGTGCTGACCTTTAAAAAGGCGATAGAGCAGTTTTTATTCTAGATCAAGGGGGAAAACTAACAGTTGCTCAGCAGTGCATGGTTCAGAGGGCGGTATATTTGAACGATACTAACGAAACCGAAAAGTTAGGACATTCTAACGGAGAGGTTCCAATAAAAGAAAAAGTAGCCCATGTGCCTATAACTAAAGAAACACCAGAGTTAAAAGATTCCAAATTATACCTGTCAACTGGAAAGCAGGTTATTAATACAAACAAAAAAAAATACTTTGAAATGTCTATATGCCAATGCCAGAAGTCTAAGAAGTAAGATGGGAGAATTAGAGTATATAGCACTAAAAGAAGAGGTAAACATGATTGGTATCTCAGAGACCTGGTAGAAGGAGGATAACCAATGGGACAATGCTATATCAGGGTACATATTATACTGCAATAATAGGGAGGATCAACTTGAGGACGGGGTGGTGCTTTATGTTCGGTATGGCATAGAGTCCAACAGGATAAAGGTCATTCAAGAGACTAAATGCACAGTAGAATCTTTATGGGTAGAAATCCCATGTTGTTGTGGAAGAGTATAGTGTTAGGAGTATACTACCATCCACCTGGCCAAAATGATAAGATGGACGAGGAAATGCTAAAAGAAATAAGGGAAGCTAGCAAATTTGGCAATGCAGTAATAATGAGATATTTCACTTATTCCAGTATTGACTGGGTAAGTAACATCAGGATAAGCTAGAGAGGTAAAGTTCCTGGATGGAATAAATGACTGCTTCATGGAGCAATTGGTTCAGGAAACAACAAGATAGGGAGATATTTTAGATCTAATTCTTAGTGGAACACAGGATTTGATGAGAGAAGTAATGGTGGTGGGCAGGGGTGGTTCTATAATGAGGCAGGGTGAGGCGGCCACTTCAGGTGGTAAAATTTGGAAGGGGCAAAAAGTGCCCCCCCCAAATCCCTCTAGCAGCTGCCTCACCCTGCCGCCAAAATAACAAAGGATCTGTGGGCTGCTGGCAATGTTCCCTCTAAGCTGCGTGCCTGCGCGGCCAAGCATAACTTTTCTACTCCCACAGGGAGCTCATCCTACCATGGCCCGAAGTACAGACAAGACCCCCAAAGCTCTGGGTGCCCCACAATATTAAAAACTCATAAGAATAGCACTTTCTCTATGCTGATCTCGCGATGCATGAAGGAAGTGCTAGCCCTGTAAATTTTTAAAATCGCGGGACTTGCACAGAGAAGGTAGCAGAACAGACTTCAGTGCCAGTAGCAATGATTGGCTCCTCTCCAACAGCCATGAAGCACAGTCAGAGAGGCTCCTGGCAAAAGAAAGAGGGGGCCTTTCTAAAGTATGTGTATGAATGGGAGCTTGCTTGGGTATGTGTGTGTGTGAATGATTGGATACTTGCCAGTGGGTCTGTATGTGAGTGAGAATGTGTGCCTGCCTGGAGGTGTCAATCTGTCTGAGTGTGAGAATGAATGTGTGCCTGCCTAGGAGACTGTGTGTATGTGTGTGTGTATGAGATGAATGGGTGCCTGCCTGGGGGACTGTGTGTGTATGTGTATGTGTATGTATGAGAGAGAGATGAATGGGTGCCTGCCTGGGGGTCTGTGTGTGGGTGTGAAAATTAATAGAAGCCTACCTGGGGGTGGGGGGAACAGTGTAATAATGAATGGGAGCCTGCCTGGGGATCTGTGGGAGCTTGCCTGGGTATATGTGTGAGAGAATGAATGGGAGCTTGCCTGGGTGTGTGTGTGTGTGTGTGTGTGTGTGTAAGGGAGCTAGTGAGAGTGAGAGCATATGTGTGTGTGTGTGAGAGAGAGAGAGAGACAGAGCATGGTGTTTGTGTGAGAGAACATATGAGATTGAGGGCCTGTATATGTGAGAGTGAGAGCCTGTGTGTGAGAGAGTGAGACAGCATGTTAGAGAACTGGTGTGAATGTATGAGAGAGAGATAGCATGTGCAAGTGAGAGCCGTGTGAAAGCCACAGCATGTGAAAGTGGGAGCCTGTATGTGTGTGAGAGAGTATTTGAGAGAGAGACAGTGTGTGAGAATGAGCGCCTGAGTGTGTTTTTGAGGAAGGAAGGGAAGAAGATAGGTAGAGAGAGAAGAAACAGAAAAAAAAAGGAAATCCTGTAAAAGGAATTAGGAAAAGGCTGAGAAAGGTAAGGCTTGTTGCAATTTTCAGTTCAGTTTTTGTCTACATGTTTCTGTTCATAATGTATGGTCTCTTTATTCTGTATTCGGTGGGGGTCTGTATGTGGTTTGCATGTGTAACTGAGGTGATGTATCCTGCTAATGTGAAGTTTCTTTTTAGGATCTATAGCAGGTTGCCTTTTCATAGTTAAGGTTTTTACTGTTTCAGTGATGGCAGCTAATGTTCTTTCTTAGTATGGGAGATATACTACTGTAATTGTAATATTACCATATGCATGCCAAGTGTTTATTCTGATTTTTTGTAGAGCTTTCTAGATGGCACCACAGTAGTGCATGTAAAAATAATATGCATCATGTTGTGATATTTTGATCTAAAAAAACCTATTCTTTGAATATCTTTTTATGTAAAATTGGTTATTTTAAATGCAAACTCTTTTATTGTGTGTGGCAAAGGCTGGGAAGGAGGGGGGCACAAGGCTCTAAGGTTTACCTAGAGCACCTGATACCCTTGCACTAGGCCGGTGGAGAAATTGCCACACACAGACCCCTATCATTCACACATCCCCCATTTCTTCAGGGGCAAATGCTGGAAAAACATGGGAGACAGGTGGAAGGGTTCTTGGAAGTGTGGCAGGGTTGCAGCTTCCTAGAAAATACTGAATTATCACAGACACTCTGCTACTCCTCTGGCAACCCTGGCTCATGCATTTTTCCTTCTGCATCATTTCAAATCACCGAAAGGATCAGAATATGAAGAGACCCGACCCCCCCTTGCCCCTCTTGATGATTTGACCTGTACTGTACTTTGGGGTGGGGGGGGGGGGGGGGAGCACCATCTCATCCCTCACCTGAGGCAGCAGATTCCCTTAAGCTGCAACCTGGTAGTGGAGCCACTTAGCAATAATGATCATAACATGATCAAATTTGAATTAATGACTGGTAGGGGAATATAAGAACATAAGAAATTGCCATGCTGGGTCAGACCAAGGGTCCATCAAGCTCAGCATCCTGTTTCCAACAGACGCCAAACCAGGCCACAAAAACCTGGCAATTACCCAAACACTAAGAAGATCCCATGCTACTGATGCAATTAATAGAAGTGGCTATTCCCTAAGTAAACTTGATTAATAGCCATTAATGGTCTTCTCCTCCAAGAAATTATCTAAACCTTTTTTGAACCCAGCTACACTAACTGCACTAACCACATCCTCTGGCAACAAATTCCAGAGCTTTATTGTGCGTTGAGTGAAAAAGAATTTTCTCTGATTAGTCTTAAATGTGCTACTTGCTAACTTCATGGAATGCCCCCTAGTCCTTCTATTATCTGAAACTATAAATAACCGATTCACATCTACTCGTTCAAGACCTCTCATGATCTTAAAGACCTCTATCATATCCCCCCTCAGCCGTCTCTTCTCCAAGCTGAACAGCCCTAACCTCTTCAGCCTTTCCTCATAGGGGAGCTGTTCCATCCCCTTTATCATTTTGGTTGCCCTTCTCTGTACCTTCTCCATCACAACTATATCTTTTTTGAGATGCGGTGACCAGAATTGTACACAGTATTCAAGGTGCGGTCTCACCATGAAGCGATATAGAGGTATTATGACATTTTGTTCTGGATTTGCTAGGGAGTTAGCAATCTGTTCTGAATCTGATGCTTGATGGGAGGAGCAATCAGATAGTAGTTAGCAATCCGTTCGGGAATTGTAGTTATATATGAGAGTTGAGGGTGGATCCTTGGACCAGTGGCAGATGACCACGCCCCTGGGGAATGATCCCGAGAGGGACCACCGGTCAGGCTCAGAATTAAGAGACAAACACACACTAGTTCTTTATTAGACAGTATACTGAACCACCAGAGATGGCAGTAGTGAGCTGGTAAGCCCGGCTGGGCTGTAGTCCCTCAGATATTGGAACAGCGATCCCTGGAGGCTGAGCTGAAGAGAGACTGAGATATAGTGAGTAGACAGGGTATGCAGATGGTAACACTCACACAATGTCCCAATGAAGCCCATGAGCTGGAAAGTATAGGCCCTCGAGGAGCGAGTACCTGGTTCCAGGGAAAGCTCAGAGAGAATGATGGTAACTCACGGATATAGTTGGTAGTGAAGACTTCGGGGCAGAGGAGTATACGAAGCAAGTCTGGGATCAGGGCCCTTGAAGAGCGAATACCGGTTCCAGACTGTCACCTCAAAAAACAAGGAGAGAGCAAGGCCCCAGAGGAGCGAGTACCTCTGGTAAGTCCGAGGAGGGAGAGTAGCTTAGGTAGCAAAACCCTTGCTAACTCCCTGTGTTAGCAAATTCCAAGACCTTAAATATCCATCGCGGGTGATGTCATCTTTGGGGGACGCCCCCGAGGTTCGCACCAACGCCGGTACTTCAATCGGGGCCGTGCCACGCGCACACCCCTAGGCCTCCAAGAAACATGGTGATTGCAGCGTCGAGCCAGTCTGGGAACGCCCGAGGACAAGTGGCAGGAGAACACCGCAGTAGCCAGTCTTCCAGCGGACAGAGAGGGAGGCGCCAGAGAGGTAAGGAGGGTGGAGAGAGGGCGTCGGGCACCGACGGACACAACAGTACCCCCCTTCAAAGGGTGACTTCCTCTGCGGGTACCAGGCTTAGGTTTTGAAGGATGCGCGAGGTGGAACTGAAGAAGAATCTCTTTGTCCAGGATATTGGTCTGAGGCTCCCAAGAGTTTTCTTCAGGGCCGAAACCTTCCCATTTTAGAAGATATTCAAAAGTCTTGCCTCTCTTACGAACATCCAGAACTTCTTCGACTTTGTATTCCAAGTCGTCTTCTGCATTGATGACAGGTGGATCTTGAGTCTTGGAAGAATTCACTGAGTATGAGTAGTTATCAGCAGTGATGGATGAGCTGCTGGGAACGTCACTGAGATCTTCAGTGGAAGTGGTGAAGTTGTGGAACGTCCAAAGCCCACTTCAAAAAATGACACAGTAGTGGATCTTTCAGCTTGTTGAGAGACTCCTCATGTCTTCCACTAGATGTCGGAGAATGAAGTAGCCTCCTGCCCCTGAGTCCACCAGTATAATAATACAACGGGTCAAAATGACAACCTCTTCTTTAACGCAATACGTAAGTATACACAAGAAGAAACAGTTTGCAATTTTTTTTACATTTATTAGTATTCACACATATTAGACACCTGTCTAACACTTAAAATCTCTCTAACACACACATACCCCCTCACACACACACCTTACATATAAAATCAGGTACTTCACTTATTTCTAATCTCAAAGTTATTTTCAACAGAATCAATCAATAGTTCATAAAGCATGAAAAAATAATCAGATCAATCCATATATCCAATTAGTGATTAATAAAACATGCGAACGTGATCATATCAGTCCATATATCCTACAAAGATCTTTGTTTCACCCCCTTCCTCTGGAGGGCTTCCTCAGGGATGGACTCAATATACGAAATGCATAAAAAATATCTTGAGTAGAGAGAATGAATAATCTCCAACGAAATAAAGTAGATCCTATAATTCCTCTCAGCAATGTAACTTCACCAGTCGTTCAGTCGATCTTCATATTCACAAAATAAATCAGGTATATCAAAATGTATCAATCGAATTTCTTCATATGATCCAGATGTAACACTGAGGATGGATTCACCATTCAATCAGTATACTATAACTCATCCGGTACATATCTCAAAATTACAAGGAATCGTCTACATCACTCCACCTCACATAGGGATACACAATGTTCAAAAGAAGACAATTAATTCACCACATCCATATATATTTTTTAATACCATCTTCCGGATATGAATTCACCATCCGGAACTGACGTTATCTCATCGTCATCACATCGTCTTTCAATCGATGGGATGACGTCAGTTCCGGATGGTGAATTCATATCCGGAAGATGGTATTAAAAAATATATATGGATGTGGTGAATTAATTGTCTTCTTTTGAACATTGTGTATCCCTATATGAGATGGAGTGATGTAGACAATACCTTGTAATTTTGAGATATGTACCGGACGAGTTATAGTATACTGATTGAATGGTGAATGGTGAATACATCCTCAGTGTTACATCTGGATCATATGAAGAAATGCGGCGACCAGAATTGTAGACAGTATTCAAGGTGCGGTCTCACCATGGAGCGATATAGAGGTATTATGACATTTTGTTCTGGATTTGCTAGGGAGTTAGCAATCTGTTGAGGATTTGCTAGGGAGTTAGCAATCTGTTCTGAATCTGATGCTTGATGGGAGGAGCAATCAGATAGTAGTTAGCAATCCGTTCGGGAATTGTAGTTATATATGAGAGTTGAGGGTGGATCCTTGGACCAGTGGCAGATGACCACGCCCCCGGGGAATGATCCCAAGAGGGACCACTGGTCAGGCTCAGAGTTAGGAGACAAACACACACTAGTTCTTTATTAGACAGTATACAGAACCACCAGAGATGGCAGTAGTGAGCGAGTAAAAGAAGCAAGTCTGGGATCAGGGCCCTCGAGGAGCGAGTACCGGTTCCAGACTGTCACCTGAAAAAACAAGGAGAGCGTGAGGCCCCTGAGGAGCAGGTACCTCTGGTAAGTCCGAGGAGGTAGAGTAGCTTAGGTAGCGAAACCCTTGCTAACTCCCTGTGTTAGCAAATTCCAAGACCTTAAATATCCATTGCGGGTGACATCATCTTCGGAGTCGCCCCCGAGGTTCGCACCAATGCCGGTACTTCAATCGGGGCCACGCCACGCGCACGCCTCTAGGCCTCAAGGAAACATGGCGATTGCAGTGTCGAGCCGGTCCGGGAATGCCCGAGGACAAGTGGCAGGAGAACGCCGTGGTAGCAAGTCTTCCCGCGGACGGAGAGGGAGGCACCAGAGAGGTAAGGAGGGCAGAGAGAGGGCGTCGGTCACCGACGGACACAACACATTTTCCGTTTTATTAACCATTCCCTTCCTAATAATTCCCAACATTCTGTTTGCTTTTTTGACTGCCGCAGCACACTGAACCAACGATTTCAATGTGTTATCCACTGTGACGCCTAGATCTCTTTCTTGGGTGGTAGCAGCTAATATGGAACCTAACATTGTGTAACTATAGCATGAGTTATTTTTCCCTATATGCATCGCCTTGCACTTATCCACATTAAATTTCATCTGCCATTTGGATGCCCAATCTTCCAGTCTTGCAAGGTGGTCCTGTAATGTATCACAATCCGCTTGTGATTTAACTACTCAGAATAATTTTGTATCATCCGCAAATTTGATAACCTCACTCATCGTATTCCTTTCCAGATCATTTATATATATATTGAAAAGCACCGGTCCAAGTACAGATCCACTGTTTACCCTTTTCCACTGAGAAAATTGACCATTTAATCCTACTCTCTGTTTCCTGTCTTTTAACCAGTTTGTAATCCATGAAAGGACATCGCCTCCTATCACATGACTTTTTAGTTTTCTTAGAAGCCTCTCATGAGGGACTTTGTCAAACACCTTCTGAAATTCCAAATACACTACATCTACCAGTTCACCTTTATCCACATGTTTATTAACCCCTTCAAAAAAATGGAGCAGATTTGTTAGGCAAGACTTCCCTTGGGTAAATCCATGTTGACTGTGTTCCATTAAACCATGTCTTTCTATATGCTCTACAATTTTGATTTTGAGAATAGTTTCTACTATTTTTCCCAGCACTGAAGTCAGGCTTACTGGTCTATAGTTTATTTATTTAAAATTCTTATATACTGCACGAATAAAGCAGGTGTCTGCCCATCTAGGCGGTTTACAATATTACATTCATAAAAATCAAGACAAACACGCATTTAAATACATTTGGGTACTTCAGGTGCAGTATGTATGTCTAGTTAGATATGTTAGATTACTGGATGTTGAATGCTTTGTTAAACAGGTAAGTTTTCAGTTTTTTCTTGAAATCTTTGTGATTTCCTGTCAATCTTATATGATCAGTTAGGGCGTTCCACTGAATTGGGCCTGCTACAGAAAATGCACGTTTTCGGATTAAGGCTAAGTTTACTGATTTGACTGAGGGAATTTCCAAGATACACTTGCCCATCAAGCGGAGTTGTCTGGATTGTTTGTATATATGTAATAGAGAACAAAGCCAAACAGTGTTTGTGTTGTAGAGCAGGTTATGGATAATGGTTAAAAGTTTATAGATAATACGGTGTGTGATCGGAAGCCAATGTAATTGTTGTAATAGTGGTGTTATGTGTTCTGATCTTGGTAGATGAAAGATGGTTCTTGCCGTAGCATTCTGGACAAGCTGCAGTGGATGTATTGTTGACAAAGGTAGACCTAGGTATAAAGAATTGCAGTAATCAAGTTTAGTTAGTATTAAGGTTTGTGTTATTGTATGGTAGTCAGCTGGTAAAAATAGAAGTTTGAGTTTTTTAAGCATGTATAGTTTGAAAAAAGATTTTTTTGACTGTTTCTGATATGTTATTAGTTATGGATAATTTGGAATTTATAATCATACCTACATTTTTTGCATAGTTTTTTATGGCTATATTCTGATTTTCAAATACAAATATATGTGGGGGTTGATGAATTGAATCTGGTACAGTTAATAAATATATTAGTTCTGTTTTTGAAGTATTTAGTTTTAACCTATTTTGGGATAGCCAAGTTTTTATTGTCTTTAAATAGATGTGTAGTAAAGAGAAAGTGTTGGACCATGAATCAGAGAAAGGTATCATAAATTGGATGTCATCTGCATAAATTTTAAAATTTAAGTTAAGTCCATCTAGAAGGCGACACAATGGTAAGAGGTAGATGTTAAATAAAAGGGCAGATGATGATGACCCAGTTCACCCCTGGAGCCTTTTTTAAATATTGGGGTTACATTGGCCACCCTCCAGTCTTCAGGTACAATGGATGATTTTAATGATAGGTTACAATTTTTAACTAATAGATCAGAAATTTCATTTTTTAGTTTCTTCAGTACCCTAGGAATAATAAGAAAATCTACAGCTCTAGCATTAAACTTTCAAAAGGGAGACTTTGTTAAAATTAGGAAGATAGAAAAAAACTGAAAAGTGCAGCTATAAAAGTTAAAAGTGTATAACAGGTATGGGCATTATTTAAAAATATCATCTTAGAAGCACAGTCCAGATGCATTCCATGCATTAAGAAAGGTGGAAGGAAGGCCAAATGGCTGCCAGCTTGGTTAAAAGGTGAAGTGAAAGAGGCTATTTTAGCCAAAAAAAACTTTTTTCAAAAACTGGAAGAAGGATCCAACTGAACAAAAAAGGAAAAAGCATAAGCACTGGCAAGTTAAATGTAAAACATTGATAAGACAGGCTAAGAGAATTTGAAAAGAAGCTGGCTATAGAGACAAAAATTTATTATAAAAACTTTTTAAAATATATCCTAAGCAGGAAGCCTGTGAGAGATCAATTGGACCGTCAGATGATCAAGTGGTTAAAGGGGCACTTAGGAAAGATAAGGCCATCGCAGAAAGACTAAATGAATGTTTCACTTCAGTGTTTTTAAATGAAGATGCTGGGGAGATACCCGTTCCAGATTTGGTTTTCAAGAGTGATGATTCAGATGAACTAAACCAAATCACGGTGAACTTGGAAGATGTAGTAGGCCAGATTGACAAACTGGAGAGTAGCAAATCACTAGGACAAGGTGGTATACATGCCAGAGTTCTGAAAGAACTAAAAAATGAAATTTCAGATCTATTACTAGTAATTTGTAACCTATAATTAAAATCATCCATTGTACCTGAACAGTAGAAGGTGGCCAATGAAACCCTGATATTTAATAAGGGCCCCAGGGGTGATCTGAAAAATTATCGACTGGTGAGCTTGACTTCAGTACTGGGAAAAATCATGGAAACTATTCTAAAGAACAAAATTAGAGAACATATAGATAGACATGGACACAGCCAGCATGGATTTACCTAAGGGAAGTCATGCCTTACAAATCTGCTACAGTTTTTTGAAGGTGTTAATAAACATGTGGATGAAGGTGAGCTGCTACATGTGATGTATTTGAATTTTCAGAAGGCATTTGACAAAGTCCCCCATAAGAGGCTTCCAAGAAAATAAAAATGTCATGGGATAGGAGGCAATGTGCTTTTGTGGACTGCAAACTGGTTAAAAGGCAGAAAACAGAGAGTAGGAGTAAATGGTCAGTTTTCTTAGTGGAGAGGACTACACAGTGGAGTGCCTCAGAGATCTGTATTTGACCAGTGTTTTTAAAAAATATTTATAAATGATCTGGAAAGGGGAACAATTAATGAGGTGATCAAATTTACAGATGACACAAAATTGTTCAGAGTAGTTAAATTATAAGTGAATTGTGATAAGTTGCAGTAGGATCTTGCAAGACTGGAAGATTGGGCATCCAAATGGCAGATGAAATTTAATGTGAACAAGTGCAAGGTGATGCACATAGGGAAACATTCTTAGGAGTTTCCTTGGGGAATCTGAATATCAACAGGGGAGCAGGTTTGTTGGAGGATGAGATTATCCAGGGAGGGAAGGGAAGGTAGATGGGTGCTGAGGAGAACCAGGAGAAGAAGGTTCATGAAGCATTTTCTCACACACACTGAAAGTGAATTGAACCCGATTAGAATGTTAGCACTCCTCTGTGGTGAGTGATGTAATAGGTACTCATTCTAAATATGGAATGAAGGGGTGGGATAAGGAGGTGTTACTGATCCAAACATAGTCTTGATTGAGGAGGAGATTCGGAGCATGTCCTAATGCTCAGCTAAGGTACTGTTATGTTTCACAAAAAAAAAAAAAAAATCCTCCAACTACATATTATCCTATTACCAGAACAAACAGAAAAGCTGTGCTTTTGGAACACAATGGAATGAAAAGCAAAGTTTTCAATGCATAGCACTGTTTTTATTTTTTTAAAACTTTATTTAGATTCGCAGATGGATTGCAGTATTTATGAGGGGAGATTCCACTGAAGTGTGTGAGGCCGGTGTTGCACTAATGAGGGCTTTCTTAGCAAGAGTTAGACTCACGTGAGATAAAGGAAGTGAGTAGGCCTGCTCTTAGCTCTCTCCTGAGAATTCAAAACAGCCTGCAAAAAGTAGCATTGCATTAAACATAATATTTCTGTAGAGTATTAAATCAAAGGCTGTAGGATAAAAAGCTTATTTTTCCTGTTCATTCACAAACGGAGCCCTGTATTTCTGTAACAAGCCAGTGGCTTCCCAAGTCTTGAATTATAGCTGCCTTGCCTCCCAACACAAACTCAAGGCTAGTGATAATAAGATTACTATTTAACTGATGCCTGTTAACTATTTCTTGTTTATCAGTACTGATACACAGCCTATAATAAAGCACACTGATGCAAAATTTCTACCATAAATAATTTATCATTTAGGTTAAGCCATTTGCTTTGGGTCACACAGTGAACAGTGGTAGTAGTTCTCCAAATTTCAGGGTAATAATCTGCACCACCAACCTGAAACCATACTTCTCCTGTCTAGTATATCTTAGGAAATTTAGCAGAGTTAATTGGACTTCATACGTATGTTTGTCTGTAAAACAGAAGAGGAGAGGGACAGAAGAGAACAGGAGGGAGAAAGAGACGAGTTGTTAAAATCATTCAGTGACAAATAACATGATAGCAGTAGAGGCAAAGAGCTTAAAGATCTGTTTTTCAATGATCTAGATCCAGAAGCAATGCCAATTTCAGGAGAAAGATAATACAAGAAACTGTGAAGGTAAGAACAAGTATGTATATATATATATATATATATATATTTTAACTGACTTGGGTGGGGAGCACTGCACAAGCAGCACTCACAGGCTCCTGTGAAGAAAGAAGAATCCAGGCATTGCTTCTTCTGATCATCAAACTGGCTCACGAAAGGTACATCAATTGAATTCTGGGCACCCTCTGCAGAAAGCCAAGAAGAGAACAGAAAAAGAGAAGACCCTGAAAAGCTACTTAGCTATGGTTGAGTGCCTGACGGCTAAGTTTCACTGGAAAAACTTCAACATTACGTCTTTAGGATGCAGAAATCCAAGGGAGTTGTATCCATCAGGCAGGAAAGATGGATCGTATCTGAGAGGAGGGACAAGGGAATAAGATAAAGACAAGCAATACTTTAAAGGTATAAATAATGAACAAGTAGCAAACATTTTTCAGTGGGAAGAAAGTTCTAGAATAAAAGGCTCATTCTATTAAAAAGGATTTTCTATTAAAGACTCCCGCATTAACAGTAGATTATCTGGTATGCAGAATAAGTCCCTTTTATTTTCTGTCTGTCCTACATTATGAAAACAAATTCCAAGAGACATTTGCTTCTCCAAGGACTTGTTATTTAGAAAGCATTTAAGACCTGATTGTTCCATCAAACTTTTTCACAGTTCTTGGGTTGCAGTATCAGACCAGTGTTAAGGGTCTCTTCTGTCTTTTTTGACAATGGTAATAAAGGAAATGTTTGCCAAGGTGAAGACATTGGCTCAGTAGTCTATGGGTACACGATCAATCAAACTGATTGACAGGCGAAATAAGGATGACAGCAGCCAATCAGCGTTCACTTCCAGTCTATGATAAACTGCATTATGTTCCTGTGAACAAGCAGCACATAGACCCCATAACATTTGAAATAAAGACAGACCAGAACCAACACATCTCATTTCGCTATGGGAAAGTGATCCTTAAGCTACACCTGCGACCCCTGAAAACTATTTTTTAAAATGGTTGTGGTTAAAGACTATGGGGACCCTGGCGCATACAGAAATTACTATGCAGCACAGGCCGGTCTTGGCGTTTTGGGGTATTACGGCGCTCCGGTCATGTATGGGGCGGGGATAGACGGTGTATTTCATAGTCTCTTTAGAAAAGAAATACCTCTTTTGAGAAGGGGTTTTCAGATTGTTAAACCTCATGTGAAAAGTGCAGAAAAAAACATCACCAAAGATGTTATGGGCCGTGTCACAACAGCCGTTCTGAATAAAATGAACAATAACATAGAGCAGGAGGGGTTATTTGAAGAGCTGTTAAAATAAAGAGAACCAATGAACAGGGGCCTCCTGAACCTTTTAAAACAAAGAAAACCAAACGTGTCAAGTCTCAAAAGACTAACCATAAGGCTAAGAAGAGAAACCTCTCCTCCAAGAAGCAAGATATATTCTAAAAAACTATGGCTTTTGTACATCAGGGGTCTGAAGAATGCTTGAAATCAGAATTGGATCTGTTTCAACTGGCCCCCACACAAACCAGCATAGAAAAAAGTGTTTATGTGGAGATTCCGCCTTGCCAGAAACAGCCCCTTTAGATTTTTATATAGCCGGACATGGCGAGGATTACCTGGATTTGAACAACACGTTGCTGTACCTGACCTGCAAAATCGTGAATGAAGATGGGTCCGATCTTGATGTAGGGGCCAAAGTAGCTCTCGTGAACTATCCAATAGCCTCTATTTTTAGCCAGCTGGATGTCACTGTCGGAGACAGACTCAATAGTCAGAGCAACAACTGTTACCCTTACAGAGCCCTCATAGAACTGCTTCTCAATTATGGTGAGGGCCCTCTCAAAGCACAGTTTACAAGCGGTCTGTTTTATAAAGACACAGCCGGAAACCACGAAGTGAGAGACATGGGGTCCCGTAATACTGGTTTTACCAAAAGAGCTTTTTTTTACAGTAGTTAGCCATAAAGTAGCGCTTCTGGGACATTTACATAGTGTTCTGTTTTTTTTCAAGAAAAGCTGCTCATAAATGGCGTGGATGTGAAAATTAAACTAACGCGGAACAAAGATACGTTCTGCTTAATGCTTTTGTTCCCCCCACTCTCATTCCTCCAGTGTTTGCCTTGATACTATGTTAATTTATGCGATCATAGTTAATCTTTAAGCTATTTATTATCTAGTCTTAACTAAATAAGTTGTTTTGTTAAATTAGTTGTTTTGTTACTGTATTTTACTGTTTTGATGTATTTTAGAATTCACCTGTTATTATACTGTTATATGTACAACACAATTGCGTATTTATCGTTCTATGTACACCGACGTGATATCTTTGATGAGCGGCGGTATATAAAAACCAATAAATAAATAAATAAATAAATAAATAATGAGCGGTGATGCCAATGAGAAGTGTAAACTCCTTATTTTATCTGCAGCCCTCCTTGTAAGGAGAGTGAAAGTGTCCCCGGGAGTGCGCTTGGGGCAAGCAGAAGCACTGCTGAGAGCTAATGTCAAGTACGCCGTGGACCGTGTAAGTCTGAAAGTCTTTAGCATACCGGCTGGCGCCCGTGTGACTAACCAGGAAAACATCTTTTTGGGGGCAGCTACCCAAAATTATCGTATTGGGCTTTGTGGATAATGACACTTTCAGCGGTAATTACTCTAAAAACCCCTTCAATTTTAAACATTACGATATTAACTTTGCTGCACTGTATGTGGATGGTGAGCAAATCCCTGGGAAACCTCTCCAACTGGATTTCGATAATGGCTGTTGTGTCAGAGAATACATGCAGCTGGATCAAGTGACTGGTAAACATTTGAAAGATGGTGCTCTCTTGATTGATCGTCTCGAGTTTTACCAAGGTTATACCTTACTGGCTTTTGACCTATCACCCGACCAAGAGTGCACGGACCACTACTCTTTGATTAAAACCGGTAATCTGCGGGCTGAAATCCATTTTGCCAAAGCTTTACCACACGCGGTGAATATGATTGTGTATGGTGTCTTTGACAACGTGAAAGAAATTAACCACAGAAGGAACGTCCTTTTTGATTATCTATGATAATGAACACAGTACTTCCGTATTTTAAAGAAGGATCCATATGTTACAAAATCTTTTGTATATGTCCTGCCCAGTGACTGGCTGTCTGATGTACAAATAGAAAGGAAATCTGCAAGCTTGGTGGTAAATACCCACCCCCACGACCTTCCTGGAGAACACTGGTTAGCAATATACGTGACTGAAAACGGCACAGGAGAATTTTTTGATTCCTATGGGCAACAGCCTGATAGCTTGTTCTTCCCTAACAGTATTATGAACTTTTTCAATAAACATTGTGAGGATGTTTTATACAGCAGCAAACAATTGCAACACCCAGTATCTACAACCTGCGGTAACCACTGTGGGGCAGATTTTTAATCTTACGCACATGGGGTACATTTGTGCGCGCTACCCGGCGCGCACAAATGTACTCCCGATTTTATAACATGCGCGCGCTGCCGTGTGCATGTTATAAAATCCGAGGTCGGCGTGCGCAAGGGGGTGTACACTTGTGCACCTTGCGCATGCCGAGCCCTAGGGGAGCCCCGATGGCTTTCCCCTTTCCCTCCGAGGCTGCTCTGAAATCAGAGCGGCCTTGGAGGGAACTTTTCTTTCGCTCCCCCCCCACCTTCCCCTCCCTTCCCCTATCTAACCCACCCCCCAGCCCTACCCAAATCCCTCCCCACCTTATTTTATTTTTTACGCCTGCCTCTTGCAGGCATATCTTGCGCGCGCCGGCTGGCTGCCGGAGGCCTCGGTTCAGCCCCGGACCGCCCCCAGATTGGCGGCATGCCCGCAACCCTGCCCCTTTCCTGCCCCTTTTTCAAGGGGCAGGAAGGGGGCAAATAGGCTCGTCACGCGCAAAATAGACGCAAATAGGCGCGCAAAATAGGCTCGGCGCGCACAGGGGCAGGTTTTTGGGGTTACGCGCGTAACCCTTTGAAAATCTACCCCTGTGTGATTTTCCTACACCAGCGCTGTAAAGGGTTGTCTATTGAAAATATTTTAAAATTGTATTCTGAAGAACCACTGCAAAATGACAAAATGGTTCTACAATTTGTAAAAAACAACAGAGATCATATTATATGTCTAGATATTTTTGCTGTCTGTTTCATGCCCCCCAGATGTGTGTGTACCATACCAAGAATGTTGTACTAATCCTAAATAAAAACAATTTCTCTCTTGAGGGTTTTTTGTAAAATGAACCAAATGTCTATAGTCTATTTTTAAAAAGTCTTTTTTATTAAAAAGATATAATTACACATTCAACCATTTGTATGTGTCAAGTACTTTACGTCTTTTAAGGGGAAGGAGGTCTTTGCACTTGACAGTCTTTGTGGACATTTCAGCAGTTGTCGCAGAAGGATTTTCCTTGAGTTGTACCAACAGATCCCTGTTGGCTGGATTACCCATGAGGGTGGAGGGCGTGTTTAGTTCTGCCAGGGTTTGCATGAAGTCTCCCCAGCCTTTGGGTATCCTCTGCTGTGAAAGAGCACGGGTCTGTGTAGCTCCACGAACCATGTCTAATAGGTTAGGGCCACTTACAGGCTTTCCCTTGTATACAAAAGTCCCATTGCTCTCCCAGGATGCAATGTCCTTATTCTTTGACAGTTTATTGAGCAGTACTTCTGCATTTTTTCTTTAGCGCATGCTAATACTATTTAACACTTCCTGCAGGATGGGGTCTGGAGGGCTATTGTGCTCTAGAAAATCAGAGGTTGCTGTATCATCCTGTAGTAGGGATGTGAATCGGGCTTCGGACGATTGAAAATGTCGATATTTTCAAAATCGTCAGAAATTGGGGGCTCCCCCGAAACGATAGGAAAACCCCACGATATTGATCGTGGGGGTTCTCTTATCATTTTGGGGGAGGGCGGGAAAAACGGCACACAAAAATTACCCCTAAACCCACCCTGACCCTTTAAAATGAATCCCTTTGCTTCTCCCACCCTCCCGACCCCCCAAAAAAACATTTTACAGGTACCTGGTGGTCCAGTGGGGGTCCCAGGAGCGATCTCCTGCTCCCGGGCTGTCGGCTGCCACTAATCAAAATGGCGCCGATGGCCCTTTGCCCTTACCATGTGACAGGGTATCCATGCCATTGGCTGGCCCCTGTCACATGGTAGGAGCTCTGGATGGCCCGTGCCATTTTTAAAGATGGCTCCGGCCATCCAGTGCTCCCTCCATGTGACAGGACATTTTTATTAGTGGCAGCCGATGGCCCGAGAGCGGGAGATCGCTCCCGGGACCCCCACTGGACCACCAGGTACCTGTAAAATGTTTTTGGGGGGGTCAGGAGGGTGGGGGAAGCAAAGGGATTAGTTTTAAAGGGTCGGGGTAGGTTTTTTGTTTATCGGCTCAGGCGCAGCCGATAAACAAAACCGCGATCAGGCCCGATGAAAAAAACCCCACATGTGAATCGGAACCGGAATCCGAACCGATTCCGGTTCTGATTCACATCTCTATCCTGTAGGGGTAAATACAGATTTATTCTTTTTCCATTTCTCCATGTCCGTTAAGCACCAGATAATCTGTAACACTTCTGAATAGCATTTGGCTTTTTTCATATTCAGACATACCAGAACTTTGAAGTATACCTTTCATTTCTTCATCAAGTCTTTGAGCTGCGGTGGTTCTAATATTTTCCTCAAGAACTGAAGGATTTCTCAAATGATCAATTTGTTGACTAGGCACTAAATACATTTTTTTCTGTCTACTGCATTAGTGTTTAGCTCAAAAGACCTGTGATGAGTGGTAATACAAAGTCTAGCAGAGGCCCGATAAAAACCCCCGACTGCTTCACCAGCTTCTTTTTTCTTTAAGAGTTATTCTTTTATCACCCAGAATCCTTATGGCTTGACGATTCCTTTTCAAGATGTTTATCTGCTGTTGTGATAAAGGAATATTACCTTCCAGAGTGTTTAATGCGATCTCCACTATGGCCCCCACTAAATCGTTAGAAGTGGTATTTAGGATAGCTTTTCTCCGCTGCAGAGAGGCTTGAACTAAAAGTTTTAATAGGGCTAAATTCCGCTTTAAGCGAGCAGACATGGTCTCTAGGACACACAAAGCAAATATGTGTGTGTGTGTGGGGGGGGGGGGAGAATATATATTCACTTCTTTTTATGGAGGGGCAGTGTTTTTTCACAATATACCGTGGTCCATTCTGGAGGAAAGATGTTTGTCCTCAGTCTGTAGCACTCAGGGGTCGTAGCATTTAAATCCACGATGAGATATCCATATGGCTTTCTGGTGGCATCCTCAAAGGCTTCTAAAAAGAAGCGAGACTTACCAGGGTACATCTGTCTGGCTAAAACAGCGATTTGCATCTTGTCTCTAGGATTCTTAAAGAGTACCATATATTTGGTATTTAAGGCTATAGTTCTGCTTGTTTTGCCTTGACAGAAGACATTTTGTACAATATATATAATACTCAGATTTCTGTGATGCACGTATTGTGTGAAGGGTTTCTCGATTTCATCACTTTTACAAGCAGAAGCTATCAAATTATCTATAATAACCATATTTATTTTATTGGTTGGAAACAGTTGATCATCATTAAAAGTATCAGGCAAAGAATCCATAAAGGTAATAAAAGGATATTTACACAACATTTCTTTATACAAAGTTTACCAGCAACTATAACACCATACAATATTATTAGGCATGTCAGTCAACAGCATGATCTAGTAGGTTTTTAACAAAGAAGCTTTTGCCGCTATTTGATGGTCCAGCTAAAATACACAAAAAGGGGTGCCTCCAGCGTACATCCACAAATTCAATATCCATAGGGCAGCATGTTAAATCCCTCTTTTATCACCTTTTTATCGTATACAACCCTTTTTGTTTTCTTAAGTAGGCCATTCTCTATCGACCAGGTCTTTTTGTTTCTTATGATCTCAGATTGTTGTTCCTGTATCTTTTTAGGACTCTTGTCCACAGCCTCAGTTTTATAGTCAAAGACAAGATTTTTCAAATTAGTGAAATTGATCTTTTTACAATTTTCTACATTTAGCGTAAACCCTTTCACTTTCTTACAGGTCTTTCCGCCGGACAGTTTGTAGCCATATGTTTTGGGCCCAGCCGATACAAACTCTATGATATGCTCATCTGCGGTATCTCGCTCATCAACTGACCTAAATAATCTCCCAAAGGGGGGTCACTGGCACCCTCATGACTCACAACTATCACAGAGTCTGTATCGTGGTACAGACAACGTTCTTGCAAACTGTCAAGCAGGTTGTACAGTTCTAAACGAGCATAAGCAGTTGTGAAACAGGCAATGAAGATGTTTGCATTACTTGACAACACGCTGCGGTCTTTTGAATGCTTCCATGTCACACAGGCTGTTTCATCATCAATAAAATCGCATGATGAAACCTCATATTCGGGTGAAAACAAATACTTATACAGATCGTCAGGATCTCTCACAATACTTGTAACAGGTAGGTTTGTTCTTTGGCCAAACTTCTTACACAAAGAGTTTAAGAAAAGCTTAGCAATTTGGTGCTTTGCGGAGTTTATACTAACCTTTTCAGGCCTTAAAACTACACCTTCTTTTTTGTAAAAATCAGATGTATACATGTTTTATTTTCCTATATCGGTACACCACTAAGGGTAACCAGAGGCCTCCTGTTTTTGACGGAGATGCATTTTTATGTATTCAGAAAACAGACTGACAGATTTACATTCAAAGTGCCATATTTCACATATTTCGGCAATCACATACCCTTTTGCAACAGCCACATTAATTTCCACAGTGCACCAAGTGCCTACAAGGGCTCTCTCCTCGTCCATGTGGGTGCACATATCCTGCAGACTATTGTCAGTGCATGTGCGGCACAGTGGGAACATGAGCTTACCACTCACACGGACTGGTAATACAGGGAAAAAGATCTTTCATGGTGGATACACTTTGGCTTTAACAAACCCAAAATAGTCTGAGAGGTGACCAAAACTGTCATAAATGATTTGTGGGTGGCCAACCGGATATTCCTTGGTTTTATTGACAAAGGGGTATAGACTGGTAAAATCATAGTAATGTATGTTTTTATCAGGCCTGGCTTTATAGTACAAGCAAATAGCATTGGTTCTACCACCAAAGAGGGCATCTCTGGGTACTAATGGCTGTGGTAGGTCAGATTTAACCATAAAGTCTGCATAACCCCTGATATTTTATTTCACCATTCTCTTCCATTCATGTTTCCACAAGCTTATGATCTTAAACCCTCTTCTTTTCAGGAAATCTGCTTTGATTTGTGTTTTGTAATTGAGAAAACCAAAGGTTGTAGCCGTTAAGGGGTTCTGGTCTTTATCATTATCACAGCTCGGACAACCGTGGAAAAACCAGCCATTAAATTCAAAAGCTGTTTGTACCCCAGCAATAAGTGCATAACCATCAAGAAAATAGGGACCCACCTGCTTTTCACCCCCCTTTAAAGCATGGGTGATCTGTATTTGCTCTGCAGCCTTTGTATACATCAGCCACTGATAGAGGGCATTGAATGTCTCTTTGTGTGTCTGTGATAGTTGTATGGAGGGATGAGTGCCATGGTCTTGGGTTCTAAAAATATAAACACAGATGCCAGTGTTATATATTGGAAGGGATCTATACACCTTTTCACAGTTTTAGATCTGCCATCCTGCTCTACAACCACCTCTCTCTCTGTCATAGCCATGATTTCAGTTCTGTATAAGATACACGTCTGTCTCAGAATGTTCACATCCTGTTGGCAATAATAGGCGAGCTCCTTTTGTAAATCAAAGGTGTTATATTGATTGTCCCTGTACCACTTTAAAAATTCCTCTCTTTCTCCAGCATCATATTCCCATCTCCACAATACTCAACACCAGGCATAGGCCCCACATAATTTTGATTAACCCTGGTATTAAAAAAATGTGGGAAATAGCCCTTACAGCCTTGAAACCCCAGGGCTTGTGGAAGCTTGCTAAGCTTCATGGGCAGGAAATTTAAAGAGTCTTTAAACCGTATACTCAGGGGTTCTATCATGATTTGTAAGAGCTTAGCTTCCTGAGCTAACAAGCACACATCCATTTTTTCCTTTAGCAGCTCTCTAACTACAAAATAACCATCATAGCCTTTAGAATTATGTGCTATGAAGGTGTATCCTTTGAACTTTTTGTCACAAAAAATCTTAACAAACTCAGAAATACTCTCAAGACCTTTGAACTCCCAGTTTCTTGTTTTGTTTAAATCTGTTGCATATATATATAATGTGGAACATGAAAGCCTGTTTCCTGCATACATTCACAATCTTAAAATATATATATATTAGATATTTGTGCATGATCAATAGGAGGCATAAAACACAAATGCTTGTCGCCAGCGGTCAAGGGTTCAGAACACAGCTTAAAATGTCTGCCTCTGCATTATATACGCCACCTCACAGCTAGTAACTTTTAAAACTGAGGGGCTAGAAAAAAAAAGCATGCTTTAGGCTCTGTCATCATTAAAAAGCGCCAGGGACATTTCTGCTGACATTCTAGGGGGCATGTTTTCGTGGGTGTGTGGTGAGGAGTGGACGTCCGGTGATATTATACCCGTAACATCATTGGGGGGTTTGGCTTGGAGGATATGAGTGACAGACTACTCAGGTCTTGCAAGTTTTGGGCATGCCTATGCAAAATACATTGCATGCAGTTCACCTCCTTTTGTTTCTTTTAAAATGTACCCTAGCAGGTTTGTGTGGTGAATAAGTATCTCGATCTGTAAGCCAATCAGTCAGGATTTATACCAGCAAAACTACCTACAGCGCCTGGGTCATAATAAATTTTCTTTAAGATCTGCTGGTGCCTGCTTGTTTTATATGGCTGTAAATACAGAGGTCTGTTTTAAAAAGAAAACCAAATCCTTGTGTACACAGTTTCCTGCCACCTCACAGCTAGTAACTTCTAAAATAGAGGAGCTAGGAAAAAAAAGCATGCTTCCGGCTCTGTCATCATTAAAAAGCGTCAGGGACATAAAAAGCATTCTTTCGGCTCTGTCATCATTAAAAAGCATCAGGGACATTTCTGCTGATGTTCTAGGGAGTGCATTTTTGGGGGTGATTCTAGTGAGATCATCAAAAACAGCCAGAGTCCATTAATTCTGTCATCATTAAAAAGTGACAGGGCCCTTTCTGATGACGTTCTAGGGGGGGTGTTTTTGGGGGTGTGGTGAGAGGTGGACCTCCGGTGATGTCATACCCGTGACATCATAGGGGGTTCGGCTTGGGGCAGGGCCACCAGTGACATCATAGGGGGGTTGGTTTGGAGGTGGGGCATGGGAGGTGCCTCTCCATTCACTTCTATTGGGGAAGGAGCATGGGTGGGGCATGGGCAGAGCTAGGGGAGGGGTCAGGGGTGGGAGAGTGTGGTGAGGGGCAGGAGGGGTGGGGTTGAGGGTGGGAGGAGGCAGAAGGGGCGGGAATACAATCCCATTCACTTCTATGGGGAGTGGATGGGGCTTAGACCAGAAGTGAATGCTGATTGACTGCTGTCATCCTTATCTCACCTGTCAATCAGTTTGAATGATCATGTACCCATAGACTACTCAGCTCTGTTCCTAAACGCCGTGAAGGGAGTCATCCTTTTTTTTTAATACAGTGCTGGTGAATCACCCCACTTGATGCTTTCCCAGGAGGTAATTTTCTAACAGCCCACATAAATCAGATGACAAACACATGCATAAGTTAACACCAATTTTCAATGCATGAGTTTGCTTTGAAAATTATGCCCCCAAACCTATTATTATATTTTTGTGATTGTTCCTGAAGATTAGTGACAAATCCTGTCATAAGGACCCAAAGGGAGTCCAGCGTAACAACTGTTGGTTTTTTTAATCCCAACTGTGCCTTGACTCACCCTGTTAGCTCCAGCCGTAGAATTGTTTCCTTCTGCCGCCTCTCTGCTCTCTTCCACTCTCTCTCCAGAGACCTCCCGCAGCTGATCCGGGGTCGACATCCTCACAGTCTCAGGGCCGGCATTGCAGACTCCATCCAACTGGAGTACACCGGTAGGATTACCTCCAGTTCCGCCAGTGGCCTCGGTGCCCCTGAGGGGGAAGCTATTAACAGTTGCCATGGGTCGGGAGGGCTTAGAGATATTTCCCCCAGCAAGAGGAAAACTCCTCTTTCTGCTCTGCCAGCGGGGGTTAATGCCCTCAATTCTGCCGTAGAAACTGCATATTCCCGAATCAATCGTTGGTCTGAAGGTAGGTGGGTTCGGAAGGAAATACCCTTACCCTTCCTTTTCTTTTATGCGGCATATTGTAGAAAACGAGGAAAATTCAGAAATAGGACACGGAACGCCTGGGAGCAGCAACCCTTCAGGCAGCCATATTGGTTACAACCCCCCCCCCCCCCCCAATATATTTCAAAACAGAAGCATACCCAATAATAAAGCTAATAAGGATTTAAAAAATCTCCCGCTCTTGATACCTGGGATGTTTTGATTTCCAGCTGCTCTGAGATTGTTGTTGATTGGGGTGGGGGGAGCTGTAAAAAACCTTATCCTCTCACACACACACAAAGGTTCTCACTCCCTCACACACATGCACCTAACATACAAGCTGCCCTCCATACCACACACTCATTCTCACTCACCCATCCACACTGGCTCTCACACACACCCACACACTCATTCTCACTCACCCATCCACACTGGCTCTCACACACACCCACACACTAGCAGTCACACATTCACAGACATCCTCACACACAGGCTCTCACCCACCCACCCTCACACACAAAGACTCTCAACTCCCTCCCCACCATGCAAACAGTCTCTTTCCCCACTCACACACAGAGTCTCTCTTACTCACGTACACCGATACATACCCAGGAAGTAAACCACACACACACACACACGCACACACACACACACACACATGGATCCTCCCCCAACCCTCCAACCCCCCCCACACACACTAACACTCAGGCTCTGACCAAACTACCCACCCAACTACCCACCCATATACACACACTGGCTCCTACCCACCCCCATACACACAGCTTCTCAAACCCACCCCAAAGAACCTCTCACCCATCCACCCAGGTATTCATCCACACGGAGGTAGTCACCCACCCACACCCAAGTAGTTACACCCACACCCACATACAGGCTCTCATCCTCCAGCGACACACACAGGCTCTCACCTCCCACCGACACACACACACACACACACACACAAGGTCTCCCACACCACATAGCCTCTCATCTACACACACAAGCTCTCACCCTCCTCCAAAACACACACAAGCAGTCACCCATCTACCCAGGCAGGCAGTCACCCACCCGCACACACATACACACACACACACACACACACACACAGGCAGTCACCTACACACACCCATAGGGCCTAGGCCTCTTTTTCAGCTGCCAGTAGGATTGGTTCCACTGTCAGCCACCGCGTCCTCCTTCTCCTCTCAGGTCACCAGTTGTGGGGTGGGCAGCAGCAGGAGTCCTATTTATTCCGATGTCATCTCCTGCTGCGGTGGGACCAGTCTTGTGGTATGCCTAAAATACCTGTAAAATAAGAAAATACATATACTTAAAAATGTTGTACAAAAACTACAAGACTGGTCCCACGGCAGCAGGAGATGACATCCAGATAAACAGGACTCCTGCTGCCCGGGGTTAGGGACATCTGTTACCACTGAGTGGATCGGGTAGGGGTTTGGTTTATCCCTGCCCGATCCAATGTTTGACTTTGGAGGCAGGGTGAGGCATGCGGCTGCGGTAGAGATGCTTTGGAGGGGCACTTTTTGCCACTCCAAACTTCTGCTGCCTGAGGCCGCCACCTCACCCTGCCTCATGATAGAACTGCCTCTGAAACAGTCCCTCCTTTCCCCTTTATCCCTAGCACCCAGAAAAACTAAACAGGCTTAACCTAAAATGACCTCCATTCTCATTTCTGTATACCTTAAATAATATCTGCACACTCCTAAATACATCAAGAAGCATTAGTAACAAAATGAGATAAATTCTTTCATATTTTACTTCAATAGTTGGCTGCACAGCTGAGTGGAAGAGAAGGTGCAGCTACTGGCCAGTGAACAATATAAACACCAGTTATAGATGAATAAAGTCCCTTTGAAAAAAAAGACAGAAATAAGTTGAGTGCCATACTGTAGATTTAGGGCTTGTTAATGGACACTTATTGAGACTGGGAAAGATATCATTTTGAACATTTTTATCATTGTGTACATACTGTGTCAATGAATACAATGTATTGTATTATATTTTGCACTGTACTAGCACAAGAGTGCCTTCAGGATATTCTGTAACCAGGTGTATTAAATAAATGGTAGCAATATCTTCTACTAACAGAAATACCTTCTTGGTCCTTCAAGCTTGTACTTTATAGCTATTTTGTCCAATGTAAGTCAACAGATTTATCTTTTTATGACCAAGATTGTTTGCTACCACAGGAAAAGATGCATTCTGCCACTTGAAATGCAATAAATACAATGTAAAATCTCCTGCTTTTCTAGTTTCCGTCAGTAGAGCATAAAATGTACAAATTTTCAGGAAAACCGTAAAGATTTGTAGTCTAGTAAAAATGTCTAGTTTGAAGTTCAGCTAGGTTTGACTCTATTAATAGCTTCCCACCTGTCCTATACAAATGAGAGCACCTGCCGCATGGGCTCAGTCCCCTCTCCCATCCACTGTGCCCCTCTTCATTCACTGCCAGAGAACGGGTGAATGGAGACTGTTAACGAGATTGCCAGCTCTTTTGGGGATGACTGAACTGATGATCAAATAATCAGAAAGGGGGGGTAACAGGTTCTTTACTATGATTTCCTCCACAAAGTCCCAACAGCCCTTTCTGAGGGCAATTTCCAAAAGCCATTTAGGCAGATAAACAGCTATTTAGCCAGGGGAAAAAGGCTTTTTAAAAATGTCCCACCCTTCCTGTGGGTAAAACTATGCGATTGTTCCACCACCCAGGTATTTTTCCCACACCGAGTGCATTCCCTGGGGCAGAGATGGGGTAAGGAGTGCAGCAATGCATATAGTTTTGCATTTTTAGTATTACTTGCTTTGCTTTAAAGGGGAAAAGTTCCTGCAGGAGAAGTATGTGTAAGTCTCGGCGGGTAATTTTTCCTGGGACAAGCCTCAAAGAGAAAATATGTGCAGGCTTTGCATGTGAGAAATGATGCAAAGCCTGCAGGGGATAGCACCTGTAAACTTTGCAGCTTGCTGTCAACATTTGAAAATTGCCCCTATGAGCTCAAATACCATATCTGTCATCCCAGCGGGGTTTTCCATTCCTGAGCTATATATGCAATGCTATCACAATCTGAGCAAGTCCATAATTAGCCTAGTTTCCTCCAAGGATTCTGGCCGAATAAGATATTCATGTTGGCCCGTCCATCTGTCTGTCACTCTTGTGTGTCCTACCTACTAACTTTTAAACCATTTATCCAAAGTCAGTCAAATTTCTGTTTTAGACGGTAGAGCACCTGGGGCGAGCTGCAGCATGAACACTTAAGAACATAAGAGCATGCTATACTGGGTCAGACCAAGGGTCCATCAAGCCCAGCATCCTGTTTCCAACAGTGGCCAAACCAGGCCATAAGAACCTGGCAAGTACAAAAAAACTAAGTCTATTCCATGTTACCATTGCTAATGGCAGTGGCTATTTCCTAAGTGAACTTAATTAATAGCAGGTAATGGACTTCTCCTCCATGAACTTATCCAATCCTTTTTTAAACACAGCTATACTAACTGCATTAACTACATCCTCTGGCAACAAATTCCAGAGTTTAATTGTGCGTTGAGTAAAAAAGAACTTTCTCCGATTAGTTTTAAATGTGGCACATGCTAACTTCATGGAGTGCCCCCTAGTCTTTCTATTATCCGAAAGAGTAAATAACCGATTCACATCTACCCGTTCTAGACCTCTCACGATTTTAAACACCTCTATTATATCCCCCCTCAGCTGTCTCTTTTCCAAGCTGAAAAGTCCTAACCTCTTTAGTCTTTCCTCATAGGGGAGCTGTTCCATTCCCCTTACCATTTTGGTAGCCCTTCTCCATACCTTCTCCATTGCAATTATATCTTTTTTGAGATGCGGCAACCAGAATTGTACACAGTATTCAAGGTGCGGTCTCTCCATGGAGTGATACAGAGGCATTATGATATTTTCCGTTTTATTCACCATTCCCTTTCTAATAATTCCCAACATTCTGTTTGCTTTTTTGACTGCCGCAGCACACTGAACCGATGATTTCAATGTGTTATCCACTATGATGCCTAGATCTTTTTCTTGGGTTATAGCACCTAATATGGAACCTAACATTGTGTAACTATAGCATGGGTTATTTTTCCCTATATGCATCACCTTGCACTTATCCACATTAAGTTTCATCTGCCATTTTGATGCCCAATTTTCCAGTCTCACAAGGTCTTCCTGCAATTTATCACAATCTGCTTGTGATTTAACTACTCTGAACAATTTTGTATCATCTGCAAATTTGATTATCTCACTCGTCGTATTTCTTTCCAGATCATTTATAA
Organism: Rhinatrema bivittatum; assembly: GCF_901001135.1. NCBI lineage: Eukaryota > Metazoa > Chordata > Amphibia > Gymnophiona > Rhinatrematidae > Rhinatrema > Rhinatrema bivittatum. The sequence continues at coordinate 491,207,394 of NC_042615.1, read as the reverse complement.
ATATATTGAAAAGTAAGGGTCCCAAAACAGATCCCTGAGGCACTCCACTGCCCACTCCCTTCCACTAAGAAAATTGTCCATTTAATCCTACTCTCTGTTTCCTGTCTCTTAGCCAGTTTGTAATCCATGAAAGGACATTGCTACCTATCCCATGACTTTTTACTTTTCCTAGAAGCCTCTCATGAGGAACTTTGTCAAATGCCTTCTGAAAATCCAAATATACTACATCTACCGGTTCACCTTTATCCCCATGTTTATTAACTCCTTCAAAAAAGGGCTGCAGAGGGGCTGAAGAGGAGGAGAGGGCAAATCATCTTATTTTGGGGGGCTCATAGGTCTTGGGAGGGAAAGTATGCATAGTGATTGCATTTTCTAATAAGTGTGTGCACTTTCTGGCTCAAACTTTGTACTTGGGTTCTTTGTGCCTGTGTTGTATACACCCGCCCTCATTTTCATAGGGGAAGTCTGCAAGCTCTGCCGGGAGTTTCCTTATTACCCGCTCAAGAACTTGGAATAAGTGAGTTGATTAAGCTCACCAAAGTAAGAATTCCATTTTTGTGTGTGTCTGCTATACTGGGATCCAGTTAGACTTTTTTTTGAGAACTAATGTGTTTTTTCAATTTTTACTGGTGATTATTTAAGTTAATCTTTTGATGTATTGCTGTAAATGATATTATTCACAAGGTTTATGGTTGTACTGTTTATCTTATTACAAGTAAAAGTTATATTTAAATGCAAAATCAAATTTAGTTTGTGAATGTGAAGGTTGATGGGTGAACGAAAGCGACCAGGGAAGAACACTGGAGAAACTGCATCGTATAGTGTCTACCCTATTTGAGCCCCTGGTGAATTACCCTGATATTTTATTTATTTATGTATTCATTTATCTATCCTGATTTTAAATCACTTTTCCAGAGTATTCAAGGCCATCACATAAATAAAACAATACAAAATAGGTAAACATAGTATAGTAAAACCACAAATCAAAAAACAGGCTTTGTAAAACTCTAAAAACCATAATAAAATTTCAACTACTTAAATATCAATAAATATATAAAAAATAAAAGCCTAAAAGATCACCCAAAAAATATAATAAATCTACAATACATCAAAAGCAGCCTTAAATAACCATATTTTTTATACAATGCCTAAACTTCAAATATACTTTTTCCATACAAGCTTCCCTTGGTAAAAAGTCCCAGAGCTTAGCTGTGACAGATATAGAGGCCTGTATGCTAGTCCTGACCACTTTTTAAAATTTTAGCAAAGACCTCCTCATCTGACCTTTTGAGCTTGCACAGGCTCTAGCCCTTCCTTTAAATAAGTTGACCCATTGCTATTCAGAGGGCAACGTTTAAACTGTGTGCATAAGTGTAAGGTCTGCGGGTCCTTTATATTCACAGGCTTTCCATCACTTTTCAAAGGGAAAACTTTCTTTTTAAAAATGGTGTTGGAAAACGTAGATGCACAGACCTGTACCTGCTGTTTTGTGTGGTACTTTTTCTAGCAAACTTACATGTGTATGCATGTAAGTGCTAATTCCTCCCCACTCAACCTCCAGGAACATCTTTTCCCTCTGCATGTAAAAGTACGCATGTACTGGCAGTACCCATGTCCTTTTACACACATAGAGAGTATTTTTCAAAAGGCATTTTGCATGCTTAAAACTGGGTTTTACATGTATAAATACACTTTACTCATATAAGTAAGCTTTTGAAAATTGCTACAATATATGCTATTGAATTATCGATAGGTTTTACCTTCGTTAAAAGCTCTTAACATGAGTAAATAGCTTTGGAAAATGATTAGGATACTATGTTACATTTACATGCGTAACTCCTGTCATAATAACCTCCAGAGAGGACAGGCAGTTTTCAAAGAGCCTATTTCCACTGTTTTACCAATGTAATGTCTTTGAAAACTGGCCTTTCAATACTTCAAAAGTAAGAGATCAGATCTTAAACTAAGCCTGAAAAGGCACAGGAAGCCAACATAATTCATTGAGAATAGAACTTCTTTGTTATCTAAAGCTACAACCCACAATTACTTGAGCTGCTGCTGCTACATTCTGTACAAGTTGTAGTCTGCACAAACTCTTAGCAGGTAGGACCAATCAAAAGAGTGCAAGCATAATCAAAGTGCGACAATGCCTTATCATGCAGTATGGATTTCAGATCTGAACTTGCCACAGAAAAAATATGTTCCTCCTTATTCAGAGCTGAATCCAAAAATAACTACAATTCTGACCTGAGTATTTAGTAGTGGTGTGAATTCATTTTGAAATGACATGGAAAATGCAACAAGCAATCTTTTTTGTTACATTTTATTTATTTATTTATTTATCTATTTATTTATTTACTTATTTATTTAAAATTGTTTATTGATTACCCACTCCCTCCGAAATTTGGGATGGGGTACAGTGATGGATTAGTAGTATTCGCGAATAATGCACTGGTAGAGAGGATCTAGCTACCCGTCAAAGTAAAGAAAAGCTAAGATGGATGTTAAAGGGGACTACAATTCCCAGAATCCCTGGTTCTCAGATCTGAGAAAGCATGAGCCAGAAAAGGCTGTGTCAGAGGAACTCAGCTAGGTTTCCCATAATTGGTGACCAAGTGCTATAAATGAAGAAGTTCCAGTTCCAGGGGTCCAGTGACAGCAGCAGTCCTGCTATAGAAACACATGGAAGGAGAGGAGGAAGAAAAAGCAGAGCTATCTGCAGCAGAACATTCAAACAGAGTTAAGTTAGAGTTCCTGTTTCGCTGGAGGTGGATCCTTGGCCTGGCACAGGATTGGTACGGCCCTCTGAGGGATCCCAGAGGGCGCCTGCCGCCAGGAGGCAGAGCACATGAGGAGACAAAGGCAAGCTGGAGCTTCACCAATATCGGCCCGGGGGCTCCACGGATTGAGCCCTTGGATTTCCGGGCTGCCTAGGCTTAGGTGGGCTTCTGGGGGTCTCCCGGAGAGATAGTGGAGAGGTGTGCCCACCAAGAGTAGAGGTGCATGGCTGACGGTGAATAGATGAGCTAGACCAGAACAGAGAGTACAGGAGACCATGGGTACAAGGCAGGAACTGGAGGTCCTCCGGACAGAGTAGGCAGCACCTAGTGGTCTAGCTCGAGGAAGGCCGCAGACAGCATCAAGGCAGGTGGACCTGGTGATCGCAGGAGGTGCAAAGAGAGTGTCTGAATGGAGTGCAAGGATCAAAGCCAGGGTATCCATCTGAGAATAGTCAGTAAAGCAAGGGTTGGTTCCAGGTATCGGTCCAAACGTGGTCAAAGACAAGCAGAGGTCAGTTCCAGGTAATAGGTCCAAGCGAGGGCAGAAGCAAGCTGAGGTCAGTACTGGGTAATCAGTCCGAGGAGGTACTACCTGGGTGGTGGAATGTGGAACAAGACTCAGGAATGAAGGGACTCAGGAACAGACGCTGGAACACAGGAACACTGGAACAAGCACAGGAACACAGGAACAAGCACAGGAACACTGGAACAAGCACAGGAACACAGGAACAAGCACAGGAACACAGGAACAAGCACAAGGACGGCAACTAGCTTCACTCGAGGTGACGACCCGTTTGCCAAGGCAAAGACTGAGGGGCTGAGCCCTGCCTTATATACAGGGCTCAGGTGACATCATCGTTAGGCGCCACGGAGCAGTTTCCAGCCGCAGCGCCTTTAAAGGTTGGCCCGGTGCGTGTGCGCGCCTAGGGGCGGGGCCAAGGAGGCCGAGGCTGCGGAGCCCCGTCGTGAGCCATGCCCTGAGGCCTGGGAGCTGGAGGGAGCCGGAGACGCTGGCACTGGGCGCCTGGGGCGCAGGTGACTTGCTGCGGCAGCCGGAGAGGAGGGACTGGGGTCCCCGGAGGGAAGAGCAAGGTGAGCAGTGCCGGCCATGGCCTTCGCGCAGCCGGGACGCGCAACAGTTCCCTGCTTTTCTCTCTCTCTGTCATGTTTTTTTTTTTAGCAAAAAGGGAATTGAAAAGGGAGTAAGATATAGATGGGAGAATTTAAGGGATTCCTTGTTTAGAAGGGTTTAGGAGCTATGCTGGGAAACCTCTTGAATGTTTGACTGCAGTAATTAATTCCTGGTAAACTTTAAAGCAGCTTGTAAAAGTTCTTTCCCTGATTAGAGTGATTAAGATGGCTTAAGTCTAACTAGTGTTTGCACTACTAAACGTTTCAGATATTTGCACTTGTTATGCAGCCAGTTTAAATCCCAGTATATTATAGTGTCTGGGGCAGTTAAAACTGGGAGGAATTGAGCCCTGGAAGTTAAGCCAGGAACCTTTCATAAGAATGTGTCTGTAGTTGGCAGACACTTAAGATCAGGCAAGCAAGACTATCACCAGTTAGTTAGCCCTAACAGGGATGTTTATTTTCAACAAAAGGGAAATCACCATCTGCTTATCTGACTAAAGCCTCAATAACTCCCTCAGCAGATCATCTGGTAATTATTTTATTTAAAAAGCATGTAGTCTCCATACACTTAGCCAAAATCCCTTGTAACTCTTTCATTCCCATCAAATAAAATTCCTCCAAACCCAACCTCTCCTCCACTATAATTCTCAGCTGCTCTGCTCCAACCTCACCCCTCTTATCTCCCGCACTTTCGATCGCCTCATATATCAGGCACCTATTACCTACAATCTTATCAGACCAAATCTTCACAAAACTAATTCCATCCAATATTTCTGGGATAACCTCCCAAGGAGTACTACGTATTTTTTTAATTTTCAAAGTTATATATTTTCACAATAATCCATTCTTTAAGGAAATATCGGTACATTTACTCATGAAATATTCACTAACAAAATAAGAGACATTACTTAGAAGCACTCTCTGCACCTAAAATATAAGAAATATGAGGAGGCAGAAATAAGAGTGTCACATAGGAAAAATAGGAATAAAGAAAGTTACGTCGAGTAGTTACACAACATATGATTATGCCAAACCACTAGTGGATACTTCTCGGGTATGCGCAAAAAAAAAAGCTCTGAGTTGATCAGGCTCAAATAAAACATAATTTACATTTAAATATCTTATACAACATCTGCATGGGTATCTCAGAATAAACGGAGGCCCTAATTGGAGTGCTTCAGTTCGCATTATTAGAAAATTCTTTCAACTAAGTTGGGTGGACTTAATCACATCTGGATAAATCCAAATCTGACGTCCGTAGAAAAGGGTTTGTCTATATCTAAAGAAAAATTTCAATATGTTGTTGTGGTCAGCCAAAAAGGCGAATGAGACCAGTAACGGTCTTCTCTGGTTAATTTCTACATCCTGTGACATTTCCAGTATCTGTGAGATATCCAGTGTTGGTGTCTGTCTTACAACTTCTTCCTCCGCCCGATCAACCTGGTGAAGATAGTAAGCTTTTATGATTATAGGCAATGCTGATTCTGGGATTTTCAAAATTTGCAGAATGTATAACTTAAATAACTCAAGAGCAGAGATCATATTTATTACTGGAAAATTTAACTCTAAGATTATGTGACCTGAGCATATTTTCGATATTCTACAATGTTCTATTATTAACTAGATCTGATTGAATAAGATTTTGTTGTATTTTATCTATTCTGGTAATCCTGTTTTCAAGATTTTCCACCTTCATATTAAAAGTAGAAATCCGATTATTATTCAACACAGTTTGATTTTTTGTTTCCAAAGTTATTTGGGATAAATGTTGTTGAGGATTCAATTGATTTTAAGACTGTCCATATTCCCTCTAAAGTCATTTCTTCAGGACGTTGCAATTTAAGAGCTGATATCAGACCATTAGATTGTGCACCTCCCGTTTCCACCTTATTGCTTGTGCTCAACCCAGTACCTTGGGAAGAAAACCAATGCCACAGCGCGGTGCTCCTCAGTCAGGGAACCTTGGTCTAATTTGCCCGTGCCTCCTCTAGGTCTCATTCCAGCCTCTTCTTGAGTCCCCATGGTTTTCTCCAGGTTCTCCCTCCGTCGCTCTGGCTCCAATTCTCCCTGTACATATGCCAAATAGATCCCCGCCATTGCCAGTGTTGAGGTAGGCATGTCTACTTGTCGGGGTGAGCAGGCCTGTTCGTCTCACTGGGACTCAAGGTGGTATCAAAGGTCAGAGGGGACAGCATAAGCTACACCGTCGTCTCCCCAGCTACCAAACCTTCTGGTGATGATGTTGTGGCTTCTGCGAAAAACCCCTCGATGGGGGGGTTGAAGAGGATCAGAAAAGGGTGAGCTAGGAATCATTCCCCTAAGTTTCCCCTTTCTTTTTGTATGTGGCATTATTAAGAAATTTCACAAAAAGGAAAACACGCAGCGAGAGATTCCACGCAGCATCCTACTTGGTGGCATCTTGCCTCCCAGGAGTACTAAATTTACCTAAAAATCTACCCCAACT